>NC_091763.1:99216992-100553394 GCF_029378745.1 Bos indicus | reverse complement strand
AATTGATGCTTTTGAACTGTGGTGTTGGAGAAGACTCTTGAGAGTCCCTTGGACTGCAAGGAGATCCAACCAGTCCATTCTAAAGGAGATCAGCCCTGGGTGTTCTTTGGAAAGAATGATGCTAAAGCTGAAACTCCAGTACTTTGGCCACCTCATGCAAAGAGCTGACTCATTGGAAAAGACTCTGATGCTGGGAGGGGTTGGGGGCAAGAGGAGAAGGGGACAGCAGAGGATGAGATGGCTGGATGGCATCACTGACTCGATGCACGTGAGTCTGAGTGAACTCCAGGAGTTGGTGATGGACAGGGAGGCCTGGCGTGCTGCGATTCATGGGGTTGCAAAGAGTCGGACACGACTGAGCGACTAATCTGATCTGATACGGACCCTAAATTATTTTATAGAATAAGCTTCTAGAAGTGAAATTTCTGGTTTAAAACTTTTACACTTGTTTAATGTTTTATCTTCATTGATTTAAGTCCTATTTAATGGCCTATAGAATAATCCTGAATTTGACCTTTCAGTAATATCATTCTGTCATCCTGAACATAAAGTTTTTTCAAATCTTACAGATATCAAAAATTTACAGATATCCAAAGGCTGTATTAAAACAGAAATAAAAACTATTCTAATATATGAATCTATTCACCATGGAAAAATGCCATTGGGTTCTTATACCTATAACATGGCAAACAATTTGCTCTATCAAACTGAGTAAATAAATAAATGCAAGTTTTTATTGAAGGTGTTATACAAATGAATTTTATCTTCAGAGATTGTTTCAATTTAAGTAGTTATTGAAATATAATGTGAATATTTACTTTGGGTTATAAGGATATGCCTTTCCCTGTTTTACATATGCACTTTTGCCTGTGATACAAATGTAGAAAACTTTGAAGCTATTGCCAAGTTCCTTACAAACCTGAAGTTTGACTTTTCTGAAGAAAATGAATGTGCTCTACACTGTTTTCATTGAGAGGCCACCAGTAGGGATAAAGTCATCTCTGAGTCAAGTGTAGAAATTCAAGAAGGAAAGAGAGTTGGGATGTCTTCCTTCCTCTAGACAGTCATAAGGCCTCGAATAATTTCCCCTGAAGATGCATCCCTCAGAAAACATATGGCATAGAGGAATTCACTCGAGAATTCCACATAAAGCCATGTGTAGAGGAAGCCCTGGAGGAAATCGAAATGACTAGTCAATGTTTTGATTCTGACCAGGGAAACACGTAATGAACCTAGTTTGTACCTAGGGAACCACATACCCAGTGACAGACTACAAACAAATCAGCCAACGCCTGAGAGAACAGCTGGTATAAAGATAAAAGAGCTACTGTTTACCAAAGATAGATTCAACAGAACAGAGATTCTTGGCCAACAGAAACTACTGGTACACAAGATCCAAAAAAACTATCTGAGAAGCCATCTTATAGAACACTGATATGAAAGCAACTCTGCTGCAGACCTCATGTGAGCTTCACAGCAAGTACAATTAAAGGAATAAAATATGAGGTGGTGCTGGGGACAGAGAAGATAGGCAATATGAGAAAACAGGCTGTAAGCAGAGCTCCACTGAATGGAGCAAATAATTCTGGCAGGTGGAGATTCTAGCAATAAAGACTCTCCACCCTAATCAGTAAACTCAAATATCTTAATGAAATAATAATTCATATTTTAAGGCAAGACAAGAAAAATGTGAACATACGGTTTTTCTCTGCCAGTTTGGGCCGCCTCCCTCCCTTCCCGTGCGTGTTGTGCGGCTGCATTATGCATCAACCAGACCTCCCCAAATGCACACATACTTGCTCAACCATAAAGATTAATTTTTCTTCTTTCAGAGCCAGCCACGTAACTCCTTAGAAGATAATATTGCTTTCTCAGTCGTGTAAGGGATCACGATGATCCACCACTTGCCATGTACCTGCAGATATCTTTGGTGAACTTTATGAGTAATTCCAGTGTATTTTTTCCCTTAAAGATAGCAATTGGTACAGGACAGACTCAGTCAGATGACCTGAGGAGATACTGGTCCGCACCTAATGGAAGTTTTGAGCTTAAATACACAGGACTTTATTAATGTTACTAGTGGTATTACTTGTATCCTATTTTACCAGGTTATTTCTTGCCTTGCCAAATGTGTGACTGAGCCTCTAACAAAAATAATGATGACTGATGACTAGGCAAGTTGAAATGACTGATCAAATATACAGTCTTATAAGGTCAATGGTTGTTATGGTGTAACTCTGGATACGGGAAGAAGTAACAAGGGGGTCATTTGCAGGACCATAACAGACTAGCAAGACAGATAGTCCAGAGGCTTCTGGATGCTGTTAACAGAGATAGTCAGTAATAGCACAGTAAGTGGCCTATCAATGAAATCCTTGCCTGACCTGAGAATGAGCATTCTGAGTATCATGGGACACACTGATGATGAAATGCCTCCCAAACCCTGGTCGAAATTAAGACTGAAGGGGAGGGATGATAAAATGGAGAACATGGCCCACCATCCAGCTCTACAAGAATCAAGTCATTAGCCACAGCAGGCACTGACCTATAGCACACCCACCCTGAAAGGAATTCAGGGTGAGGATCAGGATGAGGCATTTTGTGCTCTGGTAAAACTGGTAGAACTGACTTTCAGACAGATATACTCAGGAGAAAATTCTGTGAATCCTGTTTCTTGCATCTTCCTATATTCAGAGAAGCACTAAAGCCATTAACTTAGATATACTATTTCCTACAAATAGCAGTGACCTTCTATCAAGATGTATGCTTGAACTGCATCCACCCCTTGGCCAATATCACATATATACTGGCCTCTCCCTTACCTCTTTGGAACAGTTTTCAGAGCTCTCTGGGTTATGATCCCCAGGTTGGCACAGGTAAGTTTTTCCATTTCTTTCTTAGATTGACTATCAATTAAATGTTTTATTGACAGTCTTATAGAGCCAAATACAAGACATCATTGCCTAAAGCCAACCAGATGATAGGAATGGTGAGTACGCTGAGGCGCTAAGGGTGTTCTCCCACCTAAAGACAGCAGGGGCCATGCTGGCTTAGCCAATAGTTGCCTCTAAGGAATTTGGATCCAGTATTGCCATACTGCAGGGCTTCCCTCATGGGGCGTCCCAGGTGGCAGCAGGGGTAAAGAACCATCTGCCAATGCAGGAGACTTAAGAGATATGGGTTCAACCACTGGATATGGATGATTCCCCGGAGAAGGGCACGGCAACCCATTCCGGTATTCTTGCCTGGAGAATCCCATGGACAGAGGAGCCTGGCAGGCTACAGTCCATGGGGTAGCAAAGAGTTAGACATGACTGAAGCAACTTAGCCCACATGCACATTGCCATACTATCTGATTTTTTTCAGGAAAAGCTAGAAAACATTTGTGTGAAGAAATCAAACCATTATGTTACCAACACAATTTTTTAAGTTTAAAAAAAATTATGTATAAGCCAATCAAAACATGTCCACAGGGCCCTAATTTTCTATCTCTATAATTTTCCTCAGGCTACTGGGCCTTACCATCCTCTTCTCCCAAAAGGAATGAGAGAAGCTCAGAAACAATGAACATTACAGGGAGAAACCATCTATTTTTAAAGGGCAATAAATAATTCTTATTTACCTTTGAATTGCACAAGCTTTGTGACATCCCAGCTTAACAATGTTCACTCAAAATAACTTCAAATATCTTTTACTTTGTAATTAAAAAAAAAAAAAGCTGAAATAGGACTATCACTTCCCAAATTTCAAACTGGTTCTTAATGGTGCAATTCAAGCCTTTTTCATCTTGCTAATGAAAATGGTACACTGACGAGGCATTTCATGCATTCAAAGGTGCTGACACAGCCCTCTGAAAAGAAAAGACCCATACCTTCCAATAATCAGTTGATTAATCTTCTGACTGAGATGATCAAATATTTTGTGACTGTACAGATAGAAAACATTACCTGCAAGGTCAGCCTAGTGTATTTTGAGAGCACAGATTGGAGTTGATATTTTACAGCTCCCAGAAGAGTATTAACTGTATTTCTATCTCTTTTCAAAGGCAATAGCTATTTTTAATCTGAAAAAATTTTTTTCTATATATTAAAAAAAATCACCCTGCCTCTCACAACCCCATTTCTGCAAATATGATTTTTTTAGAATGAGGGAATTTACAGTTGCAAAACACACTGGAGGTCATTCAGGTCAAACCTCTGATTCAGTGGGGAATTCATGCTATAGAGCCTCAACAAATGACGAGTAGTCCCTGCTTAAATAACTGGTGAAACTGAACCAACCTCTAAGGATTTAGGCTCCCATGCAGAATAGTAAAACTATGACCCGGAATGCTTTCTCTTCCCCCATCTCAAGTTCACACATAACAAAGTGAAAGATCCTGGTTTCCCTGGAGGCTCAGTGGTAAAGAAACTGTCTGCCAATGCAGGAGATACGCGTTCTATCCCTGGGTCAAGAAGATCTGGAGAAGGAAATGGCAACCCACTCTAGTATTCTTGCATGGGAAATCCCATGGACAGAGGACTATAGGCCATGGGGTTGCAAAGGGTCGGACATGACTTAGCAACTAAACAACAAGAAGGATTTGGGCTTGTATGCAGAATGGCAAAACTGTGGCTTGGAATGCATCTCTCACCCCATCCCTGCTATTAACTCTCGCTATCATGTTCTGCTCTCTCCTTAGTAATCCTCAGCACCAACAAACACCCAATGGGCTGGCGTCCCAAGCATCATTCGTGACTCACAAGTATCTGATTATTTAAAGCAGTGAAATATCACATTTGGCACCTCTCCTGAGAGGCAGCTACTGTGTTTAGCTGGTGTGGTGAGCAGTTGGTGGGTCCTACCCACTGACAGGCCAAGTCAAAAATAATCAGTGCCCACGTCAGCAGTCAAAACGACACAGTTTCACTGAAATCCCCAAATCTGTGGTACTAATGTGGCCAAAACAGGAAACAGAAACCTGTGTGGAAAACAGAAAGGCAGACCACCTTTCCAGTTTGCTGGCCTTTTGGTCCCCTTAAAAAAGAACAGATCACTTGTCTTTATAGAATTGGTCTGAAATGCTTGAATCTGTGTAGAAGATATATTACCATCATAAGTCAAATGAATGTATTATGCCCATTTATTTCTAACCAAAATAAATTGTTTCAATTTTTAGAGAAAAAATATATTTGCTATGGAAGTTGGACATTTTAAAATATTGATTTAATGTGGTGTCGAATTTCCAATAGTAAGGGTATCTGTGGTTTCTAGGGCTCTTAAAATAATGTTTTGGAAGCTAGCTGTCTTCATTTTCCCTATTTGTATCCATGACACAGCTATTAATCTTTGGACAGTTACATATTATTAAAATATCTTCCAATTAATGTCTTGTCCTTTCACTTTCTTTCCTGGTTAATTTACATGGAAAAGAAGCACTTAATTTGATGCATTCAGTTTTATTAATCTTTTCTTGTACATTTTGTTTCTTATGTGTTTGTTTAAGAAATATTTTCCATCCTAACATTTAAAATAGCGTTTGGTATTTTTCTCCTAAAAGATTTACAGCTTTGCCTTTCAGAAATAAGCCTCATGTGAGGTAAGACTCAAATTCTATTTCTGTCAGCATGATAACAAATTGTTAGACCTATATTCTCACTGACTGATGATGCCATATCTGTTGCATTATCAGCATGTCATAAATGTAGATTCTGCTCTGGGCTCTCGATCCTTATTCAGGAGTTACTTTCTCTATGAAGCATAAATACCACTTCATTAAATGCTGCAAATGCAGACTAAGTCAATATCATAGAGAGTAAGTTCCCACACCACATTCTTCAGGGAAGTTTTGGCCATTTTTCTTTTCCTCAAATTTTTAGAATCAGCTTGTCAAGCTTCTTAAAAATCTCTATTGGTACTTTTATTAAAATTGTGTTGAATCTCTAGCTTAATTTGTAGAGAACAGGCATCTTCTGATGCTAAATTTTCTAATTCACTAATTAAATATCTTTATTTATTCTATTCTTCCTTAATGTCTTTGAAGAAGTTTTATAATCTTCTCTACAAAATCTTATGCAGTTTTTGTTAGATTTATTCTTATATACTGTTATACTTTTGTGCTATTGCAAAGATTATTTTTGAAGTACATTTGTTTGTTGATAGTGTATAAAAATTCAATTAACTTTTTTATATCTTACAGTCAGAAACATTGCTAATTAATTCTACTAATAAGTCTAAAAACATTTTGAAGGTTTTATTTAGATAATCATTTTTTTACAAATAATAATTTTCTTTCTTCCTGCTTTGTATCTTTTATTATTTTTCTTTTGTAATATCTTGGCTGCCCTTAATGTAATGAAGATAGAAAATAAAATAATCTTAAATTTCTTTGGAAAAAGCACTATTTATTAAGGATATATGATCTTACTGTTCATAGAGATTTAGTTCAGAGCATTTTGCTCAGGATTTCTTGTGTGACTTTAGAAGTAAGATAACATTCACTTTCTAAAACTGTGTTCAAAGAATATTCTTTTGTTTTTCTATTTCTTGGAAAATGTATAACATTAGGACTACCGCTTGAAAGTTTGATAGGGTTCTTTTGTGCAACTAGCCTTTTTCACTGCGGGAAGAACTGAGATTACTCAGTTTTTTAAATGTTACAGAAATTGTCCTGCCTTCTATTTCTTCTGGAGTCAGTTTGGATCAATTATGTGTTTCTCAGAATTTGTGTTTCATTGATGCTTTTAAATCTGTTGACATAAACGTGTGTAGTAGCTTCTGATTACCTTGTCAATCTCTTTCATATTTGTAATTATGACCCTTTTCTCTATCTAACATGGGATATTTTTGCCTTCTCCTTGGCTTTGGATGGGTCTCATCAGATATTTATTTTATTAATCTTGTCAAAGAACAACTTTTGGTTTTGCCATTCTCACTATTTATCTTTGACTTCTTATTTTCTTAGTTTCTGTTCCTGGTATAATTATTATCTTTCTTCTATATTTTCTTGGGTATATTCTGCTGTTCTATGCTCTTCTTAAGATAGTTAGCTCAGTAATTTTAAATCCTTTCACAGTTGTAATAGAAACCAAGTAAGTATTTGTGACTAACAATAACAGATGTTTTTATATTATATTTTTATAGTTGCTGAAATCTCAAAATATCATTTACATTTATAATTAAAGTTACAGTTATTAGAACCACCACTAAATCTTACTACTAATAAAGGCATGTCTGTTACTAAATCATACATTTTTAAAAAGACTTTGATAACTATTCTTATGTAATGGATTTTATTTTACTTTTACATATTTTATTTTATACATTGCTGTTGCTGTTGCTGTTAAGTCGCTTCAGTCGTGTCCGACTCTGTGTGACCCCATAGACGGCAGCCCACCAGATCCGCCGTCCCTGGGATTCTCCAGGCAAGAACACTGGAGTGGGTTGCCATTTCCTTCTCCAATGCATGAAAGTGAAAAGTGAAAGTGAAGTCGCTCAGTCGTGTCCAACCCTCAGCAACCCCATGGACTGCAGCCTTCCAGGCTCCTCCGTCCATGGGATTTTCCAGGCAAGAGTACTGGAGTGGGGTGCCATTGCCTTGGAATTACTATTATGTGAAGGAACCTATAAGCTCATCAGATTTCTATAGAGAAAAAAATGTGTAAAATCCCTTTGGTTAGATCTTAATGCAGGATTAGCAGGTTTGGCTTCAACGCTTTGCCAGGAGCCAAAGTCTCCAGGTATTCAGTGCCTTCATAGGTGTTTTCCTTCATGTAGTTTGCTTTCTTTTTCATAACTTACCCCTCTGTGAGTTTTCAGCTCATTTAGTTTTTATTTTTGTTAGGGTTTTTTGTTTGTTTGTTTATTTTTGCCATTGGATATTTCTCTTATTTTATAGCAAACCCAGTGATAAATTAAATGTATTACTGGTAATTTACTAATTACACATTATATTTTAACCAAAAAAATCCCTTAGATTATGTAGCCCATTGAAGTGAAGTGAAAGTCACTCAGTCATGTCCAAGTCTTTGCAACCCCATGGACATACAGTCCATGGAATTCTCCAGGCCAGAATACTGGAGTGGGTAGCCATTCCCTTCTCCAGGGGATCTTCCCAACACATGGATGGAACCCAGGTCTCCTGCATAGGAGGCAGATTCTTTACCAGCTGAGCCACCAGTGAAGCCCAAGAATACGGGAGTGGGTAGCCCATCACTTCTTCAGCTGATGTTCCCGACTCAGGAATCGAACCGAGTTCTCCTACATTGCAGGCAGATTCTTTACTGGCTGAGCTACTAGCCCATTATTCTGCTACAAAAAGATGTCTCATCCAGAATTTTCCAACTTTTACTTAAGCTGGCTTGGGAAAAATGTCTATCATAATTTATTAAAAATTCTGACCTTTAGATTTATAGTCAAAACAGATTCTGTCCCTGTAAGAACAATTTTCCACAGTGAGATCTTATACCTCTTACACATCTAACCTGAAATAGTCTTTTCTAATGGCAAAATTCAAAATTTTAAACATGGAAAACTAGTCTTCAGATTTTAAACATCAGTTGCTGTTTCCTGGTTTAACAGGGACATATACAACCTTCTCTCTTTTTTAAAAAATTGGAAACAACCCTTTCTTTAATGAAATGGAAACTCTGGATGCTCCGTGTCTTGGTCCTCCACCTGGCCTGGTCTCCATCATGCCTTCTCTGCTCCCTCAGCCTCACAGCCAGAGCTTCAAAGGTCTCAGAATCCTGTTTCCTGTTATATACTATAATATCCATACGGATTGATCAGTTATTTTTTCTGTATCTTTCAAAATTCTAAATCTCAGTGCCATTTTGTTTAACTTCTTACCTAAAAGGGTAAAGGCATTCCACTGGTAGAGGAATAATTTGTTTCTTGGAACACAGTATATACTTAAGATATAGTATCTTGTACAATATGCATAGTTGTCGTTTAGTCTCTAAGTCATGTCCTACTCTTTGTGATACCATAGATTCTAGCCCTCCAGGCTTCTCTGTCCGTGGGATTTCCCAGGCAAGAATACTGGAGTGGGTTGCCATTTCCTTCTTCAATATGTACAGTATATGATATTAAACATACATATATATAGTATAAGATATTAAACATGCTTGAGTCATAATTATTTTCCTTTGTTTTCAAGTAATTCTGCACCTGGTTGCTCTAATTCATATTTCCCTTCCTCTTTACACTTCCATTGGTTTTAGTTATTTTTGTTCTATTTAGGCTTTTCAAATTAAATAGGCAAAAAAAAATTCTTGTTTTAACTTACATTTTTATGACTAGTGCTGTTGAATATTTTATCTGTGTTCTTAGAAGAGCTGACTAAGATATTCCAGCAAAAAGTCATTCTCCTTTCAAATGTACCTTATTTTTCAGACTTATGGCCAGTTTATGGTTAACTTAATAATTAACTACCAGTTTTCATATTATCAGCTTTTTGACTGACTTCTATGATGTGATTATTTTCCAAAGTGATTAGATCCAATTCCTTGTGCCTTGCTTCTCAAATTCTTTTATGGTTTCTTTCTAGCTAATTTGTTTTAATTATCTAGGGATCAAACTAAATAAACTGAATGATTTGAAGTACCTGAATGATGGCATCTGGTCCCATCACTTCATGGCAAATAGATGGGGAAACAGTGGAAACAGTGGCTGACTATTTTCTAGGGCTCCAAAATCACTGAAGATGGTGATTGCAGCCATGAAATTAAAAGACGCTTACTCCTTGGAGGAGAAGGCAATGGCACCCTACTCCAGTACTCTTGTCTGGAAAATCCCATGGACGGAGGAGCCTGGAAGGCTGCAGTTCATGAGGTCGCTGAGGGTCAGACACGACTGAGCGACTTCCCTTTCACTTTTCACTTTCATGCATTGGAAAAAGAAATGGCAACCCACTCCAGTGTTCTTGCCTGGAGAATCCCAGGGACTGGAAAGCCTGGTGGGCTGCCGTCTATGGGGTCACACAAGAGTCGGACACAACCGAAGTGACTTAGCAGTACTCCTTGGAAGGAAAGTTATGACCAACCTAGACAGCACATTAAAAAGCAGAGACATACTTTGTCAACAAAGGTCCATCTAGTCAAGGCTATGGTTTTTCCAGTAGTCATGTATGGATGTGAGAGTTGGACTATATAAAGAAAGCTGAGTGCCAAAGAAATGATGCCTTTGAACTGTGGTGTTGGAGAAGACTCTTGAGAGTCCCTTGGACTGCAAGGAGATCCAACCAGTCCATCCTAAAGGAGATCAGTCCTGGGTGTTCATTGGAAGGACTGATGTTGAAGCTGAAACTCCAATACTTTGGCCACCTGATGCGAAGAGCTGACTCATTTGAAAAGACCCTGATGCTGGGAAAGATTGAGGGTAGGAAGAGGAGGGGACAACAGAGGATGAGATGGTTGGATGGCATCACCAACTCAATGGACATGGGTTTGGGTGGACTCCAGAGTTGGTGATGGACAGGGAGGCCTGGCGTGCTGCGGTTCATGGGGTCGAAAAGAGTCAGACACAACTGAACAACTGAACTGAACTAAATGATGGCATCAGCTATTTTAGGGGTAGAATATTTTTATAAAACTTCAAAATGGTCATTTGATTCAGTTGTAGCTATAAACACTTACAGATATAATTGGAGGAGAGAGAGAGAGTCAAATCCAGCACTCCTTTTTTGTAAATCTGACAACCAATATCCAGAAAGGAAAACTGATTTACCAATATTACAGAGAAAGTTATTGGTAAATCTAAGATTTGAACCCAAATATCCTGGGTCTTTTTTACTGACTTATACGGATTTTGCCATCATACAATTTTTTTCCAAATTGGAAAAAGAAATTATGACAAACAACACATTTTTATATTCAGATTGACATTTACATGTCAACTTTAGAAAAATATTAAATTTTCTCTGACCAGGATGTCAACCCATTAGAGTGGGAGGTATATGTTAAACCCTCATTGGTTTTTGCTTGATAGTTTTAAACTCTTAAAAAACAATTAGGCTATATCCCATTTAGTAAGTGCTAGATAAACAGCCATAGATTGAGCCTGCCATAATGATGTTTCTGGCATAATTTTAAAGTGAATCTATTTCAGTGCCTTTATTTTTTTTTTAATGAGCTTAACTAGAGTTAGTGATTTAATGAATGACTTTTTTCTGCACAATATCAAACTGAACATGGAACTTAGTCCTTATATCACTTATACCAAACCCAACCCACACAAACAATTTGGGTGTATAGTAGATCTTGTTAAAAAGCTGGAGGGTGCTGCAGCTTCAAATTTCTACCGGCATGTATGTATATTAAGTCACTTCAGTCATGTCTGACTCTTTGCGACCCTATGGACTGTAGCCTGCCAGGCTTCTCTGTCCATTGGGATTCTCCAGGCAAGAATACTGGAGCAGGTTACCATGCCCTCCTTCAGGGGATCTTCCTGACCCAGGGATCAAAGGCACGTCTCTTATGTCTCTTGCATTGGAAGGTGGGTTCTTTACCACTAATGCCATCTGGGAAGCTTCAAATTTCTACCTAGAAGGTGAATATGAACATTCAGCAATCAGGTTGGGAGAAGAGGTAGGTAGGGGCATGTTTTGAAGATGCTTTTGCAGATCAGCTCACTATTTTGGTTTAGATTGTAGTTTTCTCTGAGGGATCAGGAAGGCATTTGGATCTAAGAAATGTCTTTATAGGGAAGAACTTTCTGGTCAGCCTGCTATTAAATGAGTGTCCTGGACCTTTCCTGATGACATAGCATCCAGCACACATCATGTTATGCCTCCTTCTTCTTCCACCTTTCTCCCTTCTCTGCCTTCACAGCTCTCTTTGCACTTCATGAAGAGCCAAAAAAAAAAATCTTTTCCACTGACATATTTGCCCTTTTCTTGGATGTCTTGGTGCCAGTATGCCTTCTACAAACATTTAGATAAAATTCCAGCCAAAAACAGTTCACTATGTATGAGCAATTCTAATGCCAGCCATTTAGGTAATAACACTTTTTCACCACAGTCTACAATAAGCAGAGAATCAGCTATGAGGGCTTAATGCAGACAAACAGTTTACCACAGCACTTAACAGTTTCTAAACTCTAAATAATCTCTAAACCATAGCATGTAACAATCTTTCAACTCTGCTTATCTTTCTCTGCTAAGCAGCTTCAGCCGTGTCCGACTCTTTGCAACCCTATACACTGTAGCCTGCCAGGCTACTTTGTCCATGGGATTCTCCAGGCAACAATACTGGAGTGGGTTGCCATGCCCTACTCCAGGGGATCTTCCCAGTGCAGGGACTGAACACATGTCTCTTACCTCTCCTGCACTGGCAGGTGGGTTCTTTACCACTAGTGCCTCCTGGGAAGCCCTATCTTTCTCTACTTTCCTAAATTTGTTACATTCCGATCAATTGCTTTTCTACCTAAGAAAGTAAACATTATCTTGCTTGTTCTACCAATTTCTCATCTTGTTTTCAAACAGAGTCTTTCTCAGCCCTCTTCTCCACTGAAAAGGCCCCTTCTCCCAATTTCCTGTCTGGCCCCAACTGGCTGCCACCCCTTGCCTGGCTCTCCTAAATCAAGGAATAATTAATCTAATAATTCCCAATGTTTAAAAAATTCTGAAAATATATTCTTCTCCTTCTTTACTCATGGTTCTCAATATTCAAATCAAGCACTCAAATATTTATTATTATTCTATTCTAGATCTTTTAAGTGAAAATGATGTTCTCCCATTTACATGCTCCCATTAGCACATACGGCAGTAATTTAAAACTCCTACATTGAAAACACCCCGAGTGTCTTCCCACCAAAAAGATGACAAGTGAACAACAAGGTTAGAGAATTTTCATCAAAAATGTCCACGTCTTTGTAATGATGTTATACTGTTTATCCCAAAACCAAAAGGATATATTTCATTATCCTCTCAGATACTGATTTTTATAAAGAAGTGTTTAAAAGTCATTCTACCTATAGTATCATATTCTGATCTCATTTCCCCCTGCTTTTCAGTCTCTAATAAAAATCACCACTCAATCCATATGTGAAACCATCCTGTAACAAGGGAATTTAAGTTTTCCCTAGTGGCTCAGTGCGGAGAACGCAATGGCACCCCACTCCAGTACCCTTGCCTGGAAAATCCCATGGATAGAGGAGCCTGGAAGGCTGCAGTCCATGGGGTCGCTGAGAGTCGGACACGACTGAGTGACTTCACTTTCACTTTTCACTTTCATGCATTGGAGAAGGAAACGGCAACCCACTCCAGTGTTCTTGCCTGGAGAATCCCAGGGATGGTGGAGCCTGGTGGGCTGCCATCTATGGGGTCGCATAGAGTCGGACATGACTGAAGTGACTTAGCAGCAGCAGTGGCTCAGTGATTAAAAATCCACCTGCCAATGCAGAGACACAGGTTGAATCCCCGATCCAGGAAGATCCCATATGCTCTTCACAGCATCTAAGCCTGTGCACCACAACTATTGAGCTTGTGCTCAAAAGCCCAGAAGCCACAACTATTGAGCCCATGTGCCACAACTACTGAAGCCATTGTGCCTAGAGCCCATGCTCTGGAACACCAAAAGATACCACAATGAGAAAGAAGCCTGTGCCCTGCAACTAGAGAGTAGCTCCTGTTCTCCACAACTAGAGAAAAATCTGAGTAGCAACAAAGACCCAGCACAGCCAAAATAAATAAATAAATAAAATTAGTTTAAAAAAATTTTTTTAAATAAGGGAATTTAATGTCCCTGGGAGAAATGTTTTTGTTGTGCTCAGTTAAGTGGCTCAGTAGGAGAAGAAGCATTTGTAAGGCTTTGCAAAAGTACTGATTCAGTACTTCCAAACAAATTGCTTCAGGAGTCTTCAGATCCATCATATCCTTTGACGATGGCTCTTCATTGTGAAAATAACTTTCTTTAATGAATGTCTTAAATCAGGCACTGATTTCATGAAATATTCTCTCTAGTTCTTATTTCTTCTTTCTGCCTTTTAATATAACTATTTGGCTAGCCAAAGAAGGAATTTAATTCAGGAGGAGTGGGAAGGAAGGCAGACGGGAGAGAATGGACAAAATCTCAGAAGCGAACAAAATTAATTTTGAAGTGCTGTATAATCTAGCGAGTATCAATACAAGAGGCAGCATTATGCTCAACAAGTGGATATTTTACAAGAAATATCACTTAAGTTTTAGAAATTCTGCAGTGACCAGTCAGTTGAGGCAGGCATGATATTGATGAACAGTGATTCATAAGGTGAGATTCCATGCAAAATATATTGTGCATCTCCCACTTCATGGAACTTTTCAGGTTAGAGTTTTCTTTTTTATCTAGTTCTCAAATTTAAGCCAAAATTGAGATGTTAACTCCATCAGGTAAGGGATAAATCTAGCAGTTCTCCACTTGTATCATAAAGGAAACTAGAGATTTGAAAAAAAATCTTCAAGGCACCAATCCTGGCCTTCTAGTGATAGCTAACTAGTATGATAAGTTTTCTATGGTTCTTTGGGTCTTCAAAAATCCTCAGTTTTTTTTCCCTTTATTATCAATATTTCTTTCTCATCATTTAGTATCAATATGTATACACCATGTGACCCTGACTTAATATCTTATTATGTATGACATTTCAAACCCTATCAGACTGCAGCCCACCAGGCTCCTCTGTCTATGGGATTTTCCAGGCAAGGATACTGGAGTGTTTTGCCATTTCCTTCTCCAGGGGATCTTCCCAAGCCAGGGATCAAACCTGGGTCTCCTGCACTGCAGGCAGATTATTTACCAACTGAGCTACCAGGAAAGCCCATCAAGTAATAGGAAACAACCAAATATGTCTTCAGACCCTGAGAAAATCTACTTCCATTTTTTGCAGGTTAAATCATCCCCATCCCAATAAGTCTCCACACAGAACATTATTTTCTAACTACATATTTTGGTTTGTCCCTTAGAGAATCTTAAAAATGTTCACATGTATCTAAGCTACTAGAACTGATAATAAGATTCTAACTAGTTTCTGATTAGTGAACATTAATACAACTTCTTCTACTAAATATTCTAATATAGAAATATGCAGTTGAAAGAATCTTATCTCCTAATGATCCTCGGTATCCCACAGGTACAAAGTAGGCTTGTAGCAACTCTTCCCCGAAGTCAACCATATGGAGAAGAAACCATAAACTCCCACCACTGCCACCCTCTTTGTGATGGGAATAAGCTCACAAGCCCTTGCTGCTCCCTATTCTGTGGGTTACCAAGGAAACTGCATGTCACATAAATATACTTGGCATTTGAGAGGTGTTCCCTGAAGACCTACTCTTCCATTTGCTTTTAATGAGATCTTTTTACTGACGCACAGCTAAGTAACATAACAAACTCTAACCAACGGTTCCCTGAATTCATAGACGTTCCTTGCAGTAGGGGAATGTACAATGCCAATAACATGGTAAAATTTGGTGCAAGCAATGGTCCCTCCTACGTCCAGGGGTCAGAGAATGCTTATAAGCTGAATGTCTTAGAAGCCTCTTCACAGACCAACCCTCCTGAGAAAGATCAAGTCAGAGATACAGTGTTTCTTCAATGACAAAGCCCTCAGCTGTATTCATCCTCATGGGTTTTCATTCCACTCTTCCTCCTCTCATGCCAAAGCCCCAGCTCCTCTGAAGTCCAGGATCCATTGGAGGGTATCAACCATTCATACCTCCATTTGATTCCACATGGCACAGAGGGAGGAGGAATTTTAGATCCTAAAGTTAGGGTAAGAAGGGGCTGGAAAAAAGCCTCATAGTTGTCTGGACTTCAAACTGGATATCTGAAAACCAGTAAGAATTTCTGTACTAAAAACGTGAATCTACTACCAACATATCTCCTATTTCTCATACTGAAATGGTGTCTGAATCTTTGCTAGCTTAAAACTCACTTTAGAAACACTTCTAGCATAGCCAGGCTTCAGGAAGAGAATATAGGTAGAGGTGGGAATGAAGAAAGTCATTCCAACAGAAGTTAAAAAGTAAATTTTAATATTCATTTATCCATATCCAAAAACATTTTTATTTTTACCATAGAAAATTTTGAACACATACAAAAGCTGAGAAAACAGTGCCATAATTCTTACATACCCATCACCCAGCTTCAACAATTATCAAGCTCAAATTGTTTTGAAACAAATCCCAATTATTATATCATTTCATCCATAAATATATCAGACTGTACCTCCAAAAAGTCATAACACCATGACTCTTTTAAAACATAACTATAATAACATTATCCAAAAATAGCAAAAAGTTTAGTACCATCAAATATCCAATTAGTCTTCAAATTTCTCAAATTGTCTCACAATTTTTTAATGTATTTGCTCATATTAGGATCAAAATGTTCTGCACTTGGTTGATACATCTCTTAAGACTCCCTGAATCACAAATTCAACTCTCCATCTTATTTCATTCTAATGTGCTTGTTGAAAGAATGAGAGTATTTTTCCTGTGTACTTGGCCCAGCCTAGATTTTGAAATTTCATCCCTGTGGTCATTTAGCATGATTCTCTGTCCCATGTATATTGATTAGATTCAAGTTCCTTTCTTGAAAAGAATACCTTGGGGTGTGTGTGTACTCAGTCATGTCCGACTCCATGGACTGTAGCTCACCAGACTCCTCTGTCCATGGAATTTTCCCAGCAAGAATACTGGAGTGGGTTGCCATTTCCTACTCTAGAGGATCTTCCGAGCCCAAAGATCGAATCCACATCTCTTATGTCTCCTGCACTGACAGGCAGGTTCATTACTACTAGCGCCATGTGGGAAATCCTAGGAGTACCTTAGAATGGTTTATGTACCTTCACTACAAAGCGGTTAATGGCTGAGTGTCTCTACTTCATAATGTTACAATGCACTGCAATAATTACCTAGATTGTTTTAATTCTTTAGATGGAACTCTAAAAGATTTAGGCAAATTGCAATGTGTGTATCCTAGAAATAAGAAATGTGGACTCAAAGATGAATAAGATATGGTCTTGCTCAGTAAAATCTTATAACTTAAGGGGTGGGAAATAAGAAGCAGAAATAGAAACCAACTGTTATAATGCCAGGCAGGCTCTGCCAATACCAGATAAGTTGGTAGTATGAGGTTGTCTAATAGAAAAAGATCCACTGGCTAAGCAGTAAAGGAGTGCATCCCAGATTAAACCAACGTCGGAAAGAAGGAGGCATACAGAAGACCACTGGGAGCATATAGTGAAATTCAGCCTCTCTGACCATCAATACTTTTTTTTCAGCTATACAATGAGAAAGCTGATTTAAAACTTCTTTAGGGACTTTCCTGGTGGTCCAGTGACTAAGACTCTATGCTTGCAATGCAAGGGGGCTAGGGTTTGATCCTTGGTCAGGAGACTAGATCCCACATGCTGCAACTAAGATACAGCAAAACTAAATAAATAAATAAATATGCAAGCTTCTTAAGTTTTATTTGTCCTTCCTTTCACCTCTAAGTTTCTAGCAAACCATATATTTAACCTACAATATGCCCAAAATACTCACATATTTGTAGCAAAAGGATAGTTAGCAAATCAAATGATAACAAAATTTGATATGAAATTATTTGCTATTCACTTCTCCAATGAAAGTGTCAGAGGAAGATAAGTCAGTGGTTAAGATATCTGAAGCATTTCTGCAAAATATTTCTGGCTAACTTCAAAATATGATCACTCCAATTCTTCATTGAGTTAAATTTAATATTAAAACATGACTTTCCAAGCACTCAGTGGATTGTGGGCAGGAGTATAAATTAGAATAATAACCATTTGAGGAGGAAATTTGGAAATATCTGGTAATAACATAAATTTACATACATTTCTGGCATTATAATTTAGGCAATAAATTCTATATGAACACTCACACAAATATGCAAATATGATGACTGTATCTTTATTTGTGATAGTCGTAAACTGAAAACAATTGGTGGCATTGTTCAGTTGATAAGTCATGTCTGACTGCGACCCCATGGATTGTAGCACACCAGAATTCCCTGTCCTTCACTTTCTCCTGGGGTTTGCTCAAACTCATGTCCATTGAGTTGGTGATGCCATCCAACCATCTTATCCTCTGTTGTCCCCTTCTCCTCCTGCCCTCTATCTTTCCCAGCATCAGGGTCTTTTCCAATGAGTCATTTCTTCCCAGCAGGTATCCAAAGTATTACAGCTTCAGCTTCAGCAACAGTCCTTCCAATGAATATTAAAGGTTGATTTCCTTTAGGACTGACTGGTTTGATCTCCTTGCAGTCCAAGGGACTCTCAAGAGTCTTCTCCAACACCATAATTCAAAGGCATAAATTCTTTGGCACTTAGCCTTCTTTATGGTCCAACTCTCACATCCATATATGACTCATGACTACTGGAGAAACCATAGCTTTGACTATATGGACCTTTGTTGACAAAGTGATGTCTCTGCTTTTTAAAACACTATCTAAGTTTGTCATAGTTTTTCTTCCAAGGAGCAAGAGTCTTAATTACATGGCTGCAGTCACCATCCTCAGTGATTTTGGAGTCCAAGAAAATAAAACCTGTCACTATTTCCAGTTTTTCCCCTTCTATTTGCCATGAAGTGATGAGACCAGATGCCATGATCTTGGTGTTCTAAATGTTGAGTTTTAAGCCAACTTTTTCACTCTCTTCTTTCACTTTCATCAAGAGGCTCTTTAGTTCATCTTTGCTTTCTACCAGTTTCCCTGATAGCTCAATGGGTAAAGAATCCATCTGCAATGCAAGAGCTGCAGGAGACGTGAGTTCAATCCCTTTTGGGAAGATCCCCTGGAGAAGGAAATGGCAACCCACTCCAGTATTTCTGCCTGGGAAATCCCATGGACAGAGAAGCTGGTGAGCTACAGTCCTGAGGTTGCAAAGAGTTGGACACGACCAAACACATAAGCACATTAAATTGGTATCATCTCCCTATCTGAGGTTGTTGATATATCTCCCAGCATCTTGATTCCAGCTTGGCATTCATCCAGCCCAGCATTTCGCATGATGTACTTTGCCTAGAAGTTAAATAAGCAAGGTGATGATCTACAACTTTGACATACTCCTTTTCCAATTTTGAACCAGTCCACTGTTTCATGTCCGATTCCATTTATTGCTTCTTGACCTGCGTACAGGTTTCTCAGGAGACAGGTAAGGTGGTCTGGCATTCCCAACTCTTTAAGAATTTTCCACAGTTTGTTGTGATCCAGTCAAAGGCTTTAGCGTAGTCAATGAAGCAGAAGTAGGTGTTGCTCTGGAATTCCCTTGCTTTTTCTATGATCCAATGGAAACAATTACACCCATCAAAAGAGGACTAATTTTTAAGATGCTAGTGATTTGTTTACAAAAAGAATATCCTAGATTTCCAACTACTTATATGAACATCACTGCACAGTTTCAAGTGAAATCAATTAGTATACGTATGTCCTGTTTAATTCTTAAAGTGTCTTTCTACTTGTGTATCTCTATGTATGCGTGTATGTATATTCATGTTTTTAGTAGAAAATGTCTGCAAGTATGAAAAAAAAACAAAAGTTTTGTCAGTATTTTACTTTTAGAAGGTATAACTAAGGGTGATTTTCCTTACTACTACTTCTATATTATTTGAATGCTTTACCTATATTTATTCTATATTATTTGATTGCTTTTCAAATTAGAAAAAGGGCAACAATTTTTTTAACAAATGCTTTTATATTCCCAGGTACATTTCCTTTGTCTCCTCTCTCTTCTGCTTCAAATCCCCCATCACATTGACCATGTCTTATCTTACCACAAACTCTAAGTAAGTAGATAATAAAACCCTTGCTTGACTCACATGTTCCCCTGGCTTCTGTCCCATCTCCTTCCTTCCCCTCACAAACATGTCCAATTCTGAGGCCACTCACACGGCTGTCCTTCCACACCTCTCCTTCACTTTTTGACCCAATATCACTGGGCTTCTCTCCCTGTCACTCCCTATCACTCCTGTCGCTGCACTAAAATTTCCTTGATTAAAGTCATCAATGGCTTTCTGATTGTCAAATGATGTGAGCCATGCTGAATCTTCATCTTGGACCTCCCAACTACACTGAACACTTTTCAGCACTGTGTTCCCAAGACTTTCAAGAATTTCCTCCTTGAGATACTGCAACACCATCCTCTTGGCATGATCTTCACACCTGTGCAATCACGTCTGGAGTCTCCTCTCATGAATCCACTCATTTGTGTTACTCCCCAAATGTTCTTTCCTTTGTCCTAGCTCCCCCTGATTCCATCCTTCTCATGTCCTCAGGGTTTTTTATCTACTTTTCATGCCCTCTTATGTATCTTCCATGTCTCCCTTCATCCCTTGATGTCATGTCACCGAGCTCATGTCACTCCATAAAGTAAACGCACATCATCCTATGCCCTCTGTTCTCTACCTCCACACAGAGTGATTTTTCAATTTTTATTTTCTTTCAAAGCCTAATTTCTTAAAGGAGGATGCTATTTAATCATCACCCACTCACTCTTCAGCCTGAAGGTAGATTTGATAAAGAGCAAATGAAGCTGAATGTCAGGGCCCCTCAGTGCATGGACCCCTTCCAAGGCTTTATACATGGTTTTGAATTCATAATTGTGTATTCTTTTTCTTATAAAGAGCCCCAAATTGTACAGCAGAAGGCTACCCATATTTTGGATTCTTTCCTCCCTCAGTACATTAAAAACTGGCTTCTAATCTAAACATTCCTCTGAAATTACTGTGACAGAGACCACAATTTCGTTCCTAGCTTATAAAACCTTAAGTAATTCCTAGTCTGTTTGACCTTGTGGTGATTTTGTTGCTGTTAACCATCCTCTCCATCTTCCAACTGCTTTTTTATTTATTTTTATTTACTCCTTTTATGTACACCTTTTTAGCTGTGCTGGGTCTTCCTTGCTGGTGCAAGCTTTCTCTAGTTTCAGTGAGCAGGGGCTACTCTCCGTAGTGCTGGGCAGGCTCTTCACTGTGGGAGCTTCTCTTGCTGCAGAGCATAGGATGCCTGGGCTGCAGTAGTTGTGGCTCACAGGCTTAGGTGCCCCATGGCATGTGGAAACTTCCTGGACCGGGGATTGAACCCAAGTCCCCTGCAGGCAGACTCTCAACAACCACCAGGGAAGTTCTGCCCTTTCATTTCACTTCCATCTTTCCCTGGGTCTTTATACATCAATATCCTCTTCTCTTACTCCTTTTCTCTTTGCTGGCCTACCCGCACATTGAATGAATCATCAGGGCTATCAAGTACATCTCTGAAATTTTCCCTTCCGTTCACTGCCACCCTCTTTTAGGCTTGCTCTCAGCTTCTACTCTCATAAGTCCCTAAAGTTATGTCATCTCTCTGCCTTCACCCATCCCCACCATTAAAATCCTTAAATGTGGCCTATAGCTTGAGGATGAAATTCAGACTTTATAGTGTACAAAGTCTCCATGGCATGTTCTTGCCCTTTCTAGCCTCATCTCAAAACATGGCTCAATTACTACTCTAAGCTCCAGCCGAAACACTTACTTTTCCTAGAAGGCATATCCATGCTCTGTACCTACTGCTTCCTGTACCTAAAAAACGATTTCTCATTCCCTTCTATTCTCCTACCTATCATTCTAATTCCTACTCAACATCTAATATTCAGCTTAAGAATCACTCACTGACTATCTTCCTTTAAATTAAGTTGGTGCTACTTATCTATGCTACAACAACACCTGTTTTCTATACCTGCTAACCTGCAGTATTTATCATACACCTTGCAATTGTTGATTTAGTTGTTCCCCAACCAGACAGAATTCCTTAAGAACAAGGAACATGCTTCACTCATCTCGTGCATTTAGCACCAAAAATTATGCTTGGGACAGTAGGCTCTCAACAGGTATTTGTGGAATAAATGAGTAAATAAATTAATGAATGTTCAAAACACTTGAATAGAATTAGTTTGGGAATCTTTTTCCCTCTAAATCTTTCTGCCTAAAGCTTCTTTTAAAATTTAATCATAAGCTGAATACCTTGTTATCTGTCTCAAATGAAGCTACTAGTTTGATTCTTTTGAATAGTTTATGTTCATAAAATATTTCTTTTTATCAGTCTAATTAATATGTATTCAGTGCCAAATGGTATATGTACTAGGGTCTTTGGGGTTCCAACAAGAACCAGAGAATAAAAGATACTCTTACCAACCAGGTTAATGTCATCTGTGATTATCAGCCACACTCCCAAGTTTTAAGACAATTTATTCACGTTAAAGGAATCAATGGTAGTACAAGTAAGTAAAATATCTATGGAGATATAATTTTAACAAATAGCATTACAAAGAATGATAGTTAGCAACAAAGTTAGGGTTATTAGAGTAAGAGATCTGAAAACCTAAATTCATGACCCTATAACCTCAGTTGCTTTTTATCTAGAAATCGAAAAGATAATTCCTTAGCCTGCTGTTGGCTTCATGTCTTCTCTAGGACACCCTGAAAAGCATCATACACAGGATATGTTCCAGGTGAAGGGAAAGAGATAGGCAAAATAAAAGAGAAGATACATTTGATGATACCAGGATATTAACAAAGTATATATTATGAATAGGAAACAAAGCTGGGATAAAGTATATTTGAATCAAGCCCCCAAAATGAAGCAGACAGCTGATGGATATCCACTTCCTTCTCTACCTCTAGGAAGTAAAGTTATGATTATGAAGAGTCATTGAAGAGGGGGGCTTTGATGTGTTCTGCTCTCCAATGCTCATTTTGTCTCTTATTCAGAGAGTGCTTTGGTTCATGAAAAAACTGGATCTCTACAGAACACAGACTGCTCCAAATCAGAGTCCAAAAAAAAAAAGAAACAAAGCAAGTTAGTATGCTGTAACTTGTAGTACTCACAGCATACTAGGACTTACTCTGCACTCTTTCAGGTCTTAGGCTCAAAGGATAAAGTTAGAACATGAAGGTTTTCTTCTAGGTTAGCCTGCCTTATTAATATGAATAGGAAAACAGCCAAGATTTCAGAGGTAGCATTCTGATCTAGAGTAAATATTACTCATTTTAAGAAAACTCTACTAAAAAATACATCTTTATGTATTCATTTATGCCTTCAACAAATAGCTAGTAAATGCCTACTATGAGCCAGGCATTGTCCTAGGTACTGGCAATACAAAGTGGACAAAATATATAAAAGTACTTTCTTCACTAAGCTTCACTGCAAGGCAAGCAGGCTGGCAATCAATGAAGTAAAATTCATAAAGTGCCAGATGAGGTAAGTTCTATGGAGAAAAATAATACAGAGGGAGTGGATGGAGAACACTGGGCAGAGATGGTCATTAAATAAAGTTGATTTTAGAAGCCTTCACAGAGAAGACGATATTTGACAAAGACCTGGAGGAGATGAGGGAGTGAGTCATGGGCACATTCAGGGAAAGAGGGGATAAGCCCTGGGGGTACCTGGGAGATTAACTTTCCAGGAAAAGAGAACAATCATGTCAAGTTCCTGAGAAAGTAGAGTTTTAGAGAAAGAAGGATATGACTGAGTGGGAGGAAACAGATGGAAATGTGCTGAGTCACATGTTCACTGTAGAGACTGAGTGACAGGTCCACAGGGTTCCGTTTTCTATTATCTTTGCTATTAGACATGTTTGAAATTTTATACAATATACATTTTTAAAAGTAGAATAAGCTGGATCATTACATAAAATGAAAAACAATCTAGTTCAAAATATATAAAAGTGGGGCACTTCAAATTTGATGTAAAAACAATGACTTTCAAAGAAAATCTCCATCAATTCATATTTGTGATGATCAAGGCTTTCTGTGCCTATTTTTAAGCATTTCAATAATGAAGAAGGCACTGGGCTGGGAGAGTGGACACAGGCATTCTAGGTTTCTCTCTGCCACTAACTGACCTTGCAACCCTGAGCTAGTGAATTGAACATAAGGCCATGCTGTTCTGTCTCCCTCTCTAAAATAATAAAGGAGTCAGACCAGATGGCCACGAAGGTTTCTTCCAAATCTAAGACATAATCTTTGTGATGGTTGATTTGCATTAATTTTGATTTTAGTGACTGCCTTGAAGCAAACATATGTTACTAAAGGGTAAAAAAAAAAAAGAAAAAACATTGTACCAATACAGAATCCTGAGAGATACAAAGAGCTGCCTGAGAATTAGGCAATTCCATTATTTCAACTCCAGACTCTTCTTGCAAGATAAATAATAAAATGTAGAGCATAATCTCTGCAGAGATTTGAAAGCTTTTTCAATAAAGGCATAGACAGAAAATACTTTAGGCTTTGGTGCCAAAAAGTTTTTGTTGCAACTTCTCAAGTCTGCCATTGTGATGTGTCGGGGTTCAGGGGGCTTTGTTTCAAAAACTTTATTTACAAACCAAGCAATAGGCAATATTTATCCCACAGGCTAGAGTTTGCCAAGCCTGGCTCTTTAGCATAGACAGATATTAATAAAAGGATCTTAATATAACCAGAAAATAAAATAGAGATAGTAAGTCATATTCCTCTGCTTCACTTTAATGCTCATTTTCCTGTAGCTTAACAGTGACTAACAATAAGATCTAATGCTGTTGAGTTTTATGTCCTAAGCCTAGCCTTTTCTCATCATTCTGCTGCTTCCACTCCAGTGCAAGCCCAACATCTCTTACTTGAATAACTACAGGTTGTTCTTCAATTGCTCAGTAGTGTCTAAGTCTTTGAGACCCCTGAACTGCAACATGACACGTTTCCCTGTGCTTCACCATCTACTGGAGCTTGCTCAAACTCATATCCATTGAGTCAGTGATGCCATCCGATCATCTCATCCTCTGTCATCCCCTTCCCCTCCTGCTGTCTATCTTTCCCAGCATCAGGGTCTTTTCTAATGAGTCAGCTCTTTGCATCATGTGGCCAGGGTATTGGAGCCCAGCTTCAGCATCAGTCCTTCCAATGAATATTCAGGGCTGATTTCCTTTAGGACTGATGGGTTTGATCTCCTTGCAGTCCAAGGGACTCTCAAGAGTCTTCTCCAATACCACAGTTCAAAAAGCATCAGTTCTTTATTGCTCAGCCTTCTTTATGGTCCAACTCTCACATCCATATATGACTACTGGAAAAACCACTGCTTTGACTCTACAGAACTTTGTTGGCAAACTACAGGTTGCCATATTGCAATTCATTCTCTACCCAGCAGGCAGAAAGATCACTTGTTTGAAGGAATCAGATCATTTCAATGTTCTGCTTAAAACCCTTCTTGGCTCTGGGACCCCCTTACCATGGCCTCTCAGACCTTCCGCTATCTGCCCTTTCTGCAACTTCATTTGCAGTCAATCTTTCTCTCACTTTCAATTCTCCAAGCTTTCTTTCTGTGTCGTGAACTCCTATCTCAAGGTGTCTGCATTTATCAGACCTTCTGGCTGCAATGCCTCTTTTACAGATTGCCGTGTTCAGTTCAGTTCAGTCGCTCAGTCGTGTCCGACTCTTTGCAACCCCATGAATCGCAGCACGCCAGGCCTCCCTGTCCATCACCAACTCCCAGAGTTCACTCAGACTCACATCCATCAAGTCAGTGATGCCATCCAGCCATCTCATCCTCTGTCGTCTCCTTCTCCTCCTGCCCCCAATCCCTCCTAGCATCACAATCTTTTCCAATGAGTCAACTCTTCGCATGAGGTGGCCAAAGTATTGGAGTTTCAGCTTTAGCATCATTCCTTCCAAAAAAATCCCAGGGCTGATCTCCTTCAGAATGGACTGGTTGGATCGCCTTGCAGTCCAAGGGACTCTCAAGAGTCTTCTCCAACACCACAGTTCAAAAGCATCAATTCTTTGGCACTCAGCTTTCTTCACAGTACAACTCTCAAATCCATACATGACCACTGGAAAAACCATAGCCTTGACTAGATGGACCTTTATTGACTAAGTAATGTCTCTGCTTTTTAATATTCAGTCTAGGATGGTCATAACTTTCCTTCAAAGGAGTAAGCGTCTTTTAATTTCACGGCTGCAATCACCATCTGCAGTGATTTTGGAGCCCAGAAAAATAAAGTCTGCCACTGTTTCCACTGTTTCCCCATCGATTTCCCATGAAGTGATGGGACCAGATGCCATGATCTTCATTTTCTGAATGTTGAGCTTTAAGCCAACTTTTTCACTCTCCACTTTCACTTTCATCAAGAGGCTTTTGAGTTCCTCTTCACTTTCTGCCATAAGGGTGGTGTCATCTGCATATCTGAGGTTATTGAGATTTCTCCCGGCAATCTTGATTCCAGCTTGTGTTTCTTCCAGTCCAGTGTTTCTCATGATGTACTCTGCATATAAGTTAAATAAGCAGGGTGACAATAGACAGCGTTGACGTACTCCTTTTCCTATTTGGAACCAATCTGTTGTTCCATGTCCAGTTCTAACTGTTGCTTCCTGACCTTCATACAGATTTCTCAAGAGGCAGATCAGGTGGTCTGGTATTCCCATCTCTTTCAGAATTTTCCACAGTTTATTGTGATCCACACAGTCAAAGGCGTTGGCATAGTCAATAAAGCAGAAATAGATGTTTTTCCATGTAGCTGCTTCTTATTCAACACTTATGTCTCACTTCAAATATCACCCCTTTGAAGAGTACTTCTCTGACCACATACTCTTGCCCTCACAGTTTTGTAAACTATTGCATTTTTATATTTCTTCCTAAAACTGCTCAGAATTTGGAAAGATACTACTTAAGTGTTTGCATGTTTATTGTCTGCCAATTCCAATATACTGTGATATGTAATAGCAATGATTTTGTCTCTTTCATCCTTGTATCCCCAGCACCTAGAACAGTGCTTGACATTTAACAGGCACTCAATATGAATTGAATACATGAATAAATTATTCTTCAATATTTTGTGTTTTTAAGAACCTATATTTTTTCTTAAAATGGAATTACGCTATATACTTGTGCTTCCTAACTGTTGTCACAAATGAGCCCCAAGTGGTATAATGGTTCTGACACAGTAAAAGTATATTCTTACTCATGTAACAATGCCAGGCAGATGGATGGGTTTATAGCCCCCTTCACCCAGTCATTCAGAAACCCAGGATGGTATAGACTGACATTTTAAATAGGTGGCTTTCCAGGTTGTCCTGAGGTATCTCTCTTCTAGCCAGCCTGAGGATTAAGAATATTAAAAAAAAAAAAAAAAGTCCAGTAGATAGTTGGGGGAATAAACTTGTAGGCGTATGTCACCTCTGCTCACGTTTTGTTAACTTGAATTCAGTCACATTGTTACACCTAGATGCAAGGAATTCTGGGAACATAACTGCTGCCTGAGCTGATCCTTCCCAGTGAGAACGACCCCATTGGAGTGGGAGCACACATTTCTGTGGGATGGCTAACCACCTCTGCCAGAGTCCCATTTATAAACTACAGCATCTCCACATTCACCTGCCAGCAGTTTTAAATGTGGTAACTATAGAGCTAATGCTATAGAATGAAAATAAATGTACAGGCAATTTTCACAAAGTCTACAGCAATTTAAAATTAAAAAAATAAAAATGGCATCTGGGGCCATCACTTCATGGCAAATAGACTCCAGAATGTTATCCTCCACCTTTTACTTCTCTCTGACCAGCTAAGAAGTCTTGTCTTGAGAATCCCCATAGACAGAGGAGCCTGGAAGGCTGCGGCCAATGGGGTCGCAAAGAGTCAGACACGACTGAGCGACTAAGCACAGCACAGCAAAGAAATCATCCATGTGATTCTCTAGGTTCATTCTTTCTCCCACCTCTCGATGTACTTTTCTACAACTTTCTCAAGATTTAATCTGCAAAAGTTAATTTGAACTTAAAATAGTCACAAAATAACTATAATACGTGTAGATAAATTATCAAAATGTTTTTTTTAAATATCTATCTCTAAGGAATCTATAGTTTTATGTTATTTTTTTATATTCTGTATTTTTAATATTCTACATAAAATTTATTAACAAAAACAAAATATAAGTTGATGGACTTCCAATCAGCTTTAAGGCGGCAGTGTTACCTCTACTTCCCCTTACGTAATACACAACACCTTATATGAGGTTGTCCTGCTTTTGCTATATTTTTTAAAGAAACTTTACTTCTTGAAAGAAAAGAAACTAGCTTCTGAAATTCTTCATATTACATCATTTCCTTTAAACATGTAACATGCTTGCCTAGCAAAGGTCTTTAATGTAAAGAAAGAGTCTTATAGCTACCAAATCCAACATAGAATGGGACACAGAGCAAGGTTTTAATTTGTCTCATCTTATAGGATTTTATCTATATATTTAAAATTTGGGAATCGCATTGTAAATAGCCATGTCAACTTCCTCACTCTAATTGCCTCTGAACTTTCAAAAAGAAGCAAGACTGAAAAAATTTACTCATCTTTTCTGTTTTCCTCCACTTAAGGGATTGTGGCTCTTGGCAAACATTAAGCAATAGAGAGAAAGAAAAAGCCAATGATAAATATTCTAAAAAATGGACAACTGGCCTCTGAATGATGGAGGATTTACATTGTGTGGCATTTGATATCACATGTGTCTTCAAGTTGAACAACTAATTATTAAACAGCTAGAAATTGTCTCTTCACAGACTTTACAAACAGTAGGTATGCTATGCTATATGCTAAGTCACTTCAGTCGTGTTCGAATCTGTGCAACCCCATAGACTGCAGCCCACCAGGCTCCCCCGTCCCTGGGATTCTCCAGGCAAGAACACTGGAGTGGGTTGCCATTTCCTTCTCCAGTGCATGAAAGTGAAAAGTGAAAGTGAAGTCACTCAGTCGTGTCCGACTCCTAGCGACCCCATGGACTGCAGCCCACCAGGCTCCTCCGTCCATGGGATTTTCCAGGCAAGAGTACTGGAGTGGGGTGCCATTGCCTTCTCTGAACAGTAGGTAAATGAGTCCCCAAATTCAAAACTGCACTTGGTCTTAGTTCATCCTCTAAAAGTAGGCCTTTGTTACCCTTCCTAAACTGAAGACTCTCAGTGTATAAACAAAAGCAAAATGTCACTCTGATGTCTCTACAGGTGACCCATAGAGACTATGGTTGAGCAGTTCAAATACATGTAGTACAGAGCTCCTTCCAGATCTTAGTACTATGGAGGCAAAAGTCCTGCTCCCATTCCTTAACCTATTCCCATTCACAGCTCCCCAAACCAAGTCAACATGCTTTCACCCAGTTTTAAATATATATACGCACACGTGCATGCTTGCGTGGACTTTTTAAAACAGCATGACGTGACTGGACTTATTTGTGACCACTGAAGAGGAGATCTCGGTGCGCTGCCAAGATATCCATTCATCAAAATGGCAACATCATGGTGCTAGGTCCAACCTCTTGCTCACAGAGATCATCAGCTTCTTAGAGATCATGGTTTCTTTGAGAATCTGATAAAGCTGCAGATCCTGTCCTCCTAAGATATCTGTAGTTATGTGTACACAGACTTGTGTGCGTGTGCGCACATGTACATACACATACTCAATGGGATATACAATTCAGAATGTTCGCAGACTTCCTTGAGGCCCATAGATCCCCAGCTTTAGAATTCTGAATTCCCAGTTTAAGAAGCAATAGCTCCAGCTGTGTGAAGTAACCAGTATCAGGCCATGATCTAGTCTCTTCCTTAAGAAACCAACCCTATCATTTTTTTTCCTTAAATGTTATTTAAGACTTTAGATATTTAGATGCTCTCTTTATTTCATTCTTCCCCTCTCCAGTGTCTCTCAATACTCATGTATATGTTTTTCTCTCTGACTCTCTGTTCTCAATATCTTAATCTCTTTCACAGGGTTTGTCTCTATCTTTATCTCTCTTTCCTTCTCTTTCTCACTCTCTCCCTCCCTCTCACACACACACAAAGATGAACATCATTTGTGAGTTCTATCATAAGTCTGATTTAAGAATATGACATTTGTTTTAACACCATAGCCTATTTCTCCAGAATTGCTCTACTCTGTACTCATTCAATCAATTCTAATTTTTCCAGATCATTTACATTCTTTCTATTGTTTCACTCTTGCTGAATAACAATCTCGCCATCTGGCCTGTAATAGTTCAGTGAACGAACGTCAAAGTTCTAAATGTAAAAGTTCTTTACTAACAAAAGTTAGTTATTTTTCCAGTCTTCACCCTGTGGCACAGCATGGCATGCTCCAGTGCGCTGACTGCTAATTGAATCTCCAATCACATTTAAACACGTCTACCTAAAAGCGACATGTACAATAACGTAGGAATCAGATTTCCTACACTGATGTCTACACTTTCTCTCCCCAACAATGGAACATCACTGTGTGGCTATGCATGTGGAACTATAGCCTGCATATTTCTATGTAAAATATAAACATAACTTGCTCATGTGCACACATGCACAGAAACACACACTTGTGATGAGCTAAGTTTGTAGAAGGAGGAGGTAAGAGTGAGTTGAATGACTACAGAAAGGAATCATTGTTTGCAGTTGACTAAATCAGTTGACTCACTGATCCTCATCCATAATGTGCCTGTATTATAAAGTACATTTCTAAGAATTGTATCTTTTCACTGACTTCTGAATACTAATTTGAGCCTATCTATATTATGCCAAACCTTTGACTGTGTGGATCACAATAAACTGTGGAAAATTCTTCAAGAGATGGGAATACCAGTCACCCAGTGGTAATTGTGACTTGACTGTTGCTAAGCTATTAATAGGGCTTCCCCAGTGGCTCAGTGGTAAACAATCTGACTGAAATGCAGAAGCTGTAGGAGAAGCTGGCTTGATCCCTGGGTTGGGAAGATCCCTGGAGGAAGGCGTGGTGACCCACTCCAGTATTCTTGCCTGGAGAATCCCATGGACAGAGGAACCTGGCAGGATATGGTCCATAGGGTCTCAGAAGAGTCATACTCAACTGGAGCAATTTAGCATGCACATAAGCTATTAATAATATAGTTATAAATCTCATCTTCATGTATTAATTGCGGTCACACTATTCGGTATTATCTCCGTATCTTAGTGATGACTTGACTGTGCTGTATTCCTCTACCTGGGGCCACAGCAGCTCCTCTCCTTGGCCCATAGCTCTCCACATGTTCTGGCAACCATTTCTTCCAGTTGTTCTCTCAAACCTGAAGAAAGTAAAGGCACTTCTAATTGTGCTAGATGCTATTTCCTAGATGCTACCACATTCCTTGTTGAATCTCTCAACCCTGCCTGTTCCTCTTCATTAATAAAGAGCCGCTGCATTAGACTCTCCTCACTAGTCAAGTCAAAGGAGTACAGGCTTATTCAACAGCACAAAGGTAGACGCTAAGAAAGATGATGTAGTCATCTAAAAGCTGGGTAGATAAGATGGAGAGGAAGGAGGGAAAATGAGGAAGACATTAATGTTGCTTCCAGTCGGGAGTCAATGGAGACCACCTAAAGCCAAGCACTAAAGCTCTTTTATCAAGTTATTGTTATAATGATCATTCTTGAACAACAAATACACAAAACAAGGCTGGTCAAACAGGCAATTCAGTCAAGCTTTTAAAACAGAAAGAATAGCTACTAAGACAAAACTAAGACTAAACGTATTTCTGATATGAGAATGTACTCAACTTGATAGCATAAAAAGATGTTTACACACATCTTTGATCACAAAGCCTACTATTGGCTTGGGACAGTCACAGGCCAGCGGCCAGCCCAGATGCCAACCCCCCTCCCAGGGCAGGGCAAGGTGGGTGGTGGAGCAGGGGGGTAGTCACTTTACTGACAAGATCTGCTGAGAGCCATTGTGAACCCTGTAGCTAGAGTCAGAGGATAATCACTGCCAGGACCACTGCCCCATCAATCAGCCACTTCACTCATTCAGCAAACTGCTTTCCAAAACACTGGAAAAAATTTACCTCTACAATGTAACAGAATTTATCTCACCATGCATGCTGTTCTGCCTTTTTTTTCTTTTCAAGATTGGTGTTTATTTTTTTAGAGTTTGGTAACTGTAATCTTTGTTTACTTTCCTTTTGCACTTTTATTATAAAGTACATTTCTAAGAATTGTATCTTTTCACTGACTTCTGAATACTAATTTGTGCCTATCTATACTATGCCAAACCTTTGACTGTGTGGATCACAATAAACTGTGGAAAATTCTGAAAGAGATGGGAATACCAGACCACCTGATCTGCCTCTTGAGAAATTTGTATGCAGGCCAGGAAGCAACAGTTAGAACTGGACATGGAACAACGGACTGGTTCCAAATAGGAAAAGGAGTTCGTCAAAGCTGTCTATTGTCACCCTGCTTATTTAACTTATATGCAGAGTACATCATGAGAAACGCTGGACTGGAAGAAACACAAGCTGGAATCAAGATTGCCAGGAGAAATCTCAATAACCTCAGATATGCAGATGACACCACCCTTATGGCAGAAAGTGAAGAGGAACTCAAAAGCCTCTTGATGAAAGTGAAAGTGGAGAGTGAAAAAGTTGGCTTAAAGCTCAACATTCAGAAAATGAAGATCATGGCATCCGGTCCCATCACTTCATGGGAAATAGATGGGGAAACAGTGGAAACAGTGTCAGATTTTATTTTTCTGGGCTCCAAAATCTCTACAGATGGTGACTGCAGCCATGAAATTAAAAGACGCTTACTCCTTGGAAGGAAAGATATGACCAACCTCGATAGCATATTCAAAAGCAGAGACATTACTTTGCCAACAAAGGTCCGTCTAGTCAAGGCTATGGTTTTTCCTGTGGTCATGTATGGATGTGAGAGTTGGACTGTGAAGAAGGCTGAGTGCCAAAGAATTGATGCTTTTGAACTGTGGTGTTGGAGAAGACTCTTGAGAGTCCCTTGGACTGTAAGGAGATCCAACCAGTCCATTTTGAAGGAGATCAGCCCTGGGATTTCTTTGGAAGGAATGATGCTAAAACTGAAACTCCAGTACTTTGGCCACCTCATGCGAAGAGGTGACTCATTGGAAAAGACTCTGATGCTGGGAGGGATTGGGGGCAGGAGGAGAAGGGGACGACAGAGGATGAGATGGCTGGATGGCATCACTGACTCGATGCACGTGAGTCTGAGTGAACTCCGGGAATTTGTGATGGACAGGGAGGCCTGGCGTGCTGCGATTCATGAGGTGTCAAAGAGTTAGACAGGACTGAGTGACTGATCTGATCTGATCTGATACTACTAAATTCTCTTATTGAGTGATTTTTCAGCATGAATTTTCCAAGCATATGCTTGCATCATCAGAGAACAATTTTACATCTCTTTTCTAATTTTTTTTATCTCAAGTCCAATATTATATCCTTTAGTCTAATTCTGTAAGCTACTATCCCAAGAATATTGTTAAATAATAGTGATGTAAGTGATACTTTGTTTTATTGTTTACTTTAATGAAAATGGTGCTAATGTTTCTTAAACACTTGCTGGCTTTGGAATAAGAAGGATATATTTTATCATTTTACAGGCTTTAAAAACCTTTCACATCCAATTATCTAATAGTTTCTGAGGTATAGACCAGTAATGTGGTTTAGAATGATTCAGATAGCAACTGTTAGCAAAAATAATTAGAAAATAATCTGCTTTTTGAAATAAACCCTAAGAAAATATTTAATAATTACAGCCATATAGAAGAGTTATATACAAAGATTTTTTGCCCTGTGTGTATATATCATAGTAGCAGCAGGACAATCTAGCTCCATATGGTAGTGAACCAGTGTTCACTGTTTCACTGAACCAGTGATCCAGTGAGGAATAATTCAGTGAATCAGTGTTAATGGTACCACCAACCAGAGGGAATACAACACAGTCATTAAGATATACATTTAAGAAACACATAGTAACATTATTAAATAAAAAGTATAAATTATACTGCTAAGCATAAATATGCAAAAATACAGATAGAAATACAACATATGAAAAATCATGGAGCTTTAAGTAACAGAACCATAATGTTTAACCATTTTTTTCTACTTCTCTATATTGTAAAAATTTAATGAGAATGTATTGCTTTTATATTAAAGAGTAAATAGTAAAATTTATTGGATGTAGGGAATTTGGTATCAAGGAGGAGATTAAGCATAAACTACTCCAGCACTCTTAAGTTACTTTGATTTTAGATTCAAGGAAAAGAAGTGCAACCAATTGTTGACCAATGATACATGCAGTTAATTGTCAGTTAATTATTTGGGCTTTTTTTTTTTTTTTCAAAATTAGTTGGCAAGAGCCTCAATAGAATTAGCCATACTAACCAGATATTTTGGCCATTCATATGCTTAGCTGGAGAACAAGGCTATAGAGAAGATGATTCTCTTACACCGGAAACCAGAGCAACAGTTACAGCAGGTGCCTGGTTGTGTCCATTTGACCACAGGGAGGAGTGTGATGTCAAGTGCGCACGCTGACATTTTCTTCCCCAAATGTATAAACATACGTCTACTTACTCTACCTCTTTTTCTTCCTTTCCTGCCCTTACACTGTAATTATCTATTGTGAGCTTCGTATTTCTGCTCTGTTTTGCAGTCCTATTTAACTTTGAGGGGCAATTAACCATGGCAAGGGAAATGGGGATATAGAAAGAACTTATCTCAAGACTCACCTAAAGAAGGTGGTGATCCAAGCCCCATCCGTGGATACAGTCTACAAGCTCCTAGACAGAGGCGGTTTCTCACACTGCACTTGAGTCCGCTCCTTCTTCTTTTGTCCTCTCTGGGTTTTATTCCCTTATTTATTGGTAACACATTGTACCTAGACAATGAAAAACATTCCTTTTAAAGATTCCTTTAAAGACTAAAAATAATTATTCAATCAAAATAGCCTGCTCAAAGGTCTGACGCCCTTCAGTTTTGTGTCTGTCATTTTTGTCTTTTACACCAAAATCTTTCAAGTCTTTCTCTGATAAATTTTCTAGGTCTTAGGCTCCAATTCTCATTTGCACATTGCTCTTCACATTGGCAGCTTGCCTTTCCATTATCTTTCAACTGAATAGTTTTATAAATTAGTCAGTGCTTTTCATATTAACAACCTGACAGCTCTTTCTGTGTATAATAACTTGCTGACATGAATATAACTTTGATTTGATGTTGACAGACAAATCTGTACCACTGGTGGATTTTCAAACTTTACAGGAATAGCACTCAAAGGTGGCCATGAAGTTATTAGTATGACTGATTCTGTGGCAGTAGAATTGAGCCATAGACCCATGCAGGACTAGGATACTTGATAATTATGGAATTATCAAGTTTTTGTCAAATTATTAAATATTTTATAATTATTTAATGAAAACTATAACATATAAATGCCATTTACAGCACACTTTCACATTCATACTTTATTCTATCTTTCAAATGACCTTGAGACTGAGGTATTATTGTTGCTAATAGCATAAGAGTCCAAGAATCTGAGGTGGAAAGAGAGTGAATAGCTGCTTTCCAAAGCCAGTTAACAAATGGCAGAAAAGACATTATTGTTCAATCAAATTCTTATCATCACGGATGGGCAGTAACACCTGCTCCTGTAAAGTAAACCTATTAAATTTTAATAGCAACAATATGATCCTGCTACTGTAAATATATTGAAGCAAGGCTACTGACTGGTCTGCCATTAATATCTTTTATTCATTCTTCTAATCTCTCTTGTATATGTGCTGTCATTGCATAATTGAAACCAAACTATATGCATACATTATTACCTATTTCTTTTTCATATAAATCATAACATTCTCTTTGAAAACATCATTTTAAATGTTTCCATAATCACTCATCTCATTTAACCATCCTCTTACTGTTAACCATTTAAGCTATTAGTAATGTAAATGTATGTTTGTGTTTCCAGGATCATTCTTATGCATAAGGTATTTCACTTTATTTCCTTAGATAAATTTCTATCAGTGAGTGAAAAAATACTACTATTTTTCAGGTTCTCAACACACTTTGGAAAACTACTTTCCAAAGGACGGTGTGATTAACATTTCCATAGCAGTTTATGAGAAAATACTCTTGCAAGAATTATTCATGTTTTTTAAATTTAGATAAGTTCATAGTCCAAACATGTTATTTTGTTGTTTTATTGACTTTTTATGACTTTTGACTTAATATTTTCCCATATGTATATACCATTTTGCTGTTTGTATTTTCACTAGTATAAATTGTTTGTTGATTACTTATTTTTTGGAATCTGTCTTAAGTGCACAATTTATATATGTGCCTTGTATAGGTCTATTTGTTAAACACTTTAGCCCTTTCTCTGTAATATGTTTTGTAAATATTCTCCAAATGTGTAGTCTGCTTAATAAATTGGTCTTTTAATTGTGAGCAACAGATTTTTTTTAAAAAGACATTTAATTTGTTGTGAAATCTACTACTATTGCCAAAGTGATGTCTTTCATTGCTTTTCAAAATACAAGATGTCCATGCAGAGGGTTGAAAAATATTTATTTATATTTTTCTGGTCTCTTATGACTTGGGGTTTTATTAAAACTATTACTTCAAATTTTTCATTGAATATATTCTAGTGCTATTTAAAAAACTTCCGTTAATAACTGATACTGATTAATCAAGTCTTAATAAGATTTATTGGATGATTCACATATCTCACTGATTTTTGATGTTTAATCATATAATTGTCTTTTACATAAAAGAGTCTCTTCTAATCTAGTTATTCTGTTACTTTGGTTTATATACTGTCATTTTTATGGTTTAAATTATTATAGCATGCTGCTGCTACTGCTGCTAAGTCGCGTCAGTCGTGTCCGACTCTGTGCAATCCCATAGACGGCAGCCCAACAGGCTCCTCTGTCCCTGGGATTCTCCAGGCTGGAATACTGGAGTGGGTTGCCATTTCCTTCTCCAGTGCATGAAAGTGAAAAGTTAAAGTGAAGTCGCTCAGTCGTGTCTGACTCTTTGCGACCCCATGGACTGTAGCCTACCAGACTCCTCCATCCATGGGATTCTCCAGGCAAGAGTACTGGAGTGGGGTGCCATTGCCTTCTCCGTATTATAGCATACGAAGAACTTAATATCTGAAGAATCTGCTCTATTCTAATAGAATAACTTAATCTATTCTAAATATATTTCAGAGTAAATACTTAAATTCATAGTCATGGACAAGAGTTCTCAGGTTGTCCTGATCTTTTTCTCTTTTGAAAAGAGGGGATGGTATGAAGCCAGAAGATATGAATACAAACTCTTTGAAAGATATACAAATCTGCTGGGGTTTTCTCTCAGTGTTAAAATACTTGGTCCTGTCTGTCACTTTTTGTAAGGAAGCTTATAAACAAATGAAGGGCTCCTTACTAAAAGCTTCAAAGTTACTGCCGGCCTCAGGCAATGAATGCAACCAAATACCCAGTGGGAAGAGGACAGGTAGACAGTAATAGGGAGGGGACTGCCTTCAGTGAAACACAGAGAACTCATGACTTATTTTCCTATGCAATGTTTTTATTACTTCAATTTCTATGGAAAAAAAGGAAGAACATGGCTGGTTTGAGTTCAGTTATATGATTTAAAGAATTGAAGAACTGATGCTTTTGAACTGTGGTGCTGAAGACTCTTGACTTGGACTACAAGGAGATCAAACCAGTCAATCCTAAAGGAAATCAGTCCTGAATATTCATTGGAAGGACTGATGCTGAACCTGAAGCTCCAATACTTTGGCCACCTGATGCAAAGAACTGACTCACTGGAAAAGACCCTGATGCTGGGAAAGATTGAAGTCATGAGGAGAAGGGGACAACAGAGGATGAGATGGTTGGATGGCATCACCAACACAATGGACATGAGTTTGAGCAAGCTTTGAGAGCTGGGATGGACAGAGAAGCCTGGCATGCTGCAGTCCATGGGGTCTCAAAGAGTCAGACATGACTGAAGTGACATAGCACCCACACAATCCCAACATGACATGACCCCAGGCCATGACATGATCCAAACATAATTATCTCTCAAAGGCCCCATCTCCAAAAACTATCATGCAAACTGGGAAGCAGGGAGGACACAATTCAGTCAATAGCATTCTGCCCCAACTCCCGCAAAATTCACATCCTTCTCACATGCAAAACATTTATTCCATCCCAACAGCCCAGTTTTAATTTGCTCTAACATCAACTCTCAAGTCAAATGTCCAAAATCTTACGTAAATATCATCTTAGTCAAATATGGGGAGATTAAAGGTACAATTTATCCTGAGGCAAAATGTATCTCCAGCTGTGAACTACACAAAGCAGACAGGTTATGTGCTTCCAAAATAGAATGATGGGACAAGCATAGGATAGATTTTCCACTCAAAAAGGGAGAAATCAGAGGGAAGAAAGAGGTGATGGGCCCCAAGCAAGTTCAAACCTAGCAAGGTAAATCTCATTAGATTATAAGGCTTGAATATAATCCTCTTTGGCTCCATGTCTTGCCTTCTGGCCCTATGGGGGCGGCAGCATCACCTCCAGGGATCTGGTACCAAAATCCATATTAGTCAATGTTCCCAGAGAAACAGAGCCAGTAGGATATCTATTAATATATGTATATATATAGATATAGATATACACACATACATGCATGCTAAGTCACTTTAGTCATGTCTGATTCTTTGTGACCTTATGGACTATAGCCCATCAGGCTCTATCCATGGGGATTCTCCAAGCAAGAATACTGGAGTGGGTTGCCATGCCCTCTTCCAGAGGATCTTCCTGACCCAGGGATCAAACCCACATCCCTTACGTCTCCTGCACTGGCAGGTGGGTTCTTTGCCACAAGGGGCACCTGGAAGCCTGTGTGTGTGTGTGAGTGTGTGTGCCAGCTGGAGACCCAGAAGAGTTCATGGTATATTTATAATTCAAGTCCTAGTCCAAGTCCAAAAGCCTAAGAACCAGGAAAGTCAACAGTGTTCAGTCTGAAAGCTGTCAGGCTCAAAACCCAGGAAGAACTAACTTTTCAGTTCAAGTCCAAAGGCAGGAAAAGACCAATGTCCCAGCTTATATTGTCAAACAGCATTATATTCTGGCTTTTGTCCTATTCAGTAATCAACTGATTGGATGCGATCCACCCACATTAGGGAGAGCAATCGGCTTTACTCAATTCAAGTGTTAATGTCATTCTAAAACATCCTACAAATATGGACACACTCAGAATAATGGGTTGCCAAATGTCTGGACACCTCATGGCCCAGTTAACACATGAAATTAATCATCACAATGTTCTTCTTGATTTGTGGATTCCCTTTGACTACAAAGAGTGAACACAGACAAGTATTATGTCTATTTGATGAAATTCATCTTATAAATGCTTAGCTCTGGCTCATATCTTCTGTCTTCATGATTAGCATAATCTGCCTGCCAAGGGTAAAATGCTCAACATATGGATGTTTTTAAATCTCTAACAAAATGTTTCAATTTTATGTCCTGGAAAAGCAGCTGTAGTTTGTTAGTTTATAATAGTGTTATTGGAAAATGTTACATAAGGTAATATTTCAGATAACCACTCCCATCTTTTTATTGGCCTTCTAAGGAAAAATTTCTCCTCTGCCCACTTTAGGTATCTGATTGGACCAAAGAATTAAACTGATAGAAGATAGACTAATAGGAGAAAAGCATAGTAATTTTATTTAGCAATTTTTTACATGGGAGATTTCACAAAAAAATAAAGATCCAAAGAAGCCATCAGAACCAAACACTTAACATACCGTGGGAAAAAGAGTGATAAACTATGAAAAGGTGACAAGAAGAAGGATTTGAGGCTGGGCAGCTAGTTATGGAAAAGTAACTAGTAAAATAAAGGTTATTCCAGTAAGATTTGTTTCTATAAATTTCTCTGCCTCAATACCCTGTCTCTGCTGATAAAAATGTTCTCCTTCTTCCTGGTAAGGTTAGGCACTTGCTTTTAGGAAGAAAAAGCAAGGTCAAAGTGCCCCTCTTATATCTACTGTTTTTAAGGTGACTTTAACTCAAAATATGGAGAAGGAAATGGCAACCCACCCCAGTATTCTTGCCTGGAGAATTCCATGGACAGAAGAGCCCAGACTCCATGGGTCCACAAAGAGTCAGACACGACTGAGCGCCTAACACTAACTCCAGTGGTCATGTATGGATGTGAGAGTTGGACTATAAAGAAAGCTGAGCACCAAAGAATTGATGCTTTTGAACTATGGTGTTGGAGAAGACTCTTGAGAGTCCCTTGGACTACAAGGAGATCCAACAAGTCCATCCTAAAGGAGATCAGTCCTGGGTGTTCACTGGAGGGACTGATGCTAAAGCTGAAACTCCAATACTTTGGCCACCTGATGCGGAGAGCTGACTCATTGGAAAAGACCCTGATGCTGGGAAAGACTGAGAGCAGGAGGAGAAGGGGACGACAGAGAATGAGGTGCGTGGATGGCATCACCGACTCAATGGACATCGGTTTGCGTGGACTCCGGGAGTTGGTGATGGACAGGGAGGCCTGGCGTGCTGCAGCTCATGGGGTCACGAAGAGTAGGACACGATTCAGTGACTGAACTGAAGGACAGTTTAGAGAAATTTTGAAATTATCTTGCAAAGCTTTTACTTGTATTTCTAACATACATATTTGTCATTTGTTGTTCTCCTTGTATATATAGATTAGACAATTTCCCAACACCACTGCAAGTTTCTATAAAGAGTTTTCATCTATCCATCCATTCATTAATCCATCAATTTATTAAATACATATACACAGACACACACACCTATACACACACATTCACACACACAAAGTAGGAGAGAAAGCAAGCATTAACAAATATTATGAACAAAAATAAACTGATCCTTGCCCTTGAGCAACTTACAATCTAGTGGAGAAGGAAGATGTTAATGAAAAAATCAGATAAATGTAAAACCGCAATGCAGTGAGGATATGATAAGAGGATTTCACCTAGCCAGGGAGATCAGAAAGAACTTCTCTTGGAAAGGAATGATGGAACCAAGATTTATTCAACAGATAAATAGAAATTAACAAAGGAAAACCTGGAGAGAGTTGTTTAGTCTTGGTCAAAAACCTGAGGATAGAGCATGGCCTGTACACAACAGAGAAACTTAGCCGGTAGATGTGGAATGAAGAAAGCTTGAATGAGAGGATGAAACCAGGTTGAGAGATCACGAGGGGCCTTTTAAAAATTCATTTTGGGAAGTGACAGGGAAGGAAAGGAAGAATTCAGATAATGAATCCAGGTGAGGAAGAGAGGTTTGAAAAGTACAGAAGTTAAAAAATAATTCAGCCTTATATCCAGAGACCCCAGGGGACAAAGAATGGGGCCTGGACTTGCAGGTGTGGAAAGGTGAGCTGGAGACAGTGTCCTGGAGATCGAGAAGTCCTCAGAAACAGCAGTGAAGAGAGTTAGCCTCTCAGGGGTGGCTGCCTGGGGGTTTCTCTCCTACTTTGTGTAGTCAGTGAGTATAGGATACCCATGGACTAAAGGAGATTTAGAACCACAGAGCGGTCAGAGAACTGCAGTGAAGCCCTGCCGTCACTACAACTGCTGTGCTGTAGACCTTGAACCTCGCACACACTAATCCAGAGAAGATCCCTAACCCCCAAATTCACAAGCTTGGAGAAATCCTCTGGTTTCCCAGGTGTCTCACGTCCTCCTGAATTAAGTTTATTTCAGGCATCACACTTTTTTGCTTAGATGTTCACACTACAAGTAATTCTCTTTTTTTAAACTTTACTAGAATATTGCCTCTCAGTGAATGGCAAGTAAAAAAAAAAAAAAAAGAAACTAATATTATGTAACTTCTGAAAATGTTTGCTTTCCACAAACAACAAAAGCAAAAATCAACAAATGGACTACATCAAGTTCAAAAGCTTTGGCATAGCAAAAGAACCAACTTAAAATGAAAAGGCAGCCTACAGAATGGGAGAAAATTTTCACAAACCGTATGTCAGATAAGGGGCTAATATCCAAACTGTATAAAGACGTAACACAACTTAATAACAAAAACAGTCTGTTTTAAAATAGGTGAAAAACTAAATGGAAAATTTTTCCAAAGATGTAACAAAATGGCCCTCAGGCACATGAAACGATGCTCAACATCACTAATTATCAGGAAAATGCAAATAAAAATCACAGTGTGCTATTATCTCACATTTGTTAGAATGGCTGTCATCAAGGAGACAAGAAGCAATAGGTGCTACTGAAGAGGTAGTGAAAATAAACCCTTTCCCACTGCTCCTGGGGAATATAAACTGGTCTAACCACTATGGAAAGCAATATGGAGGCTCCTATACAAGTCAAAATAGACCTACCTTACAATCCACAATTCCATTTCTGTGAATATACACAAAAGGAAATGATAACTATAATTCGACCATGTATACACACCTATGCTTATGGCAGTGCTATTCACAGTAGTCAAGATATGGGGACAACTCAAATGCTCATTGAATGCTGAATGGATAAAAAAGATGTGGTATATATACAAAACAGAATATTATTCAACCATGAAAAGGAGGCTAACCCGCCACTTAGAGCAACATGGATGAGAGTGTTATGCTGAGTGAGATAAGCCAGGCAAAGGAAGATAGATACTGCATGATGTCACCTATATGTGGGATCTTAAAAAAGCAAAAATGTAAAAGAAAAATCAGAGTAAAATGGTAGTTACCAGGGGATGGGGGTTGTTTAGGGGACAAATTTTTAAAACACTAAAATAGTCATAGAAATTTAATGCACAGCTTATTGAACATAGACAACATCGAACTGTATGTTTTATGATAAATATTGTTACAGTGGCAATAATATTATAATTTATAAATGTTTCAAAATAACATGAAGCCTTAGATTTGTACAGTGTTATATGTCCAATTAATAAATAAAAATAATAAACAAATAAAAACTATTACTTTTGAAAGAAAAAAACAACAGAGCAACCCAGAGAGGCAAAAGTTGAGGGTCAGCTGCTGCCACCACTAGCTGGGTGATACTCTTGGAGCGTGAGCAAGCCAGACTCACACTTCATCCAAATTACTGGTGACTTCATGTACATCTTCAGGGGTGCTGCCAGAAGCATAGGTGTGTATACATGGTCGAATTATAGTTATCATTTCCTTTTGTGTATATTCACAGAAATGAATTGTGGATTGTAAGGTAGGTATATTTTGACTTTTTTACCTTGTTGCCTTCTTATAAGGATGTGAGTAGGTTAAGAAGGCCTGCAAAACTGAGGTGTTTATATTCCCTCTGTTCTTTCTAGAAATTATTACAAATTCTTAAAATATTAAGCATAACAAAAATTACCTTTTTTGCCTCAGAGAAGTCGTTTTAAATTGCCTATTATTGCTTTGACCTAACTGACCTCAATAATTAACCTAAAAATACTACAATATTTAACCTAGAAAATACTACCTCCACAAAATGAAATAAACAATCAAGAAAGAGAAAGCAAAGTTAAAAAAAAAAAAAAAAAAAAAGGAAGAAAAGACCAAAGTAGCACACTAAAAAAATAGTTCTCAGATCAAAGGCTCAGAGAGTGAGATTTATTGTGGGCAAAAAATAGCTAGTCAGGAGAGCCTATGTCAAGTGGACAAATTAAATCATCTAATATGTAAGTGAAGACACAGGCCATAATGTCTAAATTAAAACTGCACATATCAATCATGTGCTAATTATGACCAGTATAGTCAACCTCATTAGGTAGACACGTTGTGGTTTTACTTTTAAATTTAAATAGCTGGACAGAAAAATCATCAGAAAGAATAACATGATAATTATACAGTAACAAGCTATCATTTGAAATAGGATATTGATCACTGGGACGATGCACATTTGTTATGCACTAATGCACTTCAACATACCTAAGTGGGATGATAGATCTGGAGTAATTATACAAAAATAGACAGCACATTTATCACTGTTTGTGGTTATTTCATAGCATTGGCATTTCCATGAATTACAACATGTCATCTCACATGTATACAAATGTTAAATCACTTATGGCAACAATTAACCATAACAGATGCTGAAGGGTGGCTCCTGTAAGACATTCAATTAAAGAAATGAATTTGGTGTTTAGGCTGTGCAATTAATTTGACAGGCATGCTGTAAGTTTTAAAGGTGATTCATATTTCATTCATTTTGTTGTTTCCATCTATAAAATGTTACTGACACGAGATAAATAAGCATGCTGAGAGTATGAAGTATTTTTCAATTCAGAAATAGGCTGTGATGTAATATTTGTGCTGGGGAATACCAATTAACCTAATCTCTGGGAGGAACAGAGCTATCACTTCATCTCCCAAGACATATTGCTATCCAAGTGTCTGAGCAGCTAGTAAGATTATTTACTAATTACTCTGGGACTAACCTGGAGAAGGAAATGGCGACCCACTCCAGTATCCTTGCCTGGAAAATCTTATGGACAGAGGAGTCTGGTGGGCTGCAGATGATGGGGTCGCAAAGAGTCAGGCACAACGGAGCAACTAACACTTACTTACACACTGGGACTAAAGTAAGGAAAAATAAAAGGATGGGGGGGGAAAGTAAGGTAAGACACAGAAATAAGCATATACAAAGAATAATCAAAGAGAATGGACAATAATCTGAGAAAGAACAGAGAGGAAGAAAAAGAATTAAATTTGTAAACAAAAGTTTCATTCAAATTTTATTTAATTCAACAAATATTTAAAGAGCATCTACTAAAAGATAAATCACTTTGACCTTTTGTCAATATCAAAACCAAAGTCTTCACTAAAAGGTTCTTTAACTCATTTCTTCCTTTTTATTTATACCACCATCACTTAAGTTCAAATTCTTCATTTTTATTCCAGAATTTTTTTAAGAGGGTCATACAAATTTTCTGTCTCTCAGCTTGCATTTTCAATGTATCAATGTCAGATTAATATGTCTAAAACCGTTTTTGAAAGAATTATTCTTCATTTCAAAAGTTTTCAGTTGCCTACAGAAAAAGTTCAACTTGATTCGATGTTTTATACTGTCAGTAAGAGTAGTATAAATGGGGTCAGTAGTAGTAAATTAGGCTCTCAAAAAAAAAAAAAGAAAAGAAAAAGCCCTAATTTTTACATTAGCTGATTTCTGTGGTGTAAATGCTTCCACCATAGCTGATTTCTAAGTATCATCTGATGTCACTAAACCAGCTGGAATTCTGAGACCAGATAAGGTGTACAGTGCAGGGCTGCCAAAAGGGATAAATTACTCATTTTATCCTACAGAGTGGATGCCAAATGCTTCCCCCAAAATTGTTAGGTTCAAAACAGCTGTGCATAATACACGTATGTCAAAAATAAAATAAAAATTATAAACCATAATTAAATAATATCAAATCCCTTATTTGGAAATAAAGAGGGTTTACAACTTGTATCTTCCTCCACTAAGTGCTAAACAAAAACTTAATACACAAAAATAAAGAAGAACCAGCTAGGAACTTAACTAGTGGTCCAGTGGCTAAGACTCTAAGCTCCAAATGCAGGCAGCTTGAGTTATATCCCCAGTCAGGGAACTAGATCCCACATGCCACACACCCAAGAGTTAACATCCTGCAACTAAAAAAAAAAAACCAACTCACAGGCCACAACTAAAAGATTTCTCATTGCACAACTTGCCCCTCACAACCAGCACACCACAACCTGCCCACAGCAACAAAAATGGAAGATCCCATGCACCACAAGTAACACCAGCACAGCCAAATAAATACTACAAAAAAAACAGGTTTAGTTTTTTGTTATTTTGTTTGTTTGTTTAGTTAAAAAAGAAGAAGAAGATCCACCACCTAGATGGCTGTATGTCTCTGTGGAGTCCTAGGTCACATTCATAGGCCAAAAAGTATTTTTGCATATTCAACCCCGCTTTAGAAATTCCACTGCTCTTCAAATCTCTCCCAGGTGATTCTGGAAATCGTGAACAGTTTTTGGTGTGTTTTGTGAATCAGCCCCCTTGCCTGCCACACAGTGTAAGCCATTTCATTTCTCCCTTGGCCCTGCTCTCGATGGGTCCAGTCCCCTGTCTCTGCCAAGACCAAAGGCAGGAAGTCTGCTGCTGGCACCCTCCAAAAGCACAGACTCCACACCTGCCCTACCGAGACACCGCAGAGTGCCAGCACCTGCCAGCATCTCCACCAGGCTGCCAATGCTCTATGTCAAGGACCGACACTTGAGCAGAGGGCAACTGTGCCTGATGTCATCAACCTTGTTATCTGCACTCAATTCCTTGTCTCTCAGCCTAACAAAAGCTGCTGGCATTGTCTTCTGTTGCTGTGAAATTGTTGGCATGAATGCTGCTGATGCTTTGCATCCTCCGTGGTCCAACCCTGTTAATGTTTTCTTGGTCTTCCACTGCTGCTTTATCCTGCAAGCTTTTGACACAAGTCCATGAGACCAGTCAGAAGATGCCCAAGGGGAGGAAACCATGTTTTCCAAAGAACCACACATACGACCAACAAACCTGACTATGCCCTTTCATTTCCCGTTAGGTAGAGGTTTGCCCAAACAGTGTAAATAGGGGTAAAGATTCTGATTTGGCCTGAAGATGAAGACTGGCAAGGCTTTCTGGCCTGCTAGAGAGCAATGGCACCCCACTCCAGTGCTCTTGCCTGGAGAATCCCATGGACAGAGGAGCCTGGTGGGCTGCAGTCCATGGGGTCGCTAAGAGTTGGACACGACTGAGTGACTTCACTTTCACTTTTCACTGTCATGCATTGGAGAAGGAAACGGCCCACTTCAGTGTTCTTGCCTGGAGAATCCCAGGGACGGGGGAGCCTGGTGGGCTGCCGTCTATGGGGTCGCACAGAGTCAGACCCGACTGAAGTGACTTAGCAGCAGCAGAGAGCTGGAGACAGAGACATCATTCAGACCCCCCTGGCCTTGAGTCTTTTTCCTCCCTCCTGAAAGGAGGTGGCCATGCAGATACTAAATCAGTAGAGTCAAATCATGGTAAGCTCTCCCTTATGACTGTTAATGCAGATTTTTTTTGGAATAGAAACACAGGCAGAGTATAGAATAATTTGCTTCCTTTATGAGTTCTGGTGTATATTTCCTGTACTAAAATTATCATAGGCACCAATGTACCCCAGAGAAGACTACAGACAAAAGTGGAAGTGCTAGTCACTCAGTGGTGTTTGACTCTTTGCAACCCCACGGACTATAACCCACCATGCCCTTCTGTCCATGGAATTCTGCAGGCAAGAATACTTGAGTGGGTAGTCATTCCTTTTTCCAGGGGATCTGCCTGACCCAGGGATCGAACCTGAGTCTCCTGAATTGTAAGCAGATTCCTTACCATCTGAGCCATCAGCAAAGCCCACTATAGACAAAGGAAATACACAAATATATTGCCTTGATTCCTGCCACCATCAGTATTATAGGCAAAGTAAATCAAGAACTTATAGCATGCCGGTCGGTGTGTGGTCTCTTGCCACTAATCTGACCCACAGCAGCCGTGTTAAGAGAAGGCAGCAGCACCCCAACAAAGGCAGAATTGAAAACCAAAGGGACACTCCAAGGCATCGATCCCAAGGGTATAAGCATAAGCTAAACCAAGGCCAAAGTATCAGTTTTGTAAGCAGCCGGTAGAATAACCAGCTTAAGTCTCTAAGCAGTTCCTTGGAGCTCCTGGCTCAGCCATGTCACCCCCATAACGCAGAACTGTCCTTCAAACTATACGGCACAGACACGTGGGGCTCACTAAACACCTATGTGCTTTCCCCCACACCTTGCAAAGAGCAACTATTTAGCTGATTCTGGCCAATGGACAGTGATGGAAAGGACTTGGCTCTCATCTCAGCCAAAGCATTTAAGAATTGATGAGCAGCTCTCCAGCCTTCTCAGCCATGGTGAATGCAGAAGACACACACAGATATTCTTGCTTCCCCGTGCCCGGGTAGAAGAGGGACCATATAGGGCCCAGCCCCCCACCACTGTTGGACTTTAATGAGTGAACAAACATTTGTAAAGTCATTAAGATTAGAGGACTGGTTTTTTACATCATTATGTCCCAACTATCAAAGTATCACCAGCAAAGCCCACTGGGGTCCCGGGGGAAATCAGACAAAATTCAGGTGATGAGGTCTAACCTCTTCCTTTGTGCTTAGTCTAATTTCACTTGCCTCTTGGGGGGCTATGAGCAGAGGACTCTCGCACCCACACTTCAGTCCAGAGTTCCCAGTGTAAACGGCTGAGCAACACCTCAAGCTATGTGAGCTGCATCTGGAAGTGCTGTTGTGGCACCTCAGCCCAAGAGGCCAGGTATGTGCAGAGACGGTGCCCCAACCTGGCACAGAGATCTGGAGCATGCGCAGAGCAGCTGCACCAGCCTCGCGAGAGCTCCGCCCCCTCCCTGCAGACCAGATGCCTCTAAAGCAGCCCCACCCACCATCTCTGCCTAAAGGGTGGGTAGGAAGTGCGGGGGCTTCCACAGTAGCCCAGTGGCAAAGAATCCACCTGCAATGCAGGAACCATACAAGATGAAGGTTTGATCCCTGAGTGGGGAATATACCCTGAAAGAGGGTACAGCGTCCCACTCCAGTATTCTTGCCTGGAGAATCCCAAGGACAGAGAAGCAGGGTGGGCTACAGTCCATGGGATCGCAAAGAGTCAGATATGACTGAGGCGACTTAGCGATCCCCCGCCCCCACCACACACACACACACATGCACGCGCGCGCGCAAAAAGGGATGGGGGAAACAGTGAGTGTGTGCCCTATAGCAGCGCAGCTCACACCTCTCCATTCTTTGATTAAAGAATACAACTTTGCTTCTGGACTAACTTCATCTTATTCTACTGACTTGAACACCACTCATTGGAGAAGACCCTGATGCTGGGAGGGATTGGGGGCAAGAGGAAAAAGGGATGACAGAGGATAAGATGGCTCACGGACTCGATGGACGTGAGTCTGAGTGAACTCGGGGAGATGGTGATGAACAGGGAGTCCTGGCGGGCTGTGATTCGTGGGGTCGCAGAGAGTCAGACACGACTGAGCGGCTGAACTGAACTGAACTGAACTGAACACCTCAGCAGAAGGACTCTTGTCAGTGCCTGACTCAAAAAAGTTAGTAACAAAATCTTTTACATCAGATCTTGCCAGTCTCTACTAATGACCCCATTTCCCTGGTTTGTCTATTCTTTACTTAAGATCCCATATCTTATTTCTAGTTGATCCTTTGGATATTCCTGTATTTCTTGGGCTACCTGTACTCAGACTATGAACTTGACTCCCTTTGATGAAACCAAGTGTTGTTGTTCAGTCGCTTAATCGTGTCTGAATCTTTGCAAGCCCCGTGGACTGCAGCATGCCACACTTCTCTCCCTTTCACTATCTCCCAAAGTTTGCTCAAACTCATGTCCACTGAGTCAATGCTTCCATGCAACCATCTCATCCTCTGTTGCCCCCTTCTTCTGCCCTCAATCTTTTCCAGCATCAGGTCTCTTCACATCAGGTGGCCAAAGAAATGGAGCTTCAGCTTCAGCATCAGTCCTTCCAATGAATATTCAGGACTGATTTCCTTTAGGATTGATTGATTTGATCTCCTTGCTGTCCAAGGGACTCTCAGGGGTCTTCTCCAACACCACAGTTCAAAAGCATCAATTCTTCGGCACTCAGACTTCTTTATGGTCTAACGTTCACATCAGTATGTGACTACTGGGAAAACCGTAACCTTGACTATATGAACCTGTGCTGGCAAAGTGATGTTTCTGCTTTTTAATAAGCTGTCTAGGATTGTCATAGCTTTTCTTCCGAGGAGCAAGCGTTTTTTAATTTAATGGCTGCAGTCACCATCTGGAGTGATTTTGGAACCCAAGAAAATAAAGTCACTGTTTCCACTGTTTCCCCATACGTTTGTCATGAAGTGATGGAACTGAATGCCATGATCTTAGTTCTTGAAATGTTGAGTTTTAAGCCAGTTTTTTCACTCTTCTCATTCACCTTCAGCAAGAGGCTCCTTAGTTCCTCTTTACTTTCTGCCATTAGTGTAGTGTCATCTGCATATCTGAAGTTACTGATATTTCTCCCAGAAATCTTGATTTCAGCTTGTGATTCATCCAGTCTGGCATATTTGCATGATTCACTCTACATATAAGTTAAATACAAAGGGTGACAATATACAGCCTTGATGTACTCCTTTCCCAATTTGGAACCAGTTAGTTGTTTTATGTCTGGTTCTAACTGTTGCTTCTTGACCTTTTTCTCAGGAGGCAGGTAAGGTGTTCTAGTATTCCCATCTCCTTAATAATTTTCCACAGCTTGTTGTGATCCACATGGTGGTGGTCTATTTGCTAAGTCATGTCTGACTCTTGCGACCCCATGGACTGTGGCCCGCCAGGCTCCTTCATCCATGGCATTTTTCTGGCAAGACTACTGGAGTGGGTTGCCATTTCCTTCTCCAGGGGATTTTCCCAACCCATGGATCAAACTCTGGTCTCCTGCATTGCAGGCAGATACTTTACCAACTGAGTCAAAGGCTTAGTGTAGTCAATGAAGCACAAGTAGATGTTTTTCTGGAATTCCCTTGCATTTTGTATGATCAAATGGATATTAGCAATTTGAACACTGGTTCCTCTGCCTTTTCTAAATACAGCTTGTACATCTGGAAGTTCTTGGTTCACGTACTATTGAAGCCTAGCTTGAAGGATTATCTTGCTAGCATGTGAAATGAGTGCAATTATATGGTAGTTTGAACATTTTTTGGCTTTGCCCTTCTTTAGGATTGCAATTAAAACTGAAATTCTCCAGTCCTGTGGCCATTGCTGGCATGTTGAGTGCAGCACTTTAACAGCATCGTCTTTTAGGATTTGAAACAGCTTAGCTGGAATTCCATCAACTCCACTGGCTTTATCTGTAGTAATGCTTCTTAAGATTCACTTAACTTCACACCCCAGGATGTCTGGCTCTAGGTTATGACCACACCATTGTGGTTATCTGGCTCATTAAGAGCTTTTTTGTATAGTTCTTGTGTGTATTCTTGCCACCTCTTCTTAATATCTTCTGCTTCTGTTAGGTCCATACCATTTCTGTCCTTTATTGTGCTCATCTTTGCATGAAATGTTCCCTTAGTATCTCTAATTTTCTTGAAGAGATCTCTAGTCTTTCCCATTCTATTCTTTTCCTCTATTTCTTTGCATTGTTCATGTAAGAAGGCTTTCTATCTCTCCTTGCTACTCTTTGGAATTCTGCATTCAGAAAGCAAGTGACTCAGGGGCAAAAAAGAGGAGGACCAGGAGAGAGCCTTAAGACACTGTGTGCAGAGGTAGAGAATATTTTTTTAGGAAACGTGTTCCTCTTCTACACCTAAACATTGCCAGAACAAGCTCTGTTTGATCTCAAACCAGAACCTTCACTATATATTTGAAAAAAACAGCACATTATTTCTGTGTTAAAACTACATTCACAATGACCAACTCTTTGCAAAGCTACATTTGACTACTTTTTCAGAGCTAGAACCTCAGTAGAGCACCACACAATTCTTATCTGTGTGTAACCACTACTAGAATCAACATAGTTATGATACACAAGAGTTAGTTGATGTTGTTAATAATCTAACATTTAGAAATAGGAAATGTTCCCACTTCTACCTAAATGTCATGTGTAAATGATTCTGGACAGATACCTGTGATGAGAAGAAAATGATTATGGATTAAAAAAAAAATACCCTGTACTACTCTCTCACCATTTGAAAGGCATATAAAAAATATTTATGAGATACTTTAAAGAGCTTATTTTGCTAGTGTCAACTCTAAATGACCATTTCCAGTGTTCTCTAGAGTATATTTTTATAACAGTATCAATTTATTATAAAGGTCAATATTTTTTTCTCTTTCAAATTCTTTCAAGTAGATTTTTAAAGTCTATTTTCTGAAGTATTTAAAATTCTAATAAACCACTGCAAAATTACCAGGAAAGTCCTATGGGGTTCTTTTCTAAAAACATACCATTTGATGCAACATGAACCTGGGTTACAGTAAAACATCATTAAGAAAAGGTCAGCTCTGAAAAACAAAGAACAAAGATAAAAAAAAAAAAAAATCAGGCATCTTGGAAACACTAGGGTCAACAGAGTTTATTCAATGTAGCCTTTCAGAGTATAAAGCTTGAAGTTCTTAAGTGATAGTTTTCCAAGGAGATGAAAACTCCCATTTTGTGTTAAAACTGATCTGCTATTCTCTCTTTATCCCATCATTTTGATGAATAGTCATTTGGTTGGATTTTTTCCCCCCCTGGATACTGTGTCTCTCAAATATGAAAGGAGATTTTCATTGTTAAGACCACTTTTTAGTGATCTTTGCAGCCACAAATTCTATTTTGGTATGTAGTGCTCAAAATACAGAGATTTGCTGAATGAATAAATGAGTCTTCTCTGGGTCCCAGGAGAGGTATAAAAGTGAAAAATACTGTCAGTTAGGTCACTTATCTACAAAGCACCACTAACTGGTTTGATGCTGAGTTTTCTAAACAGACCAACTATCTCATTAATGAACAAGCAGGCTTGGGTGGTTTTTGCCCCACACCCAGCCCTCAACTGTCTACTGAGAATGGGTCAGGGCCAAGGAAAAGAACATTCTATTTATAGGCTGTGCCCGGGTGTAGAGCTCTGTCTGCAGTGAGCCTGGCTGAGTGCATCCTTTCTTCTTGGCAAGACTTCTTTGATGCCACACTTGGTAGATGGCTCCTCTTGAGGGCGGCCTGCCCGACCAAGCAGAACTCTAGATATTGAGGTCATTGCTTTTTTGTTCTTGCTCCTCTCTGGTTTGTTTGTTTTCTCATGGAGGGATGAAATTCCTACATGCACTTAGGAGGAAAGGGGCAATGCTCATATGTTTTGAGAACACAGATCTATTTCTAGTTTGGATTAAAGCTGCCGCCTGCAATCCAGCCAAGATCACTATTCATATTGCAACTTGTGCCCAAAGCCCCAGCGAATAACCTCAGATTCCTTGTCCTGCCTTTATCCTTCACACACTTTTCTTTTCTTTCTCAGAAGCCTTGATGGCTCAGATGGTAAAGAATCTGCCTGCAATGTAGGAGACCTGGGTTTGATCCCTGGGTCAGGAAGACCCCTGGAGAAGAGTATGACAATCCACTCCAGTATTCTTGCCTGGAGAATTCCATGGACAGAGGGGCCTGACGGGCTACAGTACATGGAGTCACAAAGAATTGGACATGATTGAGTGATCAGCACTTTCTCACCCTCAAAAAAGTAGTAACTGTTGTATAATAAACTTTTACACACTTCTGAGATTCTGTCATTTCTCTTTTTACCTAGGAAATTATATTTCCACAACACTCCCCTTAGCATAGCTCAGATCTGCTTCACTTCTGACAACTCAACAGCATTGTTTCATATCTACAAACTCCAACCAGTATAGAGTTATAAGGAAGCCCAATAACTGATCATCTTATTCACCATCTTGACTTCCCTAGCCCTTTGTTAAAAGAAAAGGAAATATGACAAATAAAAATAAGGTGAGTTTAGTATTTATTCATTATAAGTTTTACAAAGGAAAATATTAAAACCTGGAAATTTTTATCTAGTTTAAAAATAATAGAAATGTTGCCTTTCATATATTCTTAAAAATATATTCAGGCCAACATTGTTCATGATGAAAGATCATCTTGAAGGACAGTGTCACATCTATCTCAGCCAGCAAGGAGATGTGAGGGGAGTTTTATTTTTTTAACCTCTGCTAGGATACCTTCTGAATTGCCATAGTAATGTTTCAGTATTGTTTCTGAATTGATACCACCTGTACAGCAACCAATTAGGCATACATAAAGGGAAATGGCTGAATCACTATGGCCAAATAAACCCATGCAGAAAGGTCCTTTGGGGCATTTTACACTACAAAGTCCCTCTTAACACTGTAAAATGGATTTGTGTAGAAAGGCCCCTGAGCCTACTTTGGCCCACTGTGGGGTCGATTAGAAACACCTAAGCGATAGTCCTTTCCTGGTGGCTCAGAGGTTAAAGCATCTGCCTGCGATGCTGGAGACCTGGGTTCTATCCCTGGATCAGGAAGATGCCCTGGATGAAGGAAATGGCAACCCACTCCAGTATTCTTGCCTGGAGAATCCCATGGATGGAGGAGCCTGGTGGGCTACAGTCCGCGGGTCGCAAAGAGTTGGACATGACTGAGTGACTTCACTTTCACTTTCAAGCAATAGATTAAAAAGCACCAGATTCTTGAGGAGAGATCATTGCAACAAAATCCTATCTTTTCTGTCCATCTACAGAAGCCAACAGCAACTGTACCTTCCATCTGTTGCCTAAAATCCACTCCTTTGCTGTCACTTTGATAAGACACTGTGTATGGAACAAATTTCAATCCTTTAAACAGAGAGTTGGGAGAATGAAGTCAGTCTGGTACATGGGAACTAGATCAGAACATGGATTCTAACCCAGAGTCTGCCACTTATGTGTGTTACCACAGGCAAAGTGCCTAACCCCCTAAGCTTCAGTTCAACTTTCATACATAAACTGGGTACATTCTGAACCTCTTAACTAGCTTTCAGAGCTGCTGTAAGGATTGTTGCTGCTGTTGTTCAGTTGCTAAATGATGTCTGACACTGCAACCCCCTGAATTGTAGCAGGCCAGGCTTCCCTGTCTTCCACTGTCTCCTGGAGTTTGCTCAAATTCATGTCCATTGAGTCAGTGATGCTAGCTAACCACCTCATCCTCTGTTGCCCCCTTCTCCTTTTGCCTTCAATGTCTCCAGTATCAGGGTCTTTTCCAATGAGTTGATTCTTTGCATCAGGTGGCCAAGGGATTGGATTGCTACAAGGATTAAAGGTCTTCCCAGGTGGCTCCCTGGTGGTTCAGTCAGTAAAGAATCCACCTGCAATGCTGGAGACGCGAGTTCAGTCCCTGGGTTGAGAAGATCCCCTAGAGGAGGGCATGGCAACACACTCCAGTATTCTTGTCTGGAGAATCCCATGGACAGAGGAGCCTGGTGCCCTACAGTCCATGGGATGCAAAGAGTCAAGACATGATTGAAGTGACTGAGTATGGACACGTAAGGATTAAAGCTGTGATTCTCAAGCTTTAGCATACACCAGGATCACTTGAAGGGATTGTTACAACAGATGGCTAGACCCCAGAGTTTCTGATTTAGTAGATCTGGGTTGAAGGGTGGGCAAGAGTTTCTAACAAGTTTCCAGATGCCATTGATGCTGCTGGTCCAAAGACCACAGGTTGAGAACCACCGAATTAAAGGAAAAGAGATAGATGTCCTTCTGTATAAGAAAAGCTCCAACATCTGTGCTTCAAGTCCTATCTTATTCTGCCTTCCCAAATGTCTGTCATCCTAAAAAATCCATCCCATTTCCTTCCCAGTGAATTATCACTACTTTCTCAGATCTAGCTCTTTAGGCTGACCCCATGTTAGGCCTTCAATTTTTTTTTTTAATCAATGAAATGAAGTAATATATTTTAAAGTGTTTAACAATAGTAAATCAGTATATACACATGGGAATATGTGTTAATCATTGAATAGACTATCCTGTTACAAAGATACCCAAGAGTGAGCCATGGTAAGGCAATCATGACCTATGAGGTCCTTCAAGAATCCAAGCGTCTTCCAATTTGTTGTTCTACCATCTTTTGAGGGTATTGTCTTCATCTATATGGTTAAAAACAGTTCATCACTATACTCATAAAAACAGTTCACAATTATGACCATATTCCAGGCCCTCTGCAAAGGGAAGAGGAAATTTGGGCAAGGGAAATGACCCATCCCCTAAGACATCCACTGGCCTACATTTTGACACCTATCTGCAAGTGAGGCTGGGAGATGAAGTCTCTATATGGTCATTCATGTGCCCAACTACTGTTAAAAGATAAAAGGAAAAATGTATACTAAAAGTAGAAATATTCATACAAGATCCTTTTTGGTCACCACAATCTTCCTGCACACAGAACACACTTAATGCTCCTTCCCAAAATTTATACCCTAAAGACCCATCTTAAAAGGTCTTAAAGACCCTTTCAGCCTTAAGCTCAAAGGTCAGGATCTCTGACTTGTGCACAAGAAGATGAAAAACAAATTCCAGGAAGAGCGTTCATATTTAAGAATATTATCTTGAAGTTGTGCATTTCACTTTTCACATTCATTGATCCTAACTTAGTCAAGCTCTCTGCAAAGAAGACCAGAAAATACAGTTTCCAGCAGGGGTAGAGAGTTGGGAGGAAGAATGTATTCTGCTAACTCATAGGTTTTTGATTGATTTTTTTTTTTCAATTTGGAAGAGGAAGGAAAATTAGTTGTAATTAATCTCTATACAGGTATGTTTTTTATCTGTCACATTGTCTTCCTCATTGTGGATGTTTAACAATTCTTTGCTGAATTGTCATATTCTAAATATAAAAATCAATACCAGGAAACTAGATGTGTAGACCAGAACACTTTCACCCTTTTGAAATAATTCACCAATTAGTTTAATGTGTCCAATATGTCATACTATTTCTTGAACATTATGGAAATGGACAACTAGTTATGTTAGTTGAGATTTTAGCATGATTAGATTTTTAATGACTACTATTGTGAACAGAGTCCTCTATGATATGTTGCAGGTGAAAAATGGTGATGCAATGTCATTAACTATAAGCCATCTTTCGAAATTCAAAATCAAAAACAGAAGGGCCAGAATTTATTTTTCTTCTGATGATCTGCCATATAAGTATACACAAACAATATCTACAAATAGGCATAAATTGTTATATCATTTATTAAATATCACATTGATTTATGTGTAATTTTCTATGCCTCCCAACAATTCTACAAAGGTGGTACCTTTGTCCTTAGTCTTAGAATAACAAAATTCAGAGAGGTTAAAAGAATAATAATAAAATTCAGAAAGGTTTGGTAACATTTATTGACACTGATATCCCACAAGTTTGGTAATATCAAGAACTGATTTTTTGAGTGTTTAATGATTGAGTAGACAGTATGTAGGTGCAGTCTCACCGAATCAAACATTTGGGGCAACAAAGACTTGGTGTAAAAAAATAAGCCATTTTTCTCTTATTAAAGTGTATGATGCACAGACCTGACAACTTTGACTATTACTGAGAAACAGTTCTGTCATGGTATTATACCTCCCATATTGAATTATATTTTTCTTTATAACTGGGGGCATTAACATGAAAACAAGACTTTGTTTCCAAGAGTGTAGCTGTTTATGTATTGCCTGAAGTCATGATTCTTCCTTTGGGTATGACAATTACTTCCATCATAACCAATTGAGAAATGAAATATAAAAGCAAAATTGTTTCTAAATTAATGGTTTTTAAAAGTTTCCCAGGGAGTTGTCAGACAACTCTAAATATCTCTATGCTCCATATCAATTTCCAACCTGAAAAAATGGTAAAACTATACTAAAAAGAAAGTGGAACCATTGTAAATAAAATTAATTTTGCCCCCGGACTTCCCTTTCACTTTTCACTTTCATGCACTGGAGAAGGAAATGGCAACCCAATCCAGTATTCTTGCCTGGAGAATCCCAGCGACGGGGGAGCCTGGTGGGCTGCCATCTATGGGGTCGCACAGACTCGGACACGACTGAAGCGACTTAGCAGCAGCTGCATAAAGGAACAAGTTTCTAAATTACAGAAAAGAATTTAAAGTAGAATTTATGCTAATATTTGTAGCAGATATTGTTTTACACAAGCAAAGGGTCTGTTTCCAACTTAACATCTCCAACTGAGATGTCCTTTCATATGAAGTCACTATCATTGGGGCCACAGGCATTGTGACTAAGCTGATGTGAGAGGAAGATTTACATACACAGACCTCTGAGGAATCACAACTGATCAAAGTAAACTCATGTACACACACATGTTCCTCTGTGATCGAGGCTCCCCTCCCTTGCAATTGTAGAGGACCAAATATTCTCTGCCATCTGTAAAGTACCTAGTGTTCAGAGTGGGTGGCACTTAGTAGCTCTGAATTGATATTATTTGGAATGGAAACGTTCTTGAACCATTTAGTCACTATTGCTGAGTGCCTATGTATGCATTCATAACAGAGCCTTTTCAGAGATCATCTTATCATGATTGGCCCCACCCAATGTCTAAACACATGTACACCTTCACATTTTGCTGTTGTTATTGTCGTCCTTACTACAAACAATCATTCTATGCATGTTTAATGAATGGGGAAATATGAATGTTAATGTTATAAAGAACCAGGTATTAACAAGAAAACAGATCAATGAATAGACCATAAATAGGATGTTCAGTTCAGTTCAGTCACTCAGTCGTGTCTGATTCTGTGAGACCCCATGCATTGCAGCATGCCAGCCCTCCCTGTTCATCACCAACTCAAACTCATGTCCATCAGGTCGGTGATGCCATCCAGCCATCTCATCCTCTGTCGTCCCTTCTTCTCCTGCCCCCAATCCCTCCCTGCATCAGAGTCTTTTCCAATGAGTCAACTCTTCGCATGAGGTGGCCAAAGTACTGGAGTTTCAGCTTTAGCATCATTCCTTCCAAAGAACACCCAGGGCTGATCTCCTTTAGAGCCGACTGGTTGGATCTCCTTGCAGGCCAAGGGACTCTCAAGAGTCTTCTCCAACACCACAGTTCAAAAGCATCAATTCTTTGGCACTCAGCTTTCTTCACAGTCCAACTCTCACATCCATACATGACCACTGGAAAAACCATAGCCTTGACTAGACGGACCTTTGTTGGCAAAGTAATCTCTCTGCTTTTCAATATGCTATCTAGGTTGGTCATAACTTTCCTTCCAAGGAGTAAGCGTCTTTTAATTTCATGGCTGCAGTCACCATCTGCAGTCATTTTGGAGCCCAGAAAAATAAAGTCTGACACTGTTTCCACTGTTTCCCCATCTATTTCCCATGAACTGATGGGACTGGATGCCATAATCTTCGTTTTCTGAATGTTGAACTTTAAGCCAACTTTTTCACTCTCCTCTTTTACTTTCATCAAGAGGCTTTTTAGTTCCTCTTCACTTTCTGCCATAAGGGTGGTGTCATCTGCATATCTGAGGTTATTGAGATTTCTCCTGGCAATCTTGATTCCAGCTTGTGCTTCTTCCAGCCCAGCATTTCTCATGATATACTCTGCTGCTGCTGCTGCTGCTGCTGCTGCTAAATCGCTTCAGTCGTGTCCAACTCTGTGCAGCCCCATAGAGGGCAGCCCACCAGGCTCCTCCATCCATGGGATTTTCCAGGCAAGAGTACTGGAGTGGGGTGCCATTGCTCTGTATATAAATTAAATAAGCAGGGTGACAATATACAGCCTTGACGTACTCCTTTTCCTATCTGGAACCAGTCTGTTGTTCCATCTCCAGTTCTAACTGTTGCTTCCTGACCTGCATATAGGGTTCTCAAGAGGCAGGTCAGGTGATCTGGTATTCCCATCTCTTTCAGAATTTTCCACAGATTATTGTGATCCACACAGTCAGAGGCTTTGTCATAGTCAATAAAGCAGAAGTAGATGTTTTTCTGGAACTCCCTTGCTTTTTCGATGATCCAGCAGATGTTGGCAATTTGATCTCTGGTTCCTCTGCCTTTTCTAAAACCAGCTTGAACATCTGGAAGTTCACGGCTCATGTATTGCTGAAGCCTGGCTTGGAAAATTTTGAGGCCAGGGGTGGCGGCCAGGAGGAGCTACCCCATGTCCAAGGAGCAGTGGCTGCGCGGGTGCAGGAGGGCCTGGAGGATCTACTCCACGTTCAAGGTCAGGAGGGGCAGCGGTGAGGAGATACCCCTCGTCCAAGGTAAGGAGCAACAGCTGCGCTTTGCTGGAGCAGCTAAGAGATACTCCACACCCAAGGTAAGAGAAACCCAAGTAAGACGGTAGGTGTTGCAAGAGGGCATCAGAGCGCAGACACACTGAAACCATAATCACAGAAAACTAGTCAATCTAATCACAATAGGACCACAGCCTTGTCTAACTCATTGAAACTAAGCCATGCCTGTGGGGCCACCCAAGACAGGCAGGTCATGGTGGAGAGGTCTGACAGAATGTGGTCCACTGGAGAAGGGAATGGCAAACCACGTCAGTATTCTTGCCTTGAGAACCCCATGAACAGTATGAAAAAATAGGATGTAGATGTCTTAAAAAAGGAAATTAGAGGGGATTAGGTTAGCCAAGATTTGATACATGATCCTGGGACTGTGGTTTATACACCCTGTCCTAGATTCACAGATCAGAAAGGTCCAGAAGACCTTGAATGTTAAGGTGCAGAGCTTAGAGCAGTCCAGAAGTGTAGATGATTAAGATTTTATGTTTAATAATTACACTTGCAATAATTTTTATGAACTGATGATGAGTCATAAGAAGTTTACAATGTTTTGTGAAAACTGGAACAGAATTCTGAAAGAGTGACTGGCATGTATAAAAATCACAAGAGGGAGTAAATTTCAAGCTCTGACCCTCTACCATAAGAGAAGAAGGATCTTGTGTGCTCAGTGCTTGGCATAACCCCTGACATACACTAAATACCCAACAATCTTGGTGACATACATACAGGATGTCACCAGAAGGATGACATCAGGATGAATATGTGATCATTCACGTGACTGGTGAGAAACAGTGTCACTTACAGAACTGAGAAATCAGAAGAAGGTCTCCTTCTCTTGAAAGTGGAATCTGACAGACCAGCAGTGAAATGGAAAAGTATTAAGAGCAACCCTAGCATTTTTGAACCTCTCATTGGCCCAGTTCAGAATTCTCAGCTAGGGATGTAGCCCCAGGAGACATTTGACACTGACATGACTGGGAAGGGGGTAGGGTGCATTTAATGGGTTGAGTATAAGGATGCTGTTAAGCATTCTGCAATGCACAATGCAATCCCTCCAAGGAAAGAACTGTCAAGCCCAAAATGTCAATAATGTCAGGTTTGGGAAACCTTGACCCAACTGAATGGACTTGTCCACTCTTTCTGACTCCTATCTATCTTTCAAAGCCCAGCTGTTGCCTCTTACCTGGAGCTTAACTGAACCATTCTTCTCCATACTTCTCAAGAGAGCTGAGTGCCTCTTCACCTGGGGTTCCTTTTCCCAAAGTACATTTTACCTATCTCTAGCCTTGAACATATCACAAAGCATTGTAATCACAGTTATGCATCACTTTGGCTGAACTAAAATATAAAAATCACTACTACGAATTAAGCATAAGGTCATATAGTAGAGGTCAATTTCACTGTGGCATGTGTCCTTCGAGTACAAAGGTAAGAAGTATTAGATGGAGAATTACCATCTTAGCGATTTTGAATCAGAGAAAGAAAACATTCAAGACCAGTCTGTAGACCCACCTACTAAGATGAACAGGGATAAGGGATACAGGCCTATGTGTAGAGACTGACAGTGGATGTCCTGGGGATACTCAAGTGTTCAAGCGGTTTAGAAATACTTGATCAAAATCCAACCAAATAGGGATAGGAAAGTTTAAATGATGTGGTAGTGGTTTAGTCACTACCCAACTCTTGATACATGGACTGTAGCCTGCCAGGCTTCTCTGTCCATGGGATTCTCCAGGCAAGAATACTGGAATGGGTTGCCATTTCCTTCTCCAAATTTACTCATTTGGCTGCATGAGGTCTTAGTTGCAGCACAGGAGCTCTCTAGTTGTTAGTTGCCCAGTAGCATGTGGGATCTTAGTTTCCCTGCTACTGCTGCTAAGTCGCTTCAGTCGTGTCAGACTCTGTGCGACCCCATGGACTGCAGCCTACCAGGCTTCTCCATCCATGGGATTCTCCAGGCAAGAACACTGGAGTGGGTTGCCATTTCCTTCTCCAATGCATCAAAGTGGAAAGTGAAAGTGAAGTCGCTCAGTCGTGTATCAGGGATCAAACCTTTGTCCCCTGCCATTGCAAGGCAGATTCTTAACCACTGGACCACCAGGGAAATCCTGAGTATTTCATTAAATAAATGAATGAAACGAAAAGACAGATAAATATGCTCGTAATCAAGTGTTCTGGCATGTAAACAAAAACCCTGAACAGGCTATTGGCAGTGGGGGCAGGGGGAGTGATGTGGATAGAATATCTAGGGATGGGAGGCCTATTCTTACTCTATGATTCAAGAAGAGGTTTGATGAGAGGGTCTGGGGGAAATTATGCAAGGCCCTGGACCAGGAGGAGGCAGCAGTGGGGGTCACTTACCAAAAGCAGATCTAATGATGTGAGCTGAGAGATGGGTGACAGGAAGAGTAGGCAGGAATTGAGTCTGGCAGGAATTGCTACCTTGGGAGACCTGGTACCAGTTTTGAGTGAAACATGAAACAGAGATGGTAAACTCTGCAGCCAGGTGAAACTGATAAGGATCTTACCTCTGAAAATGGTGGGATCAGTCTTGTTCTCCAAGTCAGAGTCATCACATCATTCACAGAAAAAAGATTATATTACAGATAAATATATATTATATTATAGACAAAAATTACAGAGACTGAGAGGAATAATAGTTAATTTAACATGGGTAAGATGTTAACATTTTCCCAAACGCAACAAAAAAATTTTTGTAATATTTGGGGAACATTGCTCCGGATTTGAAATGACTTCAAAAAAAAGTCCTCTGTGATCTGCCCCTACATGGGATGGGAGAAGTGCTGTCCTCTGTAAGTTTCAACCAGGAGAGGAACTTCCTGAGTATCTCACCCAGTGGGTTGACCAGGTTGATGAGATGGTGGCTCAGAGGAGGTCCCACCATCCGAGAGGACCCTAAATTCTCTCACTGTCTGATTATTTCCTCAAAACAGTGCAAGCAACAGGCTCCCATTTCTATTATAATGACACAAGTTGTGCCCATTTAAATTGACAGATACTGCATTAACCGGGAGACTAGTTACCCACAGAAAAACTAAACCCTTCAGTGGTCCTCACTAAGTAATCCCTTCCCTAATCTCCCAGCAAGAATCTCCCTCACAAACTTTTTAAAAAATTTCTCCTATGAATTAACTCTATGTGCTTTAAAATACAGAGAAGTATGCTCAAATTCCATTTCATGTGTCATTAGGGGCACTTCCAAGGTAAGAGCCTCTCTCTTCCCAAGTGTTTCTAAGCACAGTGAACAAGCCAGCTGTCTATATGGAGGACTGAATCTGCCTATTTTTCATGTGGCCTGGAAACCCCACTTGTATTAGGACATTAGAGGCAGTTACGGATGCTCTTAAACAATACATCTGTTAATTCTCTCATCTGATGCATTTCCAGCCAACTCTAAGTAGAAAGGAGGAAAAAGCTGATTACACATAGCCAGTAGCTAGAATCACTTAAGCTAAATTAATAGTCTATAAATAACTTTGTCCTTCCTTTAAAAAAAAAAAAAAGAGAGAGAGTGACATGATGAGGTTAGTGAACAATCAGAGGAATGGCCTATTTCAGGTTAGGCTGTCAGAACCTGAAGAAATTTCAAACTAAATTCAAGGAAAATGTAACCACCTAGTGTCATATGCTGCTTGCAGAGAAGATGCAATAAAAGTCTATTAACTAAAATTCCAGTATCACTCCTTTATCAGCACACTTGACAGTCCTTCTTTCTGTAGCAGCTAATATTGCATTATTTGGTTTTAATGTAATTTTTTATGCAGTGAATTAGATTTTAGACTTCTCAGGGACCTTCCACCCCCAAATTTGTCATCTGAAATGCAAAAAAGGAATCCATTCATTTGGGTGAGTCGTAAGCCAACTGTGGATAATTTACAGCATATTAGGAAGTAATGTATTAAGATACCTTGCCCAGAGCTTGGCAAGGTGAAGGGGGAATAAATTTCATGGTATGAGTGGGTGGCCAAAATAAGTTTGGATCTTGATGCCTTGGCCCTTCCACCACCAAGAGATCAGGCACCTGATGCCCTATGGAAGTGCAGTCAATAACTCCAATGGTGACACAGAGGAAGAAGACATGGAAGAAGCTGGACACTGCACAAAACAAACTCTACTTCATTTATTCCTTCAGTCAGTCAAATAAGAAACATTTATAGCATCTCTAATAAATGCAAACTGCAAGCTTTGGTGTGTCTTCCAGTTTTGACCCACATCTGTCTTGCATTAAAAACACAGATGATTGCCCCATAATTCCATGACAACTACTCTTTCTTTCAAATCTTAACCTTCAATATTTCAAGGGTAGAAAGGCTAAAAAAGCATATGATCAAGTATTTTCTTCCATCCCTTACCTACATTAACAAAGCATTTCCTAGGGCAAATCATGATATCAAATGTACAGTATACCCAGGATTATTCATCTGTAGCTTTAAAATTCTTTGAAATCAGGACTTTGAGAATTTTAGTGACACTGCAAGCTTTCCACCAAATTAAATTTGCATCACAATATGTCTGAGATCCTCCACTATAGGACAAATGCAGCTTGTATTAATGGGAATTAAGGTTATTCATCCAAACAGCTGAAAATTGCCCTGGTTTAACTCTGAAAGACTTTGATGGGTATCCTTTTTAGTTATTTCTTCTAGAAATGACCAAGCATTGAAAAAAATTAGGCACTTTGTTATTTTTTCCTTTGCCAACTCAGAAACTAGGTTATTGCTTCCCAAATTCCAAATCAGAAATACCCACCGAATTTTTTTTTTTTTTTTTTTTTTGAGATGCTTCTTTCTTCCCTTCACTGTACTATCTACATCATGGGTGCTGTGCTGGATACAGGCCACCTCCACAGCCAGCTGAACAAATGATTAAACACGGCATAGGGTGTGCTGCGTTGTGAAGTGAGCCCCCTGCTCACAGTGCCAATTAAGAGCCTGGGATTTGTCTGTTCTGTTTTCCTGCGCCCTGGCCACTTGTTACGGCCTGTGTTCATGTCACCTTGCTGTTTGGGGCCCTGGACAGACTCTCTTGCTCACCACAGTCTTGGCTCACCAGCAGTTGACAAACAGATCCTTCTCAGCCTTGGTTATCTCTTTGAAATCATCTCTAGGTAGCGTCTCGGAAAACATTCTTTTTTCCCCTCAAAATCTTTTTCTCTAAGTTGTGTTCTGCAGTGTTGATACAGACTAAAATAGTTAAATTAGCTCTAAGTCTGTGTATTTGTCTCTGAAGTCACCTGAAAAGCTCTGGCTACACTTTCAATTTAAAATTTTTAAATACCCATGAGCGGTCATTACCTTTTAAACCTTTTAAAATTTAGGTTTCTTATTTCAACTATGGTGAACATGGAAATAGAGGATGGAGCCTCTGATTGGCTGAGGAGGCTGCCGCGGGGCAGGAATGTGGATGGTACCCCTATGATGGCAGCCACTGGATGATGCACTTGTGAGTTACACTCTGAGGGTGTGCGCCAGCTTGGAGGGGACATATGCGCCCACCTGTATTAACCCTGAAAAGCTAGGGTTGATCCCTCAGGTGAGTTGGCAGAACTCCAAAAGGGTAATTGATTCAAGTAGTTAATCATCCCAACCCAATGACAAAGATATAGACAGGATATATTTCTCAAGCTGTTTAAAAACTAGCAAATCAGCAAACATATGCTAAACTTTGACCATTATCCACATATGCAAAGTAGTCTTGATGTACATTAATTAAGATCTCATCAATCTAGGGAAACTGGTAAATAAGATGACAGAGTTTTGGACAAGCATTCTTAGTAGGTTTTTTTTTTTTTTTTTCCCAGCAATCATCCTGTTAATTTGATACCAAACAGATGGCTGGACAAAGGTACTTGAAACCACATCCCAAGGATTATTTGCCAACTGCTGGGTTCTGTGTGCCAAGGCTTACAGTCAAGAAATTAAATTCCTTTGACAAAAAAGAAGAAATAAAAATCCTCCTAGAGTAAACACACAGAGAACTCATATCTAAATCCTGCAAGGCTGGCTAAATTCTAATTTTATCCTTTTCTACTACCTACACTACTCTTTAGAGTGGGGTCAGGGGTATTTATTACTTTAGTTTATGTGCAAACTTTAATTCCAATATGAAATCAAGTGAAGTTATTTAAAAATCAAAGCTGATGTTAACAAGATGATCTTTTTCATCCTCCCAAAAGAAACTAATGAATCATTGTGAATTTATTGTGGTAGAAAGACAGTGGCTGCTGGCAATTATACTGATGAGCAGAAATCCTCACAAGTGGGTACTTTAAAGCAATTATTTTCCATTTGGTTCTAAAAAAGCCTCTGAGTACAACTAAGCTTTGATTACCTGGCATCTGAAAATATACATTCTCAGAGGGATATTTGTGATGATTATTTTAGTGGAAAGAAAGTAAACAGCTACTGTTTGTGAAACCTCAGTTGTGAGCCTCTTTAAAGTTTAAATATGAACCGTGCAAAAGATGGAGCTCTGACTTAACAGACTAGCACAATACTATTACATTATGTTCCCAACTAGAAAGAGTCAAGAATTTATTGGGTTTCTGAGGATCAAAACGCTGTTTGAAATGCATTCTCTCAAGAACATACTTCTTCCAACTCAAAAGCCAATGGCATTTTTAATAACAGACTCTCCAGCCTTAGGACCAAAACTCATTCCTCCATTTTTTCCTTCTTGGCCCCAGGTTCATGAAGAATGTTGTATCAAAAAGTGACAACGCAGAGGTCACTGGAACAAAAATTGATCCCTCCAAGAGACAGAAGCCAAAGGCCATCCAAAGAGGGAATCAGGTGGAGTATTTTGTACTTGATTTATTTTTCAAGTACAGAAAGGTTGTGGGTTCTTATGAAGAGGTATTACCTTCTTTTCTGTCTAATTCAAGTTCATTGGTATTCAACGGAAGCCAAAAGACCACTTTTTAAAAGGAGAGGAGAATGTGTACCCAAGGTTCAAAACCATAAGAATGAGTATTCAGATTTGTAAACTCAGCTCATAACTCCAGGTCTGGAGATTGTGAGTACAAATACAGATTGAAATAATGAACTTTTTCACTTGTCTTTTCCCCAAATAAGAGAAATATTAAAGAAAATACTGATGATGCAATTCAGTAGAATACAGAGAGACAAGAAAAGGGGAGATGTACTGGATTGTGTAACCAGCAGTTACCAAAACCAGAATCACCATTTTCATAACCATTTATATTTGCCAGACCCATCATGGTTTAATGTAGTACCAACAAAACTGTTAAAATTCAACATTCAGAAAACTAAGATCATGGCATCTGGTCCCATCACTTCATGGCAAATAAATGGGGAAACAACAGAAACAGTGAGAGACCTTATTTTGGGAGGCTCCAAAATCACTGCAGATGGTGACTGCAGCCATTAAATTAAAAGACATTTGCTTCTTGGAAGAAAAGCTAAGACCAACCTAGACAGCATATTAAAAAGCTGAAGCATTCCTTTGCCAACAAAGGTCCATCTAACCAAAGCTATGGTATTTCCAGTAGTCATGTGTGGATGTGAGAGTTGGACTCTCACAGAAAGCTGAGTGCCGAAGAATTGATGCTTTTAAACTGCGGTGTTGAAGAAGACTCTTGAGAGTCCCTTGGACTGCAAGGAGATCAAACCAGTCAATCCTGAAGGAAATTAGTCCTGGATATTCATTGGAAGGACTGATGGTAAAGCTGAAACTCCAATACTTTGCCACCTGATATGAAGAACTGACTCATTAGAAAAGACACTGATGCTGGGCAAGATTGAAGGCAGGGAGAGAAGGGGATGACAGAGGATGAGACGGTTGGATGGTATCACAGATTCGATGGACATGAGTTTGAGCAAGCTCCAGAAGTTGGTGGACAGGGAAACCTGCCATGCTGCAGTCCATGGGGTTGCAAAGAGTCGGACACGACTGAGCGACTAAACTGAACAAAGCTGTTACTGTGATGATGGCCCTATGAAAGGGGCCAATTACCTAGGCTCTCACAGTGAACAAATCATGGATCTTGAAATAGGTGCCAAGTGTTCATTTCTTTGTATTTTGTTCTCAATATGAGAACAATACATAATCATTTCAGAGAAAGTAGAAAAAATATTGAAAGTGTTTTAAAAAACCATGACTTCAATCCCTAGAGAAAATGTTAAAACGTTATCATTCGTGCATATGTAGGAAGTTAATTCATCGTGTCCAACTCTTTGCTACCCTATGGACTGTAGCCCATGGCTCCTCTGTCCATGGGATTCTCCAGGCAAGTGTACTGGAGTCTGTTGCCAAGACTTCTTCCAGGAGATCTTCCCAACCCAGAAATCGAACCTGTCTCAAGTCTCCTGCAATGGCAGGCAGGTTCTTTGGCACTAGCACCACTTGAGAAGCCCAAATGTTATCATAATTTCTCAGTTTTTCTATATGTTGTTTTGCCTACTAAATACTAATTTGTGTTTTTCTTTAAAATGTTATCATAAGCACTTTCCATATTTGTAAAACCTAAACATGAACACCCTATACAATGTCTGCATAGTATTTAAAAACACTATTTCTCACTTTTAAGTTCCTAATGGCTAAACAGTTTGAAAGTCATAACTTGATGGGGAACACATGTATACCCATGGCTGTTTCATGTCAATGTATGGCAAAAACCACTACAATATGGTAAAGTAATTAGCCTCCAATTAAAATAAATTAATTAATTTTTTAAAAGTCTTAACTTTTGCACTGTTATAAATTATCTTATAAAAACATCAGCAATTGAATTTCTGACCTTAAAGATACGAACATCTTTAAAACTCTACACATATTCCCAAACCACCTTCTTGAAAAGTTAAAACAATTTGTACTCTCAGCAGTGTCTGCAGTGCCCACTACATATTTGCCAACACTGGGAATTCCCTTTAAGAATAACTTTGTATATTTAATTAATGCAGTTTATATCTCATATTTATTTATAAGCTTTGACTATGAAGTAACCCAAATGATTGTCTAATGCCTACTAATTATTTTATTGTTTCTTTGGTGAAATAAGCATATGGTCTTCACCTATTTATTTATTGGAATCTCAGGGGTTTTTCTCACTGATTTTTAAGACCACGCCCAGCATGCTTAGTGGTAGAACCCTAGCACTGCATGAAAAGAAATAAAAATTAATTGAATTACTTCTTTATAAATCAGTTATTAAATATTTTAATATTTGTCACAATAATTTTTCTTTGCCCTCTTTTAAGTTAACATGCACAGTTTAAACTTTCAAAAGTAGCTGAATCTGCTTTTTATTTTTTGCAAATTCTTATTTGTTTTAAATATAAAGGGTCTTACCCAAAGTAGAGCTCAGATAAAATGTCTGAGTTTCTTTCTAAGCATTTTATGGCTTAATATTTATAAGTTAATTATGATCTGGAATTTATTTTAGTATTGGATAAGAGTTGAAGACAACAGTTTTACTTAAAAGTAAATGACCTAAACCTACTTATTAAATAACCCTTGCCTTTCCCAAAGATCTGTTAATAGGGTTAGGGTTAGGGGCGAATTCATATATGCACTATCTTTTTTAGTATTGTTCTGTTTCTTTGATCCTTCTAAAGGTGCCTATGACTGTATCCCATTGATTAATGTGATACTATAGGTTTACACTGATTTAATATCTTACAGCAGCAATTTAAATCAATCATCTTTTCACATTAAATAATATATTCTTGTATATTTATATATTCCCACATAATTTTTAAATATATTTAAATAATAAAAGTTTAAAATTTTGTTAGAGAAATAAACGCACATGTTTTTTAAAAACATGCGCAAGGAATATGCACAATCATCCCCCAGTTCATCTATCCCTACTCTTTGTTGCTACAAAAACCTAGGTTTCACTCTTCTAAGGGTTTATGTTTTAAATTCATCTGGCTCCAAGACTCTAAATAATACGCTCAAATTTATCTATTTCAAACATTTTTTTCCAACAAAACAAGTTAAGATTCAAAAATGTGACTCTGTAAATCCCTCCCTGATTCTTTCTACTACAGTTAATCCACTATTACAATTCATCACTGTTACTTTTGGAACTTTAAATCATATATTTTAATATTATTCTTGTTCAAACAACTAGAGATTTTCTCTGGATTCCTTACTCCACACAGTATTTATCGTCCCTGTCTATTTCATCACCAATTTTTTTGTCACTACTTCCAAACTTCTTTCTTGCACACATTTATTTTAGATTGACTAGTTTGATAAAATTTATGTTCTTTTCCTGCAACCAAAGTTACACAGATTTTTCACTAACTTATAGTGTGATTCCATAATACTCACTATGACTGTCCTAACAGTTCTTCTCCTACCCAGATAAAAAGTCAAAAATGTTTCACCCTAAAGTTTTCACTCACTAAAATGAGGCAGTGAGTTCTCTCTCTCTCTAGGGAAAGTGGACTCAACAGGACCACTCAGAGAGCTGATGACTGTGCCCTGTATGTAGGGAGACCTAATGAGCTGGTGTCTGACTCCTACCTAGAAATCCCAAAGAGCAAGACACGGGGTTGCCAGCTGCTTTGATAGAGAAATAAATGAGACTTGGCTGTGCTGGAACTGGTCAGTATTCTCAGAGTTTGTTGGAGTGTGAGTACATCTGGAGGACAAGAAAGACAGAAAGTGAGAAACCAGAGAGAAAAAGAATTGGGTATTGTTTGATGTAAAAGGTCTAAGGAAGAATCAAGCAACCAGTGGAAATAGAGATGCACTAGCCAGTCTCCAGAGAACTTCAGCTGGGTGATCCCAGCAATGGAGAGAGTCTCTGAAGAATCCTTTAAAAAGCATCACTGGATATGAAGAAAAGTGAGCTTCCATACCTGGCCAGGTCTAGAGAACACAGGAACTAGATCACAAGAGTAGCAAAAGTTTCCTGCACTTTCCTCTCCTCCCTCCCCTTTTCTGATCTGTGAGAACTGGAAACTACTCATCAAGGGAGAAAAATTCTCTTACAGGAAGAAATAGAAGAAGCCTTAATATTAAAGCAAAACAAAAAAGACTTTTAAATATTTCATACTAAGACTACATCTTGTGATTTGTAATGAGAAAAACTTCTAGCATTCCATAAAAGCTACCACAACCTGCCAGACTTTCCATCCACGAAGTGGAATAATTAGCTCTGAAGATCGATTTCAATGGAAAGAGAACAGAAAAAAGTTATTTTCCGTCTACTCATTTTCTGCTCATTTAAAGCAACAATCATTCAAAGGTTAAAACTCAGATGAGATTTTGGGGTAAATAACTTTTCAAAGAAATTTTTACCCTACAGTTCTGATTCTCATTTTTCATCTTTTACTGGTATCTACATTATCTCAAGAGTACAGACAGGACTAGATGCAAAAATAAATGTAATTTTGAAAGGTTGCATGCAAATATATTTTAATTGCTTCATAATTACTTCCTGTTTCCACTGAAATTATTTTAGTTTCACGTCTAAAGTTTTTCAGATAGCCAAAGATTTCGAGTCTATATATCCTTTGGAAAAAAAATTGAGACATGTAAAACCAAAAGCAGACAGCTGTTTCCCACTAGCTATTTAATACATGGTAATGAGTGTATATGAGGGGGTAAGTGAGAAGCTCAAGAGGGAGGGGATATATATCGCTGATTCACAAGGCTATACAGCAGAAACAAACACTACATGGTAAAGTAATTATATTCCAATAAAAAAGAAAGGAAAAAAAAGCCAATACAAGAAATTTAAGAGAAGCTAGTGTTTTGAATCCTCATGAAAGTGAAGGTGTTGGTAGTCACTCAGTCGTGTCCAACTCTTTGTAACCTCATAGACTGTAGCCAGCCAGGCTCCTATGTTCATAGAATTCTCCAGATAAGAATAGTAGAGTGGGTTGCCATTTCCTTCTCCAAGGGATATTCCCAACAACACAGATTCTTTACCGTCTGAACCACCAGGAAAGCCCTTTGAATCCTCATGGTGTTTCCATTTTGATACAGATATTTGGTCCACTTATTTATTTCATAATCTTTTGTTAAAGGATCCTATATAAAGAATTTTAAATCCACATATAATTAATCATATTCATTATCTCTCTCAATCAGTAGAGTCCACAGAAAAGTAGTATATGATAAGGCCACAACTTGCTAAGTCTCACTATAAATGACCATTGTTGACTGGAGTTACTCTAGCAGTAAAATGATGATCAAAAATACCATTTGCCTTTTATGTTTCTACAGTTTATAGAAGTTTATAGAATCATTATTCTCTGCCCTTCTCAGCAGCCCTTTTTATCCTACCCTTAACAGTCCGTTTATAGTTTCTGCTTTTCATAGGGATTTAAAGCACCTTAAAATAAAATGCATGTATACAGCAAAGTTCTGGGGGTGGAAATAATGTATCAAAGATATAAGAAGGAGTAGAAGAAAGCAAAAATGCTAAGCATAAGCTATGATGTAATTATTGTGATTGCCTATTCAATTTTGCTCTGAATTTCCTCAGGAGCAAGAAAAATAACAACAGCAAAAAACCCAGGCTAAAAACTTTCTGTTATTTGATTGAAGAAAGCAAAGCAATTTTATAAGGGAATAAAAGAGATAGAGAGAGAGAAAGAGAGAAAATGGGCACATGCATTTCTTCCCAGGTTATAAATTCTAAATGGACTTACCAAATGAGACTATATACAGAAGTAATAGGCAATATGCCTTTGACCAAAATTATCTACCAAATACAGACAAAACCAAAGATAAAGCATTTAAATCTGATTTAGACACGGTGGTTGTTCAGGCGATATGATAATGTGAAACAGTTATGTAATTTTCTAGAGCTCTGCCCTGATTCAAGGGTAGGCCTGATGATTAGCCAGAGCAGTGAGTTGATATCCTGTTTCTCCAACAGTTTTACTCATAAGGGACTGACCTCCATTGAGTTTGAAGCAGAAGTTGGTTGGCAGATGGTTTGAGGTCAAGCACCTCAGCAACAGTCTATGAGAGCAGCATCATTTATCACAGGACAACCACATGCTCAATATCACACTGGTGGATAGCAATGCCAAAGCATTGGACCAGAGATCATGCCTTGAGAGACATGGCCAGAGTGGCAAATGTTCACCTTTCTTCAGAAATGGAAATTCTATCATCGTCCATGTGTCTCCGAAAATATATCGACTTCTTTCTAAGGTTTAAGTCAAGAGTAGCATTAGACAACAACAGGTTTCCAACAGTATCCTGTGAAAAGGCTTGAAACTTCGGGTTCCTAGGAATGAAAAGCATTCTTTTCAGAAGCAAGGTTATGTCTATTCAAACTTCAAAATATTTTTCACATGTGCTGGTCTTTCTCTAAAAAAAATGCCCCTCAACTCCTTGGTATTTCACAGTTTCAAAGCTTTTAAACTAAAACCCCTAACATAACCTGCTTTATTTTTTTAAAAAAGAATTCATTTTTTAAAGTGTTTTGATCATGCTAATATATTTTAAAAATCAATTAAACATAATCTAAACATCTCAAGAGAGAGGAAGATTTATTTCTTCTTTTATCTAAAACCAAAGACACAAAGCCCTTGGTAAATGCATTTTCATGCTGTGCTGGGAATACATAACATCCAGGCTAACTGCTTAAATGTCATCCAGCAAAGTGCAAATCCAGTGTGTAGTTTGGAGGAACAATGTTTGAAAATCTAATACACCCAGATTAATGACGAGTCATAGTTATATACAATGATGTTCTTGTGCCAAGAAAGAATGCTAGCCAGATGAACTTGAGAATAGCTTAGAAAACTTGATTGGAGAGTTTCTCGTCTAAGAATGGAATGTACAGTCTATTAGAACTCTCTTAAAAATTAATCAAAGTCCAGAAAAATGTTTTATACTAAACTCTAAAAGAAGGTCAGATTCATGTTTTGACAGCTGAATAAAAATCAGATAAAGCCAAATTGTTTATTAGCTCCAATATGCCCTCAGCTGTCAAAATAGTCCCAACAGGGAGAGGAAAGTAAAAATGCAAGCTCATCAAACAGGGTCATCCTAACAAATGAAGACCGCTGGACCCATTAAATCTGTTAAACATTTTATTCCATGAAAGTAAAAATACCTCTGTAAGCAAAACATCATATCCCCCTCATCAGTCTCTTCTCTGACCATCTTGGCTCCTGAAACCTGACTAAAATGTCAGAGGCATCTTTTGCAAATCTATCTCCTACTTAAGGAAGGCCCAAGCAGATGGAGAATCTCTATTCAATGTCTGCAATATATCCTAACACAGAATCAAAATTCATTATGAGACATATTTGTACCTCAAATAACAATCTGGGTGAATAACTACAAATATCAGGAATGCCACCATGAAGGACAAAATCAAAAAAGTGGGGGAAATGAACAGACTGCAATTAAATACATAAGAAATTGATAATTGTTATAATCTAGGATTATGGATTATCTTTTACTTTCCCCAAAATTCTATACTGAGAATGTATTGACTTTTGTATAAAAGAGAACATCTTAAAGATTGTCTTATAAAATAGTTGGGAGAAGAAAAACAAAAATACACAAAACGTATCAAGGAAAAAAATTCAGAAGTAGTATATCAACATGTGAAAAGAATATGCTGTCAAATGAACATAAAACTGTTAAGAAACAAGCAGAGCGCTGAAGCTGGTTCAGGGTGGCTTCCTGAAGGAAGTGACTTTCTGGGCTCTAGGAAGCAAAGTTATTATGCAGCAGAGCATAATAAATTTATGAGGATACCAGAAACCCTGGAACAGATGTCATATGCATTCATAAGACTGCTGAGTCTGCAATAAAGAAGACAATTGCCTGCACATTGCAAGACTATTTAGAAGAAAAAAAAAAAAGACTTTTTTTTCAAAAGCAATTGGGAGGCAGGAAATCTTTTTACTAGGAATTAAATGACCTAAGTTTTTGTGCTGGCCTTGCCATTTTCTTGACTTTTAAGTAATTCACATGAATTTTCAGAGTCTCAATTTCCTCATCTGAAAAATAATGACAATAATTATACAGATTCCCACCTTCCTTTGTTACCATAAAGGTCAAATGATATGATGTTTCTGAATATGAAAATGGAAAGTGCTACTTGTGTAAAAAGGATTTTTATGAAGGACATGCTAATATACATCTGTCAAAATTTCCCCATGGCCCAGTCTTCACCTCTAGACTTCTCATACACTCTCCTAAAAGAACCTCATTCACACGCATGGCTTCAACCACCATCCATATCCTGACGACTCTCAAATCAATATTTCTAACTCAGCTCTGACTACTTATTAGTTATTTCCACAAATGATCCAAATGCACTTAAAATCAACACATCCAAAGTGAACTGACTCTCCTTCCTCTAAAGTCTGCTCCACATACGGTAAGTTCTATCTGAGCAAAATGCAAGGTCCACAAGAGCGCTGTCTTAGGTCAGGTTCCACAGAAGCAGACTCTGAGATGAATATCCATGTGAGGGGCAGAGAGAGAAGTGTGCTCCCAGGAGAACGCTGTAAGGGAGTAAGGAAGAGAAAACTGAAGGGAAAAAGTGGAAGCCAAGAAACAGTGTGATTGCAGCAAAAATTCTAGCTTCAGCCTGATCCTGTGGGGGAGCCCTGGGGTGTATTTTACATCTCCAGTTTGTTCCATCTCAAGGAAGGGGAGCTGAGCTTTCATATTCTGGGACAGTCAGTCTCTGGCTAAAAGCCATCTCACGGTTGAGCTGGGGAAACATAAATTCCCAGGTACTTGCAGTCTCTGCACAAGTGAGCCATCAAGTCATCTCCCAAAGAAGCGAAATAGCACAGAAGCCTGGAGAGGAAACAGAGATCTGAGAGGGTGTGAGCACAGTGCGTGCTGTTAGCATCCCCTGAATTACATGACCCAGGAGCCTGCAGCACTCCAGAGTCCTCACTTCCATTCATTCTGTGCACTGCTCCAGTCCCTAAGTCCTACAGAGATCCAGGAGTCCCCTCAAAGTGATTCCCACCGCTCCTTTGCTCTCCTTTGAGACTGCATCACATTGAGCTTGAACCACTAGGACAGCCTCCTACCTGGTCACTGTGCCTTCTCTCAAAGCCACCCCTCAGCTAAACCACAAAGCAAGCCTCCAAAGGACAGGCTGGCTGATATTTCCCAACACAGAAATATATAGATTCGATTTGCCCTCCCCTATTTAAAAATCTTTCACTTATCTCCCCATCATTTTAAAGATGAAATTAGAATCATTTTGCAGACAAAGGTCCATGTTGTCAAAGCTATGATTTTTCCAGTAGTCATGTACGAATATGAGAGTTGGACCATAAAGAAGGCTGAGCATCAAAGAATTGAGGCTTTTGAACTGTGGGGCTGGAGAAGACTCTTGAGAGTCCCTTGGACTGCAAGGAGACCAAACCACTCAATCCTAAAGGAAATCAACCCTGAATATTCACTGGGAGGACTGATGCTGAAGCTGAAGTTCCACTACTCTGGCCACTTGATGCAAAGAGCCAACTTATTGGAAAAGACCCTGATGCTGGCAAAGATTGAGGGCAAGAGGAGAAGGGGGCAACAGAGGATGAGATGGTTGCATGGCATCACCGACTCAATGGACATGAGTTTGAGCAAACTCCCGGAGATAGTGAAGGACAGAGAAGCCTGGCGTGCCACAGTTCACGGGGTATCAAAGAGTCCGACACAACTTAGCGACTGAACAACAGGAGAATGTCTTAGCTTCATACACCCAGCCACTTGTGCTTTCATCTCTGTCTCAACAGCTCAGCGGTTTATACCTTTTTGGTCTTAGGACCTCTTACACCCTAAACATTTATGTAAAGACTCAAAAGGCTTTGAATTATGTGAATTCTAGCTACTAGCACAGCAACAAAGATTCAGCACAGCCAAAAATAAACAAATAAAAAAAATTTTTTTAACTAATGAGATAGAATATGGAAGAAATATTAGAGGCCTAAAGGAGGTTAGTGAAAAAGAAGAAAAGAAAATAAAGCAATTGAGAGGGGCCTAGGAGGTAGATTAGATAGGACTTTATTCTTAAATGTGGTGGTCAAAAGAAACAGAAGAATGAAGAGTGGCACATGTTTTCAAGACATGAATTTGATTAGAAAGAACATAGAGCTTCATTTAAAATCTGGTTTCCCCATTTAAAAGATGCGTGGTCTCAGAGAAATTTCTTAGACTAAAGTTATAGTTTTTTTTTCAGGAAAAAAAATGTAAAAAAGGTAAAAGCTTTAACTAAACCTCAGAAGTTGTTGTGAAACTAGATATTGTATAAACAACAGCTATTGTGGTGCCAGACACCTAATAAAGTATGCTTATTTGCTCCTTCCCTATTTGTTCTTTTGCCCTATTTCTTTTCTTTACTTTTTTTTTTTTTCTCAATTTCTTTGATGTCTGCATGCTTTTGAACTTGGGCTAGAGAATCGGTAAAGACTACTGTTAGAAACTTGAGTGTTTTTTCAAAAATGTTTGATGGTGCATTTACATGAACACAAAATAAAAATGAGGGGCTTTGCTAAATTACAGGTGACCGTGTGCCTCCAACCCTTTCACACATATTCTCGCCTTCTGTTCTTCTCCTCCTTCTAAGACCTGCTTACATTTCAAACTGGACCATGAATTATTCCTTGGGGTAAAGACCCTAGCCACTTCAAGGAAACAGCAGAGTTGCACTTCCAGATGATTATGAGGAAGAGAAATTAATATTTACTTTTTCCTTAATTTGTTTCTTTTTCCCCCCAAGGCTAAGAGTAAGGCTCAAGAGTAAGGCTAAAAGGGAGTCATCCATCTCCCCAACACAATATTTTTCCACTGCCCTCCTCAGAGGCTCTATCTGGCCCCTCATGAATCATTTACAACCAGTCGTCCTTCTCACTTCCCAGCAATAGAAAATAACCCACAGGGTTGTATAACGATGTTGTCCATCCTTTTCCAGCTCTCATTTACCTCTCCCTCACTTCATCTCTCTCACACACTCAGTCATCCACACCTACCAAAATAGCTACTGCTCCGCTCTTAAATGACTGCACTTCTGATTTGCACGAATGTACACATGTCCTCGTGTGTTTCTCTATCTGAGGATGTGGATTGGTGTCCTAAAAAGTAATTCCATTTTTTAAATCTTTACATCAATAATAACCATGGAGATACATTTCTTTCCATGATCACATTTTGAACTGTTCTTTTCTTCTCTATCAGTTCTTTTTGGTAATCTGACTTTCTCGAATACCATTTTAATTTTAAGATCTAAAAAAAAAGAGGAAACACATCATTTTTTACAATGTGGAACACAGATTCCCTTTCACATCCCCAGAAGGTGTGCCTAGAGAATGATCTTTGCCTGGAATTACTTTTACCAAAAATAGTTAATGGTGTCAATAATTTAGCTTTAAGGCAGCTTTAAGGCTTTAAGGCTCCTTCCAGATTGCTGGACATTTAGCTAAATGAGTGGTACAACCTTGTTGGTGTGACTTCGGACATCAGAGCACTATATACATACCATGGCTATAAGCAATGAATGGCTATTACCCAATTTCAAAACACTCTTTTTTGTTCAAAGTAGTGACATGTATAGGAAGGTAACTCCCCAAGCCTAACTTCAAGGTATTCATTCTCTGAAATATACCACTTGAAAGGCTCTCATACAACCCAAGTACTTATATCTACTATTAAATAAAAGAAATAAAGGTTCTAACAACTAAGAGGACTTCAATTTAGTAAATTATTTGAGTTTCCAGCAAAAGTTTAATTGTAATTTTGATAATTTGACCATTATTCATTGCCTACATGTTTAGTATGAGTTAGACTTCATACAAGATTCAAGCATTCTCTACTATTTAAATGGTATTAATTTAAAAGAAAGGACAGATCAAAACATCTTCACTTCTCCTGAAGGCATGATACTTATAGAATGGCCAAAAGCCTCCCCTGCCCACTAACTATAAACACCTCAATTTTTAGGTTCAGTTTTGCTGACTATATTAAAAATGCCTGCTGTTACTTAACTACAGTACTGTCCCACTGCCTCTCTTGGCTGAATTCTATTATCACTAAGCATCCTATTGAAGCCTATTTCTCCTGCTTGAGTATCTTCTAATTTATCATTTCTGCCTTACTTGAGTAGCAATATTCCTTGAGACAACAACTATCTTTCACTTTACTCATCACTTCCTTTTTCTGAAATACTATGTTAGTGACCAGGAAAACTGGGGCTACTTATCATCCACTTCTGGAGTACCACCTGCACTCGAGCAATTATGTGGTAGACTGGACAAGTTCAAAGACCCTGTGCTAAAATGATTCTAGCAGGAGGGAAAGAGGAAAGTCTGATCATCTAACCCAGAGTTTCTGTGGGTCTAGAGAACTGTAATACTCTGAGTCACAGAGGGCATCTGAGAACCCACTCAAGAACAGATTGAAATCCTGATTCATGGCACTAGAACGGAGGCCAACCATTTCACCTCCCTCATTCGGCAGTGGAGAGCTTGCTTAGATCCAGACATCCTCGTTCAGCTTCAGATTATAGCTGGGAAGCCTAGAAAAACTTGGAGTCGGCATGGAGTCAGCTGACTCCATGTGCTACTGAAGGGCCTGTTGTCGTCTCGTCTATTTGGCAATGCTGTAAAACAAACAGGGCAAAGCCTGCTTCACCTGTAGTCTCCTCAATGTGTTATATACCACTGGGTCAGACAAGCATCTTTGCATGGCTAAAACACAATGTGGTAGAAACAAGAGGAAACCAGGTCATCAGTGAGACCAAAAACAGACCGTTTCAACAGATCAATCAATAAATCTGATAAATGTCTAATCCAGCTAATTATACAAATGTAAACTCATCCAATTATCTGACTATTGGAAGAATCTTTAGACTTTGTGACCTTAGATCTTTGGACTTTATAACTCTCTACTTCCATCTAATGTCAGAGTATAGACAATGCAGAAACTTTCTTTTAAAGGGGGAGATTTCTCCCCCCAAAATGTTCAAATTTCAATATAGCTTTATGGCTGCTTATGACACTTGAGCAACAAACGTCTCCAGTAACACTTCTTTTTAAGACATGGAGCTGAATCACAACTTAATGGCATGCATGTGAAGAGTAATCTGTGGAGAACTCATGTCTTAATTCTTGTTAGCATCTCCACTGGAACTTTCCCTCTGGCCTCCTTCCAGAATCTATAGCTTTGCTTCCCAAAACAGGATCTCAACAACTGCACTATAATAAAGCCACCTGAAAAGCAAAATTTATTTGGTCAAAACTCCTTTACTTAAGAAGGAGCTTTGCAATTTTCCTGATGTGTTTTTTAAGATTTGAACTTTTTATAATTATTCCAAACCTAGGGCACTTCTGTTGATGAAAAACTCCAGTCATTCAGTAGCTATGTAGACCTATGCCCTCAAGGAATGTGCAATTAAGTAGGGAGATCACAAAATAAATACACATAGAAAAGCAAGCAATTTAGGACTGTAAGTGATGCTAAGATGCCTGTGGTACCAGCTGTGACCCCAGAAGTTTAGAGAAAGGGGAGATGAGGACCTCAGTGAGAACTGGAGCAGCCTTCACGTATGAGGGTGTAGTTAGAGAAAGATAAAGGGTGCTTGGAAAAAAGGGAACCACGTGGTTAAAGGCACAGAAATAAGAACATACAAGTGTCAGGAAAGAGACCAATGTGACCAGAGTACAGAATGCGTACATGAGATGAAATATGGTCTGAGAGACTTGAAACCAAGCAGAAGAATTCCGACAGAAAACCACGGCAAACAGGTTCAGTGAAGTGATCGACTTGAAGAAAGTGGTCTTTGGGGAAGGTGAGTGAGGCAGAAGTGTGCACAATTCTTCAGGAGGAGACAGTCTGACATGAGACAGCCCACCAAGAGTTGTACCTAAACGGCGGCACTGAAGAAAGTAAAAGAGAGACATGCAATATTTTCAAAGGTGGAACCCACTGTACTTAGTGAGTGGAAGCAGGAGATCAAGAAGCATTTTAGTTTCTTGGAGAATGTGAGAGATAAATTAAGAAAGTGGCAAAAAAAAGAGACAGAAAATAAAGGAACATGGAAGAAATGATAACAGGATAAAATCCTTGAAAACATTACATATGACATGATGGCAACAGTCTTGAGTGGTAATGTACACACCAGAGGTTAGAGCGATAGAACAGGATCAGAGACAAAAATTTCTGAATTGTCCAAATAGACATAATAGTTCAATTTACACACACACAATGATGTCTTAGGGAAAAGTGTCAGTGAGAGAGGTAGGCTAAGGATCATAGCTGAAATTTTCCATGTATCCAGTTAGGAAGGAAGGGGGAAAAAAACAAGTTTCCTCTCCTTGGGGAGCAGAGAAGCAGCTGGAAGCAACAGAGAAGTCAAAGAACAAAAACAAAAAAAAAAACACAGAGCTTTTCAAAAAGCCACAGTTGGTCAATGGTGTCCAGTGCTACGGAGAGGTAAAGGACCACAAGAACTGAAAGAAGGCAGCTGAACTTGAGAACTGAGAGTTTTGGTCAGCAGCGACCAGGGTCTAGGGGGTGCAGGGAACGGAGTCAATGAGGAGAGAGTTTCAAGTCTGAACTAAGAAGCGTTCTAGAGATGGATGGTGACAATGATCACATAATGGTATCAATGTACTTAGTGTCACTGAACCGTATACTTAAAAATGTTCAAGATGGTACTTATGTTATTTTACCACAAATAAAAGTGAAAGGAAAAAAGGCTTTGGCCATTGTGTATACAAAAATCTACATCTCACTGTGTGTAGTTTGGAGAGGGCACTATTTTCTTGTCCATTTCAGAAGCACATTCTTTTTTTCTGCCTACAGATAAGATAATGGGGCTTCCCAGGTGGTGCTAGTGGTAAAGAATCCACCTGCCAAGGCAGGAGATGCAACACATGGGCAGAGGAGCCCGGCAGGCTAGAGTCTGTCAGGCTGCAAAGAGTAGGACATGACTGAGCAACTGAGCATTCACCCACTCACATATAAGAAAACAGTCAGTTCATAACACAGGAATCTTTAGCAGTTCCCAATGGTCAACACTGCTCAATATTTATTCAGATATACTTTTATCAGAGAAATACCTCCTTTGGAAACAATTGCTCATGAAGACTTTTGCTGCAAAAAAGGAAAGAAATAGCATACGCTTGTCATCAAATCCAGACAACTACATCTTTTGTCTGCAAACTTCTGAGTATGTAGATCATATTCATCCTAGTCTCTAAATGTTAGAGTTAAAGGGAACTTACATCACAGTTCTAATGTCCTCACACTGAAGATGGAGAAGGGGCTTCTCAGGTGGCACTAGTGGTAAAGAACTGCCAACGCAGAAGACATAAGAGACTCGAGTTCGATCACTAGACAGGAAGATCCCCTGCAGGAGGGCATGGCAACCCACTCAAGTATTCTTGCCTGGAGAATCCCATGGACAGGGGAGCCTGGCAGGCTACAGTTCATGGGGTCACAAAGAGTCGGACACGACTGAAGTGACTTAGCACACATGCATAAAGATGAAGAAACCAAGGTGCAAAGAGGCTGAATGATGTGCACAAAATCACCCACAAACCGGTGCAAGAGCTGGAACAGGAACCCAGGTCTTCCCAGCCCTGCTCAGAACCCCCTCAACCAGGTAACCCTCTTCTGAAGCAGAGTTTTCCTCTGCTTAATAATAATCCAGTAAACCTGTGTAGGAGTCTCATGGAGGACTCACACTGATAACAGTCTCTGTAGGGAAAATAATTCTTTATTTCAGAAAGAGGACATAAACTACATTTGTGTACATTTCAAATTAATTGCTGTATTAGATTATTATGCATTCCTATTAGTCTATCAGTCTGCAAATGACTGAAAGACATGGTTACAATGCTGTGCTCAGTAGATACTCATAAATATAATTAATCACTTAATTAGGTATTTTACCAGAATTATCAGTTCAGTTCAGTTCAGCTGCTCAGTCGTGTCTGACTCTTTGCGACCCCATGAACTGCAGCACACCAGGCCTCCCTGTCCATCACCAGCTCCCGGAGTCCACCCAAACCCATGTCCATCAAGTCGATGATGCCATCCAACCATCTCATCTTCTGTTGTCCCCTTCTCCTCCTGCCCTCAATCTTTCTCAGCATTAGGGTCTTTTCCAATGAGTCAGCTCTTCATATCAGGTGGCCAAAGTACTGGAGTTTCAGTCTCAACAACAGTCCTTCCAATGAACACCCAGGACTGATCTCCTTCAGGATGGACTGGTTGTACCATAAGCTAATATTATTCATGAAACTAGAAAACCGTATGATTTATAACCTGAAAACTGGTTTTGCCCCTAAATCATTTGCAAGATGGGAGTGGGAAAAAAGGTGAAAAATAAAAGAAGTGAGGGTCACCCTAACCATTCTTCATGTTTCTGAATCTGTTCCTTTCTCACAAACCCATCTCTTGGTAATTTTCTTTTTGATGCTTAAAAAATTTTAGTATGTTTGACTGTGCTAGGTCTTTGCTGCTGTGAGGGCTTTTCTCTAGCTGTGGTGGATGGGCTTCTCACTGCAGTGGTTTCTCCTTATGGAGCATGAGCTCTAGGGTGCACAGGGGTCAGCAGTTACCAGGAGTGGGCTCAGTAGCTACGGCTTCCCGGCTCTGAGCACAGGCTCATCAGTTGCAGGCACACGTGGGTTAGTTGCTCCACGACATATGGGATCTTCCCGGATCAAGGATCGAACTTGCGTCTCCTGCACTGGCAGGTAGATTCTTTACCACTGAGCTACCAGGGAAGCCCTTACTTGGTAATTTCAAAATTACAGACTTACTGAAGGTTATTCAGCAACATAAGAGTGCTGTTTCCCCCTATAGATTCACAAATTACCATGTCTTCTATAAAGAGAAAGGATACTTGGGGTTTACTTCCATCTCTTGGGTATAACTAATAACAAATAAATGCTTGAGAACTGCAGAGTGACATCCTTGCTCAGAGGGAGCAACAAGACTGATGGACATCTGAAAAGTCAGCCTTAATATCTCGGCCAAGTCACTTCTGGCCATTTTTGTAGCTTACTTTAAATGAAACAACTGCACTTGGAATTCTAGGGAGAATGGAAGTGGAATTCTTAAGTTATAGGGTGAGAAAAATCACCTCAAATCATGAACAAAGTACATACTGAATTGTGAGAGTACAAAGGCTCTAACTGCCTTTCAAAGTGGATGTTTTTCATCAAGAAGGAAATTTCTTTTGAGTTATCCAAGATAAAAATTGGATTTATGAATCTCACAAATATGGCAGTAAACACCAATTACTAGTTTGTGATAAGTAATAGTAAGCCTTCAGTGCTGATGGCTTGAAAATGTACAATTTACCTCTATGGTGTCCTCACTGTTACTGGTTAGATTGCTGGTCACATTTCCTAGATCTTGGTACCTTCTTTTCCAGAGGGTATAATTCTGATACCTGGTGATCACAGGGCTAGGTTTAGAGTAAGGGACGGAAAGATTTCTTCAGGCACTATCAGCTGAGACTCAGCATACAGCATGACTTCCATATGAAATGTGATTTTCTCCCCCTAAAAATATTCCATTGCTAAAATAATAACTTGAATGACCCTATAAATAAGAAAGTGAAGTTGCTCAGTTGTGTCTCACTCTTTGTGACCCCGTGGACTGTAGACTGCCAGGCTCCTCTGTCCGTGGGATTCTCCAGGCAAGAATACTCGAGTGGGTTGCCATTTACTTCTCCAGCGGATCTTCCCAACTCAGGGATCGAACCTGGGTCTCCTATGCTGTAGGTCGATGCTCCAGGGAAGTCCATAAATAAGAACTCATGCCATATTTTAATAGCCAAAACATCATTAAAAACAACAACAACAACAACTTTTATCTCCTTGAGGATGAAAAACGCTTTTTTGAATTAAGAAGAAATAAGCAAAGCTCACCCACTGGTGGCTCAGTGCTAAAATATCCACCTACCAATGCAGGAGATGTGGGTTCAAACCCTGGGTTGGGAAGATCCCCTGGAGAAGGAAATGGCAACCCTCTCCAGTATTCTTTCCTGGGAAATACCATGGACAGAAGAGCCTAGTGGGCTGCATAGTCCATGGGGTTGCAAAGAATCAGATACAACTTAGCATCTTAACAACAAGCAAACCTGAAATTTCACAATATTATAGCAATTAGACAATGAGGCTAAGATATGGAAATATTTTTGTGAAAGAAATCAGAGAAACATTCAAGTCAAAACTGCCTTTATTATTGAAGAAGAAAAAATAAAAATTAATTAGGATAAGCAATTAACTCAAAAAGCTTGGAGAGCAAACCAAACTCTCAAATATTCAGTTCAGTTCAGTTCAAAAACTCAGTTGTGTCCGACTCTTTCCGATCCCATGGACTGTAGCATGCCAGACTTCCCTGTCCTGGAGTTTGCTCAAACTCATGTCCATCAAGTCGGTGATGCCATCCAACCATCTCATCCTCTGTCATCCCCTTCTTCTCCCGTCTTCAATCTTTCCCAGCATCAGGGTCTTTTCCAATGAATCAGTTCTTCGCATCAGGCGACCAAAGTATTAGAGCCTCAGCTTCAGCATCAGTCCTTCCAATGAATATCCAGGACTCATTTCCTTCAGGATTGACTGATTTGATCTCCTTGCAGTCCAAGGGACTCTCAAGAGTCTTCTTCAACATCACAGCTCAAAAGCATCAATTCTTCAGTGCTCATCTTTCTTTATATTCCAACCCTCACAACCATAAATGACTACTGGAAAAATGATAGCTTTGGTTAGATGAAACTTTGTTGGCAAACTTTTTAATATGCTGTCTAGGTTGGTCATAGCTTTTCTTCCAAGGGGCAAGTGTCTTTTAATTTCATGGCTGCAGTCACCATCTGCAGTTATTTGGGAGCTCCTCAAAATAGTTAGGCACCGTTTCCACTGTTTCCCCATCTATTTCCCATGAAGTGATGGGACCAGATGCCATGATCTTAGTTTTCTGAATGTTGAGTTTTAAGCCAACTTTTCCACTCTCCTCTTTCACTTTCATCAGGAGGCTCTTTAGTTCTTCTTCTCTTTCTGACATAATGGTGGTGTCATCTGCACATCTGAGGTTATTGATATTTCTCCCAGCAATCTTGACTCCAGCCTGTGCTTCATCCAGCCCAGCATTTCGCATGATGTACTCTACATATAAGTTAAATAAGCAGGTGACAATATACAGCCTTGATGTACTCCTTTCCCAATTTGGAACCAGTCTGTTGTTCCATGTCCAGTTCTAATTGTTGCTTCTTGACCTACATACAGATTTCTCAGGAGGCAGGTAAAGTGGTCTGGTATTCCTATCTCTTGAAGACTTTTCAAAAGTTTGCTGTGATCCACACAGTCAAAGGATTTGACATAGTCAATAAAGCAGAAGTAGATGTTTTCTGTAACTCTCTCGCTTTTTTGATAATCCAACAGATGTGGCAATTTGAGCTCTGGTTCCTCTGCCTTTTCTAAATCCAGCTTGAACATCTGGAAGTTCATGGTTCACATACTGTTGAAGTCTGGCTTGGAAAATTTTGAGCATTGCTTTGCTAGCATGTGAGATGAGTGCAATTGTGCAGTAGTTTGAACATTCTTTGGCATTGCCTTTCTTTGGGATTGGAATGTAAACTGACCTTTTCCAGTCCTGTGGCCACTGCTGAGTTTTCCAAATTTGCTGGCGTATTGAGTACGGCACTTTCACAGCATCATCTTTTAGGATAAAATAGCTCAACTGGAATTCCATCATTTCCACTAGCTTTGTTTGTAGTGATGCTTCCTAAAGCCCACTTGACTTTACATTCCAGGATGTCTGGCTCTAGGTAAGCGATCACACCACTGTGGTTATCTGGGTCTAAAAGATCTTTTTTGTATAGTTCTTCTGTGTATTTTGCCACCTCTTCTTAATATCTTCTGCTTCTGTTAGGCCCATACTGTTTCTGTCCTTTATTGTGCCCATCTTTGCATAAAATGTTCCCTTGGTATCTCTAATTTTCTTGAAGAGCTCTCTAGTCTTTCCCATTCTATTGTTTTCCTCTATTTCTTTGCATTGATCACTGAGGAAGGTTTTCTTATCTCTCCTTGCTATTCTTTGGAACTCTTAATCCAAATGGGTATATCTTTCAAATATTAAAACAGCAAAATCTGTCAGCAATATTAAAATGTCGCTCCATGTTGCAGAGCAATCTAAGGCATATCCATATAATAGAATGTTCTGGAGCATTTTGTGTAATGAGGTATTTTCTATAAGTATTCACATGGCACATATCCCAAAGGATGTTAAATGAAGAAGTTTCTGAATCACTAATGTTGTCTCTAATCATTTGTTTCCTTTTTTTCTTTTTTTCTTTTCTGGGTGAAAACACACATCTATTCCTAGATAAACTCTAAATGAAGCAAGAAATGGATAAGGGAAGTGGGGAATTGAAAGTCAGTAATGGGGAATGGAGAGTAACTTACTTTTTACACTTTGTATGTTATTTTCTTTTTCACGAGAATGTTAAAATAAAAGTGGTCCAGGAAATACCTTCACCTACCAGCTCATTTTTTATTCTCTTTGAAGACAGAAAAGTTTCTTCCTGGTCATCAGCTCTCCATTTCCAGCTCTTTTTATCTCACTCTGCTTCAAAGATGAGCCCTTCTAACCTGTTCTCATTCTCTGCTGCCCTCTTCTCCTCTTACCTTCTACCTTTCCCAGCATCAGTGTCTTTTCCAATGGGTCAGCTCTTTGCATCAGGTGGTCAAAGTATTAGAGCTTCAGCTTCAGCATCAGTCCTTCAAATGAATATTCTGGGTTGATTTCCTTTAGGATTGACTGGTTTGATCTCCTTGCAGTCCAAGGGACTCTCAAGAGTCTTCTACAACACCACAGTTCAAAACATCAATTCTTCGATGCTCATCCTTCTTTATGGTCCAACTCTCCAATCCACACATGACTAATGGAAAAACCATAGCTTTGACTAGGTGGACCTTTGTCACCAAAGTGATTGCTTTTTAATATGCTATCTAGGTTTGTCATAGCTTTCCTTCCAAGGAGCAAGCATCTTTTAATTTCATGGTTGCAGCAACCCTTTAAGTTGGCTAAAAATTGAATCTACTCAAAGGCAGAAAAAAAAAATTCAGTGATATTGCAACTCATAAAAAAACAATGTTTCCTGCAGTTTGAACTTTAAGTCCTTTTGTGTGATTCTTCAATTCACACTTTCTATTCACACTTTTCATCTCACATTCCCTGCATACCTGAGCCTTTGCCAGCTTCTGAAGAAGTCATTTCCCTAGCTCTTGGCACCCCAGATTTCTACCCAGCTTCAATTTCCTTCAAAAATTGTTGGATACATTGACATGTTGATGGAAGTTGACATGTTGAAACCACTGATAGGTTTTTTAAGAGTAACCTCCCTAAGAAGTGGGATGTGTGTGTTCAGTCACTCAGTGTCCAACTCTTTGTGACCCCATGGGCTGTAGCCTGCCAGGCTCCTCTGTCCATGGAATTTTTCAAGCAAGAATATTGGAGTGGGTTTCACTCTAGGGGATCTTCCTGACACAGGGATCAAACCCATGTCTCCTGCACTGGCAGGTGGATTCTTTACCACTGAGCCACTAGGGAAGCCAGAAGTGGGACAACACAGCCAAAATGACTTCTATTCCTATGAAAATGTAGAGGTGATTTTCTTTCCTTGCACAAATGTTGAATGAGAATTGCCTCTAAGTGCAAAGCTGAGCTGAGTTCCCACTTACTAGATGAAGAATCCAACTCTTTTACGTTTATAGCCGAAATAATTATAGCTTGCCTTTCCCATAATATCCTCAAATAAAGAGAAGTGATTATTCTCTGCCTGGGAATTTCCTTTGCTTTTCTGGATACTATGTGAACCACAACACTCCATGCTTATGTTCATCATTTTCTAAGGAATCCATAAGTCTTAGGATAATACAGGATAAAACCCAGAGCTCTCAAAGTTAGCCCCAAAATAAATTGAACCTACAAAGAAACAGAGAATGAATGGCCCTGGAATAAAGCCTTCATCCATCTGACATAAATATCTGTCTCCTGGAATGGCTGAACAGAATTCATACCTGGACTTCCTGCTTCCAGGGCCAGGAATATAGAATATATTTATAGATGTATAGAATGTAGAATATATTCTATAGCCAGCTACAGAATAGCTCCACTACCCCTTGCCATCAGCTATTATTACTCCATCAGTCACCCTGATGACTGTCTACACCTGACACCCTTCTCAGTCTGTTGTAGCTCACTCCAGGTGCAACTTTGCATTAAAAATATTCATCAACTGTTGGGTACCAGAGAGCAAACATACAGGAGACAGTGTTTATCCTAAAGGAACACACAGAGCTGTGAGAATTCAAACAAATAAGAAAATAAGAATAATTTAAGTAAATAAGTTTTATAAGTTAACATATAATGTTATATAACCTTACTTTCCCCCCCAAAAGCCTCAGTCCTATCTTCTCAATTGCATTATAATCTATTTTTGTGCAGGAATCACAAAAAACCTAAAACAGTTTTCTTGAACAACTTTTGAAAGAACAGATGAAATGCAATTTTCTTTGGCATTATTATTAATATTTTAGTACAATGCTGGGTAGAAAAGAATCATTTCTTTAACTACTGAATGCAGTATACTATATGTAATTTAATTGACTTATAATTTGAGCATATGTATTGTATTGGCTTGCTAGGGCCACCATAACAAAATACCACAGACTAGGTGGCTTAAGGGCTTCCCAGATGGCACAAGTGGTAAAGAATCCTCCTGCCAGCTCAAGAGATGCAAGAGACTTGAGTTTGACCCCTGGGTCAGGAAGATATCCTAGAGAAGGAAATGGCAACCCACGCCAGTATTTCTTGCTTGGAAAATTCCATGGACAGAAGAGCCTGGTGAGCTATAGTCCATGGGGACACAAAGAGTTGGACACAGCTAGGCATGTACACACCACACCAGGTGGCTTAAACATGGAAATTTATCTTCTCACAGTGCTGGCAGCTGCAAAGTCCCAAATCAAGGAGTCAGCAGGTTTGGGTTTTTTTGAGGCCTCTCTCCTAGGTTGTGGATGGTCACTGTGTCGCCCATGACCTCTGCTCTGCACACACGTCTGTGTCCTGATCTCCCTTCCGTGTAAGAACATCAATCATACTGAAGTCGTCATGGTGGTTTAGTCGCTAAGTCGTGTCTGACTCTTTGTGACCTCAGGGACTGTAGCCCACCAGGCTCCTCTGTCCATGGGATTGATTCTCCAGGCAAGAATACTGGAGTGGGTTGCCATTTCCTTCTCCAGGGGATCTTCTTGACCCAGGAATTGAACCTGGGTCTCCTGCATTGCAGGCAGATTCTTCACCAACTGAGCATATACAGACCCCATATGACCTCATTTTTACTTTCATTAACTCTTTAGAGGTGATACAGGTAAACTTGTATCTCCAAATACAGGTACTGAGAATCCATTTTAAGGTACTAGGAGTCAGAACTTCAACATGAATTTGGAGGGGGCATGGTTAAGTCCATAAAATTTACTGAAATACACTAGACTCTCACTATAACACTGTTCTTTAGGACTATGTTATGGAATAACTAGGTGAAACTTTACAATAAATTTCTTCAGAGACTAAAATAAAAATCCTCCCAAAGTCAACTGATACCATAGTAAGTCAGCTACATGATGGCAAAGACATATTAGCGTCAGGCACAGGCAGAGAATGCTATCAAAATGATGTCAGAATAACTCAAAAAAGAACATTAAGGCAGATGGAGTCAAATTACAGCTGCTACAGTGAAACATAACCCCGTGCTGTAGGATTCCCTTGTGAAATGAGATAAATTAAAACTAATTTGGGTGAAGACTAATATAGTTCAGTGTAGAAATTGTGCTGTGCTGTCACTTCAATTGTGTCTGACTCTTTGAGACCCCATGGACTGTAGCCCACCAGGCTCCTCTGTCCATGGGATTCTCCAGGCAAGAATACTGCAGTGGGTTGCCATGCCCTCCTCCAGGGGATCTTCCCAACACAGGGATCGAACCTATGTCTCCTTCGACTTCTGCATTGCAGGCAAATTCTTTACTGCTGAGCCACCAGGGAAGCCTGGTGGTAGAAACTAATTATAGGCTATTTGAGAAGAGAATATCATAGCATTTTAAGCCATGGTATCAGTGGAAAACAAATCATGGCTAAGAAAAGACTTTGTAAAACCAACTATAATTGATAAGCAAAATGATTTGCTATTGATTCCTGAAGGATATGCCAATAAGGCACAAGCACGCTGAAAAAAACAAAGTAAGTACTTTTTTAAAAAAGGAAAAGAATTTAAAAAAAGAAAGAAATTTCATTTCAGCCTAGACTAGCAGTCCTGTTAACAAACATCAAGGAATTCATTTGGCAGAAGAGGAAGAGGCGGAGAGAGATGAGGAGTTTTCAAATATTGAAGGCTGTGGGTTCTAGGCTGATGACTCAGCTTTCTGAAGCAGGCAATTCCCTGTGCAAAGCCCAGCTCAGCAGCTCTAAGGAGGCGAATTGTTAATTACTCATTCATCTCACCAAGATAAATTAGCCTGCCTGTCCTGGTGTAAGAAGATAGTGGCTGCAAAGCCCACACTGGAGTTCGATGGCCAGATGTGACCATTTGTAATGAGAGCTTCCTGGGACCCACTAAGAGTGTAAGGCCACCTGAGACCCCTCACCAGCAGGGATAAAAACTGGGAAGCACAGGGTTGATGACAAACGAGCAAGAATGACAGCATGCAGGCTTACCAGTAAGGGTGACAGTATAGTATATTGTCCAAACTGAAAAAAACTGGGGGAACAAAAGGAGGTTCCATTAATAATTACTCTGAGACCACAGGGGTGGAGTGAACTGGAGCTGCCCCAACTAGACCCGAGTTGGCAGACTCTTTATTATATATAAGTACGTATCATAATCAAAGAAAATCAAAAGGATTTTTCATTTCAAATCTCTTAAAAAGTACAAGGGCACCAAGAGGAAATTGGTCAAAGATTGTGACTTAGCAAGAAATGACAAGACAGTCCTGAGTGATCCTCTTGGGAAGAGGCAGCCCATACTTGCTACATCCAGGAGGAAAGAGCCAAGAAAGATCCAGAAACCAATCAACCGCCTCAGGAGAAGAGATGCATCGTGGGGGCTGGTGACTCACTGCTGAGAAACATGACTGCTTATGAAACAACAAAGCTGAGCAGACAGTAAGCAATATTCCTGGTGCAGATATTTAAGAAAGAAGCTTTTAGAGGTATAGTATCTGTTCATTTTTAACAAGTGTTTACTGCTACTGCTACTGCTAAGTCACTTCAGTCGTGTCGGACTCTGTGCAACCACATAGATGGCAGCCCACCAGGCTCCCCCATCCCTGGGATTCTCCAGGCGAGAACACTGGAGTGGGTTGCCATTTCCTTCTCCAATGCATGAAAGTGAAAAGTGAAAGTGAAGTCGCTCAGTTGTGTCCGACCCTCAGCAACCCCATGGACTGCAGCCCACCAGGCTCATCCATCCATGGGATTTTCCAGGCAAGAGTACTGGAGTGGGATGCCATTGCCTTCTCCGTAAAGCAACTCTGCTAAACATTCCTATAGGTATGAGTAACTAGACAGACACGGTCCCTACTCTCAGGAGCTTACTTTCAGGTGGGAGACACACAATAAAACACATAAACTTATGTCCTTATAATCGAGGTAAGAGCTATGAGGGTAATGAGAACAATGCTGTAATAGACAGTGTCCATTCGTGGTGAGTGAAGTGATAAATAATCAATAAGGAAAGGCCTGAGACAATGACTTCTGAGCTGAAGTTCAGAATGGAACTCGTCATGCAAAGATCTTGGGGAGAAGAACATTTCATACAGAAGAAAAGAGCTGCTACAACAAGTTCTACAATCAAAATTAGCCAGTGTAGCTGAAACAAAGGAAGGGAGGGAGACAGTGATAGAAAAGGGGATGGAGAGTCTGAGAGGGACCAGATAATGTAAGAATTTGGGGTTTTCTTTGCATGGGCCAAAAAGTCATTAAAGGTTCTCTGCAGGAAAAGACACAATCCAATTTACCTTTGAAACTAAGCACTTACAAAACTGAAAGAGACTTACAGACTTAGAAAACAAACTTATGGTTGTCAGGGGGAAGGGATATTTAGGGAATTTGGGAAGGTCATGTACACACTGCTATATTTTAAATGGATAACCAATTAAGATTTATTGTATAGCACAAGGAACTCTGCTCAATATTATGTACCAGCCTGCATAGGAGGGGATTTGGGGGAGAGTGGATACATGTGTATGTATGGCTGAGCCCCTTTGCTGTTCACCTGAAGATGCCACAACATTGTTAATCAGCTAGACTCCAATACAAGATGTTTTTGGTGTTAAAAAAAATAAAAAATGTTTAAATAAACAAATAAACTGAGCACTCTGGCTGATCCCTGGGGACCAGGTTCTAACCAGATAGGAAAATTTGGAGGAGTCAGTGGACTGACTGGAAAGAGTCACTTTTCATTCCAATCCCAAAGAAAGGCAATGCCAAAGAATGCAACTACCACATAACTGCACTCATCTTACATGCTAGCAAAGTATTGCTCAAAATTCTCCAAGCCAGGCTTCAACAGTACATGAACTGTGAACTTCCAGAAGTTCAAACTGGATTTAGAAAGGGCAGAGGAACAAGAGAGCAAATTGCCAACATCTGTTGGATCATCAAAAAAGCAAGAGAGTGCCAGAAAAACATCAATTTCTGCTTCATTGACTACACTAAAGCCTTTGACTGTGTGGATCACAACAAACTGTGGAAATTCTTCAAGAAATGGAAATACCACACCATCTTACCTGCCTCCTAAGAAATCTGTATGCAGGTCAAGAAAGAACAGTTAGAACTGAACATGGAACAACAGACTGGTGTTCCAAATCAGGAAAGGAGTATGTCAAGGCTGTATATTTTCACCCTGCTTATTTAAGTTCTATGCAGAGCACATCATGCAAAATGTCAGGCTGGATGAAGCACAAGTTGGAATCAAGATTTCCAGGAGAAATATCAATAACCTCAGGTACACAGATGACACCACCCTTATGGCAGAAAGCCAAGAAGAACTAAAGAGCCTCTTAATGAAAGTGAAAGAGGAGAGTGAAAGAGTTGGCTTAAAATTTGACATTCAGAAAACTAAGATCATGGCATCCAGCTCCATCACTTCATGGCAAATAGAGGGGGAAACAGTGGAAACAGTGTCAGACTTTATTTTGGGGGGCTCCAAAATCACTGCAGATGGTGACTGCAGCCATGAAATTAAAAGATGCTTGCTCCTTGGAAGAAAAGTTATGACCAACCTAGACAGCATATTAAAAAGCATAGACATTACTTTGCTGACAAAGGTCCGTCTAGTCAAAGTCATGGTTTTTCCAGTAGTCTTGTATGGATGTGAGAGTTGAACTATAAAGAAAGCTGAGCGCCAAAGTATTGATGCTTTTGAGCTGTGGTGTTGGAGAAGACTCTTGAGAGTCTCTTGGACTGCAAGGAGATACAACCAGTCAATCCTAAAGGAAATCAGTCTTGACTATTCATTGGAAGGACTGATGCTGTAGCTGAAACTCCAATACTTTGGCCACCTCATGTGAAGAGCTGACTCATGTGAAAATACCCTGTTGCTGGGAAAGACTGATGGCGGGAGGAGAAGAGGATGACAAAGGATGAGATGGTTGGATGGATCACTGACTCGATTGACATGAGTTTGAGCAAGCTCTGGGAGTTGGTGAAGGACAGGGAAGCCTGGCGTGCTGCAGTCCATGGGGTCAAAAAGAGTCAAACATGACTGAGTGACTGAACTGAACTGAAGTGGACAGTTACAGATATCAAGCAAAGAAGTGATTTGCATAAGCAGAGATGGAGAGAAGCTGTTTAGTTTGGGCTCTGTTCTGCTTGTGGTTCTGAAGTAGAGCTTGTGAGAGAGAGAAATAGAGACCAAGGTGGGCTTTTACTTGGTGAGCTGAAGGGATGGTGCCATACACTGAGATACTGAAAACTGGGGAAAATACAGGTTTACTTCTTCCTTGTAAATATTAAACTTGTTGTTGTTCAGTCACCAAGTCATGCCAGACTATTTGCAATCCTATGGACTATAGTACACTGGGCTCCTCTATCCTCCACTATTTCCCAGAGTTTGCTCAAATTCATGTTCATGGAGTCGGTGATGCCATCCATCTTCTCCTTTGTCTCCTGCTTCTCCTTTTGTCTTCAATCTTTCCCAGCATCAGGGTTTTTCCAATGAACCAGCTCTCCCCATCAGGAGGCCAAAGTATTGAAGCTTTAGCTTCAACATCAGTCCTTCCATTGAATATCCAGGGTTGATTTCCTTTAGGATTGACTGGTTTGATCTCTTTGCAGTCCAAGGGGTTAAACATCAAGAATATAATTTTATATAAGACTCTAAATGAAAGGAAATGCCAGAAGTTGAGTTATAAATTTTGTAATCATTGAATATAAATGTCATTTAAACCGAAGGACTAAATGAAATTAGCAATGGAGGAAGAACAAATAGAGAAGAGCATGTGCCCAAAACCCAGCTATGTGACACTCTAACATTTAGATGATGTGCTGATGCAGCCAACTCAGACAAACAGGAAAGAGTAGCCAATGAAGTAGAAGGAAAATGCAGAAAATGCCGTGTCATAGAAGCCAAGAGAAGCCAGTACATTACGAAAGACAAAGCAGTCAGCTATATATACACTGCAGAGTGATTGGGTAAGGAGAGACAGAGAGCCATCTTTGGATTTTATAACATGGAGACAGATAATGACCTTTTCAAAAAGCACAGTGGGCAGAGAGTCTCTACTGAAATTGAGAAAGTAAAGAACTGGAGACTGCAATTTCAGAAAGGTCTTTCTAGAAATGTTGCTAGGAGTCCTATCTTCTCCTGTAGATTCACGAGAAATTAATAACAGTGCTCCTAGAGTCTAGCTCTGGAGGTTCATTCCAGATTGCTTTTGTAGCTTAGCAGAGCTGACTCAGTCAGTCAGAGTTAAGTCAGTAAAAGAACAGGCTGACACAACAGGTATTAAGTTCCAAGAGTTCTCCCTTTCTGTTAAGACCACTTTTGAATAGAAAGTGCTCATTGTTACCTAGATAAATGGTTAGTAAACGGGCCTCACATCAGACGCACCACCTCCTGTGTAAATAAAGTTTTACTGATACACAGCCATGCCCATTAATATACAGATTGGCTCTGTCTGCTTTTGCACTACAGTAGAGAGTTGGGTAGTTGTGACAGAACCTATGTCTCACAGAGCTAAAAATACTTTTTAGTCCTTTAGAGAGAAATGTTTCCAATCCTGATCTAACAAATTCCTACAAATATATGGTACCTATAAACATATAGATCCTATAGAAATAAATTTATAATAGAATGTATATATATATATATATATATATGTATAACTGAATCATTGCTGTACAGCAGAAATGAACACAACACAATAAATCAACTATGCTTCAATTAAAAAGGGAAAAATAGAAATTTAGTTTCTATAAACATGGAGAGTTTTACAGGGGCAAAGTCTGGATCATTGGTTACAGTGCATCCTGTCCAGCTATGCCCAGCTTGAGTCAACAACTCTCTAGCAAAAGAAGTGCTTCAGGGAGCATGCATGCTCTGCTACTTCTCTGCTTGCACATTTTCGCCATCTATTGTTGCTGAGTCAGTCAGTCGTGTCTGATTCTTCCACAACTCCATGGACTATAACCTACCAGGTTTCTCTGTCCATGGGGATTCTCCAGGCAAGAATACTGGAGTGGGTTGCCATTTCCTTCTCCACAGCATCTTTCCAACCCAGGGATTGAACCTGTCTCTCCTGCACTGCACATGGACTCTTTACCACTGTGCCACCTACGAAGTATTTTCCATTACATCCCATTTTATATCTTCTCCACCCTAACTATAGTGGCCAAGAACTAGGACCCCTTTACCACATGACACGTAATGACTTGACCATTTTTTTCCACATTGTACTGCAGCTTTAAAATAATAGTATATGGGAAGTAGATTATAGATTATTAGAAAATGGGGGATAATATAGATATGTTTTCACTTTCCAGACCAAAACCTAAAGTTTCAAAAAGGATAGGATTTTGGCTAGGTATGCTGATTATCACTGATGGAGAGAGATATTTGACTGGAATCCTAGGTCGCTGAATCCTTGACTAGCTGACTCTGGAACAGGTCACACTGTATAAGGAGAGACATATATTCAGAGAATAAATTCCAGGAACATGCAAAGCTCTTTTCCTAGCTAATTCTGTGTTATTGCAGTGGGATCTACTTCCATGGTGAACTGGGTGCTGAAAGTTCAGTGTGGGATTTGGTATCCAAATTAACAATTTTCTCTTGTCCTCCCCAGGGTACAAACACAAATAGCTAGCTAAATCAGCACCAAACCATCAGCTCAAATAGGAATCAGAGGCCATTGCAAGGCTTCCTTTACCACTCCTCAAACCTAGAGTTTGGGCTTCCCTGGTGGCTCAGCAGTGAAGAATCCATCTGCAATGAGGGAGACATGGGTTTGATCCCACTGGTGTGGGTTGCCATGCCCTTCTCTGGGGGATCTTCCCAACCCAGGGATCGAACCCAAGTCTCTTGTGTCTCCTGCACTGGCAAGCAAGTTCTTTACCATTGCACTGCCTGGGAAGCCCACTGACCCATAGATCTAGATAAATAGACAGGTATCAGTACACATCTTCTTCCTTGACTTTGGAAAGAGGGAGTAGGGCATGCATCCTTGAGTTCCACCTAGAGGTTATAGAATGTCTCTGGCAAAAGATATATCATGATTACTAATGAGAAAATAATTTGTTATTCTGATTGAAAGGACTTTTAATTTGAAATTGAAAAGGAAGATGAAATATTCTCAATTAAAATGGGGAAAAGTATTGACAGTCCACATTGCTTCTGACATTGAAAAAAAAAAGATTAACAGTGGATGAAGTGCCAAGTAATTCAAAGGAGAACATAGCTGAAAGCACAAGAATCTACATATGTTTCAATAGATATACCAATGCATTCGATCTAGGTTAGGGGGAAAAAGTCAAGGTGAACTTGAGGCTTAGCAAAGAAGATCAATTTTACCTCATAAGCATGGTTGAGACCCGATGGTACAGAATTCATTATGAAGTCAGTGATCAAAAGGTATATCTTGTTCAAAAGAAATCAATCAGATGGAAATGGAAGCAAAATGAAACTGCAGCTTAAGGAATTTGTAACTGAATGTAAATCTACAAATATGAGGATGTCAGTGCCTAGGAACTGTTAGGATGAAGGAAAAAAAGGAGATTTGCAGGCAGACTAACATAGTGGGTGTGTTGCCACATGAGAATATATTAATGTATTTCTGAAATGGATAACAAACCTAGACTGGAGTTATGACAGAGATATATAGGATGTTAGAAGGGATTCTACTCTCCTGGCTTCAAGTGTCGGTGAAATAACTTTCATCCCAGGAAGGGCCAGCATGACTGTAAAACTTCTCTTTTTCCCACCTCTCCTTGACTTCCCAGCATTGGAAGAGGAGGAAATTGTCCATCTGGTTAAGTAGAAAGATTCTGAAATCAGTTGATTTGCTTTTCTGATAGGAAAAAGACAATGATACAAAAGTCAGGTGTCACCTGTTGTCTTAATCTCTCTGACCCCATTCTCAGGGCTCGGTACAGTTAAGACAGTGATTCCTCCCCTGGATGGATAATCATCTACCTGGTTAGGAGCTCCACCTTGAAGTTACAGACTACTACTGAGAACAAGAATATCGTGGTGACTGCCTTAAGGGCTCCTCTCCCCACAAAGATTCCCGAGATCCAATCAGGAAGTGCAGTGGTGGTTGCAGATCCAAACCACCTGCTCCAATCGAAGTCTAGTAATAATAGTAATGGAGATAGATCTAGATACAGTAACCTCATTTGTCTGTTTTGATATCTATTTCTCACTTGGAAATTTCTAAATTTCCAATTTCTATTTCTCCTAAAATTCTAATAATGGGGTGTGTGTGGGTATGTGTCTGTGTGTGTGTGTGCCCTCAATCACTCAGTCATGTCCAACTCTTTGTGACCCCATGGACAGTAAGCCTACCAGGCTCCTCTGCCCATGGCATTTTCCAAACAAGAATATTGGAGTGGGTTGTCATTTCCTACTCCAGGAGATCTTCCCCACTCAGGGATTGAACCTGGGTTTCTTGTGTCTCCTGCATTGGCAAGCAGATTCTTTACCATTGTGCTACCTGGGACCCTCAGGAGTTATTTCCATTTTTTAACTATTTAAATAATCAAGAAAAATAGTTCTATGAAAAATTTTATTTTCAGAGCTCATGGCACTGGGCTCACCTTGGTCTTATGTATCCTTTTATCTTGAAAGTGAAAGTCACTCAGTCTTGTCCGACTCTGTGACTCCATGGACTGTATAGTTCATGGAATTCTCCAGGCCAGAATACTGGAGTGGGTAGCCCTTCCCTTCTCCAGAGGATCTTCCCAATGCAGGGATTTAACCCAGGTCTCCTGCATTGCAGGCAAATTCTTTACCAACTGAGCCACAAGGGAAGCCCAGGAACATTGGAGTGGGTAGCCTATCCCTTCTCCAGTGGATCTTCCCAACCCAGGAATAGAACGAGGATTCTTTACCAACCGAGCTTGCTGGAGATCTAAATCCTGCATTTTCTTGTGATCCAGCTCAGATCTCATTTGTCTATCACAGCCTAGAAAAGTTGAGTTTTCTCTTTTTTTTTATTTTTTATTTTTAAACTTTACAAAATTGTATTAGTTTTGCCAAATATCAAAATGAATCTGCCACAGGTATACATGTGTTCCCCATCCTGAACCCTCCTCCCTCCTCCCTCCCCATACCATCCCTCTGGGTCATCCCAGTGCACTAGCCCCAAGCATCCAGTATCATGCATTGAACCTGGACTGGCAACTCGTTTCATACATGACATTTTACATGTTTCAATGCCATTCTCCCAAATCTTCCCACCCTCTCCCTCACCCACAGAGTCCATAAGACTGTTCTATACATCAGTGTCTCTTTTGCTGTCTCGTACACAGGGTTATTGTTACCATCTTTCTAAATTCCATATATATGCGTTAGTATACTGTATTGGTGTTTTTCTTTCTGGCTTACTTCACTCTGTATAATAGGCTCCAGTTTCATCCACCTCATTAGAACTGCTTCAAATGTATTCTTTTTAATGGCTGAGTAATACTCCATTGTGTATATGTACCACCGCTTTCTTATCCATTCATCTGCTGATGGACATCTAGGTTGCTTCCATGTCCTGGCTATTATAAACAGTGCTGCGATGAACATTGGGGTACACATGTCTCTTTCCCTTCTGGTTTCCTCAGTATGTATGCCCAGCAGTGGGATTGCTGGATCATAAGGCAGTTCTATTTTCAGTTTTTTAAGGAATCTCCACACTGTTCTCCATAGTGGCTGTACTAGTTTGCATTCCCACCAACAGTGTAAGAAGGTTCCCTTTTCTCCACACCCTCTCCAGTATTTATTACTTGTAGACTTTTGGATCGTAGCCATTCTGACTGGTGTGAAACGGTACCTCATAGTGGTTTTGATTTGCATTTCTCTGATAATGAGTGATGTTGAGCATCTTTTCATGTGTTTGTTAGCCATCTGTATGTCTTCTTTGGAGAAATGTCTATTTAGTTCTTTGGCCCATTTTTTGATTGGGTCATTTATTTTTCTGGAGTTGAGCTGTAGGAGTTGCTTGTATATTTTTGAGATTAGTTGTTTGTCAGTTGCTTCATTTGCTATTATTTTCTCCCATTCTGAAGGCTGTCTTTTCACCTTGCTAATAGTTTCCTTTGATGTGCAGAGGCTTTTAAGGTTAATTAGGTCCCATTTGTTTATTTTTGCTTTTATTTCCAACATTCTGGGAGGTGGGTCATAGAGGATCCTGCTGTGATGTATGTCAGAGAGTGTTTTGCCTATGTTCTCCTCTAGGAGTTTTATAGTTTCTGGTCTTACGTTTAGATCTTTAATCCATCTTGAGTTTATTTTTGTGTATGGTGTTAGAAAGTGTTCTAGTTTCATTCTTTTACAAGTGGTTGACCAGATTTCCCAGCACCACTTGTTAAAGAGATTGTCTTTAATCCATTGTCTATTCTTGCCTCCTTTGTCAAAGATAAGGTGTCCATATGTGCGTGGATTTATCTCTGGGCTTTCTATTTTGTTCCATCGATCTATATTTCTGTCTTTGTGCCAGTACCATACTGTCTTGATAACTGTGGCTTTGTAATAGAGCCTGAAGTCAGGTAGGTTGATTCCTCCAGTTCCATTCTTCTTTCTCAAGATCGCTTTGGCTATTCGAGGTTTTTTGTTTTTCCATACAAATTGTGAAATTATTTGTTCTAGCTCTGTGAAGAATACCATTGGTAGCTTGATAGGGATTGCATTGAATCTATAAATTGCTTTGGGTAGTATACTCATTTTCACTATATTGATTCTTCCAATCCATGAACATGGTATATTTCTCCATCTATTAGTGTCCTCTTTGATTTCTTTCACCAGTGTTTTATAGTTTTCTGTGTATAGGTCTTTAGTTTCTCTAGGTAGATATATTCCTAAGTATTTTATTCTTTCCATTGCAATGGTGAATGGAATTGTTTCCTTAATTTCTCTTACTGTTTTCTCATTATTAGTGTATAGGAATGCAAGGGATTTAGAACACCCTAAACACTCCACCAGAAAATTACTAGAACTAATCAATAACTATAGTAAAGTTGCAGGATATAAAATCAACACACAGAAATCCCTTGAGTTTTCTCTTGACTGTAAATTTCTTAGAGCAGAAAGCAACAAATCACAAACTTCTTTGTACATAATCATCTTCACTTTTAAACCTGCTCCCACCTCTGTCAATTAGTTAGGAGCCTCAGGGTCACTCTAGGCTCCTCTTCAATTCACACTCCTTTATGTCTTCTCTGACAATATGCTCCATTTGCCCTGTACCATTCCAGTTAATGCCAGATGCCCCTGGTGTAATTATCAAAATGCCAGCTTTCACTCTCCAAAGTACCCTTGATAGATGATAAATTATATGGTTATCCTAGACCCATATCCAACTCTGCTTTCTTCCTATGTTTTAAATTGAGTCTCCCTTTTTCTCCAACCTTAAAATATAAGTTTTAGTTCAAATGCCCATCAAGTCTCAAAATTGTTAACAGCCTAATTACTCTTGCAGAGGCAAAACTTCAAATCCATCTTTCACAGCTGCCAGAGTTTCTGTCTGAAACTCAAATGTGTCCATGCTACCTCCTTATTGAAGACCATTCCATAGTTCCCAAGAGAGGCTCAAACTGCAATGTCTGGCTTCCAATTATATCTAATATCTCACTCATTTCTATTGTAAATCCTCTTTTGGTCTCTGCCCATCTATCTCCTCTACCTGGAAGACCCTTTCCTTCACTGCCTCCTTTCCTCAATCTTTATGACAAATTGTTGCTAATCAGAACTCAGTAGAAGCAGCATGTTTTACCTCATCACCTCTGATCACCCCTGGTTTAGATTATAGGGCCTTTCTCTACATAACAACTTGTATTCATCACTATTGAATTTATAGTACCATGTTTTTTATTATTTACATCTTTGTTTCTCTCACTGGATTAGGAGATCCTTGAGAATGAAGAATTGCTTCTTCCTGATTTGGGGGACAACAGTTAGAAATAACAGTCTATGTAGACAGTCCAGAATTTTTCTCACAATATTTATTACAAAACATCAAACAGAGAGAGAAAAATAATACTAGAAGCATGTGAAGAGCTGCCACTTGGATTTGATCATTATCATTTACTAATCTGCTTCATCAAATCTCTATTCATTTCAAAGCTATGACAAACCTAGACAGCATATTAAAAAGTAGGGACATCACTTTGCTGACAAAGGTCCATATAGTCAAAGCTTTGGTCTTTCCAGTAGTCATGTATGGATGTGAGAGTTCAACCACAAATAAAGCTGAATGACAAAAAATTGATGCTTTCAAGTTGTGGTGCTGGAGAAGACCCTTGAGAGTCTCTTGGACAGCAAGGAGATTAAACCAGTCAATCCTAAGGGAAATCAACCCTTAATATTCATTGGAAGGACTGATGCTGAACCTGAAGCTCCAATACTTTAGCCACCTGATGCAAAAAGATGACTCACTGGAAAAGACCCTGATGCTAGGAAAAACTGAGGGCAGGAAGAGAAAGGAGACAACAGAGAATGAGACGGTGTAAGGATATCATGGGCTCAATGGACATGAGTTTGAGCAAACTCTGGGAGCTAGTCAAGGACAGGGAAGCCTGGAGTGCAGCAATTCATGGGGTCGTAAAGAGTCGGACATGACTTAGCAACTGAACAACAACAGTAAATTGAAGACACTGATACATTTCACTCCTAAATCTGTCAATATGCAAATCATTAGTTAAAGTTCATTATTTTTTCTTTTAAACATGCATTCATACAATGAAATGCATAAATCTTAAGTGTATAGTTACAGAGTTTTGATAAACATATTTATGTAACTTATCTTTTGTCCATTGAATTATGTTTGCATCTCTGTCAAAAATCAGCTGACTAAGTTTGTGTGGATCTAATCCTGAGTTCTTTATTCTATTATACCAACTGATGTGTCTATTCTTTCACCAATACTATGCTGTCTTGATCACTATATCTTTATGATAACTCTCAAAATAGGACATTTTTAGCTGATATCATTTCCTTTCAGCTTGAAGAACTTATTTCTATACAATATAGTTCTAGTTCAGGTATACTGGTGACAAATATTCTTAGTTTGACCTAAAAATGTCTTCATTTTGCTTTTATTCTTGAAGGATATTTTTTCTCGACAGAAAATTCTGGATTAACAGTTCTCCCTTTCAAGCTCTTTAAATATTTTTGTTCTAATGTATTCTAGACTCCATTTTACTCTAATAAGAGATCAATAACAATTTGGATTTTCATTCACATTTATAAAATCTGTTAATTTTCTCTGGCTACATTCAACACTTTCTCTTGATCACTGATTTTCAGAAGTTTGACTATGTTTTGTATGGCTTTCTTTGTATACATTCTGCTTAGGTTTTTCTAATCCTCTCGTGGTGATGGCCTCCACCAAAGTAAAAAAAAAAAAAAGGCCATTATTTGTGTAGGGCAAACTGAGGCCTTTACTCAGTTTATAAACCATACCAATAGGAACTTACCTAGAGCCATCTGCTTTTTCTAAGTGTTGATTCCCCTTCAGAAACTACCTGCATTTTGTTGCTCTCCAGCACTTTCTGGCCACTGGTTTTGATTTTTAGTTTTGTCTTGATTTTGTCTAGACTTTACAGTTGTTATCTGCAGAAGGGTCAGTCAGATAGAATCTTATTCAGACATTATTAGAAACAAGACTCAACAATTCATAAATATTTATTGAATTAAACTTTAGTCTGGCACCTCAAGGACAGAGATCTTTATCTATTTATTTATTAGTATATCACAAATGCCGAGAATTGTGCATGGTATATTTTAAGTATTCAATAAGCCTTTGTTGAATAAATGAACAGATGAATGGTTATTACTGTAATGCCTTATACACAATTGACATTTACATTTCCCATGTACCTTAACTACCTTTCCCAGAAATTGAGCATATACTAAAAAGCAGTATAACCCATAATCTCTTTCCAAAATTAACAACTGTTAACATCTTGTCATATTTTTTATGTATCTTTTTAAATGAGAGATTCATAAAATTAAATATAAAGTAGAAGATCCCTTAATATATTAACTTTTTGCCCTAACTTTGGGCTCCCGTGTACATATCTTTTAATCTCAGTTACACAGTATTTATTAATCTTTCAATTTTCCAAAGAAAGGAAGGAATTTAAAACTCAGAATATAAGTGATTCTTCTAAAAGAGTTTAATAGGCAAATACGTTAGAAAAAAGTGCTATATGCAGTACAATAAAACTTTATGTCAAGTCTTCTCAGAGCTGTTCGGCTGGCCAAAAAGTTTATTCATGTTTTTCCTTAAGATATTACAGAAAATTTTAAACTTTGGCCAATCCAATAATATTAACCCATGTTGTAAACCACTGAAGATCATGTGCAATGCCGAAGTGCATAGCACTTCCCAAACCTACCCAACCTTGGAACACTATCCTAGAACACCTCACAGGACGACTGTTACCTGAAACTCACTTTGGGGAAAGCAAATATGGAAGACTGCAGATGGTGATTGCAGCCATGAAATTAAAAGACACTTACTCCTTGGAAGGAAAGTTATGACCAACCTAGGCAGTATATTGAAAACCAGAGATATTACTTTGCCAACAAAGGTTCATCTAGTCAGGGGTATGGTTTCTCCAGTGGTCATGTATGGATGTGAGAGTTGGACTGTGAAGAAAGCTGAGCGCTGAAGAATTGATGCTTTTGAACTGTGGTGTTGGAGAAGACTCTTGAGAGTCCCTTGGACTGCAAGGAGATCCAACCAGTCCATTCTAAAGGAGATCAGTCCTGGGTGTTCATTGGAAGGACTGATGCTGAAGCTGAAATTCCAATACTTTGGCCACCTCATGTGAACAGCTGACTTATTGGAAAAGACTCTGATGCTGGGAGGGATTGGGGGCAGGAGGAGAAGGGGACGACAGAGGATGAGATGGCTGGATGGCATCACTGACTCGATGGATGTGAGTTTGAGTGAACTCCAGGAGTTGGTGATGGACAGGGAGGCCTGGTGTGCTGTGATTCATGGGATCGCAAAGAGTCGGACACGAATGAGCGACGAAACTGCTGAATATGGAAGAATCCCATATTCCTAATGCAAAAACTTGGGACATGAAAAGTCATCCTTTGATCATATGGATCAGCTTCCTACTCTTTTGTTCCCCAAATTATCCTTCCTCCACTGAGCCTGGACTTCATTCCTACCTTTCCATTACATTTGCCTTAAGTCAAGTCAGCCATCGTCCTCAGTTATTTACATGTTGATCCAAACATAAAAGAGAATAAAACAGCTGAGCAGACTGAAGGAGCGATTAAGAACCTGGAGATATAAAAGGCAATTGCTTTCAAGAGGATTCACCCAGCACACAGAGCTTTCTTTCATGATTAAATTCTTTTTGAAATCCTAAATCAAAGGTACAGCCTATCAGAGAGCTAGGAAATCCATAATAAAAAAAAGTCATTGATGAGAGCCATTTTGTTATTATACTGAGTGCTTTTGACAGCATTTGCTGCCTAAGCACATGCGGGAAATGGCAATACACGCTGAACGCTTTCTTTATATACAAAAATTCTACAAGAAAGTGCCCAATGATAGAGAAAAAAAGAAATCAAACACAGTTGGCAAGTCAAAGCAAGCAGAATTAATGTCTCCGAACCACAGCCCAGGCATCTCCAGCTCCCCAAGGAGACTGGCTGGAAACTATAGCTTTCGTTCAGTCCTTTCAGAACTCTATTAATTTTTTTCTGCTCGGCTGAGTCAGGACTATATAGGAGACAGGCAAGGGGCAGGACAATCCTTTTTTAAAAGTCTTCAAACCAATCCTGAATAGGCATCAGTAATATTCAAGAAGTAACAAGCATGAGTCATAAATATCCTTGGGGACCCAGAAACATTTTCTAATCAAGGACGGAAGAGTCCCAAACTGGGACAGAACATACAAGCCAGGTTAATCGGTTATGCTGTTTCTCTTGATAAATATGTCTTCCATTGTGGTATTTTCATTTCTTGTTTTCACTTTGGAGACACTGATGTCAAAAGCAGTTTAGGGAAGGGTATAAGGAAGTGAGGCTTCCCAGGTGGCAAGAGTGATAAGGAACCTTCCTCACAATGTAAGGGAGATAAGAGACACAGATTCAGCCCCTGAGCTAGGAAGATCCCTTGGAGGAGGGCAAAGCAACCCACTCCAGTATTCTTGCCTGGAAAATCCCCACGGACAGAGGAGCCTGCTGGGCTACAGTCCATGGGGTCACAGAGTCAGACGCGACTGAGACTGAACAACAACAACAAAATGCAGAAGGAAGTGACAGTCAGAGTGATGGGTCCTTAGACCTGCCCTAGTTTGGCAGACAAGAAAGTAAATTGGTAAAACCAAGTAAGCCTTTTTATGTGGAAACCCAGAAATCCACCCCGTGTGATTAGGGGGATCAGGTGAAAAGCAGAATGCTTTCTGGCCACAGCGTTCATCGTGGACTAAGAACTTATCATTTTCTTTCCTTTTTAAAAAGTGAAAGCAATAATTTTCTGATTGCCATAGAAATGTTTTCCCATTGATTTCATCATACCAAAAAGAGAGGTAAAGTGAAGCAAGGAAAAATCCCCCCAAGTTCCAATATGCCTAGATCAGTGCTGTTAACAGCTTGGTTCATATTCGTCTAGATTCCATGATACACAGATCACACACTTACAGTATGTTATAAAAATGGATTCCTCCTTTGTACACTATTTTATAACTTTATTCCGCTTAACTGTATATCATGATCATCTTTCTGTATCAATAATTTCAACATTATTTCGAATAACTACAAAACATTCCTTTAATTGGCTATATCACAATTCACCTGCCTAAGCTCATGCTGAATATTTAATTTTTCACTATTATAAATGTACTTACTTACACAGCTTTGTTTATTTCATATTTATCCAGGGGAAAAAAATCTATATATACAACTGCTAGGTCCAGAGCATACACAGATGAAATCTGTATACATTTTGCCAGGTTTCCCTGATGGCTCAGCGGGTAAAGAATTCACCTGCATTGCAAGAGATGCAGGAGATGTCTGTTGGGAAGATTCCCTGAAGAAGAAAATGGCAACCCACTCCAGTATTCTTGCCTGGGAAATCCCACTGGACAGAGGAGCTTGGTGGGCTACAGTCCATGAAGTCGCAAACAGTCAGATACAACCAAGCACACGAGCACATACATTTTGCCAGCAGGGGAGTGGAGAGTATATTAGTTTTCACTCACACCAACAGTATGTTAGAGTCAGCACTGAGCTTCCGTACTTGGGATCTGAGATGCTTCTCACCCAAACTGGGGCTTCCCCCACATGATAGAATCTGAACTCTCAAGAGAATCTGAACTCAAGGACAGAGTCTGACACTTTACCTTTATATCCTCCAATGCACTAAATGGCATTGGTTCTACACTGGATACCCAAACAAGGTTCTGATAAACAGGCCAAGTTCCTATCATGACCTCCAGACCCTACAGTTCTGTTCACCCCCATCACCTTTCCAGCTCCCTCTCCCATAACTCTTCCCCTTTGCTGGCTCCAACCACATTGATAGCATTTATGTCCCTCCAACATACTTAGCACACTCCCATCAGAGCCTCAGCATCTGCCTTCTCCTCTCTCTGGAACTTTCTTCCCCTGATACCCACGAGACTCATTCCCTTAGGATGCTGCTGAAAGGCCCCTTTTTTTATCAGTGAGGTTTTCCTATCTTAAATTCCAACTCCCTCAACCTTCTCTATCCTCCTTCCATTATATCTACTTTCTCCAGTGTCTTTGTTACCATTGGTGCTAGTGGTAAAAAACAAACAAAAAACCCTGCCTGCACAGCATAGCACAGACCTGATGTATGTCTCTTGCTTACCTTGTTTCCCTTCTGCCTCTGCCCACTAGGGCAGGAATTTTTTCTGTTTTATTCACTGTTGTATCCCTGGTACCTAGAAGAGGTGCTCAGTGAATATCTATTAAATGAAGAAGTTAATTTATGAAAATAAAGAATGAATGAAGATATCAGCAAGCAGAAAGTTAACTGCTGGAATTATAAAGGAGGGCACAATTAAAGCATACTTGTAGGTGAACAGAATAAGCTAAATAGACCTGATAATGTCTGCATCATCTGAGTTATACAGCCATTCAATGACTGCCCAAAGTTGGAAGTAGAAGAATACAGATAATCTATGAAAAGCTTATAGTCCTTTTGGGAACATAAAACTCGTGATAGTTTTTACAAACTATCATAAAGTAATTGTTGTCTGTTTTTTAGTCTATAAGTCGTGTCCAACTCTCTGAGACCCCATGGACTGTATCCCATCAGGCTCCTCTCTCCATGGGATTTTCTGGGTAAGAATACTGCAGTGGGTTGCCATTTCCTAATCCAGGGAAATAAAACTCAGACCTTGCCCTCAAGGACTCTATAAGCCAGCCATGTTGATTACCACTTAATACCAGTTAGGGGGTGCTATTTGTAGCAGACATGAGAGGCCCTTGACCCAGATGAGTCTATAAGGGAGGATGGGGGCACTGCCAGGAAATGTGGTCCCCAAGTCCAGATGTGAAGAACATATCAAATAGGAATCAGCCAGACAGTACAAAGGAATGCTTGCAAGAAGGAGAGAGCCACCTGTGCAAAAGCACAAAGGCAAAGAGAAACTGTGGAACTGCAGGGAGGGGACCGCCGCCCACCGAGGCAGAGAGCCTGAGACAGAAGCGGGACATTTGGCTGGAGAGGTGAGCAAGCCCAGCGGAGGGGAGGGAGGGGGGTTCTCTTCCGGGTCCATCTCTGCCTCAGAGACACTGGGCTCCACGGGAAGAATTAAGAATGACAAGTCAGTCCAAATCTTTAATAAACTCATTTCACTACATTTCAGACATACGGAATGTGCTAAAAGAGAGCAAGAATTCATTTAATAGGATCTGAAGCCTCTGCCAGAACCTGCAGACTAAAGTAAAAAGATAAAAGGAGAGATTCAGATCTCAGCCCTCCTTAGGGCTGCAGAAACAGGTGCCCTGGGCGGCAGAGTGGGCAGGGTAGCCAAGCGCCCTGCATTCCCGCGGTGGTCCTGGCTGCTGCCTCTGGAGAAGCAGAAGCAATGTGAACAGAAATCTGAGATATACAGGGGGAGTTGGCTTATTTTCCCATCATTTCCTTCCCTCTTGTAGCTCCATCTGTTCTCTCATGGCTAGTGATTCATAGGGTGCTTTTCTGATCAAAATTGACATTCATTTAATAAAGAACTGAATCTATGACGAACTACAAAAGCCTTTCTACTTTGTGTTGTTTATCATCATTTTCCCTCCATTTTGACAAATAATTGGGGAAATGAACACAATTGGCCTCTAGCCTGAGCGTATGTACTAAAAAAAAAAAAAAGTAGTTTCATTACAGTAGCATTTCTGCATGCCAGCCTCACCAGGAAAATTTAAAAATTCTGATGCTTTAATCTCACCCTCAGACATTCCCATTAAGTGGGTTTGGGAAGGTTGCACGATATAGTGATTATGCTGCTGCTGCTGCTAAATCGCTTCAGTCATGTCCGACTCTGTGCGACCCCATACACGGCAGCCCACTAGGCTCCTCTGTCCCTGGGATTCTCCAGGCAAGAACACTGGAGTGGGTTGCCATTTCCTTCTCCAATGCATGAAAGTGAAAAGTGAAAGTAAAGTCGCCCAGTCCTGCCTGACTCTTAGCGACCCCATGGACTGCAGCCTACCAGGCTCCTCCGTCCATGGGATTTTCCAAACAAGAGTACTGGAGTGGGGTGCCATTGCCTTCTCCGATAGTGATTATAACATACCTAGAGTCCCTTGGACTGCAAGGAGATCCAACCAGTCCATTCTGAAGGAGATCAGCCCTGGGATTTCTTTGGAAGGAATGATGCTAAAGCTGAAACTCCAGTACTTTGGCCACCTCATGCGAAGAGTTGATTCATTGGAAAAGACTGTGATGCTGGGAGGGATTGGGGGCAGGAGGAGAAGGGGACGACAGAGGATGAGATGGCTGGATGGCATCACTGACTCGATGCACGTGAGTCTGAGTGAACTCCGGGAGTTGGTGATGGACAGGGAGGCCTGGTGTGCTGCGATTCATGGGGTCAAAAAGAGTCAGACACGACTGAGCGACTGATCTGATCTGATCTGATTAAATCTTCTAGGAAGTCCAATTATAAAGATCATATTTGACAGTGTATCATCTCAAATCTTCCAAATTTATTTCACCATGGGACCAACTATTTTTTGGCAGATCTTTTTGTTTGTTTGTTTTTGGCCATGCTGAGTGGCATGGAGGAACTTCCCTGACCAGGGATCGAACTCTCACCCACTGCTGTAGAAGCACAGAGTCTTAACCACTTGACCACCAGGGAAGTCCCTGGCAGAACCATTATTAACATCTAACAAAACACTAATCTTCAGCAAAAAATAATTTGAGAAGTGCTAGTCTTTCTAAGGAAACAAATTCCCAGGAATAATTCCGTATATTATTACCATTTCTTATTTATTATCAATCATATTTGAATAAAACCCTAGAGAGAGGAGAGAGGCCTGGGCTTTCATTAATCCTCCTCATTTAGGTATAATTATTTTAAGACAAATGATAAGCAAATAAACAAGCATGAAGACTTTGCTCTTCTACAAAAGACCACTTTTTAAACAGAGTATGAAGGGCTTTCCAGGAGGCTCAGTAGATGAACAATCTGCCTGCAATGCAAGAGACTCCGGTTCAACCCCTGGGTCGGGAAGGTCCCCTGGAGGAGGAAATGGCAACCCATTATAGTATTCTTGCCTGGGAAATGTCGTGGACAGAGGAGCTGGTGGACTACAGTCCATGGGGTCACGAAGAGTCCCACACGACTGAAGTGACTGAGCACACACAAGAAGCCCATTACCCACTGATTCTGTCTTTCACTCATCCAGTTGAGCTACAGTAAAATCTGCTCCAAGATAGCAAATAATATTTTCTCAAAGCAAATGTATCAATAATTTACAACTCTGCCTCATTTTTATTATGACCTCTGGGCATAGGTTTGTGATCCACAAAATAACTAGTCCATGTAAGTAACGTAATAAATATTAAATAAACCCTTTGGAGGCAATCCATAGCAGTGAAAACAGCACACCCTCTTGAAGCAGACAACCTGAGTTTAAAGCACATCACCAGTACTTATTCCAGAGAAGGCAATGGCACCCCATTCCAGTACTCTTGCCTGGAAAATCCCATGGATGGAGGAGCCTGGTGGGCTGCAGTCCATGGGGTCGCTAAGAGTTGGACACGACTGAGCGACTTCACTTTCACTTTTTCACTTTCATGCATTGGAGAAGGAAATGGCAACCCACTCCAGTTTTCTTGCCTGGAGAATCCCAGGGGCAGGAGAGCCTGGTGGGCTGATGTCTATGGGGTCACACAGAGTCGGACACGACTGAAGTGACTTAGCAGCAATAGCAGCAGCCAGTTTCCTCTTATTAGTTTTGTGTCCTCTGGCAACCTTACCTCTCAGATCTCAAGTCTGGCCACTAAAGTGAAGATACCGGAAATACCTAATTTTCAGGACTCTCGGAGGACTAATTTATATACAGAAGCTAATGGACTTAAATACGGTACTCCTTGAGCTATTTCAAATCCTGAAAGACAATGCTCTGAAAATGCTGCACTGAATATGCCAGCAAATTTGGAAAACTCAGCAGTGGCCACAGGACTGGAAAAGATCAGTTTTCATTCCAATCCCAAAGAGAGGCAATGCCAAAGAATGCTCAAACTACCGCACAATTGCAGTCAACTCACACGCTAGTAATGCTTAAAATTCTCCAAGCCAGGCTTCTGAAATATGTGAACCGTGAACTTCCAGATGTTCAAGCTGGTTTTAGAAAACGCAGAGGAACCAGAAATCAAATTGCCAATATCCACCGGATCATCAAAAAAGCAAGAGAGTTCCAGAAAAACATCTACTTCTGCTTTATTGACTATGCCAAAGCCTTTGACTGTGTGAATCACAATAAACTGTGGAAAATTCCAAAAGAGATGGGCATACCAGACCACCTGACTGCCTCTTGAGAAACCTATATGCAGGTCAGGAAGCAACAGTTAAAAATGGACATGGAATAACAGACTGGTTCCAAATAGGAAAAGGAGTCCATCAAGGTTGTATATTGTCACCCTCTTATTTAACTTCTATGCAGAGTACATCATGAGAAACACTGGGCTGGAAGAAGCACAAGCTGGTATCAAGATTGCCAGGAGAAATCTCAATAACCTCAGATATGCAGATGACACCACCCTTATGGCAGAAAGTAAAGAAGAACTAAAGAGCCTCTTGATGAAAGTGAAAGAGGAGAGTGAAAAAGTTGGCTTAAAGCTCAACATTCAGAAAACGAAGATCATGGCATCCGGTCCCATCACTTCATGGGAAATAGATGGGGAAACACTGGCTGACTATTTTTCTGGGCTCCAAAATCACTGCAGATGGTGATTGCAGCCATGAAATTAAAAGACGTTTACTCCTTGGAAGGAAAGTTATGACCAACCTAGAGAGCTTATTAAAAAGCAGAGACATCACTTTGCCAACAAAGGTCCATCTAGTCAAGGCTATGGTTTTTCCAGTGGTCATGTATAGGTGTGAGAGTTGGACTATAAAGAAGGCTGAGCACTGAAGAATTGATGCTTTTGAACTGTGGTGTTGGAGAAGACTCTTGAGAGTCCCTTGGACACAAGGAGATCCAACCAGTCCATCCTAAAGGAAATCAGTCCTGGATGTTCATTGGAAGGACTGATGTTGAAGCTGAAACTCCAATACTTTGGCCACCTGATGCGGAGAGCTGACTCATTTGAAAAGACCCTGATGTTGGGAAAGATTGAGGGCAGGAGGAGAAGGGGATAACAGAGGATGAGATGGTTGGATGGCAACATCAACTCAATGGACATGGGTTTGGGTGGACTCTGGGAGTTGGTGATGGACAGGGAGGCCTGGCGTGCTGCAGTTCATGGGGTCGCAAAGAGTCAGACATGACTGAGTGACTGAACTGAACTGAACTGAAATAATTTCTAAAGTAATGACAGTTATTTTTATTAGAAATTGCTTCAAAATTTTTTCCAGGTATAATGTGAGGTAACGTTTTAAAATAAAGGCATCTTTCTTTGTTCAGGAGTATTTTTGAAAGAATGAGCATTCTACTGGAAACTCAAACATATATAGCCCTCTGGTATAGTTGAGGTCACAGTCATTCTCATAAATCCTCAATTTTCTATTCCTGAGCAGATACTAACAATGAACTCCTTTACATTTGTCTGCACAAGCATCTTATGGCCAAAGGACAGGTTAATGGGCAGCCGAATTTGGAGTTATTGACAAAAACAAACATACTTTATGTCTACTCTCAGGCTATATTTTTGAGTAAGAATATTGAAAGACTGAAGAAATTGTAGGGAAAACTCCTGCAAATATCTATTCCAAATCAGATCTAAAATACTCAGAATGCTCCAATCCCAGAAACTCACTTCTTTGAGCCAATGACAATGCTGTTTTATTTGTGTTCTTAGAGACCAAATGTAAAGTAACCTGGAAATGTAAATATAATGAGTAAGGTATTCCATCTCACAAGGTAATCTACATCGCTATTTATTACAGATTTCTGAACTGTGACCACTCTTATCTTTACAAATGGATTCCCACTCTAGGACACTTTATGAAGGAACAAAGAAGAAATGGTTGTCTTCTTCTCTCATTCAAACTCCCTGACACTGAAGAATCCTTGAGTTTCTTCCTTTGGGTTAGAGCTTAAAGTTAAAAATTCTTTAATTCTCTCCTTTTTTAACAGTTTTATTGAGGAATGATTGACATACAGAAAGCTATAGATAGTTAATGTACACAACTTGTGAGTTTGGAGATAAGTTTCCCCGGTAGCTCACTGAAAAAGAAACGGGTTCGATCCCTGGGTCAGAAGATCCCCTGGAGAAGGAGATGGCAATCCACTCCAGTATTCTTGCCTGGAGAATCCCGTGAACAGAGGAGGCTGATGGGCTACAGTTCATGGGATCACAAAGAGTCAGATATGACTTAGCAACTAAACAACAACAACAACAATACATCCCTGAAACTCCCATCATTATCAATGCCACAAGCTTGCCCAAAAGTTTCCACTTGCCCCCTTATATATTGAGGGGTTTCTTTTCCCTTTTGTAGTAAGAGCACTTAACATAAGATCTACTCTCTTAGCATTCAATACAAAATTATTCATCATGAGCCCTATTTTGTACAGTAGCTCATCACAAACTATTTTGCAAAGTGGAAACAATCTATCTTTTGACCAACATTTTCCCATTGGCCCATTCCCTGCCCTCCTCCCTGGCAATCACCATTCTACCCTCCACTTTTATGTGTTTGACTATTTTGAGTCCTCATATAGGTGAAATCATGCAGTATTTGTCTTTCTGTATTTGGCTTATTTCACTTAGCATGATGTCCTGCTGATCCATCCCCAATGTGGCAAATGGGAGGATTGCCATCTTTTTTCAGGCTAAGTAAGATTCCGTTGTATGTATATGCCACAATTTTTAAAACTGGAGGATAATTACAAGATTGTCTACATTTTTTAAAATCCATTCATCTGTTGATGGACACTTTGATTGCTTCCCTGGTTTGGCTATTGTCAATAATGATGCAATGAACATGGAAGTAGAGATACTCTTTGAGATTCAGATTTCAACTCTTTTGGATATATGCCCCAAAGTCGGATTGCTGAAAATTTTTCACATGACCTAGAAAACCAACTTGTCTGTCTGGTTGCCACTCACCCTCTGCTCATTTCTAAGTCTTCGTACTCCAGTCATATTACACTACCCTTTCCTCCAATTCTCCTGTTAGTCTAACTACTTATTCAGTCCCCTTTCATCATCTTTTTGCCATATCCAGCTGGGTTTTTGTCCCTATTAGTCATTATGAAACTTACCATTACTTCAGTTCAGTTCAGTTCAGTCGCTCAGTCGTGTCCGACTCTTTGTGACTCCATGGACTGCAGTATGCCAGGCTTCCCTGTCCATTGCCAACTCCCGGAATTTACACAAACTCATGCCCATTGCATCAGTGATGCCATCCAACTGTCTGATCCTCTGTCGTCTCCTTCTCCTCCCGCCTTCAATCATTCCCAACATCAGGGTCTTTTCCAATGAGTCAGTTCTTTGCGTCAGGTGGCCAAAGTATTGGAGTTTCAGTGAATATTCCAATGAATATTCAGGAATATTCAGGATTGATTTCCTTTAAGATGGACTGGCTGGATCTCCTTGCTGTCCAAGGGACTCTCAAGAGTCTTCTCCAACACCACAGTTCAAAAGCATCAACTCTTTGGCACTCAGCTTTCTTTATAGTCCAACTCTAACATCCATACATGACTACTGGAAAAACCATAGCTTTGACTGGATGGACTTTTTCAGTAAAATAATGTCTCTGCTTTTTAATAAGCTGTCTAGATGGGTCATAGCTTTTCTTCTAAGAAGCAAGCGTCTTTTAATTTCATGGCTGCAGTCACCATCTGCAATGATTTTGGAGCCCCAGAAAATAAAGTCTCTCACTGTTAACATTGTTTCCCCATCTATTTGCCACTAAGTGATAGAACCAGATGCCATACTCTTAGTTTTCTGAATGTTGAGTTTTAAGCCAACATTTTCACTCTCCTCTTTTATTTTCATCAAGAGGCTCTTTAGTTCTTCGCCTTCTGACATAAGGGTGGTGTCATCTGCACATCTGAGGTTATTGTTATTTTTCCCAGCAATCTTGATTCCACTTTGTGCTTCATCCAGCCGGCATTTCACATGATGTTCTCTGCATAGAAGTTAAATAAGCAGGGTGACAATATACAGCCTTGTATATTTCTCCCTGAGGACTGGGGCTTTTCCTATCTTTTTCACACTATCACCAGCATCAATATAATGTACTTTAATAAATAAATGAATATGATGAATATAAAACAAGTGAGGGAAGAAGTTGAGCTTTTAACCAGCTTTCTGCTTTTTCTGATCTTGCTATTTACCTCACAGAAGGAAAGGGAAAGAATGTGCTATTTGTAGCATGTATATTTTATGTGAGCTGTATCTTAATGTACAAGTAATTTCACAGGCATCAGTCAGAGTTTTTTACTCCAAGAGGCTACTTCAAAAAAGCCTTTAATTTTTAATATTCTACTTCTCCAAATAATAAGAAATGTAATTAGCATCCCATGTTTGTCCATTAAAATGTGTGTAATATGTAACTGTTAGCCATGGTAGTAGAATCTGAAAATAATTTAATAAGTAAACATATTTAAATGACTTACTGTGCATACTTTTTTCAATAAAGAGCCTGATGCTATAAGTAAGCTGTCAATCAATGTTTTTGCTAATTTTCTTCTGTGAGTGTGCTTTATTCACATTTTAAATTTCAAATGAAACAAACATATAAAACAAAACAGAATACATGCATTACATTTCTATTCATTCTTTACTTCTGTTTAATGGTAAAAGCCTGCTGGTGAGCATGGACCTGTGTCAGCAGTCATCCTAAATTACAGCCATAAAATCCCCAAATGAAAATCATCATAAAAGAGCAACCTAGTTTCCTATGAAAGAATAAACCATTATTTTAAATTAAGTGCTATATTTTAGATTTAAATTAAATGTCATTAACCTTAATTTTTATGAGCATCACTGTTTATGTCTCAGCAGATCTATAAAATGGAAAGTTAGATGCAATTACTATGAAATCAAAGCTATAAAGTTTCACCTTGGTGGTACCAACTAATATGTAGATGGTTTATGTAGACAGAAAACTACATGCATCCTAGGGAGACAAATTCTGTCCAGATAAACTGAAGTCTCTTGTTCATAATCATTTGTTATAACCTTCTTTAGAGCATCCATCCTAGATTCTTAAGGGCCTTATCACCCCTTGACAATCCATGTCAGTCATGGGATTCACTCTTTCTTTTAGTTTTAAAACTTAATTACCTATGATTTTTCATGACTATTTGTTTCAGTTAAAAGAATTTTAATTATTTTAGGCCCCAGGTTGACAATAAAGGGTAGAATGGGGTTAGGGTTAGAGTTTTCAGAGACTCCACCATCCAGAAATAATTTAGTATCTGCTAAAAATACATGTACTCAATATTGTGGGCTTCTCAGGTGAGTAATTAAAGAATCCACCTGCCAATGCAGGAGACTCAGGTTCATTCCCTGGGTTGGGAAGATCCCCTTGAAGAGGAAATGGCAACCCACTCCATTATTCTTGCCAGGATAATCCTATGGACAAAGCCTGGTGGGCTCCAGTCCATGGAGTCACAAAAGAGTTGGATACAACTTAGCAACTAAACGGCAACAACATTCAGCAGAGTATGGAGAGTCTCCAGATTGTGGTCGCAGGAAAGCTTTGATTTAACTCTCAGGTTTCTTACTGATTCTGCTCTATAACCTTAAATAATTGGCTTTAACCTGCAGGTCTATTTCTCTGACTCAGTGTTTTTATGAGGGCTAAACAAGATAATATAAATGATTATTGTGGTGTCCAGCAAATGGTAAATTCTCAAGATATTTTAGTTATACATTATTATCTGTAAAGTAATGAAATTATCTGCTAGAATACTCAAGACCCCCTTGTAGATTTTAACATATTTAATTCTATAAGTACTATTTATAAATGTATGTCACCAAAGCTAATTAAAGTGATAGCCATAGTTATTAGCAGTGATGAATATGTGTCTTTAACTTTGGCTTAAAGCTCAACATTCAGAAAACAAAGATCATGGCATCTGGTCCCATCACTTCATGGGAAATAGATGGGGAAACAGAGGAAACAGTTCTTTTTTGGGCTCCAAAATCACTGCAGATGGTGACTGCAGCCATGAAATTAAAAGACACTTACTCCTTGGAAGAAAAGTTATGACCAACCTAGATAGTATATTCAAAAACAGAGACATTATTTTGCCAACAAAGGTCCGTCTAGTCAAGGCTATGGTTTTTCCTGTGGTCGTGTATGGATGTGAGAGTTGGACTGTGAAGAAGGCTGAGCGCCGAAGAATTGATGCTTTTGAACTGTGGTGTTGGAGAAGACTCTTGAGAGTCATTTGGACTGCAAGGAGATCCAACCAGTCCATTCTGAAGGAGATCTGCCCTGGGATTTTGGAAGGAATGACGCTAAAGCTGAAACTCCAGTACTTTGGCCACCTAGTGCAAAGAGCTGACTCATTGGAAAAGACTATGATGCTGGGAGGGATTGGGGGTAGGAGGAGAAGGGGACAACAGAGGATGAGATGGCTGGATGGCATCACTGACTCGATGGACGTGAGTCTGAGTAAACTCTGGGAATTTGTGATGGACGGGGAGGCCTGGCGTGCTGCAATTCATGGGGTCGCAGAGAGTTGGACACAACTGAGCGACTGAACTGAACTGAACTGAAGAACTCCATAAATAATGTGTGATATTTTGGTATCAAATAAATAAAACTAGCTTTTACCATAAATTTTATCATTTAATTCTTAATTTGTAATACTCAAACGTAAGGCCCATCAAAATGCTGTTTTTAATCTAATAATTTGGATAAATTTATGGGAGAAATACCGTCTTATAATTCAATTCCATATCTGTTATTTGGGATTTTTAAAATTCATTCAACAAATATTAGTCGAACTTTAAGCACTGTGCTAGTTGGAAATAAACAATGTTAATTATGTTTATTATATTTTTGATAGTTAGATTCCCAGGAGAGTGAACAAAATCCTATGTAGTGGAAGTGGGAACTGTCAGTAGAAAACATAAAATACAACTCTTTTATAATGCTAGTAAGTGTGTGCCTGTCTCAGGAAGGACCCAACATGCAAACAGCTGAGCTCAAGAGTATTAAAATAAAACACATGGGTACAAGCCCTCTGAAGAATCAGCAGCTAATGGGAGATGGCAGAGGTGTGTCAGCAACAAGCTCTCAGGCCCATCTACCAAGTAGACTTATTAACTCGGGACAGGCTGGTTGCTCTCCAGAAAAGGACAATTGTCATAGAGGTAAGTGAGAGAGCACTTTATACACTTTCTTATTCTTCATTTCAGCCCAGTGAGAATTTGGGCTTGGCTGATTCACTATGTCTTCAAAAAGAGAAACAATTCCAAAATTAAAGGGAAATCTATCTTCCTTATGCCATCTTTTCCTTTGGACTTTAATCTTAATGAAAAACATTGGTAAATTATCTCTTTTTTTCCATGGCCAGCCCTTTATGAAAGATTTTTCTCAGAATTTGTATTTTTAATTATGCCTAATTTTAAAACTGAGATTTACATAAATATCAACTGATCCACGAGCTGAGGGAAAATGCCTCACTTTGATATGAAGTATTATTTTTCTCGGGTAATGGGGTGTAATGCCATTGTGTCAGACAATGGTTCTCACTGTGAACCCATTGAAGGCAGCTCAACTTGTGAGCTGATCATTACTCCAGTGAAAGAAAGAAAGGAAGAAAAGATGGAGAGGAAGGGAAAAGACAGGGAGAAGGAAGAGAGAGATGAGAGGGAGGAAGGGATGAACAGATAAAGTCAACTCCAGATAATACTGTCAACAACTGGAGTGTTCCTGGTATATCCACAGATGAGACATTTATTCCCAAGACACACCAATTTTTTTCTTTGCTCAGGTTATAGAATAATCATTCTTTAGGCCAAATATGCATCATGATCACATGAAAACTAGAGTAGGCTGTGTATTTGAAAGTCAGTAACTTCAGAGAATGTGCCTCTTTTTACATTTTATCAGTCTGTTGCTAGAATAAAGAAACTCGAAGTTGCTTACAAGTGGCTAATGAGTTCTATAATCAAGACTTATTAAGGAAATATGAAGCTTACTACTGAAAGAATGGGGAAGTTCATTCAAATGGAAAACCTACTATTTGGTGAGCTACAAGATCATGAGTCCTCGGGGAAAATTGAAAGAGGAGTCATTTGGTCTAATGCATCCACATTTAAGCATAAGTGCAAGTAAAGATTCAATAACAACTAAGTTTCCCCCAAGAAAAAAATTCATTGAGATTAGAGCTCTCAGTAGATATCTCTGTTAATTATGCAGAGGTTGAGACAAGATAATTATAATTATTTCAGGGGTAGAGACCATTGGATACCCTTACATAGTTGTAGAATGAAGTTTGATGTGGACATGAATCCCATACATAGTTGTAGAATGAAGTTTGGTGTGGACATGAATCCCATTCCCATTCCATCAAAGCCCGCTAATTGAGGCTTTCAGAAAAACAAGTAAATCATTCCAAACACTAGAAAGAGATAATGGCTTTCATTTCCCTTGATCTCAGCTTAAACTTACTTATGCACAAGAGAGAGTACACACTTAATGTAGCCTTCTAAGCACATGACTCAAAATGTCAGATTACATGGAAGGTAATGGAAAGCAGATCTAAAATAAAATGCTGAGGAAGCCCACTTCATCTCTTCAGTGGATCTTATTGGCATTTAGAACCACCCTTTAATGACCATCTGTTGGGTTTGCTCAGAATCCCTTCCGCTTCTTTTGCTAAGTGTACCCTGCTTTTCCTTATTGCACCTTCCCTCTTCCACCCCATGTGTTCTCTGTGGGATGTTGTCAATCTCAATGTCTAGTAATTAGGCAAATTATTTTATAACCAAAGAAAGTTGCTCTGTCATGTCTGACTCTTTGTGACCCCATGGACTATACAGTCCATGGGATTTTCCAGACCAGGATACTGGAGTGCGTAGCCATTCCCTTCTCCAAGGGATCTTCCCAACCCAAGGATCAAACCCAGTTCTCCTGCATAGAGGGAAGCCAAGCCACACTTCTAAAACAAAGTTTACCTTTTTCTATCCAATACTAGGCTTCCCTGGTGGCTCAGACAGTAAAGCATCTGCCTGCAATGCGGGAGAGCAGGGTTCAATCCCTGGGTTGGGAAAATCCCCTGGAGAAGGAAATGGCAACCCACTCCAGGACTCTTGCCTGGAAACTCCATGGACTGAGGAGTCTGGTAGGCTACAGTCCATGGGGTTGCAAAGAGTCGGACACAACCAAGCAACTTCATCCAATACTAAAGGATTCAAAAGGAATCTTGCTCCATGTCCTACCTAACAATGCCTGATTCCTCTTAACTCAGAGCCCCTTCAGTTCAGTTCAGTCATGTCCAACTCTTCGCAACCCCATGGGCTGCAGCACGCCAGGCTGCCCTGTCCATCACCAACTCCCGGAGCCTACTCAAACTTATGTTCATTGCTTCATTGAGCCCCTTAGAGCCTTCTTTCTGGGTGTGCAAAGCAGAGAAAGCTAGAATAGCAGAGGCAGAACTGAACCATGGCTTCCAGGCTGTGAGAAAGCTGGGGAGCATCTAGTGACTAAGCCAGAGTCATGTATTTCATCTGTTTCTCCCTCTTTTCTTAAGCCATGCCTCCAATGACATACACAACCCAAAAAATGGAGAAGACAAGCATCACAAAGTAGTTTAAACAATCCCCTGTCCTACAGAATCTTCAAGGAGAAATTGCCACTGAAATTTTATTGGTGCTTTTCTTATGATGGCAATTTATACAAGGGCTATAAAAATGTATCATTCTCTTAGACCCAAATATTCCGCTCCTGAGAATTTTTCCTAAGGAAGTCACTCAATAGAAGGAAAAACTAAGGGCACATTAATGTTATTTGCAGCTCCATCTAAAACAGTAAAGCATCAGAAGCAATCTGAATGTAAAGCAATAATGTTTAAATAAATTATTGTGTATAAGCCAATGGAATATTACACAGCCATAAAATTATAATTACACAATATTGATATCATATTCAGTGAAAACATAAGATGATGCACTCATTATTATGGTGACAATTATGAAAACTAAGAATGCATGGAAGTAAACATTAGTATGGAGTACAAAAAAATCAAAGTAATCATATTAGGATTGTGAGGTCACTGGTGATCTTTCTTTTGTCACAATTTATGTTGTTATTATAAATCAACAGCAGCAATGACAAGAATCTGCTTTCTCTTTCAGGAGAGAAAAGTTATCCGTAGTCATACACTCATTCCCTAAAGAGGCTTTTCCTCAGCAGCTCCCAACTCTGAGGGCCAGAGTTCACTCAGAATTAGGGAGTCAAGTGTGCTCTGGCCAACATTCCTCCCCTTGCCCCATAGAATTAGGAAGCATTACATGGCTTTGCCACCTGCTCTTTCTGTAATAACCATATTTCATCCAAAAGGGTACACTCATTTCCTCCCACATATTCGGTATCCCTGAAATTGAAATAAATTTTCTAACTGATGGCGTCTTAAAATTGCTGCTTTCCAGGTGACAGGTGTGATGAAGTTGTAGCTACTTGCCCACAGGTAGGACTTCCCAGGTAGCTCCATCAGTAAAAAATCCGTCTGCAGTGCAGGAGACCTGGGTTCAGTCCCAAGGTTGGGAAGCTGCTCTGGAAAAGGAAATGGCAAACCACTCCAGCATTGTTACCTGGAAAATACCATGGACAGAGGAGCCTAGCCAGCTACAGTCCATTGGATCGCAGGAGTTGGACACGACTTAGCAACTAAACCACCACTGCCCGTATGCAAATTGGTGATAGATCTTCATCACTGAATCAATATTGTTAAATAAATGAATGAATGAGTGAAGGCTACAACTCCATTTGGGCATCTATGAAATAAAAGAGTCTATGACCTTTTATTTTCTCCCGAAAATAAAATTCGTGAGTTTTCTCCCGAATATAACATTCTGAAATTTTAATCTGTTGACAGGCTACTTAATTGATATTTAAATGATATTTAATGGAAACTATATAGTCATTGAGCAATAAGTGCTTATTTTATGTGCACTCTTGGGTGGTTCAACCAGGAATACCTGTATTAATTCCTTACCTATCAAAGGTTGTTGTCTTGGCCCCCAGAGGAGAAGAATTCAATCCGGGGCCAGAGACGAGGCTTGATCTCTCAGAGCTTTTATGTAATAAAGTTTTATTAAAGTATAAAGGAGATAAAGAAAGCTTCTGACTTAGGCATCAGAAGTGGGCAGAAAGAGTGCCCCCTTGCTAGTCTTCAGCTGGATGTTATATAGTCACTAGCAGTCTGTTAATGAAAGAAAGGAATGTCTTAAAACTCAGAATGGCACCAGGCCCCTCACCCATAAGATGCATTTTGGGATAATCTTGGCACCAAATGGCTTATCCTGGGCCATAAAATGTTTAACTTGAATCTTGAAGAAGGGCAGACCACCATACAAATAGTTTCATTTACATAGATTAGGGGAACAATATCTGAGTATAACATACTGGTTTGTCAAGTAGGTTATGAGCCAAGAGGCGGAACCGACTTGAAGACAAAGTTTGGGGTAAATGCATACTACGTTAACATAGCTTAAGACAAACATTTCCATAAGAAAAAGGCATTGGTTATCTCTAGGTTTGAGAACAGTTAACTTCAGGTGAAACCAGGTGTCATTATGGCAACACAGTATTTGAAGAGAAACCTCCTTTCAAATTTGTATAGAGAAGGAAAAAACATCGCTAGTTTGTTTCCTCCTGGCGCTTAAGAGAGATAAAAATGTCTGACACTTGCAGGCTATTTCCTCTGTTTGGAGACCCGTGGCCTTCCTGCCTGTTACCCTCTCACCTAGAGGGTAGGTGTGTTAGCCATTCAGTTGTGTCCAGCTCTTTGTGACCCCATAAACTGTAGCCCACCAGGCTCCTCTGTCTGTGGAATTCTCCAGGCAAGAATACTGGAGTAGGTTGCCATTTCCTCCCCAGGGGATCTTCCCTACCCAGGGATCAAACCCAGGTCCCCTGCATTGCAGGTGGATTCTTTACCGTCTGAGCCACCAGGGAAGCCCCTGAGGGTAGGTACCTAATGGAAAATGGAAATACAAGCACTGTGTTTCTCCACAAGGTCAGTTCTACAGGAGACCTTGCAGATAATTAAAAAAAAAAAAAAAAGATTCTCGATGAAACAAATGTAGGAAATGTTGCCTACCCTCTTCTTTCTTAAAGCCCCTTTCGTGTTCACATTAGCATCTCAAAGGCTCTGGGAAGTCCCACACTAAAAAAAAAAAAAAAAAAAGCTACTTAGAGCATTTCCATTAAAGCACCATATAAGCCTGGGAAATCTATTTAGCCTGACTGTGCTTCACTACTTCTGCACTGTGGTAGTATTGGGCCTTGCTTCCTACAGAAAATACTAGGAAGAACTGATGAACACAACTAAGAGGCACTTAGCATGTGGGAAACTGCTGCTGCCCCTTGAAAACATGAGGAGTCTTAGGTTTGTGCCAAACACAGACAACTGTTCCGTGGCCTTCCTTTCCTGAAGCAGGCCAGTGTTGTCTCTCGAATTGAAGGGATGAAATCACACTCTGGCCAATACAGAGAAATTTAAGAGGGATAAATGGAAACAGACACAGAGAGCAACAGCCAGAGACAGAGACAGATCTCCCCCAAATAAGGTTTCTTGTGAGACTAATGGGGCTTGCAACTTATAGGCCTGAGAGAAGACCTAGCCACATATGATCACATATTTTCAAAAATTTGCAAACAAGAGATATTTAAATTGCAGTGGTTTAGATGACAGTATCTTTCCACTCTGATTTCCCATCTGTTATATTTTCTCCTATATTAGGCGACTTTGGTGTAACTATGAATCACTTCGGGCTTCCCTAGTGGCTCAGCAGTCAAGAATCTGCCTGCAATGCAGGAGACTCAGGAGACCAGGGTTCAGTCCCTGGGTCAGGTAAATCCACTGGAGAAGGGAATGACTACCCACTTGAGTATTCTTCACTGGAGAAGTCCATGAACAAAGTACAAACACTGTCCACAGGGTCACAAAGAGTTGGACATGACTGATAGCATGCATACACACACACACACACACACACACACACACACATAAATCACTTCGGGTTTTGGCTAACAAGTCAAATTAGGAACACATTGAGTTGAGTTTTGGTATAATTGTGAATCACTCAGGTTTGGGCTAAGAAGTTGAGTTAGGGTCACACTGAGTTGAGTTTAATAGGATTTATTTATATCACTTTGAGTCATTTCTCTTAAGTTGTGACCAATCATCCCAATGTGGAAACGACCTACAAAAATGTTCTTATAGTCCACTATACCAACCTACCCGGCATCATGATCTGAAAGTCATGCTGAGAAGTTAAGCTGTGATGTTAGTATGTCCTATGGCTGACCCAGCACCAGAACCGATGGGTTGTGAAAGGGAAATAAGGCTTGAAATGTAGGAAATCAAAGTCTAATTTTTATAATACTTTATACAAAAGATCCCATTCTTATTAATGCATGATCAAAACTAAAGTCTTCTCCTAGCAAAGGTGTACTTAGTTATGCAACAGATACAAATATAAATGCACCATATATTTTTCCCTTTTTTGATGAGAATTCTTTAATGGGATTTACCAGAATGTCTGTGTTTGTAGGGTGCAAACCGGCAACTGTTACATGTTTTATGTATTCCAAGATACTAGATTATACCTCAGAATATCTCTCACATATTGTCCTGATAAACTCTAGTGGTTCTAGATGAAACAGCACAAATACTGTCATTAACACAGTGAAAGAATGAAGAGACAAGTGCAAATATTCACTAATAAGTCAAGGTATATGATATAAGATTCATGTAACTACAGTACCTTTAGCTCAGTACAATAGAGAAGCAATTTAAAATACATTAAACTACTCATTTGTACTTTAATTTCAGATTCTTTTTTTTTTTTCAGAATTATGGATAATACCTAAATGCAAGAGTGATTTTTAGAAAGAAGTCAAATATAAACCAAAAGTGAATAGTGACTGAAGTTTCAATATCACCAAAATACTAATTATATCATCATGGAAACTATAATTTGTAGATCAATATCATTAACATGAGGAAATGAATTACACCAGGATAGTCCCAAAACAGAAATTTAAAAAGCTACAGAGAGATGTATATTGTCAAACACAAAAGCACAATCTGCATTGCTAATGAATGTTGTCAGATCAAATAATATTCCAGATTAGAAACCTTCTGCATAAAAAAACTTCAAATGTCTGAAATCATAAAGTTCATATACAAAAGTGCTCCCCAGGTGGTGCTAATGGTAAAGAATCCTCCTGCCAAGGCAGGAGACGAAGGAGACTTGGGTTTGATCCCTGGGTCGGGAAGATACCCTGGAGTAGGGAATAGCAACTTGCTCCAGTATTGTTGCCTGGAAAATCCAATGGACAGAGGAGCCTGGCAGGCTACAGTCAATGGGGCCACAAAGTTGGACATGACTGAGCAAAACATAGTTTAAAGAGGTTTTCCTTAATCTGAGAGAAATCCCAAATATTTTCATAACATCATCAATAAAGGGTTTAAACTGAAATAAATGTTTCTAAACTACTAGTAACACAAATCAATTTTGTTATCAATCATGCTAAGGGAAAAGCTATTATCTTTCTACTCTCTATAAAAGATGACATTTAAAAATTTATTGTCATTTGAAGAGGCAAGGAGAATGCAACCCAAAAATGTAGCAATTACAAAAATGCACCAGGAAGGTAAGTAATAAAAATAGTGTTCTTTTTTCAGGATTTTGTGATGATTTGGGAATTTGTGATGCATCCTAAAATGTGTAACTTGTGATTTCTCATTCTAAATAAATCTTTGTTTTGTATCTAATTTAAAGTTGCATTTCTTTTTCTTAAAGAAAGCTCTCCAAACCATTAAAGCCTCAGACCTGGGCTTGCTTCTGATTCATTCTTTTTTAGACTCTAGTGTGTGGATTCATGTGTCAAACAGATTGACCAGTTGACTATTTGATAAAATTTCATATTGACTCAACTCATATTGAACTTAACCACAATGTATCCTACACCTAGACCTCCCAAATAGGCTTCTCTGAGTCCAAATCATATCCTGATACTGAAACAATTTCTTGATATGAAAAAAAAAAAAACTAATCAGAGGAAATACTGCTCTCTGTTCTGGAAGTTTCAGCTCTATACATTGGGAATGATTCCATAGCATTACTTAGACATTAGATTTTTGAGGATAAATTTTCAAAGTTTTTGTTTTGTTGTTCATTCACTAAGTCATGCCTGACTCTGTGACCCCATGAACTGCAGCACATCAGCTTTCCCTGTCCTTCACCATCTCCCGCAGTTCAGTCAAATCCATGTCCATTGAGTTGGTGACACCATCCAACCATCTCATCCTCTGTTGTCCCCTTCTCCTCCTGCCTTCAATCTTTCCCAGCATCAGGGTATTTTCCAACAAGTCAGTTCTTTGCATCAGGTGGTCAAAGTATTGAAGTTTCAGCTTCAGCATCAGTCCTTCCAATGAATATTCAGGATTGATTTCCTTTAGGATGGACTGGTTGGATCTCATGCAGTTCAAAGGACTCTCAATAGTCTTCTCCAGCCCCAGAATTTGAAAGCCAGTTTCACTGGGAAAGACTCAAGCAATTATGATGCTGTTCCTAAGCAAGGTGATATAAAGCTAATATTTGCCCCCTGGCCTGCTGCTATGACACTACAAATGGATTAATAGAGGAGGTTGAAGACGTTGCAATTTATCGTGGGTCTCTTCCTGCTTAGAGCAACTCTGCAGACTGAAACAAATCCCTGGAATATGCAACCCTTCCTCACTGCCACCCACTCCATACAGAGATCAATAACTCACTTTCTGTGCAATGTTAAGTAAAGTATGTGGAGTTTGAGGGAGATAGAAAATCTTTCCTAAAGATTGCCCTAAGTTCTAAATAGTCTTGACTGTGACTCAGAAAAATTTAATTGCTTGCTTTCTTTGCTCTCCCCAATCTCTTCTCCACTGTAACAAAAAAGACCAAAGAAAATTTTAAAAGAAAAAAAAAGGCAGCAGCATACTAAACACTCAGAAGTTCGATAAGGATAAAAGAGTAGATGGGATAAAATATATCAAATTAAGATTCTTATGTTTCCAGCCAGGCCTCCTCCTTTCAGTGCTTAATAGATCATTAAAAATAGGTACACGCATCCCATCTACAAGAGTTAGTCTTCATAATTAGTGGTGGTACATGCCACACTCACAGAGAGCTATTTACAGAGATGACGACTCAGCAGCGTCTTGGTAACACTTCTATTTTTTATTGTTATGTTGATGAGCAATTGGAATGGCTGTAATTAAAATGACACCATAATTCGATTTTTAGTGATCTGTTCACTGTCAAAATTAAATATATATGGCAAGGAAAAGGAACCAGGCATGGTAAACAGTATAAAAGGAAAACCAATGTCACTCTCATGTGACCATTCCACAGTCACACAGGAGAATCACTGAAAAGTGTGTGATATGGTTCCTTTTCTAACAAAGTGGTTTACGTATCCTCTTCCATATACTATAAATTATTTTTGAACTGCTCTGACCTCCTCAAATGACAAGTGTATCATCAGCCCTGTAAGAATTCCTCCTTGACTTGGCTGTAAAATCAGGTTAATCATGTGCTAGCTGGCTTGATCAGAGAAGGCAATGGCACCCACTCCAGTACTCTTGCCTAGAAGATCCCATGGATGGAGGAGCCTGGTAGGCTGCAGTCCATGGGGTCACTAGAGTCAGACACGACTGAGAGACTTCACTTTCACTTTTCACTTTCATACATTGGAGAAGGAAATGGCAACCCACTCCAGTGCTCTTGCCTGGAGAATCCCAGGGATGGCGGAGCCTTGTGGGCTGCCATCTATGGGGTCGCACAGAGTCAGACACGACTGAAGCGACTTAGCAGCAGCTGGCTTGAACCTCTGTGACAATGTAGGCTGTGAAAACCCTCCAATTCTGAGGGATGGTGATGGGAGAAGTGGAGACTGAGGCCATCTGGAGAGTACTGATGGGATGAGCCCTTTCTCCAGCTAGATGGAAGTGACTAGTAGCCCTGCGGGGCCATAACTGCTGTCCAAAATATGCAGAAGAAATGACCAGGATGAGCTGGTCAGTCATTCAGTCATTTAGGCTTCCTGAACTTCCAGCAGGAAACCCATCATCTATCCCACTCTCCCTCCCTCCCAGCAGGTGAACCTCTGAGCCATCCAGCACACATGGCCATCTCCTTCTCACCTCCGTCCACAGGGGAGCCAGGGCACCACTTGAGAGGGCTGAAACAGAGTCACATAACAATACAGGCATCAAGAGGAAGAAAAGAGCCCCCCAGTAGAAGCAATGTTCATGCAGCAGAAAAGACTGCGCAAGAACACATCTGCATCACGGCAATGATGACTCTAACTCTGTGCCAGTTCATGCATAGCATACATCTATCAATGCCAACCTGGCCTTTCTATTCCAATTCCAATAGAGCAAGAGAAAATCACAGCTCTGACAGCTATCTATCATGTCTGTCATTTTCCTGTTTCAGCAAGACAGGGGAGAAATGATGACCTTGGAGACTTTGTGAGATATAATCTATTTCTCTCTCATTTTCTTTCTGAAGAAGAGGGACTTCACATTACTCATACCTTTTTATATCTATTTCATCAAGTCTGAACATCTACACAAATGTATGATATTATAGTCATGATCATTAATATTAACTCCCAATTAAAATTGTTAGCTCTTCTTTAGAAAGAGAAAACTTGGTAAAATTCTTAAGACCTAACAACCTAAGTTATCTCCACCCACTTAATCTTAGAAAATCCCAGCTTCTTCTCCTTTAGCCTATATTTAATTGAATGGAAAGCTGACACACCAGACCAGAGCTTGCATAGATGCTGCCTTTAAAGGACTCACAAGTCAGAAAATTATTACAGCAATGTGACGATTTCAATTACAAACATATATTCAGGATGCTATGTGAGTTGAGAAAGGGAAATCTCTTCCCTCCTCGCGGTCTTCCAACTACGCTGTTGCTCACTCTATGCATGTATGGATGTGAGAGTTGGACTGTGAAGAAAGCTGAACACTGAAAAATTGATGCTCTTGAACTGCGGTGTTGGAGAAGACTCCTGAGAGTCCCTTGGACTGCAAGGAGATCCAACCAGTCCATTCTAAAGGAGATCAGCCCTGGGTGTTCCTTGGAAGGAATGATGCTAAAGCTGAAACTCCAGTACTTTGGCCACCTCATGCGAAGAGTTGACTCATTGGAAAAGACTGTGATGCTGGGAGGGATTGGGGGCAGGAGGAGAAGGGGACGACAGAGGATGAGATGGCTGGATGGCATCACTGACTCGATGGACGTGAGGCTGAGTGAACTCCAGGAGTTGGTGATGGACAGGGAGGCCTGGCGTGCTGTGATTCATGGGGTCGCGAAGAGTCGGACACGACTGAGTGACTGAACTGAACTGAACTGATACATGTAAAATTCCTGCACGTCCTTCATTCACATCTTGGCTTAAATGACACTTCTCCAGAGAAACTTTCTCACTTCCATCCTTTCAGGTATGGTCCACCTGTTAGATGCTCCCATTCACAGTGCCTATAATTATGAAAATAAAACAATCTAAATTGACTACTGGTTGGATGTATATATCCGCAACTGGACTGTGACTGTCTGACTCACTGTTTATATGCCCAGCATGTTAAAAAAAAGTGGGGGTGGGGGTGAGGAGGGTGGGGGGCTGGGAAAACAGCATATTTAGGATATCTTAAAGGATAAATGGACTTCAGAAAACACACATAGCAATCAAAGAAGAAATTGTATTCCTGAAAAAGGAAAAAGCGAGTAGAACTTCACATCCATATGGAAAAGCATATTGCCTTCAGAAAACTAACTGGCTGATAGTTCCTTATGATTAGAAGTCAAAGGGGGTAGATGATAAAACAGGCAGGAACCAAATTATGAAGTGGTGATACACCAAGGAATTTAAACATAATCCTGTTTGTTTGGGGCAGCCACTGAAGACTTACATAAGAAAGTAATTTGATGAATATTTTAGAAATATGACTCTGGCAATCATGAGGAAAGGAAGAGATTTGACAGGAGGAAAAAAAAACCCTCACTGAGAAAGTTATGTGAAATTGTGACTATCTGAATTAAAGTAGGACCTGAAATGTAGAGGAAGGGATGGATTTGAGGAGCTTGAAAGAAGTGGAAGTGATAGTTATTTGCAATCATTTGGATGTGGTTGGAAAGGGAACAGGAGGGGTAACGGATGACACTTGGGATCCTGGACTGGGTGACCTGTGATATGAGTACACTGAGATGTTGGTAAACAATATTGCGGATTGGAGGTGTAGGTTTGGGTTGAAGATAATAAAGTTAATTTTGCATTTACTGAGTCTGAAGTGTCTATGAGGCTTCCAGTAAAAGGAGGACAATCAACAAATGAATACACGGACTAATATCTCTGGAGAGACGGGTGGGCTAGAGTTGGGGATTTGGGAGCCCTCAACCAATAAGTTCCCTGGCGGCTCAGTCAGTAAAAGCATCTGCCTACAGTGCGGGAGACCCGGGTTCAATCCCTGAATCAGAAAGATCCCCTGGTGAAGGAAATGGCAACCCACTCCAGTATTCTTGCCTGGGAAACCCCATGGACAGAGGAGCCTGGTGGGCTACAGTGCATGGGGTCACAAAGAGTCGGACACGACTGAGCAGCTTCACTTTTTTCAACCAATGGTGATTGATGCCGTGAGAGCAGATGAGAGGATAGGGAGAAGACAGAGGATGAAAAGCAAAAGGGGCCGAGTACGGAGCCTTAAAGAACACCCACACTTAACTTCTCTGGCCTCTTACCACTCACCATCCTCTGCTTGCTCAGCCCTCATCGTCTACAACAGCCCTCAGCCGCCCTACTCTCACAGGCCTTCCTCTCACCCTCATACCTTCCATAAAGAAATATCAGATGCCTCCAGAGGGAAGCAGGAAAAAGAAAGGTGGTAACTCTCAAGAATATGGCACAATCACAGATAACGTGGATGTGCTGATGATTGCTATATTGCTAACTAGTGCTGTCAAAAAAGAGGTGCCACACTGAGTGGCTTAAACTATAGAAATTGTATCAGTTCTGGAGGCTTGAAGTCCAAGATCAAGATGTTGGAAAGCCTGACTTTTTCTGCATCCTGTAAGAGAGAATTTGTTCTATGCTTCTCCCCTGCCTTCTCGTGGATGGTGGCCACCTTTGGCGTTCCTTAGCTTGTACTCACAAGGTATCTACTTTCATATTCACATGCCATGGAAAGTTGTTAAAGGTACCATAGTTATTAATTTTGATAAAACATCAGTAAATTATTTAAATACTATCTCAAAATCATTAAGGGTGAAGCAAAGGGCCCTTAGTAATCCAAATGCCAAGTGTCTGGACACCATAATATGACATAATCAACATGCGAAATTTATAGTCCTTTCTATGCAACAGAAACATGGAATCAGACTTTTGGTAGATGTTCCTCTCACTATTTTGGCTCTATGACTATCTACATCATTGCCCCCATGGATTTTGTAATGGCTTTGTGTGAAACGAACCCATTTATCTCCAATGATGTAAGACCCAGCTGTTAGGATTGCAGCCATCAGTCCCTGTTAAGTCACTGAGGCATCAGATGGGGCCAGTGCTCCCAAGATCATTAAGTCATGGCTTGGCACCCCTAGCAACTGAGTCTCCAGGGTGGTCTTTTCAGAGCTTGTGGCATGGCTGGGTGCAGGGCCAGCCCAGGGTGCATGCCCTGTCCCATGCAACGGTGCCAGCCTGATGTTCCATACTGTATTCCATGTTCCTGGGTAACTTTTAAATGAAATTCTGCTTTATGCTTTCTATTGGTTTCAAATCTTCTTTCTACCATCTTAGAACTGAATTTGTAGATGCTGACATACCTCTAAATCCCACTGCCCACCTGAGAAAGGGATCAAAAGCTTATACTTCTTGTTGATACACACAAGGCTATACTCAGAGCCTTTAGGCTGATGAGGGTTTGCTCCAGTTTTTCTGAGGGCATTTTTATTCAGAACAGGTTTTGCCAAAAAGAATCATAGCAAACAAACCTTTACTCTTCCTTTGCCTTTGCACTTTCTCCTGCCCCAAAACCTACACCCACACATTTAATTTCTCCCTCACAGTATAATTATAAATATTTGCATAGTGCTTTACATACTCCTGTGAGGAACTATAACCTCCTAATCCCATGAGGTGGCTGCAGCTCCTGTGAGCCTCCACACAACAAAATGTTGTTGTTCAGTTGCTCAGTCATGTCCAACTCTTTGCAACCCCATGGACTGCAGCACACCAGGCTTCCCTGTCCTTCACTATCTCCTGGAGTTTGCTCAAACTCATGTCCATTGAGTCAGTGATGCTATCTAACCATCTCATCCTCTACCACCCTCTTCCCCTGCCCTCAATCTTTCCTAGCATCAGGGTGTTTTCCAATGACCTGGCTCATTGCATCACATGGTCTAAGTATCAGAGCTTCAGTATCAGTCCTTCCAATGAATGTTAGGGTTGATTTCCTTTAGGAATGACTGATTTAATCTCCTTGCAGTCCAAAGGATTCTCAAGAGTCTTCTCCAGCACCAGACTGGAGGGCCACAAAGACAGCCTTCAAATACTGAGATGTTTTCATTTATTTATTATTATATTTGGAGAGCCACAAATCAATTAACCTGTTAACTTCAGTGAAACTGGTGTGGGAAATAGAAGGTTCTCTTGCTTTAATTTAAAATTCCTTCCCCCTCTTCCTCCTCAAGCTAATTCTAAAGTTCTTTCAGACTCTCCCAATAGTCTGTATAAAATAACCTATATCAAAATTCCCACCTTGCTAGTCACAAAATAGGAACAATACGTATTTTGGCATAATATCTACTCCCTGACTCAGAGCCAATGATGCTATATAAAATTTTAAGTGCAGAATCCTTAAAATTAAGTTACTGCCAAACCAGAGAGGACATATATTGTGAATCACTGAAGAGAAAAATTACAAAGGGCTTTGGTTGGCTGCATTCAGCTAGGTTGATAGCTATGGGATGGGGGGTAGGGGGGGAAGCAGGGGAGCGGAGTTAAAGAAAATGAAAATCTAGTTTTACAGAAAATTGGTCAGGACATGGTTGGAGGTGGCAGAAGAAGTCCTAATGTCCAGGATGACCTAATAGAGCAGGCCAGTTCTGGGAGGGATGAGGGCACAGTCAAAGAGATGAAGTAGGCAATAGAAAAAAAATATTGCTAGGAGCACGGTGGCCAATTTGTGAGGACTGTGAGGTCATCATGTTCTCTGACCAAAAACCAGTGGAAATAGCTAAGTTCCAAAGGCTGACTGGAGGCAAGAGAAAGGGCCTGAGGAATGAGAGAGCAATGCCGACAGGGAGATGTTGAGAGAGAGCGCTGAGTATTTTCAACCAGACAAGATTGGGAGAATGCCATCCTTCTCACCAGAGAGGCACCTCACCCACAAGGCTCTTTGGTCTTCCTGCTATCATGGCTGCCAGTCTGCCTCCTGTACCTGGAGCGACATTGATGGTCACTCGGGTGATGGAGCACCCTTCTGTCTGGGTATCTAGTTCTTGTACTTTCTAATTGAAAGCCAGATTTTTCTATGGATGAGGCCAGAAGGTTAATAATAGCCTTTTACTCCTTAAGACCGTTGCAAAAGGCTATTTACCAGCTCCATTTAACTCCTGAAATCTCCTCATCCCTTCACTCTTGCTGGAATTGTATGAAATTTATTTTCAATCACTGTTTGAGAGGAATCAGTAGCCTTCCCTACTCCTCACTTGAACCTTCTCACATGATGACTCAAGTGCCAGCAAGTGAGGAGGGCTATTCAGTATTACGAACATCTGCTTATTACCCATCTCCACTGTCTATAGCATATATCCTCAACCCAGCAGTGAGAATCTATATTTCAGCCTCTAAAGCAATGCCTGGATTTGCATGTGGCTCATTTAAATGTGCTTATCTGTACAGGAAAGGGTCAGGTTGGGGCTGTTCCACAAAGCAACAAGAACCCCGAGGTAAACACTTTGAGACTTCAAGACCCCGCCACAGCAACTCCTTTCACTTTTTTTATTCATGGGGTAACGCAACAAAGCATTCATCTAAGATCTAAGAAATGGGACAAGATGTTGCATTTTATTTGGTCTTGGATAGATTAAAGTTGAAATGAATCAGAAAATAGCAGACAGCAAAAGCACCCTGACAGAGTTTTCCTTTTTCCTAAATAAAAAAAACGCAAAAGGACTGAACACTTGAGCTATACGGTACATCACAGATGCTGCTGACCAATAAATCAAAAAGGTAAAGGACATCTAGAAAACGCAAACATAAGCAATTTGACCGGATCCAGATGAAATGCTGCCAAAAGTGCTATCAGGAACTGCCTGGCTCCCTGCTCAGTCTGCTTTTTCTCCCTTTTGCTCTGTCTGTGGGCTCAGCACTGCCCACATGCTGGCCTCATCCTTGTCCAGTGCAGAGAGTGTAATAATAAAGAGCCCTTATAAGGCTCACAATACGTAATAGCAAGATCACTTTCTTGCTGTGTATTTCCTAATTGAATCTGCAGTCCAGCCTGGGTCTGGGCACTGGTATATTCTGTCTGAGCCTCTGGGCCAGTTTCCTGGCCTTCGTCACTCAACATGACTGTAGATGTGTTTCCTGAGCGCCAGCATTCCTGCAGCTCTCCTCCAGACTCTTCTGTGGCTAGACTCCTTTGGGCTTTATTTCTTCCTTGCTATTCCGTGTCCCTGTTAAGGTCTTGAACCTGGTGAGCTGTTCTGATACATGCGTTTCCTGATGTCTGTAGACTTGAGCGCTGTCAAAGCTCACCTCTGGACCATTTTTAGGCCTTACTCTAATTGCTACCCCAGTCTCTGCAGTAAAAGCATGAAGGAAAAGATTCAGGAGTTACAGGGGGATTATTTATTATTATGAGTTTATGGATATTTGCTAAGAGCTAGAGATAGCTATAAATATAAATCCATATAGATGTTCTCTACTATATAAGGGGAGAAAATTATTACCCTTAGGCAAATCTGAATAATAACCGAAGTTAAGATACAAAGTAGGAAATGGATTGTAAGCAGTCTGAGGACAAAGAATTAATGAGTATTAAGCAAGAGGGGCAATTTTAAAAAAATTTATTCCAAACAATGAAATATTCCACAAAATAGAGACTGCAACAGTGCTTTGCAAAATAAATAAATTGAATAAATGGTTTCCCTGGTGGCTCATATGGTAAAGAATCTGTCTGCATTGCAGGAGACCCAGGTTTAATCCCTGGGTTGAGAGGCCCTGGAGGAGGACATGGCAACCCACTCTAGTATTCTTGCCTAGCGAATCCCATGGACAAAAGAGCCTGGCAAATCCCATGGGCAGAAAAGCCTGGCAGGTTACAGTCCACGGGGTTGCAAAGACTCAGACACAACTGAACAACTAACACTTTCTTTTCACTTTCCCTGTGGCATATGGCAAGTCATGCCTGGGTTTGTTGGAAGCTGTGGTTGCACTTTCTCTAACGGGCCACCTATTTCTACTGTCATGAAGCAGCTGATGGATTAAGGGGTTCTATTCTGTTGTACTTCATCACTGACCTCATCCCCTTTTTCTTTCTATTTTAAGTGTCTACTGACTCCTTCCAGGAACTCAGGGCTTAGAGGAATGGGCAGCTTTCACTCATAAATAAACTTGAAGTCAAGGACCCACCGGCTCAGAAGTTTTTGCCATACTGATGGCAATCCTGTTTCTGTCACAAACTGATAAATTAGCACAAGAGTGGGATTATGTAGCTATGCTCAAGCTACCAGGAGACTGGGAAACTGCATCAGAATATGCTTCCTGTCATCAGTACTCTTCCAGGTAGGAAATCTAACATTATCAAAAGTGCTAATGACAACTACCTCATGTAGAGGTAGGTATGCACTGGAAGTTGTGTTCTTGAACCTGACCCTGGAAAAACACTTACATTCAAGCAGTTTTAAAATACTTGGCAAATTGACTAATGCAACAGATTTTTTTAAAAACCTGAGAATATAAATGCAAAAATAATTGCCAGACTGCAGGACAAAAACCCTTAATACAACAAATGACCTAACACCTATAATTCAAACTTGAAAAGAATCACTGATGTTGACTGCCTATGTTTAAAAAAAAAAAGTCACTGCTGTTTTTGTTAATAGAAAAGTTCGAGAAATGACATCCAAGGGTTCAAGACTCCTTTGGAAAGATGACAGACAGAAGGTGACGTTGGGAGCTGATCAAGTACCAAACCAACTATTCATGGTAAGAGAGAAGCATCGGCCTGAGGACCAGTTACCGTAATCAGGCTAATGGAGACCTCTGCTCACTGTTATCCAGAGAATATTTTACATAGTGACACTTTTTTAAGGCTGGGCCCACTACTAGCTGACCTTTTAATTTTTAATTAAAGAAAAAGAAGTATTTTGTAATCAATGATCCCCTTGAGAGTCTGATGAATTCTTAAGCTTCTCCCTAGTGGAGAAAAATGCAGATAAAATACAAATTTTACAAACAAATTTAGAGGATTTGTGGGTTAATGTCCAACTTGTGAATCCACAAGTCATATATTTAAAAATCCCTACATTAGGATAATTTTTTAAGATGGTTATAAACAAAATAATCTGCTCATGAACACTTCAAAGGATATAAACAAGAATAGGGAATGATGTCTTAACACAGTCCAAATTTGTATCAGTTCAGTTCAGTCACTCAGTCGTGTCTGACTCTTTGCGACCCAATGAATTGCAGCAGGCCAGGCCTCCCTGTCCATCACCAACCCCCAGAGTTCACCCAAACCCATGTCCATTGTGTCGGTGATGCCATCCAACCATCTCATCCTCTGTCGTCACCTTCTCCTCCTGCCCTCAATCTTTCCCCACATCAGGGTCTTTTCAAATGAGTCAGCTCTCCGCATCAGGTGGCCAAACTACTGGAGTTTCAGCTTCAACATCAGTCCCTCCAGTAAACACCAGGACTGATCTCCTTTAGGATGGACTGGTTTGGATCTCCTTGCAGTCCAAGGGACTCTCAAGAGTCTTATCCAACACCACAGTTTAAAAGCATCAATTCTTCGGCACTTAGCTTTCTTTATAGTCCAACTCTCACATCCATATATGACTACTGGAAAAACTATAGCCTTGACTAGATGGAGTTCCAGAAAAACTAGACTAGAGAGTTCCAGAAAAACATCTATTTCTGCTTTATTGACTATGCCAAAGCCTTTGACTGTGTGGATCACAATAAACTGTGGAAAATTCTGAAAGAGATGGGAATACCAGACCACCTGATATGCCTCTTGAGAAATTTGTATGCAGGTCAGGAAGCAACAGTTAGAACTGGACATGGAACAACAGACTGGTTCCAAATAGGAAAAGGAGTACGTCAAGGCTGTATATTGTCACCCTGCTTATTTAGCTTATATGCAGAGTACATCATGAGAAACGCTGGACTGGAAGAAGCACAAGCTGGAATCAAGATTGCCGGGAGAAATATCAATAACCTCAGATATGCAGATGACACCACCCTTATGGCAGAAAGTGAAGAGGAACTCAAAAGCCTCTTGATGAAAGTGAAAGAGGAGAGTGAAAACGTTGGCTTAAAGCTCAACATTCAGAAAATGAAGATCATGGCATCTGGTCCCATCACTTCATGTGAAGTAGATGGGGAAACAGTGGAAACAGTGTCAGACTTTATTTTTGGGGGCTCCAAAATCACTGCAGATGGTGACTGCAGCCATGAAATTAAAAGACACTTACTCCTTGGAAGGAAAGTTATGACCAACCTAGATAGCATATTCAAAAGCAGAGACATTACTTTGCCAACAAAGGTCTGTCTAGTCAAGGCTATGGTTTTTCCAGTGGTCATGTATGGATGTGAGAGTTGGACTGTGAAGAAGGCTGAGCACCAAAGAATTGATGCTTTTGAACTGTGGTGTTGGAGAAGACCCTTGAGAGTCCCTTGGACTGCAAGGAGATCCAACCAGTCCATTCTGAAGGAGATCTGCCCTGGGATTTCTTTGGAAGGAATGATGCTAAAGCTGAAACTCCAGTACTTTGGCCACCTCATGCGAAGAGTTGACTCATTGGAAAAGACTGTGATGCTGGGAGGGATTGGGGGCAGGAGGAGAAGGGGACGACAGAGGATGAGATGGCTGGATGGCATCACTGACTCGATGGACGTGAGTCTGAGTGAACTCCAGGAGTTGGTGATGGACAGGGAGGCCCGGCGTGCTGCGATTCATGGGGTCGCAAAGAGTCAGACACGACTGAGCAACTGAACTGAACTGAGTAGATGGACCTTTGTTGGCAAAGTGATGTCTCTGTTTTTTAATATGCTATCTAGGTTGGTCATAACTTTCCTTCCAAGGAGTAAGCGTCTTTTAATTTCATGGCTGCAATCACCATCTGCAGTGATTTTGGAGCCCAGAAAAATAGTCAGCCACTGTTTTCCCATCTATTTGCCATGAAGTGATGGGACTGAATGCCATGTTCTTAGTTTTCTGAATGTTGAGCTTTAAGCCAACTTTTTCACTCTCCTCTTTCACTTTCCTCAAGAGGCTCTTTAGTTCTTCACTTTCTGCCATAAGGGTGGTGTCATCTGCATATTGAGGTTATTGATATTTCTCTTGGCAATCTTGATTCCAGTATAAGATTGGTCAACCCAAGTGCTATCACATGTCAGATATAATCTCCAAAATGTTCTAAGGGAACTATTTCATTATAGCAACATCTACTAATAGAACCTCCCTAGGTTTCTATGTGCTACTATTTTTTTTAACCTGTCCATCTCTTCTTTACCCTCATATGTATTCGTCTCTCTTCTCTTTGTGATTTCTCTCCTTTGACCTCCATCAGCCAATTTCTTATTTTCTTTCTCAGTGGCTTTACTCCTGCCCTAGGAAGTATAAGGCAGGAATACATTTCTCTATAGCTTTAGAAACCTAACTACACCAAATAATCAACAAGTTAATAAGCTTCTTGAAAAGTTTCCTCAATGTCACTAACAATGTATATTGAACTTAAAATTGCAAAACCAGGTCGCTCCCACAAACTATAGGAATGAGACTGAGCTAGTCAATGCTGAAGCATGTCATTCATTACAGAGCTTTCTGTCACAGTTTCACTGGCTCGGCCATGGACAGAGAATGGATAACTGCTATATGATGATCTGAAAAAGGACATTCGGGAAGAGAAGTGATCGGAAACCCAGACAGCAGAGAGAGTAATCAGAGACTAGATGGCTTTCTGGAATAAATACATCATTTGGATTATGTTTAAAACAGCAGAAGACTCTGAAAATAGCAGCAGCAGCAGCAGCCAGGCTCTGAAGGATGCGTTTTAATATATATACAATATGCAACAGACATTTGTCACACATCCATCTTCCCAGCCATATGCAACACTTCTGGCTGGTGAGCACAGTCAACAAGGTCGTCTTCTATCACAAAGGACTAGCGCAATTTTACAAAGCACTATCAGACTTGTCAAGTAGGTCTAAAAGGACAGTGAAAAGTGTCGGCTACTTGATTCGATTATGATTATGAGCAAAAACTGAAAGAATGCATCTGATTGAGGTTTTGTCAGGGAGTTGGTAAAGCATGGAAAAGCACAGAAAAGAGGAAAAAAATGAAGTAGGCAAGCTGGACCCAGTTCATGTCACTTCCCAGAGTGATTCAGCCTTCAAAACAAACAAAGAAACATTGTGAGCACTTACTAAATGCAAGGCAGTGTTCCATGCTGTAAGCCAGTGATTTTCAAATCCAACTGTCCATAAAAATTATTTGGGCAAGCTTTAAACAAATCAGATTCCAGAGACTCTCCTTAAAACTTCTAAATCGGGGAGACGAGAGGGAGGTTCAAAAGGAAGGGGATATATGTATGCCTATGGCTGATTCGTGTTGGTATATGGCAGAAACCAACACAATATTGTAAAGCAATTATTCTCCACTTAAAAATAAATAAAACTTTTTAAGAATTCTAAATCAGAATCTCTGAACTAGTGCCCTGGACTTTAAGTTTTTAAAGGGCACCTCAGGTGATTCTGATACAGTCAGTTTTGAAACTGCTGCTAAGGACATACAGAATTAATAAGACATAGTCCCTGCCCTCCTGTACTTGACAGTACAATTTCTGAGAAAATGTATAAGTGTAGATAAAATGAGAAAGTATCAAGCATTACATAACAGTACAGCAAAGCAAGGGATATCACAAATGCAGTAGATAATAATGTTCACTTTTCTTTGTCCTTTGACCAACCCCTGAGAAATAAAAGTTATGATACCAAGACTGTCTGGGACCAAAAAAGAAAAAAAAAATCTCTCCAGTTTACTAAATTATTTCAGGTTCAAATCAAAATTTATGTGGCTGTAAAAGGCAAATACTGTGTAAGGAAAAAATTCAAGTAAATAAAAAGATTTATCTGTAGCCAAAATGATTTCTCCTGTATTCATAAACATGTAAATCATTCCCCAAACTAACCATTAGCACAGAGCTAATGATTAAGCAACATTTATAATAATAATGAAAGCACATTAGAAGAATGTGTTGACATCTTTCAAATTTTGACAGCTCCTAAAAAATAATTTTTATTTTAGCTTGTCTAATTAAATGGACTACAGTTGCTTGGCACTGACCTAAAAATCTGACTAAAAATTATAAGCTCATAATTGTATGAAAATAAAAGAGAAGAAGAAATAGAAGAGCATAAAAATTATAACACATTAACCAAGTTCTTGATAAGTAACATAGGTTTCACATTCAAAACCCTAGTTCTGGTCACTGGTCTTGGCTCTTTGCCCTGAACCTGCTCAGGTAACCTCCAGGTGTGAGGCAGACCCTGGTTACCAAACAGCAGTTCCCTGAAGTCATCTGCCAACAAGCCTTGACTTTGGAGTTCTGGCTGCCCTAGAATTCCCAGGAGCCCTGTTAGAACACCCTACCTCATTACCTTGAACCTTTTAAAGGTAACTACTTCTCTGGGCTATGATATGTTGATGCTTACCCTCCTTCTGGCCCACAACCCTTGTTCATCTTTAATCAACATGAATTTCACAATGTGGACAATATTTCTAACAAGAATTTCACTTGCGCTTGAAATGTCCTACCTAGTGGCATCTTATTCCCCCAGATAGATTGTTCTGAGATATTAATAAACCAATCATCAACTATTTTTGCCCCCTTAGCTCATCATTAGTTAACTTCAAAAATACAAAAGAATTTGAAGTTACCTATTCTCTGAAAATTTAAAATAAATAAAATACCATATTTATGCACAAGAAACCATGAAAAGAATATAGAGCAAGGGTAAAAGTTGCGTGTGTCCTCCAAATACAGGATAATTTTTTAAAAGAAGCTGTCTCTAAACTTCCTGCATATAAACATTGTATCTTGAGTTTTTGAGAATCACATCCTAGCCCTAATTCTGCTCTCAAACTAAATAGAAGACCTTACCTAAACTGCTTTGCCTCTCAGAGACCCCGTTTGTTAAAAGAGAGATTGAATTAAATCAATGTTCCTGAGTAGAGAGGGGATATGAGAACCATCATAAAGAATTTCTAAACTCATATCATCCATCTTATTGTCTAGAGAATTCAGACATCACCTGCCTTATATCTCCACATGAGAGCATAGCAGAATATGGGAGACCTGGGCAAATTTCATTTGAAACAGCATCCCCATGTAATTCTATTATTGCTCCCTGCCTTCAATTGCCACTGACCTGATGGTCTTCAAGGACTTCTCTATTTCACACATTCTCTGTTTCCAGAAAAAACAGCACTAGGACTTCCCTGGTGGTCCAGTGGTTAAGAATCCACCTGCCAATGCAAGGGCCAGGAGTTTGATCCCTGATCCGGGAAGATTCCACATGCTACGGGCAACCAACCCCTGCGCCACAACTGCCAAGCCCATGTACCTTAGAATCTGCGTTCTGCAACAAGAGATGCCACGAAAATGAGAAGTCCATGCAGCACAACTAGAAAGCAGCCTCAGCGCCCCAAATCAGAGAAATCCTGTGCACAGCAACAAAGACCCAGAGCAGCCAAAAATTAAAAATTAAGTATTTTTTTAAAAAAGAAATACACTTCTTAAAAAAAATACCATACTGGAAAACCTTGATCTGTACCCTTGATATATAAGAAGGCTTTAAGTAGGCAGAGGCAGTTATTCTCGAGCCTTTGCGCACATAAAACTTTGATTTAGAGAGCATTTATTCAGTACCTAGTTTGTCCCAAAGCAGTCCGACAGAGTCAGTGGTAAGCAGATAAACACAACTGCACATGACTCAAAGCCAAAGTCCCTGATCCAATGAAGCTCATCTTCTCTAGCCCTGTCCCAGAGATTTCAATTCAGTAGAGCTTAGATGTAGACCAAAAAGCTGCATTTGAAGATGAAGCCCAGGCAACCCTTATACAGATGATCCAAGGACCACACTGAGAAACATTAGATTAAGAAATCAGATTGCCAGATCGCTGGAACTCAAAGCTTTTATAAAGTTGGTGGACTCTTTTTAAGAACTATTCTGATTCCATGTGCAATAACTTAACTATACCCAGAGTGACTATGGAGCACATGAGTATATCCCACTGAGCACAAGTATATCCCACTGAGTTCATTAAAAGTGTCCTCATTTCAACCTCCCCTCAGTTAAGTCCCCACAAGGCCCACTTCAGCACTGCCTGACACCAAAAGAAGACAAAGCAGGATGAAGAGACAGTCATCCCAACTGCACTTAAATATCTTACTTTTACCAACCTTGCAAACACAAATGGCCATAACACATTGCTGGGGCTCTCCCCAGAGACGTGGGAGAGACCCCATCAAGTGAAAGGTCCTGAAACTTAGGCTCCATCAGCCTTACTGTAAGCCTCCTTCTGCTTGGGGTTGGGAGGGGTGGCCAATCTTGTAAAGACAGAAGCAGACACAAACACGTGTGAACGAGATCATGTGGGATCTGAACTTGATGCTAGCTCCATTGTAGGAGTTTAACAAATATTTTTGATGGCTTATCATCAAAACCTGTTTGATGTTCCCCAACAGTAGTGACTCTTTAGGAAGGAAGAGATAAGGATTGTTTCAGATTGCTCTTTGGAAGTGGGATGTATATGTATTCGTCTGAAAACTCATATCCAATATTTCAATTGTTTTTTTTTTTTAATACAAACTACAGAAGATTAGATTGGCAAAATCTTGACTTGGAGGATATACAGACTATATAGAGTGAGACAGCATTATAGCAGTTGTGTAGTTTAAAAAGGTTAATTCCTTTAAGGTTCAAGAGGTGGGAACTGAGGTGTCTCAGTTGATGGAGGACAGGTAGGATCGGAGAAGAGCTTGATTTAGTTTCTGTCCCAGTTCCTGCCTTTGCCTTCCCCAGATCCCTCTGAAGGCAGATGAGTGGTCAATCCAGAGAGGAGACTGGACGTTCACAGGACCCAGGCTCCCCTTGGGGATAGGAAGACTGAAGTCAAGAGTCTAAGAGATTTCCATGCTATGCTAAAGAGGTTAGATTGATCCTAGAGCCCGTGGGGCTGATAGTGATGAACTTGGAGTTTGGCAAGATAGCTCCAGTTATGGTAAGGAGGTTGGACTGGGGCAAGAAGGCCAAGTTGAGCCTAAAGAAGAGTCAGGAGTCTGTGGTACTGGTCCAGGCGAGAGGTGGTGAAGGACGAACAAGGGCAGTGGCAATGATGATGAAGATCACAGGACCTGGAGCTGCAAGGAGGGAGGGCAGTGCCAACACCATTTCCCTCTGGCCCCAGCTCTGGCCCCTCCACTCAGTCAATATTCTCCTACCACCTTCCAGAGATAATCACTTCTCACAAGTCCTCAAGGGCCACGGTTCTATTCCAGCTTTATACCCACATCTGCCTAACAAGTTCTGTTCAGTTTAAGAGAAGAGACTGGGATCAAAGAACATGAAGGACTCTACAAGAGGGTAGGGCCGAACTTCCAATACCCAGCTACTTTTTTTCCTAAAGGATGATCAATATCATGTGCCAAACGGATTTCATCTTCCAGGACTGAATTTTTCTATGTTGTAACGATATAAAACAACTTTAAACTAATGCCTAGCCTGTCTGGATTTCTTCCTTCCTCTCAGACTCCCCCAAGCAATTTCCCATTAAGTTATACAAGCTTCAAAACCTTCCTTCTTGTGCCTACAAGTTAGAGAACTGCCTCCTCCATCCAATTAATTTCCCAAATATACTAAGTTGCTTGTTTCAGAACCATCCCACTCCAGATCAAGGGCTAAAAAGATCCATCTAGATCACAAAGGATCAGGAGCCAGCTGGGGCATCCTCTACAGAACACAGGTTAGTGTTTAAAAAAAAGTAAATAATGAAGATCTGTCTGAACCTGCCTTCAGTACAAGTTTTCCACAACTGCTAGAGGATGGGGAAGATGGACAGTATTTTCTAATTTTAAAAAAGTTATATTTTCTATAATACATTCACAAAAAAGAAAATCTGTGAATCTCTGTACTCTTTGTTCTGAGAAAAGGTTGTATGCATGTATTTTCTACGTATATTAGATATGTATTCTAACAATGCCCTTCAAAAGAGTGAGATGTCTGTGAGATTCTAAAGTCATTTTAAGCTTGCCTTCTCATTACAGCTCATAACTAGAAGGAAAACGGTGCCACCATCTCACGTCTAGTCACATTAAAGAAGACATTAAGGTCCAGAGAGGTTGAGAAACTAACTCAAGATCACACAGCACTTCCTCAGGCATAGAACTCTAGAGTGGGTTTCTTTCAACAATAGCAAGCCTCGCCCTTACACAATGGAGAGATGTAGGATCAGAAATGGTTAGCAATCAGACAGACTGGACTTAGACAATGTGGGATCCCAGACAACTTATTTAACCTCTCTGTGCCTCTTGAACTTATCAGGTAATAGGAATAATCACAGTTGCCTACCTTATAGAACTACTGTGGGAATTACATAAAATATGCTAAGTATCAGCATATGTAGGTATGTTATAAATATAAATTACATCAAATATAATGATAATAATAATATCAAATTTTAATGGAAGCAGTCATTAATGTATAACTCCTGAATAGTCTATTTTCACTGAATTTCTGGTAAGAAATAAAAGCCCAAATAAACAATTGAAAAATCCTAAATGGTTTTTAGGGTAGTACAACAAGCCAACAATTATTTCCATAATTTGAAGGTTGGTGCTTAAATGTATGTACTTACTCTGCCTTTTCAGATAAAGCCTCTCTAGTTTCTCCTCAAATACTTCTATATGCAAGCTGCCCCAAGACTTCTCTGAAGCCGGCAGATACAAACTGTGTATAAGGATCACTACTGCAAAGTTGCTTCAACAAATACTCCATGCTTTGCTCTTCATGTAATTTTCCTGGATTTTACTGTATTAGGTTCTATGATATTCCTGTATTTGAAGCTGACTGGATATAATCACTGATCTCTACAACACAACAATGTCCTTTCCCTTTTCCTACCAGCCCTCTCAGAATATAGTAACAGAGTCTCCAAAATGTAATACATACCTTCTTATTTTAGAATTTCTAAATTCTTATTTTAGGACAAACTTGGTTTGGTTTTCAAACTTGGATGCATGTTGGAATCACACGAAGAACTTTATAAGGTACCTATGCCTAGATCCCACCCCCATAGGGTATAAGTTACTTGACATGGGCTAGAGCCTAAATATTGGGAATTTTTAAAGCTTTCCAAATGACTCTAAAGTACAGTCAAGGTTGATCATCTCTGAAGGAGGGATTTCATGTGGCTGCAGAGATCTGAAGCCTGGAACCGAAGCATTCCTTTCTCTGGGTGGCCTCCTAGAGCTCCCCAAAGTCGTGTTGTCCACATGTCCCTCTGTTCCCTAAAAGTATCTCCTTTATAGCATCTCTCATGATTATTTGCTTCTATGTACCTCCTTAATTCTGCACTGTGAGCTTCTGAGAGCAGTGATCACTTTTCTCTCATTCCCAACACCTCACAGAAGCTGGCACATAGGAGGTGCTCCAGGAACACATGTCCCATCAAACTGAAAGAGTTTATCCCTTCTACCTCTCTGACCAAAGTAACCAGGCAAGAGCATCTCTTTCCAGAAAGCCAGACTGAGATGCTGCACATGCAGCACCTGAAGTATCCCCCAAAAGAACCCCTCCACTGAACCTGCCCCTCACCAGTAAGTCAGAGACAGGCCTGCATAGCTCCATAGCTGACAGTTTATAACTTGCAAAGTGTTCTTTCTGGAGGCTCAAGAGTGAATGTAATTAAAACCTCTGTGTATTACCTCTTCCATTGTCCCTGGTACTGGTCCCTGCCTGTTGTTCAGATAAGACAAGACTGATGAATGTGAATATGTCTGAAGTTAAAGCAGGCAGTAGATAATGAAAAAGGCTGATTGGAAAGTCCTTATCAACTGAAGAGAGTCCTAAGATATGCAGAGCAGGAGGACTGCACGTAGTCCAAAGTTAAGAAGTGAAACAGCTGTTGCTGCAAACTCCTCAGGCTTCTCGCCACTGACACAGAACAGTCCCCTCAACTCCAGAGAGAATCATAGTCTACGGAAAGGCGCCCTCTGGAGTTGTACAACTCAGTAGCCTTAATGGCCTGTGATGGGAAGATTCCCAACACCTGTAATGCAAGGCCACTTTCACTATAAACTTCAAAACAAAATCACTTATGGTGATGATTGCTACTTTCATCCCATATCATCCCATATCCCATCTGACTCACTCCCAGACCTCACCTCTCCATTCGGACAATCTGGTCAATTCCTGAGAACCTCTACCTCTGAAGTCCTGTTCCAAGCTCCCGTCTCCTCTCAGCCCCGAGCTCTAACCTAGCGACATGGACATTGTTAAAACCACTGGAATTTTGGTGGATTTCTATACTGCAAATATTGATTGCTGCCTTCCTTCGTGTTGTTACCTTGCTGTGACGGAACAACATTAGAGACTCAGCCTTCACCCCATTCCTGCCATGGCAGAGGACAGTCGGTTTTTAACGCATCTATCCATCGTCACTCCCACTGTTCAAAGGCTCCTCCCAAGTCAGTAGGGTGTAGCGATAGAGGTGACTGACTTTGGCATGGGATGGTCTGGGTTCCAATCTCAAGTTCACTACTTATAAGTACTAACACTTTTGGCAAGTAGTCATGCTTCAATATTCTCACCTATCATATGGGCTGATAGTAATAGTATCCACCTCATAAGATTGCTATGGGGCTTGGCTACTAACCTTGTAGACAAGTACCTAACATGGATACATCAGTATCATTCACACATGTGAGTTTTGGGGTGAGACTGACTTGGTTAGAAATATATTCATGGCACAAGTGAGCATCTGGTCACCTCTCATTAGTTTTCAAGATACGTAAGTTCTTCCTTGCCTCTTTCCTTTTCCAGCCTTTAACTTACAATGTTCTAGAGAATACCTATGTTGTATTCTCCCCTTGTTGATTAAATTAACTTAACATTGAAATAATGTCTTTCTTTCTACTGTAAAAATGGTATCCTTCTGTGGATCTAGGACTATGGAAATTTTCTCTACTGTCAGATTTCTAGTTTACACGCTCCGCTTCCATTATTTTTCTCACTGGCTACTTTCTCCAGTTACAACCTACCCAAGTCTACCCCAACCACATGTTCTCATCTCCTACCACAACCAGGAAATTACTATTTCCCTTTGTAATATTTTAGGATTTCCCTGTAGCCCAAATGGTAAAGAATCTGCCTGCAATGCAGGAGACCTGGGTTCGATCCCTGGGTCAGGAAGATCCCCTGGAGGAGGGTATGACAACCCACTCTAGGAGTCTTGCCTGGAGAATCCCATGGACAGGGGAGCCTGGCGAGCTATAGTCCTTAGGGTTGCAAAGAGTCGGACATGACTGAGCGACTAACTACTGCTACTGCTTATAATATTTTATTAATGCTCCTGAAATATAGAACTGATGTAAAAAACTAATATCATACTTTAAAAAAAAAGCTCTTGGAACTATACATTTAGATTTTAACAAAGGACTCCATGTAACATTCCCACATTTAAAATCACTTCTTGGGATTTGAGATATTTTCCTAAATTGGAAATAACAAGATAAAGCTTAGGTGAAATCAAATAGTGAAATAAAGAAACTGAATAGGATACTGCAAGATCAGGACAGGAAGGAGGGGACTGTAGTTTCAATTCCCTCCAAGTATGGCAACAGAAAAGTGGCAAGGACTACTGTAAGTTAAAAATGCCAATGAATGCTACCTCCAAAGGCGTCTCTGACTCAGATTCTGTGTGTCTCCTGCCTGTGTGTTCTTGGAAATTATTTCCTGCTTGGTTGTAACTTGATGTAGCTTGTTCCTTTGGGTGGAAAAGATGCAATTTTGGGAGAGCACATTATTTCTAAGAGCTTTTCAGAGCAATGAGCTACCCACAAATGACTCATCAGAAAAGCTTTCAGATCCCAGAATGGCTAAGTTTATCATCTAAAAATGCTCCCAGAGAACTTTTTTCTCTCCTTCATCTTCCTGTCATTTGAACTTTCACCCACTGGTCTTCCAGCAGTGTTTCTCAGGGACTCATGAGTCGGGCACACATCTCCCAATGAGTTCATCCCCTCAGTGAGTTCATCCCTCCTGCCATGCCTCGGCACCCCACAGCATGATGGGCGGCCACAGGGCAACGATGGCAACTCTAGGGAGAATGGCCATCTGGCCATGTGCACCAAAACAGAGAACCACACACCTTTTTCACTTAGTTTGGAAGTGTGCTTACAGTTAACAAATACTTGCCCTGGCCCAGTCTCCCCAACCTCTGCTGCTGCTACTGCTAAGTCGCTTCAGTCGTGTCCGACTCTGTGCGACCCCATGGACTGCAGCCTACCAGGCTCCCCCGTCCCTAGGATTCTCCAGGCAAGATCACTGGAGTGGGTTGCCATTTCCTTCTCCAATGCATGAAAGTGGGAAGTGAAAGTGAAGTCGCTCAGTCATGTCTGACTCTTTGCGACCCCATGGACTGCAGCCTACCAGGCTCCTCCATCCATGGGATTTTCCAGGCAACAGTACTGGAGTGGGGTGCCATTGTCTTCTCCGCTACCACTGTTTTATAAGGAACTCTCTCATTCTGTAGTAAACTAGGAGTAACTTGGGCCCTGAATTAATCACCCACCTCTATCAACAAATGTTACCAATGTACCCCTTCATATTTCAGTTAATTGAGACTATTTAAGAAGAATGGGATTTGTTGTAGTTGTTGTTCTGTCTCTAAGTCATGTTCAGCTCTTGATGATCCCATGGACTGCAGCACTCCAGGCTTCTCTGTCCTTCACTGTCTCCTAGAGTTTGCTCAAACTCATGCCCATTGAGTCAATGCCTTGCAACCATCTCATCCTCTGACATCCCCTTCTCCGCCTGCTTTCAATCTTTCCCAGCATCAGAGTCTTTTCCAATAAATCAGCTTTTCACATCAGGTGGCCAAAGTATTGGAGCTTCAGCTTCAGCATCAGTCTTTCCAATGAATATTCAGGGTTAATTTCTTTCAGGATTAACTGGCTTGATCTCCATGCAATCCAAGTCTCTCAAGAGACTTCCAAATGAGACTTGGGTGGGTAGTAAAAAAGGTTAGTGTTTTTGAGGGGAAAGGGAGATTGGCAAGAACCAAGGTATAGAAAACTTGGAGACTGATGTCTCATGTCAAACTTGGAAATAAATAACAAAACATATAAATCTAAAATGTTGAATATTGTTTTGTGTTAAAACAGTTCTAAACAGAAATTAGGCAAAGGTTCTTTAAGTAACAAATGAATCTGGAGATCTGGATTAACAGACTGAATGCCTTGACTGGATGGTCAAAGCTATGAAGTAGGAAAGCTCTTTGAAATCATAGGACAAAATGGAATGTGAATCTGTGTAAACAGTGAATCTGTGTAATTGAGGATAAACTGTAATAGTTGCATTTGTTTCTTAGGGCCACTGTAACAAATTACCACAAAATGGATTGTGGTAACACAAATACAAATTTATTGTCTCACAGTCCCAGAGGTCAGAAAGCCAAAATGGTCTCATTGGGCTAAAATCAAGGTGTTGGTAGGGCTGGGCCGTGTTCTTTATGTTCTAGGGAAGAACTCATTTCCTTGCCCTTTCCAGCCTCTAGAGACCACTCCCACTCTTTGACCCGTAGTCCTTTCCTCCATCTTCAAGGTCAGCAATGGCCAGTTAAGGCTTTATCACATCCTATCACTCATACAGTCTTCTGCTCCCTTTTCCACATTTAAGCATCCTTTTAAGTACACTGGACCCACCCAGATAATTCAGGACAGTCTTCTTAAAGTCAGGTCATCAGCAACCTTAATTCCATCTGCTACAATTCCTTTTTTCCATGTAAGGTAACATTTTCATAGAATCTGGGAATTGGGATGTGGACATCTTTGGAGGGCCATTACTCTGTCTACCACAAGAACTTTTTAAAAAAGCATTAAGAGCGACTTCCCTGGCAGACCAGTGGTTAAGACTTCACCTTCCAATGCAGGGAGTATGGGTTAGATCCCTGGTCAAGGAGCTAAGATTCCACAGGTCTTAGGGCCAAAAAACCAAAACATAAAACAGAAGCAATGTTGTATTAATAACAAATTGTATTAATAAAGACTTTATTGTATTAATAGACTTTAAAAATGATCCACATCAAAAAAAAAAAATCTAAAAAAAAAAAAGGCATTTAGAGAATGACAATCAGTGAGAGAAGAAAACCCAGTGGAGAGAAGGGAAATGGGAACTCACAGTGTAGCTCACAAATTAAGGTAGGAATTACGAATTGAAATGAGTTTAGGAACTAGCTCTCCAAAGGAACTGTATTAGACTACACTTTGTGTTCTAACTCGGGATCATTTGTTATGCTTCCCCATTGAAAGGGTAGGGGTGGTTGTTGCCCTTTTGTGAATCCATATTAAACGGAACAAAATTCTTTAATGGAGATTACTAATTCACTCATCAATCAAGGAAAGATTCAAGCACTGCTGTTCCATGAAGCTCTCCCTACCCTATGGGCAGAATTAACTTCTCTTCCTTGGATCACTGTCCCTTGTGCTTTCCTTTCCAACAGTACTTATTATCTATAATGTAATTTCCTGTCTCCCTGCTGGATGATGAGGTCCTTTTGACAACAGGGGCCATGACTTAGACATCTTTGTATTCTAAGTACCCAGCAAGATGGCTAGCATAAGGAAGGCATTCAACATGCCTTCCTTACTGAAAGAAAACCTGTGGGATGAATTGAGAATATTCTGAACTACCTCCAGGTCTTAGGGGAAGGTGACTGGATGGTATTTGGGGATTGGAAAGTAGATGATAGCTTTAAAAATAAGAATAATGCACAGTAAATCTTTAAGTCCTGAGATGCATCTGAGAGAGGGAGACAGGAAACTGAGAGGAATTAAGAAATGAAGACATTTTCCCTGATAGACTGCAGATTGAAAAAGCAGGGTCAAAACTCGGATGAGAAAATTTACCTGCTGTGCCTTTATACATTCTGGACTATACTTAGCATACAAATGAATGTGGGAAAAAATACCCCAAGCACCAAAATGACAGATCCAGGAAGAGGAGTGGAATATTACATAATTTTTAAGCAGTTAGAATTTTGGGTCAATGAATGATATATGTTAGAAAAGTGTCCTCCATATACAATTTATTTTCATACTACTTTAAGGAAAATGTTGACACTAACCACCTAGGAAGAAGAACAAATTTCTGAACTTCTTCCATTCCTTCTGGAAATATAAGATTGATTTTGAAGTTTCATGAATTCCATGTTATATTTGGAAGAGAAGAGAAACTAAAACTCTGATCTAGCAAGAAGAAGAAATGGAAAAGAGGGGTCAAGTTGTCACTGAACCAAGTTAGTCTTGCTCCATGCACAGCAAACCAAAATGCTGAGGTTCCGAGGGTTGAGGTAAAAAAGAGGGCTTATTCAAAAAGCAGGATAAGAAAGTATCAAAATATCTTAAAAGGTAGTTTCATTTCTAATTTTAATTATAGACCAAAGAAGTTACAGTGGAGAATTAGTAAGTCTCCATTTTTTATCTTGTACCTAATGACCAACAGTCAATTAGAAAGAGTAAGTGAACAAGGAGACCAAGAAAATCAGACTGTGTTCCATGAGCATGAGAATAGTGTGGAAGAGAACAGTACACCAAACAAGGAGGGAAAAAAACAGGTCATGAATAGTGTCCAGTAAACTCCAGTATTTTCAACGCAGGCAAAGAAAGAGGAGTTCATTAAAGTACTTGATAAGGATAAACTGAAGAGATGGGAGGAAAATTATGAGAACAATGTCTGGGAAACCATAGAGATGAGTGTTTCAAGCAACCAGTCAACAGTAGCACCAGATACTGCAAAATAAAAAACATACGGTCAATAAGGTGACCATAGGTCTAAATATTTCCCCTGAGCATAACACAAAAGAAAGAATTCACTTCTGGAAATATTAGACTTTTCCTCCATATAGTTTATTTTTTAGCATAAAACCTTAATATCCCATCTTCACTCCAAATACATAAATTCAAACACACACACACACTCCTATTGACGCCTCACTAAAAATGACAAATGTTCAAGTAGGTAAGAAGAAAAAACAGTAATGCTGTTTTCATTTTCATAAAGGTCAGTGGACCAATTGGCTTCATTGATTTGGAAAGAAAAGCAACTAAAGCATTCAGCCACAAAGCTAAAGGTTAGGGCATGGTTAACTGACAGCAACCATGCCATTTTCAGAGCTAGACAGGCAGTTTTCCAGCTAATCAAAAGTGAATTGTCTTCATCAGGTAAATCTCATCAGATCTAAATTATCTCACAATATGACTTCCACTAAATCTGAAGACCAAAGTCTATGGATTCGAAGTACTGTGCCAAAGAAAGAAAAAGAGAATAATGGGTATGAGTAATTAATCATTATTCATAAAGCATTCACTGCATCATGAGACAGGAAAGGTAGAAATTATTAGTTGGGTTTCCACGTAAGGAATAGAGCTGAAGGTAGCCACATGATGACAACAGCGACACAGAAAGAATCTTAGAGGAAAGTTTGAACTCTAAATCACAATCACATTTTCTATACATGAAAAAATTTTTGAATTGTTGATGAAATTGTATAGATGGGCATGCATCAAAACAAACCAATTAAGGATAGACTAAGTGCTCTGCTTCCCTGGTGGCTCAGTTGGTAAAGAGTCTGCCTGCGATGCAGGAGACCCAGGTTCAATCCCTGGGTTGGGAAGAGCCCTGGAGAAGAAAAAGGCAACCCACTCCTGTATACTTGCCTGGAGAATCCCATGGACAGAGGAGCCTGGCAGGCTACAGTCCATGGGGTCGCAAGAGTCAGACACGACTGACTGACTAAACATAACCTAAGTGTTCTGCTAAAGCTGCTCACACTCACCAGTCATCCTAATGTGTGTATTTCTTTCCAACTCCATGTTCAGTGATATTGTGCTGGTATTTTGAAAGCAGGCTTACAAGGAGCATTTTTTCCCAGCTTTATTCAGGTATGGTTGACAAAGAAATATTGTATATATTTAAGGTGTGCAATATGATGTTTTTGATATAGGTACACATTGTGAAGTGATTACCACAATCAAGCTAATTAAAATATCCATCACCTCCCATGGTTATGTGTGTGTGTGTGTGTGTGGTTAGAATACCTGAGATCTACTCTCTCAACAAATTTCAAGTGAACAACACAGTTGTTAACTGCAGTCACCATGCTATATGTTGGGTCTCCAGATTTAACTTATAACTAAAAATGTATACCATTTAACCATTTGAATCCTGTGTTCTACATAAACTGTCATCTAAAGTTCCCTCTGATTTATTTACTCTCCCTTTGAGAATTTTATGGGTAAATTTTGTCATAATACTATTATGGGAATAGATGCTGTAGGACCACTTCGGGCTTCCCAGGTGGCTCATTCATAAGGAATCTGCCTGCCAATGCAGGAGACATGGGCTTGATCCCTGGGTCAGGAAGATCTCCTGGAGATGGCAACCCACTCCAGTATTCTTGCCTGGGAAATCTCATGGAGAGAGAAGCCTGGCAGGCTCAGTCCATGGGGTCGCAGAAGAGTCAGGCACGACTTAGCAACTAAACGACAACAAAGGACTTGAGGAACTGAGGCTTCAGAGGTGCTTAGTCACATACACACTATGGTTGCCAGGGGCTGTTCCCTTACCAACGAGGCAGTTCATTTATCTATATCTATTGACAGTATCTGTTCACTATACTCGGGGGTTTTGCTCCCAAAATTTAGAAGTATTTTAGGGGCACATAATGCCCAGAAAAAGTTCTAATACTAATATGGAAAATGTGCTTGAATTACCCAAAATATATTATTTAACTTTGCTAATTTTCATTTCTTTACCTTCATTTGCTTCCAAATTCTTCGCTGTTGCTCATTTTCCCCACTCCCTTTTAAATTTTCTTTCCTATCATACCTTTACTCCCTGCGATTTGCTTCCTGTGCCCCAAACGATCATCTCTGTTTTAAACACTATTAAGATCATTTTAAAGTATTAAAATATTCATGGGAATAGAAACATAATCTCTTTAATACCAAGTAAGTCCTCTGACAATGGCCAGGCTTGGGGAAAACATAATTAAGAAGTCAGCTAGAGGAGTTTCCAAGGAAATTAGTTTTAAATAGATGGAAGTAATTAATCAGTAAAAACAAATACCTGATGGAAGGAGAGAGGTTTCCCTGGTGATTAGAAAAGAACAATTAAGGCTAGATTCGGGATAGTGACCGGTGTGCACACTGTGTGGTAATCTCTCCTCTCTGGCCTTTGAGGGGCTAAATGGAGCATAAAGCTATCTTCCCATGATTCAGATAAACACAGAGTAAGCACTGAATAGAGGACAGCAGGACTGGACAGCCTGCAGAGACTCAGTTATAGTAAAACTGTAGGAACTTGAACACTGTGAAGGGGTTGCTAGGTGTCTCAGAGCCACGAATAAGCCTCAAACAAACAGGAAAATACTGAGGGTTCAGCGTTAGGGCTGGATTAGGTAAATTTTGGAAACAGTACAAGATTCGTGAAGTAGCTACTGACTTGTGCCAGGTGTATCTATTCATTTAAAAACTGGTTTAAGCTACATCATATTTATTTAAATAAATGTCTGTTAATATTAAACAAGATTATGGGCACAAATGCATTCATCTATGCCTCTGAGAAGCCCAACTGTTCAATCAGCCATTCAAATAATAGAGGCGATCCACTTTGGCTGGGAGCAATTTATCCAAAATGCAGCTGTACCCACTCTCTTAGTTATGCTCCTGCTGCTGCTGCTGCTGCTAAGTCACTTCAGTCATGTCCGACTCTGTGTGACCCCATAGATGGCAGCCCACCAGGCTCCCCCATTCCTGGGATTCTCCAGGCAAGAACACTGGAGTGGGTTGCCATTTCCTTCTCCAATGAATGAAAGTGAAAAGTGAAATTAAAGTCGCTCAGTCATGTCCGACTCTTAGCAACCCCATGGACTGCAGCCTACGAGGCTCCTCAATCCATGGGATTTTCCAGGCAAGAGTACTGGAGTAGGGTGCCATTGCCTTCTCTGAGTTATGCTCCTACCATTCCACTAATAAGGGCTTCCCTGGTGGTTCAGATGGTCAAGATTTTGCCTGCAATGCTGGAGACCCGGGTTTGATCTCTGAGTCAGAAAGATCCCCTGGAGAAAGGAATGGCTACCCACTCCAGTATTCTTGCCTGGAGAATTCCATGGACAGAGGAGCCTGGCAGGCTATAGACTATGGGGTCACATAGAGATGGATATGACTGAGCAAGACTTATTATGTAACCTTGTCTTTCTGCCACCACCACCCCCCACCCCCAGCAAATGTTAACTTCTTAAGGGTAGGATTTAACTACTTTGTTCAATATTATGTTTCCAGCACTTGGAATGGGTGCTTGCATGCAAAAGGTATTCAATAAATATTAACTGAATGAATGAACTGTAGGCATAGTAACAGGTTATTAAGAACATTCTTCAGTATCCCATCTGTTGCAGTTCCAAACACTTCAAGCAATGGTACCACAGAGACTCAGCTTCACAATTCTCCATTGCTGCTGCACCTTCCCTGTTCTCTGTTTCCATCTTGAGCTCACCCATACCCTTTCTCAGACTTACTCCCATTCCAAGTCCAAACAGTTTTTTTTACTACTTTTCTCACAATCAAAAGTCATTTGGACAACCTGGAAAGTCATTGGATAAGGAGTACATAGATAAAAGTTTCCTGCAATCACAATAAAGAACATCTTCCTATTTCCTGCCTTCCATCAGTCAATTCAGAAGTTGTATGAAACATCAACTAAAAGGGTATATTATGGACGGTGCTGGGGATGCAGGGAGAAATGGATATCTGCATTTATCAAGGTCAAAGTAATATGAGCAGCGTTGTTTATCTCAACCTGACAAAGTGCTGTAAACTCATATTCCAACTGCAAATTGTAATTCTAACAGCAATCTTGAATTGTAACCTTGAAGATGTCTTGCTTTTTGACTTGAATTCCTTCTCTCTTAAATGTTTTTCATTTAAGAATTGTACTATATGATGCTAACTTGCCTCTTTAATCCATAGTATATGACTACCAACCCCAAATATTTTGATCATAGAAACAGGATAGTAGACTGTGACTCATTCTCACCAAACTTTCAATTTATATCCCTTTAATGATATAGACTGAATGCATCTTCACAAAATGCATACATTGAAATTTGTTTCCCCAACATGATGGTACTAGGAAGTGGGGCCTTTAGGGAGTGATTAGAGCATGAAGGTGGAACCCTCATGAATGGGGTGAGTGTCTTTATAAATGTGACCTCAGGAAGCTCCCTTCCCCCTTCTATCATGTAAGAGCACATAGACAGCCATCTGTGAACCAGGGCAGCCCTCACCAGACATAGAAACTGCCAGTAACTTGATCTTGGACTTCCTCCAGAGCTGTAAGAAACAAATTTCTGTCATTTATAAGCCAATTGGTCTATGGTGTTTTAGTTAAAGCAGTCTGAAACAACCAAGACATATAACGATGCAGAAAAAGACAAAATCTGGCATGAATTATACAAAAATACCTAAACTAACAGTAATACATACTAACTACAATTTTCATTATTTAAAACTATTTTCCTGAGGCTTAGGACTCAAAGACTGCCTTAAAAGCACACTAAGCTGTAATTGCTCTGATCTTCTGGGACTTATGTTCTGAGCAAGAAGAGCCATATTAGCTTCTCTCTTCAGAACCTTGTACTATATAATGCAGAATATAAAATGCTGATACAGAAGATGAGTGTTGATAACACTATAGCCCTGGGTCTAATGACACAAGACAAGAATAGAAGAAATAAAAGCAAAATGAATGGCCCTTGGAGGAGCACCTGTATAATCATAAGGAATTTGATTTTAAGGAATTTTGAATTTAAGGGACTAGATCTGGTAGATAAGAGTGCCTGATGAACTATGGACGGAGGTTCGTGACATTGTACAGGAGACAGGGATCAAGACCATCCCCATGGAAAAGAAATGCAAAAAAGCAAAATGGCTGTCTGGGGAGGCCTTATAAATAGCTGTGAAAAGAAGAGAAGCAAAAAGCAAAGGAGAAAAGGAAAGATATAAGCATCTGAATGCAGAGTTCCAAAGAATAGCAAGGAGAGATAAGGCCTTCCTCAGCGATCAATGCAAAGAATAGAGGAAAACAACAGAATGGGAAAAACTAGAGATGTCTTCAAGAAAATTAGAGATACCAAGGGAACATTTCATGCAAAGATGGGCTCGATAAAGGACAGAAATGGTATGGACCAAACAGAAGCAGAAGATATTAAGAAGAGGTGGCAAGAATATACAGAAGATCTTTACAAAAAAGCTCTTCATGACCAAGATAACCATGATGGTGTGATCACTCACCTAGAGCCAGACATCCTGGAACGTGAAGTCAAGTGGGCCTTAGAAAGCATCACTACAAACAAAGCTAGTGGAGTGATGGAATTCCAGTTGAGCTATTTCAAATCCTGAAAGATGATGCTGTGAAAGTGCTGCACTCAATATGCCAGCATATTTGGAAAACTCAGCAGTGGCCACTGGACTGGAAAAGGTCAGTTATCATTCCAATCCCAAAGAAAGGCAATGCCAAAGAATGCTCAAACTACCACACAATTGCAGCCATCCCACACAATAGTAAAGTAATGCTCAAAATTCTCCAAGCCAGGCTTAAGCAATACGTGAACCGTGAATTTCCAGATGTTCAAGCTGGTTTTAGAAAATGCAGAAGAACCAGAGATCAAATTGGCAACATCCACTGGATCATCGAAAAAGCAAGAGAGTTCCAGAAAAACATCTATTTCTACTTTATTGACTGTGCCAAAGCCTTTGACTGTGTGGGTCACAATAAACTGTGGAAAATTCTGAAAGAGATGGGTATACCAGACCACCTGACCTACCTCTTGAGAAACCGATATGCAGGTCAGGAAGCAATAGTTAGAACTGGACATGGAACAACAGACTGGTTCCAAATAGGAAAAAGAGTACGTCAAGGCTGTATATTGTCACCCTGCTAACTTCTATGCAGAGTACATCATGAGAAACTCTGGGCTAGAAGAAACACAAGCTGGAATCAAGATTGCCGGGAGAAATATCAATAACTTCAGATATGCAGATGACACCACCCTTGTGGCAGAAAGTGAAGAGGAACTAAAAAGCCTCTTGATGAAAGTGAAAGAGGAGAGTGAAAAAGTTGGCTTAAAGCTCAACATTCAGAAAACTAAGATCATGGCATCTGGTCCCATCACTTCATGGGAAATAGATGGGGAAACAGTGGAAACAGTGTCAGACTTTATTTTTGGGCTCCAAAATCACTGCAGATGGTGACTGTAGCCATGAAATTAGAAGACATTTATTCCTTGGAAGGAAAGTTATGAACAACCTAGATAGTATATTCAAAAGCAGAGACATTACTTTGCCAACAAAGGTCCATCTAGTCAAGGCTGTGGTTTTTCCAGTAGTCATGTATGGATGTGAGAGTTGGACTGTAAAGAAAGCTGAGCACCCAAGAATTGATGCTTTTGAACTGTGGTGTTGGAGAAGACTCTTGAGAGTCCCTTGGACTGCAAAGGAGATCCAACCAGCCCATTCTAAAGGAGATCAGTCCTGGGTGTTTTTTGGAAGGACTGATGCTGAAGCTGAAACTCCAGTACTTTGGCCACCTCATGTGAAGAGTTGACTCATTGGAAAAGACTCTGATGCTGGGAGGGATTGAGGGCAGGAGGAGAAGGGGACAACAGAGGATGAGATGGCTGGATGGAATCACCGACTCAATGGACATAAGTTTGGGTGAACTCCAGGAGTTGGTGATGGACAGGGAGGCCTGGCGTGCTGCAATTCATGGGGTCGCAAAGAGTCAGACACGACTGAGTGGCTGAACTGAACTCAACTGAACTGCAGGAACACCTGGTAGAAGGGGAAGGAAGAAGGTTGACACAGAATGCATGAAGAAAAGCACTTTTCACCTGACCACCACACAGAGAACCTGAGAGACACTGCAAAGAGCCTAGATAAGTTCGGTAGCTCTATATCTGATCAATGCTTGTTGGGCCTTGGAAACTCAGGTACATTTTGTGTCAATATTTAGGAAAGAATAAATTCAATAACCACATGGGCTGTGACGGGCTAAATTATACCAGAAACATTATTTATTATCAAGATTGAGTTTATTTCTCCTCTTCAAAATTAATAATATAGAAGGTATATCAAATTTAGAAAAGTGCTTATCACAAGCAAAGTACTTGTTTCACAAAAATAAGTTTTTATTATCAATATGTTGTGGGAAAAAAAAGTGAATTGAAATGGAATAAGGAAAGACCATAAAGTCACTTAAAATATAATCACAGAACTGGAATCTACAAATGGGGGTGCTTCAGAGACAGAACAAAGTCTACTGAAAAGAAAATCAGTAATATGGAGAGCAAACTTGAGAAGGATTTCAAGGATACAGACCAGTATACTTCAGGTACAAATTATAAAGATATAATTTGTGTATTTGTACAAAGATACAATTTGTATGGGCTTCCTAAGTGGCTCAGTGGTAAAGAATCCACCTGCCAATGCCAATGTTGGATCCCTGGGTTGGGAAGATCCCCTGGAGAAGGGAATGGCTATCCACTCCAGTATTCTTGCCTGGGAAATCCCATGGACAGAGGAGCCTGGCATGCTACAGTCCACTGGGTCGCAAAGAGTCAGCCATGACTTAGCAACTAACAACCACAACAATAATTTGTATATTTGTATAATTTGTATACCAGCATATGTATGGTAAAAATTATAAAATAATGAAGATTATTTTTATAAAATTGAGTATATGAATAAGAAAATGCACACAATCCCAGAAGGAAAACAAAGCCGAAAATACGGAGTTAAAACCACAACTTACATTAGAAGCAAATGTCCTTAGCTTAAATAAGATACACCAAGTCCGTGAACTGAAAGAGCCTACCATGTACCAGGTGAAAACAAGAATGCATATTGGAGCATAAGCTGGCGGATTCTTAAAAAGTTGAAGAAAATAATCATGTAAACACCTAAGCAGGAAAGATCCAGTCATCTTCAAAGGAAAAAATAACTTTCAGGCTAAACTCAGACTTCTCTACCCCCTCAACCACATGAAACAGAATAATTTTTTAAACTTTATTTGATAAAATTTGTGAATCAAAGTCAGTTATTTTCATTTGTTTAAGCAAAGGGAAAGCATTTGTGAATAGGTAAAGATTCAGAGAAATCTTTAAAAAGGATGGATAAAACTCATATAAAAGAATTGGTAATGATCATATCGACTTAATATCAATCTTAAGCATGGGACAACAACAGATACATGTACAAAATGATTGTTAATAGGGAATATATAGAATATTAAAATAATGAGTCAATCTATCATAATCTCTCTTAAGCAAGCCATTATTGGAAACCAGGAGGGAAAGGACAAATTATTTAAACTATATGCGTAAGGAAACTCTAAAATTAATTTCTTGTTTTAGATTTTGCAAAAAGAAATATTTTTGAAGTATTTTTTAAGAAGTAAAACCATCCACTAATAACATTTAAAATAGGATATATAAGAAAGAACCCTTAACTTAGTATAAATAAGTCAAAAACAAGTTATAAAAATAAATGTTAATGATTTATATTATATTAATAGGAAGCAAACTCTCCTTAATGACTTAAAAACAAACCTCAACTACATTTTCTCTCTCATTGAGTTAATTTTGCTTCTTTGTCCTAAATTAATTGGTCATATTTGTGTGGGTCTGCTTTTGGTTTCTCTATTTTGTTTCTATTGGTCTATCTTCCATGCCTCCACCAATGCCAGACTGTGTTGATAACTACAGCTGAATAATAGACCTTAACAATTAAGAAGAGTGGTTTTTTTCCTTTTTTTCCTCCAAAATTGTTTTGGCTATTTTAGGGCCTTCCTCCTACACTATAGATTTTAGAATAAGCTCATTTATCTCAACAAGAAGACCTACTGAGATTTTGGTAGAAATTGTGCTAAACTTAATGTCAGTTTAGGGAGACTTGACCTTTACTATGTTACACCTGAATGCAAGCACTTTTAAAGCATCAATCAAAAAAAAAAAAAAAAAACACTAAAAAATAATTCAAGAATCATTAATAAAATTCAAAGGTACATAACTAACAAAATGATGGATAATATTAATATTCTTATAGATAAAACATTCACAGAAATCAATACTTATTCTCAATATACTAAAAAAGCAAACAAAAACACAAAATACCTGAACAGGACAATCCACAGAAGAAGATTTAAAGGCACAACTCCACTAATAATCAGACAAATTTAAATTAAGACTAAAACCAAACTAAAATAATAGTTTATACCCACCAAACTGACAAATACTTTCACATTCAGGGCTGAGTTATTAAAATGGATTAAGGCAAGTTCTTAATCACTTTTAGTAACAGTAATACTGGTATGAGTATTCTGCAAAGGCATTTGGGAATATCTATCTGGAATCTTAAAAAAAAGTTTGTCCTTTATCCCAGTATTTTCACTTATAGAAAACTACCTTCATAAAAATAATCAGAAATGCAGTCAACATTTTATATAAAAAATGTACATCACAAAATTGATTGTAATCAATTGTGAAAAAGAGGGGGAAAACTCAATGTCCAATGATAGAAAATCTTTTAATAAATAATTATACAGCCATATGATCCAGTATTATGCAGCTATTAATAAATTATGTATTTGAAGAATTTAGTGGTGTGATTCGGAGAAGGCAATGGCACCCTACTCCAGTACTCTTGCCTGGAAAATCCCATGGACGGAGGAGCCTGGTAGGCTGCAGTCCATGCTAAGGGTCGGACATGACTGAGCGACTTCACTTTTACTTTTCACTTTCATGCATTGGAGAAGGAAATGGCAACCCACTCCACTGTTCTTGCCTAGAGAATCCCAGGGATGGGGGAGCCTGGTGGGCTGCCGTCTATGGGGTCGCACAGAGTCGGACACGGCTGAAGTGACTTAGCAGCAGTGGTGTGATTATGTACCATATAGTATCGCATTTAAACAACTATATACAAATATGTGAATGTAATATGAATTTAAAATATTTGTTTATTTTATATAGAAAATAAACTGTTTGAAAATATACAAAAATAATTTGTCAGTATCATAAGATTCAAATCAGTTTCCTTTTCCTATTTCTCTCTATTGCCTGTCTCTACAATAAGCGTGTAATGTATTCACTTTATAATGAGAAAAGTATTTCTTCATAAAGTACCAAGCAACTTTAGTCAAGACCTAGTTTTCCTAACTCAGATCATGAGCTGATGTAGAAGTGACCTACTTGTGAAGTCCTTCTGAGGGATGTTTGTTTGTGTGGGCATAGGAGCAGCTGATTCCCTCAATAGGTAGAAATATTTTTCCTAATGAATAGTTTCAGGAATGAACTGCTGACTACAATTGAAAAGGAAGATTAGAATAAATCACAGAAACGGCACTAATATGAAGTTTTCCCAATAGAGAGTAGTCCCTTTAGGGGACTCAGTGCCTATATCCTGTGGATTCTCTGTGCTGTTTCCAGCATGGAGTTCCTCAAAGTTCCCACTGCTGGAGAGAGCTGGAAATGAGGTGAGGCACACACCAAGCCACATATGCATGCCACTTGGATCTGAGTCACTCAAAGATTGGTGGCCTGTTCCATAAATGTCTTAAAACTGCCAGAGAGGTACAGTGGGCTCAAGAATTTTTTAAATCATTTGTATGCAAATTATACCAAGAACAAAACTTAAAGCACACTTCAAAGTATTAAAAGTTCAAGCCTCATTAGCATCATAACCATACTCAGCAATTACTTAGCAATTTAAAGCAAACTTCAGGCCACATGAAATTGTGGCCTTTGAGTGATACAGTATATATCAGGTTGACCATCAGGACACTTTCGAATGTGAAGTGGATGGCATTCATAGTTAGGCTGGGACAATAAATGTAAACCAGAACTGGCTGGGCAAACTGGGATATATGATCCACTGCCTCAGAATGATAGTATTTTAATCCAGTCATATCCCATGCATGCTTCAACATCATAAAGACATTGGGTCTTCTTTAAATTAATAAATAGCTACCTACTAGTACAATCTGTAGACCTGGCAGAAAAATCCTTAAAAATAATTACCCAGTACTCCATTACCATATAAGTATTACTGTGTGAATCTTCTGTTTTTCTGACAAGTATTTTAGGGAGGAATACTGTGATTTCGAACAGGTGACTTTGAGTCCAGGGCACACAGAAAGATGTGTCAGCAAGTCCACAGTAAGTTTAAGGCAATATAAAAAGATATATATTCTAAAAAGAAATAGCACCCCCTGCATGGCTCCATTTGGATGATTTACCCTTCACGGGCCTTCTCAACTCTCATGACCTTCCCCACATTTTCCCCCCAACACTCAGTTGTGTACCCAAACCCCAAAATCTGACTCCAAAATATTGCATTTCAGTGTTTCCTGCAAATAAAGACCTCTACTCCAGGCCTCTTATTCCCTCAAAACCTATCTTTCTGCCTCATGGAAACTTTCACTGCTTTGAGCATGTTCTTTCTTTAAGTCATTAGTCCTTCTCGATTTCTCATCTAATCCTGGGTATGATGATACATGTGGTAAGAGGCATAACTAATGCTAGCTGTTATATCAGACAATTCCAAGATCTCAGAGGCTTAATACAGTAAAAGGCTTTTTCTTGCTTTGTTGTTGTTCAATTGTTAGTCCAGTTCAGTTCAGTTCAGTCGCTCAGTCGTGTCAGACTCTTTGTGACGCCATGAATTGCAGTACGCCAGGCCTCCCCGTCCTTCACCAACTACCAGAGTTCACTCAAACTCACATCCATCGAGTTGGTGATGCCATCCAGCCATCTCATCCTCTGTCGTCCCCTTCTCCTCCTGCCCCCAAACCTTCCCAGCATCAGAGTCTTTTCCAGTGAGTCAACTCTTTGCACGAGGTGGCCAAACTACTGGAGTTTCAGCTTCAGCATCAGTCCTTCCAAAGAACACCCAGGACTGATCTCCTTTAGAATGGACTGGTTGGATCTCCTTGCAGTCCAAGGGACTCTCAAGAGTCTTCTCCAACACCACAGTTCAAAACCATCAATTCTTGGGTGCTCAGCTTTCTTCACAGTTCAACTCTCATATCCATATATGACTACTGGAAAAACCATAGCCTTGACTAGATGGACCTTTGTTGGCAAAGTAATAATGTCTCTGCTTTTGAATGTACTATCTAGGTTGGTCATAACTTTCCTTCCAAGGAGTAAACGTCTTTTAATTTCATGGCTGCAATCACCATCTGCAACCCCAAAAAATAAAGTCTGACACTGTTTCCACTGTTTCCCCATCTATTTCCCATGAAGTGATGGGAGCAGATGCCATGATCTTCATTTTCTGAATGTTGAGCTTTAAGCCAACTTTTTCACTCCCCTCTTTCACTTTCATTAAGAGGCTTTTTAGTTCCTCTTCACTTTCTGCCACAAGGGTGGTATCATCTGAATATCTGAGGTTATTGATATTTCTCCCAGCAATCTTGATTCCAGCTTGTGCTTCTTCCAGTCCAGCGTTTCTCATGATGTACTCTGCATATAAGTTAAATAAGCACGGTGACAATATACAGCCTTAACGTACTCCCTTTCCTATTTGGAACCAGTCTGTTGTTCCATGTCCAGTTCTAACTGTTGCTTGCTGGGGTCCAGCCCCAGCTGATCCAGGGTATTCGAAGGAGAGACAGCTTTGGCGACCTATTTATTTATTTATCAAAGATAAAGAGTAATAGAATGAGGATAGCTCAGTAGGAAAATTCAGTGGAGGAAAGAAGCTGAGTAGCTTGGTTTACACGGAAAATCAATATAACCCATGACACCAGGTTAGCTCTGACCACGGAGGCCGCAGGCGCCCTCTCGAATAGTGGAAGGTGCCCCACCTTAGACACCTTCTTGAGTGGGTCTTAGAAGCCCAGGCAAATAAATGGTTGCAGAGGATATCCGCGCTCCAGATGGAGACTCAGCTGGAAATTGAGGAGAAAAATGACATGGGGAGACCAAGCTTTGGTGAGCAAGGCCCGTAGCTTTATTTTCAACAGGGTTTTTATACCCTAAGTTACACATAGAGGATAATAGGGGATGCAAAGTCAGCAGTCTTTGACCCTTATCAAAAAGCAGGGTTTCTTTCCTGCAAATTTATCACATACAAATGGTTTAGGTGATTTACATCATCTTCTGGCCAGAAGGCCTATTAACATTTTATGACTCTTGACAAAGACTTATCAACCATAAGACTTATTTTCTCTAAGAGTAATTATTTTAAGGTTTGGCGCCATCTTCTGAAGATAAAATTGCATTCCTATAGGGCAGATGTGTAATGGGTTTACAACAAAGGAAAGAATTTATTACCTTAAGGGTCTAAAGTTACTAACACCAAGGCCACTACCTTTTTTTCTACATACCAACTATATTAATTAATACACATTCAAGGATACAATTCAGGGGATGTGGAAACTTGGCAACAAACATTGGCTCATCAATGAAATATTTTACTAGTTTTATTCTGACAGTTTCTAACTCTCTGAGAGGCTCTAAGCTATTTGAATATCTTAAGCTTCCCGTGCCTCTTGGGGCTGGGAGACTGTAAACAATTGTATGCATAGCTGTAGGAGTCCAGGTAAACCTGTCAGGCGAGTTAGAGAGCCATCTGAGGGGTTTGGATTTAAACACTCCTAGTTGCCCAGGAACTTTATTAATTGGAGCTGTAAGTTAACTCTTTGACAGAGAGAGTGAGATGGTGGTGGGGGACAGCCCCCAGTAAAGTCAGAGGTGAGAACACAAAGCAATGAAGTAGGCAGACTCTGGTTTTTTTGGGGTAGATGCTCGAGAATATCCACGGGGACTCCTGAGGCTCGATCCTGCCTTTGCGTATGCCGAGCCTCCTTCCTCATGACCTTTGTCACGAGTGGAATGTCTCTCGCCGGCTCCCAGAAGTTGCTTCCTGACCTGTATATAGGTTTCTCAAGAGGCAGGTCAGATGGTCTGGTATTCCCATGTCTTTCAGAATTTTCCACAGTTTATTGTGATCCACACAAAGGCTTTGGCATAGTCAATAAAGCAGAAATAGATGTTTTTCTGGAACTCTCTTGCTTTTTCCATGATCCAGCAGATGTTGGCAATTTGATCTCTGGTTCCTCTGCCTTTTCTAAAACCAGCTTGAACATCTGGAAGTTCACAGTTCACATACTGCTGAAGCCTGGCTTGGAGAATTTTGAGTATTACTTTACTAGCATGTGAGATGAGTGCAATTGTGCAGTAGTTTGAGCATTCTTTGGCATTGCCTTTCTTTGGGATTGGAATAAAAACTGACCTTTTCAGTCCTGTGGCCACCGCTGAGTTTTCCAAATTTGCTGGCATACTGAGTGCAGCACTTTCACAGCATCATCTTGAAGTGGTCAAACAGGAGATGGCAAGAGTGAACATCGACATTCTAGGAATCAGCAAACTAAAATGGACTGGAATGGGTGAATTTAACTCAGATGACCATTATATCTACTACTGTGGGCAGGAATCCCTTAGAAGAAATGGAGTAGCCGTCATGGTTAACAAAAGAGTCCAAAATGCAGTACTTGGATGCAATCTCAAAAACGACAGGATGATCTCTGTTCGTTTCCAAGGCAAACCATTCAATATCACAGTAATCCAAGTCTATGCCCCAACCAGTAACGCTGAAGAAGCTGAAGTTGAAAGGTTCTATGAAGACCTACAAGACCTTTTAGAACTAACACCCAAAAAAGATGTCCTTTTCATTATAGGGGACTGGAATGCAAAAGCAGGAAGCCAAGAAACACCTGGGGTAACAGGCAAATTTGGCCTTGGAATACGGAATGAAGCAGGGCAATGGCTAATAGAGTTTTGCCAAGAGAACGCACTGGTCATAGCAAACACCCTCTTCCAACAACACAAAAGAAGACTCTACACATGGACATCACTAGATAGTCAACACCAAAATCAGATTGATTATGTTCTTTGCACCCAAAAATGGAGAAGCTCTATACAGTCAGCAAAAACAAGACTGGGAGTGGACTGTGGCCCAGACCATGAACTCCTTATTGCCAAATTCAGACTGAAATTGAAGAAAGTAGGGAAAACCATTAGACCATTCAGGTATGACCTAAATCAAATCCCTTATGATTATACAGCGGAAGTGAGAAATAGATTTAAGGGACTAGATCTGACAGATAGAGTGCCCGATGAACTATGGATGGAGGTTCGTGACATTGTACAGAAGACAGGGATCAAGACCATCCCCATGGAAAAGAAATGCAGAAAAGCAAAATGGCTGTCTGGGGAGGCCTTACAAATAGCTGTGAAAAGCAGAGAAGTGAAAAGCAAAGAAGAAAAGGAAAGATATAAGCATCTGAATGCAGAGTTCCAAAGAATAGCAAGGAGAGATAAGGCCTTCCTCAGCGATCAATGCAAAGAATAGAGGAAAACAACAGAATGGGAAAAACTAGAGATGTCTTCAAGAAAATTAGAGATACCAAGGGAACATTTCATGCAAAGATGGGCTCGATAAAGGACAGAAATGGTATGGACCAAACAGAAGCAGAAGATATTAAGAAGAGGTGGCAAGAATATACAGAAGATCTTTACAAAAAAGCTCTTCATGACCAAGATAACCATGATGGTGTGATCACTCACCTAGAGCCAGACATCCTGGAACGTGAAGTCAAGTGGGCCTTAGAAAGCATCACTACGAACAAAGCCAGTGGAGGTGATGGAATTGCAGTTCAGTTGTTAAGTCATGTCCAACTGTTTTCAACCCCATGGACTGCAGCAAGCCAGACTTCTTTGTCCTTTATTATCTCCTAGAGTTTGCTCAAACTCAATCCATTGAGTCAATGATGCCATGCAACCATCTCATCCTCTGTCACCCTCTTCTCCCCTGCCCTCCATCTTTCCCAGCATCAAGGTCTTTTCCAATGAGTCAGTTTTTCACATCAGGTGGCCAAAGTATTGGAGCTTCAGCTTCAGTATCAGTCCTTCTAATCAATATTCAGGATGGATTTCCTTTAGGATTGCCCGGTTTGATCTCCCTGCTGTCCAAGGGACTCTCAAGAGTCTTCTCCAGCACCACAGTTTGAAAGCATCAATTCTCAAAGTCAAATGCAGTCTGGGCAACTCTTGGGCAGAAACTCTAGGGTCACTAGAGACCTTCCATTTTAATACATGATTCCTCATACTTTGCAGAAGAAGAAAATGGAAAATCAAATCTTTGCTGGAGATATTGTTAAGGGCTACGTCAAAAGTAGATTATATTACCCATGTTTCGTTGACCAAAATTGAGATCCTTACCCAATTTCAGGTAAGGCAGGGAAATGTAGGCTGTGTGTCCAGAGAGAGGAAATGAGATAGGTGAGTATGTAGCCATGTCTCTGTCATTGTATAACTTTAACTTTCACTATAGTTAACTCACTCACCAGGTATCTTTCTCCTGCAACTATTTAGAACATGTTATTTGTTGGGGCAGGGGGCATGATTCATCCCACATCATGAAGGGATACAGAATGTGGGATAAGGGTACGTTGCAAACCCAGGTCATCAACCTATAAACACACATGCATAGCTATACGCACAAGTAAACAATTCACAAGACAGTTGGGTCTAGTGAGCAGTTAGAAATATAGGCAGCCTCACTAGCATACAAAGAAATGTAAATTTTAAAAATAAGACACTATTTTCAAAATTAGGTGAGAAAAGACCAAAAGATAATATTAAATATGAAACAGAATGTAATGAAACTTGGCCCCTAAGGGAGGCAGTGGCAGTGAACAATCTTCCAGAGACAATTCAGAAATAAGTATCAAGGAGGGGCTTCCCAGGTGACTTGGCGGTAAAGAATCCACCTGCCAATTCAGGAGACATGGGTTCAACCCCTGGGTCGGGAAGATCCCCTGGAGAAGGAAGTGGCAACCCACTCCAGAATTCTTGCCTGGGAAAATCCAGGACAGAGAAGATTGGCAAGCCACAGACCAAGCAGTCACAGAGTCAGACACGACTGTGCAGCTCAACAACAACATCAAAAATCATCACTCAAATCACTGAAGAAGTATTTATTGAATATTTACTAAGTACTGGGCACTGTTCTAAATCCTCTAATCTAGTAATTTCACTATTGGAAATGTATCCAAAAAAATTAGTGAACATGCAGACAAATATTAATGTACAAGGAATTCAGTGCAGTGTAAAAACAGCGTAAACTGACTAACAATAGTGACAGGAATAAATACTTTCTGCTACATCTATATTTTAAATTATATAAAATGAAAAAAGAAAAATGTGAAGACTGTAGTCTAAATAAATTCTACTTGTATAATTTTATGAAAAGAGGAATAATAAAAATCTTGCACTTACATATGATACCAACTTCTCCTGTATATCTATTCAGTCAACATATATTTTTACTTTCTGTCAAATATGTGCTAGGACTTATAAAGAGAGAATCTGTAAGACCTCTGAGTGAATAAAACTAAAGGTCAGCTGGTTTTATTTCCCATTATTGTTTCTCCATTTCACAGAAATTGCTGAAGAACAGGCCAGCATATAGTAGAGTGCTTTGTGCTTTGGTCATGAATAAAAATTTGTCTTAAAACATAATGGAAGAATAGAAGTCAGAAAAAAAAAAAAAGTGCAATTTCAGCCTCAAGTACATTCTGTTTAAGAAGAGATGGAAATTTGAATTTGAATTCACCTGTGAGGGCAGGCAGGTCCTTTAGAGGAAAGGAAAAGGCTATAGTGAGTCTTTTAAATTATGCATGGGTAAAGAGAAGATTTTGCTCAAGTGAAGAAGTTTGGAAAATCTGACATTCAAAATCTGAAAAAACTAAATGGAAAAGAGAGGAGAGGGCAATATTTTGGGGAGAGAAGATTGCTTCTGAGAGGCGTCAGGGAGGAAGAGATTCTCCTCTACACTTCTATGTTCTTCTGGCTGGTCTAAGAATTAAATTGACATAAAACAGATTAACAGGAAAAAAATCACACAAAAATTCAAAAACATGTACACATTAGAGAGACTTAAGTCCTTTATCTAAACTTTTTAAAAGCAGTTAAGGGGAAAGTAACAAGAAAAACTTCCTGAGTCTTCTATTTCTTAAAAAAACAATAATATTACTCAGCCATAAAAGGAATGAATTTGAGTCAGTTCTAATGAGGTGGATGAACCTACAGCCTATCATACAAAGTGAATTAATCAGAAAGAGAAAAACAAATATCGTATAGTAATGCATATTTATGGACTCTAGAAAGATGGTACCAGTGAAATTATTTTTAGGATACACAGACATAGAGAACAGACATGTGAGGAAGGAGAGGATGGGATGTATGAAGAGAGTAACATGGAAACTTACATTACCATATGTAAAATAGACAGCCAATGGGAATTTGCTGTATGACTCAGGGAACTCAAACCGGAGCTCTATCACAAGGGGTAGGGGAGAGGTGGGAGAGAGGGTCAAAGGGAAAGAGACATTGTACCTATGGCTGATTCATGTTGATGTTTGGCAGGAAACCAACACAATTCTGTAAAGCAATCATCCTTCAATTTAAAAAATTAATTAATTAAAAAATAATAATCAGTCTAAATTAATCTTCATGTCAATGAAACACATTTTAGTGTGGCAAATTTCTCTCCCCAACCGAGGAAAGGGTTGAAACTCAGGGGACTGGAAAGCAATGAAGAGAATATTTATTAGTTTCTGGGGTTGTGCTGTACCTTTAAGGGGATGGTAAGGAGGAGGGTGACAGGTTTTCACTAAGACCAAGGGTTCTGGGCCAGGCTGAGCCCCATGGAGGCCCAGGTGGCCATGTATACATGGTTCAGAGTCAGAGCAGGGCCGACTCTGGATGGAGCCTGGCAATTTCCAGACCACGTCGTCAGCACAGACAACAGTGTTCTTATAAGTGATGGTAGTGACAGGCCTTCCAAGTACTCATGACCAGTAGGCGTGGTTAGTTGCGATCTGAAGCAGAAAAGGATAAAAACAGACGTGATGGCATTTGATACCTGTGCCAAAACAATGGATGAGGGCACTCTCAGGTGATCCTGAGATTCCATCATCGAACAAGGAGAGGCTTAAAGCTTTGTGATCAAAACATGAATATTTTATTTGCTTTGCTAAGTTGTTTCAGTCGTGTCTGACTCTCTGCGACCCTATGGACTGTAGCCTGCCAGGCTCCTCTGTCCAAGGGATTCTCCAGGCAGGAATACTGGAGTGGGTTGCCATGCCCTCCTCCAGGGAATCTTCCCAACCCAGGATCACACAAATGTCTCTTATGTCTCCTGCACTGGCAGGCAGGTTCTTTACCACCTGGGAATAAAAGCAAGAACATGGGTTTACTGTTCCTTTAATGACCAAGTTTCCACCATTTTCCACAATGAACACATACTTCTTTTTAAAAGGACAAATAGTTTCACACTCTCTCTGCCTCTTATTTTCCCTATGGAAAGTGAAGACTAAAGAACCTCATTCCCATCCTCAACTGGGATTCCCCTAACCACAGACATATTCTCAGGAAGGTCGCCCATCACTTTCTAATGCTCAAAGCCAAAGGTAACTTCCCAACCTTTTTTTTTTTTTTTTTGTCTTCTTAGTTACACTAGATGCCATCAACCACCCTATGCTGAAAGTTCTCCGCTGAAGTCCCTGACTCTACTCTCTCTTCCCATTCCTCCTTCCATTCTGTCCACTCTTTGTCCAGCTTCTGGGCACCTCTTTTTCCAAACTGTCTTTCAGAAGCTGTTTTTTCCAGAAGTCAGCACTGAGTTGTCTTCACCTCCCTTACAAATTCTCCCTGGGCCATTTCATCCACACCAACCTATAAACTCTCATAGTTTCACTTACAGTTAAATCCAGAGAGCCTAAAACTGTTCCTTAGACATTGGAGGTATGGTCCTTACTTAGTCAGATTTCACGTAAGATCATTTTTAACATTCTCCTCACCTAGGCAACAAAATTATTTTCAGAAATCATCACAAAATAATTAGTAGTAATCATAATTTTCACAGTTTGCTTTTAATTTTAATACAACACACAATGAAGGATAAATTTGCATTTTAAAACATTATTCAGTGGCAGGGGATGGGGAACAGGAGAGGTTGGTAAAGACAAACTTTCAGCTATAAGATGAATAAGATCTGAGGAGCCAGCATATAATGTGGTGACTATAGTTGATAAAATGTGTTGTATGACTGAGGTTTGCTGGGAAGACGGAACTGAGATGGTCTCACCCAAAACAAAACAAAAAAAGGAGAGAGAGCGGGGAGAGATAGATAAGTGAAATGATGCATGTGTTAATTAATGAGATACAGTAATCCTTTCTTGATGTCTATTTGTGTCAAGCCACTGTGATGTACAGTTTAAATATCTTACAATTTTGTCAATTATACCTCAATAAAGCTGAAATTTTAAAAAAAAAATGTTTTAAAACTTTATTCAAACTGAGTAAAATATTTCAGATATGAACTAAAATTCACACTTAATTTCCCACTGTTTTAAATTAAAACACAAATGTAAAATTTCCAAGTGTCAAATGGCATGACAGAATTGGCATAACACAAGTTCTGTTTCTTCACCTTCACAATTCATTATGCTAGCATTGTTATATCTAATCTACTGTTTAAATGCAAAAATTGCATCATAAAGAATGAAGACAAGAACTCAAGCACCAGTGTACTTCAAGTAATTCCGAACAATTATAAACTTACTCTTGAAACAAAAGCATGAGGCTGAGCTCCCATGTGTCAAGGGATGAATACATAACAAGGAAGTCTTTGAATTAATTCCCCCATGTAGAAGACAATGTTTGTGAATATCGGATAAGAATTAAAATGTGCTAATTTGTAGCTTGCAGATATATTGCTAAAATCAATAGCAACCGCAGCAATTGTTTAGAATTTAAATGAACAAAAGACTTTTTTCAAGGAGGAATATTTTATTACTGGCACTTTGAGGACAGTAATAAGATCAACACTTACTCAGTTTTACTCTGTAGAGCCAATACACCGTCTCATTGCCTGCACCCCGGCCTGGCTGCTGTTAGTATACTATTGACAACAGATATTTGCTGAAAGGCTGAAGCCATTTATCCCATGATTCTAGGGCTGCTTCTTCAGCTGAGACTTTTGAAGAGGCCCTGTATTTCTTCTAGGCCTGTATTTCTGTCACCTGACATGGGGAAATGAACAAGATGGCACCAGACAGCCTCTCTCGCCCCCTGTTCTGTGAACAATGACTCTGCACCGCTGTGTAACAGCTGAGCTCGCTGATAGCGTTACACATGCGCGTCACGAAGTACTTGCTTGTCCGCCAGCTACTTTGTGCGGTACACCCGCGTGAGCGTCACCTGGAAAAGCCCGGAAGGGTTGTGTGCAGTTCTGTTGTGTTATGTTATGTCCGGTGCTACCTCTGCTGTGCTAGCCAGGAGAGAGGAAACGTGTCAGCAGTTCCAATGGCTCCTCGAGTCTTCTTCCAGCCTCTTAGCTCCGCCTTGCCTACCCAGGGTTCAGCAAACAGTGCGGACAGTGTGACACAGCGAGACAGTTGCACTCTGAGCCGGAGCAGCGATACACCTGAATTCACCTGACTGTCCCACAGCAACCTCAGGTCTGTGGCCCCAAAAGTGCTCCTTTTTCTGCTCCTCATTGGTGAATGGCACCAAATTCTACTGTTTTCAGCCAGAAACTTGAGATTCCTGTCTTCTTATTGCTCCCAAACCCAGAAGCTACCTATTTCACTTCTTACACATTTCCAGAACCTATTCTCTACCTCTCCATTCTCACTAACCTGGGCTAATTCTTCATTTGATCTTCTGCCCAAGACCATTATAAAACAAAGTATTCCGTCCATTTCAGTCTTTCTTCATGCTAACCTCCCTGAACTTCCCTAAATCCCTCATCTTTAAAAGGGGTATTAATCTCTAGTGCAGAAAATTACTGTGGGGATTAAACAACATGTATGGCGTCTGGCCAACAGAAGATTTCAAAAGTAATATGAATTTTCCTTCCTAAAATATTGCTTGGTACTACTGCCTCCCATTTCCGTATATTTTCTGAGAGCAATTTTATTTTGAGTCTGACTTGATGAAGCACCATTATATATGTATAAAAAGCCAAATTACGCAGATAATTTTAGTTGTATAAATGCAACCTAATTCAAAGTATTCCCAAACTCATTTATTCATTTTTATCATAGAAACAAACACTCACTGTTCATTACAAACAGACCCAACAAAGTAAGGTCTGATATTGACATAGACACATATAGACCCAAGAAGACATCTGTGTTCTCAAGGACTTTGTCATTCTATACACACGTGTAACTCATAATGATATATGTATGAGAAGTGCTAAATGAATGCACATGCATGAGAGAGAGAGCGAGCTCACCAAGCTGGGTGAGAATGCTATCTGAGGAGGAGAGAAACCAAGATGTGACGTAAGGAAAGGTATACGTAGTCCCCTCTTAACCTCAATTTCTCTTGCTGTAGTTACGGTTTCCCACTGTCAACAGTGGTTAGAAAATACTAAATGGAAGATTCCAGAAATAAACAACTCGTAAGTTTTAAATTGCCCACCGTTCTGAGGACTGGGATAAAATCTCACGATGTCAGGACCATCCCTACCAGGATGTGAATCATCCCTTGGTCCAGCATGTCTGCCCATTAGTCACTTCTCGGTTACTGTCACTGTGGGGCTGGTGTTCAAGTCTCTCTTATTTAACAAAGGCTCCAAAGTGCAAGGGGCGCAATGCTGGCAATTTACATACACCAAAGAGAAACTGTAAAGTGCTTCCTTTAAGTGAAAAGGTGAACATTCTCAGCTTAATAAGGGGGAAAAAGCGGTATGCTGAGGTGCCAAGATCTACAGTAAGAACAAATCTTCTGTCTGTGAGACTGTGAAGAAGGAAAAAGAAATTCATGCTAGTTGTGTTGTTACACCTGTTGGGGCTCAGGGTAGGTCACCCCAAAATATACCACAATGGCATATTGATTATTTTGAATTGGAGCTGCTTCAGAAGCAGCTGATACAAGAAAGAAAATCTGACTCTCCTTTCTGTCTCCCCGCAAAGAGGGAAATACATCTCTCATGTAGAAAGTCCACCCCCTGTATCTGGAGGTAAAAGCACCCTTATCATCAGAGACTGGGAATTCAGAGCCCAGAAGCCTGTGTAAACCAACTTTGTTGCTTCGCTTATTTTAATCCACTACCCCAACACCAAACTCTGTTTACTCACTGATTAAGCACCCAAACCAAAGTTTCTTAGCCTAGTCAATTCCTCACAAATTTGTTTCTTTGCTTAAAAAGTATAAAAACTGCCTGCTTTGGTCATTTCTATGGGACCTTCATACCCATGAATTAAAATGTGTTTGTTTTTTTTTCTCCTTTTGATCTGCCTTGTGCCAATTTTCTCGTTACTCTGGCCACAAGAACTCAACAGGAATAGAGGGGGAAATTTACCCCTCCTGACACACCTCAACTGGTCAGATGGAAAAGGTGTTATGTTTGTACAATAAGATACTTTGATGGAGAGAGACCATATTCAGATACTTTTATTACAGTATATTGTCATAATTGTTCTAATTTATTATTAGTTGTTAATCTCCTACTGTGCCTCATTTATAAATTAAGCTTTATCATAAATATGTCCATATAGAAGAAAACATAGTATATATATATATAATTCAGTACTATCCAAGTTTTCAGGCATCCGCTGGGGGCCTTGAAGTATATCACTAGCAGATAAGAGGAAACTACTGTAGAGCTATATTCTCAGGTAGGAAAAGAGAGATAAGTACAATTCCAATACAAAAAGGAACCACAATTCCTTTACAATTCCACAATTCCAATACAAAAAGTTCTGAGATAGGAGTGCTAATGGGACAAACAGCCTATCTTGAAGAAGACATGAAAAAATATAACAAGAGTGAGATTTGGGGAAAAGACTAAGCGTGTGTGGAGGAAATTTAATGCCAACAGAAGGTCTTTTCTTTGAAAGTAGTGAAGTATCAGTATAGAAATTGTGAGAACCTCCTCACTAGTTGCCCTGCTTTTGGTCATCTTCCTGTATAATCCTGGCTTCCCTGGTAGCTCAGACTATCCTACAATATGGGAGACCTGGGTTCGATCCCTGGGTTAGGAAGATCCCCTGGAGAAGGGAATGACTACCCACTCTAGTATTCTGGCCTGCAGAATTCCATGGACTGAGGAACAGTTCATGGGGTCACAAAGAGTCGAACAAGACTGAGCGACTTTCACTTTCTGTATATTCTATCTTCCACTTAGTTGTCCTCATGACATTTCTGAAACCATATCTCACTATGTCATGTCGTTGTTTAAAATTTCTTCAGGGTTCTCCAAAGATGATATACCAGTGGCCAATAAGCCCGTGAAAAGTTGTTCAGTATTACTAATCATTTGGGAAATGCAAATCAAAAACTACAAAAAGATACTACCTCACTCCTATTAGGCTGACTACTATCAAAAAACAAAACAGAGAACAGATGTTGGGGCGCATGTTCCAATTTTTCCACATGCGCCCCAACATCTGTTCTCTGTTTTGTTTTTTGATGTGGGAATATAAAATGTACAGCCACTGTGGAAAATGGCATGAAGGTTCCTCAAAAAACTAAGAATGGAATTACTACATGATCTATAAATCCCACCTCTGTATACAACTGAAAGAACTGAAAACAGGGACTTCCCTGGCAGTCCATTGGTTAAGATTTCACCTTCCAATGCAGAGGGTGTGGGTTCCACCCCTGATTGGGAAGCTAAGATTCCGCATGCCTCCAGGCCAAAACAGAAAACAGAAACAAAATTGTAACAAATTCAATAAAGACTTTAAAAATGGTCCACATCAAAAAAAAAAAAAAAAGAATTGAAAGAAGCAGAGTCTCCAAGAGATATCCACACATCCCTGTTCCTAGAAGCATTATTCACAACAGCTAAAAGGTTGAAGCAACTCCTGTGTCCATCAACAGATGACTGAACAAACAAAGGAGGTATATACATACAATAGAATTATTCAGCCTTAGAAGAAGATTCTGACACCTGCTACAATTCAGATGAACCTTGAGGACACTGTGCTAAGTGAAATAAGCCATCACAAGAGTACAAATGTATAAGAGTCCACTTATATGAGGTATCTAGAGTAGTCAAATTCATAGAAACAGAAAGTAGACCGGTGGTTGCTAGGGTCTGGCGGTAACATAAAAATGGGGTGCCATTTAATGGATACAGAATTTCAGATTTGCAAAATGAAAAGAGTTCCGGAGATTGGTCTCATAACACTACTAAACTATACATTTATAAAATGGCTAAGATGGTAAATTTAACATTAGATATGTTTCACTGCAATTAAAACTAATTTTTTTACATTTCTTTCATGGGTTTCCACCAACAGGATAAATTTGAACCCCTGTAGAGCCATGTACAAATCTCTCTACAGTCTGAACTCTTTCTTCTGTGGAAAAACAAAACAAAACATTAGACTATACTTGAGTTTCGGGGGGAAGGGGGGAAATTAGGTATCATTTTATTCTCAAATGTGTCCTGCTGTGAGGAAGTAAAGAGTGGAATGACTCTTAAAATAAGAAGGGTATTTATAATCTTTGAATACAGTGCTTCTTTAAGAAACACTTATTAAAATTACTGTTTACATCAACTGATGCAACGTTTGAACCATCATTAATTTTCACAATAGCCACTCTTTTATGACTTAAGTAATTTATTCAAACAACGTTTCACAAACATTTGGAACTAGGGAGTCTTCTAAAAGTACCTTAATGCGTGTAACAAGAAAGTAAATTAAAAGTTGATTAGCACTAGGAGTCTTATCTTCTCTCTGCATGTCAAAACCTTGACAGAAGTCTTCTATCTAGCTAGTAAGCACCTTCCTGATTAAAAGCTAATTTCCATTTTTAAAGGGTAAAGTCATATTTCTGAGCCTCAATTTCCTTCTAAAAAGGAGCATGGATGCTGCGTTAGCTCAGGGTGCCAGAATACAGTACCATAGACTGGGTGGCTTAAACAACAAAAATTTGTTTTCTTACACGTCTAGAGGCTAAGATGTCTAAGATCAAGATGCCAACCAATTCAGTTCCTGGTGAAACCCCTGTCCCCGGTCTGCAGACAGCCCCTTCTCACTGTGTCTCCACGTGACAGACAGCACAAGCAATCTTGCGTTTCCTTTTACAAGGACACTAAGAGATGCTGTGAAAGTGCTGCACTCAATATGCCAGCAAATTTGGAGAACTCAGCAGTGGCCACAGGACTGGAAAAGGTCAGTTTTCATTCCAATCCCAAAGAAAGGCAATGCCAAAGAATGCTCAAACTACCGCACAGTTGCACTCATCTCACACGCTAGTAAAGTAATGCTCAAAATTCACCAAGCCAGGCTTCAGCAATACGTGAACCGTGAACTTCATGATGTTCAAGCTGGTTTTAGAAAAGGCAGAGGAACCAGAGATCAAATTGCCAACATTCGCTGGATTATCGAAAAAGCAAGAGAGTTCCAGAAAAACATCTATTTCTGCTTTATTGACTATGCCAAAGCCTTTGACTGTGTGGATCACAATAAACTGTGGAAAATTCTGAAAGAGATGGAAATACCAAACCACCTGACCTGCCTCTTGAGAAATCTGTATGCAGGTCAGGAAGCAACAGTTAGAACTGGACATGGAACAACAGACTGGTTCCAAATAGGAAAAGGAGTACATCAAGGCTGTATATTGTCACCCTGCTAACTTCTATGCAGAGTACATCATGAGAAACGCTGGGCTAGAAGAAGCACAAGCTGGAATCAAGATTGCCGGGAGAAATATCAATAACCTCAGATATGCAGATGACACCACCCTTTGGAACTCAAAAGCCTCTTGATGAAAGTGAAAGAGGAGAGTGAAAAAGTTGGCTTAAAGCTCAACATTCAGAAAACTAAGATCATGGCATCTGGTCCCATCACTTCATGGGAAATAGATGGGGAAACAGTGGAAACAGTGTCAGGCTTTATTTTTTGGGGTTCCAAAATCACTGCAGATAGTGACTGCAGCCATGAAATTAAAAGACGCTTACTCCTTGGAAGGAAAGTTATGACCAACCTAGATGGCATATTCAAAAGCAGAGACATTACTTTGCCAACAAAAGTCCGTCTAGTCAAGGCTACGGTTTTTCCAGTGGTCATGTATGGATGTGAGAGTTGGACTGTGAAGAAGGCTGAGCGCCGAAGAATTGATGCTTTTGAACCGTGGTGTTGGAGAAGACTCTTGAGAGTCCCTTGGACTGCTAGGAGATCCAACCAGTCCATTCTGAAGGAGATTAGCCCTGGGATTTCTTTGGAGGGAATGATGCTGAAGCTGAAACTCCAGTACTTGGGCCACCTCATGCGAAGAGTTGACTCATTGGAAAAGACTCTGATGCTGGGAGGGATTGGGGGCAGGAGGAGAAGGGGATGACAGAGGATGAGATGGCTGGATGGCATCACTGACTCGATGGATGTGAGTCTGAGTGAACTCCAGGAGTTTGTGATGGACGGGGAGGCCTGGTGTGCTGCGATTCATGGGGTCGAAAAGAGTCGGTCACGACTGAGCGACTGAACTGAACTGAACTGAACCCTATCAAATTAGAACCCCATCATTATAACTTCATTTAACCTTACTTACTTCCTTACTCCAAATACAGTCACACTGGAAGGTTAAGATCTCAGCATCCAAATTTGGAGGAGGTAAAAATTCAATCTGAGAGCTTCCATGGTGGCTCAGTGGTAAAGAAGCTGCCTACAGGGCAGGAGACACAGGAGACACGGGTTTGATCCCAGGATATGGAAGGTCCCCTGGAGGAGGGCATGGCAACCCAGTCCAGTATTCTTGCCAGGAAAATCCAATGAACAGAGGAGCCTGGCAGGCTACAGTCCACAGGGTCGCAAAGAGTCAGACACCACTGAGTGATGAAACAACAAAAACAATTCAATCTATAGCTTTTTCTCCCCAGCATAACCTCTCATCACCAACAACACAGCCCACCCCTGGAGTATTCCAGGAGGACAGTTGAAAGGCCACTCTTCTGTGCTCCCAAAGGGTTCTGTGCATCCTCAAAAATATCTCTGACTGATTTTTATTTAAATTTTGGCCAGTTTGTGTATCTTCTTCAACCGAATATAAGCCACTAGAAGATAAGAACTACTGCTGCTTTATGTCTGCATCCCCAGAAACAGCACAGAACTTGCCACTTAGGAGATACTCAACAGTGTTTAGGAAGCAGAATTGAACTATTAAATTGATTTGATGAAGGGGCTTTGACAGAGCTGTGTTTGACAAACATTAATCTGGCCAAAATGTGCAGGATGGACTGGAGGTGGTGTATTAGTTTCCTGTGGCTGCTGTAACAAACTACAACAAGCTGGGTGGCTTTAACAACACAGGGTTACTCTCTTATAGCCATAGAAATCAGAAGTATGAAATCAGTTACACTGGGCTGAAACCAAGGTCCAGCAAAGTCATGGTCCCACCAGAGGCTCTAGAGGAGAACGGTTTCCTTCCTTTTCCAGCTTCTGGAGCTGCTCTGCTGACACTCCTTGGCTCAGAGCCCCTTCCTCCATCTTCAAAGTCTGCAGGGCAGCATCTTCAAATCTCTCCCTCTACCCTCTCTGCTGAGACTAGCGCATGGCCTTCTCTCTTCTGTGTGTGATGAAATCTCCTCTGCCTCCCTCTTATTAAGACCGTTGTGATTACATTGAGCCCATCTGGATAATCCAAGCTGATCTCCCTTTCAAGATCCTTAGCTGGATCTTCCAAGTACCTATTAACATACCAGGTCACATTCACAGATTTCAGGGATTAGAACCCAGCTGTCTTGGGAGAGGAGCATAATTCAGCCTACTACACATGGGTTGAGAGGCAACAAATTAGTTAGGAAACTACTAATAACACCTGCCAGATGCTTCCCCCTTAGCTGCACTTCTAGTCCTGGGTTTTACAGGTCAGTTTGCATCAATCACATGACTCCCATGTCCCAGAATGGCACCATAAGCTCTTTGAGAATATTTGGCCTAACCATCCGTGCTAAGTGAATTGCAGCATTGATCAGTGACCCAGTGAATTTATTTCACAAAGCTCATCTGTTTCAATTAGATCAAACATAAAAATTAAACTACTTTCCTTAAATAAAACTTTTTTAGTTGAATTATTTGGGCATTTATTGCAACTCATTATTCAGCTCCACCATGGGTCATAAGAGTTCATCATTTTAACTCAGATGGGAACCAAGACAATTTCCATTTTGTTCATAATTGGGACACCAAGAACCATAAGGGATAGGGTAAATCTGGGTATTAAAGCAGGCAGCAAACTAATAACCAAGTGGCTTTAGACATTTATCTGGAAGTGATGACAGATGGTTCCTGTCCCTGGGATACCTCCAGGGTAGAAGGGTTTATCTGCAGAGTTGACAAATAAACAGATCTTATAGGACTCATATAAAACCAAGTTTCTTAGTTACAGACTAGTAAAATGTCAGCTGGCACAGTAGGGCAAGGGTAAGTGCTCATGAGAAGGTGCCATTTAGAGGACAATAGACTCAAATGGAAGAGAGAGGAGGGACTTTGACGGGTCCATCCCAATAAACAGCAAACATTGTCAGGCTCACAAGAAAGAACTATTTCCAGTGTGAACTGTGATCTTCATACACCCTGCTGAGATCCACTCACTCTTTCAAGTTTTCTGCCTTTTAAACAAAATGCAGAATTAAATCTTTCGGGGTTGCCACATGTTATTTGTGATTAGCCTCTCTTGATGCTGAAAAGTGTATTTATCTATGGCTTTTAATCAGCAATACAAATGACAAATAGATGAACACAAAACACACACGCACACACACATACGCCTCTTATCTGAATGGACAGATGCAGAAACATGCCGCCCAGAATAAATTAGAGCCAAATGAACTCAAGATGAAACAAGCCTGGGGAAGACATTCCAGACCCACTAAAGAATGTGTTGTCATCAAAAATGCCCTGATCCCCTTTGGAGGGAGAGAGATATTTACAACCTCTATTCAGGCTCAGCTTGGGACAGAGGGTAAATGAGAGTCTCACCAGGCAAAAATGAGCCTTGGTCCCCTGGAAAAGAGAGCTTCTCTTTGGTTCTTGACCCCAGGAGCCTCCTGAACCCATGGAGGGAAGGAACAGCTAAGGAAGAGAAACCTCTGAAACAAGTTTCCACTGAAAAACAAAACAAAACATGGTTTTCGACTTTTGAAAATAAAACATTAAAGGCAATAATTTTCTTTCATCGTTCTGAAATAATGTTTTAGCAGTTGCATTGTTGAAACATGACTTCCTATCGCTATCTCTGTCTGTTAATATTCTTCAATATCAGGACAACACAAACAGATGGGGAAAGCTGGAACAACAAGCACAGCAGTGCAGGGCCTCAGGGTCACAGGGTGAGTGAGAGGTACCTAAAAATGTTCCGTGCTCCCCAGGCAGAGAGGTGGAGAGAGGTGCAGCAGACACCTCTGTGTGAAATCACCCAGGCCACGGAGGACCACTGTGTCTTTGATCTGGTGTTAATACTATCTCAGAAGGAAGAACAGTTCCCAGACTCGAGTAGAGAATAAGGGCTGTGCTGGGTGAGAGTGATTCTTCATTCCAGTTCAGCCTGCAGATGCCAATGGCGGAGACGCCACTCAGCATCTTCCACTGTATCTACAGTGAAGTGAAGTGAAAGTCGCTCAGTCGTGTCTGACCCCTTGGACTATACAGTCCATGAAATTCTCCAGGCCAGAAGACTGCAGTGGGTAGCCATTCCCTTCTTCAGGGCATCTTCCCAACGCAGAGATCAAACCCAGGTCTCCCACACTGGATTCTTTACCAGCTGAGTCACAGGGGAAGCCCAGGAATACTGGAGGGGGTAGCCTGTATCTCCTCCAGTGGATCTTCCCGACCTGGGAATCAAACCGGGATCTGCTGTATTGCAGGCAGATTCTTTACCAACTGAGCTATCAGGGAAGCCTATCTATAGTAACAGCCTCAAATCTATTGTTATAAGACATTTTATTTTCTAATGTAAGTTTTACTACTTTAATAAGTAAAGCATCACTACTGACAATAACTTAACTTTTGTTAAATGTAAAGCACACATCGTGTGAAAGCTGAATGACTAGAGACAAGACACTTTTCTTATTTTCTCCTTTTAGAACTCTGCTTCATATCTTTTCACTAAGATGGCATAAACCCATTGAGGAGGGATATTTTTATGCTTTATTTTTTTGGTGTAACAGAGTCTAACACAAAGCAGATGCCCAATTAAAAAAAAAACATTGTTAGTGAAATTAAACAAGAACTTTACTGGTGGCTCAGGCAGTAAAGAATCCGCCTGCAATGCAGGAGACCTGGGTTCGATTCCTGGGTTGGGAAGATCTCATGGAGAAGGGAATGGTTACCCACTCCAGTATTCTGGCCTGGAGAATTCCAAGGACAGAGGAGCCTGGCAGGCTACAATCCATGGGGTTGCAAAGAGGAGGACGCGACTGAGTGATTTTCACTTTCACATTTCACTATCTAAGAAATATAATCTCCATCCATATGAGTTGAAATATGTAACTCAGAGTAAGAGGCAATCCTAGGTATTGTTTAGTTCCAGCAATGGTTTGCCAGTGACTGAGTATCAATCAATATTCTGAGTTTGTGTTGCTGGCACTAATTCCAGAATATTGAACCCTGATTTAGATTCCACACTGAAAAGAGAAATTGATATTTGAAATTGTGTTCAGAAGGATAAAGGGTCTTGAGATAATCTCTTGCAATAATATTAATATTATTACTATTAATGTAACAACAAACTGAAATGTAAAACCTAGAGAAGAGGAGATGCAATGTCTGTCCTCAAACATTCGAAAGCTCATGCTATCTTAGTGTAATTAAGCTTATTATTGCTGGGAAGGCAAACCAGGACCTATCATTGATCTGAATGAGAACTGAGCTATAGTGTAACCAGTCTTCTCACAAAGCAATGACCTCCATGTTCCGAAACATTTTCCTATTCAAGCTTGTCAAATGCCAGAAACAAATAGCTAACTACTGCAGGCAGGCACTGTGCTATAGGATTTAAACACATCATATCCGGCTCTTAACACGTAAAGGCAGATATTATCCTCACTTTACAACTAAGAACTTGAGGCTCAGAGGTTAAGAAGCTTAGCCAAGGTCATAAAGCACTAGAACCATAAGGAAAGTCTGCAAAATCTCAGAGACCATGAAACAGTTAAGAAATATGAGGACCATAAATAGCTCCTGGGCTCTTCTGAATCAGTCTCACCAGGGTCCTATATCCGGGATTAAACCACAGCAGCAGGTAAATTCCAGTCAATGCCAATATTGGCATTGAATCAATAGTAAGTATTTTAAAAATCAAGTGGCAAACCCAGCATTCAAACCTAGATCTTTGAGTTGCCAAAATCCTAAGTCTTTCCACTATTTCATGTGGCTGCAAGGGGTCTCATCCTTCATATTCCTGTTGGCTCTAAAATTCTTCAATTTTGATACCACATACCCAACATAAAATATATAATACCTTTTCAAAAAAGAAGAGAAAACCTGCCCCTCCTCACAAAAATAAAAAGACCCATATCACAAAAATAGGCTTTAAACATATCATATTCAGCTCTTATAACAACACATAAAGGTAGATATTATCTTCACTTTGTAGCTAAGAACATTGAGACTCTGAGGTTGAGAAGCTTAGCCAAGGTCATAAAGCACAAGAACCAAAAGAAAAGTCTGCAAATTTTCAGAGATCATTAAACAGTTGAGAAATATGGGGACCATAAACAGTTCCTGGGCTTCCCAGATGGTGCTAGTGGTACAGAACCTGACTGCCAATGCAGTGGTAAAGAACTGTAGCAGACTTGAGAGGTGTGGGTTTGATCCCTGGATCAGGAAGGTCCCCTGAAGAAGGAAATGGCAACCCGCTCCAGTATTCTTCCCTGGGAAATCCCATGGACAGAGAAGCCAGGCAGGCTACAGTTCTTGGGGTCACGAAGAGTCAGACACGACTGAGCACACACACACACACACACATCATTACAGGGATTACTGCAGTTCAATGTGTATTATGAACAGATAACTCTGATTTCAGCTTGAGTCCAAAGCAACAAGAGTTTATTTTATTGAATCCCATTAGTCCAGCATTTTTATCTATTTATAAGGCTTTCAAATTAAACAGAAAAAAGTAGTTAAAGAAGTACTCTTGACTGTTTACAAACTTAATCTGCCTGTTAATAATTCATTTTTATTAATCACATTACCAGATTTCCCTTCACTGAACTAACAGAGGACATAAACTTTTGTGGTATCAGATTTCAGCCAGTGTCTGCTGTTGACTCATCTTGGGGTAGCTCATGGGAGAAAAAGGGTTCAATAGCAATTATTTTTTGTTCAGTGACTCTGTTTTTTCTGGATAAAAGGATTTAGTTTAATACCAAAAAGAAGTCATTTATGGATTAACATCTGATTTTATCATAATAACCTGAGCCACTTCACTTTTCCTAAGGACTTTCCTAATGCACAGAAAATGCCTTGGTCGGTTTCTGATTATATTCAAATCTTTCCATACAGTTTTAAAGCTATCCTTGTGTAGGAAATAGGATGGCATCACCTTACATCTCCTTTTCAAACATCAGTGAGGACTTCCCTAGTGGTCCAGTGGTTATGAATCTGTTGCCAATGCAGAGGACACGGGTTCTATCCCTGGTCCAGGAAGATCCCACATACCTCGGGGCAGCTAAGCCTGTGAGCCATGACTACTGAGCCTGCACTCTGAAGCCTGGGAGCCACAACTACTGAAACCCACCCACTCTAGAGCCTGTGCTCAAGAACAAGAGAAGCCAATAAGAAGTCTGCACACCTCAAACAGAGAGAAGCCCTCCTCGCCGCAACCAGAGAAAGCCCGAGTTCAGCATTGAAGACCCAGTGCAGCCATAAATTATTAATTAACTAATTTTAAATGTATCAAACACCAAAGAAACCAGGAAATTAAGCCACAACCTTCTGTGAAAATTAGTGGAAGTTGTGGGTCTTGTTCCCACAAAACTTCACATAGCACAGATACACAAAATCTTGGAAATAGTTCCATACAGTGCATCAGAAAAATTTCTTCTCATAAAATGACGGGGAAAATCTTGAGTTGAATTTCCCTTTCCTGACAATCACCATAGCCATCTCTACCTTCTCCCCGAAAACCTAACATGAAGAAACAATAAAAATAGAATATGTAGGAAAATCATCTCTGATGGTCTGGACCACTCTTGGTTCACAAGCTGGCCCTAGACACAGAGGGCAAGGAGACACTGAAGGAAAGGCCAAGCATTCCCGACTGGCAGGACGCGGGCTGAATAAATACGGGAACTTACCTTTCAGGTTGGTCTCAGGCGCCGCAAGCAGAGTTGGTCTCTGGGCTGCCTGCCAGAATCTCAAAAGTTTAGAGGCCCCAAGAGGGTTCAGCCACCTTTTCAGGGCAGGTGGTCTCAGCAAAACCCTCCTCTCTCCAGGGCGCCTTCTTCAGAATGGCTCCCACTGCAGGAGCACTGGCCACAATGTATATTCCAAGGACTGGGGAGGGATGAGGACATCCCATTGCCCGGAGGCAGCTACCTCCAGAATTCACCTGTCAGTCAGGTTATTCTCCAGGATCTCCTGCCAACAACCAAGCATGACCTGTAGAATCTTCATCTGATTTCTAAATAGGGCAACATAGCTGGGTGTGGGCTCCTAGTTTCCACTCTGAAGCTAGTACCTGTTTCCTTGTTAGTGGTTTTAAGGAAGGAACTTATTCAATTTGTCCTTGAAATGGTTCCAAATATCATAAGGCCCTCATTTGGTGTCTATCATTTCAAATTCTCTGATATGTTTCAGAAGGTCTATAACAGTATGCTGCTGCTGCTGCTAAGTCATTTCAGTTGTGTCCGACTCTGTGCGACCCCATAGATGGCCTCTCACCAGGCTTCCCCGTCCCTGGGATTCTCCAGGCAAGAACACTGGAGTGGGTTGCCATTTCCTTCTCCAATGCATGAAAGTGAAAAGTGAAAGTGAAGTCGCTCAGGTGTCCAACTCCTAGCGACCCCATGGACTGCAGCCTACCAGGCTCCTCTGTCCATGGGATTTGCCAGGCAAGAGTACTGGAGTGGGTTGCCTTTGCCTTCTCCCTATAACAGTATAGTATTTGCCATATCAACTATACCCAAAAATCCTTTAAAAATTCTGCAGACTAACATTCCTGGTCAATGGCCATGTGACAGAAGTCTCTGTATCTAGGAAGAGATGGGATTGATAAACTGTCAAACACCACCTTCTTCCACAGGACCATGAAGTCAGCCCCTTCCTCGCAAAGATAACACAATACGTACAGATTACAGAGAAAGGGAATAAAAACATGGAAGTTCTACAAACTCTTAAATGTTGCTCTTGCCCTGATTGACTAATCATACTTATTACTTTGTAATGGTGCATTAGAAGATAAACCTTGCCTTTCAGGAGAAAGGAACATTGTAATTAGACATTATAATAGACAATTATCTCTATTTTTTAAAAAAAGAGTAAAGGGTGACCCCGGCCGTAGGCAAGCAGTCAAGCTAAAACAAAAATCGAGTTGTTGTATGACAGAAATAAACAAAATGTTGTATAGCAATTATCCTCCAATTAATTTTTTTTTAATTCTAAGAAGATAAAAACAAAGATCTGGACCATGAGACACCTCTTTTGACCTTTTTAAGCTAATATAGAAGGTTTTAAGGTCAAAAGAGGTGTATCATGGTCCAGATCTTTGTTTTTATCTTCTTAGAATTAAAAAAAAATTAATTGGAGGATAATTGCTATACAACGTTTTGTTTATTTCTGTTAACAATAACCCTGTGTATGAGACAGCAAAAGAGACACTGATGTATAGAACAGTCTTATGGACTCTGTTGCAGAGGGAGAGGGTGGGAAGATTTGGGAGAATGGCATTGAAACATGTATAATATCATGTATGAAACGAGTTGCCAGTCCAGGTTCGATGCACGATACTTGATGCTTGGGGCTGGTGCACTGGGACGACCCAGAGGGATGGTATGGGGAGGGAAGAGGGAGGAGGGTTCAGGATGGGGAACACACTGTATACCTGTGGCGGATTCATTTCGATATTTGGCAAAACTAATAACAATATTGTAAAGTTTGAAAATAAAATAAAATTTAAAAAAAAATAGAAGAAGGTTTTAATACTGCTCAAACTTCAAAAGAAAAGAAAGAGATCTCACTATCTGAGACTATTGGGACTATCTAATGGTTATGTAATGTAATTGTAAGTATAAAATAAAAAAGGGACTTCCTTAGAAAACAGGCTTCCCTTGTGGCTCAGCTGGTAAAGATCCACCTTCTCCCACCTGCAATGTGGGAGACCTGGGTTTGATCCCTGGGTTGGGAAGATCCCTTGGAGAAGGGAAAGGGTACCCACTCCAGTATTCTGGCCTGGAGAATTCCATGTGGCAAGAGTCGGACACGACTGAGCAACTTTCACTCATTGGAAAACACTTTTTGCCTGGAACTTCATGTCTTATAAGGTTCATTGCTTAAAAAAAAAAAAAGGACTAAGTAATTAACTGTGCTCTGGCAAAAGAGAAGGAAGTCTGCCCAACCTCTGATCTAAATATTCTAAAATTCCTAGAGTAGAAGTATAGCCATAAACAAAAAAATATTTAATCTTAATACCAGATGTGTAAACAATCAAGGAAAAAGTTTATATTTTATAATAACAATCCTCAGGATTACAACATAAATATGAATCTTTAAAAATTAAAAAAAGTATTTAAAACTAGGTTAAACCTTTTTTCTACAATATATGTTAAAGGAAATGTCCAATACAAGGACACCTCATTCTAAAGGAACTCAATTCCGGTATTTTAAAGCATTTAATATATTTTGACAGTAATGGAATCTAAACATATCAGTTCATTACATATGTACATTTTCCCACCTCCAAAGTGGTTTGTTTCATAGGCTGAATTTCTAAGAAAAAAAAATGATAAATGCACAGTTTTAAATTATTCTTAGAGAATCTCTGAACCAGTTAACATATTCTTACTGCAGGTACTTAGATAATGCTTACCCTGAGAAGCAGATAATAGGAATAATTAAGAAGCAAAATAGCAAAAATGAAAAAAAACAGAGATGTTTTAAAAAAGAAAACAGGTAAATATTTTATAAACATGCTATAGAAGCTTTTGTGTTGAGATATTTCCAATAACATTATAGACCTGGGTCAAAGGACATTTCTCAAGAAGTTCTTTAAATTTTCTTAGTAATTTTGACTATAATTAGGATAAGATGTTTCCAGGAGGATGGTAGTGTGAAAGCCTCATTGTCCAAATTGCTAACAACCTCTTTCCCATATGGTTTCCTGGGTGTTAATCTACTTCTCCATTCACTTGCTCTTAGAAATATAAAATAAGCACACTGTCAATTAACATTTCTATTCATTATTGAAGCTCCAATGTACAATCAGAGCAGCTTTTAAAGAATTTCAAATAATATGTTTTCTCAAGTGTCTGAGAGATTGAAAGGGTTAAATTTTATCTCTCTGCATACAAAAGTATAAAATGAAGCATATGTTTTAATAACTAACTAGATTCCTTAAGAAAGCTGTTTGCAAACCGTGATGATGAGAGTCCCAGATTTCTAAGAAGTAAAGAAGAGACTATTGAAGGTGAGAGAGGCACAGACACGGAGGGCGAAGGCTCCCTTTTGCTTCACTCCATCCCGTAGCTACAACTGATGCACTGGGATCCCTCGTAGAGACTATTGAAGTTGAGAGAGGCACAGACACTGAGGGCGAAGGCTCCCTTTTGCTTCACTCCATCCCGTAGCTACAACTGATGCACTGGGATCCCTCGTAGAGACTATTGAAGGTGAGAGAGGCACAGACACTGAGGGCGAAGGCTCCCTTTTGCTTCACTCCATCCCGTAGCTACAACTGATGCACTGGGATCCCTCGTAGCACTTTACCTGAAAATGGAGTTCTGCTTTAGAACAAAGGCAGTTTTCAAGAGAGGCACTGAAGTCATAGCTAGCCAAATGACAGTTTTCTAGGATAGAAATAAATGGTGATAAAAGAAGAAACAAAGAGAGAAATGGAAAGGTTTATTATACTAGTTGAGTTATATAATCCCTTGGGTACATCACTCTGGTCTGGGAAACACATGTAGTCATATGCTAGTGTGTACATAAAGCCTCAGGATAAATAAATGTCAGTTAGTATTATTCCGAGAGCACCAACCTCATTTGAATTGTATATTAAAACAAATTTGGATATATTATTGAATGAACCTAAAGTTCAAGTAAATTATAAAATAAAACACTAGTCTTGGAAATTTTATCCTTGCAGAGAGCAACTGGGATCTACACTCACAGGCCCCCAAGATGTGCATTTACTCTTCACTACCATTTGGAATACTTTTCATTGAAACGTACTAAATTACAGTGAAGTCCTGTCATAATATACCCAATGACAATGCTAACTAGAAGACAAAGTGATTGACTATTGGCTCCTGGTTCTCAAAAGAGGCAAGATAATGTTCTTATCTTCTGCAGTAGGGAGGGGAGAAGAGAGGAAAAAATGAATGCTCAGTATATATTTATTTATAATAACCAGTCTGTTTCTATATAGCTGATAGATGAAAAAAAGTTTTTTCCCCTTTTTATTATATAACAACTAGAAAGCTGATCAAAAAGTATTGTTTTTCATTATTTTTGCAGTAATGAGATTGTGCATGTTATGCATTTGCAAATTTTTGGACCTTATTTATAGCATTATGGCAGCGTGTACTGTGCTTATTCTCCCTGGAACCGTTATTGGTCAAGACAGAAATCTATCTAGATTGTAGTTATCTGGTCTATAAAATTCAAATTTGACTATATTAGGGATAGTAATTATGAGAAACAAATGCTTCCATCTGCCTCATGACCATGGCAAACATGAGCCTGGAAATAGTCTCAGATCCCTTCTCTGTGTTTTCCAGGTAACCACAGCTGATCAACAGGGGATAAATTGTACAATATTTGCTATATCTGGACTAGATTATCCTCAAGTATTCTACAAACTAAATTTTATACTTAATATTCCAGAGATGAGTCACAAACACATAGCCCTTCTAAGAAAAGCCAGTCAAATTGTGTTTGTTTTTTCTTTAATTGAATATACTTTAACATATACCTTTGCATAAATTTAAGGTGTACAACATGTTGCTTTGATACACTTACATATGGCAACGTGATTGCTGTTGTAGCAACATGTAGCACCTCATATTCTTTATATAGACTTTCTTTGGCTCTTGTCATGTGCAGGGATGATGGCAACCAGCCACACTGGTCACAACTGATCCTCAGGGTAGAGAGCATAAATCAGAAGTAATTACATACAAGTTGGTCACTGGAAGACAACCACCTCTGAAACCCCTCTCTCAGGAATTGAATCTTCTCTCTTGGCACATGTATTTCCAAGAGATACATGCAGTGAAAGACTGTCAACCTAATATCAGGTTAGATCCCACATGATATAAAGCTAACCTATCATTCCTCTTCTCCGTAACACTCTCCTGTATATCCTAGTCAAAAAAAAAAAAGAAGAAGAACCAAGCCCTAGTGTAACAGGGACATTGAGGTCCGAAAGGTTAAGTAACTTTCCCAAAGTTACACAGCACAGGAGTTAAGTAATGGCTTCCAGTTGTTTCTCACTTCATTTTACATGTTCAAAATTTAGATTTGAATACTGGAGTTTAAGGTTTCCCTCTGTAGAAATGCAAATCAAAACTACAACGAAGCATCACCTCACTCAGGTCAGCACGGCCATCATAAAAAGATCTATAAATAATAAATACTGAGGAGAGTATGGAGAAAAGGGAACCCTCCAATGCTATTGATGAGAATATAAATGGGTGCAGCCAAGTGGCTGCCATCATAAAAAGGTCTCTTCAGTATTTATTATTTATAGACCTTTTTATGATGGCCGTTCTGACCTGAGTGAGGTGATGCCTCGTTGTAGTTTTGATTTGCATTTCTATAGAGGGAAACCTTAAACTCCAGTATTCAAATCTAAATTTTGAACATGTAAAATGAAATGAGAAACAACTGGAAGCCATTACTTAATTCCTGTACTGTATAACTTTGGGAAAGTTACTTAACTTTTCTGACCTCAATGTCCCTGTTACACTGGGGCTTGGTTTTTTTTTTTTTTTGACTAGGATATACAGGAGAGTGTTATGGAGAAGAGTATCCCAGGGACGGTGGAGCCTGATGGGCTGCCGTCTATGGGGTTGCACAGAGTCAGACACGACTGAAGCGACTTAGCAGCAGCAGCAGCAGCATGGAGGTTCCTTAAAAAACTGAAAATAGAATTACCGTATGATACAGCAATCCCACTCCTGGGCATATATCCAGAAACAACTCTAATTTGAAAATATGCATGTACCTCAGTGTTCACAGCAGTACTATTTACAATAGCCAAGACATAGAAGCAACCTAAATGTCCACTGACAGATGAATGGATAAAGAAGATGTGGTACATATACACAATGGAATACTACTCAGCCACACACACACACACACACACACAATTAAATAATGCCATTTGAAGCAACAAGCATGGACCTAGAGATAATCACACTAGGTAAAGTAAGTCAGAGAAAGACAAATATCATATTTCACTTATATGTGGAATCTTTAAAAATGATATAAATGAATTTATTTACAAAACAGAAATAGACTCACAGACATGGAAAACAGACTTATTGTTACCCACGTGGAAAGGGAGGTGGGGGATAAATTAGGAGTTTGGATTAACATGTATCAACTGCTGCTGCTGCTGCTAAGTCATTTCAGTCGTGTCCAACCCTGTGTGACCCCATAGACAGCAGCCCACCAGGCTCCTCTGTCCCTGGGATTCTCCAGGCAAGAATACTGGAGTGGGTTGCCATTTCCTTCTCCAATGCATGAAAGTGAAAAGTGAAAATGAAGTCGCTCAGTTGTGTCCGACTCTTAGTGACCCTACGGACTGCAGCCTACCAGGCTGCTCCGTCCATGGGATTTTCCAGGCAAGAGTAACTGGAGTGGGGTGCCATTGCCTTCTCCAATATAACCACTACTACATATAAAATAATGAACAAGGATCTACTATATAGCACAGGAAACTATATTCAGTGTCTTGTAACAACCTATAATGGAAAAGAATCTGAAAAAGAATTCCTATAGATATTCTTTTTCATATCCTGAAAACTGAACTGCTTTGCTATACGTTGATATTGGCTCTCTTTGGAGAAGGCCATGGCACCCCACTCCAGTACTCTTGCCTAGAAAATCCCATGGACAGAGGAGCCTGAAAGGCTGCAGTCTGTGGGGTTGCTAAGAGTCGGGCACGACAGAGCGACTTCACTTTCACTTTTCACTTTCATGCATTGGAGAAGGAAATGGCAACCCACTCCAGTGTTCTTGCCTGGAGAATCCCAGGGACGGGGGAGCCTGGTGGGCTGCCATCTATGGGGTCGCACAGAGTCAGACACAACTGAAGCGACTTAGCAGCAGTAGCAGCAGCAGAGTTTTTTGTGAGGATTAGAACGTAGCTGTATAAAGCAGCGCCTGACACTTGCCCAGCGTTTTAAATGTAGCCATTTGTATTTGGTCAGTCTGAGGACACATGTGGGTAAGAGGGAAGGAGTGAAAGACTGACCTTGAGATTTGTCAGATGAAGGACGGTGGGCATGGGAACACTGCTAATCAAGATAGGAAACATTCATTTCCTTTGCATAACTGTATCTCAAAGTAAAAACAACATTAAAGGAACTATCAGAGAATAGAAATGTTTAAGCTTTAAGAGACTTCCAGAAACCATCCGCCCATATTTCTACCCTTATACAGGCAAACAATTCAAAATAAATAGTTATCTCTTTTCTTCTTTGAAGCCACTGGGGAAAGAAAATACATAACCTTCCTGAACATTCCATTTCAGTATTTGATCCCTTTGCGTTTCCATAGATCTTCATTAGATCCAACTGGAATCTCTCTTGCCTTAGTGTAAGCCGTCTTCATCCTATCCTGTTCTTTGCTGACAGAAAACGTGTTCTTGTGTGTGTGTGTGTGTGTGTGACTAAAACTCTTCCTAGATGGTAATTACCTCAGCCTTCTCTTCCAGAAGCAAACATATCTCCATAGCTTCCATTTTTTTCATAGCATCAGTTTCCAGCTCATTCATCCTTCTCATTCTTTCCTGACCTTTTTTTCCCTTTTGCTACAGCTATCTTTTCTTTCTTTCTTTCTTTTTTTTTTTTTTTACAAAAGATGAAAACTATGAGAATTATTTTCTTGCCTTGAAAAACTGAATTTCTTACCTTTGAACTGGTTGAATTCTTCGTCTTCCCTACCAAACAGAGCAAAACGATTGTTTAACCCAGAGGTTTCACACCCTGGGAAGCTTGAATTTTCAATAATTAGCTGTTAAATTACCTTTGTGCAGAAAGAGGGAGAATGTACAGCAGTCTTTTTAAATGTTTTCCTCAGACTCTTCACATGCTAATCATAATAAAACCTTGAGACGCTGAAACAATGCCGATACATTTAGAGGTGCATAAAGATTAAGTGCTAAAATAAAATTCTTGTTTTAAATCTGGGAAGTCTGTAATAACCTCACATTTTTACTGTTCCTTAAGAAATAAACACTGACTTGAATACAAAACAAAACAATTGAAGCTGAAAATTTTAAACTGCAGGTTGGCAATGGCTACCTCTAGAAAAGAGGGCAAGAAAGCTGGGGTTTGCAGGGTCACCCTGGATGTGGGCAGAGGTTCTTAGCACTTTCACCCTGACAAGAGGTCAGGACCCTAGGGCAAGGTCAAACAGCCTTCAGTTAAAAGGAAGCTGACGGAGGGATGAAATCTTTTTAAGTACAGTTAGACAACAAAGGGGATATACAGTACTCAATAACTGTGCTCCCCAAAGACCCACTGAAAGAAAATGGAATAAAGAAACTAAGATGTTTCCCCACACAAACTTAATTAAAGTTTTTCTCAAAGGTTGGTCTGATTTTTGTTTTTTGGTGGGGGGTTGCGGGGGTGCGTGGGGTGGGGGGCAGCAGCATGAAGGAAAGGAGAGTGGAGTTTTCATAAAATCTGAAATCTGCTTCTTTTTTCAATCTTTCACCTGGGGCTTTAAAAAAAAAGTTGTTTTTTTATATATCCTCTCCAATCTTTGCTTCTAGCAGGCATAGTTCTCATTAAATCTCCCCCCTGCCCCCCCAAAAAAGCTTTTCCTTTGACTGATGGCTTTTTTTAAATGCTTAATCTGGTTTTTCTTGTAATTGAATGGCAGTGCGTCCAATATACCCTTCGCTGTTGCAATGAATCACCATTTCCTGCATCTCCTTAATGCAGTTAAGGGATGTCAGAATTATCTCAGGGGTGGCAGGTTTTCCTTATCTTAGGATGATAGCAATGTCTCCAGTGAAGAGAACGCCTCATTGCTGTTTTTAAAGACTCCTCTGCAATATTCAAATCATTCTGAATTTAAAGAGTAAGAAAGGCCTTTCAAAGAAAAAGAAATGGCTAGAAATTATTACTGGAGTCAGGCACTAAAAGTGCAGAACTTAGTCATTAGCTGACCCAGGGCTGGGATCTACAAGAACTCTCATAGAGATCTGAGCTTCTGAGTAGCAAGACAAGTCTGTGGATTCAACTGTGGTACATCCAAGAAGTTCTCCTGAAAGGAAGCCAGATTTGTGACAGTAGAAATGGCACCTTGGAGAAAGCTGACTATTTGTTGCCTGCTTTTTCACTAAGAAAGTCAAAAAGGTTGAAGTAGAAGCTTTCTGAGCACCACGCCTTTCTAAGCTGCAACGCCCCACCACGCACGGGCACACACATGTACCATGACAGAGTTCAACTTCTCACAAGCCTCCACTGGCCTTGAAACAAGGAAAAAAACCACACCTTCGGGGAAACAATGAGATCAGCAGGATTTAAGACTTTCTCTTTGTGATTCCTCCCCTTCTCTTCTGAAGCTCTTTGGAGTACCCAGTGACCATCTTGCTGATCTTCTCTGCAATCAAATTCAAAATGAACTAGACATCAAACATCCTTTACTTTGGCTCACTAAATGGATATTACTTTAGCAGGAAATAAATATCCTGAGTGACCTCTGTTGTGGTCCGGGAGTGGGTTGGAAAAAAATTTCCAGACATGAGACAGAATGAGAAGGAAATAAAGTTTATTAGAGTGGGAGATGCTGTTAGAACAGTGGGCCAGCTCAAGGGAGAACCAACATTGAACAGGGGTCCTTAGTCCACTTTTATACCCAGGGTACAAGGAGTGGGATAGGGGTCTTGTGGGTCATTTGATGATTGGATGAGGCACGTATACTGGGTGGAGGGAAGAGTAAGTACCTTCTCCCTATGAGGTAGGAGGGGAGATACATTATACTGCTCAGGAGGACCTGAAATCCATTAATAGTTACAACATGGGGGAGGGAAGGATGATTAAGGGTCTGGTTTTTCCTTCCTGCATTCCAAGACCCTCCTTGGTTTTATATGCTCTTTCATCCTTGGGTCACCACAACCTCTTCCATGCATTTCTGTTTTTTTATATCTTTGTAAGCTCCGGGAGTTGGTGATGGACAGGGAGGCCTGGTGTACTGCCATGGGGTCACAAATAGTCGGACGTAACTGAGGGGACTGAACTGAACTGAACTGATGTCTTTGACACATAAAAACACACTGAAAAGTTTTGGCTCAAGGAGCCCCCTTGCTTTCCCTAAAATCTTACTGCACTTTCTGATACTGGATTCTGTCATGGATAAGAAGCCAGAAGAGACACTTGTCTAAATGGTGCCATGCTCTCCTAAGACAAAGCTACCCAGTTGCCCAGCTGGAGCTCATGAGCACCCCTTTCCCATCCCCACCAGTGGTGCTCAGTCATGTCTGACTCTTTGCGGCCCCGTGGACTGTAGCCCGCCAGGCTCCTCTGTCCATGGAATTTTCCAGGCAAGAATACAGGAGTGGGTTGCCATTTCCTTTTCCAGGGGATCTTCTTGACCCAGGGATTGAACCCATGCCTTTTGCATCTCCTGCATTGGCAGGTGGACTCTTTACCACTAACGCCACCTGGGAAGCCCCAACCCAGGTATTCCTTAAAGGCCAGGGAAGTGTCTTATCATTCTCTTATATCCAGCTGGAAGAAGTAAGCCCCTGGACCTTATAAAAAGAATTTTACCTGTGAAATTAAAGTTATTGAGAGATGGTAGCTGTCATTTACCTTAAGCTCATCTTCGCTCAACCAAGCTGACCTTTCATGTGTTTATTTAGCTCAGATGTGTCTCTACTCAGAAAGCTCAAGACATATTTGCTTTGTACCTAGAATAAAGATTAAATATATATAATCACTGAGCATTTCCTAGGCCCCAAGGTAGAACAGAAACTCATCAGATCCACTGGACAGACTCTTCTCTAGGGTAGTAATTACTGACTATTACACCGCCAAGACTATCCTTGTCATTTCCTTCTGTAGACCACATGATTTGAAAAATTTTGTCTACAAACAGGCACATATTAAGGAATAATTTATTTTCTTTTTTCATTAATCTAATAGATGCAGCTGTCAGTAGTCAGAACTCTGGATAGATTGAGATAAATATATTACAACAATGGATTTGTACAATCCCAGCCCAAAGCAAAGAATCTTAACATTTTAATTAGTCTGTTAATGCTATTATGAATAAACATGTCATTCCTATTTTATTTTTAGAGACATCAAAAATAGCTCATAAATCCTCATTACTATCCTGGGAGCTACTAGACGAGGACAAAGCTCCCAGACCATCCATCCCTCTTTGATTACCTTTATCCCTCGGTATTTCTCTTTTCTAGTGCCAGATTGTGAAATACCAGTGAAACATTCTGGCGCATCAAACAATTAATGCCTTACCCATGTCATTGTCTAATATTTCATGTCTTCATTCCTGCTTCCCAATAAAGTATTAACATGGGTTCCTAAGGTGGTAACACCGCTCACCCCTAGCTTGGCCCTGATGCCCCTGTGCTTGTGTATGAGACAGCAAAAGGGACACTGATGTATAGAACAGTCTTATGGACTCTGTGGGAGAGGGAGAGGGTGGGAAGATTTGGGAGAATGGCATTGAAACATGTAAAATATCATGTATGAAACGAGTTGCCAGTCCAGGTTCAATGCACGATACTGGATGCTTGGGGCTAGTGCACTGGGACGACCCAGAGGGATGGTATGGGGAGGGAGGAGGGAGGAGGGTTCAGGATGGGGAACACATGTATACCTGTGGCGGATTCATTTTGATATTTGGCAAAACTAATACAATTATGTAAAGTTTAAAAATAAAATAAAATTTAAAAAAATAAAAAAAAAATAAACCACCCTCACAGATAGTGATGTCTGTGAACTAGCCTTGCAGGTTAGTTTTCCTGCAATGAAACTATGTTCCTGGGACATTTTCCCAGAAATGTCCAAGTACTTCGGTTTGGTTGAAATGCATCTTTGTACAATAAGGCTTTGTTAATTCAGTGGGGGAAATCCAACTGCTTCCAAGAATAAAGTAGTTGGCTTAAGAATTTTTTTTCTTTCTTTTATGTAAGTAATTTGTTTATTTATGGGCTTCCCTGGTGGCTCAGAGGTTAAAGCCTCCGCCTGCAATGCGGAAGACCTGGGTTCAATCCCTGGGTTGGGAAGATCCCCTGGAGAAGGGAATGGCAACCCACTCCAGTATTCTTGCATGGAGAATCCCATGGAGGGAGGAGCCTGGGGGGCTACAGTCCACAGGATCGCAGAGTCGGACACGACTGAGTGACTTCACTTTGACTTTAAGTAGTTGGCTTAAGAATTTTTTTTCCTTTCCTTTATTTAAGTAATTTGTTTATTTATGGGCCATGGAGGGAAGCATTATACAAACAAAACATCATTTAATTAATTGTACCCTATACATTTCAAATGGTTTGACTTGGGGTTGTGGACTCAAGATCTGACAAAGCCATTGAAGGGGTAATGCCTAACGCTATCCTATAAACTCCAACTTGTTGTTGTCGTTCAGTCATTAAACCATGTCCGACTCTGCAACCCCATGGACTGCAGCATGCCAGGCTTCCCTGTCTTTCACTGTCTCCTGGAGCTTGCTCAAATTCATGTCCTTTGAGTCAGTGATGCCATCCAACCATCTCATCCTCTGTTGCTCCCTTATCCTTTTGCCTTCAATCTTTTCCAGCATCAGGTCTCCAAATATTCTACTTAAAAAAAAAAAAAAAAGACTTTGTTCTATCCCTAGAGAAATATTTGTAGCACAAATTTAGTCTGTGTGCTGTATTTTCTTTAAAATACTGTTGTCTGTCATAAAACACAGGGGGGCTAGAATGGCTAACCACATTGGAATGACACTGACATATCCACTGCCTGGCAACCATTCCTAGAATTGCCTCGCTCTTTAACCAGGAATGGGGATTTGAAGAGAATCCTATTTGCTGCTTTAAGCAAAAAAAGATTTCAAGTGATATGCCCATGATTATCTGCATTCTGTCCATTACTATTTCCTCTGTAAATTGTATCAGTGGCTTTAGCCAGATCTTAGTGCCTTCCCTCCACTTTCCTGGGTTCAGTGAGAGGAGAAGTCATGCTACATCTGATCACTCTGCAACCTCCCTGACGCTCACCAGGTTTGCTGGAATAGTCCTTCCTCAACATGCTACAGAAGCCAGGTCTCTGTCTATGCACCACGTGTGTCCCTAATCAGGACAAGAAATGTCTCTTAGAAACAGGAAATGAAAGACAAAGCAAATGGATTATGATCCCTTACATGACTCAGAGGAAAAGAGAGGCTCTGTTGAGGTTTTAGAGGAACAACATCTTGAATCAGCACATCCTCACCAAGATAGGGATCCTTTCCAGTGTTCAGTATCTGTTACCTTAGTTCTCTAAAGCCTATCAATTGAAAGAAGCAGTAATTTGTCATGAAATTATAGCCAAAAGTAATTGTATGGCGTTTTCATGACAGTGAATCTCCTTTTAAGACTTTTACACCCATTCATGAGAGGAGGTCATGGCAGGCAGGTGTGTTTCTCTCCCAACAGAATAACGTGGTGCCAAGAGGCTATTTTTCTTGAGTTACCACTGAACTAAGTACTTACTGGTGAAACATCCAGCCCTCTGGGCTGGTCAGCAGGAACAGACTCCACCACAGGTCCTGCTGTTTATTTACTCTCATTGGTCAAATGTCAGCACATCACTGTTTTGCCTGTAACACTAAACTGTTCATCCCCTAGAATGTGGAGAAACTGAAGCAGGTCAGAGGCACCTATGCCAGGACACCAACTCCAAGTCAAAACATCCTGCCCGCGACATGATGTGGCTCCTTCTGGAGGCCTGTTTATCCGTTCTGTCAGAGTTCTGAGCCGCTATTGGCTTTTAACTACCTTCCAAGAAACATGTCCTGACATTGATCCTTGTTCGTCTTTGGGGTCGTAAGATCTAATCTGCTCATCCAGTTCTAGCCCCCTGTGATCTCAGGAGCCCTACAGTGATATATCTTGTCTTTTTTTCAGGTTTGGACCTCTATGACCAATCACCCACCCCACAGGAGCCCAGACCAACACAGTAGACCTCACTTACCCTCCTGGGGAGCTAAGGTCACATTTCCTGTGTGCTAAAGATTTGCCTAAAGGAACATTAATTCCTCACCCCCAAAGTTAACTGAAATGATCACAGTTTTTTACAAGGCAGCTCTATGATATATATCTCCATTCCTCTTCAAATTAGAGTTTTCTTAAGGCAGACACCATGTCCTTTTAGCCGCAGTTCCCTGGAAATCTCCTTCTTAAAGTGAGAATTCCAGAGACACTGGTTGAATTTAACCGAAACAAACACTTCAGATATTATATATTTTTTAAAAAAGGCTTCAGGGACATCCCTAGTGGTCCAGTGGTTAAGACTCCACCTTCCAATGCAGCGGAGAAGAATTTGAAGAGAATCCTATTTGTTGCTTTCAGTGAAAAAGATTTCACTAGTTCGATCCCAGGTCCAGGAGTTAAGATCAAAACTAAAACAGAATCAATATTGTAACAAATTCAAAAGACTTTAAAAATGGTCCATATGAAAAAAAAATCTTTTAAGAAAATAATAATAATTTTATAAAAAGCTTTCCTAGGTCCAGTTGGACTTGCTACTGTGTGAAGGAATTTGAGTGATTTAGTGCACAATTCCCCATGTGTGTTAGGCCAGGGATGAGATGGGGAAGCAGAAATGGAGTTGTCCTCCTCACCCCGTATCCCATATCTTGTCCTATAGCCCCTTTGAGAAGCACTGCATGAGAGATGTCACTGAAGGTGGCATGCTGCCTGCACACATTAAAGTGAGAGAAAACAGGAAGGGTATGTGAATCACCCATTTAGTGATGGATAATCTTAAAGAGCTTGTAGCAGCAGCATCCATGTACCAGGAGACAGGATGCTGAGTGACAATGGAATTTATCAGCAGCCTGTGAATGTTGAGATGAAATAGAACAGGTAGTGAAGAACTAAGACAGACAATGTAACCCACCATGAAAACAAGGAGCCTGGCAGCCGGGAGTCACTGCATCCAGCAGCTGGCTGCAGACTGAGCGCTGCTTAGGGAATTGTAAATAAGCAGGCAGATCTCTGCAAGGCAATGATGGTGTTATCTGCCTTAACTGTGCATACACACAAATGAAATACTGGGACCTGCTCCCTGACGCAGAGGGAGCAAACCTCATGGAAAGAGAAGGCCTCATACTCCTCTTGGGGGACATGGAAAGTCCAGCCCCGTGTATGCAATCCTGCCTTCTGACATGCATCCTAAAGACCTGAAGAACAATCCAGGCTTCTCTGCACAATGACTCCCCAAAACACTGAGAACCTCAGGCAACAGGGCTCAGCTCCTCCAGGAGTCTTCCTGAGGTGTACATGACTATAGCGGCACGTGCACACACATGCACACACACTCACAGGCCTCTGCACACGCAGGACTAGATGTTCCCTTCTGTGCTCCCATTACTTTCTACCAACAGTTATAAGTGCCCAGAGGTTGCCATAATGAACTCTCATGGCACACCTAACAGAATGGCTACAATAAAATCTGGTGACAACACCAAATGCTGGTGGCGATCTAGAGAAAGTGCATACATTGCTGGTGGGAATACAGCCACTTTGGGAGAGAGTTCAGCAATTTCTAAAAGAGAAAAAATTAAACGTGTACCTTTATCATAGGACCCAACAATTGCACTCTTGGACATTCATCCCAAAAGAATGAAAACTTCCTGACACAAAGGCTCAAACACAAATGTTCATAGCAGCCAAAAACTAGAATCAGCTCAGACATGCTTCAACCAGTAAATAGTCTGAGAAATCACAGAAACATGCCATAAAATACTATTCAGCAATAAAGAGGAACAAATCATTAATAAATACAACAAGTTGGATGACTCTCTAGGGAATTATACTAAATGAAAAAAAAGCAATTCCAGAAGATGACATTCTGTATGACTACATTATACTCTTTTGAAATGATGAAATTTCAAAAATCATGGACAGATTAGTGGTTGCCAAGGGTTAGAGACAGGGCAGAGGTAAGATAAGAGAGAGGCAGGTGTGATTATCGAAGAGACACAGAGGGACCCTAGGGTGTGGAACAGTTCAGAATCTTGACTGTGGTGGGTAAATGCATCTATACAGGTGGTAAAAATTATATACATCTTAACACACACGTTTACATACACACACGAACACAAGTACAAGTAAAACTGAGAAAGATCAGTGGATTGTATCCATGTCAGCATTCTCATCGTGATATTGTACTATTATTTTGCAAACTGTTGTAACTGACGGAAAATGGACAAAGTATACAAGGGATCTCCACTCTATTTTATACCTTACAACTGCATTTGAATCTTCAACATCAATGAGAGAGAAAGAATGAGAGATAGACTGACTGAAAAGATATAACAACAAATTGCAACATGTCCCCTTGTTTGAGTTTGTTTTAGGCTATAAATGAAACTTTGGGGACTTCCCTCATGGTGCAGGGGTTAAGAATTTGCCTGCCAATGCAGGGGACATGGGTTCCATCCCTGGTTCAGGAAGATCCCACACACCACGGAGCAAGTAAGCCCACTAAGCAGTGTGTCACAACCACTGAGCCTGCGCTCTAGAGCCCATGCTCCCCAACTAGAGAAGCCACCACAATGAGAAACCTGAGCACCACAAAGAAGAGTAGCCCCCACTCACAGCAAGTAGAGAAAGCTTGCATGCAGCAACAAATACCCAGCGTAGCCAAAGATTAATACGTTTTAAAAAAGAAAAGAACTCTGGAGAAACTGGGAGAATGTGAGTATGGACAAGATGCTAGTGATACTGGTAGTGATTGTTAAATTCTTTGAGGTGATAATGGTATAGTTCTTAGAAGGTAGATGCTTATATTTTGAGATGAAGTGACATGAGTCTAACATTTCCTTTTGAATGTGTGTGCATGTATATACAGGTATACATCTATAGATATATAAATAGCATTATTCACTTAACACTTTTATATTTTTAACTGTTCATTTTTAAAAGTTGGATAAAAGTTGAAAATGTTGTTGAAATGATTATGGCCAAAGAAATAATCAGAAATGGTGTTCAAGATTAATATGACAAGGATTATCTATGTTCAATATTATTTATAATAGCAAAAAGAAAATAGAAACAGTTGGAATATTAAGTAACTAGAATATGAGCTCTGGAGAAGGAAACAGCAACCCACTCCAGTATTCTTGCCTAGAGAATCCTGTGGACAGAGGAACCTGGTGGGCTGCTGTCCATAGGGTCGCACAGAGTCGAACACAACTGAAGCAACTTAGCATTCATGCATGCATTGGAGAAGGAAGTGGCAACCCACTCCAGTATTCTTGCCTGGAGAATCCCAGGGACAGAGGAGCCTGGTGGGCTGCCGTCTATGGGGTCACACAGAGTCGGACACAACTGAAGCGACTTAGCAGCAGAATGTGAGCTCTAGGAAGACATGTACTTTGTCTTGGTCCCTGAAGTATCCCCAGCATCCAGGACATTGCCTGGATACAGTTGTTGTCTAGTCGTGTCCAACTTTTTGTGACCCCATGGACTGTAGCCTGCCAGGTTCCTCTGTCCACGGGATTTCTCAGGCAAGAACACTGAAGTGGGTTCCATTTCCTTCTCCAGAGTATTTTCCCAACCCAGGGATTGAACCCGTATCTCCTACATCGACAGGCGGAGTCTTTATCACTGAGCCACCAGGCACTAAGTAGAAACTCAGTAAAAGTTAATCGATTGAATAAATGTGTGACGTTAAGATAAATCATCATGTTGCTCTATAACAAAATATTAGCAAACTTTTAAAAGCTGCTTTTAGACAATATATAGTAATTAACAACATGGGGAAATGCCCAGTGTAAAGCAGTTCATTAAATTCTGTCTAACTCCAAATGCTAAAGATAAATGAATGGGTGGAAGACAAAAGGACAGCTTAGTAAGTCATGAAGAGGGGCTATTCCTTGGTGTAAGGCTATGAGGGGTTTTGATTCCTTATAATACTTTTTTTGTTTTCTAAGTTACCATAAAAGTTTTATATTATTTTTTAAATCAGAAAAAACTGAGTAAACATGTTTTTAAAACCTTGAAATCCAGTAGATAGGGCTCAGATCCTTGATTCTCATTTTCCATCAAACATGGACACTCTTGTATCTGTGTAGTCCTGGATTTGACACAAAATTCTTTCCCCCATACCATGTTAATCTGGATCTAAAAGTCAGGCTTCCACCTTAACTCCCTACCTAACACTGCAGTTCTGAGGACCCTGTCTCAGGACCTAACCAATAACTGAAAGTGCCGCTACCCTGTTTGGCTCCTTTTAGCCATCCTCCCCTTAAAAAATGACCCTGTCCTCCACGCCTCTCATTGTCCACCTCCACAGACATCAGTGAATGAATGCTCTCCTGACACTGACTGGTTTCTGGATCTCCTCTCTACTATGCCCTGATTGGATTAGTTCTCTTAGAAACAACGGTTGCTTTAATCAGCCTGGGCTCATTTATCCTTTTAACCACAGTCCTAGATGACTGGTTTTCCTCCCAGGGCCATCCTCTGTGGCTAGCGCTCTTCCAGCCTGATTTCCTCATCAATGCCCTCTGTTAAAGTTCTCCAATGGTTCCTGTGAATATTCATCGTCTTTTGGACATGACAGCTGTATGGGCAGAATTATATCCGCAAGACCAAAATAGTTCATCTGTCTCTTCACCATAAGTCTTCTACCCTATTTTTTTTTTTTACCTGACAACAATAAGATGGCTCTGAGAATAATATAGATTGTGATTCTCATTCATCTCATGCCTATCAAAGAGATAGGACTTAGGTTCAATGTCAAGTCAGCGGGTCTCTAAGAGCAATGAGGTATTGTCAATTATGTGCAGAATTCAGATGACCTTTTGTTGGGCTCTTTGAACAACACAAGCCAAGGGAGAAATTTTAGGGGATAATTAAACTCATCAGAGCTAAAGGAAGATTATTATATGTGAAACTAAAAGTCCTCCTTAATCATTACTTTGCGTGACAAGGAATAGGGACAGAGTAAAAGTGTCCTAAAATAAATGTATGGATAGAGAAATTGTTGATGCTATTGAGGTGAGATGATGATGTTCTTTAAAAGTTTTTAGAACTGGATAAATGTTAGTTTATAATGAGTTTCAGTGATAAAGTGTTCACTAAAGTTCTATCTGCCTGCCTTTCAGACATTATCAGAAAGCGTTTTCCTCAGACTAAGGGGGAATCAAAAGTGACAAGCCTTTATCTGTTATATAAAGTTCCAGGGCCATTTTGGAAGAGAGAAGAGAAGAGTATTAGCAGGACAGATTGAATATAATGAAATATTAAATTGCCACCAATATATACAAGACAGTGTGATAAACAAACCTTAAGTCACAAACTAATGTTCTTTTTTCTAGAACAACATACCATATCAGAGACAGGCAGAAAAATAAGCTCTTTATCCTCACAAACCCATGTCAAGAAACTTAACTATTCACTCGCCTGAGACAGCCCACATTTAAAATAAGGAGCTAGTTCATCCCTGCTTGCCTGAAATGTGATGCTGCTGAGGATCAAGGGAGCAACCTGGTCCAAATCCTTTCTCAGAGCCTCTGATGCTAAGCCTGCCATCCTGTGGCAGCCACATTTGAGGAATTTGAGGAAGCAGAGTCAGGTAAACTGCAGCTGCAGCCCTTGATCCTGATCTCAGAGCCACAGGCCTAGGAAGAGTACACTTCACCTACCCTCCTGACCAGTTTCTCTTTTGACAAAAACAAAATTGTGTATGAACTTGCACAACTCACTTCTATTCAACATGGGAAGAGTTAATTATATTTAAGAAATAAGTTCTTTATTTACTCCAGCTGCTGAGATACTGTTACCAGATTGGTGGATAAGTGACATTCCTGTTACAGACAGTGCAAGAAGATGAAGGGCTAGATCTGTGCCGGTGAACAAGCCCCCCTCAGCACTCTGTCTTCACTTACCTCATCTGCCTCCATGATGGCATTTTCCAGTAGAAGGGCTCCATGGAAGCAACGAGGTAGAACAACTTTTCATTATGGGAGACTGTACATTTCAGGACATTTAGCATCTGTGGACCCACACCAACTAAATGCTAGTATTTCTCTCAGGCACAGTGACAATCCAAAAGCCCCTGGACATTTCTGAATAGCCAGAGGGCAATCTGACCCCAGCTAAGAAATATCGGTGAATACTGGTGAATAATGGGGCTCATATAGAGTATTTTAGACCTAGCAATTTGGTCTCTGTGCCTGATTTTTTAAATAAATATAAACTTGTTTGTTTTAAAATACAATGAGAAGTAATACCAAGTAAAAATGCAAAGCAAATTTGAAATATACATGAGTACTTTGTTTCAAATGAGTTAAAATTCAACAATCTAAATTTGTTGACTTCTTTTCCTCCCTCTAAGAGAAAGCTTCAGTCACCCAAATATTGATTTTATCACCCAACAGTTGTCTCAGACTTTTCAATTTTTAAATTTTTTTAGCTTTATTAGAGTAAAATTGACAAAAGAAATTGTATATTTGAGGTGTGCAACTTGATGTTTTGAAATATGTATGCACTGTGAAATAATCACCACAATCCAACTAGTTGATATATCATTTCATATAATTACCATTTTCTGCGTGCACTATGAGAACACTTAAGATCTCACAAATTTGAAGTATGCAACACTGTATTGTTGACTAAAATCACATTACTGAACACGAGATCTTCAGAACTTATCCATCTTATAACTGAAACTTCGTGCCCTTTGACCAACATCTCCCACTTTACCCACCCCTTCAGCCCCTGGCAGCCCCCCAACTCCTTTATCCAGGCTGAGAGTAAAATAATATGCATGATGCAAAAGTATGCACAGCGAAGATGAGTAAAGAGAAAGAGAGCAAAAGCCAGCCACCACCACCACTCTGCCACTTCTGCAAAGGCTTGGCCTGCAAAAAGGGGGAAATAAATCTAATGATGAATTTTAATGAACATTTAAGGATAGGTTAATATCTAGGAGTAGACATTCTAATCACAAAGTTGAGGCTGTGTTTGTGACATCATTTAAGAGAGAACAGTAAAGATTTTATCCAGAGCCAGGGAAAGATTACTTTCACAAATAAAATTTCTAAAGGAGAGCAAGTGACAACAAATTTGCATTTTGATTACTTTATGAGTCATGCTCATTCAGAATATCTCTTACACTATTTTCATTATTCCCATACCACCCAATCTAAATTAATCACTGTGCTGTGATAGTCACTGTCAATCCTATTATTTGCTTCATAGCACTGACCTGAGATGAAATTATCTTATGGACTTCTTGGCTTCCTTTGGTATCTTTCACCCCACACTAGAATGCAGTCTCCTTGATGGTAGGCACCTTGCTGCCTAGTTCTCGGCTAGATCACAGCGCCCAGAATGGGGCCAGATACATCATACTCAGCAATATATCATCAAGACTTAATAATCATTTCATAAATAAATGAAACCTGAGTGTGTGATTAACCTCAGTGCTTTTTCAATTCACCTCATTACTTCAATTACATTTTCAGATCTAATGAGTGTAGCTTATTGCCCCAAATCTGAAGACCCAAGGGTCCTTTTTCCAACCAACAAAAGGAACAGACAACAGGCAAACTTAAGCTCTGAAAGTCAGAGGATGGGAGAGGTAAGGATTTGAAAAGAAAAAGAGGACCTAATACTACAATGAGATCTGAATCAACAATAAGGCAGGCTGAGTACTGTAGCCAATGCACTTGGGCGCCCAGGTCTCTTCCTCTCATCCTTCATGTGACCCCACACTCTCGATACAATACTCCTCCCCATAAACCCCCACCCAGCAAAGACATCAAATGCCTAGGCTATTTATTTATTTATTTTGGTTGCACCTAGTCTTAATTTCCAGGTGGCTCAGTGGTAAAGAATCTGCCTACTGATGCAGGAGACATGGGTTTGATCCCCTGGCTGGGAAGATCCCCTGGAGGAGGAAATGGCAATCCACTCTAGTATTCTTGCCAGGGAAATCCCATGGACCGTGGAGCCTGGTGGGCTATAGTCCATGGAGTCACAAAGAGTTGAATACGACTGAGTAACTATGCACATGTGTATGTACAGTTTTAGTTATGGCCTGTGAACTATTAATTACAGCATATTGGATGTAGTTCCCTGATCAGGGATCAAACCCAGGCCCTCTCCATTGGGAGCACAGAGTCTTAGCCAGGGGACAACCAGGGAAATGCAACACATGCTATAATTTTGATCATTTTATGTACTTTAAAAAGTGGGGGGAGTTAATTTGCCCTAGATGATAAGAATATTTTTACAAAAGACTTAGTCCTCAGGTTCAATCACAGTTCTTGGTTTTTGCAGTGAATAATGTTTATGTAATTATTATATTGTAAATATTTTTTTGTTTTCAATGTTTAAAGTCAATAGGCATAGTACAGAAGCCTTACTTAACGTTACCAGAAAAGAATGAAAAATGTTATTGTTGAAAATGTAAACAGTATACCTACAGAAGTTGGGCTTCCCTGTTGGTTTAGATGGTAAAGACTCTACCTACAATGCAGAAGACCCAGGGTCAATCTCTGCGTTGAGAAGATCCCCAGGAGAAGGGAATGGCAACCCACCCCAGTATTCTTGCCTGGAAAATTCCATGGACAGAGCAGCCAAAGAGTTGGACACGACTTTCACTTTCACAGAAGTTAGAAGATTATGAAGGACAATGTAGAAATGAACTGAGCACTAATTTCATCTTAAATAGTGGAAAGGGAAAGAATATTATCTAGTGATGAATCAAAGAATAGAAGTTTATGTTTATAATTTAATATGATAAATTATATATGAAATGAAGTGAAAGTCACTCAGTCATGTCCAACTCTATGACCCCATGGACTACAGCCCACCAGGTTCCTCAGTCCATGGGATTCTCCAGGAGTCTTGGATTCTCCACTCCAAGAATACTGGAGTGGGTAGCCATTCCCTTCTCCAGGGGATCTTTCCAACCCAGGGATCAAACCCAGGTCTCCCACATTGCAGGTGGATTCTTTATCATCTGAGCCACCAGGGAAGCCCAAGAATACTGGAGTAGGTAACCTATCCCTTCACCAGCAGATCTTCCCAACCCAGGAATTGAACCAGAGTCTCCTGCATTGCAGGTGGATTCTTTACCAGCTGAGCCACAAGGGAAGTACATGTATACTATATCCCTAACAGTTTGGATGAGAAGAGAAAAAATGAAAAGATGATATAAAAATTTTACGTAATCCTCACACACCTTGGATTCCCCCTTTTTGCTAGCTAAGCCCTGTGTCTCCTTCTCCTTTAAATGGCATTTCCTTAGAAGGGTCTTTCCTTGTTCCCATACACACATACACTAAGGGAATGCTTCTCTTATAAACTCACTAGTTCATTATGCTTCCTGTTTGGTAACAACCATCACATCTATAAAGTGAAAGAGAGAGTCGCTCAGTCATGTCCAACTCTTTGCGACCCTATGGACTATACAGTCCCTGGAATTCTCCAGGCCAGAACACTGGAGTGGGTGGCCTTTCCCTTCTCCAGGGGATCTTCCCAACCCAGGGATCTGTTGTTACTTGTTTAATCTATTTCTCCCTCCTGTTAGAGTGTAAATCCCATGAGGGTAGAAGCCAGTTCTTTTTCACTGCTCTGTCTCCACCACAGAAGTTTCTCAATAAATACTTCTTGATGGACTAAATGCTGCATGCAAAAAATATATGTGAAATAATCTAAATTCCTTATCTTTTATATTGGGGAGTCAGTAAATAATATTTAAATCTGGTAAATAAATCAATGCTAGTATAAAATATAATTAGTATTACAGAGACAACTTCAATCCCCAAACAAAAATGAAGTCTGAAAATGAGGGCTGGGGAGAGCTGAAAAAGACTTTTAATTTTGATTTTCATCTTCCAGTACTGCTTCAGTGCTTTTATAAACATATATTACTTTTATATTTCTTAAGACCCAAGGTTCAATCACTGACTAAAAACCTTATTGTATAAAAATTAATAAAAAAGAAAGATGTAAATCACAAAATTGAAAGGCTCTCCAGATTAAAAAAAAGAGTAGGAAAATGAAAGCAATACATGTACAAGAAATAAAAATAAAATAAGCTATAAAATTTATATCAAATTAATATATTCAAACTGAGATGAAAGTAAAACTAAAGAAAATAATGTCATTGCATATCAATCTTCTTTGAAATAATGGATTTTAAAAACGGTAATAAATGCTCAACACCAGGCAACCAGACAGGAGCTTAATCTCATAACTGGTGAAAATGTAAAATGGCACAAATATTCTGGAGAACAATATGGACGTTTATAATAAAAATGACAGAAACAAACTATTTTCTTCTTGTATGGGAATCCTATGGGAATTATACTCTAAGAAAGAGAGAATAATTTTAAAAAATTAAAATTTTAGTAAAAGCACATATTTAACAAACTATATTGTACTAGCCATAAAAATACAATACAATCAACAATAATACTTATGAAACAATGTGTTTAGATATGTAATTTTAGATTTAACATAATAAAAAAGATAAGAGCCGAAGGGTATTATGGGAAAAAATCTAAAACCTGTAAACATGAAATAAAAGTAATTTTTCATGATTTCCTAATACAAATAGAATCAGAAAAGTAACATAAATAGCAATAAAATCACCAGAATCATAATCAAACCAATATAATTAAAAGAACTCTTTCAGACTTTTGAAGTTTAACAGTAGGTCTAGAGTTGTCTAAACAATTGAACAGAATGTGTGTATTAATTTTTCTAAAATTTCTAACAAAAACTAATTTACAAAACATTTTTCAAAGCATATTCTAAGTAAATGGCTCTGAAATACATGTATTAACACAGAAAGCTCCTTTGAAACTCTGATCATCCTAAGATGCTCAAATGTGTTAATAGTTATTCTAATTACCTAGTTATTGACAGCTTCCTATGTTCCAGACACTAGCAAGGTGTCAGGGAGAAACTGAAGACAAAAAAGCATCCTGAGATATTTCTGGTAATTGGATTTTGGTAATCCAAGAAGCGAATGAGATTGAAAAACTAGTTCTGATGTAATTTTTTAGATGTAATGAAAACAACTGTAGTTTTTGAAAATAGCCTATAGGAAAATAAAAATTCAGGGAAAAACACAAATATACATCTCCAAGTATAAATATAGCTGAATATATGAAAATGCAAATGAAAAGTTCAATCACAAAAGAGAAAAGTGTCTGAGGAGAGGAAAAGAGAGAGAGCAATTTCTCTTATCAAGTGAATTGCAATTACTCTTCTGTCATCAGGCCAAATTTAAGGACCCTGCAAACTGCAGCCCAGCCAAGCTGGCCCAGAGAGTGCTCTTGCTGCTTCTGTCCAGAAAGATGAATAGCCTCTCCCCATTGCTCATAACTGAGCTCCCGCCTTTGAAATAAGGGGAATCTTTGTCCTATTAGTGTGTTTTTTTTTTCCTTAAAGTTCTTTATCTTTCCAGGTGTGAAGTGGCCTATGGTCTAATTCGTGCATGCATGCATGCTGTCGCTTCAGTTGTGTCCAACTCTTTGAGACCCCATGGGCTGTAGCACAGCAGGCTCCTCTGTCCATGGGATTCTCCAGGCAGGAATACTGGGGTGGGTTGCCAAACCCTCCTCCAGGGGATCTTCCCGACCCAGGGATCAAACCCACGTCTCATTCTGTCTCCTGCATTAGCAGGAGAGTTCTTTAGCACCAGTGCCACCTGGGAAGCCCATGGTCTAATTCCAGGGTCCTTAACCTCCAGGACCTAATGCCTGATGATCTGAGGTGGAGCTAATGTAACAATAATAGAAATAAAGCGTACAATAAATGTAGTACCCTTGAATCACCTCTAAACCACCTCCCATCCCCAGCCCATGGGAAAATTGTCTTCCACAAAACTGGTCCCCAGTGCCAAAAAGGCTGGAGACTGCTGGTCTAAATCACTCTTCACAATATGGTATCCAAACAAAGTTCATTCTTTCATTCAGTTATTTATTCACTCATTCGATAAACATTCTTTGAGTGCCTGGCACTGTGCTGGCTTAAGTGTATACAGTGGTGGAAAAGAGCTCTTCACTCCCATAAAGATAACAGGCAAGAGTTAACGGTTTGATGTAGAAAAGCAAATTCAAAGCTCCTTCACAATAGGTCTCCAGACGTCAAATTTTGATGGCATTGTCTCCAGATTATTGATAGGAAAGTGATGGATGTCTAAGGAAAACAGGGCCCAAATTATTCATTTGACTGATTCCAAAGTCAACAACACAAATCACTTGTCCTCGGGTTGCTGAGGACAGGAGAAACAGACAGGCTGCTCACACCTTTAGTCAGACAATATGAGCTCCCTCAAGTTTCAGAAGGATAAATGCAGGAAATTTTAAGAAAGATACCAATATTGTTTTCCAGGCAATACAGAAAAGTTGCCTCGATAAAATAACTGACATCCAGTCCTAGAAATTATTTCTTTGGCTAATTAAATCTGAAATAGGATGCTTTCTTCTTACATAAATGTGGCTGAGACATAAGTATAAACTCAAAGAACACTAGAGATAAGCTGACTTGGACCTAGAGAGCCAAACAGATGCTGAGGATTATATTAATAACTCAAGATTGTGGCCGGGTACAAACTAGAATCCAGTTCTCCTAACACCTAGAATTCTTTAATTATTGTTCTTGTTTTCTCCCACTTTAAAATACTTCCTCTAGGAAGGACTAATTTTGTCTAAAGATAAGAGAATGAGTTTATTGGGGTTTTTCCTTACAGTCTTATACTTAACAAAACAAATTTCTGGTACATAAAAGCTGTCACTTCATTTACCATCATGCACAAAGCTAAAAAAAAAATTTTTCATATGTTTTATAAAGAGAAATCCAATAGTCTATTTTCCAATGTGTGTGTTTCGCTCAGGCATGACTGACTCTTTGGGACCCCAAGAACTGGACTATAGCCCACCAGACTTCTCTGTCCATGGAATTTTCCAAGCAAGAATACTGGAGTGGGTTGCCATTTCCTACTCCAGGGGATTTTCCAACCCAGTGATCAAACCTGCATCTCTTGTGTCTCTTGCATTGGCAGGCAGAGTCTTTAGCACTGTGCCACCTGGGAAGCCCAGTATATTTTCCAAAGTAACAATTAATAATTTGGATACTCTTAACCATGGTAATCAATTAGTATGAGTGGCCTTTAGAAACTGAAATCTACATTCTATACTCAATATACTAAAATTTAATGTCCCAGATGTCTCAAAAAAGGTTGTTTTTTCACAGAAAGCCTTTAAATACAGGTTCATATTACTAAATCTACAACAGAGTTTCACTCCTGTAAATGTTTTCAATATGTAGCTTTACCCAAAATGTCTCTTACATCTGGCCCTTTGCATTTGAGTTTGCAGCATTCCTCTCTTTACTGGAACTGCTCATTGTGAAGGACTATGATTCCAAAGCATTCAGGCAAGATCATTTGCTAGAATCAAATCAAAAAGTCCAAGGACGTAGAAATTTAAGACTTCATGTAAAAATACAGACATTATTTACATTTTTATACATGAAACAGGAGGCCTGTAATAATTTTCTACCTCAATAATCATCTAGAATTTATGGCTATATAATTTCCAAGAATATGTGGGTTTCCCTCGTTGCTCACTAGTGGAAGAATCCACCTGCCAGTGCTGGGGACATGGGTTTGATCCCTGATCTGGGAGGATCCCACATACTATGGAGCAACAAAGCTGGTGTGCCACAACCGGAGAAGGCCCTCACACAGCAACGAAGACTCAGTGCAATGAAAAATAAATGAATAAAAAATGTAAAAAAATAATATATGTGAAATATGCTCAAAAGATAAAAGAGAAGCAAAGAAGCACTTGTGTAAATTTTGGTCTAGATGATGACAAAGCTACCGCTATTCATTTATTTATTCAACACATATTTATTGAACATATACTATGTACCAAGCAGAGTGCTAGGAGTTTGGAATAAATCAGCAAAAATGAACCAAAAAAAGATTCCTGCCCTCATGAAATTTTACTGGATTGTAGGTAGACATACAACAAACAATGAACCTGATAAATGGGTTATTATATCCTACGTGAGAAGATAGCATGCATGCATGCATGCAAGCTAAGTCTCTTCAGTCATGTCCAGCTCTTTGCAACCCAATGGTCCTATAGCTTTCCAGGCCCCTCTGTCCATGGGATCCTCCAGGCAAGAATACTGGAATGGATTGCCATGCCTTCCTCCAGGGGATCTTCTTGATCCAGGGGTTGAACCCTCTGTCTCTTATGTCTCCTGCATTGGCAAGCAGGTTCTTTACCACTGGTGCCACCTGGGAGGCCCGGGAAGATGGTACATGTTAACAAAAAGGAAGAGTCAGGCAGGATCAAGTGATGTCAGGAGTGCAGGGGGTCAGAGCAGTTTGTAGCATTGAAGAGAGTGGTCAGACAGGCTTGTTGGGAAAGGCAGACATACAGGCAAAGACTTGAAGAAGTTGTGCAGCGGAACCAAGAGGATATCTGAGAGAACATTCCAGGAAGAGCTCGTAAGGAATAAAGTACAGAATATATTTGAGGAGTATTAGGTGGCAGGTGTGTCTCAGGGGAGTGACACAGTGGGAAAGTATTAACAGAGGAGTCAGTGGGGCAGGGTGGGGGGACGGGAACAATGGCAGTAAGATCATGTTGGATCTTTGGCTCTGATTGAGATGTGGATTTGAAGGGAGGGGTGTCATGAACTGATGTGCATTTTAACAGGATCACTCTCAGCCACTGGGTTGAAAACAGTCTGTAGGAGAATAAGAAAAATACAGAAAACATCCAGGAGTCTCCCTCTGCAACCCTAGTGATAGATGATGATGGCTCAGGTGAGGGAGGTTATAGTGGATTGGTAAGAAATGCTCAGATTTTGCATATAATTTGAAGGTTTTCCAATAGATTAAATATAGAGTATGAGAGAAAGAGACAAGCCCAAGATGACTGCAAGGATGACTGGAGGAATCAAATTGCTATCAGTTGAGTTTGGGAAGGCTACAGGTGGAGAAGGTAGAGAAGTTGCCTAATAGTCAAGAGTTTGGTTTCACACAGGCTGAGATTGGGATCCCTCTGAGGCTCCCAAGTAGAAATGCCAAGTAGGTAATTGGGTAGGTAAGTCTAGAATTTAGGAAAGAATTCTGGACTAGAAGTACAAATTTAAAGATCATCAGCAAACAGATATTATGTAGATCTATAGTATGTTATCTGGTCCTAAATGAAATAGATCTAAATAAAATCACCCAAGGAGTAAGTAATCATAGAGAAAAGAAGAGCATGGTCTGAACCCTAGGGGTTCTCCAATATCAAAGGCTGGGAAGAAGAGGAGAAAGCAACTAAGGAGACTAAGAAGGAGCAGCCAGTGAGGTAAGAGTCAAAGACCCACCTAGTGAATGGCTTGGATCAAGGAGGAGGGAAGGACCAAACACAGCCAATGGAAAGAGGTCCTGGACTGACGAATGGAACTGACAAGATGTAGGCCACTGGTAGACTCAATGAGGGCGGTTTTGGTGAAATTTGTATAAATGAAAGCTTGATTGGAGTGGTTTAAGAATGCATGGAAAATGAGAAATTGTAAGCAAAGAGCTTAATACAAACATGTTGGAGGGAGTGGAGTCAGAGAAGATTTTGTTTCATTTAAGAGAAAAATTATGTTTAAATTAAAAGGGGAAATGATGCATAAGGGAAAGGATAAAGAATTGCTAGAGCAATGTCCTCGAGTAGGCAAAAGGGGATGAGATATACTGAGCAAAGGGAGCAACTAGCTTTTGAGAGAAGCAAAGATGCTTAATAGGAACAAGCAAGGAATCTGAGGGTATGGATGTGGGTGTTGGAGGGAGGTAACTGGGATGTGGGCTTTTAGACATTCTCCTCTGATTACTTCAATCTTCTCCGTGAAATAAAGACTCATCCCTGGGAATGAGAACAAGGATGCAAAGCAGAGAAGGAAGGAGAGAGTCCTGCTAGGTGAGTGAGGAGGGAGGGAACAGGGGATGGATAATTCAATAGCCTAACCAAGGAAATGGCAACCCACTCCAGTATTCTTGCCTGGAAAATCCCATGGACGGAGGAGCCTGGTCCATGGGGTCGCAAAGAGTCGGCACGACTGAGCGACTTCACTCTCTCACTCTAACCATTTCAAGAACCCGCTGAGCTTTACAGCCCTGAATTTAAAGTAAGACAAGACATGACCGTGTGTTTTTCTCCAGAGATATTCAGTTGCATGATCGCAAGTTTGGAAAGGCAGAGAGATTCTATTTTTCAGGGTTGTGACTTTGCCAAGCATGTAAGGGGCCAAGGAAGACAAGGATATTTACGGCAAATGCACAAGAATAATCGTGATGATGGACCATGAAATTGAAGCTTAAGAACTAGAAGCAATGTAAAGCCATGCACTCTGCCTGCCCTTCTGTTATTGTCTTGCTTTATCTTTTTAAGGACCAGACCATATTCCCTATAACTCTTTACAGAAACTACACTTTATCTGTGATGACCAGTAAATTAATATGTATTGTCAAGTTACTTCTGGGTGTGCAAATGTAGCAGGTTCTCCAATCTTCAGTCATCCTTCCAGACTAAAGCCCCACTAGATCTGACAGATGGTCTATAAGTTTTATATTTGAAACACCATATGTCATGTACCAAAGCTCTGTGCATATTTAGCTTCAAGTTTTCAGGTTTGGGTGATAATGTAGTTGATAGCACCTGTGCTTCAAAATCTGCCATCCAGAAGCTTCAGTTTCTCTTCCCCACACATTCATCACTTTAACCAGATGCTCCCAGTTTCCTGGTTCCTCAGAGCACAGTCTGGCCATCCTGGGGTCTGAATCCTGTTTCACCAGGTCTTACGTAAGAACCCTGGTCCAGGAGCAGAGAGCTGCCATCTGTCTGCTTCCCTTCTTCATTTCTTATAGATCTCTTGACTCATAACTACTCTTTCAGAAATATTTGAAAGATGAATTAATTTTCCACAGTCACATGGAAGGCTTCATTTCTGCCCCACAGCTGTCTCTGACCCTTTTTATTACTGTCACCATAATCCAAGTTACCTACGTATTCACCATTGCTGGAACTGATAACGTATTATTCCATTTGAGTTTAAATCCTAAGTGCAGACACTACTAATCCTGGTTTAAAAACATAGAAACTAAAGCCCCAGGACATCCTTATCCCAGATCACTCGATAATGAAGTAATGAAAGGAAAACTGACAATCTTCAGATTCCCATTTCAATTCATTCGAGAAAATATTTTTAAAGTACATATGGTTGCAGGTTATGGGTGTTCAGGTTGCTAACTTGAAAAAAAGAGTCATATTGCCAATGATTCAAATAGGAATTTAGCCTAATACTGATGCCCCATCACTTAATTCAATATACAGAATCAAAATATTCCAGCAAAAGTGTTAACCTTATTTCCCATTGACTTCTTCTTTAAAAGCCAAAATAGTTTTGTTATAAGTAAAAAGGCAGACATGGATATGATGAAATCACATCATAAAATGCAGCAAATAATTTCACTTAAAGGCAAGTGCTCTATTTTGTATCAGTTCAGTTCAGTTCAGTTGCTCAGTCATGTCCGACTCTTTGTGACCCCATGAATCGCAGCATGCCAGGCCTCCCTGTCCATCACCAACTCCCAGAGTTCACTCAAACTCATGTCCATCGGGTCAGTGATGCCATCCAGCCATCTCATCCTCTGTCATCCCCTTCTCCTCCTGCCCCCAATCCCTCCCATCATCAGAGTCTTTTCCAATGAGTCAACTCTTCACATGAGGTGGCCAAAGAACTGGAGTTTCAGCTTTGGCATCATTCCTTCCAAGAACTGATCTCCTTTAGAATGGACTGGTTGGATCTCCTTGCAGTCCAAGGGACCCTCAAGAGTCTTCTCCAACACCACAGTTCAAAAGCATCAATTCTTTGGCACTCAGCTGTCTTCACAATTCAACTCTCACATCCATACATAACCACTGGAAAAACCATAGCCTTGACTAGATGGACTTTGTTGGCAAAGTAATGTCTTTGCTTTTGAATATGCTATCTAGGTTGGTCATAACTTTGCTTCCAAGGAGTAAGCATCTTTTAATTTCATGGCTGCAATCACCATCTGCAGTGATTTTGGAGCCCCAAAAAATAAAGTCTGACACTGTTTCCACTGTTTCCCCATCTATTTTGTATAGAACTATTCATAATTAGCTTCCCAGATGGCGCTAGTGGTAAAGAACCTGCTTTCCAATGCAGGAGGCATAAGAGACAAGGGTTCCATTCTGGGGTTGGGAAGATGCCCTGAAGGAGGGCATGGCAGCCACTCCAGTATTCTTGCCTGGAGAATCCCAGGGACAGACAAGCCTGACAGGCTATAGTCCATGGGTTTGTGAATAGTCAGACATTACTGAAGTGACTTGACACACACGCGTTCATAATTAATAATACAATAACATTAACAGGTGTGCACATTCTTTTAGTGCTATCAAATACACTGTGCTCAGCTCTGAAGATACAGAAGCAAAGGAAATAGATACAGCTCTTGTCTTCAAAGATATGCAGTCTAGTGGCGAGAAGCAAACAAATACATAGTTACTATGGCATCATATCATGAAAGCAATACTAGGCCAGGACTAGGCAAAGATCCTCTCAACTTTATTGGACATTGTCAACAAAACATTTTTCTAATTAAAAAAAAAAAAAAGATGCTACCAAATAGAAGGTTGAAAGTAATCATTTAGTCTAAAACCAGGAGTCTTGGTAATGAAGTTATTGGTCCATTGTTCTGCCTGTGAAGATGCAATTCCCTATATTTAAAATCAGACGAAAAAACCTTAATTCTTCCAGCTTGATATCCAAGTTTACTCCTTTACAATACTGGTCTAACTTTTACAGTTTTAATTACTTCTTTCCAAGGATATTTACTTGTCCATGTCTCCTACTACATCCTTGGCAAAAATCATGTTCATATCTAAATGAAACAACTGGTTTTTACACATACAATTATCAGACATTCAGAATAGTCATTCTCACACAGGAATGTGGAAATAAACTGAGGGCATGCATAAAATTTAAATAGGATTTACTTTAGACCGTGAGTGGGTGGCTACATACTAGTCAATTTGTAGGTTTCATTGAGGTTCCTCCTTTTCCGTCATCAATCAGTCCTGATAGTTCTTAAATTGAGAAGGAAGTCATTTCATTCCATTGTCAGAGGTAAGGCTTTAAGTGCAAACACAAGATCTTCATCTTTTAGTCTTCAGTCACAGCTTTGTTTAGAGATATCCCTGAACAATTGACTCCCATTTTTAAAAACATCTATTGAATGTTTACTGTGCATAAGACATAGGGATTAATTATGAGCCACCAAAGAAACCAATTTGGGGTACCGAATGAATATTCAGCTCCTCATAATATGCTCACCTGTCCCACAGGAGAACTAAGTTGAGGACAACAAAATTTGCTGCTCTAATGGATCTGTGATAACCCAATTCCTGTCTGTCATGGAAATGGATAAAAAAAGTACTCTCAAAAAAGGATTCACTATCTTTTTGTGATCAAGTGTACTTTTTCAGATGGATATCTTGTGCTCAAAAAAGATTAAAATTTTCATCTAGATTAACTCCTTGAGTGGGCAGAAATTCAGATGCCACATGAGTGGGCACAGGAAAAGAGGAACTCGGGGAAAACATTCTGAGACATACCAAGTTATAAATATTTGCAGCTTGTTAGTCCTCTGGTTTTAAACATGAGAACTCTGGCATTTTGTTGCTAGTAGCCAGATTCCCCGTCTCTGGGTGATGAAACACCACAGGAGAGTTCGAAAATCAAGAACTGTGCAATTGTTTCTCCCCACCCAATATATTCCAGGAGAGAGCATTTAGTGATCACAGACTGCACTAGAAGAAGCGTGTTCCTTACCGCTGTTGACAAATGGATCTTCTAAGCTGCCCTGTCTTCTTTTGAAGCCAGCATCTAGTAATTAACCCTTCCATCTGGCAGCGTCTTTTCCATACTTCTACTCAAGAGACGTTTCACGTTCCTAATAGCTGTGACTTCAGCAGCCCTCCCGGTAATGATACTTTTTTGTTTCCGTTCCCATTTGCTCAAATGCTTTCCTCTAATTTAGTGACCTGAGCAGGGATATTAGGAAAAGTGGAAAACAATCATTCAGAAACTCATTAAAATATCTCAGCACAAAATGAGAGTGGCATGCATGAGGGGAACGAGAACAGTGGAAAGGAATAATAAAGATCTCAGAGTCATTACTGCTACTGTCAGTCTGGTTTTAGTCAACCGTAGACTTTGACAAAAAAGAAAAGTCAGCATGGAGTTTGGAAACAGTAGGAGCTGCTCAAACGAAATGTGAATGTAACCTTGTACCATCCTGACTACAGGTTCCGTCTACCAAGATAGTCTTTAAAAAGAAATCCATCCTCGTCTTCACACGTTCAAGTGCTATTAATATGAAAAGTAAAATCCACTTCTGGTTTGTTTTTTTTTTTTGCTAGAAATATTCTGATGTAGATTTCTAAGTACAACATTCCCAGAACAAGAAAGTGAGATTTTCACATCACATAAACCACTTACTTGTTAGCTGTTAACTCAATCAGTTATCCTGTGGGTATGTCAGTGTTCCCAACCATAAAAGAGGCACTTAACCCCTTACATTGCTGGGAGGATTTAGGAGGTAATAAATTCTTTTTTTTTTAACCAAAAAAATCAAGTTTTTTTCCAACTATAATGAGATATAGTTGATTAATAAAATTGTAAGATATTTAAGGAGTCCCTTATGACATATAATTGTGAAAAGATTCCCAACATCTAGTTAATTAACATATCTATCACCTCACATATGTATCTCTTTTGGTGGGGGGGAAGAGGCGTGAACATTAAAGTTCTACTCTCTTAGCAAATTTCAGTTATACTACAGTGTTATCAGTTATAGTCACCATGCTTTATTCTTGGAGCCCCAGACTTGATTCATCTTATAGCTGGGAGTTTGTACCATTTTACCAACCTTTCTCTATCCCCACCCCGGGCAAACACTTTTCTGTTCTCTCTGTTTCTATGAGTCTGACTTTTTTGTTTATTCTACATATAAATGAAATCAAACAGCATTTTTCTTTCTCTTTCTGACTTGTCTCACTCAGCATAAGTCCTCTATGTGGTCAAAACTGGCAGGATTACCTTCTTTCTCATGGCTGAATCCTATTCATACACACCTCATCTTTATCCTCTCATCCACTGATGGACACTTAGCTTGTTTCCATTTCTTGACTATTGTAAATAAGATCCAGATAACTCTTTGACACCCTGTTTTCATCCTTCTTTGGCTATATCTCCAGAAGTAGGATGCCTGGAGCATATGGTAAATTCTCCAAAATAAAGCAATCGTCCTTAAGATTTCAGGTCAGTCATCATGTTTTCCAAAAAGACTGCCCTGAATACCATTTTTTATTCACACTTCATTCCACACCAACCCCAACTCCCCGCCCACACACACAATACTTTCTCAGAGCATCACATAGTTTCCCTCCTAGTACACAACATAGTTTGCAGTCATGCACTGATGTATTGATTGCTTCCTTCTAATCTAAACTCCATGAGGGCAGAGACTATGCACTTTGTTTACCGTTACATACCACCTACTTTTCCATCACAAGGCCTGGCATATAGTAGGTTGACAATAGTGAATCAAACGGAAGTTTTAAACCTCAGATCTGGAGAGGAGAAGTTAGAGTCTGATAAATGTATAATCGAAGAACCCATTTTTTTCCCTGATTTTTTCCTAGGCTTATACCGTGGAGACAATGGCCAAAACACATCACAACACTGCCCAAAGTCCCACAGAGGAGCCCACCTTGTCATTATGGCTTTCCTGCCAGTCAGTGTTACAACTGGGGCTCCTGAGTTGGCACTGTCCATTCTATATCCCACAGGACTGACTATTATTTTCATTACAATAACCAAAACTCATGAGTTTTAATTCTAACAAGGCCTTCCTTTGCTTCTTTTAAAATAAAATTTAAAAATAACTCTACTTCACCTATACAATTCTGTCTTCAAATTTGTATATGTACATTATACTTATCCATTCCAGTCCTTTCCTTTTATTCCTATAATAAATAGACACATACATAAATATTTTTTAAACTATAAGCATTCAATAAATAATGTGTCTAAAAGAACTATGTTCTTGCAAAATGAATAAATTGTATTTATTCAGTCATACATACTGAAGCAGGCAACTCATTTTCTCAGCCAATTCAAAAATGACATGATAATATGAGTTCCAAAAATCTTGCTTACTTGGTATAAAGAAAAATATTCAGTTTACCAATTGATCATTTTTCTAGACATAACCAGCTTATAATATTTTCTTAATCTTGAAATAGGATGATTATTATCCTATTTGGATCATTATCTGGAAAAATGATTTTTTTTTTACCTAAACAACTTGTCTAATGACACAGTTGTCTAAATATTTCATTGTTTGAGTCACTTACTTTGACTCTGACAAAACCTCTTTGGCCATTATCTTTAAACAGTGAACCTCATGGTCTTGGTTACCGGTCATTCATTTGGTTAATCATTCATTCAGCCCACCTTTATTAATCATCTGCAGTATATCAAGAACAGCACTAACATTCTGTGGGCTGAGAAAAGCCCTTCCGGAAAACCAAGAGTTCCCCTTTGATAAGAGCATCACGACTTCCATCCATTTTATATAGAATCTGAGGGCTTCCAAATCATCTAGGGTTTTCAATGTGCCCATTTCTTAGTATCCAAATAAACTAGGCCAAACTTATAAACAGAAAATCTAGTCAATTCCTAAATATTTCTGGGGATTCTCTGGAAGTGCTTACATGTCTTAACTGATTCTTGTCACCTCAGAATGCAGATGGCTGTTTTCCTTCCTCCCAGATCACGCCTGGATGTGTCTCTACTGCTTCGCCATGAGTTTATCCTCTCCACACCTGGAGGAGGAGACACAGCCACCAGCCCGCAGTTCCCAAGGCAGCTTGCATACAACTCAGGCAATAGACTATTAAGCTAATCAGCTTTACTGAAATCCGAGAATATCCTAAGAGAATGATAACGCAGAACAGGAAAACAAAACTCAAAAGCAATATCACTGCTCTTGGAGGGACCTGGGTCCCATCCCTGGGTTGGGAAGATCCCCTGGAGAAGGGAACAGCTACCCACTCCAGTATTCTGGCCCGGAGAATTCCATGGACTGTATAGTTGATGGGGTCACAAAGAGTTGGACATGACTGACTTTCACTTTTACTTTTGGAGTCCACAGGGGGCTATTTGGGGTCCTGAGCCTCAAAGCCCATCCCCAGGCCTCAGCCTGTCCCACTTCACATCTTCAGCCAGTTGTTGTTAGTCATTCGCTAAGTCATGTTCAGCTCTTTGCGACCCCATGGACTGCAGTAGGCCAGACTCCTCTGTCCTCTGCTATCTCCCAGAGTACTCAGATTCATGTCCATTGAGTCTGTGATGCTATCTAACCATCTCATCTTCTGCTATCCACTTCTCCTTTTGCTTTCAATCTTTCTCAGCATCAGGATCTTTTCCAGTGAGTCAGCTCTTCACATCAGGTGGCCAAAGTATTGGAGTTTTCAACCCCAGAGAAGCCTGAAAATCAGTTAACAGTTTGAGAACCCCTCAAACCAAGACAACTACCCTTTGCTTTATTATGATTCTCTTTATCCTTATTCCTTCCTTTCAGGTCATGCTTAAGGCTTGCCTTCACATAACCTATTATTAAAAATAACTGTTTTCCCAAAAAAAAAAGGGTACTTCTAAGATGAATTCTGACACAGTTCTTAAGATATAGGAAACACTTGCAGTCAACATTTTGCTACAGTATTTGGGTTTTCTGTGTATTTTCTACATCTATTATATTCTATCATAACTTTTTTAAACAAAAAATTATTTGTCCTTAAAAAAACGTGAATAATTCAACAGGAGTCCTTGAAGTTTTCATAACAAATAAGTGACCAGAACTTTAGGAAGAGCAACCAGCCTGCAGGAGGGACCTTGCCCTGAAAAAGAATTTACTGTTGAGACAATATAACATTTTCATTTTTGGATGCTCTTAAGTTATCTCCTACTAACACCCTTCCTTGTTTCTAAAAGACCAGTGGGACAAAATTTTCATAGGTTTATTTGAATACAGTACTTCTTTAAGGACTTAGAAGCAATAAACCCTCAACACTGAGCAAGGGAACTCTATTTTAGTTGAACATCTTTGGCCTAAATTAAGAATTTATTTCTTCAGCAGGTTTCTATGAGAAACAGATTGTTCCTATTCCTTTCCTAGACATCACCCTCCTGACAGCCTCTTAGCCCTAACTAATAAGGGGGGAAAGAGGATGCAAATGTGTTCCTATGCTAGATCATTTCCTACAAGTTCCTCTCATTATTATGCTGCCTATGCAATCTCAAAGCACCTGTAAAGAAAGCTAAAACTGAAATCACCTAGCCAGGTGTGCTATATACATTAAATGTCAGTGCTGGATAACTGACCACTTTTCAACTTTTGTCTAGATGTTTTGAGGCCTTGAAAATATCAAACCCAATCTAAATTCATCCAATGTGATTAAACATAACTGTTTGTATTGGGCCTGCTAAGCTGCCTTGGTTTTTTTCAGTGTGACAGAGCACATCAAGGAACTAATATGAACGTATTCAGGAATCTGGGATGTGTTCTTGGTTACACTGTATCATTATCTATCGATTCCACCTCCATCATTTGCCAGCTAGCCTTAAATTGGTATATTTATTCTCTTGAAAAAGAAAGTATTTTTCTGATGATTGAGTATGCACAATAATTGTAAACAAAAGTGAAAATACAACATAAAAAAGAAAAATCAGCCATGATTTCACAATCCCAGAGAGAATCAATTATAATTTAGTACATTTCCTTTTTACCATGAAATGTGTATACTAGAGTCTAACATTGGTAATCCATTGATGTTGCAATTTAAATTTCTTTATCTACCAGAATTTCATGATATTTTAAAGTCTTGATCTTTTCCCAATTCACAAGCATCCTGATGAGCAAGAAGCTCAACTGGGTTCCATCAAAGTCCTCGGGGCAGGACAGACAGTACCTTCTCCTGGACATATCTTGATGCTGAGGGACAGCCAATCAGAAGCCAGGGAAAAGCTCTTCCCAAGATGTCAGAAACAGAGATGTGGTCCCATAATAGATTCTCAGGCTTTGGAAAGGAGTTGCTGACTTCAGCATGGTGTCTGTGGCTCAGATTTGCCTTCTAGATCATTTCTCATTGATTTGTGCTCAGCATCCCAGGAGGCAGGTAGGGCTAAAAGCCAAAGTAAATAAAAGGGCTGTTCACTAATATTTTTATAAAACATTGGGTAAAGTAGCTCTTCTTTGGAAGTTATGTGAAAAACATAAGAGAAAAGGAGGCAAGATTCACTTCTGTTCAGAACCAAGCATGGCTCTGGTTCACTGAGACCCCAGGAAACATTCCTTCACCTTGGCCACTGGTGGCCTTTCAGGCACCCCTGGTGGAGTCCCCTGGAATCAGTGACAGCTCAGATGAAGGCACTGAAGGCAGGAGATAGTCACTAAAGGCAGTTTTAAAGACAATGAAAGACCCGTCAACAGTCTCCACCCACAGGGCCAGTTTGGGAGAGGGAAAAAAAAAAATCACAGGCAATGCAGAGTAGCTTGTTGTTGTTGTCTAGTCACTAAATCATGTCCAACTCTTTGTGTAGTAGCTTATTAATCAGCAAATGTGAAATAAGCCAGGGGATGGGTGTTAGCAGTGACAGTAGTGGGCAGGGAAGGCTTTTTAGACAGAGGTGCTACAATAACGAGTGGAAGTAAGAAACATGGGCTACATCCACCAAAGGGAGAATTCATTGGCCCAAGAAAATCCTTTTGTAGAGTTTGCTTACCTTATAACACCTACATAAAATTTTACTCCTGACAAGCCAACAAATATTTTTTTTCTGTTTTCAGTAGATAATTTAAATGGTTCCAGCATTCTCTACATATTCATTATGTGTATACTTGAAGTCTATGAACAGTCTTTAATCCTTATTAAGTTAATCCAATTATTTTGGCCTTTTCTGAAGCCAATCCCAAAGCCATTTCTTCTAGAATGAATGTAAACATCCCTAGCTCTGGAGTCTGGCCAAGGAGAGGCACTGGATGAGAGTCAGAGTGAGACTTCCTTCTGTCCCACCCACCAGGGAGTTTATTGTTTTGCCCAGCAAAGCCAGAAAGAACAGAACAGAATGCATCTACAATAAACCCATTTGCCAATTTCTTTTCTTAAAAGCAACTACTCCTTGCTTCAATCCTGAACAAATAAGGAGACAGAAGGACTAATGTTCTCTCAGTCATCTGAGTCATCTGTGAATTAAATGGTTGTGAAATAGTAAGTAAGGAGAACACATTAAATGACGAGCAGCACGTGCTGAACATTTGTACCATGACTGTAACCATGGGCTGCAGTTTTCTCATCACAGACAATTTTGGTTGAACTTCTCTGAGAGATAGATAATCCAAATTCGCTCTTCACTGTCAAAAAAATGCTTGATGCTGAGTCAATCAACCTGACAGGATATAATGATGGTGATGAGAATTATAGCACACTTATGGAGGATACTCAGTGCCAGGCACTCATCTAAATGCTTTATTTGAGGAATTCATTTAATCCTCACAACAACCCTATTAACTAAATGCTATTAATGGCCCCATTTAAGATCAGTAAAATAAGGAACAGAGAGATTAGAAACCTGTTGGGGTAAAATGTAGTAAGTGGAGGAGCCAGACTTCAAACCCAGATACCTGCCATTACAATTAGCAACTTTCCAATATCTTCCAGCTTCCCTGGTGGCTCAGATGATAAAGAATCTGCCTGCAATATGGGAGACCCAGGTTTGATCCCTGGATGGGGAAGATCCTCTGGAGAATGGAATGTCAAGCCAGTCTAGTATTCTTACCTGGGAAATTCCATGGACAGAGGAGCCTGGTGGGCTATAGCCCATGGGGTCTCAAAGAGTCGGACACAACTGAGTGACTTGCACTCACTCAGTATCTAAATCAAAACTTTAAAAGTTCAATTTACTGTCTTGCTATTGGTGATTTTTCAGAATTTTGACGTTGCTTCAAGTGACTGAATTGTTTTCATCTAAACAACTTCAGCATGATGAATAAAGTAATTACATAAAAGGCAAAACATAAAAATTAAAGAGATTCTGCAAATTGAATAGTTTTTCATTTTTAGATAACTGAAGTTCAATCAAATAGCTGTGCAAGAATATGAGATTCAACCATTTGGATTTTGTATAACACAGTTCAATGTTTATTGGGATGAGATTAATGTTATGAATAATCCCATTTTCTAGAACAAAGAAAAAGAAGTAAAGGCTTGAATTAGCCACAGATTAAGTTTTTGGTACAAAATCTATTTTTTATTTCCTTGTTAACAATTAAAAACCATGTATGGTAAGGCATTATTTTTTCCTCCCTTCTTGCTTCCCATTAGTACTTGGGAAACTTTCAGGTAAGAATCTGGGTTTTTAAGCAGCCACACTGCTTAAAAGCACCTCATAAGCTGACAGTCACTCACTGACTCTCCTGATTTCCACCCTTCCTGCCCTTAACTCGTTGAGACTTACTATTTACTTATTTGGCTGTGCTGGGTCTTAGCTGTGGCATGTGGGATCTTTAGTTGTGGCATGTGGGATCTAGTTCCCTGACCAAGGATCGAACCTGGGCCCCCTGCACTGGGAGTTCAGACTCTTAGCTTCTGGATCACCTGGAAAGGCCAAGACTTATTTTCTATGGCCAGTTTTCTATGAGCAAAAAAAGCAATTGAAGTATTCAATCACTCTTTTATTTTCTCTCAATATATTTTACTAAGTAACAATTAATATCAATGATTTTATTAAAAGTGGATTCAGTTTATCCAACAAACTGAAGGATACCCGGAAGTCCCTCTATTTGGAGGACTTGGCAATATTAACAGGACTGGCCCCAAAGCACAACCACGTGCCGTGTCTTTTGTGTTGCCCTGTCGTTCCCCATACCTGTGCATCTTGAGCTCTCAAAAACGTGGGTTGGATTTAGTTCACTTGCAACATGAAACCCAAAGCTAATAAACAGATAAGGTACTTTGTGCTGCCAAACTTGAATCTGGTTACAGAATAGGTCCTGTGATGACTGCTAGTTCTGAAGAAGCTTAACATATAGGACTAGAGAGAGACAGGGAGAGGGAGAGAGAGAGGAATAGGAGTAGCGTGGGAGGGTTATAGAACCCCGGGTGGGTGGTAAATGCAAGAGCTGAAGCATGGCAGAGAAAAATCAGAACATGGGAGCCTCAGGGACACTGGAAGAAGTGCCACCAAGGATAAACCTGTGTCAGAGAGGACTCTTCCATTCTGTCTCAGCTCACTTGAACTTCTATACCATAGACAGGGTGGGTTAAACAACAAACATTGATTTCTCCCAGTTCTGGAGGCCAGGGAGCCCAAGACCAAGGCATTACAGATTTCGTGTCTGGTAAGAGCCCCGTTCCTGGTTCACAAATGGCCATTTGCTCTCTGTGTTCTCACATGAATGAGGGGGTGAGGGAGTTCCCGGGATCTCTTTGATAAGGGCACTAATCCCACTCATGAGGGCTCCACTCTGGTGACTTACACATCTCCTCAAAACCCCACCTTTTAATACCATCACTGTGTGGATTAGGATTTCAACGAATGAATTTGGGAGGGACACAAACATTCAGCCTAAAACACATCACTGTTCAGGTTTAAGTTCAGGACTAAAGCAGAAGATAGACTTACTGTCCATTTCTTCAGCACCCCACCCCTGCACCCTCCTCTTCTTTCCACTTTACTTCCAGTTTGCTGTCTCTGTTGGATCATTATCCATTGGGCTTTAAAAGCATGGGCTTAAAATTTCCAGTTCAATGCCTTTTTGTTAAGATATACCCATGGAGCAGGTTTCTTGAGAAACCAGCTATTCATTCCTTATGTAAGCAACACAACAAGTAGACATCTTAAAAGAGAATCATAAAGCAATTTGGAGCAAAGAGTAGTGCATATGTGTGAATGTGGAATCGACCCATAAACAGAAAGCCATCATTAGCGAGATGGTATATCCGTCTTAGCCCAGGACCCACTTTACCCTTTCAGTTCAGTTCAGTTCAGTTGCACAGTCATGTCTGACTCTTTGCGACCCCATGGATCACAGCACGCCAGGCCTCCTTGTCCAACACCAACTCCCAGAGTTCACTCAAACTCATGTCCATCAAGTCAGTGATGCCATCCAGCTATCTCATCCTCTGTCACCCCCTTCTCCTGCCCTCAATCCCTCCCAGCACCAGGAGTTGACTCTTTTCCAATGAGTCAACTCTTTGCATGAGGTGGTCAAAGTATTGGAGTTTCAGTTTTAGCATCAGTCCTTCCAATGAACACCCAGGACTGATCTCCTTTAGGATGGACTGGTTGGATCTCCTTGCAGTCCAAGGGACTCTCAAGAGTCTTCTCCAACACCACAGTTCAAAAGCATTAATTCTTTGACGCTCAGCTTTCTTCACAGTCCAACTCTCACATCCATACATGACCACTGGAAAAACCATAGCCTTGGCTAGACGGACCTTTGTTGGCAAAGTAATATCTCTGCTTTTCAATATGCTGTCTAGGTTGGTCATAACTTTCCTTCCAAGGAGTAAGCATCTTTTAATTTCATTGCTGCAGTCACCATCTGCAGTGATTTTGGGGCTCCCCAAAATAAAGTCTGCCACTGTTTTCACTGTTTCCCAATCTATTTGCCATGAAGTGATGGGACCGGATGCCATGATCTTCGTTTTCTGAATGTTGAGCTTTAAGCCAACTTTTTCACTCTCCTCTTTCACTTTCATCAAGAGGCTTTTTAGTTCCTCTTCACTTTCTGCCATAAGGGTAGTGTCATCTGCATATCTGAGGTTATTGATATTTCTCCGACAATCTTGATTCCAGCTTGTGCTTCTTCCAGCCCAGCGTTTCTCATGATGTACTCTGCATAGAAGTTAAATAAGCAGGGTGACAATATACAGCCTTGACGTACTCCTTTTCCTATTTGGAACCAGTCTGTTGTTCCACGTCCAGTTCTAACTGTTGCTTCCTGATCTGCATACAGGTTTCTACTTTACCCTTTAATGTACTCCAAATTGCTCCTCACCAGGGTTCGATGGAAGTTCATTAGTTTCATATACTGCAAAACTGATCTTTACCTAAACAAAATCTTAGAGCATGCTTCAGTAGGACAATTCCCAGAACCTGCCATTTTTGAAATGCTTTACTGCTTCCTATCTGTTCCTCCCCTCGTCTGACACTAAATCTGAAACACACACCTGACCCAAAAGAGAATAAGTTATCCTTAGGATATGGATTTTGTTTTCCTTTCCATCCTTAAACATTTCTCCTTCTTTCTCTCTCTTTGTTTTGACATTTTGTATTGTGGAATAGATCATGCATAAAGAAATATATACAATGTTTACACACAGTTTAAGGGATAATATGACACACATCTGTATGATTTAACTCTCTTCCTCTCTCAATGGAATTTTTAAGCACTGACTGGACTTATTTAGGAAATAAGGATGAAAATGATAAATTCAAAGGAAGAAAATATATGTAAGAGCCTCCTGAGAAATAAAGTTAAGAAAATTCTTAAGGAAAAAAAAAGAGGATATGGGCTGAGGTTATTTCATTGTATCCTTGTGAGACATGCATTATTTTCATTGATACAGTCCTGTTACTTAGTAGTGCTTGACAGGTATTGCAATACAGGGCCAGGGTACATGAAAAAAATAAAATTCTTGGACTGTGGAAAGTTTCCTTTCTAAGTTGAAAAAAGAATAAAAACAGACCCAATCGCCCTCTTTGACTTTGTCCCCTTCCCTTTTTAAATTTTCTCTCTTCTTTTCCTCTCCCATCTTTTTTGACCCTTATCTATCTCCTCTTTCCTGAACCTTAAGTGACATGAGACAGTTAAGAGACAAGCCACAAGGCAGAGAGCACTCTGAACTGGTCTGGCAGCTGCTGACATGAGACTTGGGGCAATGAATCCAAGAGATATGAGGACGTGTAATCCTCTCCCAGTGTTCCAACTACACGTTTCATAGCCATTGTGGTGAAAGACAGCTGCTCCTGGGATCAAGACCAGGGTCACATACCCAGCTCTTCTCCTGGCTCTGTTGCGACTCCAACTCTGCTTCTGCCAAGGAAGTTTTCTCACCCTGAGGTGTTCCCTAAAGTACATCAGCTAATGGAGTCTTTAAACTCTATATGAGTTGCCTGAAGCATTTTTTTTCTTCTAAAATTAATAGTCACATAAATGGAAGAGAAATCTTAAAAAGAGCAGATGTATGTATGCGTGTGTGCTGTGCTCAGTAGCTCAGTTGTGTCTGACTCTTTGAGGCCCAGTGGACTATAGCCCATCAGGGTCCTCTGTCTATGGGGTTTCCCAGGCAAGAATACTGGAGTGGGTTGCCATTTCCTACTCCAGGGGATCTTCCTGACCTAGAGATGGGACCACATCTCCTGCATTGGCAGGTGGATTCTTCACCACTGTGTCACCTAGGAAGCCAAATTCACTTTACTGTATAGCAGAAAATAACATAACATTGTAAAGCAGCTATACTCCAATAAAAATGTTAAAAGTAAAAAAAAATTTTTTTAATAAAATTAATAGTCAAAATGCTTTATGCATTGTCCGCTTGTCACCTGGAAGAGGACACTCAGCTTTCCTTCAAGGATGGGATTGCCCTCCCAGACAAGCAGGATACCCAAGATTTTTTTCACCGGTACTAAGCTTTGGCAGTAGAGGGCAGTCGAGTGGTTGAAAGTAATAACCTGTCATCCATTGTTGTGTTGCCTATCCCGTCTGGCATCATTGGGATTTTCCCAACTTCTTTGGAAACTTCCTACCCTGAATCCCTCCACTCACTCCCCTATCAGGCATTTTCTCTCCCACGTCTCCCTGTCCATCCGGAGAGAAAAGCAGCCATCTGACCCGGACATCTAGGGGCAGGATTAACGATTCATCTCCTTTCTGGGTAGCCAACCTGGTCCCACGTTCAGCGTTCAGCGATCAATCATGGGGGCTCACTTCTCCGCCTCCCACCTCCCCTGAGAAGAAACGAATAATCCGACAAAACGCATGGTTTCCAGACAGCTGAACTTCTATGCCCGACGCTAGAGAATTTTAGCGTCAAGGCTGAAATTAGAATCTGATACCTGTCCCAAACACTGAGTGTTTATTATTAATGATAATAATGTTTATTGAGCATGTGCCAGGCACTATTCTAAAAACTTTACATATGTTTGTTCATTTCATCCTGACCAGAAGCTTTTTACTTTGATATAGTCCCACTTGTTTATTTCTGTTGTCGTTGCTTGTGCTTTGGGTGTTATCGTTGTTGTTCAGTCGCTCAGTCCTGTCTGACTTTCTGCAACTTCAGAATGCCAGGCTTCCCTGTCCTTCACTGTCTCCCAGAGTTTGCTCAAACTCATGTCCATTGAGTCGATGAGGCCATGCAACCACCTTATTCTCTGTCACCCCCTTCTCTTCTTGTCCTCAATCTTTCCCAGCATCAGGGTCTTTTCCAGTGAGTTGGCTCTTCCCATCAGGTGGCCAAAGTATTGGAGCTTCAGCTTCAGTATCTGTCCTTCCAATGAATATTCAAGGTTGATTTCCTTTAGGATTGACTGGTTTGATCTTCTTGGGTGTTATATCTTTTCCAAAACCTTGTGGGACAGACATCATCACTATTATTTCTACTTTACAGATGAGAAAACTGAAACTCAGAATAATTAAGGAAGAGCTTGTGAATGGTGGAGCCAGGATTTGCTTCTAGGAAGTCTTATTTCAGACCTGGAACTTAAAAAAAACACTGACATTTTCACTGCTCTGTGGTAAAAGAAAGAAATAAGAATAGCACAGTGTATTTTTCTTAAAGCTAGATTTATTCAGTCTAAAATACTATCCTTTATTATATTCTGTGCTTCTCATTTTAGAATATTAAAAAAATGCCCTTTCTTTTATGAGAAAATGGTGAGAGTACATGGTGGTTGTTGGGGTTTTATGAATTTTATTGTTTAATAGAATATACTTTCAAAGTTGTTTATATATATGAAATTTCAGAGCCCAGAAAGCACTTCCTTGCATTTTCTATCTGCTATTAGGAATTCTGGGAGAACCTTGATGCTTTTATGCTTCCTCTGCAAGGTTCTGGCTCCTGAAATGGGGGATGGGGAGGTGGAGAATGGCTAAAATGTATTATGTTCCTTGTACCAATAAGGACTCATTTGATTGCAAGTAAATAGCTTAAGTAAAAATTAGTATATATTAATTTAGCTGAAGTATTTGGGGGTCAGTGATTCCAACTACGTTTCAATTATAGCTCTTGGATTTGCTCTCTACCACGTTGCTGCTGTTCAGTCGCCAATGGTGTCCAACTCTTTGCGACTCCATGAACTGTAGCCTGCCAGGCTCCTCTGTCCATGGGATTTCCAAGGCAAGAATACTGGAAAGTGAAAGTGAAGTTGCTCAGTCATGTCCATCTCTTTGTGACCCCATGGACTGTAGCCTACCAGGTTCCTCCATCCATGGGATTTTCCAGGCAAGAATACTGGAGTGGGTTGCCATTTCCTTCTCCAGGAGATCTTCTTGACCCAGGGATTGAACCCGGGTCTCCAGCAAGGGATTTCCGTTTCCTTCTCCAGGGGATCTTCGAAACCCAGGTATCAAACCTGTGTCTCCTGCTTGTCATACGGATCCATTACCCCTGAACCACCAGCGAAGCCCACTCTCTACTACAATATTGGCTTAATTCTGAGGCTCTGTGGGGCGAGGTGACTGCCAACAGCATCATTCTCTATGTCCAAGTTCAAAGGGAAAGTATCTCTCCCCAGTAGTTCCCACATTGTGTTGTCTTCAATTGCACTGATTTATGTTGATCCCTGAAGGAGTCACACAGCCAAAGGTACATTGATGCTACCTGACCAGTTTTGAGTTACTCATTATACTCTTGAGGCTGGTAGTAGAATCAGCCCCACCAGCAGCATGTCCTCTGACAACAGGAAGAAGATGGTTCTCTAAAGGGAAAATTAGACACTGTCACCAAGAGAACAGATGCTTAGTAGTCCAGCTAGCAATGTTCATTTCTCACCTGATACATGTCATTCACTGGTATTCTCACACACCACTTCATTTAACTCTCCTAACAATCCTATCAGAAAGAAAGAAAGTGTAGCCACTCAACTGTGTCTGACACTTTGCAATCCTGTGAACTGTAGCCCACCAGGCTCCTCTGTCCATCGGATTCTCCAGGCAAGAATACTGGAGTAGGTTACCATTTCCTTCTCCAGGGGATCTTCCTGACCCAGGGGTCAAACTTGGACCTCCTGCATTGTGGGCAGATTCTTTACCATCTGAGCCACCAGGGAATCCCAACAGTTCTATCACACAAATGATAATTTACCAATGAAGAAATTGAGGCTCAGAGAAGCCAAGAAACATGCAAAATGTCAAAGACTAGTTACTGGGAGATCCAGGAATCAAATTCTATTCTGACCAACTTCACTGCCCAAGCTCTTGAGTTTTTTATTTCCTAATTTGCATATCCCACCCATCTCTTTACTATTAAAACTGAGCCTAAAATAAGCCACGCTGTGTATTTAAGCTATAGTTCGGTCAAGGGGCTCAATGTGCACCCTTCCCAGGCCCATTCCTACAGAGGGGTGAAGCGCTAGCAAGCACCGCCTTCCTTCTCCTGCTTCACCAAGGACTAAGAATTCTTTAAGTATTTGTTCTTGCTGTCCTTACCACTGTGGAAAATGCAACGATCAGAAACACTGATGAAGTCTCACCTCTGGGTTGAAGAGAAATATAATCTGGGACAGTTCTAGAGGGATACTAATCAAAGAAGAAAACAATGGTTCCTCTAAGTTTGATCCAGAATTCTCCACTGCGTTAACCATGTAACACCCACTCCTCACGGAATAGGTCCTTTAGCCTTAAAAAGGAAGTGCACTGAAAGAGAAGGATTTCATGACTAATGTATTCAAGAACGGTTTCTCTATTCACTTATAGCAAACATCATGATCACTCCACAAGTGTTCCAGGAAACTATTCTCTGAAACAGTAAATCTGTCCAATCAAAATTAAGTGTTCAGAGTTGCAAACGGTATTCAATGCTTCATGCAAAATCTAAAACAAGACCATTCTTTGCAGCTCCAGATACCATTAGGCATCCAGACCTGGGTCATAAATAAGATTGCTTTAATAAAATACAAAGCCATGACTGAATTTAATATGAAAGGAATGTGAGATCATTAATCTCCAGATTCATTCAATGTGAAAAATAATTTTCACTATTTTCCAAGGAAAGTATTCATATTTAGAAAAAAAAATAGTAGTCATAAAATAAAAATAATTAGAGATTTTGATATAAACGTAAAAGCAAACTAGTCATGTTCAATTTTGGCTGTCACCTAATATCAGGCAGAATGGTCTGTAGCCTCACATGGACAAGATTTCATCCTGGAGAGTTCCTTGCTCAGCTGTCAGTCCACACACCATCTCCTGTGGCTCCAGAAAGCTGACTTGGGTCTACTTCTTCCTCCTTCTCACTCCTCTCCGCTCCTAGCCCCTCTAAGCGTAGATAATGATCATGCTTGCTGGACATTTTAGTTCTAGTCACAGACATCATGATGCTCCATGGTAAGCAACTTTCATGTCTCTTCCTTTGCATTTCTTCATGGTTTGAAGAAGGGCGTTCAGCTTAAGCCCAAACTATGTTCACCTGTGAAGTTCAGATATGTGGGGGTAAATTAATAGGGGACTTGCCAAAAATTGTGGAAAGAAGGACTAAGTACTTCTGGGGAGAGAGTACATCCAAAGAGAATGAGGCAGCCAACCACAACAACCTTGATCCAGTTTAAAAAAAAAAAACCTTGGCTCTTCAAAGGGCCATGAGTATGGGTAAGGACCGTGTCTGCTTGGAGAGAGCAGAAGTGATGCCCTAACAGCCAGGGTGAAGGTGCCTGGTGGGAGAGTGGGGAGTGGTATTCAGTGGACTTTCAAGGCCCCTCAAGAAACCTCTAAGCAGTGGGGCTGGAGCAGAGTAGCAAGAATCATGTGGCAACTAACCAGAACTTTACCAGACACTTGTTTTTCAGTGTACGGGGACTCCCCAAATACCTGTATAATGAGGGGGAAATGCAGGGGCCTGCTATCCTATACTCAGTTCAGTTCAGTCGCTCAGCTGTGTCCGACTTTGCGACCCCATGAATTGCAGCATCCCAGGCCTCCCTGTCCATCACCAACTCCCGGAGTTCACCCAAACCCATGTCCATCGAGTCGGTGATGCCATCCAGCCATCTCATCCCCTGTTGTCCCCTTCTCCTCCTGCCCTTGATCTTTCCCAGCATCAGGGTCTTTTCAAATGAGTCAGCTCTCCACATCAGGTGGCCAAAGTATTGGAGTTTCAGCCTCAATATCAGTCCTTCCAATGAACACCCAGGACTGATCTTTAGGATGGACTGGTTGGATCTCCTTGCAGTCCAAGGGACTCTCAAGAGTCTTCTCCAACACCACAGTTCAAAAGCATGAATTCTTCGGCACTCAGCTTTCTTTATAGTCCAACTCTCACATCCATACATGACTACTGGAAAAACCACAGCCTTGACTAGACGGACCTTTGTTGGCAAAGTAATGTCTCTGCTTTTTAATATGCTATCTAGGTTGGTCATAACTTTCCTTCCAAGGAGTAAGCATCTTTTAATTTCATTGCTGCAGTCACCATCTGCAGTGATTTTTGGAGCCCAGAAAAATTAAGTCTGACACTGTTTCCACTGTTTCCCCATCTATTTCCCATGAAGTGATGGGACCAGATGCCATGATCTTAGTTTTCTGAATGTTGAGCTTTAAGCCAACTTCTTCACTCTCCTCTTTCACTTTCATCCAGAGGCTCTTTAGTTCCTCTTCACTTTCTGCCATAAGGGTGGTGTCATCTGCATATCTGAGGTTATTGAGATTTCTCCTTACATGCCTTCAAATCTCACTCCAGCTGCTTTTGTTGAAAAATAGATGTAGGAAACTCCTGATCTCCCTTTTTCAACTGGTCCCTGGAAATCTCAAACTCAGGTTCAGTATTACTAAGAGCATTCCAACCCTTCAAATGTAGGCTGTTTATGAAGGAGTTTCAACTCAATGGTTATTAACATGAAATTGTGTTTTTTATTCAAATCTTTATTTCAGTTGTGCTTTTCCTAATAACCCTTCCTAGCAATGACTTCTTGGCACAGTCCATAACTTAGCAATCACTTTTAGTTATAAATATTACTTATATTAAGAATTCTAACACCTTAGCTGATTGAAAATTTTTCATCTCCCCTTCTTCCAGATCGCTAGATCCACAAGTCCTGGTTTCTTGGCATAAAGAATGAACATGATTTAACTCTGAAATAGCTTTTCTCCTCTTCTCTTTTCAAGACCTGGCTCCTCTAGCCCCTTAGGGGCAGGATAGAGAAAAAAGTGAAGACAGTGATCATGTTCATGAGGGCTGGTGTCCTGGCCTCTGGGTTTCTACATGGACACATAGTCCTCTTGGGGCAATGCTAATTTCACCTTGTGCCTCCCCAACCCCTGAGGACCCCCACAGAAGAGAAGCCCCCCATCTCTAACGTATTCCATCTGCAGCACGTGCGTCCAGCCCTTTCTGGGTTGGGTGGCCCCTTGCTTGGCCCAGCAGCAACTGGGCAGCCCTGTGCTCCTGCCCCCTCCCCATGTGGTCCTTCTGTGCCCTCAGAGGGACTACAGTGAGCCCGGCCACATCCGGGTCTCCTCCAGCACCTCCTCCTCCTTACTCCAGAGCTACTGCTCACTCTGCTGGGTATCACTGTTCCAATAAGCCTTCTGTTCAGGAGTCTCCAGGCTAGCAGCATCCAGGTCCCTCTGCCCTATGCCGTAAGGAGGCATGTGTCAGACTCACCAAAACCTTTCCCACCTGCTCTGTACCACTCCCAGCTCAGTACAGGATGAGCCTGCAGCTTCTGGAGCTCAGCACTGACCCATCAGGGCGAAAATACAGATGCCTCCGACTCCTGTGACTGATGCCCCTTGAGAGCCCTTCCTTTGGCTTCTTGGAGAAGAAAGAACCTCCCATGGGGAAGGGGGAACCTCTCACCTGGGCCCTAGGGACAACCTGCATCCTGCATCCAGACAGGAGTGGACAGGGGATTGTGGTCATGATCTCTTAGTGAACAAAGCTGAAGGGTCCCAAAGGTGGTGACCCTTTGATAATGACCTTCAGGATATGGGGTACTTTTCTGTTTTGTCCTCAGTTTTGTATCTGCTGTAGTTTCAGCACTAGAAGACAAAAGCATTCTCAATTTTCTGTTAACAAAGTTCAATGTCTCAGTAAGAGCTAAACTATATTAAAAAAAAAAAAATCCTCTGGCCTGGTGCCAGTCCTCTCTACACCATCAAAGAGCCACATCCCAACCTGCCACCTAAAAGGACCTTCTCACTTAGAGATAAACCTCATCCATAGTCTATTGGCACAACTACAGTGAGACCTCCAACCGTTTAGGGAATATAGCAATACTTTTATACAAACACCTAATACGTAAGACAGTAAGAATACCATGTACACAGACAACAATGTGACTTACAATCGGTTCAGTTCAGTCGCTCAGTCATGTCCGACTCTTTGAGACCCCATGGACTGCAGCACGCCAGGCTTCCCTATCCATCAGCAATTCCCAAAGCTTCTCAAACTCATGTCCATTGAGTCGGTGATGCCATCCAACCATTTCATCCTCTGTCATCCCCTTCTCCTCCTGCCTTCAATCTTTCTCAGCTTCAGGGTCTTTTCCAATGATTCAGTTCTTCTCATCAGGTGGCCAAAATACTGGAGTTTCAGCTTCAGCATCAGTCCTTCTGATGAATATATGATTTACAATACCATCTGTTATTCTTATAACTTCACAGATTGAAAAATTGAGATCCCAAAATTCCCAAATTGCATAGAACTATCAAAATCACCACTTGAGATCCAATAACGTCAGACTACTCCATAGCTCAGTGAAGAACGACGCTTTTGGATTCCCAAATGAAAGTTCTAAAATACCTTCCCAATGACATCTCTTGCTAATTTTATCAAAAGGTTATTGGAGGAATTCTGATCTTCCAATCTACAAATCAGAATGAAATTTCTAGCACTTTCATGTAAATTTCATGTAAGCCTGATAGGTTTTAGACATGCATATAAATGTCCCTTGTTAAGTTGAAGTTCATCACACAGGGTGTAGTATTTTTCCCTGGATTGTTCTTTCATTTTAAACATATTATTTAGGGAATATTATAGTCTGGCATAATCTAACACATAGAAAAGTATGTGAGTGCCTAAAATATTTTAGGCACCAAGTTGGTTTCAAACACAAAACAGGCTTCTCATTTATCTAAAAATAAACATAAAAGATCAGAACCTTTTGTCTGCCTGTAGCTTTTTTCCTAGCTTTTCTGACACACTTGTAGCTGTTCTGTTGATAAACTGCAATTAGAAAATGATTCATTTGCCCATGACGGTAATGTGAGAGCCTGTTTGTGTTTTTGTTAGCGATCTCCTATGGAGATGGAAAAATGCAGCATCCAAATTAGAGTATAAATCCACCCCCTCAAAGAATGCTTCTAGAAGCCTAGATTTTTTTTCCCTTCACATTGTGTGTTAATGAAGGCAGTTGTTGGTAAGATTCCCACGCCCATATCAAAGCCAGGTTAGCCCAATACCTGGTCGCTCCCTAAACCGCAGTGCACAGTGGCCAACAAGTATGCCATCAAGTTGTTTCACTGCTGCTGTTGTTATTTGTTGTGGTTTGTCCTACAGCAAAGTTTGGCACAGAGCAGCCTTCCCAGGAAGCCAGAGGTTCTCAGTCTAGGTAGCACATGAGGGTCACGTGAGACCTTTTAAAATCGTCCAGACCAGGTAATTCAGAGTCTCTGGGAGTGGGATCCAAGCATGGGTATTCTTTAAAGGCCCCAGATGATTTCAGTGTGCACCACAGATAGGGATCCACGGCTGTTAAGATAACCACGCTGACTGTGTGCAAAGCAATGTGAAACAACAGCAAAAAACATTGACCGCTAAAAATAATAATAATAAAAAGTTGACCACTAAATGAGAACAGTTCAAAGTGGTAATCAAATAAAATTTACCACAAAGTCTTCTTTCCACTTCCTGTGCTTATAAGTAGTAGCACTGAGCTTACCTGAAGATGAGGTCTGAGAAATTTGTGAATATACAGAAGACTGGAAAGGTAGATGGGGCCCTAGAATGAAGGGCCGTGAACACAGGATTAGAGCAATGGGCTTCACTCCAGTCACTAGGGAATCGGCGAAGGTTTGGGTGCAGCCGTGTGACATGATTAAAGGGATATTTTTAGGAACACCAGTCTGCCAACGATAGTAGGATTAGAGAGGGAGAAAATAGAGCCAAGGAGACCAATTAAGAGTCGATTAGAGTCGTTCAGAATTGAGGTGCCAGAACAACAGCCCTGGGAATGGAAAATAACTGTAACCGTTGAAGACCAACAAGTAATTGAAGGGATAATGGTAGAGGATTGAAAGTTGAGGCTTCAAGCCAGGTCAGAGACCAACAGGGAAGCCAGGAAGAAATAGAGTTTGAAAATAAGAGAAAATGATTTTCACATTTCATCTGCACTTACCACGAAACATGTAAAAAAAATGTTTACTGGGCAGCCAGAAATATGAGTGTGGGGCTCAGCAGAGATGGCAAGACAAGTCAAAGCCAGATGTTTCCTGTTCTCAAAATTCAGAGAGGGATTAGCCACCAGACTCAAGTCTTGAAGGCAAGAGTTGATGGGAACTTGTCCAGTGTGTGCCTGGACCTCCCCTTCCTCACTGTCACCTGACCTGGACCATCAGTCACACAGGAAGTATCTGCTTCCCCCACCACTTCTGGACCCAAATGAAACATCCCGGGTAGACCATAGACCTGCATCCTGAACCCTGCTGAGGGGGCAGGGGACTCAACCCGGAAGTACATGGAGTGTCCTTCCCAGCGAACGTTGGCCAGTAGGAAGCAGGAGAGAGAAGGCACCAGGTGCTCCTCCCTTCCTCTCCTCGCCCCACTCACTGCTCTGAGGCAGGGTCTCTGCACAGCCTCATTCCTGAACACCTGCTCCGCAGCCTTCATCACTGAGGATGGCCAGGGCAGGAGGACCTCATGCCACCGCCACACACCCCCCCCCACCTCCTCTGTCAGGGTTCCCTCTCCCTCATTCCAGCTGCCCTGGGTTGGCACGTCCCAAATAAAGCCTCGGCACTTGAAATCCTCCCTCCAGGACCTGTATTTTATTTTTTGTTTCTTTTTTTAAAAAAATTTAGTACAGTTTTACATTTACACAATTACTGTGAAGATAGCACAGAGAATTTCAGTGTATCCACACCCACGTTCCCTTATTAACACATTAGCATGGTACATTTTTTTTACAGCTAATGAACTAACACTGATACAGTATTATTAGCTGAAGTTGATATTCATATCAATGTATTGCATTTTAGAAAACGTGGTGTGTGTGTTAGTCTCTCAGTCAACTGTTTTTGACCCTGCGGGCTGGAGCCAGCCAGGCTCCTCTGTCCACGGGATTCTCCAGGCAAGAATACTGGAGTGGCCTGCCATGCCCTCCTCCAGGGGATCTTCCCAACCCAGGGATCAAACCCAGGTCTCCTGCATTGCAGGCAGATTCTTTACCGTCTGAGCCACCAGGGAAGCCCTTAGAAGACCTGGCTAACTACATAATACTTAACCAGGGTCACTCTAAATTCAATGCACACCTGGAGGATGCTGGGGTATGGCTCAGATCACACAGGTGCTGTGAATTCCAGCCCCAACTTCATGGAGAGCACGCTTACAATTGAAAATTCTCAGAACATTTTTTAAACTACTGACACTCATTTGCCAAGACAGATAAGACAGTTAAGTCTCCTTCTACTGGGAACTTGTCTTTCACCCGTAACAAATTCAAGTTTCTCACTAGACCTGTCTCCTTTCTTGGGCACTGAGCTATCTTTGTTTTCTTTCCTGCCCCTGATGGAATACAGCTCAGGCTCCATGCCCTTTGTGATCTGGGAAAAACTAGAAGTATCCAGGGCTCACTCACTGCTGGGGACTCATGCTTCCTGCATTTCTGGTCACTGAATGTTTTTCTCTTTTACTTCACACTTTTAAGAAGTTGTTTCTTTGGTTTCAAATTCAGCATTTTAAGTACCCAGTCCTAGAAGAGTTTTCTTGGGACATATAGTCCACAACGTGGCCAGAAAAAAAATTTTTTTGGAGAACATTCTTTTTTTGAAACTATCTTAAACTTAAAGAGAAGTTGAAAATACAGTATGATTTTTCCAGAAACATTTAAGGTAAGTTGCCAACACGATGCCTGCGTGCGTGTTTGCATGCTCAGTCACTTCAGTCGTGTCCAACTTTTTCCACCCTACGGACGGTAGCCCGCCAGGCTTCTCAGTCCATGGGATTCTCCAGGCAAGAATATTGGAGTGGATTGCCATGCTATCATCCACCAATCCCCAATTACTTTCATATGGGTTTCCCACAATATATATATATTTATATTAAATATATAAATATATTTTATTTTTATTTATGTATATATTTTATATAATTTTATATATTATACATAAATGTTTTATATATTATAAAATATTTATATATAATATAAAAGTATTGTGTTTATATATATATATATATATATATAAAAATGAAATAATAGTTAATGTTATCCTGGAAAGTTATATAACCACCAAAATCAAGAATTTGACATCCTAATCCCCAGTTGTTCAGTTGCTAAATCGTGTTCAACTCTACGTGATCCCATGGACTACAGCACTCCAGACTTCCCTGTCCTTCACTATCTCCTTGAGTTTACCCAGACCCTGTTTAAGTTTTGCCATTTGTCCTAATAATGTCCTTCGCAGTAGAAGGATACAATTCAGAATCAAGTTTTCCATGCCCTTGTTGTGTTTTCTTATTCTCTCTTAATCTGGGAACAGTTCCTCCTTCTGGCCTTGACTTTCATGACCTTGTTAACTTTGTTAATAGAGGCTCGTTACTCTGTAAAATCTCCTTCAACCAGAGGGTGTCTGATGTTTGTGCAGAAGCATCATGGAAGGGAGGCTGTTACTACTATTGTATTTTTTCAGACAGCACATAATTTGGTTTGTCTCAGTACTAATTACATTCACTTGATTGAGCTTGTATCTACTGGGCCACTTCATCAGAAAATACCTCTTTTTTCTTTTGTCTTATACATCATATGTATTTTGTGGGGATTTTAACATTATGGAAATTTTCCATTGCTCATCAAAATTTCAATGTACTCACTTGGTAACCTCTAATGGTTTACACACGTTGTGTTGTAAACTGTTACTATCACTATCTGACGTGACAGGGATGCTCAATGTGATCCAGGTGTCCCCTCTTGGGCTCCCAGGCCATCCCAGTGGAGTGCGCTTAGAAATATGTGTGTGCGTGTAATGCATGCGTACATTTAAATCTGCGTTTGTTCCTATACCCACCTATACTGAGAACTTCGACTCCACACAGATGCCTTTAACTCCAATCCAACCACTACAGGATTCTTTACAATTTTATCTCTTTCTACTTAGTAATTCAACAGTATGTGAACTGTGAACTTCCAGATGTTCAAGCTGGATTTAGAAAAGGAAGAGGAACCAGAGATCAAATTGCCAACAACTCTCTTGCCAAAAAGCAAGAGAGTTCCAGAAAAACATCTACTTCTGCTTTACTGACTATGCCAAAGCCTTTGACTGTGTGGATCCCAACAAACTGTGGAAAATTCTTCAAGAAATGGGAACACCAGACCACCTCACCTGCCTCCTGAGAAATCTGTATTCAGGTCAAGAAGCAACAGCTAGAACTAGACATGGAACAATAAACTGGTTCCAGATAGGGAAAGGAGTACATCAAGGCTGTATATTGTCACCCTGCTTATGTAACTTATATGCAGAGCACATCATGCAAAATGCCAGGCTGGATGAAGTGCAAGCTGGAATCAAGATTGCTGGGAGAAATATCAATAACCTCAGATAGACAGATGACACCATCCTTATGGCAGAAAGCCAAGAAGAACTTAAGAGCCCCTTGATGAAAGTGAAAGAGGAGGGTGAAAAAGTTTGACTTAAAACTCAATATTCAGAAAACTAAGATCATGGTATCTGGTCCCATCACTTCATGATGGGAAAATAGATGGGGAAACAATGGAAACAGTGAGATACTTTATATTTGGGAGCTCCAAAATCACTGCAGATGATGACTGCAGCCATGAAATTAAAAGACGCTTGCTTCTTGAAAGAAAAGCTATGACCAACCTAGACAGCATATTAAAAAGCAGAGACATTACTTTGTCAACAAAGGTCCATCTAGTCAAAGCTATGGTTTTTCTAGTAGTCATGTATGGATGTAAGAGTTGAACTATAAAGAAAGCTGAGTGCTGAAGGATTGATGCTTTTGAACTGTGGTGTTGGAGAAGACTCTTGAGAGTCCCTTGGACTGCAAAGAAATACAACCAGTGAATCCTAAAGGAAATCAGTCCTGAATATTCACTGGAAGGACTGATGCTGAAGCTGAAACTCCAATCCTTTGGCCACCTGATGCAAAGAACTGACTCATTTGAAAAGTTCTCGATTGGGAAAGATTGAAGGTGGGAGGCGATGGGGACAACAGAGGATGAGATGGTTGGATGGCATCACCAACTCGATGGACATGAGTTTGAGCAAGCTTCAGGAATTGGTGATGGACAGGGAAGCCTGGCATGCTGAAGTCCATGGGGTCACAAAAAGACTGAACTGAACTGAATTTAGTGACTCTCTCCCTCTCTCTGATAGTTGGGTATCTGGCTTCCAATTATCCTTAATATATTTATTTATTTGAGCAACACCCCATATATACCTGGGCTTCCCTGGTGACTCAGACAGTAAAGAATCCGTCTGCAATGTGGGAGACCTAGATTTGATCCCTGGGTTGGTAAGATCCCCTGGAGGAGGGCATGGCAACCCATGTCAGTATCCTTGCCTGGAGAATCCCCATGGACAGAGGTGCCTTGCGGGCTACAGTCCATGGGGGTTGCAGAGTCAGACACAGCTGAGCGACTAAGCACGACACAGCACAGCCATGTATAACTAATCTCCACTCCTCTATGAACACCCTCATCACCCTACTCAGTTTTGCCACCAGCCAGACTGACACTGTCCCCCACATGGGGACAGACCCCTTCCTGGGCTCGGCTCTGACACAGGCAAGCCAGGCCAGGCAGCCCCTGTGCAGATGACTTTCTCACGCTGCTGCAGGGAAGCCCCTGACCCCACTCGAGCTGCCACAGAACCCAAGCTGTACACAGTGTGGATACTCGCCTTACTTAGGCTCTGTCATCTCATTCTGGGCCACCACGACTAGGACCTGCCTGCCCCAGCATAAATGCCTGTCTTGCCCTGATAGCTTTAAAACTGGACTACCGAGGAAGAAAAGGGGAAGAAGAGGTACCAGAGATGTTTAACATGCATATTAACAAATTGTAAAATAATCCTATTGTTACCAATGATTGTTAACAATGATCCTACTGATACCAACCAGGGTTCTTGGCCTCCTTAATCAATAGAAATTGAAATAGACTAGACAAGAAATTCAGGCAAGGCTTTACAGGGTTTCTTGCTGCAGCAGGAAGGAGAGAAAGGGCAGATCTCAGTTGCCAGTACATGGGAAGTGCTTGGCTGTAGCATATTTTATTCTGGATGTGTATATATCTTCAGAAATGCTCTGTAAACAAAAGTAGAGTTAGACATAAGTTTGGCAGAAGTCAACACAATTCTGAAAAGCAATTATCCTTCAACTAAAAAATAAATAATTTTTTTTTTAATGTAGAGTTAGAATTTCTAGGAGCATTTCATGAAAAGGGTGCAATCTCTCACATACAGTCATCTCTTGGTATCCACGTGGCATTGATTCCAGGACCTCCCATGGATACCAGAATCAACAAATGCTCAAGTCCTTTGCATTAATGGTGTGGTATTTGCATACAACTTGCTCACATGTGTGTGTGCTCAGTTGCTCAGCTGTGTCCAACTCTTTGCTACCCCATGAACTGTAGCCTGCCAGGCTCCTCTGTCCATGGGATTCTCCAGGCAAGAATACTGGAGTGGGTTGCCATTTCCTCCTTCAGGGGATCTTCCCGATTCAGGGATTGAACCCAGGTCTCCTGCATTGGCAGGCAGATTCTTTACCACTGAGCCTCTATTCTGTGCATTTTAAATTATCTCTAGATCACTTATGTAGCTTACCAGGTGCAGGAGACTTTAGAGACGCAAGTTCCCTGGGTTGGGAAGATCCCCTGGAGGAGGAAATGGTAATCCACTCCAGTATTCTTGCCTGGAGAAACCCATGGACAGAGGAGCCTGGCAGAATACAGTCCATAGAGTTGCAGAGTTGGACACAACTGAAGTGACTTAGCATACATGCACAGATTACTTATACTACCTCAGCTCAGTTCAGTCTCTCCGTCGTGTCCGACTCCTTGAGACCCCATGAATCACAGCACACCAGGCCTCCCTGTCCATCACCAACTCCCAGAGTTTACTCAAACTCATGGCCATCGAGTCGATGATGCCATCCAGCCATCTCATCCTCTGTGGTCCCCTTCTCCTTCTGACCCCAATCCGTCCCAGCATCAGAGTCTTTTCCAATGAGTCAACTCTTCGCATGAGGTGGCCAAAATATTGGAGTTTCAGCTGTAGCATCAGTCCTTCCAAAGAACACCCAGGACTGATCTCATTTAGAATGAACTGGTTGGATCTCTTTGCAGTTCAAGGGACTCTCAAGAGTCTTCTCCAACACCACAGTTCAAAAACATCAATTCTTCAGTGCTCAGCTTTCTTCACAGTCCAACTCTAATATCCATACATGACCAATGGAAAAACCATCGCCTTGACTAGACGGACCTTTGTTGGCAAAGAAACGTCTCCGCTTTTGAATATGCTTTCTAGGTTGGTCATAACTTTCCTTCTAAGGAGTAAGCGTCTTTTAATTTCATGGCTGCAATCACTATCTGCAGTGATTTTGGAGCCCCAAAAAATAAAGTCTGACACTGTTTCCCCATCTATTTCCCATGAAGTGATGGGACCAAATGCCATGATCTTCGTTTTCTGAATGTTGAGCTTTAAGCCAACTTTTCACTCTCCTCTTTCGCTTTCATCCAGAGGCTCTTTAGTTCCTCTTCACTTTCTGCCATAAGGGTGGTGTCATCTGCATATCTGAGGTTATTAATATTTCTCCTGGCAATCTTGATTCCAGCTTGTGCTTCTTCCAGCCCAGCATTTCTCATGATGTACTCTGCATAGAAGTTAAATAAGCAGGGTGACAATATACAGCCTTGACGGACTCCTTTTCCTATTTGGAAACAGTCTGTTGTTCCATGTCCAGTTCTGACTGTTGCTTCCTGACCTGCATATAGGTTTCTCAAGAGACAGGTCAGGTGGTCTGGTATTCCCATCTCTTTCAGAATTCTCCACAGTTTACTGTGATCCACACAGTCAAAGGCTTCGGCATAGTCAATAAAGCAGAAATAGATGTTTTTCTGGAACTCTCTTCCTTTTTCGATGATCCAGCGAATGTTGGCAATTTGATCTCTGGTTCCTCTGTCTTTTCTATAACCAGCTTGACATCTGGAAGTTCATTGTTCACGTATTGCTGAAGCCTGGCTTGGAGAATTTAGAGCATTACTTTACTAGCATGTGAGATGAGTGCAATTGTGTGGTAGTTTGAACATTCTTTGGCATTGCCTTTCTTGGAATGAAATCCTTTCTTGGGATTGGAATGAAAACTGACCTTTTCCAGTCCTGTGGCCACTGCCGAGTTTTCCAAATTTGCTGGCATATTGAGTGCAGCACTTTCACAGCATCATCTTTCAGGATTTGGAATAGTTCAACTGGAATTCCATCACCTCCACTAGCATTTTCATAGTGATGCTTTCTAAGGCCCACTTGACTTCACAATCCAGGATGTCTGGCTCTAGGTGAGTGATCACACCATCGTGATTATCTTGGTCCTGAAGATCTTTTTTTGTACAGTTCTTCTGTGTATTCTTGCCACCTCTTCTTAATATCTTCTGCTTCTGTTAGGTCCATACCATTTCTGTCCTTTATTGAGCTCATCTTTGCATGAAATGTTCCCTTGGTATCTCTAATTTTCTTGAAGAGAACTCTAGTCTTTCCCATTCTGTTGTTTTCCTCTATTTCTTTGCATTGATCACTGAGGAAGGCTTTCTGATCTCTCCTTGCTATTCTTTGGAACTCTGCATTCAGATGCTTATATCTTTCCTTTTCTCCTTTGCTTTTCTCTGCTCTTCTTTTCACAGCTATTTGTAAGGCCTCCCCAGACAGCCATTTTGCTTCTTTGCATTTCTTTCCAATGGGGATGGTCTTGATCCCTGTCTCCTGTACAGTGTCACGAACCTCATTCCATAGTTCATCAGGCATTCTATCTATCAGATCTAGTCCCTTAAATCTGTATAATGATAAGGGATTTGATTTAGGTCATACCTGAATGGTCTAGTGGTTTTCCCTACTTTCTTCAATTTCAGTCTGAATTTGGCAATAAGGAGTTCATGATCTGAGCCACAGTCAGCTCCTGGTCTTGTTTTTATTGATTGCATAGAGCTTCTCCATCTTTGGCTGCAAAGAATATAATCAATCTGATTTCAGTGTTGACCATCTGGTGCTGTCCATGTGTAGAGTCTTCTCTTGTGTTGTTGGAAGATGGTGTTTGCTATGATCAGTGCTTTCTCTTGGCAAAACTCTATTAGCCTTTGCCCTGCTTCATTCTGTATTCCAAGGCCAAATTTGCCTGTTACCCCAGGTGTTTCTTGACTTCCTACTTCTGGATTCCAGTCCCCTATAACGAAAAGGACATCTTTTTTGGGTGTTATTTCTAAAAGGTCTAATACAATGCAAATGTTATGGAAAGAATAGTAAATACAATGTAAATGCTATATAAAAAATTGTTGGCACACCTCAAATTGAAATTTAATTTTTTGGAACTTTCTGGATTTTTAAAAAATATTTTTGATCTGCAGGTGGTTGAATCTGTGGTTATAGAACCTGTGGATACTGAGGAATGACTATATTAATAGTTGCATACATACAAAAGAATTAAATACCATCTCTTATGTTCTATAAAAATTTTAATTTTATAAAATAGCTAGAAGAATAGAAGATCCCAGTCAATTTCTACCAAAAATTAGACATGGTATTGGGGATTCTGAACACATAAACCATTCTAAGTCTAGATCGGAGAAGGGAACTTTTTACTGTAAGGATACTGGGACTTCTGCATGGAACCTGACTTTTGAGAAATCTAACCCTGGATAAATCCTGCCAATATTGGAGATAACAGAAAAACAAGCAAATCAACAAAGCATATGGGCTAATAAAATATTTTATTGTAAGGGAAAGAAAATATAACTCTGAATACAGAAGGAGAACACACATTGAAAATTATTTTCTATAGGAAACAATATATTTTTACTGTGGTAAAATATACATAAAATAAAATATATCATTGTAATCATTTTTAAGTGTACAATTCAATGGCATTAAGTACATTCATATTGTTATACAGCACAGAACATATTTTTTATATTCCTTTACAGTACCTTCCCCTCAAAAAAATTTACAGAGATAGCTTCTGAGATTTTTTTTTTAATGCAGGAAGCCTGTAGAAGAGAATATAGCACAAGGAACTCTGCTCAATATTCCGTAACACCATAAATGGAAAAACAATTTGAAAAAGAGTAGATAAACGTATATCTATATCTGAATCACTTCACTGTACACCTGAAATTAACACAACACTGTTGATCAACTATACTCCAATATAAAATTAAAAAATAATTTTAAAGAGAACAAATTGGAACAAAGACAGAAACAAAAGGGACATGGTTAAAAACTAAACAGTAATACAAGTTTTAATGGAATGGCATTAAAATTCATATTGCAGGCAGTAAAAAACAAAACTTATTAAATAAGAAATCCATTCAGAGGTGTGGAGGACAAACCGAAGAAAGGCTCCCAGAACAAAAAGAAAGACGTATGAAATATTAACATTGAGAGAGGTGGCAACAGAAACGAAAGAAAGAAGTTGACTGATGTACAGCAATCTAGGCAGCCCTATGCCCCATCATGGTGATTGCTTCAGAACAGACGTGTGACCCATGATTAGCCAATGAGAGTGAAACAGATTATTTTAAAACACAAATCTATGTTCACAAAGTTATTAAACAAAAACAGCAAAGAAAGGTTAAAAAGACAAAAAACAGCGATAATAAATTTTTGAGATTGAGGAGGACTTTTCCTGTTGTCTCAGAATTTGTTTACAGCCCCAAAGCTGAGTATATTAGGAACCAAGTATTGCCAAATTCTAAAAAGAGCCATACGTAGCTCACATATGCTTCCAGGGCTTATAAGACACTCCCACCTCCTTGCCCCAACTTGCTTATGTAAAGAAAAATGAGCAACTCACAGGAGGCTTAGTTGAATTTTGAGTGATTTTAGAGGAGGCGTCATTAGGAAAGTGTGCGGAGGCTTTTCTTTCCCCTTGTGAAGGAGGGGAGGGAGCATAAGCCCCCAACTCCATGAATACAATCTAGAAAGATTGTGAGTGCCTTTAAGAAGAGGAGCCCCCCAACCAAAAAAAAAGAAGAGACCTTTCTGTTTTGTAAGTAACTATCATAACATTGTTAATCAGCTATACCCCAACATAAAATAAAAAATTAAAAAAAAAAAAGAGGAGACTTGCATCTCAGTCTCCTGTCAGGTACTCAACATGTTAAACTGCGGAAACTTGTAAACCCCTCCTGGTGTTGACATCAGAGCAGAGGAGCAAGTAGAGAAGAAGTTCTTTGAAGTTTGACATGCATCCCAGGGAGTTGAAGGGCTTCCCTGATGGCTCAGATTGTAAAGAAAGAATCTGCATGCAATGCAAGAGACCCAGATTTAATCCCTGGGTCGGGAAGATCCCCTGGAGAAAGGAATGGCTACCCACTCCAGTATTCTTGCCTGGAGAATTCCATGGACAGAGGAGCCTGGTGGCTACAGTCCATGGAGTCACAGAGTTGGACATGACTGAGCGACTAACACTTTCACCAGGGAGTTTGGGGGTGGTGAAAGAAAAGTGTGTGGTGCTCCTCTGAGAATTCTGAGAGCGGGAGTCTGGCTGGAGGAGGTGGAAGGAGGAAGAGAGACACAACAGAGTGGCAGAATAAGAGAGAGCGTTTTCTCTGGGCCAGGAGGACCTGGAAAGGCAGGCAGGCTTGACATTGTTAAAGAGACTTCTCTAAAGAGAGCTGCTTTCTAGGATGAGGAAACCCAACAGGAAGAAGTGTGCTGCTGGGGTAAGAGTTTGGGGCAGGGGTCCTAAGATGACAGCAGAATTATGCAGTGGGTCTCTGATAGTTCATTTTATGTGTCAACGTGGATGGGCCACAGTACCCAAGTATTTGGTCAAACACTCTTCTAGATGTTTCTGCAAAGTTTTTCTCTTGACAAAATTAACATTTAAATCAGTCAGCTTTGAAGTAAAGCAAATTAGTCTCCACAATGTAGGTGGGCATCATCTAATCAGTTGAAGGCCTTAACAGAAAAGAGACTGGCCTCCTCAGAGAAAGAAGGAACTCTGCCATCAGACTGCATTGACACTTGAACTGCAACCTCAGTTCTTCCCTGGGTCTCCAGACCCAGTCGGTCTACCCTGCAGAGTTCGGCTCACCATCCTCCACAACCATGTGAGCCAATTTGTAAAATCAATCAATCAACCCCTCATATTTGCTCACTCTCTCTTCCCCCTCCCTTCCTATATGTGCACACACACACACACATCTTATTGATCTGTTTCTCTGGAGAACCCTGACTAATACAGGGTGCTATCACACAGAAAGTATCTAAGCCACGTGGTGTTAACCAAGAGATTACTATAACACAAGATTAGTTTGTTTGTTTCTTTTTTAAGATTTTTGATTTTTCTCTTATTGCTTCTCCTATGCATACACCCCCACCCTACTGCAGAAGACCTGCAAAATGAAGGGAAGAGGAGAAAATAATGAGGAAAAAAATTGATGCTGCCTGTTATCGGTGTCCCCTTAGTGTCCTGAGCTTAGAGTTCTTTGATGGAGATGGGAGTGCCTGGGGAAAGCCACAAATGGATGAGGAATTAGACTTTTACCTTAGACTGAAATGAACACTGTGGTCATTTCATCAGAGAGACAGGGAGAGAAATGTGCAGGGCACATTTAAAGGCAGAGACCCGAGAGAAATAAAGCTGTTCTTAATTGTCTCCCAAGTATTTCACAATTTCAATAAACCAGTTACTGCTAGGTCAGAAAAATACCAAAATATAGGGGAAGGAAAAGGGAAGAAAACAAAGAACAGAAAGAGAGCTTGAGAGGGAAGGGGAAAAAGCCATCAATAAGCAGGGGAAGCAATATAATTACCAAAGTAGGAAGAAGTCACGGCAAAAAGTGATTAAATTGGACTATGGATCACTATATGTTAATTAAAGTATAACTCACAATAAAATTGAAACAGACATGAACCTAATAAATTAAGTAATAAAGCATAGATATTAATAAAAAATGGAGGTAGGAGAAATGTAATCTTCTAAAACTGATTCTAAAAATATTCACCTGAAGAGGTCAATAGCCAGAGAAGAAATTGAAAAAGTTATCAAATAATCATTTTCCATAACAGGTCTAAGTTATTTCATAGCTACATATCCAAATACCTGAAGGAACAGATAATCCTCAGGCTACTTAATTTTTTCAGTGCAAAGAAAAAGATGAAAAGTGACCCAATTCATTTTGTGAATCTAGCATAACCAACTCTGACCCTAAAACCTAACAAAAATGTTTTAAATAAGAAATCTATATATTAGTCTCATTTTAGGCATGCTAGTTCTAAATTAAAAGACTAGCAAATTCAATCCAGTTGAACTTTATAAGAATAACACACTATGATCAAATAAAATGTATCACAAAATGTAAAAATTGTTAAATACTAAGAAATTAAAAATATCAAACCAATAATGCAGTAGGAGATAAACCATAAGATCATGACAGCATATGCAGAATAGTTATTTAATAAAATTCCAAATTTGTCACTAACAATCTGTCTTAAGCTTAGAGCTAATGCATTTAACAATGAAATATCAGATATAACCCCATTAAAATAAGAAGAAAGTATATGAATTCATATCATCACCATTATTTAATCTTCTGGAGGCTTTAGCCGGTATAAAACACAGAACAGGAAGCAAGAGACATAAACCTTAGGAAAAAAAGGAATCTTTCTTTGCAGACAAGAAATAATAATATGTCTAAAATTTCCAAGTGGATCAATTGAAAATCTAATGCAACATAAACACATAAAAGTCTATCACGTTTAGGTATGGCAGTAATAACTAGTTCAGTTCAGTTCAGTCGCTGAGTCGTGTCCGACTCTTTGTGACCCCATGAATCGCAGCACGCCAGGCCTCCCTGTCCATCACCAACTCCCGGAGTTCACTTAGACTCATGTCCATCGAGTCGATGATGCCATCCAGCCATCTCATCCTCTGTCGTCCCCTTCTCCTCCTGCCCCCAATCCCTCCCAGCATCAGGGTCTTTTCCAATAAGTCAACTCTTCCCATCAGATGGCCAAAGTATTGGAGTTTCAGCTTCAGCATCAGTCTTTCCAATGAACACCCAGGACTGATCTCCTTTAGGATGGACTGGTTGGATCTCCTTGCAGTCCAAGGGACTCTCAAGAGTCTTCTCCAACACCACAGTTCAAAAGCATCAATTCTTCAGAGCTCAGCTTTCTTTACAGTCCAACTCTCACATCCATACATGACCACTGGAAAAACCATAGCCTTGACTAGATGGACCTTTGTTGGCAAAGTAATGTCTCTGCTTTTCAATATGCTATCTAGGTGGGTCATAACTTTTCTTTCAAGGAGTAAGCGTCTTTTAATTTCATGGCTGCAATCACCATCTGCAGTGATTTTGGAGCCCAAAAAAATAAATAACTAGTTAGAAAACATAATTTAAAATTCCCTTTGTATTACAGAAAGAAAAACAAAACATATAATACCTAGGAATAAACTTTTAAAAATAGGACTTGCCTGAAAAAGAACTAAACTTTACTAACAGACTTTCTTGTATAAAAATCACATTGAAAAATAAGAAAGAAAATAGAGAGGTAGATTAAAGCAAAAATGACACCATTTTTCACCTAGCAAATTAAGTTTTTTTGGTTTATTTCAGTTCAGTCACTCAGTCGTGTCTGACTCTTTGCGACCCCATGGACTGCAGCATGCCAGGCCTCCCTGTCCATCACCAACTCCCAGAGTTTACCCAAACTCGTGTCCATTGAGTTGGTGATGCCATCCAATTATCTCATCCTCTGTTGTCCCCTTCTCCTCCTGCCTTCAATATTTCCCAGCATCAGGGTCTTTTCAAATGAGTCAGTTCTTTCCATTATGTGGCCAAAGTATTGGAGTTTCGGCTTCAAAATCAGTCCTTCCAATGAATATTCAGGACTGATCTCGTTTAGGATATGACTGGTTGGATCTCCTTACAGTCCAAGGAACTTTCAAGAGTCTTTTCCAACACCACAATTCAAAAGCATCGATTCTTTGGTGCTCATCTTTCTTTATACTCCAACTCTCACATCCATACATGACCACTGGAAAAACCATAGCCTTGACTAGACAGACCTTTGTTGGCAAATTAATGTCTCTGCTTTTTAATATGCTATCTAGGTTGGTCATAACTTTTCTTCTAAGGAGAAAGCATCTTTTAATTTTATGGCTGCAGTCACCATCTGCAGTGATTCTGGGGCCCCCAAAAATAAAGTCAGCCACTGTTTCCTCTGTTTCCCCATCTATTTGCCATGAAGTGATGGGACCAGATGCCATGATCTTAGTTTTCTGAATGTTGAGCTTTAAGCCAACTTTTTCACTCTCCTCTTTCACTTTCATCACGAGGCTTTTTAGTTCTTCTTGGCTTTCTGCCTTAAGGGTGGTGTCATCTACATATCTGAGGTTATTGATATTTCTCCCAAACATCTTGATTCCAGGTTGTGCTTCATCCAGCCCAGTGTTTCTCTTGATGCACTCTGCATATAAGTTAAATAAGTAGGGTGACAATATATAGCCTTGACGTACTCCTTTTCCTACTTAAGTCTCTGTTTTTAATGGAACCACCCAATACTGGCAAGAGTGAGGGTAAGTGGATACTTCGTGGTTTTACACACTACTGGTACCATATAATTGCAACAATTTCCCTGAAAAACAACTTGTCCATGTATATCATTAATATTAGTTATGATATTACATTTGAACATAGTAATTCTCCTTTCAGGGATCCTTAGGGAAATATTTGGATATATCAACAATGATTTGTTCCAAGGTGTTCACAGCAACATTAAAGCAAATAAAAGGGATGAGGGTAAGTAAATTTATAACATTAGAAAAATAATGAGGCACATTATATTTTTACATATTATTTTAATGGTTTGTAATATTTCAGTGTATACTATTTATAAATATATGTATAAATTTACCATGAAAAATGATGTCTACAAAGTTTGGGGAAGTACTTACTATTATATTGTTAAGCAAAAAAAATAAAATCAGTATTTAAAATCATATCAGTAACAATTTATGTAATCTCAACTTATTTTTAAAAATGAAAATATAATGATCAAAAATAAATATGTCCAAATACTGTGAAAAATAGCTGTCTTGGTGCTGAAGTTAAAGGTAATTCTTCTGCTTTTTCATGCTTTTTGATATTAAAATTTTAAGAATATTTACTTAAAAAGAAAAATAACTTACAAGCATTCATAACCTGGGGTTGATTGATGGATGGCTTCAGGGTGTCCATGGCTCAGCTAAGACTGCAAATACATTTTTTGTGCTAGTGAATTTACTTGGAGAGAAAGTGATAGTTTCAAAGGGTTTCATCATCCCAGGATAGAAGCTGCTGATTTAAAACTTTCAGGAAGTGATTTAGAAGGGTCATTATTATATATTGACAGTGTTCCAGATTTGCAATCCCCCAGAGAAGGCAATGGCAGCCCACTCCAGTACTCTTGCCTGGAAAATCCCATGGATGGAGGAGTCTGGTAGGCTGCAGTCCATGGGGTCGCTAAGAGTCCAACGCGACTGAGCGACTTCACTTTCACTTTTCACTTTCATTCATTGGAGAAGGAAATGGCAACCCACTCCAGTGTTCTTGCCTGGAGAATCCCAGGGACGGGGGAGCCTGGTGGGCTGCCGTCTCTGGGGTCGCACAGAGTCGGACACGACTGAAGCAACTTAGCAGCAGTAGCAGCACATTCATGCTAAAGGGTTAGATATTTTAAACATCATTATTTTCAGAACTAAGCCAGAAAAATTCTACTTGTCTTATATTCAAATGGAAAAATTCTCAAGATATTCATGAGTATCTTTCTCATTTAAATTACAACCACTACTAAAACTGTAATTCCATAAATATTTATTGAGCATCTATATAAGCAGGGTCCCATGAAGCATGAAATGCTTTTTCAAATAAGAACTCCAAGTTCAGGGTACACTGAAATAAGGAATATATATGATACCTTCACATGATTTGTTTATTTATGTATGCTTATATATGTGTGCACATCAGTTCTGGGGGTCTTATTTTTATTCATGTCTTATTTTGTTTAAAAAAATATTTAAGGAAGCTTACCAAAAAAAATATAACATAGAATGAAATTTAAAATAAGTAGGTGAGTCAATTGGGACAAAGGCTAAAATGAGGCAGAAAAGGTAAGATGAAGCCAAGAGTAAGGTTAGAACTCCTAGTTCATGCCAAAGTTTCAAGTTCCCTTGTAGTCTAAACAAGAAGGTAAACATGATCTGTTACATGAGTCTTCCTGCCTGAAAGATAAAAAGAAACCAGTTACTCAGGAGAAACCCAACTATTGCAAATTGTACCGCCAAAGGGAAAGTTCTCCCATGGGCCTTCATAAAGAGGGCACTGTAATATAATGAACAACATCTTCTCAATGTTAAATAAGGAACAACAACCGGATGTAAAATACACAGGGAAATATGTGGGTCATACCAGGCGTCACTGAAGAGCTCTTCCGTGACCACGTACTTAAAATCACAATTCCCCATCCCCCTTCCTAGCTCCTTTTGTTCCTGTAGCACTATCATCAATGAGGCTTTATCTTTTTTAAAATCTCTCTCCCCCCTCCATTAACTTAAATATAAATTCAATGAAGGCAGACATTTTGGTCTATCTCATTCATCCACATTCCCAGGGTTCAAAAGAATTTCTAACACATAGAAGTTGTTCAATATATATTTATTGAATGAGTGAATTCATGAATTATCATCATATAATTATTAGTGAGTAATATCATTATTACTATCAACATGTCATTGTCATTAGCAGGATTCACAGAACTCTTTTGCATTATATTCTTCAAGATGAACAGAGGATAAAATTAAAACATAATTTTGTAAAAGCGATTTTATGAAAGTCAGATAATGTGGCATAAGAATGTAGCTTTCAGGAGTCAAGATATGAATTTCAAAACATGTAAAGGAATCAATAAACTGCATGTTTTTAGACAATCCTTCTTAAATAAGAATTTAAGTATGATGAAACTACAAGTTGGGGTTATATTTCCTGAAAGCAGTTGGTAAACAGCTATTGTGTGTTCCTGCAAATGGCACAGCTGTATGGTTTGATTCAACTAAGCTGAGTTAGAAATTAGAGCAAGGAATCTAAAAATGAGGTATTCCTGAAAGTAAGTTTTGATACTTGCAAAGACAGGCTAAGAGATAAACCCCAGCCAGAACCAAGGCTTTTTTCAGAAAGAGATTAGATAACCATGTTAACATAAAGACATTTATATGATGTTGGTGCCAAATGGATAGATTCATAGCCCTAAAAGATTTTCACCTAGAAAAAGTTTAAAGTAGGACACCCAAAAGTTCATCTGAGCCACATGACGTCTTAGTATAACTCCCAGAAAGTAACATAATCTTTCAGTATGTTATAATCATGAAATATACACTTAATTAAGCAAGTAAGTTAGCTTGCTAGATAGGGCTGTTTTCCTTAAGGAATTTAAATATGGAGAGATGTTTACATACTTGAGAACATTAATTACATAAACAATGTTCTATAGTGATTCTTCCTGAAACTGTTATATAATAGAATCAGTTGTCAGTTCAAGTCAGTCCTGGTTGTCGATAATAAAACCGTATATCAAGCATCCAGGAGAACCTTTTTCTTGCTCTCAGGGCTTAGAGATGGAGAGATGGCTCACTGAGTTCAACGTGAACAGGTCCTTTTCTTTTTTTTTTTAAGTGAACGAGAGGAACCATAACACCTCTCTTTTACTCCTGCCAAATATTGTTTGATTCATAAAAGCCCATGCACACCAACCTGACTCCCAGTGACAGCTAATTCCCAGTGATGCCCAGTGGGAGGTGTGTGTCTATCGCAGATGCTGAGGTGCGCCTCCAGGTGCCCCTTGAGGACTGAAGGATTTATGACCCCAACTCCTGGAAGTGCTGCCCACAGTCCTGCCTCAGCTGTCAGCCTCTTTGGGAATCCGCTGAGGCAATGGGTGCCTGGCCCAAGTGCACGGAGACCCCTGGGCACCCCTGCTGTGCTCTCCTGGGCTGTCCATCTCTGCGTGTCCAAATCCAGCCTGCCCATAAGGCCCTGCTCAAATACCACCCTCTTCCAGAGGCCTCTCCAGATTCTTTCCTTTTCTAAATGTTCTTTTCTTTTCTAAATGACCATGCTCCCTCCCCAGGTAGGGTTGCCAGATAAAATACAGGACACCCTGTTAAATTTGAATGTCAGGTCAACAGCAAATAGTTTTTCATAAAGGCATGTCCCAAGTATTATATGGGATACACTTGGACTAAAAAACTAATCATTGTTGATCTGAAATTCAAATGTAACTGAGCATTGTGTATTTTTATTTGCTAAATCTAGCATCCTTATGTCCAGGCAGCCAGAATCCCATAACTGTTCTACACAGAAGGATAAAGGCCAGTCTCCTTGCCTCAACATGGGAGAGTTCTGAGGGGTCTTCCCAGTTACAGAGTTCCCCTGGGGGACAGTTGATGTTTTCTGTTGAGGCTGTATCTAAGTCTAGCTTCTCCCTCTGAGCAATCCTGCTTCTTTGTCTACATCAGTCATTAAATCCCAAGTGTTAGTTGTTCAGTCATGTCCAGCTCTTTGCAATCTCATGGATTGTAGCCCACCAGACTTCTCTGTCCATGGAATTCTCCAGGCAAGAATATTGGAATGGGTAGCCATTTCCTTCTCCAGGGGAACTTCCCAACCCAGGGATTGAACCTGGGTCTCCTGCATTAGACATGGATTCTTTACTGTCTGAGTCACCAGGGAAGCTGATTAATCCCAAACAGCTCCCCCTAATAAATTTCCTGCATAAGCAGACTCTCCCTCCTAGAGTCTGCTCCCTGGAAACTCAACTTGAAATAGGGCCTGAGGATGAATAGAGTGGTTTGGCTAAAAAAACAAGGTGAATGACTAAGAGAGGTGGGGAGTGGTCCAGAGAGAAAGATTCAGGTCAAGTTATGAAGAGTATACACAAACACTATATATGGTTGAATATTGCAAGACGGACTAGTTCATAAGACACACGACCTTATAATTTAGAAGTTAGTATCTGGGAAATCCCAGTTGTTTGTGACTCCCCATGGTAGAGGGTGGGGGGTTGTGGAAATGGAGGTCAAATGGTGAGGAGTTTTTACTTTCCTCCCATCAGTGGTTCCTACACCTTTCTACCAAGGCTGGGTGAACCTCCATGGTCTGTGGTGGCATAAAATTCCATTGAGGTCTTTTCTTCAAATACTGGTGCAAATCATGACTTCCATTTCATCACTTATTGCATTGCATTTTAAAAACGATTTTTCCAAAATTATTCCATTAACTGACTTCCAGGAAGATGTCCCCGTGTCCTGTAGCTTCATATACTTCACAGAACCAGTCACTCACACCTGAGGGCATTTGTATCCCAGGGTGAGTGGCACTGCCTTTAAGAGGTTTGTTTCTCTCCTTTCCTTCAGGGTCTATTCTAAGGAAAGTTATGTAAGCCTCTCTTGAGTCCAGAATCTCTTTCTCCCTCTAGCTTTCTCCTGGCTAAAAGTTTCTGCTCGTGTGAAGAAAAAAACTGTACCATGGCAGCGCATCCCAACTCCCACTGCTTTTCCACACGGACTACAGACTTCTTTAACAGGCACACAGTGCCTGAGGTTGATGTATATCTTTTGTCTAGGTTGCCCCTAGCAACACTTGATAACTAGATTCCAAAATTATATTTAAAGATATCAGATCAGAAGCTGAAACAGCCCCCAAATATAATTGAGTGATATTATTGCCACATAAGTTGGGGCCAGTTCACCTCAACATACTGTCTGCCACATACCCATGCCCACACAGAAGTTTGACATTTTACTAGGTAAACAGGAGCACAGTTATGAGGAAACCTGAAGTTTTCTCCATGGTACAATCTTCATTCTAGATTACCTATAAAAATCTTCATTTGAAAATCAGGTAAGATTCATTTGAAAATCATTTGAAAGTCAGGTAAGAAAAAATAAATTTACACTGAGCCACACTAAGCTTCCCTTTCTGTACATGTGTACATTAGCCAGTCAGTTGTGAACAACTCTTTGTGACCCCACGGACTGTAGCCCTCCAGACTCCTCTGTCTGTGAAATTCTACAGGCAAGAATACTGGAGTGGGTTGCCATTTCCTTCTCCAGGGGATCTTCCCAACCCAGGGATTGAACCTAGGTCTCCTGCATTGCAGGCAGATTCCTTACCATCCGAACTACCAGGGAAGCCTTCTGTATATGATTCCCCATGAAAAGATATTGGTTAGATGACCAAGATATAATTTCTCCTTGCACAAATCTATTCCCCAAATTCTGTGTCAGTTAATGCAATTTCTAGCAATACAACAACAATTAATCCTGCATCCTAGCCATTCTTCTATGAAGACTAAGTTGCTGCAGAATTAACAAATTTTTTAATACTCGTAATATTTCCTGAAGATGAAAAATAAATCAGAGTGTTCATAGACTGTGAAATGAGTCCTGTGTTGATGAGAATTGTAGATAATTGTCTCATATATAGGACAGACAAATGTTAAAATAAATGTAATTTCAAACTCTGAGTCTTAGAAGTGACTTATTTCTACATGAAATAAATTTCTCTCATAATCGTATCAATGCAATATTTATATTCCTTGTTAAGTAGAAGTAGTAAAGGTACTTCCTTCTTTTGGAGCAGACAGAAAGGAAGAATGCTTACCTCTAATTACCTGTAAAATGTTAAGATAATCTTCCACTTGGGATACCATGAGAATCCTAGAAAAAGAAATAGCATCATATTTATTTTAGGGGAAAATAATCACCTATCTACTTCTCATGATACAAAAGATATTGTTTCAAGCTCACTTCCAAACTCTCTGCCTGTTTCAAATTTCTTGAGAAATCTACATGCAAATTCTTAGGCAGCTTTTGAAACCAAATACAACCAAGATTTATTGGTTCTCCTTCCTCTGTGAAAATCTATTGTGTCCCTTTGATTTCCTAAAAGACCTAAGAAAACCAACCTTAGAGGGCCTTCTAGACGTTGTTAATACAAACTTATGAGTGATCACTTCCAATAGACATCAGACACCCCCTCCTCTGAAACTGTCAGCAGCACCACCAACCCCAAGGTCTTCTGGAACTAACAGGAAGCTAATATAAACAGTGAAAATGAGTCTCAGAGAGGTGCTGACAAAAGAGAAGAAAGGAAAGTCACAGGGGAAAATGAAGAACATGAAGAGGTCACTCTAAAGACATCAGTGCCTAGGGCAGGGCCTGGCAGGCCACTCCACACTCAACAGATATTTATTGAATGGTGGAGCTCTTTGTTATCAACGGAATAGTCTTCCCTAGAGCCATGAGCAACCTGCCACACAAAGACAGCATCCAGGGATAAGAAAATCAGTGGGAAAGGGGTTGGCAAGGTGGGTGGTGGAGACCTCTATTCTGTTCACTGCTCTGCCACAACTAGATGTCTGACTTAGGGAAAGTCACTTAAATGTCTGAATCTCTAATTCCTCAGCTGAAAAGTGAGGGGATTAGACTCTGATCTGTAGGATTCCTTCAAATCCAAAGTCTACAATCCCTACGACACAAAAAAGGGTGCAGTCATCACACAGTGCCTTGGCCTTGACCAGAGGTCAGGTTTGGCCTGTCGTCCCTCACATTCTCTGTGGCCGTGACCTCTGACCCTATCCTGCTGCAGTTCCAGCCCTACCTTCCTTCCATCTCAGGGTCACCCTGTCATGGGACCACCAGCACCAATAAGTTTAGCGACTGACCTGCACAGGGACCTAGAGAAAACCACTCTCCCCTCAATTTATATTCTCAAAGGTTTTGTTGTTGTTGTTGTTGTTGTATATTACGGACCTATACTTCTTTTGTTTTGTTTTGTTTTTAGTTTGGAAATAACCCTGTCAATGGATACATAAGCTGTTTCTTTGGCATGGTAATATTGAGGTTACGAATAATAGCCTGATATACCTTCTCTCTGTTCCAGGAAGAGATGCTGAACTCTAATCTTAGCTATCTATCTCACTGACTGTGGGCTATTAATTATCAAAAGACCAAGAGAAAGAATTTAGGTGTAACCCAAAGTCAGTCCTGGAAAAACATTCCCAAGAGCATTGTCCATTGCTAACAATAAGTTCTACAGATGTACACAAAAGGAAAAGCTGTACCCATTTCTCTCTTCTCTTTCACTTAACCCTGGCATAAAAGCAACAGATTCCTCATAAACAGACTGAAAAAAATAAATCATTTACCACTTATAGGGCCAGATTCAGGAAAAGAAAACATTTATGTAAGCCACTTCCTGAATAGTCAGCTTTTAATGACAGCTACAAAGCCTCCTGAATGTTGTACCCTAAGGCTCCCTGAGGATCCTAAAACACAAACAAATGTAAATAATAGTCAGAAAGTCTTTGTAAGTTGATTAACCTCCTTTAATTCTGACCTGTCCCTGAGATATGATCAAGTGAGCTCATTAGTAAAATCCCTTTTTCAATAAATAACAGATGTTTTTTTAATAAAATAGACAACCAGATGGGTGGCATCACTCAGATCCACACCTCATTTTTACCACTCAGCCAGTTATCGTTATAAACACTCAATGAATTATATGGTTTCCTTAGGGTGGAAATGCAGGGGAGGAAAACAAGTTCTTGTTCAATGGACATGACTCCTTTCAAATAAATTCCAGAAGAAGAGGCTTTGGCTCATTAATTTTTAAATCTGCTAAAATGTTCAATTAGCGGCAAAGCACAACTTCCAAGTCTAGTTTGTCAACACAGAATCTGAGAACACAAATTTAAGGAGACATAAATCAGTAAGGTTGAATCCTCTAAATTAATAATCAATGACTTCCTCCAGAACAAAAAGTGACTAAAGTCAAGGTATTTTCAAGAAAATATCTTGATAGATATCAAATAATAAAAGTCTCTAGGGTTCTAACTGAGCAGAAAACTTATCAACTTCTTTTCTATACACAACTTTGCTCAGGGTCGTGAAGCCAAAGCCTTTCCATAAATGCAGGGACTGAGTCCACTGGAAGCAGCGATTCCCTAAGAAGTTCACAGGACTTAAATCAGTGGTCCAGATATCCTGGGAAGTTGTTTTCTGGAGTGAAGCAGAAGTAAGATTTTGAAACCAACCAGCTTTAACATTATAAAATGATCTCTTTCCATCCATTCCTAATTATATTTTAAGGGGAATAATTAATTGAGAAAATGAAATAAATTTCATCTTATTAGATAATGAAGGGCATTTTGCATCAAGCAATAAAATTGAACCTCCTGCAACAAGTCAAAACCATGATAATAACTTCAAATCAACTTATAAAATAAACCAAGGTGAGGCGGAGAAGTCCTTGAAGTAATGTCAGGCCAAATTGATATTTAGAATCCACAAATTTTATAAAGGGCATACATCAACAGAGACATCAGGTATTTCCCTGCATCCAGTCTCAGCTTACATTTGAGTTTGTTACGATGGAAAGGGGAGAAGTTCTTAATATCCTGCATAGATTATTAGATTAAATAAAAAGGTGACCTCAAGTTAATTTCATCAGGTTACTTTATTCCTTCCCAAAACCAACCTGAAATAAGGCACAATAGAAATGGGACTTTATGGGGATGGTTCTAAATGTTGAAAAGGAGGTCATTCAAGATGGGGAAGGGGGAGGAGAGGGAAGGACAGGGTAGCCAGATAGCATCAGGGGAGCATCGAGTATAGAGGGTGAGGAAGTAGGCAGGTAGTCAAGATTAGCTTTCCCCAAATCCCTCCTGGGGCTGGTTCCACGTGGAATGCTCTCAAATCTTTCTGCTCTATCCCCACCTGCCTCCCTGTCCTGAAGTTTAATTTGAGAGTTACTTCCCACCAGTGTTTATATGGGAGAAGGCAATGGCAACCCACTCCAGTACTCTTGCCTGGAGAATCCCATGGACGGAGGAGCCTGGTGGGCTACAGCCCATGGGGTCGCTAAGAGTTGGACACGACTGAGCGACTTCACTTTCACTTTTCACTTTCATGCATTGGAGAAGGAAATGGCAACCCACTCCAATGTTCTTGCCTAGAGAATCCCAGGGACGGGGGAGCCTGCTGGGCTGCCATCTATGGGGTCGCACAGAGTCGGACACGACTGAAGCGACTTAGCAGCAGCAGCAGCAGTGTTTATATGAGGATACGAGAAGACACCTCCCCCCAGTTATCAAACACCATCCTCAAGGTTAAACAAATAGTTGTACTTGGCTTTATCTCCATTTTGCAAATTGCATTATAATTGACCCAAAATTCTCCTCTATGTAGCGGGGAATGAGGGAAACAGCTGTCAAGTATCTACTTCTAGCTCCTTTTCAACCCCGGCACTTGGTCAACCTATACCTTCCTAAGGTGGCAAAATACTGAACTTAGCAAAACTATCCATAAACAGGGATATCTTTATTTCCATCCCATCATTTCCAGAACCTACTAGTGGCAAGCACACATACAGATTTTTTAAAAGGTGAAAAACACATTAATAGATTTTGGATTTCCCAACCATTGGAAATAGGTGTGCCCCTGTGGTCATGCATGGATGTGAGAGTTGGACTGTGAAGAAGGCTGAGCACCGAAGAATTGATGCTTTTGAACTGTGGTGTTGGAGAAGACTCTTGAGAGTCCCTTGGACTGCAAGGAAATCCAACCAGTCCATTCTGAAGGAGATCAGCCCTGGGATTTCTTTGGAAGGACTGATGCTAAAGCTGAAACTCCAGTACTTTGGCCACCTCATGTGAAGAGTTGACTCATTGGAAAAGACTCTGATGCTGGGAGGGATTGGGAGCAGGAGGAGAAGGGGACAACAGAGGATGAGATGGCTGGATGGCATCACTGACTCGATGGACGTGAGTCTGAGTGAACTCCGGGAGTTGGTGATGGACAGGGAGGCCTGGCGTGTTGTGATTCATGGGGTCTCAAAGAGTTGGACACGACTGAGCGACTGAACTGAACTGAACTGAACCAACGTTTACACCAAAAATGGTTCTGAATAGACATGTCCTTTTGAGAAACCCTTGTTAAGGAATGACCCTCAACATTGTATGTATTAAAGTCTCTCATTCATGTCCAACTCTTTGCAACCCCATGGACTGTAACCCACCAGGCTCCTCTGTCCTAGGGATTCTCCAGGCAAGAATACTAGAGTGGGTTGCCATGCCTTCCTCCAGGGGATCTTCCCAACCCAGGGATAGAGGTCAGGTCTCCCGCCTTGCAAGCGGATTCTTTACCATCTGAGCCACCAGAGAAGCCCAGATTCTCAGCTCAATGCTCTTAATGGCCTGAGACTGTATCCTGCTGTAAGAATCTGTTAGATCCTGTTGAGTCATCATCCATCCTTCCACAGAACACAGTGGTATGGACACAGATTCGCTCTTGCTTTTCTTAGAGAAGGAGGAGTTTTAAGTTGGGAGTAATCAGTAGCAGTCTGCCTCAGTCTTTAGGATTTCTGGCCCTGAAGCTCATCTGATGGCCTCAGGTATGCCTACTACATTCCTGGTACCTCACCACTGATGTTGTGAAGTGATAAGCCAGAAAACTCAAAAATGCCTACAGCTTTTTAATCAACCAGAGATTGTCAGTGGGTTGACGAAAAGGGATCTCCTTAAAAATAAGTATATATACAGAGCACTTGACAGACCACAAATTATTTTCATAGTTTAGATGACAGAATCCTCACAATCTTATGAGATGGGAAGGTAATTTTATCTCCATTAAAAAAAAGAGACTCAAAAAAGTTAAATGGGATTTTTATAATTGTAGGGTTGGTATGTCATAGGGATAGAACTTGAACCCAAAACTCCAGATTCCAAGGCTGAGTGTGCTTTTCGTGGTGTCACAGTGCCTGTCATATCAGAAATAAAGAAAACTGAGTCTGGAAGCACAGGGCATACCAGTTGGCTTGCTTGACTCTTATATTTAATTGTATTTTTATCTTGTTACATGCCCTATATTTTTATAAGTTGTCCCACATCCTTTGGGAGAGCAAGGGAAAAGAAAAAAATTAGAAGAGAAAGAGGAGAAGAGGGAAAGGGGAGAAGGCAGGAGAGAGGAGGACAGCTGGAGCTCAAATTCCCCATCTTCACTAAGCATTTTGTACTATTTACTTGTTGCAGACGATATTCTTATGAATATGGATATCATATTACTTCATGATACTCATAGCTCATTGCTGTGGTTTTCTAAAAATGTGTTTATGTGTTCTAGTAAGTAAGACAAATAAGACTAACTGTTCTTATACATTTCTCAATTTAGAACTGTAAAATAAGTAAAGCAAGGGATAAAATTCATTTGTTTCTGTAACAAGTTCCCTACTAAGCCCTTACTATACTACATCATAATTACATATTAGTCTATCTCCCCTAAGAGACATGTCACGCCTGCCCATTACAGTATCCTGGCACATGGCAGTTGTTTAATAAATTTTTGTTGGATGAGTAAATATGATGAAAGCAAAGTCATGTTATTACTCACGTGCCTAAAACGGACTCTCAGCTCTCTGGAATCTAGTACATAGACTTAATAAATATATGTTAATAAAACATATAAACATGTGAATGCAAATTATTGTCCTATAAAGTAAGGTATGAAAAGCATTATTTAAGTGGCAGAGAAAAGTGTTATAGGAATTCCAAGAGGGGAGAGCTTTCTTTTAGGGGAGCAGCCAGGGAAAGATTTATGGAAAAGGTGATTGTCACTAGCTGGAGGCCACAGAGGACATGTGTTTCAAGCAGAGAAGACTTCACAGGAGCAAAGGAAATGTGGGAAAAAGCAAAAGAGTTGAGGAGACAAGTTGGCTAAACAAGTCAGTTGAAACTGAGGGATGATGGTGATTGGTATGAAAGACGTTGCTGTTATTTCCCAACACCCATCAACCCCCTCTTCCTTAACATCAGAAACTTGATGTTAGCTGGTCCCCTCCCCCCTTGCTGCCTCACTAAGAGATTACATTCCCATCCTTTCTAGAAGTTAGCTGTATCCATAGAGCTATGTTTTGGCCCACAGAGTGTTACCTGAAGCATCTTGTGGACTTCCAGCACAGCTCTGTAAATCCTACAGGGGCCCACACTTCTCTTCTTCATGACGTAGCTAACGCTCGTCTGTGTGAACTGAAGCTTTAACAGCCATTTAGGGCCATGAGGATGGAACACACAGCCTAAGGTTGGTGAGTGCTCAAAGAAGCCTTGGTCCCTGAGGATTTCATAGGGTCACATACCGGGCCTGCACCACCTACTACTGATTTTACAAGAGAAAGAAAGAATTTGTACAAAGTTCAAGACTCTCATGGCTGTTTGTTAGTCACTAAGTTTGTGACCGTATGGACTGTAGCCCACCAGGCTCCTCTGTCCATGGGATTTTCCAGGCAAGAATACTGGAGTGGGTTGCCATTTCTTCCTTCAGGGGATCTTCCCCATCCAGGGATCAAACCTGAGTCTCCTGCCTTGGCAAGTAGATTCTTTACCACTGAGCCACCAGGGAAGCCCTCAAGAATTTCATACCAAATTTTAATATTATGTGAAGCAAAACCTAATCGAAATGGGTACATTAAAAAAATGTGAGCACAACACATATAAACACAACCACACTATATAAAAATATAACCCTACTGCCTTTCTTGTTCAGCCAACTTTTCCACTTGTCACTTTTTGACTTTGCTAAACCCAGATGACACAGCTCTGCTACATTTAAGTAATGTTTACCACCAACATAGCCCCTGAGAAATCTTCTTCAATAGCATCGTTGAAAGCAATTTTCTAGCATCTGATTTTGGTGTAAATCATTAAGATTTTTGCTTTGGCATGCTGCAATTACAGCCAGGCAGGGCTGCAGCCTGGAATTAATCAAGAAATCACAACCAGGTCAGCTTCAAAGGACTTCATTCCCGTGGGAGATGATGGCAAGGGCAGGGAAAGTTGTGACTGAAACTTAACCCACAAGGCAGAGAGCTGCTTGTTATCCTTGCTGCTGCTGCTGCTGCTGAGTCTCTTCAGTCGTGTCCGACTCTGTGCGACCCCATAGACGGCAGCCCACCAGGCTCCCCCATCCCTGGGATTCTCCAGGCAAGAGTACTGGAGTGGGTTGCCATTGCCTTCTCCTGTTATCCCTAGCAGATATAATAAATACCAAAATCTAGATTGAAAGAGACAGTTGTGCAGCAAGATAAATTTATTTGCAAAGCAAAACCTGGAATCTTCTGCGTAAGTGCAGGAAAGCCAGTTCTGTGCTAGGAGCTCCGGGGAACATTAAAAAGGAACACACAGAAGTAGACAAAACAGAGTTTGGGAAAGGGTGGTGTTGATGAGAAACAGGAGCCATATGATAACAGCAATTAACCTGAAACTGAGTTAATCAGTGGGCTTCCCAGGTGGCTCAGTGGTACAGAAGTGAAGTGAAGTGAAGTGAAGTTGCTCAGTCGTGTCCGACTCTTTGCGACCCCTTGGACTGTAGCCCACCAGGCTCCTCTGTCCGTGGGATTTTCCAGGTAAGAATACTGGAGTGGGTTGCCATTTCCTTCTCCAGGAGATCTTCCCGACCCAGGGACGAACCCAGGTCTCCTGCATTGCAGGCAGATGCTTTACCATCTGAGCCACCAGGGAAGTTTCAGTGGCATAGAATCCATCTGCAAATGCCAGGGGTTTGATCCCTGGTTCAGGAAGGCCCCCTGGAGGAAGAAATGGCTACCCACTCCAGTATTCTTGTCTGACATGGTTGCGATTCCTTGATTAATTCCAAGAAAATGCCATGGACAGAGAAGCCTAGTGGGCTATAGTCCCATGGGGTCACAAAGAATTGGATACAACTGAGCAACTGAGCACACAAAAGGAGATGAGCATATCCTGCCTGATTAGTTATCCAACTGCCCCCTTTCTGGGTGACCTGAGTGGCCCCAGAAGTTATTCCAACATTTACCAGTGACTTGGAAAGTCCCCGTTGAAAAGTAGGGCTCACAGGAGCTCGGGGAAGCGCACATAGCTTCCTACTGACTGGACCCGTCCCTGACTCAGTCCAACTTGGTTTTCTCATCCGTTTCTGATCCACTACCTCCATCTTCAGAAAGCTCAAACAAAACCCATACTTTTATCACAGTTTAAAAGCATTTCCACATAGATCTTTTGATGCTCATAACACTTCTGGCCAGGAACTGAGTCCCAGAGTTTCACTTCTTTCACAAGCACCACTAAGTGATTCATTTTTACAAGAGTCTGCTCCAGGTGGCGCTGGCAGCGCAGCTGCAAAGTCAGAGGGAAGAAGGAGAGGAAGAGGGAGGGGAGCCCACGGGAGCAGTGGCAGAAGCCAGAGTACAGGGAACACTTGAGAAGAGCTGTTTGCTTTGGATGAGGATTCATAACCCAGAGAAGGAGGAGGTCAGAATGGAAAGGCTGTGGGGCTCAGATTGTGGAGGACTGCTTCGAATGCCAGGCAGAGACCTGTGTTTTGATTCCATGGTCAATGTGAAGTCAGGGGGTATACATCTATGCAGGCTAATCACATGCCTTAAGAACTGGCTTTGGGGAAACTAACCTGATCATGATATGTAGGTTGTATACACGTGCAAAAGCTTGAGACTAGGCAGAAACTTTGGGAGAAAGTTTGTTCTGTTGTTGTTCACTCACTCAGTTGTATCTGACTCTTTCTGACCCCATGGACTGCAGCACACCCGGCCTCCCAGTCCTTCACTGTCTCCTGGAGTTTGCTCAAATTCATGTCCACTTGAGTCAGCGATGTTATCTATTTCATCCACTGCTTCCTCCTTCTCCTTTTACCTTCAGTCTTTCCCAGCATCAGGGTCTTTTCCAATGAGCCAATTCTTCACATCAGGTAGCCAAAGTATTGGAGCTTCATCTTCAGCACTAGCAGGAGAAAAGTTTACAGGGTGACAAAATTTTCTGTACACATTTGTACCTCCCCCCGCCCCCCGCCCAGTTTTTCTTTATGGCCAAAGCAATTCCTAAGCTGAGGTTTCCTTTACTTTTGGATGTCCCTGCATTCAGAGCCTAAGCCAAGTCTGAGCATCTGAGAAGCCCATGTGCACGCCTCTTAAGGGACCATGCTCTTTCTCCAGCAGCTGCCCAACGTCACCACAAAACAAATAAGTGTGACTATTGACAGAAAGCAATAACCCTTCCTACATGTGTTGAATAAATTGCCTATTAGCAGTCCCACACCATAATTCATGTCCGATTATGCAGATTCAGCCCTTATGAATGAGTGGGAAAATCTTATCATTAAGTGAAGTTCTATACCAAATCCCTAAGCATTTTCTTATTATTTCCTAAAGCTGTTCCTCCTTCCGGCTCATCCCTGAACTTTCTGAGAGCTAGTTGAATCAAAGATAAGCAAGTTCGTACTCTCTGTATACCATTCCTCTGGGGAAGAGCCTCTTGGGTGCTTGGGATTTATATTATAGAACCACAATTTAAATGCAGATTTTTAACTCCCATGTTGAGCAGCCAAGAAGGAGTTTCTGACTTGATTAAAATACCGATGCATAAATTTTATACTTAACAGTCTTCTTTCTACAATGGGGTGGTATTGAAGAGATGTTTTTAATGAACTTGTGGGACATGCATGAGGTCTCCAAGAAAGTTTATTGTTCATAGATTGGTTTTCTAAGTCTTAAAGGAACAAGGGTCTGCTACTTTTAAAACAGTATTTTTAACCATGTCTCTTACCAGTGTAAGCTTATAAACTAATGGGACATGTTACTACTTGGTCTTGTTGGGGGACAAGGGAAAACAGCTAAGAGATAGGAGATAAATTGTGGAGTGAGCAATCAGGCTGAATAGGGTTTTGCAATTTGGGGCTGGGAAGATGTCAAGTATTTTGAGCCTAAATTTCATTATTTATAAAGGGTGTTTACCATGATGAATGAGATAGCAACCAGACAGCACCTGAAACATAGATGCCACACAATAGACATTATTGCCATACTCCTGTATTCAGGGCATCTGGGTTTGCCACTTACTTTATGAACTGTATAAACCACTTGACACTCTCATCCTCAATTTCCTCTCCTGTAACAATGAGAAAGTCTAGGTTAGGGGATCTCCTAGGCTACTTCTGGGCTTCCCTGGTGGCTCAGCCAGCAGAGTCCACTTGCTATGCGGGAAGCTGGGTTTGAAGCCTGGGTTGGGAAGATCCCCTGGAGAAGGGAAAGACTACCCTCTCCAGTATTCAGGCCTGGAGAATTCCATGGACTCTATAGTCCATGGAGTCACAAAGAGTCAGACAGGACTGAGCAGCTTTCACTAGGCTGTTTCTAGTCCTGCTGCTTCTAGTCCTAAAAACAATGACTCTCTGACTCTAAGCATCACAATTGTTATACTAATCAATATAAATACGAACACATACGTGGAGGGCAAGCAGTGATAAGTGATTCACTATATTACTTGCTATGTAGACAGCAAATAGTATGAGAATAAGAGAGAAAGGGGGAAAGCAAGCAAAACTGAGCTATTCCTTATTCCCTTTCCTAGCTACACATGGGCCATCGCTTCAAGGAAAAGAAAGGGGGATATCTTGGGGAGAGATGGTGAAAAAAAGAAAAAGTCAAGAAGGAAATTAAAACAGAAGAATATATAACAAATATCATGCTTGATGTACCATATAAAGCAGAAGATAAATAAAAATTCTATCCTAGAGACAACAGAGCCTCTTTTTTTTAAATTTATTGGAGTATAGTTATTTTACAATGTTATGTTAGGTTCTGCTGTACAATGAAGTGAATCAGCTATCTGTACACACATATCCCCTCCCTTTGAGGTCTCCCCGCACACTATCCCACCCATCTAGGTCATCACAGAACACAGAGCTGAGCTCCCTGTGCTATACAGCAGGTTTCCAGTATCTATTTCACCCATGGTAGCGTATATATGTCAATCCCAACCTCCCAGTTCATCTAACCTCTCCTTCGATACCCTGTGTCCACACACCCTTTATCCACACCTAGTCAGCAGAACTTCTTAAGGCCAAAAGGTCAACATCTTTCCTTCTCTTTCACATTTAAAGATCTTATTGTCATGAAGACAGCCTCGAGACTCGAGTACGAACAACTCTCAAAAGCAGTTCTAATTCTGTTAGATCTTGTTCACAATGACTAAGCAATCGAGTAGACAAGTCCAGTACACAGAGGTTTGGGAGGACTGTACTGCTTCTAAACCCAGACATTGAGAAATGGGGTTGAGAAAAGTCTTAGTGAAAGTGTTAGTCTCTCAGCCATGTCCGACTCTTTGTGACCCCATGGACTGTAGGCTGCCAGGCTCCTCTTGTCCATAGAATACTCCAGGCAAGAATACTGGAGTGGGTTTCCATTTCCTTCTCCAGGGGATCTTTCTGACCCAGGATTGAACCCTGGTCTCCCACACTACAGGCAGATTCTTTTTTTTTTTATTTATTTATTTTTTTTCTTTACCATTTAAGATTCTTTACCATTTAAGCCACCAGGGAAGACAAAAGACAAAGAGAATGAACGTCATTTGTGTTTGCCAGCTGCCAAAAGGAGATTGTTGTTGAAAATGTTTTAAATTATAAGGACCATCCATACCCACTCCTTAGGAAGCAGTAGGTCTTCCTTCATTAGGCAACAACATTCTTGGGAACTCAGTAAGAGAAAAGGTTCAACCACAGGCAGTACTCAAGCAAAAGGCATGTGGTTATTCCTCAAGAAAGTTCACCAAAGACATTCTTGGCATTTTATCATTCTATTACAGACAATGAAGAAAGGAACATGTTGGTTATACTGAATTCGGGATACTTATGCCTAATTAACCAAAAGAAGCAAAAATTACTCTACCACCACCAGGAAGAACCATGTTGATAATGTGTTTTGAGATCTTAAGCCAAAAATTGATGAACTTGATCACTTGATAAGAATCCCCTCAAAATTACATTTCTGGTAATACTATTTGCTACCCATGGACAGAGGAGCCTGGTGGGCTACCATCCATGGGGTCGCAAAGAGTCAGACACGACTGAGCGACTTCACTTCACTTCTTCATAATAATCTTTCTCTGCCTCCTGCCAATATTTCCATGTCTCTCTTTACTGAGTGGACTTGTCAATATCTCTCTGTTTTGTGTTTTATGTATGATTCACATGCTGCCTGCTACTTCTATTTTTGGCTTTTGCCATTTATGAGCTTGAATTCTTTGCAATCTTGCCTCTGACCTCAAGATGATCCTGCTATGACCCTGTCCCTGTAGAACCCAACTTTCCCCATCTGCTAAGATTGGAGCAGAAGGATTTTCAGGATTCTGCACTTCACCACATGAAGAGACTTGGCATTAAGGCACTAGGGCGCTGTTTCTCTCAGAGAGTCGGCAAGGTCAAAACTAGATTTCTAATAACATTAAGCACTTTTTCACGGTTGAAATTTGCAAAAGCAGTAGTGGATAAAACTGCTGCCACCATAGTACGAACCAAGGCCATGGATCCAGGTACACACAAAAAGCCCTTCTGCCACATCCAGGAGCAAGTACCATGTTGTCTCAAGGAAAAGCTCTGTGTAAATGTTTGGGTTGTGATTGACCTTGCTGCTTTCTCCATGGAACGCCATTTTGAGTTGGCACAACAATTGATAAACTAGAACCTACTCAGGCGTGGCAGATATTTTGTCAAAAATGAACAGAAGGAGCCTATCACTTCAAGGAAAATGATGACAGTGTTCGTTTCCAATAATAACATTTGTGCTCTCAGGCAAAAATTCAAATTTCAGAGAACTAGAATTCACGACCTGAACTTGACACGTCCCAGGACTTAAAGATCTTTTTCATAAGATCAGTGGTGATATTGATGAATATGATTTTTATATTATATAATTAAATGTGTAGATATTTGGAAGATCTATATAGCTCCATGAATCAATATTTTCCAAAACACCAATGCACACTGTTATAAAATCATGCATGTGTAAAAGATCTACTCAAAGTGCAAGACAGAGCAATGGATTTTAATGTAATAGAGTAGAAAAGTTTATTAATGTGGTTTCATATTTCAAATAGCAAATAACCTTTCAGAAAGTACAACTTGTCAAGCTTTGTTGTAATATCAAAGAAAAATATCCACAATCATCTGAAAAACCTCAACGTACTTCTCCTGTTTTCAACTATATATCAGTATGAACAAGATTTTCTTCTTGTATATTGCTCAAAACACAATCTCAACAGACTGAACACAGAGCCTATATCCTGTGGAGTGCAGCCTCAATAGCTGGTTAGATCCCTAGTTCGTAGGTCTCCCAGACTCCCTGTAGGTGCCCCCTCACTTGTGTTTGCTATAAGGGCTCTCTGTATCCCTTACTTTCCATTGACCATCTAATCATCCAGCAACACTAGCTGTTAAATACTATTGTTATTGCCATTAACCTGAGACAAGGTGATTCCCATTAATCTGGCTGGTATATGGCAACACAGAAGCTAAAACCAAGGTGGACCAACTCCAGAATCCAGCCTCCCATCTACCACACTTCACTGTTTCTGTGCCAGGACCCTCTCCAGGTGAGGAATATCTTCAACTGAGAGCTTACTCCATGTTCTTCAAACCAGCTGAAAAGACTTCATGCCTCTTTATTGATCTCCTGAAACTAATATTTTTCCTCCTAGTTGTCCCTCTGAACTAAAATATGAGTTGGTATGATCTGAATGGTATTCCGCCCAAACCCATATGTCAATCTGGAGTCAGAGTCTTTGAAAGGAACTTAAATTCGAATAAAGTCAGAAGGGTAGGGTCCTCACAGTTGGGATTAGTGCCTTTATAAAAGACAGCAGAGAGCTTGTTTTCTGTCTCTCACCCCTCACTTGAAAGCACCAAAGAATGGCCATCTACAACCCAAAGGGAGGGCCTCACCAGACACCCACCCTGCTGGCACCTTGATCTTGGACTTCCAGTCTCCAGAACAGTGAGAAATAATGTCTTGTTGTTTAAGCCACCTAGTCTGTGGTATGTGGTTATAGAGACTCAAGTAGACTAACACATGAGCACACAACTTTGTTTTTTAGTTCTCCATTTCACTTTAACTGCAGTTAAGGTGCCTCCTGGTTTAGTTTTTCTCAGTAACACATGATTTCCCAGGCAAGATTACTGGAGTGGGTAGCCAGTCCCTTTTCCAGGAGATCTTCCTAACCAGTGCTGTCCTGAAAATGAACAAGTTGATAGAGGACTGTGTTCTGGCAGAGTGGCTATCCTTCCCCTGTAGGTCTTCAGGCTCTGGAAGACCCACAGCCCTGTTTCCAATCATAGAAAGCAGAAGAGATTCGCCCCTGGAGTTCCTACACACATGTTACATTCTCACTGCTTTTAATCTTCTGTTTTTTCAATGTCCATATTCTCCTAACTTCTTGGGAAACATGTAATGATATTTAATTTTAATTCCATGGCTACAGTGGATTTTGCTGATTAGAAATGGAGGCTTCTTGATGCAGTACTTTAATCCTCTTTAAAGACAGTGCCTGGGGCTCTCTGTAGCTGTAAATTATAAAAACAAAAGCTGGATTAAAAAATATGCATGTGCAGTGAATAATTATTTAAAATGCAACATATCAGGCTTAAAAAGTATGTAATAATGTATCCTTGGGATAAATGAGACATTATAAGTATAACTCTTGATTATTGGTTGCTCTCCTCTGGTTTTATAATGTAGACAGTATGTAGCCCGCTAGGCTCCTCTGTCCATGGGATTTCCCAGGCAAGATTACTGGAGTGGGTAGCCAATCCCTTTTCTAGGAGATCTTCCTGACCCAGGGATGGAACCCAGTCTCCTGCATTGTAAATTTTCTTTACAATGTAAAAATTCTTTACCTGTAAAAATTTTTTACCATGTGAGCCACAGGGAAGCCCAATAATAAAAATCACTCCAATGGGAAAAATTAACCCATGTCTTTCTCTTCTTGGGCCCAGAGATAGAGACAGATAACAGACTTGAGGAGCCTTTCTGCTTCTATAACAATAGGTGCCATCTTCATTATTTGCATGATTCCTCCATTACTTGTGCTCAGAGAACATTTTTTTCTTTCAGACACGTCTAAATTTACAACCACATGTGTAATTATTTGCCATGAGACTGTAAGCTCTGAGGGCAGACCCCATGTTTATTTTTTTCTACGTCATACTCCTAGCTTAGGGTGATGTATAATTCCAGGTTGCTTGGAACTGTCTCAGTTTCAGCATTAAAGGTCCTGCATCTCAGGAAATGTCTAGGTTGCAGGCAAACCAGGATAGCTGGTCTCCATGTGCTAGCACCCACTTCAATAAGCAGGTTTTGAATGAAGGAACTGCCATAAGTAGTAGCGTGTGTCATGCCTAAAGGAAATAACATGCATTAAAGATAGAACCAGGTGTTTGTTAGGAACATGACTGTGGAGCTAGATAATGCTCAGTCACTAAGTCATGTCTGACTCTTTGTGACCCCGTGGGCTGTAACCCACCAGGTTCCTCTGTCCGTGGAATATTTCCAGGCAAGAATACTGGAGTGGGTTGCCATTTCCTACCCCTAGGGATCTTCCCACTCAGGGATCAAACCTGCATTTCTTGCATCTCCTACTTGGTAGGTGGATTCTTAACCACTGCACCAAAGATAGCCTGGGTTCAACTCCAAGCTCCACCACTTACCATCTGTGTGAATTTGACCTTGGGTTACTTCCTATGCTGCCATCTCCTCATCTGTAAAATTGGAAGCTAATGGTATCAACCACAAAAGGGCTGTTTGAGAATCAAGATTGTTAACGTACGTAAAGCACTTAGAACAGTGCCCACTGAGTGTTATTAAAATTCATGAAAATCTCTAATATAGTACTTGGTCTGGTAGATGTCTGAGTTTATTTAAATTAGCATGGGCAGGAATAAGCCTAGGCCAAATTGTGAACAAAGTGAAATTGTTTTTCAATTGACTGTTTTCTAGGCTAGTGAGAAACCAGACCAGGTGCCTCACTCCCGGCTATTCCATATAAGCCCCAGCTCACTCAGCCCCCACCATGGAGCTCTCTCCCACCATCTGCTCCAGACTCCTCCCTTCCTTGTTCATCAACACACTCTGTATCTATCACTGCCTTTGCCCTGTTACAGAGCTGAGTTGCTGGTGGTTGATGAGTTCGGTTGTGTTGCAAAGCCTCTTCCCCATCTTACTTCATGTCCCTTCCACAGGGATTTAATTTAAAGAGAACTCCCAGAAACCTCATCCTTAATCTAGGGGAATTAATCTCTAATAATTGGGACTTGACGCTATGTGGAAGGCGAGGAGAGAATTTGAAAACAGGGTCATTTCAATGGCATCTTGCAATCACCATGAGGACAACTGCCTGCTCCATGGAGAACTGGTTTGGCTGCATGCTATCTCTGAAAAGTGTCACTTTGAGAAGCATATTCATCACTGGTTATCTAATATGTCCTGATGTTGATTAAGTTGGAAAGCTGCAAACAGATGAAGACTTATCTCTTACACTTGAGTAGATGTGCAAGGAAAAGTAGCCTGAAGAAATTATTTGGAGAGAATAGAAGCTTTCAGCAACCACCTATTTGTTAGGGAGAATTTCTGGAGGTGGACAATGCTTTGAGAGATGCTTGAAGGTGAAGCTCAGGATGAGTGAAGAACACTTCCACTGTGACCTTTACTTTTACCTGGGAAAGAAGTTTTAACCATGCCCAGCCAAACACACAATTGTGAAGTGACCAAAGATTAATTGTAATTTCCCTCTATTGTTATGGAATACTCTTGTTATAACCTGGTCTTGGGCATTAGATGCCAGCTAAACCCACCTTGAAGACCATGTAACCTGTCTTCCTGTATAGTTTGTCTTCCTATGCTTCTGACTCCCCTCTCATACCTATTCTATGTCTCATTTCTTCAGAATCTTATTCCAAGCAAACCTAACATAGTTGTACCAAGAGCTGATGGATATTGGTTCCATGTGACCCCTCCCATTCATATCTTTGTAGTGCCTTAACGTGAAGGTGAGTCTCAAGCATAACAGATTTTAGATAGAATAATAGGCATATAGAGAAAATTCTTAATGAAGAGTGCATATTATACTGTAAAATACATTTTTAAGTTTCCCATTAATAAAGTTTCCCATTAATAATTGGACAAGGTAGAATTGAGAACAATAGTCTCTTTCTATGGCAAGATTTTTTTTTTTAATTCTCATTCTATTTTGCATTTGGTGAGTGTTTAAAGATATGTCACCTTTAGTTTGGGGTTTTAATTTTACAGAAAAGAAATGTTAACAATTCAGGTTGACACTTGGTGACCACCTACTGCCCTTCTAATGCTCCTTTAAGAAAATCAATGCAAACAATAATAGCCCTGAGTACTCCAGGGACAAGAATCCTACCTCCTTCTTTAATAAGCCTGGACAGGCCTTGACCAAGACCACGAAAAACAAATGTCAATGCATAAGGAATTGTGTAGAAGCTCTGAAGTTCAAGGTTAACCACAAGAACTTCAACAATAACATTACTGGTTAAAATATAGCACACAGTAACCAACAAACTTTAAACAGAAAATGCTTCCTGGAATATAGTCAGTTACTTGGGTTATAATATAAGCTCCGTTTCCTTTATTCAGTTTTCCAGAGGTGTGGAAATCCAAGGTGTGGTGTCTGGTCCAGATCTGTGGAGTGAATTCTCTCATAGATGATGTCATCTGGAGGGGGTGGGATGGGAGGGTGGGTACATTTTGACTTATTCTCCTCACAAAATATTTTCCTTTCCCAACTATCACAGAAACTGAAATTTTTGTTCACTTTCCCCCAAGGTGGAATCTCTCTAAAATTCTCTGAATACCACAGAAATGGCAACACATGAAGCCAAAATCTATCATTAGGACTTTCTGATTGCCATGGAGGAGGGAATGAAAAGATAACCATAGTATTCTGATATGGAAGATCTACTGAATAAATGAGACTTCTCAATAAAAGTGGATTTATGTACAAGTGATAAAAGCTGAGTTGTGTCCCCACAAAATTCATATGTTGAAGTCCCAACCCCTATTAACGTAGAATGGAACCATCTTGTGAAATATGATCTTTACACAGGTAATTAAATGAGGTCATATGGGTGGCTTATAAACCCTGTGACTGTATTTGGAAAGAGAGACTTTCAAAGAAATGATAAAGGTATAATGAGGCCAGTTGGGTTGAGTCCTTTCAAGAGGAGGAAGAGACACCAGGGATGCATCAAAAAAGAGAAAAGACCGTGTAAGGACACAGCAAGAGGGCTGCTGCCTACAAGGCAAGATCGGCCTTGGGAGAGACCAAACCCGCCAAGCCACTGATCATGGACTGCCAGGCTCTAGAACTGTGAGAAAATAAATCTCTGTCATTTAGGCCACCCGATCTGTGGTATCTTGTTATAGCAGCCCAGGCAGACTAATCCCACAAGGATCCCACTCATGAATGAAATGATACTGCGTTTACTTTCTTCCTAAGTACAGATATGCAGATGACACCCACCTTACGGCAAAAAGCCAAGAAGAACTAAAGAACCTCTTGATAAAAGTGAAAGAGCAGAGTGAAAAAGTTGGCTTAAAACTCAACATTCAGAAAACTAAGATCATGGCATCCAGTCCCATCACTTCATGGCAAATAGATGGGGAAACAATGGAAACAGTGACAGACTTTATTTTGGGGGGCTCCAAAATCACTGCAGATGGTGATTGCAGCCATGAAATTAAAAGATGCTTGCTTCTTGGAAGAAAAGCTATGACCAACCTAAACAGCATTTTAAAAAGCGGAGACATCACTTTGCCAACAAAGGTCCGTCTAGTCAAGGCTATGGTTTTTCCAGTAGTCATGTATGGATGTGAGAGTTGGACTATAAAGAAAGCTGAATGCCGAAGAATTGATGGTTTTGAACTGTGGTGTTGGATAAGACTCTTGAGAGTCCCTTGGACTGCAAGGAGATCCAACCAGTCCATCCTAAAGGAAATCAGTCCTGAATATTCATCAGAAGGACTGATGCTGAAGTGGAAACTCCAATACTTTGGCCACCTGATGCGAAGAACTGACTCATTGGAAAAGATCCTGATGCTGGGAAAGACTGAAGGTGGGAGGAGAAGGGGACAACAGAGGATGAGATGGTTGGATGGCATCACCAACACAATGGACATGAGTCTGAGTAAGCTCTGGGAATTGGTGATGGACAGGGAAGCCTGGCGTGCTTCCATGGGGTCCATGGGGTCACAATGAGTCGGACACGACTGAGCGACTGAACTGAACTGAACTGAACTAAGTACAGATAACCATACATGCTGGGTTTAAGGGAGTAATTCAGTGCCCAGTAGTGCTGCGTATAGTGCTCATCTACTTGCCTAAATGATATGATAGAAGAACAAATAAGTAAACAAACTAATTGTAACAATATCAGATATATTTAAAGAGTTTCCTGCCTGAAAGGTAAATAGTGGAGGAGAACAGGAAGTACAAGTTTTTCTTTTGCTGGTTGTTTGCTGTTATGCATTAGTAATGTTACAAGAGTAGGACAGGGGAAATATTTTACCCTCTACCTTCTAGGCTCTTGGCTGAGACCTCTCTGTAATACAGAATAACAGGAGTAAAAAGTTTAGTATGTATTCCTTCTGTAAACAGGGGAGATACCCAGGAAAACTGAGGAACTCTCTGAAAGGGACCAAGTTACCATCTTACATACCACGTCCAGCTAGAAAAGGCAGTTATGGGAGGTGACCAGGAAAAGCACAGGAGATAAGGGTAAGGTGGTCATGCAGATTTGTCTTCAGTAGGTACCTTTTTCATTTAAAAGAATTTCTTGTTTAGTCATCCTCTTTCTGTACAAAAAAACCTTGTATTTGTACCCTTACAACTAGAGGTTTCCCTTCTAATGCAAATGTCTTTTACAAAAGGGGAAATATACAGTTCAAGATTTTCAGAGATTGAAGTTTCCTGTGTCTGAAATTTCTTGAAATAATCAACTCAATATAATGCATATGCCAAATAGGCATTTTGGGGGAGCTCAAATTCTGCTCCCCTTCACGTGGTTGACTAGCTATCAGCCTAAACTCAGACCACAAAGATTCCAACTTTCACCACAAAACAATTTGCTGGCCTTAAATCACTAAATGTTGTAGGTAGCAAATATCTTCCTCTATGTCTCTGCATGTCTCTCTCTGTCCCCCTTCCTCTGTCTCTACTCATATAGTAGAATAATTTTATGGAGATGAAGTAATGGTAACAAGTAAACCAAAAAGGGCCTCATCTTGGGAGGCTGTAGCAGATCCTTTTGGTGACTAGTCCATATAGCTTTGCACCCAGCACTTCAGCACACACCAAGAATTCCAGGGCTTCCCTGGTGGTCTAGTGGTTAAGACTCCCAGTGCAGGGGAACTTGATTCACTCCCTGGTCAGGGAACCAGATCCCACATGCCCCAACTAAGATCTGCCACAGCCATATTTACAGAAAGAAAAGAATTCCAGCTGTACCTTACTGCTGGATGATTCTTGTAACTGCCAAAACCAGGTCCCCAAGTCCATGCCCCACACATGCACACTGCCCTCTAGATACCGTCAACCAATGACTACAGGCATTAGAGCATAAATACTCCAGCCCCCTCTCCCCTCGGGTGGATAGCTGATACATGTGCTACACAGATTGCAGATGGCCCAGTTGCCTACACTAGTAGCTTACTAATTAAGTTACCTTCACTGTCTGTCTTCCTTCTCCTCATTTTCTCACTTGTCCTTCACATCCCAAATAAACTAATTGTACTTGAATCCTTAATTCAAAGTCTGTTTTTAGGCAGAGCTAAATTAGACAGGATAAACAAGGATTCCTAGTTTGGAATTCCTAGTTACCCCACTTGCAAGGTTGCTGCTGCTGCTGCTAAGTCGCTTCAGTCGTGTCCGACTCTACTCGACCCCATAGACGGCAAGATAATAATGTCCCTAAGTCACAGTTTACCTATTTTTAAATGGAAACTGTTAATACCTACTTTGTAGGTTTAAATGAAATACTGTATATGAAGCATTGAGTCTGGCACATAGCATTTGCCTAGTAAGTGAGTTTCTCCCTCTTTGGGTTGGCTCTCCATGCAAGAGATTTCAAGCCAGCAAAGAGGTATATCATTTGGAATTGCCATGTAGCAAATCACCCCCAACTTAGTGGCCTAAAACACCAATATTATGTAACTCACAGTCCTGATGGTCAGCAATATGGGCTGGGTTCAGTTGGATGGTTTTTCTACGGATCTGAGTAGGGCTCACTCACACAAACGTGAGCAACAGTGAGTCAGCTGGGTACTTGGGCTCCTGGGAGTCAACTAGCTTCTGGGGAGACCAGGTTGATTGAGCCATATGTCTCCTATCTCCTAGAAGGGTAGCCCAGGCTTCATATGGCAGCTCAAGTCCCCAAGAGCAGCAAGAGGGCAAGGCCCCTTATGCACAGGTGTTTCTCGGGTCTCTGCTTGCTATTGTCTCTTTGGCCAAAGCAAGTCTGGATGCAAGGAGGAAACAAAGATTCTTCTTAATGGGAGCTGGTATGAAGTGATGTTGAAAGCTTTAAATATAAGTGGTGCAGCAATTTCTGGCCATTTTTGCAATCCATCAGAGACTCTGCCTTATATAAATGAAGTGAAAGTCACTCAGTCGTGTCCAACTCTTTGTGACCCCATGGACTATACAGTCCATGGAATTCTCTAGGCCAGAATATTGGAGTGGGTAGCCTTTCCCTTCTCCAGGCGATCTTCCCAACCTAGGGATCAAACCCAGGTCTCCCACATTGCAGGCAGATTCTTTACCAGCTGAGCCACAAGGGAAGACCTAAATAAATGAAAGGCTTGCATAAAATGTCTGGGGACCATCAAAGTGATGTCCCCTTGCTGAGTAGCTTGCTCAAAAATTGAAAGGCTGCCTGGCTCTCACAGAACACAAGGTAATCCCTAAGTATTACTAAGTAAATTGAGGAGGCAAAAAGTATAGCTTTTATCTTTGATGGAAGCTAGAAATTTATGTTGGAAGATGGTAAATTGAAAAGGTCATTCTGGGACTTTTTTGAGAAAAGGTTTTTAAAACCCAAAAATATATGTTATACTAAATTGTTTAGATGTGTTATCACCATTTTTCTGCCATTATTAATGTAGTTATATTAATCACTGAAATGGATGTCCATACTTCTAAATACAGGTGTTCACACAAACACATTCTTCAAGATTCTGCCTAGAAATGTGACTATAATCAATCTAGGGAACCATTTTAAGCTAAGCTGCTGCTTCCTTCCACCAAACACCAATTAATTGCAAGCCTGAAGACTACACAAGGTAGATAACAATAATTTCTGCTTCCTCATGAAAGCAAATAATTTTTCTAAGTTTACTGTGGGTCATAATTACTCATCTTAATTTTGGTAATAATTACCCTTATAAAATTCCTTATAAAAATGCCTTTATAAGACTCTGTTTTATAAAATTAATTCCTAATAACAAAAGAAAAAAAAATTATAAATAACCTCAGAGGGGAAAATGGTGCCTTGGAGTTGGTAAACTGCAAGCAGAATTTCTGGCTGCCAAACAAAATTTGGTCTACTCAGTAAAATCCAGAAAGGCTTGGAGCACAGCCACAAGATTGAAATCATTCTTAGGCTCTTGTAATTGCATTTATTTCTCATTAAATTGCTGCATACTTCTGGTATCTTGTTAGACTCTGTACATAATTAGGACAAAAGAATCAAGGCTTGAGAGTCAGCCTTCCAGGAGTCTCCTGAGAGGACTACGGTGGTGGTGACAACCTCCTCCCCTCCCCTCTCCCAAAACTAACAGCAATCAGCTTGAGCAAGACTCACACACTTCCTCTAAGTAATGCGATCAGGACTCAGGGCAACAGGTGAGACAAATGAGTAAGTCTCATTCCCCCACATGTATAAACGGAAGAACAAGTCAGCGCCTTGGCAGCCACGGTGCAGCTCTCTTGGGGGCCCCTCTAGAGGGACCAGTCTGAGGTCTGAGTCACCCTCTCTCAATATGGAATCCACGAGGATGGCTTTTTGGCAGGCAGAGCGAAAGGGAAGTTCCGGGCATAAGGGACCTCTGGGTTCAACTAACCCATATCTAGAGACAGATTAACTGCACAGTGAGACAGGATGACACAGTGGAGGGTGAATGTACTGTTTATCATCCGAACCAGGATATGCTTAATTACGTCCGGAAACAGGCATAAACCGGAGCTGCCCCCAGTTTGGGCAACGTCTATATGAGAAAGCTAATAATTTCTCTGATGACTTAGGGGCATTTTTTTTTTTTTTTTCTGGTCTTGTCAGACATATGATCAGACCAAGCAATGACAGAGCAGGAATCAGCTCTAACCCGTCACAGGGCCGCTTTCAGTACCCAGCCTCCCAGCAGGACTGTCACAAGCCATACAGAACATGGACCCTCCGTGTGAGTGGTGGGTACAAGTGGTTGACTGCAGCTCCCAGGGCCAAATGGGCCCCCTTCCTGTGACTTTGGAGAGAGTCAAGAAAATATACGGAGGTTATTCTAGCTGTGGTCTCTACTCTATTCATATCAGCAAGCACTGGGAGAAAGAAGGATTTGTATTCATCCCTAACAAAGATGCTCGTGCACATGTGCTAAGTCACTTCAGTCGTGTCTGACTCTGTGTGACCCCATGGACTGTAGCCCACCAGGCTCCTCTGTCCCTGGGATTCTCCAGGCAAGAATACTAGAGTAGGTTGTCATTTCCCTTCACCAGGGGATCTTCCTAATCCAGGGATCGAACCCATGTCTCACGTCTCCTGCGTTGGCAGGCGAGTTCTTTACCACTAGCGCCACCTGGGACACTCTATGTGTCTCAGCTAGTAAAGAATCTGCCCGCAATGCAGGAGACCTGGATTCGATCCCTGGGTTGGGAAGATCCCCTGGAGAAGGAAAAGGCTATCCACTCCAGTATTCTGGCCTGGAGAATTCCATGGACTGTATAGTCCATGGGGTCGCAAAAAGTCGGACACGACTGAGCGACTTTCACTCACTCACTCATTCACTCCACCTGGCTAAGGGGGGCCAAATTGGTGGTTTGGCAAAAGTGCTCAAATACTAAAATGCTCTCTGGGAATTCTCAAGAATTCTAATCACCCTCCCCATGTCAGGCCTGGGGGTCTTTTTGGTATTTTATCTCCCTGTTCATACCAGGGATCTTGCCATGCCCCTCTGGAATGATCTAGCCACATGCATCTGTGTCTTCAGGAGTAGCTTCATTCATTATCCCCACAGCTCACCCTCGGTCCTTGTGCACTGGCCTCGGGGGTTCAGATGAAAGAGAAGGCTGCACTGTGCTTTTACACCTCTTTCCCTTTCAAGACAAGAGAGGGATTAGAATTTTAGTCTTCCTTTTGATTATTAGCGAACTTCTTTTCATCTAGGCACTTCATGGGAGGAAAAAACAACCTCTCCTGCCCTAGGTGAATGCTTATACCACAGATGACAGTGGGAAGATCTTTCGAGGGCTCAGTAAGTATTAAAGTATTAGAGTTTTATCTCATTTGAAAGAACTGACTCATGCCGACTGCAAGCCGAGTTTCTTTTCTACTGCAAAGTTACCAAATACTACTGTATTAAAAACAGGTTTGTGGACATGATGCAAACTGCCATGAAATCTTTACAGCTAACACTCACTTCATCACTGCCACACACCGTGTTGGATCCTGCCCCTCCTAGTAATACCTATCACCTGAGACAAAGCTTTCTTTAATCCTTCCATGCTCTCTCTCCCCCACATCAGTCACCTTCAGTCCTTAAGGACCCGCCTCTTCCTTTCATTTCCATTTCCCTCAGCCCAGCTACTGACCTGTTAACCTCACACCAGCACTAGAGCAACAGTCATCTAACTGGACCCCCAGTCCTCAGCCTCATTCATCTTCATTATCAGTCCTGCCCTTGAGCTAAATTAGCTTTCTCAAATCACTATCTCTTGGAATATGTCATCACCCCTTTCAATGCCTGTAATGGTTCTTTCTTACTTTGGAGAAACTTTCCCAGTGCTTCAGATCTGCCAAAAATCCAATGTCAATCCAGTCACCATTGCATCCCTTACTATTCACTCCCCCCAAACAGGCCAGAGACCCTGCCATTCCTCCTGTGGGTTTGGACTGCTTCCCCAACTTTCCCAATGCTTCTCCCATTGTCCAGGTTAGAGGTCAAAGTGGTGCTGTTGCTAGTTTTGAAGAAGGGGCCCACAAGCCAAGGAACACAGACAGCCTCTAGAAGCTGGAAAGGCAGGGAGATGGAATCTTCCCTAAAACATCCAGAAGGAAACCCTGCTGACACCCTGACTGTAGCCCAGGGAAGCCCATTTCAGACTCTGACCCTCCAGAACATATGGATGATAATATGGTGTTCTAAGACCCCAGTGTGTGGTAATTTGTTATGGCAGCACGTCCCAATCACTTAAAAGTAGGCAGATGCTATGCTAGAAGCTGAACGCTCATTACTTCCCTCTGTCACCCCATAGCCCTAGGGACAGTTACTACTGTTACTCCATTTTATTTACAAGGCAAAATATTTAAGTTACAAAGGTAGATAAACAATTAATAAGCCCATGAAAAGATATTCAACATCATTAGTCATCATAGAAATGCAGTTAAAGCTGTAATAAATATCACAATAAGTATCATTAGAATGGCTAAACATAAATCCTGACAATACAAAGTCGTTGAGTGACACGGTTGGAGCTCTCGAACAGTGCTGATGGGAGCATAAATTAATCCAACAGCTTTAGAAAACAATTCAAAGGATCTACTAAAACTGAACCTATGTGTGTCCTAGGATCCAGCACTCCTGGATATATACTCCAGCTGCTAAGTCAATACAGTCGTGTCCAACTCTGTGCAACCCCATAGACGGAAGCCCACCAGGCTCCCTTGTCCCTGGGATTCTCCAGGCAAGAACACTGGAGTGGGTTGCCATTTCCTTCTTCAATGCATGAAAGTGAAAGTGAAAAGTGAAAGGGAAGTCGCTCAGTTGTGTCTGACTCTTAGTGACCCCATGGACTGCAGCCTACCAGGCTCCTCCATCCATGGGATTTTCCAGGCAAAGAGTACTGGAGTGGGGTGCCATTGTCTTCTCCGGATATTTACTCCACAGAGTGGTGTAGACACGCTCACCAAAAGCCAGGTGCTGTGTGTTGGAAGCATTATTTTAACTGGGAACCAAGCCAAGTGCCCACTGACCAAAGAATAGAGAAATTGAGATGAATTCATACAAAGAAATGAAAAAAAAAAATAACCCACAGTTCCAAGCAACATAATACTGAGCAAAAGAAGCCAGACACACATGTGTATACATATGGCTGATTCATGTTGATTCATGGCAGAAACCAACAGAACATTGTAAAGCAATTATCCTGCAATTAAAAATAAATTTAAAAAAATAGATGTAAAAAAAAAAATTCAGGACCACTGGAATATGCCAACTTTTGTTTTGGCTTTGTGTGTATAGTTTTTGTGAATCTGTTTGCTCTTCTTAATTGAAGTATAATTGCTTTACAATCTTGCATTAGTTTCTGCTGTTGCTTATTTTTGAAAGAAACTGAAACTGCTAGTAAAATAAATGCTTTGTTTTGCTTTGAAGTTTTGAAGTTGTTCAGGTGTATCATGGTTCATAGGTTTATGAAGGATGCCACGAATTCTTTTCAGTCTTATATGAAATGTACAAATTCGGGGCGATGATAGTGTTAATAGTGTCTCTTACTGCTGCTAAGTCGCTTCAGTCATGTCCGACTCTGTGCAACCCCACAGACAGCAGCCCATCAGGCTCTGCCGTCCCTGGGATTCCCCAGGCAAGAACACTGGAGTGGGTTGTCCTTTCCTTCTCCAATGCATGAAAGTGAGAAGTGAAAGTGAGAAGTGAAAGTGAAGTCGCTCAGTCGTGCCTGACTCTTAGTAACCCCATGGACTGCAGCCTACCAGGCTCCTCCATCCATGGGATTTTCCAGGCAAGAGTCTCTTACTACCTTATGTAAAACTTGAACATTTTCATCAATATTACCATCATCTGTTTAATACTCCCAGTGTATGTTCTCAAAGTCTATTTACTTAAAATTGTATGCCATGCTGTGCTTAGTCATGTCCAACTCTTTGTGATCACCTGAACTTCAGCCCGCCAGGTTCCTCTGTCCATGGGGATACTCCAGGTGGGAATACTGGAGTGGGCTGCCATTTCCTTCTCCAGAGGATCTTCCCAACCCAAGGATGAACCCAGGGCTCCTGCACTGCAGGTGGATTCTTTACCGACTGAGCCAGTGATACAACTAATAAGCTGTGAAGTCTAAATTACACACACACACACAAAAGAAGCCAGACACAGAGTCAATTTTTATGAGGTTCTAGAACAAGTAGCACTAGACAATGGTGTTTGAAGTCAAGATATTGATCACTCCTGGGAACCAGAGATGGAGAAATGCCAGCTTGGTGTTACTAGATTTTATAGGTAAAGAAACTGAGCCCTAGGAAAGTTACCTAAGGTCATGCAGACAGCCACTAAGTCGTGGAGCCAGAGGTCAAACTCAGAGTCTTCACACCAAATCCCATGAGTCTCTCAACCCTTTCTCAACTGTGAGTGAAGGCAGGCTCCCAAGGTAATAATACTAGGAAGAGAAAAGGAAATGGCATTACCACCTCCTGGCTGGCACACTCATGGGAAAGGAAGGCTGTTGCTCTTTTCAGTGGACCCTCTAACTGATAAAAAGAATAAGTTCTTTGCTGAAGCCTGGCAAGCAAGCAATTTCTGGGAATTCACATACAGTGTTTCTGTTTTATTCTTGCATTTTTTTAAGAACAGAACTTTATCTTTTAGTAGGCTCTAGGAATTAGGGGCAGAGAAGGCAATGGCACCCCACTCCAGGACTCTTGCCTGGAAAATCCCATGGACAGAGGAGCCTGGTAGGTGCAGTCCATGGGGTCGCACAGAGTCGGACACGACTAAGTGACTTCACTTTCACTTTTCACTTTCATGCATTGGAGAAGGAAATGACAACCCACTCCAACGTTTTTGCCTGGAGAATCCCAGGGACGGGGGAGCCTGGTGGGCTGCCGTCTATGGGGTCGCACAGAGTCGGACACAACTGAAGTGACTTAGCTGCAGCAGCAGCAGCAGCAGCAGCAGGAATAAGAGGAGGGGAGAATGGGAGTGAGGTGGCTCTGGGTACAAACCTGACCCTTTCTTGCTAAACAGCCTGCCCAAGATAGAGGAGAGGATCCCAGGATGAGATGTTCCCTTCAAATATTGCTTCAGATTCATGAATAGATTTTAGCCCAAGATCATGTCTATCTTGGTTCACATTCTATCATCAAGGAGTTACCCTTCAGTTCTGTCTCTTCTGATACCCCTTCCTCCGACATAGGACCTTATCTGCAAATCCAGTCAGCTCTACCTGCTAATTTATATCCTGAATCCTTCTATTCCACCATCTTCATTGCTATCGCCAATGGCCACCCCTTCATCATTTCTCATCCAGGTTATTGTCACAGCACCCTGCTTCTGCTACTGCTGCTAAGTTGCTTCAGTTGTGTCCGACTCTGTGCAACCCCATAGATGGCAGCCCACCAGGCTCCTCTGTCCCTGGGATTCTTCAGGCAAGAACCCTGCTTCTGCTGCTGCAACCCAAAGTGCTTCTCTGCACAACAACCAAGATCACAGTTACAGTAAAACCCAGACCCTTTCACCTGATTTCCAAAGTCCTACAAAATCTGACCCATGCCTTCTTTTATAATCTCATGCCATGCCAACCTCATTTTAAGGCCTTTCTGTTCATGCAATAGGTCAAGTTCATCCAAGTCTTAGGATCCATGAGCTTTGTCCTCATGTTCTCTGCTTCAAATGCTCTGACCCCAACCTCCCTCCAAATGGCTGAATCCTTCTCAGCATTCCAATATCACAAAGTCACCTCCTCTGATGTTCCAGTCTAAAGCAGCCACCTAGTTGCCCTCTGTCATATTCCCCTTAATAAGTTTTCTGCATGGAACTCACTGCTATGTAATATTTGTTTCTTTGTTGATTGACTGCTCTTTTCATTTAAGCTTCTTGAGAGCAGTGACATTGTTTTTCTTGTCTTCACAGTATCCCAGTGACAAGAACAAGGTGCTCACTAAATGTTCCTTAAGTGAATATATAAATGAATGACTTCCTGGCACTTTGCCTGGTGTGTTTTTAGCAAATATTTTTTGAATGAATGCATAGTAACCTGGGTTTAAGTTATTACAGTTTTCTGAATTTTCTATTCAGTTTGATGACACAGTTAACTCTAGTATTTGAACATTCTGATTACAAAGCCTCAATTTGACATACATAAATGAAAACCTAGCAAAACTTGCAGAGACAAATCTGAGATCCAAAAGTATGCAGTGCAGCTTTGCTTTGAACAAAAAATAAAAGCTTTCTGGCTCTGGGTCCCTGCTTTCTACACATTCTGAGATCAACCTAGCACACAGAAGCACAAATGAACTTGTAAAATGCCTTCATAATGATCCCTTACATTTGCATAGCTACCTAACAAATACCGCTCAAGTTTCCTGTCCTTTCCTGCAGGGATGAAATTAAGATTATAGTAAAAATCATAAAATGGTAAGCACTAGGGGGTGCTCTGCTCCCCAGTTTCTCTGAGAGGGCTCTCTGACCATACTTTCGATCCCCCTTCAAAGCTGTCACAGCAGTTATTCCCTGGGGTTGTCCTCCACGTGCTCCTCGAACTAACCTCCTTTTCACTTCCCTCCTTTCTCACTTTTATTCACTCTGAAAAAAATCTCCGGTTGTTGCAGCTATCAAGATCCCACCAAAGCCTTCGCTGGTGAGGCTCCCTGGCATGCCCCCCCTCCCTCAGGAGCCTTCATCTCCTCTGTGAGGTGACTGCCAGAGTTCACATGATAAACGGCATAACGTGCTCTAAATGACACCAGAGGTCATTTTCCATCACTGCTGTGACTGCAGCTACCAACCTGCTGAGAATTTCCATGTGGTCTCAACATTTGCCAGGCATTTGAAAGAAGCTATGGCTTTTAGTATCCGCTTGCTTATTAATTGGAAACTACCCGCAACCCATCCCTCCCCCAGGAGAGACAAGTTATATCATGCTCAGAATCAGGATACCCTCCCAATGGCCATTACTCTTGAATCAAACTTGTATACTTCAGCTTTCTCTTTTTCTAAAATAAGCCATTTTTCAGGGTGCGGGATGGCCAGATATATAAATAAATCATTGGTAGATATGCCCTACCAGACCTTGGATACCCTGAGAGGAACACAGCTTACACTTATATTGACACCATTGCTCCTCAATTACTCACATATATCTCATTTGCTTCTCATAGCAATAGTGTAGTGGAAGCAAGAAGGCAATTTCTACAACTATTCTACATGTAAGGAAATAGAAAAAAGATTAAGTGAGTTGCCTGAGATCACACAAGCAAGTTACTGCTGGATCTGAATTTCAATTCAGGCCTCTAGACAACAGCTCTAGAACTCTTCTAGTATAACAAGGTCCCTCGACCATCTCTGAATCCAGCTGCTTCCCCAACTCTTCCACAACCTCAACACACTTGAAACATCTCTTGAATCTTTTTAGAGTTCTACTGATCTCCAAATGAAAGGTTTAGTTTTCACTTTGGGTTTCACTGAACCTATTGCCAAGCCCCCAGTTCAGCCTCTCATAATAGTCACGGATGCTACAAGGCTGAATTCTTACTGGTTTTAAATAGAATCTGGGAATTCCCTGGTGAAGAGTCCAGTGAATAAGACTCTGCACTTCCACGGCAGGGGATGTGGGTTCAGTCCCTGATCAGGGAACTAAGATCCTGTGTGCCACACAGCGTGGCCAAAAATGTTAAAAAGTAAAATAATAGTTTTAAAACATGGTTTAAAAAATAAAATAAAACAAAATGGGATTTACAGCCCAAATCCCATAATACCTAGGCATTATAATACAGAGTCATCCACTATACTTATTCAGAATAAAGGCTCAGTCAGAGCTGAGCAAATTGAGCCCCTGTTAAATTGTATCCCGGTGCCTTTACTCCATAACTAAATAAGTTTTCCTAAAAAAGGATTTGCCTTTCTTTTATGAGTACATGGATTGCTCCCATATTATTCAAAAGGATGATGACATTTTTGTTTGTTTGTTTGTTTTTTGCGTCACATAGATGATGATCTTCTCTGATCCTCAGTTTTCTCATCCATGAAAAGGAGAAAGCAACACAAATTCGTAGGGTTATGGTAAGCACCAAAAAGATAATCATTAAATACCAATACAGGGTGTGGCGCACAGACAGCAGACGTCAGTCAGGGTTTCCTTACTTCCTACAGAAAATCGAACAACTAGAATTTCATACACATTCTCTGTTCTCTTCGAGTTTACCTGATGTGTTGTAAAGAATCTGTACAAAATCCTTCCTCAATTATTTTTTAATCCTTTGCCTTGTTAGAAGATTTTGCTACTTCCTATTAAACAGAGTAAATTGATCTTGGCCAAAGTCAGAATAATGTAACTCCTGACTAGCGATTTAACTGAACATTCCAACTATAGAAGGGTTGGAAGCAGGGAGGGAGAAATGGAAAGGGAATCTGTCACCTTAACAGGAAATCAATCACTACTGACTAAAATCAACCAATCAAGAAATAGCAGTGAAAGCATATTGTTTAGCTGTGTAGAGAGAAATATGAAAAGAAACAGCTAAATTTGTTGAAAGCGGTTGTTTCTGGGAAGCACCTAGAACATTGCTCAGCAGATTGTGTACTAATCAGAACTATTGCAGTTGCCAGTGACAGAAACTCAGATTCAATTAGCTTTAGCAAGAAGAGGGATATATTAGTTTATATAACTTAAAAAAAATAAATAAATCCATGGATCAAGGCAGCTGGAATCACGTTTTCAAATAATGTTTATATAATATCATGGCAAATAGATTGGGAAACAGTGGAAACAGTGGCTGACTTTATTTTTCTGGGCTCCAAAATCACTGCAGATGGTGACTGCAACCATGAAATTAAAAGACGCTTACTCCTTGGAAGGAAAGTTATGACCAACCTAGATAGCATATTAAAAAGCAGAGACATTACTTTGCCAACAAAGGTCCGTCTAGTCAAGGCTATGGTTTTTCCTGTGGTCATATATGGATGTGAGAGTTGGACTATAAAGAAAGCTGAGTGCAGAAGAATTGATGGTTTTGAACTGTGGTGTTGGAGAAGACTCTTGAGAGTCCCTTGGACTGCAAGGAGATCCAACCAGCCCATCCTAAAGGAGATCAGTCCTGGGTGCTCATTGGAAGGACCGATGTTGAAGCTGAAACTCCAATACTTTGGCCACCTCATGAGACGAGCTGACTCATTGGAAAAGCCCCCGATGCTAGGAAAGATTGAGGGCAGGAGGAGAAGGGGATGACAGAGGATGAGATGGTTGGATGGCATCACCGACTCAAGGGACATGGGTTTAGGCGGACTCCGGGAGTTGGTGATGGACAGGAAGGCCTGGCATGCTGCGGGCACATGGGGTTGCAAAGAGTTGGACACGATTGAGCGACTGAACTGAACTGAACTGAATATCTGCAAGAAATGGTCTCTTGTTCTCCTTCTCTCAGCCCTGCTTTCTTTCCCCTGTGTTGGCTTAATTTTCAAGGACACTTTCCCTAGTGGGAGCAAAGATGGCCCCTGTAGAGCCAAGATTACTTGGCCTTAGCACCCAGACTCTGAGAATAGCACCTCATTCCTGGTAGTTCTAGCAGAAATCCCAGGAAGGGCTCTCATTGACCTGGATTTGGTTGTTGTCCATCCTTGAAGCAGTCCCTCTGGTCAGGGTAATTTTATGCTGATTGTCTGAGCCTGCATCACATGCTCACTCTTGGAAACAAAAATGAGGGACCCCATCTAAAGCACATGGAGAGGAGAGCAGTTCTCCAAAAGCAAGGTGGGATATGTGATGGTTAGTTTTATACGTCACCTCGGCTGGGCCACAGGACCCAGATATTTGGTCATGTTGCTATTAAGATATTTTTTAAATAAGATTAACAATTTAATCAGTACACTCTGAGTGAAGCAAATGATGAGGGTAGGTCTCATCCAATCAGTCGAAGTCCTTAACAGAAGGAAAAAACTGACTGCATGTCTGCCCTCTCCTTTTCCCCTTCCAAGAAAGAGGGACTTATGCCTACAGGCTGTATTCAGACTCAAGCTGAAACGTCAGTTTTTCCCAGTCTGTAGCTTGCTTCCTATCTTATGATTTTTAGGCTTGCCAACCTCCAACTATTTCAAGAGCCAGTTCATTAAAATCTCTCTTGAGATAGAGCTGATAGAGATATTGGTTTTGTTTCTCTGGAGAAACCTAACTAATATAGAAACATATAGATATAGACACATTAACCTAAAGAAGGAAATAAAGATGCTAGGTAGACCAAAAAAAAAAAAAAAAATATATATATATATATATATATATATATACTCATTGATAGTTAACAAGTGTTACAAAAGGTGAGTTGGCAGATTTTTTTTTAATAAGGCTATCATTTCTACCTTAAGTGGGAACACAGGATGCCTGAGTGTACATAAATCCTCAGCAACAAACACCCGTGTAAAAGTAAAGACATGATTTATCCAAAGTATGTAGCATGTGTCTAAAATCCAGCTTCCTATTCTTTTTCAAATATGGGAGATAAAATCAGTTTAGAGACATCACCAGACAAGGATATGGACAGAAGTGGATCCAAAAAGTGCTTTGTGGATGACCACAGATCTCTAACAACCCAGAGCAGGAACTGGTGCCACAGCCAATGTATCTGATAGATTCCAACCAGGCTGAGGACTCTGTGGGAACATGGATGTACACTGGACCTTTAGGGTTGCATGTATGGAGACTTAACAGAACCTTCAGCTGTCCTGGTTTCTCTACTATCTGAAGTCTATTGTTTGGGTTCTTTTGCTTGAAAACAGAATCTTTTTACTAAATCACAACCTGCATTTTTCCAAGTGAGAGAACTGGTGTCAACATTTTAGGGACCATGGAAACAGATTTTTTTCTAGGTCTTTGGATGGGGGTCCAAAGTGTTCTAAGAAAAGCAACCTTAAAAATTACTCCAGGACATTTCAGTCTATGACACAATGATTGCACAGTGAAGGCTGCTTTACAGCTCCCTCAAAGGACACTGAGGAAGTTAATAAACATTTCTCACCCACCATAAACAATAAAAAAAAATAATTTTTAATGCCATTTATAGTATGCCTTTCACTGAGGCACACAAGTTTTTGTTTTTGTTTTTTTAATGACAATTTCAGGAATTTTACTGGCCTCTGGTCACACCACCTTGCAGTTCAGTCTATACTGAAAATAGCTGGCATGCTAGCACCATGCCAACACCCACCTAAACACACTAGCTTCTCATAAAACTTCCCTGAGGGCAGCATACAATGAACAATTTGAATTTCAAACAATTCTTGAGTGAAACAGGGAACCGAGATGATGACAAAGCAAGTCAATAAAGACTGGGACAACAAATCTAACTTGAAAGTAATTTTCTATATTAAATAAAAATGCAAAAGATTCAGCCACAATTCAGTTTTCTGCTCATAAAAAGTCATAGCTATGAAATGATCAAAATAAATAGATAAAATTAAAATTTAAAAAGTGAATAAGAAAGACAAAATTGGAGCTGAAGCTCCAATACTTTGGCCACCTGAGGCAAACAGACAACTCATGGGAAAAGACCCCAATGCTGGGAAAGATTAAAGACAGGAGGAGAAGGGGGAGGCAGAGGATGAGATGGAGGGATGGCACCGCCAACTCAATGGACACAAACTTGGGCAAACTCCAGGATATAGTGAGAGACAGGGAGGCCTGGTGTGCTGCAGTCAATGGGATCAGAGTCCGACATGCCTTAGTGACTGAACAACAACAACAAATGAAACACAATTAAATAAATTGATGTATTAAAAAGACTGATAAAATGGTAAACTAAGTTTTAAAAACAACAAAAAATGAGTCTTAGGTAAAAGAATATTCTAGAAAACATAAAGAGCATGAGAATAACTTAGAATATCAATTAAAAGAATATCAGAAAACAAAATAAAATTACAAACATTTTTAGAAATTCAGAAGTCCTATGATTAATACCCTATTGAGAAGTAAATAGGGTCCCTTGAAGCAAGACAACTCACGGTAGACTTTCAAGAGGTTTTATATCTCTGGGCAAATATTCCTAAACAGAGGCACGTGGTCCAGACAGTGTCTCAGAGTAACTTCTGTAGATCACATTTCCAATTACTAATCAAACCCAAAAAATCACCTCATAAACAATACAATCACAGAAGTCAACAACTTCTTGGCAGACTGCCTGGAGAGGAGAAAAAACACTCTCCTAGGAACCCCTCTAAGACTGTAAGATCTCGGAGGACTGGACCCCATCATGAAGCACAGAGCCTGAGGGGAACTCAGTTGAACTGGACAGAACTGAATCATTCCATAAACTTCTAACCTTAAGGAAAGTGTGTGCTCACAACATAATTAAGCTACCCCTTTAATCTCAAAGCACGTCACCAGCTTCATTCTCTTCTTCCAAGTACATCATGGAATGCATCTCATATCAAGCTAGGGCAGCCCAGTTCCTTCAGGTTTTCAGCACCTAAATGAGAGTCTTGAGGACAGAAATTGTAGGTAGACCAAGGCCACACATGGGAGTGAGCATTTTCACCTTTCTCAGAATCTCTGGGGGTGCTAGTTCAAGGTGAGATTCTTGGGGCACATCACAGACTTAACACATCAGAATCTCTGAGTTTGCTGCCCAGGAATCCGCCCAGTGAGTAAGCACCAAGTAAGTGACTTGTATGCTCACTAACACTAGAGAGTTACCAACTTCAAGGGAAAGTAGGATCAGGGAAAACTAGAGTCCATAAGTCAAAGATGCCCACTCTGGGTAGGAGTAAGGATTTAAAGCAGAGACTGGCGAAATCCAGCAGCAAGAGTAAGGTCACAGGAGTCAAGGTCATAGAACCAGAAAAGTAGCGTTCAGGTCTCAAATTATTTTCTGGATCCCAGTGGCATCTCTTTGGAAAACCACAGTCACCATCCCCTCCAGGCATGCCTCTGCAGCTATTAAAGGTGTGGTGTGCTAACAGATTACAACTCCTTACTAATTAAATTGTAAGTCGTGTTTCAACTGTCTTAAAAAAAAAAAAAAAAACCCAAGGACACTAAAATGCAGGCATATTGAAGCTAGCACAGAGTCACTGTCTAATCTTCAAAGAACACAGCACCCCAACAAAATCTATATCAGAACTAAAGCAAAGAGTCCTTGAGAGCTGGAGAGGGGAGTTGTTAGTGTGATCAAGTGCAGTTAAATATTGCCAGAACAAAAAGTCCTGAACAGACCCTTGAAGTCTTGGCAACAACCTGAGAATCTTCTTTCCAAATTTATAGTCTGCTCAAAAGATTGCACTGCCACACACCTTAAATCTTGTGCTCAATTCTAGATTTCTCCTAAAAATCTGGGTCTCTCACAGTTTTTGAACAATAATGCTAGACTTTCTCCACTAATTTTAATGGAATACAATCTAGAGTTCCAGATCTAGAAGCTTCCTGGGAGGTCAACACATTGTCCCTCTACTCTAAGAAAGAAAGCAATTACAAACATTTTTTACAAAAGATGTCTCTGCTTGCCACACTGGTTCATGCTAGGGATTAAAAAAAAAAAATCACAAGACCACCTTTCATATATGATTCTCACCCATGTCAATTTCTCATGGTGAGGAAGAGAGATAACACATACTTCTATTAACTTGGCTTCAGGCTTCCATGGGACATCATCACTATAGCTCATGACCTCTCCTCACATGCTCACTCATTTTATTCCATGGTGGGTGGAATGATTTGTAAGACTACTGAGGTCTTCGACCTCATTTTCCCATTCTTCTTCCTTCCTTGCAAAGAGCTCTGGCCTGATCCTCTATCTCCTCAGGGTTGCAAGGAAGCCCCTATTTTACAACTGGGTAGGTGAACCTCCTTAGTTCTGGGATAAAAAGCCAAGAAGTTCAGTATTCCCAAAGGTTTAAATCATAGTCTCCAAATTAGCCTTTATTACTAACAAAGGGGATATTCAGAATTCCATCTGCCTTATTCTTTCTCTCTCAATTGGTTAAAGGAATTGGAAAGGAAAAGTGGAATAATGTATTCAGTTCAGTTCAGTCACTCAGTTGTATCCAACTCTTTGTGACCCCATTGACTGCAGCACACCAGGCCTCTCTGTCCATCACCAACTCCTAGAGTTTACTCAAACTCATGTCCATTGAGTCGGTGATGCCATCCAACCATCTCATCCTCTGTCATCCCATTCTCCTCCTGCCTTTAATCTTTCCCAGCATCAGGGTTTTTCCAATGAGTTAGTTCTTCGCAGCAGGTGGTCAAAGGATTGGAGTTTCAGCTTCTGCATCAGTCCTTCCAGTGAATATTCAGGACTGATTTAGGACTGATATTTAGGATGCACTGGTTGGATCTCCATGCAGTCCAAGGGACTCTCAAGAGTCTTCTCCAACACCACAATTCAAAAGCACCAATTCTTCGGTGCTCAGCTATCTTTATAGTCCAACTCTCACATCCATACATGACTACTGGAAAAACCATAGCTTTGACTAGATGGACCTTTGTTGGCAAAGTAATGTCTCTGCTTTTTAAAATGCTGTCTAGGTTGGTCATAGCTTTTCTTCCTAAAATGGACTGGAATGGACTGGAATGGGTGAATTTAACTCAGATGACCATTATATCTACTACTGTGGGCAAGAATCCCTTAGAAGAAATGGAGTAGCCATCATAGTCAACAAAAGAGCCTGAAATGCAGTACTTGGATGCGATCTCAAAAACAACAGAATGATCTCTGTTCGTTTCCAAGGCAAACCGTTCAATATCACAATAATCCAAGTCTATGCCCCAACCAGTAATGCTGAAGAAGCTGAAGTTGAATGGTTCTATGAAGACCTACAAGATATTCTAGAAATAACACCAAAAAAAGATGTCTTTTTCATTATAGAGGACTGGAATGCAAAAGTAGGAAGTCAAGATATACCTAGAGTAATAGGCAAATTTGGCCTTGGAGTACAGAATGAAGCAGGGCAAAAGCTAATAGAGTTTTGCCAAGAGAAAGCACTGGTCATAGCAAACACCCTCTTCCAACAACACAAGAGAAGACTCTACACATGGACATCACCAGATAGTCAATATTGATATCAGATTGATTATATTCTTTGCAGCCAAAGATGGAGAAGCTCTATACAGTCAGCAAAAACAAGACCAGGAGCTGACTGTGGCTCAGATCATGAACTCCTTATTGCCAAATTCAGACTGAAATTGAAGAAAGTAGGGAAAACCACTAGACCATTCAGGTATGACCTAAATCAAATCCCTGATGATTATACAGTGGGAGTGATAAATAGATTCAAAGGATTAGATCTGATAGAGTGCCTGAAGAACTATGGAAGAAAAGAAAAATTAAGTCATGAACATAATAACTACATAGCCCCCTACTCCTACAAAAATATTTGCTAAGTTCTCGCTGAATGCTGAAGACAGGTATCAGTGGAATAAAACTAGCCAGCATGGACAGGTACAAGGGCACATGGAAATGGCTAAGAAGCAAAGTGGCTGCTCTGACAAACTGTCTAGAATCTAGGCAGACCTGCAGACCTTCATTCCCCTGCTCATTGAAGTATAGGGGGAGTAGCGAGTTTGCTTGCTGCAAATATTCATGAATCCTCCCACGTGTGGAAGATTTCTATTTCAACTGTGTTGTGAATAAGTGACTTATCTGCTTGCTAAGAGCATTTCCCAATTCTAGTTGACTTGTCTCATGATTTAAATGCAGAAGAAAAGAGTTTAAATGGATTCATTTTTAATTTTGACCTCTAAACCCCAGGCCGGGGCTGTGGGTCTCTTTGGTAACTTAAACATTCATGCTTGCGTCAGAAGGCACTTTCCCAGTAGTCATGCCATAAATCTGCAGGATGAACTGTGAGTCACTCCTGTAGGTGTGGAGGTGTTAGTGTGTGATTACATAAGCATTCCCAATAATGGAAAAATTACTGGAAATTATGACAAAGGACAAATAAAAGCAGCAATGTCTATCGAAATGTTGTATCTCCCTGTCATAATAAAAGATGGTCTGTGTATAAAGTAGTTTATAACAGCTAGCAAGCAAATCAACACTTTTTAGATGATGATCAGCCAAATCATCATGTACCAAAGAGGAAAAAAAAAAAGAACAAAACACAAATAGAAATAATAACTAGTTGTCTGTTATTGTTTAGTCACTCAGTCGTGTCTGACTCTTTTGCCACCCCAGGGACTGTAGCCCTCCAGGCTCCTCTGTTCATGGGATTTTCCAGGCAAGAATATTAAAGTGGGTTGCCATTTGCCTCTCCAAGGGATCTTCCTGACCCAGGGATTTAACCTGTATCTCCTGTACATCTCTTGCATTGCAGGCAGGTTTTATACCACTGAGCAACTGGGAAAGCCCAATAATAACTAATAATAATAACTATGAGAGGTCCTCACTTTTACATTGTTTCCTCCAATGAGTTGGATTATTTCTTCACAGAGTAAGGAAGTCCATGATGTATACAAAGCAGTTCCTTTTTTTGTTGTTTTTTGTTTTTTGAATGTAGAGTTTTTTTTTTTAATTTTATTTTTTTTAACTTTACAATATTGTATTGGTTTTGCCATATGTCAAAATGAATCCGCCACAGGTATACATGTGTTCCCCATCCTGAACCCTCCTCCCTCCTCCCTCCCCATACCATCCCTCTGGGTCGTCCCAGTTCACCAGCCCCAAGCATCCAGTATCGTGCATCGAACCTGGACTGGCGACTCGTTTCATACATGATATTATACATGTTTCAATGCTATTCTCCCAAATCTCCCCACCCTCTCCCTCTCCCACAGAGCCCAAAAGACTGTTCTATACATCAGTGTCTCTTTTGACAAAGCATTTCCTGTGTCTACCTTAATGAGTCTCTACTAGGCTGTCAAGTCATAGTGGTCAAGGACCAAAGTAATTCCTTGGTTTGCATTTAGCACTAAAGCATGTAAATAGGTTTTCATATTTCTCTCTTGGTGGTAGCAGTAGTTTCGTTTTAAGGGTTCTGTTTTTTAACATTTTGTTTCCAGCTCCATGTACCCAGCATCTGCTGGGCACCTTCTCTTTGGCAAATACTGTGCTAAGACCTGAAAACAATGTTGTAAAAAAACAAATTTTTTTTTATATACAGACTCAGGCTGTATATTCAAGTTTCTCAGGGTCAGTAGATTAATATAGACATTCTATCTTCCATCAGAGTGGTCCCCATAGTTTCCCCAGGGAACTTAAAGAGAGAGCTTAGAGGTCCACTCTGCCACCCTCCATTCTCTTTCCCCTCAAGCATGTCTCACTGGGCTCATTTCACTCTTTCAACACCTGTTTTATTTGCCTCTACATCAATGCCACGCATCGACTTGCAATATCCTCTAAGCAGGTCACAGGTGTTTTTCAGTACAAAAATAGGTCTTACTTGTTTGATGTCATTCAGACCAAGGAGACAGTACCTAGGCTAATAAACTGTTTTGTCTCATCTTCCTAATGCTTATTTGAAGACATGAACTATGTCTGATTTTTTTTTTTTTTTTTTTGGTGATAGCCAAATACTCCAGCATAGCACAAATTCCATAGAACACTCTTAGGAGATATTTGTTGAATGAACTAATAGGAACATGAAATACTCAGAGCAGAAGCACTTTTGTCTGCTGGTCTAATCCCATTCTCTTCTGGCTCTGGAATTTTGTTCTGCTATTCTGTTTATTCTTCTAAGAATGATTTCATCTATCTCAAAGTGTGTTATAAAAATGAAATACTTTGAAATGCTCTATTCAGTTCTTGGCTCTCAGAGAGTGCCTTAGTAATAGCAGATGTAGTATAACTTAACTCTCAAGATTAGAGGATTAATCTCAGGATGAAGGAAGACCACATCTCCAACTCTTACTTTGAGGGGTGAAGGAAATTGAACCTCCATACTCTGGCCTGAAATGTGTCTCAAAAATGCTCAATTTGTCAGATTTATAGGTGGAAACGAAAGGAATTTCTGAGGGTCTGTGTGAGAGCTTAGCAAACAGTGGTTTTTAGCTTAGGTGTCATGAATGGGCTTCAACCAATTCATTAATTCCCAAATGCTAATCCAAAATGTATGTGTAAACATGAAGACGAATTTTTCTGTGCAATGATTACACAGCTTTGATTAGATATTCAAAAGAATCAAGGGCTCATGATAGAGTTAAGAACTCCTGCCATTGAATAACCTTAGGGTAAGTTCTGGTATTCCCTAAAAATCATTGAAGAGAATTTTCTTCATGAGTTGAAGTGTCCAGGAAGATCCTTGCACCTAGGGCATATGTCATATTTCATGAAGTCAAAGAATTAGTGATTTTAAAAAACAGAGAACTGAGAAAGAAGGGAAAGATCTGATATCCAGAGGCACAAAATAGCAAGATGCCCTATGAAGGAACAAGTTCCAATGATTAAAACCTGACACATGCTCACTCAACACTTGGGCTTGAAATATATTAGAAAGAAATGTCATAGCAATTAATAAGCTTCCATTATACCTCCTCTCCATATTCATTGGGGAAAAAAATAAACAGAAGATGAGCAATTGCAAAAATCAAACAGCTGAGTTTTGTTAGTTCCATAGGAAATTCCAAAGAGAACATATTTCTTTTTTAATGAAATATGCCACCAGCAGCCATGAGATAACATAAAGGAAGTTTGTGGCAATATAAGAATATTGTTTCACGGGGCCAGCTCCGTAAGTCTGATTTCAATCACTTCAGATTTCAGAGGCCCATAAAGTGCAGTGTTTCCAAATATTCTTCTCTTACTATTACTATTTAAAACTACCCGATTATTTCCTTAACTAAAATTTTACCACTGCTTTCTTTCAGTGCTTTTATCCTAGTTTGTTGTTTGTTATCATTCAGTTCAGTTCAGTTCAGTCGCTCAGTCCTATCTGACTCTTTGCGACCCCATGAATCGCAGCACGCCAGGCCTCCCTGTCCATCACCAACTCCTGGAGTTCACTCAGACTCACGTCCATCGAGTCGGTGATGCCATCCAGCCATCCGATCCTCTGTCGTCCCCTTCTCCTCCTGCCCCCAATCCCTCCCAGCATCAGAGTCTTTTCCCATGAGTCAACTCTTCACATGAGGTGGCCAAAGTACTGGAGTTTCAGCTTTAGCATCATTTCTTCCAAAGAAATCCCAGGGCTGATCTCCTTCAGAATGGACTGGTTGGATCTCCTTGCAGTCCAAGGAACTCTCAAGAGTCTTCTCCAACACCACAGTTCAAAAGCATCAATTCTTCGGCACTCAGCTTTCTTCACAGTCCAACTCTCACATCCATACATGACCACTGGAAAAACCATAGCCTTGACTAGACGGACCTTTGTTGGCAAAGTAATGTCCTAATGAGTGCTATTTTATTGAATGCTTTTTTTCTGTATCTGTTGAGTTATTTATATTTTTTATTAAATTATAGTTAATTTACAGTGTTTCAGGTATATAGCAAGTGGCTCACGTGTTATATACATACATATGAAGTGAAGTGAAGTGAAGTTGCTCAGTCATGTCCAACTCTTTGTGACCCCGTGGACTGTAGCCTACCAGGGTCCTCCGTCCATGGGATTCTCCAAGCAAGAGTACTGGATTGGGTTGCCATTTCCTTCTCCAGGAGATCTTCCCAACCCAGGGATTGAACCCGTGTCTTTCGCATTGGAGGCAGATGCTTTAACCTCTGAGCCACCAGGGAAGCCCTATATATATATATATGTGTGTGTGTGTGTGTGTGTGTACATATACAAATATATGTGAATATATATACTTTTTCAGATTCTTTTCCATTATAGGCTATAGGTTATTACAAGATATTGAATATAGTTCTCTATGCTATACAGTAAGTCCTTATTGTTTATCTATTTTATATATAATAGTCAGTCAGTTCAGTCACTCACTCATGTCCAACTCTTTGCAGCCCCATGGACTGCAGCACACCAGGCCTCCCTGTCCATCACCAACTCCCGGAGTTTACTCAAACTCGTGTCCATTGAGTCGGTTAATCTCAAACTCCTAATTTACCCCTTCCTTCTCCACCCTTTTCCTTTTGGTAACCGTAAGTTTTTTTCTATGTCTGTGGGTCTATTTCTGTTTTGTAAACTAGCCCATTTGTATCATTTTTTTAGATTCTACGTATAATGAACATCTTATGATATTTGCCTTTTTCTGTCTGGCTTACTTCACTTAATATGATCCTGTCTAGGTCCATCCATGTTGCTGCAAATGGCATTGTTTCTTTTATGGCTGAGCAGCCTGCCATTGCATATATGCACCACATCTTCTTCATCCACTCATTTGTTGATGAACATTGAGGTTGCTTCCATGTCTTGGCTATTGTAAATAGTGCTGCTATTAACATTGGGGGGCATATATCTTTTCAAACTAGAGCTTTTTCTATATATATGCCTGGGAGTGGGATTTCTGGATCATATAATAACTCCCTTTTTAGTTTTTTCCGGAAAGTTCCTACTGTTTTCCATAGTGGCTGCACCAATTTACATTCCCACCAACAGTGCAGGCCACGCTATCATCCCTCCCAAGTTCAGAGACTCCTGCTCTAGGCCCTAATTCCAGATTCCCGAGGAAAGATTTCTGGCTCCACTTGAACCAGGGGTTCATAACTGAGGCAGAGAATGACATTCCCTTGTGTAAAACAGCTTCCAGGGAGGCATTCTGAGCTGGGACACACTCCAAAATGTATTGCCGTATCCAACATGAAGCTTTTAGTCATCTTGATTATATTATATGCCCTAGATTCTAAGACATCAGCCATTGTAAAAAGCATCAGTTACTGAAAACTCTTCCAGGAAAAGCAAATAGCATATTAAATATATATATATATATATATATATATATATATAGAGAGAGAGAGAGAGAGAGAGAGAGAGAGACAAGAAAGACTACAAAAGTTTGTATCTATTTATATCATAATATACTACTTTCTTCTCTAGAATCAGTATGACCATCAAAATTTGTCTCTAAGCTTCATTTGCAAAGTATAAAAATAATTCTGAGTCACTTTGGGGTCATAAAGATGTTCTAATTTTCATCACTCAACTCCATTGTCTTGACAATTGTAACATTTTTGGACTGCCCATATAATTTAAAAGCACATCGAAGAATCTGGAATTTTGCCTACATTTCTGCTTTGATTATGCTTATAGGATTTTTTAATGGACTTACATATTATTGGAATTTAAACTGCTTTTCTTGAAAGTCAGCTAAAAGCTTTTATCTGATGTTCCGAGCTTGAGAGATAGACCTTCACAAAACTGGTTGTATACACCTTTCTCCTAGCTTTGAAAATTCCATGATGTATTCTGAAAAACCTGGCCTTTTCTAATACCTTTAATTGCATTGCCTGATGAGTAAAATGTTGTCTTCTATTAAAAAAAAACTTACAGTTTTTATGTGGCTGTGTGGTGCAGGCTTGTTTAAAAATATTTTTGTTGATTCTTACAGTTACACTTCTAAATTTGATTTCAATGATATAGCACCTGTGGGACTACCAATGGTTCTAACATAACTAAGGTCAACATCTACCCTCCACATCTAGTAAAGTTGGTACATGAACACAGGTAAGTGATGGCAACTAGTCAGGTTCTCTCACAAGCACCTGAAAAGTCTCTTTGGAAAGGTTTTCAGACACATCCTGATTTCAGAAATGTCACAATGTGGGAAATGTTCATCTTGATATCAAGCTAATAGCTGATATTCTTTTATTGAGATAGTACACGATAGACTTTTTCATGTAAGTAAATCACATGGTTTAATTGATTTAATCTGCACAACAATCTAGGAAGTTATAGCTCCTATGCCCATTTTACAAATGAGGAAACTGGTCATAAGGTTAATTAATTTCCTGAAGACCACCAAGTTAGATAATAATCAAGTGAGATTTGAGGCCAGCCCATCCGATTCCATATCCCATGTGTTTAACCAGTGTGTCAAAATGCTTCCTAATTAATTGCACCATAGCCAAGAAAAGTCATTAAGAGAAAATTAATAATCAGAATCAATCTATCTTGATATTATTCAATAACTGAGCTATTGCTGTTTAATCCAAGAAATGCAGACAGCACTACTAAGCAGTTAATGTATACATCAACATCATTTCTGGTACTAAGTTGGATAAATCACAAGTCACATGTACTTAGTTCTCTCATCTTAAAATGAATGGAACCATGTAAAATGACAATAATAATAAGTGGAAAATAACTCGCAGTTAAGGGGTTTTGAGGCGCCGAGCTCTTGTTTCACCTCTTCTGGTCCAGGCGGCTGGAGCAGGACAGTGCCATCCTAACCATCACTTTCACAGGATGAGGGACAGAGCAGATGAGCATGAAAAGGCCCCTGCCCCTTTCTTTTTTATTTATGTATTTGCTTTTATTGATATATAGTTGCTTTATAACGTGTTAGTTTCTACTGTATAACAAAGTGAATCAGCTAAGCATGTACATATATACCCTTTTTTTAAATTTCCTTCCCCTTTAAGTCACCACAGAGCATTGAGTAGAGTCCCCAGTGCTATAAATAGGTTCTCATTAGTTATCTATTTTATACATAGTGTCAATAGCCTCTTTCACACATAGTGTCAATAGTGTATATTGATATTATGTGTATAGTCTCAATTTTCCAATTCATCCCATGCCTCCATTTCCCACCTTGGTATCCATATGTTTGTTCTCTACTTCTGTGTCTCTAGTTCTGCCTTGTAAATAAGATTGTTGATACCAATTTTTTCAGATTTCACAAGTATGTGTTAATATATATGCATTGTTTTTCTTTTTCTGAGTTTTTCACTCTGTATCACAGTTTCTAGATCCATCCACATCTCTACAAATGACCCAATTTTGTTTCTGTCTATGGCTGAGTGATATTCCATTGTCTATATGTACTGCATTTGCTTTATCCATTCCTCTGTAAATGGACACTTAGGTTGTCTCCATGCCCTGGCTATTGTAAATAATGCTGCAGTGAACACTGGGATGCATGTGTCTTTTTAAATTATGGTTTTCTCTGGGTATATGCCCAGTAATGGGATTGATGGATCATATTGTAGTTCTATTTTCAGCTTTTTAAGGAACTTCCATGCTGTTCTCCACAGTGGCTGTATCAATTTACATTCCCACCAGTAGTGCAAGCTGCTGCTGCTGCTGTTAAGTCGTGTCAGTCGTGTCCGACTCTGTCTGACCCCATAGACAGCAGCCCACCTGGCTCCACCATCCCTGGGATTCTCCAGGCAAGAACACTGGAGTGGGTTGCCATTTCCTTCTCCAATGCATGAAAGTGAAAGTGAATAGTGCAAGAGGGTTCCCTTTTCTCCACACCCTGTCCCGCATTCATTGTTTATAGATTTTGTGATGTTGGCCATTCTAGCTGGTGTGAAGTGATACCTCATTGTAGCTTTGATTTGCATTTCTTAATAATTAGTGATGTTGAGCATCTGTTCATGTGTTTATTAAGGCTCCTGCCCCTTTCACATCAGGACTAGTACCAAAGGAATGGGAATGGTACCAAGGGGTGGAGTGTGGGACAGGAGGATGTCACTCGCCTCAAAGCATCAAAGGACAACTCAAGCACAGTAGCTATTGCAGAACATTAATGTCATCTAAGGGCCTATATTATCTGTCAGGAAACTCTGATGCTTCCTCATCCAGACCTGCCAGGATGGGTGAGGAAGGCCTTACTCTGTGCTGTGCTGTGCTTAATCGCTGTCACGTCTGACTCTATGAGACACCATGGACTGTACCCCGCCAGGCTCCTCTGTCCGCAGGCTCCTCTGGGGATAATCCAGGGAAGAATACTGGTGTGGGTTGCCATGCCCTTCTCCAGGGGATCTTCCCAACCCAGGGATTGAACCCAGGTCTCCCGCGTGGCAGGCAGATTCTTTACCATCTGAGCCTCAGGAAGCCCAGGCCTTACTCTAGCCACAACCAATAGCAAACATCTTGCCTATTCATTTAAAGTGCATCAATAAAGCTTGCAATATTATACTTCAAGCGCAAGGAACATTTGCAATACAAGCATAGTAACTCAATCAGGGCACCAGCAGGTTCTTAAGATTTCCTTCCCTGATTCTGAAAACCCATCCTGGAAAGCTTTATAGACTTTCCAAAGTCAATGTGGTTATTTGTTTTTCTTTAATAGTTTATCTAATGACCTAAAGAAACACATGATCATTGTTTAGAGAACTAAATAGAAGGCACAGCAACTTTCTGTGTGGGCTTTAAATGTGTTTGCCTTATTTCTCATTTCCTGTTACTTTCAGGCTCTGGGCTTGCTCTGTTGCCCATCCTTATGGCTTCCTTCCTTTGACATTTCCATCTCCCTGCAGCTCATCAGGCTCATCCTTGTGACTTTTAGGTTAAAACCGGTTACCTTCTGGTTGGTGTATCCTTTTCTTTCTTTCATTTATATTTTTCATTCATCTGTGCTACAAACACTGATTGAGTCCCTGCCATGTCTCAGATGCTGCTAAGTATGTTTGTCTGTGGTTCTCATTCACTGGGAACATTGCAGTCAGTTCAAACAAACACTAGCTTCATTCAGTAACAAACAGAAATTCAGTTCTATTCTTCCTTGGAATTGCAACTGGCTTCTGCATTGCCTTGGGACACCCTTAGAACAGAACCTAGATCTGCCTGTCTTTAAGTATCATCCCTGCTGTGCAGCGGGAACCTCAGCCTTTGGAGGATTATAGATTTTGGCCTTGTTCTCTTCCCATCCAAATTCTATATCAACTACCAGGTGTGAAATCAGAAATAAGTTTCATAAATTCTCCAAGTCTCTGTTTTCTGCATTTAGTAAACGTCATTGTGCCTTTACCTCAGAGTAGTTCAGAGGATCAAACGTTACTGTAAGTAATGACGAACCAGGCAGTCGTAAATGTTACTTCTCCAAGGACCTACCCCGTTCTTATTTATGTATTCCTCCCATTTATGTTGTGTTACATATTCATTCTTCATCTGTTTACTGAGCCCCTATTAGGTGCCAGGCCTTGGGCCAGGCTTTGAGGACCCAATGGGAAACAAAATGACTCTATGACACATGCCATAGAGTTTACTGCCTGGTGAAGATAAACTCTTAACTGAAAACAAAGAGAGTTAGACATTTTCCCTCTCAAACGGGGCAGAAGAGAATGACAGTTCCGGAAGTTCTAAATAGGAAGATCTTACAGGCACTCTCGGAGAAGGCAATGGCAACCCAGTCCAGTACTCTTGCCTGGAAAATCCCATGGACGGAGGGGCCTGGTGGGCTGCCGTCTATGGGGTTGCACAGAGTCGGACACGACTGAAGCGACTTAGCAGCAACAGCAGCAACAGGAACTCTGATGGAATGGAGACTTATCTCAAGGCTTTATTAGCAGAACAAGGTAGCTTTCTACTAAAATCTCTGTCCATGGGGTTGGGACTGGGAATGCTGATGGGAGGTACAGCCCTACCCGCATTGCACCAGCCAACCTCCCTGCAGAGAATGCCTCCTTCTGCTTACACCTGAATTGCTTCAGCTATTGATACTGCAGGCCTGCCCTGTGCATGGAGGTGTTTCAGGCTGCCCTCACTCATGAACCAGACGAAAAGAAGATTCCATGGCTTCCCACATCCTTGTCAAGAGTCCCCAGCTCTCCTGCCAAACTGGCTTCCAGGAAGGCAACCAACTTCTCTGCCGGTTCATCTTTTCTCCCCTGGCTGTGGATGAGGAGACCTCTTAAGCCAGCTTCCTCAGTCACTGGATTCTTTTTCTTCTACTCACGAGTCCTTTGCTTATAAGGCAGCCATACATAGTTCATTTAATTACTAGTGACAAAACCTATTTTTTTATTTCCTTTGTTCTTGGGTTTCGAAGTGAAATACTTGCGTGCATATATATTAGGAATATCTGTTTAGTGTTTTTTTAGGCCACATTTCACATACCTTATCTCATTTAACTCTTAGGACAACCCTGAGATATAGGTGTTATTACTCCTCCTATTTTGAAGATTTAAAAAAATCAAAGCATAGATTGACATGCAGGAGTCTTCAACTCCATAGGCTCTTTCCATTAGCCCAATAATGAAGAATTACTACAAATATTCTGCAGACAAATTCATAAGTAGAATAGGACACAAAAATTGTATGTGCAATGGCCAGCTGATGCATGCACTGAACTTGCCTTTATTTTTCACTTGTTAAATATTCAATCCTAAGCACACAGGCATCTTCTATTCTATAGAGAGCACTTGAGTCTAAATTTTGAGAAGCAATATCTCAACTTATTCATCCCTATCAAAGGGCCATTCGGTAGTATATTTTCTTAAGCATCAGTAGACCAGAGGACTTTATAAAAGTAATGGAGTACAATTATTACCATGCACATCAATTCTTTGTGTCTGTGTTACATTTATTTACTGACAATGTCCCCCCAGTGCAGCACTATATCTTTAATACAGCTTTAGAAGAGAATTGTGTTCTCCTCTGACTCATACATCTCTAACAAAATTATTTGCAAAGATCCAGTTCTCAATTACAAGCACAAAATAGCCTACATTTTAGCATATATCAAACCCATCTAGTTCAACAAGTGTTCTCTGACACTGATTAGGGTGAACAGAGAACACTGATTAGTGTTCCCTGACACTGATGTATTTCATCAGGATGGGACAAGTCAGTAAACCTTACAAGTTCCTCTAATATCATATTATTAGATTGTATTTTTCTTTTAGATCTTCAGTTTTTGCCTTCACACCCTAAAATCAATAGCGATCAGTTTTAAAGTAGATTTTTTAAGGCATGTGTAACTTTGAAATGGACACCTCACCATCAAGATGGGAAAATTTTAGCAAATTTGCCCAAGAAAACTCCTCTAATTTTATAAGTGAAGTTTTGGGGGTCAACCAACTTACTGCTTTATTCTTACTCACCCTAGTAAATGTTCAACAGTGTAATATATCCTAAATGTTACAATATGAAGGCCTGCCTTAGTCTTCTCGAGCTGCTATAACAAAATACTATAGACTGAGGGAGCTGAAACAACAAACATTGGGAAGTCCAAGATAAGGTGCTGCTATGGTCACATTCTGGTGAGAGGTCTCTTCTTGGCTTACCAATGGCTACCTTCCTGCTGTGTCTTTACACAGCAGAAAAAGAATATGCAAACTCTTTGGTCTCTTCTTCAGTTCAGTTCAGTTCAGTCGCTCAGTCGTGTCTGACTCTTTGTGACCCCATGAATCACAGCACGCCAGGCCTCCTTGTCCATCACCAACTCCAGGAGTACACTCAGACTCACGTCCATTGAGTCGGTGATGCCATCCAGCCATCTGATCCTCTGTCGTCCCCTTCTCCTCCTGCCCCCAATCTCTCCCAGCATCAGAGTCTTTTCCAGTGAGTCAACTCTTCACATGAGGCGGCCAAAGTACTGGAGTTTCAGCTTTAGCATCATTCCTTCCAAAATAATCCCAGGGCTGATCTCCTTCAGAATGGACTGGTTGGATCTCCTTGCAGTCCAAGGGACTCTCAAGAGTCTTCTCCAACACCACAGTTCAAAAGCATCAATTCTTTGGCGTTCAGCTTTCTTCACAGTCCAACTCTCACATCCATACATGACCACAGGAAAAACCATAGCCTTGACTAGATAGACCTTTGTCTCTTCTTATAGGGCATTAATTCCATCATGAAGAATTTACCCTTATGACCTCCTCTAGACCCAATCACTTCCCAAAGTCTTTACCTCCAAATACCATCACAGTTGTGTTGGGGCTTTAATACATGAATTTTCAGAGGACATAAACATTTAGTCTATGACAATGCCCTAATCATCTAGGATGATTCATAGATTCATTCTTTGATGATCTAAAAGGCTTTAAATTGCTGGTCCTATTACTGGCTTGCGTTCACTCGAAACTATACCTAAAGTATCCTTTGCTAATCATAATAAAGCAACAAAAAGCCAGGGTATGATCAGGGAGGAAGACTAAGAGGGAATAAGTTAGGATAATAAAAAGAAGAGACAATTAGGAGTTCAGGGACCTGGATCCTGTACAGCTCTGTCACTATTTCTGTCTCCTTATATTGCATCATTTGCTTGGGTGGCACCTTACTTACCAGAAAAATGAGTGAGGCAGAATGATCTCTAAAGTATCACCAGCTTCAATAAATAAAGATTCTATGATTATATGAATAATTTATATCCTGAGATTGTTGAGAAAACATACCACAGACCTCACTGAGGAAAACTTTACAAAGAATAAGTGTGAACAAAGCCATAGTGAATAAATAGTGCCTACTTACTGAAATAGTTATCTTGCTAGCTTCTCTGTTTCTAAGGGGAACGAACTTAAGTGAGATCAACAAAATTTTCCTGCTTAGAATAGACCAAGTAATAAAATGTGAATTTATAATCTATAATACAAGTAATGCTTGCCATCTGTTGGGTTGATATTCTGTGCTGGGCACTTTATGTCTTTACCTCCTGTGATCCTTAAACAACCTTGCAAAGTAGACTCCATCACTGCCTTCTTCTCTCTGCTCCAATCACATTAGTTTTCTGGGTCCTTCAGATACAACAAGCTCACTCCCACATCTCCTGGCTCATCTTGCTTCTAGTTTTATCTCACCATTTGGGTGTCTACTCAAATGGCACATATCATCTGAGAGTTTTTCCCTGGCTAAGTACCTACTCTGCCTTTACTCATAGTCACTTTCTATCCCATTGCCCTATATTCTTCATACCACTTATCACTATGTGAAATTATTTTATGTGTGTTTTTTCTCCCTCCATTCTCCACCCTGGCTGCACTGTGAGCTCCATGAAGTCAGGTACTTAGCTTCCTCACAGCTAGATCCCCAGCACTTAGGACAGAGTTAGCTTAGTTTCTACACATTGAATAAGTGAAGGTCATCCTCACTTTACAAATACAAAACTTCCAACCCAGAGAAGTTCAATGACTTCCCCAAGGCTACATACCAAAGTGCAAGGGCCAAGGTTTCAAGTCCAAGGTTCCTGAGCCCTAACATCCATAATCTTCCCAGTGTTTCCCAAATTCATAGATGTCGGCATCGTCTCTACAATAGTTTGGTTTTTTGTTTCGTGGTTTTGTTTTTCTGGTAATCTAAAAGTAAGCATGTTCAGAATGATATATCATGTCAGCTTATTACTTTAAAAATGAATATGGCTCCCAAATTTTAGGGCTTGGCTTGCTCTTGGATTTGCCACGACGTTAACACCATCTAAGCAAACATACAGAGGAGGCTTATTTCCAAGAGAAGACTAAGTGATGTAATGACATACTATAGGAAATAAAAGTTTTACAATAGTTCAAATGGGAAAAAATGGTAGAAGAATGGAATCATCACTTGGCTTATGATGATTTAAACATGCCAAATTCAAATGAACCTGTGTCCTAGCATCTAGCACCAAGACACATGAGCAGAATTGTCTGAAAATGGTCCTAAGAACTCACTCTGAGTCACCTGAATCACAAGCCCAGTGTCCACCTTCCCCCAGCAGGACAGTCCGGCCAAAACCCAACTCTACATGGATTCCTTAATGTCTCCAAGTAGCTGGTTTTCTCAGACAACTTTTTTAACACTGGAATCAAAAATTCAGATATCCTATGGAGTTGAGTAGTGTGTCTCACTTCTAACATGATGGCTTTGCTGCATTTATACTATTAAAAAGGTACAGCAGTAGGGGGCAAAGAACCTTCCTGAAAACACACATCCACAGCATGTCCAGTTAAGCTTGCTAACTCCAACCACCTCCCTCCATAGCCAACCGTATGTCTTTCTTCTCACAGAGTCTTGCCTTGTAAGTTTCCCCTAGTGAGACCTGTTCCCTATTCATTCTGGCTGGCATTGTGAAATTATTTCTGAACCCTCTTGCAAGATGGATAGTGATCCTGAAAGGAACTATCTTCAATGAAAGGTGGTAGCTACAAAGTATCCACTCACATAATGAAAGGTAATTTAGTTTTTAACAAACCAGCATTAAATAAGTGTCCCAGATTTGGATTCTGTTGATCTTACAGGTTGTATCTAACTAGTTTGTAAATTTGATTTGTGTTATAGTTATATAAAAGCTATAAGCATAAACTGTTGATATCTGGTTCTGGATTTATCCATATGGTCATACCTCATTTTATTGGGCTTCACAGTTACTACAGTCTGGGGTGGGGGGCTTTTTTTTTTTTAACAGATTAAAGGTTTGTGGCAACCTGCGTCAAGCAAGTCTATCAGCATCATTTTCCAACAGCATTTGCTCACTTCATGTCTCTGTGACATATTTTAGTAATTCTCAAAATATTTTCATTATTATTATATTTCTTATAGTGATCTGTGATCAGTGATCTGTGATGTCACTGTTGTAATTGATTAGAGGCATTGCAAACTGTGCCCAAATAAAGAGTTTGGTGGGATATATATATATACCACACCTTCTTTATTCATTCATCTGGCAATGGACATTTAGGTTGCTTCCAAGTCTTGGCTATTGTGAACAGTGCTGCTATGAACATAGGGGTGCATGTATTTTTTGAATTACAGTTTTGTCTGAATATAAGCCCAAGAATGGGATTACTGGATCATATGGCAATTCTATATTATTTTATTGGTAAATCTCCACACTGTTTTCCACAGTGGCTGTACCAATCAACATTGCTATTGACAGTATAAAAGGACTCCCTTTTCTCCACACCCTCTCCAGCATGTGTTATTTGCAGACTTTTTAATGATGGCCATTCTTTCCTGATTGAGGTGCTACCTCACTGCAGTTTTGATTAGAATTTCTCAAAGAGTCAGCAACGTTGAGCATCTTTTCATGTGCCTGTTGGCCCTCTCTATGTTCTCTTAGGAGAATGTCTATTTGGGTCTTCTGCCCATTTTTTAATTGTGTTGTTTTGTTACTGTTGTTACTGACTTGTATGTGCTGTGACTAGCACATTTCTGTTTTGCTATGGAAAGAACTCCCTAAGAGGGTGCATCTTGGTAACAATGAGTTTCTGCAGTATTTCAGTGACACTAAGTAGCATCCCAAACATGTGGGTATGAGTAAGCCTGAATGAGGAGGATGCTATTCACCCCTCAATATTAGGAAATATACTTTGGGCTGAGTTTCCCTTTGCAGTCATGAGTTGTACTGAGTCACACATGATCACATGCTTCTCCCAGAGGTTGATGGGAGAACCCCTTGATATAGAATATTTTAGCCTTAAACTACTTCAGCAAAACCTGACCTTATCAAAATTTAAGATTTGACTGGAGTACAGGAAGGGAACATTCTATAATACTCCATTCCTACGGGAGGACTGAAAATATTCCCTTGAGTTTCCCTATGGAATCAAGCAGTCCCAGGCCCCCTTTCTGACACCAACACTAAATTTGCCTAAAAAACTTAGAACAGTAAGAGTTTTATCAGACACAGGAACCAAACCAAAAAGTACAAACGTGAAGGATAAATCACTGGACACATTCGTTTTTCTCTCCCTCATTGTACTTTATCAAATCTACAACCCCTAGTTCCATTTCTGCTTCTCCCTCTGCCTTTAGGGAAATCTTGCCAAGCATGTGATCCCTTGGAAATTAAGCCCTAATGACTACATCTCTAGTCGAGTTAAGTTGGGTTCTTCTCTCATTTGTTTTTCCATAAATCATTTGAGCTTGTGAGTTTGCCAACAAGCATGATTCATAAATTCATTTGCTATTGAGTTTCTCAATATAATTTTAATTCTGTAGTTTAATGAACTGGCTTATAACAATATTCTAAAGACATCAAACCTCACTGTTGATCCTATTTTGGCATGCTGTGTTCACCCTGCCTCCTACCTACATGTTTATTCTTTCAGAGAATTAACTTATTAAGTCAAATTTCCAGAAGAAGACAATAGTTAATCCCACTGCTGTTTCTAACTCAAAGCAAATGCAGTAATTGGTTTTGTATAGAGAAGAAGCAGCCAACTACATTAATATATAACACTATCAAAACATATATGTCAAATGCTATTTTAATGTGCTATTGTTTAATAAATTATCCAAATATTATCAAAATGTAATGTTTCCATGTACTTTAAACCATGCATCTGTTTAACACTTCTTTAGGAAAGTTTGCATAATTATTTTCCTGTTTTGTATTGAATTAGACTAAACAGACCAGTAGAAAGCTCCTAGGAACTGTTCAGATATCAGAGATAAAAGCTTAAAAATAGAACAACACTTTTTAGTGTTTATTAAAAACATTCCCCATAAGGCTTTTGAAAGGAATCATTTGAAAAGCTATAGCAGTTTAGTTGTTCTGGAAATGAGGTTTTATTAAAGAGAGAGGAAAAAAGCAAGGTGTTACCAAAGAGATGGAATTTCAAAGAAACTGTGAGTTAAAATTAAAACGTAATTTAATGTCTCAGTTCATAGGACTCTTAAGACTTCAGCTCAAATTTTAGACACGACTAAAAATATGATAGGAGTATTCTGATGACCACACTCTTCTTCCCTCAGTGACCCTCACTGACCCTCCTGCTCAAGCCCTTCATTTGGAGAGACTCACAAAAGAAGACTGCCTTCACACCTTCTTTATTGAGCATCTCAAGAAACGCCCAAGAAATTAAGATGTAACCTGTCACAATTAGGAAAGGGAAATAGACAAAGACTCTAGTATTAGAGGAAAAAAAAAAAACCTCACCCAGAGATAAGTTTAAGTATTGCTCAAAGAGGCCATGTGTGTGTGTGTGTGTGTGTGCATGTGTGCTAAGCCGCTTCAGTCATGTCCGACTCTTTGCGGTCCGTGGACTGTAGCTCACCAGGTTCCTTTGTCCATGAGATTCTCCAGGCAAGAATACTGGAGTGGGTAGCCCTGCCCTTCTCCAGGGGATCGTCCCACCCAGGGACTGAAACCGTGTCTCTTAGTCTCCTACATTGGCAGGCAGGTTCTTTTCCACTAGTGCCACCTGGGAAGCCACACATATATATATATACACACACAAACACACATATGTATATAAATGTATGTGCATATATATATATCACAATCCATATATCTATATACATGTATATGGATGAATATACCATATGTCTATGTATATATATTTGGAAAGAGAGAGCATGTGTTTTCTTTAGGAAGATTCTGTTCATTTCTGGTTTAGTCTTTCTCTGCATAATCCTTTAAACATATATATATTTCAAAGAGCGTCTGTATGTCAATATCAGTATAGATATGTTACAGTAAAAATATAGATACAATACAGATACAGATATGTTAACAGTAGCAACATAAAGAGTTTTTACAATACTTTAGGATTGAAATGTACACACTGCTATATTTAAAATAGATACCCAACAAGGACCTACTGTACAGCACAGGGAACTCTGCTCAATACTCTGTAATAACCTAAATAGGAAAAGAATTTGAAAAAGAATAAATGCATATATTTATGTATTTATCACTTTGCTGTACATGTGAAACTAACACAAGATTGTTGACCAACACTGCTGCTGCTGCTAAGTCACTTCAGTCATGTCCGACTCTGTGCGACCGCATAGACGGCAGCTCACCAGGCTCCCCCGTCCCTGGGATTCTCCAGGTAAGAACACTGGAGTGGGTTGCCATTTCCTTCTCCAATGCATGAAAGTTAAAAGTGAAAGTGAAGTCGCTCAATCGTGTCCGACCCTCAACGACCCCATGGACTACAGCCTTCCAGGCTCCTCCATCCATGGGATTTTCCAGGCAAGAGTACTGGAGTGGGGTGCCATTGCCTTCTCCGTGATCAACTCTACTCCATTACAAAATAAAACTTTTTAAAAATACCTAAGAATAAATTTAACTACAAAGAAGCAGAACCTTCTTGAAGCAAATGTTTTATCTATATTGAGGTCCATAAAAGACTTAAATACATCACATACCCTGTTCTTGGGCTAAAAATCTTAAACTTGTAAAAATGTCAATTCCATTTAGATTAATCTATAAATTTAGTGAGATCCAAGTAAAAATACTGGAAAGTCTTTTAACCTTGCATAACTGCAATTTTTTTCCTTTTGTATAATTTTATTGGCTAATTCTTTCAGAAAAAATTAAATAATGACAGTAATAATTGTCACCTTTTTTATTTTTACTATACTTTCCATCATTAGGAGTTAGGCCAACATTGGTACGACATATACGTACTGTAATTTTTTAGTTACATGAAATAAACTTAACACTGAACTTCTTAAATTCAATCAAACACAGCTTATCTGTCTTTCTACTTTCTTCTGGTGGCTTCTTATGCCACCATACACTCCCATCTCTTCTTCACTATGGTCCTTTGCTGTCTATACCTCTTTATTCTGACGTCTAAAAGTTGAAGATGCCTCAGAGTTTCTCTTTATCTAAACTCTTGTTCATGTAATCTCATCTGGTCCATCGATAAAATCCTAAATTAAAAGAGCCAACCTGGGCCTCTTTCCCAAGTTCCTTCCTCATATCAACTCCCTTAATGACATCTCCACTTGCATGTCAAATAGGCATCTCAAGATTACCATACCCAAAATAGGACTCTCTGTTCTCTCTGCCCCCAAACCTATTAGTCACCTCACACACTTTGTCTCAGTAAATACCACCAACAACCCACTCAGTTGCTTAAGTCAAAAGCTGAATGCTTCTTGATTCTTCCTTTTCCCTCATACAGTCCTTTTGGCTGTACCCCCAAAATACCTTTCACATTTCTTCCTTTTGATTTCTATTCCTCCATCCCAGTGCAAGCCACCATCATTTCTAACCTAGACCCCTACAGCAGCCTCCTGGCCAGTCTCTCTGCTTCCGCTCTACTTGTGTCCCCGACCCCACAGCCCATTCTCCACGCAGCAGCCAGAAGGATTGTTTTAAGCATTAACCACATCTTGTCACTCCTCTGCTTAAAGTCCTCCAATGACTTCTCCTTGAAAGTACCAAAAAGTCCAAGCCTTTCTCTGCACCCCAGCCAACAAATCCCTTGCTGGTAGGATTCCCACTCACTCCTCCAACCTCAACTCACACCACACTCTTCATCACAAGTTTCCAGCTTTCTGGCCATGAAGAGAGAAGGATCTGATTAACTTTTGATTTCCAAATCAATAATTTTCTCCTGATTCTGGTGTTTAAATATACAATTTTTTCAGTGCAAAGTTATGATATTTTAAAGGAGTCCTCTATTTTACCCACCCTGTTGTCACTTATTGATTTATAGCTAGTGTTGTATTTAAACAATTCTTGTCCTTTGCACTAAATCTAAACTCCCTTCTACCACATATAGTCAATGCTTCCCCACTCCATCAGGTGCACAAAATATCTTTACTGAAATGAGCTTATATTCAGTGAAACAGGCAGACCAAAAAAAAAAAAAAAAGGTTGGATAGAAGGATAATTATGCTGTACAAATCCCTCCAGGGGATCTTCCCGACCCAGGAATCCAACTCCAGTCTGGTAGGTCTCTCACTGCAGGGGATTCTTTACCACCAGCGCCACCTGGGAAGCCCCATGTGGAAACTGACACTCCTGCGAAATTTTGTGCATGTGCAGCTGAGCTCAAAGACTTTCACACACGGCTTCTGATTATGGGTATCCAACTGAAGCAGTGCAAGTGTGGGGGTTCCTGTCTCCTGCTTATCTTACCCTTTTTCTTACTCTCTAACTTTGAGTACTTCATGCTTCCTCCATCCCACTTCCTCCACCCCAAACCAGAAGTCACTCAGCATCTTCACTGGCACTTGTCTGGTGTGCATTAGTGAAAATGATCCAAGGCTTATTGTAAGCATTTGTCATTTAAACTTTTACAAGAATAAAGAAGAGAAGGGCTTTGTTTCCTATAAAGGCTTTGGGAAACTTAGGGAAACCCTCCATAGTCACTCTGTGTTGTGCTTAGTCATGCAGTCACTTCCGACTCTTTGCGACCCCGTGGACTATAGCCTGCCAGGCTCCTCCGTCAATGGGATTCTCCATGCAAGAATACTGGAGTGCATTGCCACACCCTCCTCCAGGAGATCTTCCCAACCCAGGGATCTTCCCAACCCAGGGATCGAATCCAGCTCTCCCACATTGCAGACAGATTCTTTACTGTCTGAGCCACCAGGGAAGTCCCCATAGTCACATTAGGTTGTGTCTTTTAGGTAAAATGTACACATTTTTTAAGGACACTTGTATATCCAAGCATGTTTTGCAAAGTCCTTACATTGATTATTTAAGGTGGTAGAAGAAGTAAGTACAGAAAAGTGGAATTAACCATTGTATTCACTTCCTACTGCTGCTGCAACACCTTTCCAAAAATGTGGTAGTTTGAAACAGCACAAGTTTATTTTCTTCTCATTCTTGAGGTCAGAAGGTCAAAATGGATCTCACTTGGCTGAAATCCAGGGGTCAGCCAGCCTTCTGTTCTTTCTGGAGGTTCTAGGGAGGAATTGTTCCTTGTTTTTCTGCCTCTAGAGTCTGTCAATGTTCCTTGGCTCGTGTTCACCCTCCATCTCCAAAGTAAGCATCTCATGACCACTGACCTCTGCTTCTGTCATCACACCTCCTTCTCAAATTCAGACTCTCCTCCTTCCTCCTTTTGTTTACAAGGACCCTTGAGATTATACTTGGGTGAGCCTGGATAAACCAGGATAAAATCTTCATCTCAAAACCTTTCATCACATCTGCAAAAACTCTTTTGCTGTATAAGGTAATATATTCTCTGGTTCCAAGGATTAGGACACGGACATCTTTGTGGGGGAAGGTGTAACTAGTTTGCCTATCACAGTGATGAGGGGGAAAAGAACAAAATAGAGCAAGAGAAAGGTAAATTACCAGTAGAAATAATAATGGGTCTGTAAATTCCATGCATGTGAGATTAGGAACTCCTTGTTTCACCAGAGTGTTGTACAAACCAGTGATTCTCAGCCTTAGGTACACGTTGCAATCACCTAAGACGTTTTTAAACCTCCTAAAAACTAACCCGGAGGCTTCCCAGGTGGCTGTGTGGTAAAGAATCTGCCTGACAAGTAGGAGATGGGAAGTGGGAAGATATCCTAGAGAAGGAAATGGCAAACCACTCCAGTATTCTTGCCTGGAAAATCCCATGGGCAGAGGAACCTGGTGGCCTACAGTCCATGCAGTCACAAAAGAGTCAGACACAACTTAGCACCTGAGCATGATCACAAATAACCAACCCACACCCCAGGCAAGTTAAATCAGAATCTCTGAACGTGGGGAACATCAGGAGTCTTAAATGTTTCTCAGGTGATTCCATTTGGCAGCCGAGTTTGAAAACCCCTGGTCTAGGTTCTTGATGCTAAGTAAAAACCTCTTCCTGTGGGTTTTTATTGTTCCTGATTGGTTACGGGACCTAGAGCTCTCCCAGTTGGCTGCTGCCTAGTTCCAGCTATGTTCAACCCTGACTGGGTGCTCCATTCCCAGGTGAAAGATGCCCCATTCTAGTTACTGTCTCCAAGGGCGCCTGTCTTCTCCTTCAAAGCCGACCCTCCAGGCTGCCAGAGGCTGTCACCATCTCACTGTGCTCTCCACCTACCTCACGATAGAAACTGCTGCCTAAATCTCTTCTACCCCATCCTAACTTCCTCCCAAAGTGTGGTGACAATGCTTCGCTCTCTGGAAAGGTCATTCCTAGTTCCTTGGCCCTGTCTCTCTTTTAGGCCTCCAGCATCCAGCAGAGCAGCCTCTGAAACACCCAGAGGGTGGAAGCGAGGACACGGAAAGAAACAGAGGAAAAACACAGCTGCCTAAGAACCTAAGAATTGAGAGGTTAGTTCCAGACAGAGTGTGTGTGTGTGTGTGTGTGTGTGCGTGCATGCATATGTGTTTTAAATTCCATGTGTAAAAAGTACAAGTGATTATCATTTTGAATAACTCATGGGAAGAAAAGCTGTAACATCTCATCTTGATTCCACAGAAAGTAATACCAAGTGATTTTCATGAATTGTTTATTACTTGCATAATCATTGCATAGCATGAATATTATATATAATTTTATGCTGCTAAGTCGCTTCAGTCATGTCCGACTCTGTGTGACCCCATAGACGGCAGCCCACCAGGCTCCCCGCCGTCCCTGGGATTCTCCAGGAAAGAACACTGGAGTGGGTTGCCATTTCCTTCTCCAATGCATGAAAGTGAAACGTGAAAGTGAAGTCGCTCAGTCGTGTCCGACTCCTAGCGACCCCATGGACTGCAGCCTACCAGGCTCCTCCATCCATGGGATTTTCTAGGCAAAAGTACTGGAGTGGGGTGCCATTGCCTTCTCCGACAATATACCCAATTAATGCCAAATGAGTCCTGTTCTATCCAGTGATTCTTCAAGGAGCTTTTTACAATGTTCTGTCTGATAAGATGCCACCTTTTCCTGTGACCTGGTGTAGAAACAAGACTGATTAACTGAAATATTTTCAGTACACTGTTCATAGGTACAGATAGTGTATAGAATATCCATTCTTCCAGCAGGGGGCTGTCTCACTATTAGAAGTGTAGCTGGGAAAAATTATTTAAAATTATCCACTTCATTGTACATTCACATACCCATTCACCAAAATATCATTGAGTGTCTACTAACTGCCAAATTCTATTACTTTTCAGGAATATAGTAGGAAGCCCTTGGTCTCAGGGAACATAGAATCTGATTTCTAAATTTTAAGTAAAAGCTGTTATTACTAGGACATTCATTTGGGGATTGGGTGATTCTGGTTGCTGAGAAAGTACTTTGAAAAGATTTGGAATACACATTAAATTTGATTTTGTTCTCCTCTGTGCTCTGAGAGATATATTTCCTGCGGCAACTAGAAAGAGAAACTGCCTCTGTTCCTTTGATATACTCTTCTGAGATCCAGTCAATGCTCGATTCTGAGAGGAAATGACTGACGTAAAGGTAGAAGCTTCCTATGCCAACAATTTCAAATTGCTTGTAGAATTGATTATTCTAAGAGCTGGTGGTGTCCCTGGTGGTTCAGTGGTACAGAATCTGCCTGCACAGCAAGGGACACGGGTTCGATCCCTGGGTGGGGAGTATCCCCTGGAGAAAGAAATGGCAACCCACTCCAATATTCTTGCCTGGAAAGTTCCATGGACAGAGGAGCCTGGTGGGTTACAGTCCATGGGGTTTCAAGAGTCGGACACAACTTAGCAACTAAGCCACCAACCACCACCATTCTAACAGCAATGAGAGAATGAGATACAATATTCAAGATGCAGAGACCATAAACATCACCTCGTACAATGCTTGTCAAGTGGTTTTATATAGGGACTAGTCAAGAAAACTCAAGATTTTTCAGGTTACATTTCTGTCTTCCTTCCCAATGAAAATGACACCATTGCTTCTTATGGGAGAAAACCGTTCCTACAACTTGGATTTCCCACTTTAATGAGTTTTTTAAATGCAAATTAGAAGATTGGTACTGTTTTAACAACCAGTAAAACATTAACATGAGAACATATTTGAGAGGTAAAACGTAACGGCGGCTTCTAATCTTCTTTCTTAACATTTCAGGCTGGATGCAGCTTCAGGGCTACAGAATGTACCTTGACCCCATATCCAGCCGTCTCATCTTGCAGATTAAGGCTCTAGAGCCCAGGGACAACTCAGGATTTGTCCGCGTCGCACATTGAGTACTCAGGACATCCTTTTTTTTTTCCCACAATTAGTTCTTAAAGATTGTGAAACCAGAGATTCTGCAACTTAAGTTAACCAATTCAACCAGCCCAAAGTGAAAGCCAGTTCAGTAACCCCTCTGAAAAGACATCACTTAAGAAATGACAGATTGCTAACTGCCTTCACCCCATCACAGGAGCCCGCTCCATCCTGAGAATTATCATCTTATAAAATCACACTTTGGGCCCAAAGACAACTTCTCATTGTTTCTAGTTTTGTTCTCTGCATCTGTATAAAGGGTTGCACTATAATTATTTAAGAACAACCATCATAACTTCAGTTCTCTTTTCCAAGTTAAACATCCTCAATTTTTCAGGCATTTTGCATTTCCAAAGTTTCTCCTCAAATCCCACCCAGATCCTAACATGTGATGTCTAATGTGAAGTAATTTCAGAAGAATGTGAAAAGCAGTGAGTACAAAGCAGTGAGTGGGATATTCAGAGAAACAAAATATGTCCATTTCCCAGAAAATGTTTTATCTACAGATGAGAGAAAAAAGAATAATCACTCTGAACAACTAGAGGAAAAACTTCTTGCCTTCATGCCATTTCAATCAATAGAAGGACTTTTTCAGTTTAGCCAGTTCTTCAACCTAAAGAATGAGTTTATTTGGGGGGAAAAAAAATCAAGACATTTCATCCATATGATAGCAATTTACAAATCAACCCAGAAACTCCAGCTACCTCTCCTTCCACCCGAAAATCCCAGAAAGGTCCAAATGGATCAATGTGCAGCTGGAGGTTCAGTGCTCTTCTGGCGGTATTACATTGTCCTGAAACACATATTCTCCACTGTCTGGGATATAAGAGGTCTTTGGACTAAAATAATAAGCATACCAGAAAAACCACCAAGGTGTCATCTTCTACTGGTAAGTAATTCTGGATGTGTTTTTATAAATCAGTGAGTAAAAGATACTCTTTGCAACAATTTCCAAATACAGTTCCTAAAACTAGTTTTAGCTGTTTAAATATGGTAAAAATGAATCCATTGTCCTCGGGCTCTTTATGATTGAGCGAATCAGTAGTTACTCAGAATAGTCCAGCTTAAGGCCAGCAAATCAGTATCGACAAGTGTTCAAATTTCACACTAGCCCCTCACAACTTACGTGATTTGTCCTTTGAATTTTGTTAGTCAGAAACCAGCCATGTGTTCATCTTTTTACCTGTGTGTCAAGGCAGAGTTTAATTTCAGAGACTTACAGTGATCATATATATTGTACTGAATTGAAAGTCATAAAACTACATTCTAAGTCCATCCTCTGCAACTACTCCTTACTCCTGTGGGTAAGTTATTCCTTGGAATCTGTTGCCTAACAGAAAGCCCTCACGTAAAAAAAAAAACTGTCCTAGTAGAGTTCAGTTCAGTCACTCAATCGTGTCTAACTCTTTGCGACCCCATGAACTGCAGCACGCCAGGCCTCCCTATCTATCACCAACTCCTGGAGTTCACTCAAATTCATGTCCATTGTGTCCATGATGCCATCCAACCATCTCATCCTCTGTCATCCCCTTCTCCTCCTGCCTTCAATCTTTCCCAGCATCAGGGTCTTTTCAAATGAGTCAGCTCTTCACATCAGGTGGCCAAAATATTGGAGTTTCAACTTCAACATCAGTCCTTCCAATGAACACCCTGGACTGATTTCCTTTAGGATGGATTGGTTGGATCTCTTTGCAGTCCAAGGGACTCTCAAGAGTCTTTCCCAACACAACAGTTCAAAAGCATCAATTCTTCAGTGCTCAGCTTTCTTTATAGTTAAACTCTCACATCCAATCATGACTACTGGAAAAACCAGAGCCTTGACTAGACAGACCTTTGTTGACAAAGTAATATCTCTGCTTTTTAATATGCTGTCTAAGTTGGTCATAACTTTCCTTCCAAGGAGTAAGGATCTTTTAATTTCACGGCTGCAATCACCATCTGCAGTGATTTTGGAGCCCAGAAAAATAAAGTCAGTCTCTGTTTCTCCATCTATTTGCCATGAAGTGATGGGACCAGATGCAATGATCTTAGTTTTCTGAATGTTGAGCTTTAAGCCAACTTTTTCACTCTCCTCTTTCACACTTTCATCAAGAGGCTCTTTAGTTCTTCTTCACTTTCTGCCGTAAGGGTGGTGTTATCTGCATAACTGAGGTTATTGATATTTCTCCCGGCAACCTTGATTCCGGCTTATGCTTTATCCAGCCCAACATTTCTCATAATGTACTCTGCATAGAAGTTAAATAAGCAGGGTGACAATATACAGCCTTGACATGCTCCTTTTCCTATTTGGAACCAGTCTGTTGATCCATGTTCAACAGTTGGTTCTAATTGTTGCTTCCTGATTTGCATACAGGTTTCTCAAAAGGCAGGTAAGGTGGTCTGGTATTCCCATCTCTTGAAGAATTTTCCACATTTTGTTGTGATCCATACAGTCAAAGTCTTTGGCATAGTCAATAAAGCAGAAATTAACTTCCTAGAGTTGTTATAAATATGCAGTAAGAATAATACATGTGAAAAATATTTCTCAAAATCCTACATGAGACATTGTTATTGTTATGCTTTGTATTTACTTGATTTTCTCCTTTATTTATAAGATATAACCACCTGGAATATTTTCACATTTCCATCTTTATTATAGCTAAACAATAATAAAACATTAACACAGTGAAGTACTTTTCAAATGTTAATTTTCATAGTTTGCCAAACATACAATAACAATGCTCTACCTTTGATGTTCCTACCATTTCATTTTACTTCTTCTAACAAGTACAGAGAATGATGAATTTAATTAAGAATGATTTCAGATTAACTTCTCTAACATAAAGCACTCAACTTTTATAATATATGTAGAGCAAGTATAATAAGCACAGAAATATGTAATTGCTTTTTAGGAAATATTTGTTTCCAATTTAGGTTTCAGAGAAATGTGGAAGACTAAATTATATCATTTTTAATGGCTGTCAGGTAAAACTCTCAGGATCAGTAGTAGATTAAGAAATAGACAGGCAATTATAGAAAAAAGAAAAGTATACTTTAAAAGCACTGGACCTTAGGCTCTACCATTATTCCGTAAACCACAAGAAGACCATTATTGCTGAAGTAATATTATCAGTAATGCTCTCTAATATTCCTGTATACAGCTAGTTCTACCCTGTTTTAACATTTGTAAGTATAGATTTTAATCCCACTTTTTCATTTTTATAATCAACAAATAAATCCATATATATTCATCTTGGTGATAATTTATAATTACTTTCATCCTGTATTTTATCTTCATTTTTTTAAAGTCATATTTAGGAAATGTTGTTCAGTGTATACCTGTAGGGTCTTTCTGGCACCCAGGTTTGGGTGCCCCATCCCCATTTTCTCTGACTGAACTAAATTCTCAGAATTTCCTTACTTAGTGTGTGTTAGTCGCTCAGTTGTGTCCAACTCTTTACAACCTCATGGGCTGTAGCCCACCAGGCTCCTCCATCCATGAAGTTCTCTAGGCAAGAATACTGGAGTGGGTTGCTATTTTCTTCTCCAGGGTATCTTCCCATCCCAGATTGAAGCTGGGTCTCCCACATTGCAGGCAGATTCTTTACCATCTGAGTCACCAGGGAAGCTCCAAATAATTAGAAAGTAAAAGGAACTAGGTTCCACCAAGACTTGAACTCAGATTGCTGGATTCAGAGTCCAGAGTGCTAACCATTACACCATGGAACCCCTCAGCTACTTAACGTCTGCTGTTATTTGTAGCATGCCCCTCTGGCCACTTCCTATCCTATTCCAGCTACATCCAGGTGTTTGGTGTGTGCTTCTAGTTATCTGCAAGCCAGCTGCTCCCTTCATGGATCCAATGAAAGAGCAGGTAGGCAGGATGTCTTCATCCTCAAAAGAAAAATCTGAAAATAGCCTTAGCATGCTCCTTGTCCAAAAGTAGAGATGCCAGGGGGTCCTTAATTGTTTGTGCGTGAGTTCATTCATTTAGAGATGTTGTAACAAAGTATCAGAGCACCACCTCTAGAACAGCTTCCATTCCTAACTCTGCTGCTTATTAGCTATGATCTTGGGTGACTTAGTTCAGTCTCTTAGTCATGTCCGACTCCTTGAGACCCCATGAATCGCAGCACAGGCCTCCCTGTCCATCACCAACTCCAGGAGTTCACCCAGACTCACGTCCATCAAGTCAGTGATGCCATCCAGCCACCTCATCCTCTGTTGTGCCCTTCTCCTCCTCCCCGCAATCCCTCCCAGCATCAGAGTCTTTTCCAATGAGTCAACTCTTCACATGAGGTGGCCAAAGTACTGGAGTTTCAGCTTTAGCATCATTCCTTCCAAAGAAATCCCAGGGCTGATCTCCTTCAGAATGGACTGGTTGGATCTCCTTGCAGTCCAAGGGACTCTCAAGAGTCTTCTCCAACACCACAGTTCAAAACCATCAATTCTTTGGCACTCAGCCTTCTTCACAGTCCAACTCTCACACCCATACATGACCACAGGAAAAACCATAGCTTTGACTAGACGAACCTTTGTTGGCAAAGTAATGTCTCTGCTTTTGAATATGCTATCTAGGTTGGTCACAACTTTCCTTCCAAGGAGTAAGCGTCTTTTAATTTCATGGCTGCAGTCACCATCTGCAGTGATGTTGGAGCCCCAAAAAATAAAGTCTGACACTGTTTCCACTGTTTCCCCATCTACTTCCCATGAAGTGATGGGACCAGATGCCATGATCTTCGTTTTCTGAAAGTTGAGTTTTAAGCCAACTTTTTCACTTTCCTCTTTCACTTTCATCAAGAGACTTTTTAGTTCCTCTTCACTTTCTGCCATAAGGGTAGTGTCAGCTGCATATCTGAGGTTATTGATATTTCTCCCAGCAATCTTGATTCCAGCTTGTGTTTCTTCCAGTCCAGCGTTTCTCATGATGTACTCTGCATAGAAGTTAAATAAGCAGGGTGACAAAATACAGCCTTGATGTACTCCTTTTCCTATTTGGAACCAGTCTGTTGTTCCATGTCTGGTTCTAACTGTTGCTTCCTGACCTGCATACAAATTTCTCAAGAGGCAGATCAGGTGGTCTGGTATTCCCATCTCTTTCAGAATTTTCCACAGTTTATTGTGATCCACACAGTCAAAGGCTTTGGCATAGTCAATAAAGCGGAAATAGATGTTTTTCTGGAACTCTTTTGCTTTTTCCATGATCTAGCAGATGTTGGCAATTTGATCTCTGGTTGCTCTGCCTTTTCTAAAACCAGCTTAAACATCAGGAAGTTCATGGTTCGCATATTGCTAAAGCCTGGCTTGGAGAATTTTGAGCATTACTTTACTAGTGTGTGAGATGAGTGCAATTGTGCGGTAGTTTGAGCATTCTTTGCCATTGCCTTTCTTTGAGATTGGAGTGAAAACTGACCTTTTCCAGTTCTGTGGCCGCTGCTGACTTTTCCAAATTTGCTGGGATATTGAGTGCAGCAATTTCACGGCTTCATCTTTCAGGATTTGAAATAGCTCAACTGGAATGCCATCACCTCCACTAGCTTTGTTCATAGTGATGCTTTCTAAGGCCCACTTGACTTCACATTCCAGGATGTCTGGCTCTAGGTGAGTGATCACACCATCATGATTATCTGGGTCATGAAGATCTTTTTTGTACAGTTCTTCTGTGTATTCTTGCCACCTCTTCTTAATATCTTCTGCTTCTGCTAGGTCCATACCATTTCTGTCCTTAATCGAGTCCATCTTTGCATGAAATGTTCCCTTGGTATCTCTAATTTTCTTGAAGAGATCTCTAGTCTTTCCCATTCTGTTGTTCTCCTCTATTTCTTTGCATTGATCGCTGAGGAAGGCTTTCTGATCTCTTCTTGCTATTCTTTGGAACTCTGCATTCAGATGCTTATATCTTTCCTTTTCTCCTTTGCTTTTTGCTTCTCTTCTTTTCACAGCTATTTGTAAGGCCTCCCCAGACAGCCATTTTGCTTTTTTGCATTTCTTTTCCATGGGGATGGTCTTGATCCCTGTCTCCTGTACAATGTCACGAACCTCAGTCCATAGTTCATCAGGCACTCTATCTATCAGACCTAGGCCCTTAAATCTATTTCTCACTTCCACTGTATAATCATAAGGGATTTGATTTAGGTCATACCTGTATGTCTAGTGGTTTTCCCTACTTTCTTCAATTTCTGTCTGAATTTGGCAATAAAGACTTCATGATTTGAGCCACAGTCAGCTCCTGGTCTTGTTTTTGCTGACTATATAGAGCTTCTCCATTTTTGGCTGCAAAGAATATAATCAATCTGATTTCGGTGTTGACCATCTGGTGATGTCCATGTGTAGAGTCTTCTCTTGTGTTGTTGGAAGACGGTGTTTGTTATGACCAATGATTCTCTTGGCAAAACTCTATTAGCCTTTGCCCTGCTTCATTCCATATTCCAAGGCCAAATTTGCCTGTTACTCCAGGGGTTTCTTGACTTCCTACTTTTGCATTCCAGTTCCCTATAATGAAAAGGACATCTTTTTTGGGTGTTAGTTCTAAAAGGTCTTGTAGGTCTTCATAGAACCGTTCAACTTCAGCTTCTTCAGCATTACTGGTTGGGGCATAGACTTGGATTACTGTGATATTGAATGGTTTGCCTTGGAAACGAACAGAGATCATTCTGTCATTTTTGAGATTGCATCCAAGTACTGCATTTTGGACTCTTTTGTTGACCATGATAGCTACTCCATTTCTTCTGAGGGATTTCTGCCCGCAGTAGTAGATACAATGGTCATCTGAGTTAAATTCACCCATTCCAGTCCATTTTAGTTTGCTGATTCCTAAAATGTCGATATTCACTCTTGCCATCTCTTGTTTGACCACTTCCAATTTGCCTTGATTCGTGGACCTGACATTCCAGGTTCCTATGCAATATTGCTCTTTACAGCATCGGACCTTGCTTCTATCACCAGTCACATCCACAGCTGGGTACTGTTTTTGCTTTGGCTCCATCCCTTCATTCTTTCTGTGGTTATTTCTCCACTGATCTCTAGTAGCATATTGGGCACCTACTGACCTGGGGAGTTCCTCTTTCAGTATCCTATCATTTTGCCTTTTCATACTGTTCATGGGGTTCTCAAGGCAAGAATACTGAAGGGGTTTGCCATTCCCTTCTCCAGTGGATCACATTCTGTCAGATCTCTCCACCATGACCCGCCTGTCTTGGGTTGCCCCACGGGCATGGCTTAGTTTCATTGAGTTAGACAAGGCTGTGGTCCTAGTGTGATTAGATTGACTAGTATTCTGTGAGTATGGTTTCAGTGTGTTTGCCCTCTGATGCCCTCTTGCAACACCTATCATCTTACTTGGGTTTCTCTTACCTTGAGTGTGGGTATCTCTTCACGGCTACTTCAGCAAAGCACAGCCGCTGCTCCTTACCTTGGACGAGGGGTATCTCCTCACCACTGCCCTTCCTGACCTTCAATGTGGGATAGCTCTTCTAGGCCCTTCTGCGTCTGCGCAGCCAGGGCTCCTTGGACGTGGGGTTGGTCCTCCCGGCCGCAGCCCCTGGCCTCGGGTGTGGGGGCGTGGGGTAGCTCCTCCCGGTCACGGCCCCATGACTTTAAAGTGACACACAGGGCTTTTCTCTTTTTAAAATTTTTACTGCAATATAGTTGATTATATGTGGTTTTGGAAAAGGCAGAGGAACCAGAGATCAAATTGCCAACATCTGCTGGATCATCGAAAAAGCAAGAGAGTTCCAGAAAAACATCTATTTCTGCTTTATTGACTATGCCAAAGCCTTTGACTGTGTGGATCACAATAAACTGTGGAAAATTCTTCAAGAGATGGGAATACCAGACCACCTGACCTGCCTCTTGAGAAACCTGTATGCAGGTGAGGAAGCAACAGTTAGAACTGGACATGGAACAATACACTGGTTCCAAACAGAAAAAGGAGTATGTCAAGGCTGTATATTGTCACCCTACTTATTTAACTTCTATGCAGAGTACATCATGAGAAACCCTGGGCTGGAGGAAGCACAAGCTAGAATCAAGCTTGCCAGGAGAAATATCAATAACCTCAGATATGCAGATGACACCACCCTCATGGCAGAAAGTGAAGAAGAACTAAAGCGCCTCTTGATGAAAGTGAAAGAGGAAAGTGAAAAAGTTGGCTTAAAGCTCAACATTCAGAAAACTAAGATCATGGCATCCGGTCCCATCACTTCATGGCAAATAGATGGGGAAACAGTGGAAACAGTGGCTGACTTTATTTTTCTGGGCTCCAAAATCACTGCAGATGGTGATTGCAGCCATGAAATTAAAAAACGCTTACTCCTTGGAAGGAAAGTTATGACTAACCTAGAAATCATAGTAAAAAGCAGAGATATTACTTTGCCAACAAAGGTCCGTCTAATCAAGGCTATGGTTTTTCCAGTGGTAATGTATGGATGTGAGAGTTAGACTATAAAGAAAGCTGAGCACAAAAGAATTGATGGTTTTGAACTGTGGTGTTGGAGAAGACTCTTGAGAGTCCCTTGGACTGCAAGGAGATCCAACCAGTCCATCCTAAAGGAGATCAGTCCTGGGTGTTCATTGGAAGGACTGATGCTAAAGCTGAAACTCCAATATTTTGGCCACCTGATGCAAAGAGCTGACTCATTTGAAGGGACCCTGATGCTGGGAAGGATTGAGGGCAGGAGGAGAGGGGGATGACAGAGGATGAGATGGTTGGGTGGCATCACTGGCTCAGTGGACGTGGGTTTGGGTCCACATCCAACTCCGGGAGTTGGTGATGGACAGGGAGGCCTGGCATGCTGCAGTTTGTGGGGTCGCAGAGAGTCGGACACGACTGAGCGACTAAACTGACTGAACTGGGTGACTTACTTAAACTCTCTGTGCCTTAATTTCCTCAACAAAATGTGGGAAATAATTGGACTTACTCATAGAGTTCTTGCAGGAAGTAATTGAGTTAATATGTGTGAAATACTTAGTTCTTGATACTTAACATGTGTCCTGTGTGGTTCTATTAGTATGACTCTTTTTATTACTATTATTATTCACTCACTAATTAAATATTTACTGGTCCCTTCTAGTGCTGTTACTTGAGGCATTATTGTACAACCCTGAGGAAAGGAAACAAACAACCCTTGTTGAACCTAGACAAACGCAACTCAAATAATCTCACAAATATACAATAACAAACATGATATAAATACATAAGGGAAGATTGCCCCCCTGAAAATCATGAGTCGTATTTACCAGCTTTCTTTTTTTTATTTGGCTGCATCGGCTTTAAGTTACGGTCTGTGGAAACTTCTTTGCATCATGTGGGATCTTTTGTTGCAGTATGAGGGCTCAGCAGATGTGGCACACAGGCTTAGTTGTCCTGCAGCACATGGAATCTTAGTTCCTGGACTAGGGATCAGACTCACGTCCCCTGCATCGAAAGTAGATTTTTAACCACAGGAGCACTAGGGAGGTCCCTGCTGAATTTCTTAATACCTGTAGTTCTTCCATTCTTTCCCAGGTGACAGGAAGAAGTGTGCTCAGTTACAGACTAGTGAACTAGTAACGACTTATCCTTATGCCCTACTTCCAAGAAAAAGCCTGGCTCCCATTCCTCTCCATCTTGTTTTAAAATACCTCTATTTGATAGTAGAACCCATATCTCATGATTCCTGCAACACAGAGCTGCCCTTCTGAAGCTCAGCCCAGGCCCTGGTTCTATTTAAACCAGCAGCCCTCCTGGGCTCTGCCGCTCAGATAGCAGTGGACTTTCATTGTTTGGAATGTTGCCAGTCTTCCCACACCCTTCTACTGCACACACTTTAGGACACCCGTACCTGGCTTCAAGGGCTTCCCATGTGTGCTAGTGGTAGAGAACCTGCCTGCCAATGCAAGAGACATAAGAGACGCGGGTTTGATCCCTGGGTCAGAAAGATCCCCTGGAGGATGGTATAGCAACCTACTCCAGTATTCTTGCCTGGAGAATCCCATGGACAGAGGAGACTGGCGGGCTACAGTCCATGGCATCACACAGAGTCAGACATGACTGAAGTGACTTAGCACACAGGCACGCATCTGGGCTATGACAATCATCTCTTACATGACCTACCTATTTCCCCCATTAAGCAATTGTTTTTTGAATAATCATTTGTTGGTTATTATTTCCAACAATCAATTCTTCACATAACAAAGTGGCCTGTTGAGAGTACGAACACAAATCCTATCATGTCACCCCCCTACTTAAGACTTCTGGTGCTTCCTGATGGACTTAAAACATAATCCAAGCTCCTGACCCTGGACATGAGCCTATACCACTTGGCGCCTTAGCTCCCCTCTCCTGCCTTACCTTCCACTCCTACTCGTCCTCTCCTCCTATAACACTAAGCTCCCCCCACACTGTCTTCAAACACACCACAGTGGTTCCCACCCAAAGAGCTGCATGCATCTTACTTTCTCTGCCTCACATCCTGAACCTGGTCTTGGCAAGACTGGCTTTCTCTTCTTCCTTCTAGTCATACCGAAACACTTCTGTCTCTGAGAAGCCTTTTCTAGCTTCCCATTTAGAAAAACAAGTCCTTCAAACTTCCCCAGTCATTCTCTGCAAAGCACTACCCAACAGGACTTCCTGTGATGGGAATGTTGGAAATGTTCTATAATCAGTGCTAATCAATACAGGAGCCAAGAGTCAAGCCACATGTGGCTATAGGTCAGTTGAAATGTGGCTCCTGCAGCTAAGGAATTAAGTTTTTAATTTTATTTCATTTTAATTTATATTAATATGAATAGTCCCATGTACAGATCTATAGCAGCACTGTATTTTCTTTTTCTCAGTGCACAGTAACTACTTAAATTTATGCTCATTTTTTTCATATTGTTGCAGGAAGAAGAGGGGCACAAGGGGAGAGTCATGTCCCAGGACCTGAGGAGTCCCTAGGACTGGCTGCCAAGTGTGGGTCCTTGGTTTCATGCAGGAAAGAATTCAACAGTGAGCCATAGTAAAGTGAAAGCATGTTTATTTAGACAGCTACATTTTCCAAAAGCAGAATACAGTTTATCTCAGAAAGCGAGAGGACCCTTGGGAGAAACACACTCCGCAGAGTGTAGACCCTTTGAGAAGACGAGAGGCCCCAGGGTACCTGGTTGTCAGTTTTTATGTGCTCAGATGCTCAATCGTCTCTGACTCCTGCGCATCATGAACTGTAGCCCACCATGCTCCTCTGTCCATGGGATTCTCCAGGCAAGAACACTGGATTAGGTTGCTATGCCATCCTCCAGGGGATCTTCCTGACCCAGAGATCAACCCCACATCTCCTTCATTGGCAGGAGAATTCTTTACCACTAGCACCACCTGGGAAGGCCATCAGTTTTATAGGGGTAGGTAATTTCATAGGCTATGTGGGAGGATTATTCAAACTCTTTTGGGAAAAGAGCAGGGATTTCCATGAATTAGACCATAACCTACTTTTTGGCCTTTCATGGTGGGCCTTTGAATAGTCATGCTGCCTATAGATATGCCATTTAGCCTGATGATGTGTTACACTGAGCATATTCTGAGGCTCAAGTTCTAGTGGAAATTGACTTATCCACCATCTTGGACTTAGTTGGTTCTAACCAGTCTATGTCGTGTCCTCAAAGGCTGTCATTCTTTTAAACATTGTGCCTTACCTCCTTCCTGTCTCGGTAAGTTCCATAAGGGCAGGAACCTGGTGTACCTAGAAAAAGTGCTGGACACACTTTCTTTTACAGTATCAGTTGTCTATTTCTGCATAACAAATAACCACGAACTCAGTAGCTTAAAACAGCACTTATTTATATCACGGTTTCTGCGATTCAGGAATTCTGACATGACTTAACCAGGGTGCTCTGCTCCAGTGTCTCTCACAGGTCTGCAGTCAAAGCGTTGGTCAGGGCTGGGGTCTCACCTGAAAGCCTGACTGGGGAAGGATCTGCTTCTAAGCTCATATGGTTGTTGGTTGAGTTCAGTTCTTTAAGGGCTCTTAGAAGAAAAGTCTGTTCCTAGCTGGCTTTTTGCCTGGAAACTGCCCTCAGTCCCTGTCTGTGTAGGCAGCTCTTCCATTCCAATTTACTTTGTCAAACATGCAAGCCAAGAAGGAAACAGAGAGATTGTGCTAGCAAGAGAAAAGTTGCAATCTTATGTAAACTGACCATGGAAGTGACATGGCATGACCTTTGCTGCATTCTGTTGGTTAGAAGCCAGTCACTAGGCCAGCCTATATTCAAAGGGAGAGGAATATACAAGTGCATGAATACCAGGAGGCAGAGATCATTAGGGGCCATTATAGGGGGGTCTGCCTGCTGCAGGAGGTTCTTAAACGTCCTCTGGATGAATGAGTGAATGAATGAAGATTCTATCTTGGCTGAGTGGCTGTTGCGGGTGTAGTACTTTTATTCCTCACTGTGGAGTGTAAAGTCTCTTGAAATGATCAAAGAAAAGATAAGGAATCCTTCCCTGAAGAAATATGAAAATTAAAAGAGCAATGGAAAAGGAAACTTTTCACAAATTAGGTAGGTGTCTACTTCATAACTATTAAGAGGACAGGCCCTGACATCAAATAGCTCAGATTTAAAGCCCAGTACTGCATTTTACCAGTCATGCCCTCAAGTTCTCCATGCCTCAGCTTGCTCATAGCACACAGTTGTCAGGGATCAGTGAGCTAATAGATGTGGTGAATTTAGAACAGTACTTGGCAGAGAATAAGCACTCCAGTTACTATTGTTATTATTACTGCTACTGCTACTACTAAGTTTTGTGTTGAAAACAAATTTTCTGCTTTTACAGTTGTTAATGAGATTCTTATAAGTTAATAATTGTATCATTCAGGGTTCTTAGTTGCAGGCAACAAAACCCAACTCCAGCTGACTTAAACATGAAATGGGGTTCATTAAAGACATAAGGAATGACTCCCAGAATCACTGGAAGAATTAAAGAGCTGGCATAGGGCTATGCAATCAATAACAACACCCCAAATCATAAGGCAGAACCTGTCTGGTGTGACCCCCCTCTTCCCTCTTTCCCCGCTATGCCATTTTCATCTCTGAATATCAGATTTATGGTTTGCACCTCTGGCAGCCCCAGTTCCAAATGCTGTCCTGAGGAACTCAGTCTTCCTTCAGCTGTCACCACCATAGAACTGAACTCTTATAGCTACCATATCACTGGCTGTGGGCTCCAAATGGCATCATCTAACTGATGGAGGCTAGGTCTCAGAGAAATCCCAGAAGAGCAAGGATATAGCATCTTCTTCTATGGTTGTGGCTAAGCCCACCTTCTTCCAAGATTCATTAGAAGGGGGATTTCTAAAACCTAAGATGAGCATCTAAATTGTAGATGGCCAAAACTATTTTTAAAGATGAATGTCCACTAAAGTGGTCATTAATGATTTCTCCATAATGTTGTTCAGTCACCAAATCATGTCCGACTCTTTGCAACCTCATGGGCTGCAGCACGCCAGGCTTCTCTGTCCTCCATTATCTCCTGGAGTTTGCTCAGACTCATGTCCATTGAATCAGTGATGCCATCCAACCATCTCATCCTCTGTCACTCCATTCTTCTCTTGCCCTCAATCTTTCCCAGCATCAGTGTCTTTTCCAATGAGTTGGTTCTTTGAGTCAGGTGGCCAAAGTGAATGATTTTTTTAATACATGGGCAAATAATCTGCTTGCAATGCAGGAGACACAGGAAATGCAGGTCTGATCCCTGGGTGGGGATGGACCACTGGAGGAGGAAATGGCAACCCACTTCAATATTCTTGCCTGGAGAATCCCATGTACAAAGGAGTCTGGTGGGCTACAGTCCTAAGGGTCACAAAGAATCAGACATGACTGAGTAGTTAAACACATATTAAAATTTCAGGAAGTTTCTGCAAGGAAGTTCTCTTAAGGATTTACATCCTTCTTTATATTCTTTTCAAAGTTATAATGGTATTCTTGGAGCTGAAATGAAAGGTTGGATCAAAATACTAATTGTTTAATTTATTTGCATTACTATTTTTTCACCAATGGATTTTCCTTCACCAGGAAATCATTAATTGCATATTATACTTCTCCAGCAATCCTTGTGTTCTTTCAGCATTCAGAAGCTGTGATATTACAAGCCTCTCACCCTGTAAAAATTAAGTGGTCTTTATTCATGACTTCCTTGAAAGAAGTTCAAAATCTTATTGCTTATAGTATTTTAATTTTATTTTTCTAGGAGATAGTCATAAGAGCGTCTCTCATCAGAAATTTGAAAGAAATGGCTCTGGGCCCTTGTGATTCAGCACTAAAGTTAAAGTTAGTCATGTAGTCGTGTCTGACTCTTTGTGACCCCATGGATTGTAGCCCACCAGGCTCCTCTGTCCTTGGAATTCTCCAGGCAAGAATACTGGAGTGGGTTGCCATGCCCTTCTCCAGGGGATCTTCCCAACCCAGGGATCAAACCCAGGTCTCCCACATTGCAGGCAGACTCTTTACCGACTGAGCCACCAGGGAAGCCGTGATTGAGCACTAGTGAGCTTGATATGAAGTAGAGGCTCTCCACATGTTAAAGATGGAGTCGCTGACACCAACATCAAGATCATTTTACATGCCTACCAACAGCTTACATTTAATGTAAAAGAGGAAGACAAGGTATTTCTGCTCCAGGTAATATTCTACTGCCATTATCTCAAGAATCTGAAATTTTTCTCTAGTCTTTTACCTTGAAACCATAATTTCCTCTTTTATTTATACCTGATTTTTTGTTGTTGTTTAGCGACTTAGTCTCTAAACATGACTTAGTCTCTAAGTCATGTCCATTTCTTTGCCACCCTATGGATTAGTAGCCCACCAGGCTCCTTGGTCCATGGGATTTCCCAGGCAAGAATACTGTAGTGGGTTGCCATTTCCTTTTTCAGGGAATCTTCCTGACTATAGAGGGTCACCCAAAAAGCACTTGACAAGTTGATTGCATTCCTTTAAAAAATACTTTACAATAGTTTGAAGCAATAAAAAAAAAAAATACTAAAATGCAATTCATGTGCAGGCTGGTAAACACGAAGTTTAAATCTTCATTATTTAATTCAGCTTGACCCATCTTAAATAGTGGCTCAACCAAGGCAACTTTGTCCTTTGGGGGACATTTGGTAATGTATGGAGATACTTTGTCACAACTAGGGATGGGGAAGGGCAATGCTACAGACACTGGTAGAGGCCAGGGGTGTTGCTAAACACCCTACAATGCTCAAGACAGCTCCCTACAACAGACAAAAAAAATCATCCCACCCAAACGCCCAGGTCAAGAAACCCTAATGTGAACACAGTGACTTTCCCCGGCGTTTCCAGTTTTCCTTCCTCACGTCATAGTCCTTTCCCTTCCTGGTCTAGAGATAACTTGTGGCTCTCAGGTCTTTAAAGAAGCAAGATTCTCTCCAAATGGTCGCTCCAGAGCCCAGCATCAAACTTGAACTGTAGTAGATGAAGCCTGCTCTTTGGTTCTGAAAATTCTTTGGGCAAATTTGCCTTGGTAAATACCCCTTCAGTTCAGTTCAGTTCAGTTGCTTAGTTGTGTCCAACTCTTTGTGACCCCATGGACTACAGCACACCAGGCTTCCCTATCCATCACCAATTCTGGGAGCTTGCTCAAACTCATATCTATCAAGTTGGTGATGCTGAAAGGTTGTTGCTGAATCATGCAAAGATGCCGGGATTCTTGGCCCCTGGAGGAGAAGAATTCAATCTGGGGCCAGAGATGAGGCTTGATCGCTCAGAGCTTTGTGTAATAAAGTTTTACTAAAGTATAAAGGAGATAGAGAAAGCTTCTGACATAGGCATCAGAATGGGGCAGAAAGAGTACCCCCCTGCTAGTCTTCAGCTGGATGTTATATAGTCACTAGCAGTCTGTTAATGAAAGAAAGCAATGTCTTAAAACTCAGAATGGCACCAGGCCCTCACCCATAAGATGCATTTTGGGATAATCTTGGCAGCAAATGGTTCATCCTGGGCCATAAAAAGATTAACTTGAATCTTGTAGAAGGACAGATTACCATACAAATAGTTTCATTTACATAGATTAGGGGAACAATATCTGAATACAACATACCAGTTTGTCAAGCAGGTTTTGAACCATTAGGCAGAACCGACTTGAAGACAGAGTTTGGGGTAAATGTATACTACATTAGTATAGCTTAAGACAAACATTTCCATAAGAAAAATGCATTGGTTACCTCAAGGTTTGAGAATAGTTCACTTCAGGTGAAACCAAGTGTCATTATGGCAACAGAGTATTTTAAGAGAAACCTCCTTTTAAATTTGTATAGAGAAGGAAAAAATTATCCCTAGTTTCCTCCTGCCAATTAAGAGAGATAAAAATGTCTGACACTTGCAGGCTATGTCCTCCCTTTGGAAATCCCTGGCCTTCCTGCCTGTTACCCTCTTAATGCCAGTCAACCATCTCATCCTCTGTTGTCCCTTCTCCTCCTGCCTTCAATCTTTCCCAGCATCAGGGTCTTTTCCAATGAGTCAGTTCTTTGCATTAGGTGGCCAAATTATTGGAGCTTCAGCATCAGTCCTTCCAATAAATATTCAGGACTGATTTCCTTTAAGATGGACTCCTTTAGGATTTAGGGGTAGGTAATACCGCTTGGTTTTGAGCCTTTTCTGAAACACTGTTATGTATATTTGAACCTGAGATTTAACACACTTAACTGCTGTTCTCAGCAAAGATGCACATTTGTACACCCACCTCCACCGTTTCTCTGAACAGTATCATCCTAAAGCCCTGATGGGCTTCCAGCTTCTCCACCTAGAGCTCATGTGGCCTTGGAAAGTCAGACAAGCTCTCCCTGCTTCATTTATTTCCACATCTGCAAGATAATATAATGAAACTATTAATAACTATTAACGACAAGGTAGTTTTATGGTCAGATGAAATAATACAAAAGCATTTCGTAATCAGTGAAACAGTAGAATGCTTTTGCCATTATCGTTCTTTTTCTTGCCAGTTCTTTTTCACACCTTACTCCCCTGTGGTTAATCTGTGTGGCCTTCCTGATAAGGATGTCACACAGAATGCCAGTCAAACATTTGCTTTTAGCAACAAAATCAGCATATCTATAACATGAGTTTTTGTTACTCTTGCTCCTACCCATAGAGGCAATGAATCTATTGATGCATAATTACATGTTTTAAAGCATAGAAAAGGGATGACAAGGGACTTACTTCCCTGGCGGCCCAGTGGTTAAGACTCGCCTTCCAAGGCAGACAGTATAGGTTCAATCCCCGGTTGGGAGCTAAGATCCCACATGCCTCCTGGCCAAAAAGACAAAACATAAAACAGAAGTAATATTGCAAAAGGACAATATTGAAATTGGCCCCTCCCCAAATCTAGCAGAAAAAAACATTATAGACATGATTCAGGATTTTTACTAAAAGACACCTGGGGATAGAAAATAAAATGAATTATCACAAAATACCATATTTTCTCTTAGGCACAATCTTATGATTTGTAGTTAGGGAAAAAAAGAAAAGCCACCATCAAATAAATCTAAGAAAGGACAAAGAATAAACAAAATTCTATAATCTCTGAAACAGAAATTTACTCCAACCCATAGAAAATAAACATAAATGTGTCAGACAGATCAATACCTAATATTTGTGTTAGGCTTAACATTTATAAAACTTTTTTATTGATGACTTAGTTAGTTTATGTTATAAAAACACAGTTCATGGAAGTTTGAATTAGCGTCTTCCTTGTCCTTTAGGATGTTTCTCAAAACTTAGTATAAATAATCCATTTACCTTGGAAAGCCTTACAATGTTGAGACCACTGTTCATAGAGTCATTGCTATAGCTAAGCATTTGAAGCTTTCCCAAAGAACTTGAGTTCCCCGTTGCCTCTGTCCTCCAGTATTGAATGGGAAAACAAGCCACATAGGAAAACTATAAGAAAATGAGTGACACAAAGGACAATCCCAGTCCACTGGCTGTGAACATTGGAAGGTATTAATGAGTTGGCTGTTGATGAAAACGTCAGTTTTCATTCCAATCCCAAAGAAAGGCAATGCTAAAGAATGCTCAAACTACCACATAATTGCACTCCTCTCACATGCTAGCAAAGTAGTGCTCAACAGTCTCCAACCCAGGTTTCAACAGTATGTGAACCATGAACTTCCAGATGTTCAAGCTGGATTTAGAAAAGACAGGATCCAGAAATCAAATTGCCAACATCCGTTGGATCGTCAAAAAGGCAAGAGTTCCAGAAAAACATCTACTTCTGTTTTACTGACTATGCCAAAGCCTTTGACTGTGGATCACAACAAATGTGGGAAATTCTGAAAGGGATGGGAATACCAGACTACCTGACCTGCGTCCTGAGAAATCTGTATGCAGGTCAGGATGCAACAGTTAGAACTGGACATGGAACAACAGATTGGTTCCAAATCAGGAAAGGAGTACATCAAGGCTGTATATTGTCACCCTACATATTTAACTTATATGCAGAGTACATCAGGAGAAACACGGGGCTGGATGTAGCCCAAGCTGGAATCAAGACTGCCAGGAGAAATATCAATAACCTCAGATATGCAGATGATACCACTCTCATGCCAGAAAGTGAAGAACCGAAGAGCCTTTTGATGAAAGTGAAAGAGGAGAGTGAAAAAGCTGGCTTAAAACTCAACATTCAGAAAACCAAGATCATGGCATCTGGTCCCATCCCTTCATGGGAAATAGATGGGGAAACAGTGGAAACAGTGGCAGACTTTATTTTTTGGGGCTCCAAAATCACTGCAGATGGTGACTGCAGCCATGAAATTAAAAGATGCTTACTCCTTGGAAGGAAAGTTATGACCAACCTAGATAGCATATGGAAAAGCAAAGACATTATTTTGCCAGCAAAGGTCCATCTAGTCCAAGCAATAGTTTTTCCAGTAGTCACGTATGGATATGAGAGTTGGGACTATAAATAAAGCTGAGTGCAGAAGAATTGATGCTTTTGAACTGTGGTGTTGGAGAAGACTCTTGAGAGTCCCTTGGACAGCAAGGAAATCCAACCAGTCCATCCTAAAGGAGATCAGTCCTGGATGTTCATTGGAATAACTGATGCTGAAGCTGAAATTCCAATACTTTGGCCACCTGATGCAAAGAACTGACTCATTGGAAAAGACCCTAATGCTGGGAAAGATTGAAGGTGGGAGAAGGGGACAACAGAGGATGAGATGGTTGGATGGCATCACTGACTCAATGATCATGAGTTTGAGTAATCTCCAGGAGTTGGTGATGGACAGGGAGGCCTGGTGTGCTGTAGTCCATGGGGTCACAAAGAGCTGGACATGACTGACCGACTGAACTGTTGATGACAGAGCCTTTTGAACAGCAGGTCTTAAAGACCCATCCTCTCTGCTTATCATGTTGCTCCCCTGAGTTACCTCCCAGACTTTACAGCAGCATGAAACACTTACCCCAGAGACTGAAGAGTGACTGATTCTATTCACAGCAAGGTGAATCCTGGGTGTCAACTATCCAACTACCCACATTTGATATCTACTTGTAATTCCTAGTAAACCACCTTTCAATTTTATAAAATGTGATTCTTTCACGCCATATGTATTCTTTGGTAAGTATGTATAAAGAAGACATTTCAGGATTATTTAGTAATGTTATATATGCAGATACTTTGATGTGTGTATCCTAAATGGAAAATCCACTCCCCTGCAGCTACAAGCACATTTTTGGAAATTATTCTTGATGTATATGAAGTGAAGTGTTAGATACTCAGTCGTGTTCAGTTCTTTGTGACCCCATGGACTGTAACCTGCCAGGCTCCTCTGTCCATGGGATTCTCCAGGCAAGAATACTGGAGTGGGTTGCCATTTCCTTCTCCAGGGGATCTACTCCAACCCAGGGATCAAACTCCAACCCAGGGATCAAATCTCCCACATTGCAGGCAGAGTTTCTTTACTGTCTGATCCCCCAGGGAAGTCAAATACTGTGTCTCTATATTATTACTGGAATCAGCACTGACAATTAATGGTGCCTGCTCTTGAACACATATTGTTGTTTAATAGTCCAGTGAGATTTCAGCTCTTCAAAAGGTCATTAGTTGTAGCATGCACTCAACCGAATGTGGCAGACTTTGCAAGCTAAATCTCTGATTCTTAATCCATCCTGTCTGGTCTAGTTCCCTAAGGGTCCATTTCAGCATTTGCTATCACTTGTGGCTGCATGATCTTCGCCTTTTCTATCTAGGTTCAGGATTGCAAAAGTGACACCTCAGAGACTATTCATCTCAAACCCAGGAATATGCCTGAAAATTCAAGGGCTGCCAAAGCTGAGTAGTGGTCCCTGGCACTAGGATCCACATCAGTTCAATTCAGGTCAGTCGCTCAGTCGTGTCCGACTCTTTGCGACCCCATGAATAGCAGCACGCCAGGCCTCCCTGTCCATCACCAACTCCCGGAGTTCACTCAAACTCATGTTCATCAAGTCGGTGATGCCATCCAGCCATCTCATCCTCTGTCGTCCCCTTCTCCTCCTGCCCTCAATCTTTCCCAGCATTAGGGTCTTTTCCATTGAGTCAACTCTTCACATGAGGTGGCCAAAGTACTGGAGTTTCAGCTTTAGCATCAGTCCTTCCAAAGAACACCCAGGACTGATCTCCTTTAGAATGGACTGGTTGGATCTCCTTGCAGTCCAAGGGACTCTTAAGAGTCTTCTGCAACACCACAGTTCAAAAGCATCAATTCTTCGGCGCTTAGCTCTCTTCACAGTCCAACTCTCACATCCATACATGACCACTGGAAAACCATAGCCTTGACTAGACGGACTCTCCTCTTTCACTTTCATCAAGAGGCTCTTTAGTTCTCCTTCACTTTCTGCCATAAGGGTGGTATCATCTGCATATCTGAGGTTATTGATATTTCTCCCAGCAATCTTGATTCCAGCTTGTGCTTCATCCAGCCCAGTGTTTCTCATGATGTACTCTTCATATAAGTTATATAAGCAGGGTGACAATATACAGCCTTGACATACTCCTTTTCCTATTTGGAACCAGTCTGTTGTTTCATGTCCAGTTCTGACTGTTTTTTCCTGACCTGCATATGGGTTTCTCAAGAGGCAGGTCAGGTGGTCTGGTATTCCCATCTCTTGAAGAATTTTCCACAGTTTATTGTGATCCACACAGTCAAAGGCTTTGGCGTAGTTAATAAAGCAGAAATAGATGTTTTTCTGGAACTCTCTTGCTTTTTCAATGATCCAGCGGATGTTGACAATTTGATCTCTGGTTCCTCTGCCTTTTCTAAAACCAGCCTGGACATCAGGAATTTCACAGTTCACGTATTGCTGAAGCCTGGCTTGGAGAATTTTGAGCATTACTTTACTAGTGTGTGAGATGAGCGCAATTGTGTGGTAGTTTGAGCGTTCTTTGGCATTGCCTTTCTTTGAGATTGGAATGAAAACTGACTTTTTCCAGTTCTGTGGCCACTGCTGAGTTTTCCAAATTTGTTGGCATATTGAGTGCAGCACTTTCACAGCATCATCTTTCAGGATTTGAAATAGCTCAACTGGAATTCCATCACCTCCACTAGCTGTGTTCGTAGTCATGCTTTCTAAGGCCCACTTGACTTCACATTCCAGGATGTCTAGCTCTAGGTGAGTGATCACACCATCGTGATTATCTGGGTCGTGAAGATCTTTTTTGTAGAGTTCTTCTGTGTATTCTTGCCACCTCTTAATATCTTCTGCTTCTGTTAGGTCCATACCATTTCTGTCCTTTATTGAGCCCATCTTTGCATGAAATGTTCCCTTGGTATCTCTAATTTTCTTGAAGAGATCTCTAGTCTTTCTCATTCTGTTGTTTTCCTCTATTTCTTTGCATTGATTGCTGAGGAAGGCTTTCTGATCTCTCCTTGCTATTCTTTGGAACTCTGCATTCAGATGCTTATATCTTTCCTTTTCTCCTTTCCTTTTCACTTCTCTTCTTTTCACAGCTATTTGTAAGGCCTCTCCAGACAGCCATTTTGCTTTTCTGCATTTCTTTCCCAGGGGGATGGTCTTGATCCCTATCTCCTGTACAATGTCACAAACCTCATAGGTATGAATTAATAAAAGGAAAAACAGCATATTTTCCAATTGGTTGTATTTTGTTTATAACAATATATTTGTTTCTATAAACCAAGGTAGTAACAATAAATTATTCTCTAATAATTAAATATAAAGTGAAACATAATTCAGAACAAGGAAGAAATTCACACATCTCAGTAAAATGTCTGCAGTAAGTCAAGATCTTCCCATGTCTCTAAATTTCTCTGTTTGGTCAAGTTATCTCATTGTCTTCCTAAAATGGTCAAGGCTGTTTAATCTCTAATGACTTCCATTCTAAAAATGAATCTAGATCCTGTGAAGTGGTGGTACCTAGGCTCTAGCACTGTATTTGACAACTCAAGTTGTATGCCCAGCCCAGACATTGTGACCATCCAGATTCACAGCCATCCCCATTCACCCATCCACAAGCATACACAGCACGGTCTGTATGCTGCCCCTAGGCCCAGCTTTGACCTTGGACATCATCAACACTTGCTACCTGGAACTCAGTGCTCATACCCAAGCATTAATTTGTGAGTGCTTAATCGGGAGGAGCCTGGTAGGCTGCAGTCCATGGGGTCGCAAAGAGTCAGACATAATTGAGCAACATCACTTTCACTTTTCACTTTCATGCATTGGAGAAGGAAATGGCAACCAACTCCAGTGTTCTTGCCTGGAGAATCCCAGGGATGGGGGAGCCCGGTGGGCTTCCGTCTATGGGGTCGCATGGAGTCAGACACGACTGAAGCGACTTAGCAGCAGCAATCGGGACATGAAGGACAGAGTTCTTTGAAGCCTCATCTCTCTCTCTCTTTTTTTTAAAGGTATTTGAACCATATGTGAATATATCCATTCATATTTTTTATAAAGTTTTTATGAGTTTGTTACAATATTGCTTTCGTTGTTTATGTTCTGGTTTTTTGGTCATGAGGTGTGTGGAATCTTAGTTCCCTGACCAGGGATCGAACGTGTGCACACCATGCATTGGAAGGCAAAGTCCCAACCACAGAACCATCAGGAAGTCCACCTTGAAACCTCATCTTGAAACGGTTTACATATAAGGGTCTTAATTCTTCATGACGTGGAATCTAACTGAGGCATGCACGCATGCTCAGTCACTCAGTTGTGTCCAGCTATTTTGTGACCCCATGGACTAGCCCACCAGGCTCCTCTGTCCTTGGGATTCTCCAGGCAAGAATACTGGAGTGGGTTGCCATGCCTTCCTCCAGGGGATCTTCCCAACCCAGGGATCTAATCTGCAGCTCCTGCATTGGCAGGCGAATTCTTTACCACTGAGCCACTAGTATACTCTAAATAAAAACTTGACCATAGCAAGAGAAATAGGAAGATGAATTTTATACTCATTAGACTGTCTGTGTGATGTTAGTGCCATCTTAGCACTGCATTGTTTTACCACATTGTCAGTAATATTCTATAGGTCATTCTTTCATCTCCCCCAAGAAAACCCCCACAGCATATTCAGCAATCCACAACATTGTTGGGACTTGCCCTGGCTATTTATATACACCTCCCTACTAGCTGAGCCCACCCAACTCCTAATTCTGCCAAGCCTATACCCGCCTTAGCCTTTGTAATTGCTGTTCCTTCTTCTTGGAACGTTCTCCCTGCAGAAGCTTCAGTGGCTCACTCCTTCTCATCCAAGTCTCAACTCAAATATTCTGCTTCAAAGAGGCTACCTTTCATTACCCTACTTAGCAACTTTGCATCCCTCCAACAACATTCACTATTATAACACCCTTCTTTTGTTTCTTCATAGCACTAAACACTACCTAAATTAGCTTACTAATCTACTTGTTTATTATCCCCCACTAGACTATTGATCTACTTGAGAACAGGAATCTTATCTGTTTAGTTATCACTTCCTTCTCAATTTCCCAAACAGTGTCAGGCACTGAATAAATATTTATTGAATTAACTACTTGTTGTAAATTCATATTATGTTTGAATATCTGATAGAACTATGTCTACCTCATTGCTCTTTCTTGTCACCTGCCTTTATAATATTTTTTATTGCAATGACTGCAATTCATTTAACTGAATTGGACATAAGCTCTACTCTAGATGTTGAACATATCTGGATATGCTCTCGGAGAAGGCAATGGCAACCCACTCCAGTACTCTTGCCTGGAAAATCCCATGGACTGAGGAGCCTGGTGGGCTGCAGTCCATGGGGTCGCTAAGAGTCGGACACGACTGAGTGACTTGACTTTCACTTTTCACTTTCATGCATTGGAGAAGGAAATGGCAACCCACTCCAGTGTTCTTGCCTGGAGAATCCCAGGGACGGGGGAGCCTGGTGGGCTGCCGTCTCTGGGGTCACACAGAGTCGCACACAACTGAAGCGACTTAGCAGCAGTAGCAGATATACTCTAGATATTAGATATCTGCTCTAGATATTAGATATTGTCACCCTGCTTATTTAATTTATATGCAGAGTACATCATGTGAAATGTCAGGCTGAATGAAGCTCAAGATGTAATCAAGATTGCTGGAAGAAATACCTATAACCTCAGATATGCAGATGACACCATCCTTACAGCAGAAAGCAAAGAGGTATTAAAGAGCCCCTTGATGAAGGTGAAAGAGGAGAGTGAAAAAGCTAGCATAAGACTCAACATTCAAAAAACAAAGATCATGGCATCTGGTCCCATCAGTTCATGGCAAATAGATGGGGAAACAATGGAAACAGTTAGAGATTTTATTTTCTTGGGCTCCAAAATCACTGTGGGTGGTGACTGCTGCCCTGAAATTAAAAGACGCTTGCTCCTTGGAAGAAAAGTAATGACAAACCTAGACAGCATATTAAAAAGCAGAGACATTACTTTGCTGACAAAGGTCTGTCTAGTCAAAGCTACGGTTTTTCCAGTAGTCATGTATGGATGTGAGAGCTGGACAATAAAAAAGGCTGAGCGCTGAAGAATTGATGCCTTCAAACTGTGATGCTGGAGAAGACTCTTAAGAGTCCCTTGGACTGCAAAGAGATCAAATCAGTCAATCCTAAACCAAATCAGTCCTGAATATTCATTGGAAGGACTGATGCTGAAGCTGAAACTCCAATACTTTGGCCATCTGACGTGAAGAGCCCATTCTTTGGAAAAGACCCTGATGCTGAGAAAGATTCAAGGCAGGGGATGGCAGAGGATGAGATGGTTGGATGGCATCACCAACTCAATGGACATGAGTCTGAGCAAACTCCAGGAGACGGTGAAGGACAGAGAGGCCTGACATGCTGCGATCACAGCATGTCACAAAGACTTGGACACAACTGAACGACAACAAGTCACAAAGTCACAAAGACTCGGACACAACTGAATGACAACAGCAACAACTACTTAGATATATGACTTAATAAAGCTAATTTTATTTTTCTGATTCTTAAATTAATATTTGTTGATAGAAAACTTAGAAAATATGGGAAAATATACAGAAGAAAGCAAGATATCAACCATACTCCCATAACTCAGAGAATGACACAATTAATATTTGATTCCTTCTAGTTTTTATATGCATACACACACACAGTTAATGGTTCTGCACCCAATTCTATTGTATGTGGAGAAGAGACTGGGGGAGTGTGAGAGGGGTTTCTCCACACCAACAAGAAACATTCAGATATCAGCTGGATGTCCTACAGTTCTACCCAATTATGACACTATCTAAAATGGCAGCCAACTCCAGTATTCTCGCCTGGAGAATCCCATGGACAGAGGAGCCTGGCAGGCTACATCCATGGGATCACGAGAGTCGGACATGACTTAGCAACTAAACCACTAAACCATCACCACCACCACTGGGGGATAGCACCAGATTCCAGAGGCGAAGGGGTCAGTCCTACAATCCTGCCCCTCCCCACCTCAGTTTCAGATGCTAATCACAAGCCCAGGTTGTTATCTGTGCCTCTGAGAGTTCCATCCCTCTAATCACGTGGTTGGTTCTACTGGCAACCAGCCCCCATCCATAGATGGGATCCCAAAGTTATTTTATTAACACTATAAAATTCACCTTTATAGTTCTCAGCACTTAGGAGATTCTAAAGGTTTTAGGAGCTTTGTGTCAGAGACAAAGACCTAATATATATTTCTAATGATAAGTCACAATGGCACCATGATACTCCTTTTAAAAATTTATTTCTTTATTTATTTTTGACTGTGCTGGGTCTTCACTGCTTCATGGGCTTTTCATTAGTTGCGGCGAGCTGGGGCTTGTTTCTGGTTGTAGTGCTTGGCCTTCTCACTGCGGTGGTATCTCTTGTTGCAGAGCACAGGCTCTAGGGCATGCAGTTGTAGTTCCTGGGCTCTACAGCACAGGTTCAATAGTTGTGGCACACAGGCTTAGTTGCTGTGTGGCATGGATTGAACCTTTATCTTCTGCATTGGCAGGTGGATTCTTTACCACTGAGCTATGAAGGAAGCCCTTAAAATACTCTTATAAATCCATTTTTGTATGTTTTTATTATCTCAAGTTTAACATGCATACCATAGTTCCCCAGTACTGCTGAACATTGTCAGTGCTTATCTGTGGGAAAGTAAGTGGTGTGGTTTAAGAGAGAGATCAGAGACTGCAAGAAAGCCTGTTTTCACTTTTTTACTCTATGTGCAGTGATGTTTCCTTAAAATTTTAAAAACAGGCATACATTCACATAGTACTTTTGCAAATGGAAATTGAAGAACATGGCCCTCCTAAGATCCTGCTCTGGTAGCTCAGGTGGTAAAGAGTCTGCCTGCAATTCAGGAGGCCCCAGGCTTGATCCCTGGGTCAGTAAGATCTCCTGGAGAAGGGAATGCCAACCCATTTCAGTATTCTTGCCTGGGAAATCCCATGGACAGAGGAGCCTGTAGGGCTGCAGTCTGTGGGGTCGCAAAGAGTTAAATATGACTGAATGATTTTCACTTTACTTAAGATTATTCTTTTTATGTGTTATTTTGAAGCAACCTCAAAATTTGTTCTGAAAACTCTTAGGCCTGTTTCCTGGCATTATCTTGACTCATCACCATGCAAAATTGAGGTGACTATTCAGACACAAATTTTGGTTAATTAAGGTCTTTCTTTAATTATGCTAAGAGAATTCACCCGTATATTAATTCATGAAATATTTATTGAGCACCTACTATGAGCCTGTGAAATGAAAATATTTCCTGCCATATCAGTAGACAAGAAATGTCATAGCCATCAGTGCTTTCTGGCCTCCAAATGTGAAAGTGTGTGCTCTGTGCTAAATCATTTCAGTCCTGTCCAGCTCTTCACACTTCCTGCATTGGCAGGCGGGCTCTTTACCACTAGTGCCACCTGGGAAGCCAGGCAAAATGCTAATGAGGGCTCCCCAAACTGTGATCCAGCAGATGCTGCAACCCTCTGTGTTGATTGCTGAGGAGCTGGGGCAATGCAAGAAGCAAGGTGAACAAAGAAACAGGATTGGCCTCAGATAGCTGAGGTATACATGAAAGGAATGAATACAGTGAGCCCAGAGACTTGCTTCTTCCCATACATAGAATGCTAAATTCCTTAACTTGATCCTTGATTGTTCAGACTGCCTGCTCCCTTTGTTGCAAACTCATATATAGCCTGACTTCCCCTCCTGCCTCCTTGGAGCAGTTTTCTCAGAGCTACTGAGATGCTGTCTCCTGGGCTCAGAGTCCTAAACATTCCCACCAAATAGAATAGCTCTCTTCTTTTAGGTTGTGACTATATGTTTTAGTCAACAAGCCAGTGTAGTGATAAATATTTGGTATATACCTTATAGCAAGATAGACAAGATTCTTATCCTCATTAAGCCTACTTTCTAATGCAAAAAGCAGACAATAAATAGGTATCATTCAGGATAGGCTAGATTATTCTGCAGTAATATACAACTAATTGATACTACTTGTCTACCACATATTGGCAGGGGAATCTGCTTCTCATGGTTACTCAAGAACTCAGACTGAGGGTTTGTTTACTGGAAAAGAACATCGGAGGAGCCCCCAATGGCAATTAAATGTTTGTGGGAATTCTCTGACTGTCCAATGGTTAGGACTCTGCACTTTCACTGCTGAGGGCCTAGAATTAAGAGATCTCGTATGCCATGCTGTCTGACCAAAAAAAAAAAACTCTTAAGGCTCAAAAGTGATATATCACTTATGTTCCTGGCTCATTTGCCAGAACTAGTCACATACCCCTACCCAATCACTAGGGGGCCAGAAAGTGCTCCCAAAGGGGAAGACTGAGCAAGCAAGACCAATGACTACCACAGTCATCCCTGCTCATCAGATATTAGGTTTACTTTTCTTCCCATATGCAAAATATACGCATATTCTCTTCCAGAGAAATAAACAAAAAATTTCATCCTATCACAACATCAAGCTCAAAGTCCAGGATCTGACAGTAGTCAAGCCTAGATTTGTATCTTCTCTGGATCTAGAGACATATGAAGAAAATTTTGCACCACACCCCTTACCTAATAGATAATGACAGAGGAGAAACTGGGTAACTGCCATAAACACTCCCATTTGAAATGGAGAAAAACAGGAGCGATAGCAATCAGTGTCCAGCAACTGTGGAATCCTACCAGGCAGACACTGCAAGGGTGTTGCCTCCCAGTCTTTCCACTAGGGTGGGGGATGTTACCTTTTAGGCCCCAGTTCTGATCCATGGTACACTCCCCTCCCCCACTACATTGTTTTTTCCCAGATCCTTAGCTCCATCTTCTACCTTCGAGGGAAGGTCTTTTCCTTCATTCCCCTGTGCCCTATAGACGTTGTTCAGTCGTTCAGTCGTTCAGTTGTTCAGTCAACTCTTTGCAACCCCATGGACTGCAGGATGCCAGGCTTCCCTGTCCAATTCCTGGAGCTTGCTCAAACTCATGTCCACTGAGTCCAAGATGCCATTCAGCCATCTCATTCTCTGTCATCCCCTCCTCCTCCTGCCTTCAATCTTTCCCAGCATCACGGTCTTTTCTAAGGAGTCAGCTGCTTGCATCAGGTGACCAAAGTAATGGAGCTTCAGCTTTAGCATGGGTCCTTTCAACAAATAATCAGGACTGATTTCCTTTAGGATTGACTGGTTTGATCTCCTTGCAGTCCAAGGGACTCTCAAGAGTCTTCTCCAACACCACAATTCAAAAGCATCAATTCTTTAGCGCTCAGCCTTCTTTGTGGTCCAACTCTCATATCTATACATGACTACCAGAAAAACCATAGATTTGACTATACAGACCTTTATTGGCAAACTATTGTCTCTGCTTTTTAATATGCTGTCCAGGTTTGTCATAGCTTTTTCTCCAAGGAGCAAGTGTCTTTTCATCTCACTGCTATCACCATCTGCAGTGATTTTGGAGCCCAAGAAAGTAAAGTCTGTCACTTGTTTCATTTCCCCATCTACTTGCCATGAAGTGATGGGACCAGATGCCATGATCTTAGTTTTCTGAATGTTGAGCTTTAAGCCAACTTTTTCACACTCCTCTTTCACTTTCATCAAGAGGCTTTTTAGTTTCTCTTCACTTTCTGCCATGAGGGTGGTGTCATCTGCATATCTGATGTTATTGATATTTCTCCCAGCAAACTTGATTCCAGCTTGTGCTTCATCCAGCCCAGCATTTCTCATGATGTACTCTGCATTTAAGTTAAATAAGCAGGGTGACAATATACAGCCTTGATGTACTCCTTTCCCAATCTGGAACCAGTCCTTTGTTCCCTGTCCAGGTCTAACTGTTGCTTCTTGACCTGCGTCCAGGTTTCTCGGGAGGCAGGTAAGGTGATCTGGTATTCCTATCTCTTGAAGAATTTTCCATATTTTGTTGTGATCCAGACAGTCGAAGGCTTTAGTATAGTCAATGAAGCAGAAGTAGATGTTTTTCTGGAATTCTCTAGGTTTTTCTGTGATGTTTTTTGATGTTGCTTTTTCTGTGATTTTGGCAATTTGATCTCTGGTTCCTCTGCCTTTTCTAAATCCAGTTTGTATATCTGGAAGTTCTCATTCACGTACTATTGAAGCCTGGCATGGAGAATTTTGAGTATTACTTTGCTATCATATGAAATGAGAGCAACTGTGTGGTAGTGTGAACATTCTTTGGCATTTCAATAAAAACTGACCTTTTCTGATCCTGAACATAAAGAATAAGTCCTCAGGTTTTGAGCAGTTTTGTCAAACTACTTCCTGACCACAGAAAAGTGAGGACCAAGGGTCATTTTAAGTTTCACTTACAGTTTCCTTTAGTACTCACTGGTAGATATTTTGGCACTACCCTAAAAATTTTAGTCATCTTCTTTATTTGACTCAAGTCATCTGAGACACAAATTTTTATATCTCTCTTGTGGGTAACTTGAGCCCATGAAGCTTTGTTAACAGGAAGACCTGGGCCAGTGTATCCAACTTACTGGGCACCACTTTAATCCACTCAGAGGTTTTAGTCATGAGAATTGGACTGTGAAGAAGGCTGAGCGCCGAAGAATTGATGGTTTTGAACTGTGGTGTTGGAGAAGACTCTTGAGAGTCCCTTGGACTGCAAGGAGATCCAACCAGTCCATTCTGAAGATCAGCCCTGGGATTTCTTTGGAAGGAATGATGCTGAAGCTGAAACTCCAGTACTTTGGCCACCTGATATGAAGAGTTGACTCATTGGAAAAGACTCTGATGCTGGGAGGGATTGGGGGCAGGAGGAGAAGGGGATGACAGAGGATGAGATGGCTGGATGGCATCACTGACTCGATGTTTGAGTGAACTCTGGGAGTTGGTGATGGACAGGGAGGCCTGGTGTGCTGCAATTCATGGGGTCGCAAAGAGTCGGACATGACTGAGCAACTGATCTGATCTGATCTGATCTGTGACAGTAATATCCTTGATTTGATCCTTGACATAAGGCTGAATTCTAATTAGCCTTTGTTGCTCATCTCATTTAAAGATAAGAATCATTTGTATCTTCCAACAGTGCAAGTTTCCAAATTTCTGGATTCTTTATAATCTCTTCCATTTATAACTGTAAACTTAACAATTACTCTCTGATTCATCTTTTCCTATAATGTCTTATGTAATCAATAATTACCAACATTCGAATGTACCTAACAAACATATACAGAATATTTTATCTGACAGTATCAGAATACACATTCTCCTCAAGTGTACATGGAAAATTTTTTAGGATAGATTATATGAAAGTGTTCGTCACTCAGTCATATCCAACTCTTTGCGACCCCATGGACTGTCACCCGCCAGGCTCCTCTGTCCATGGGATTTCCCAGGCAAGAATACTGGAGTGCCTCACCATTTCCTTCTCCAGGGGCTCTTCCCAACCTGGGTCTCCCACATTGCAGGCAGATTCTTTACCATATGTAAAGGGGAAGAAGCCCTTATGTAAGGCAACAAAACAAGTCTCAAAAAATTCAAGATAGAAATTATATCCAGTATCTTTTCTAGCCACAGTGGCATGAAACTGGTAACAGGAGGAAAGCTGGAAAATTCACAAATATGTGGAAATTTTTTTTAATTAACTTGTTTATTTTAACTGGAGGATAATTACTTCACAATACTATGGTCGTTTTTGCCATACATCAACATGAATTGGCTATCGGTATACATGTGTTCCCCCCAAAATATGTGGAAATTAAACAACACAATTCTGAACAACCAGTGGATCAAAGAAGAAATCAAAAAGGAAATTTAAAATATCTTAAACCCAATGAAAATGGAAACACAACATACCACAACTTATGGGATATAGCAAAGCAGTTATATGGAGGACATTATGCAAGGTGAAATAAGTCAGACGGAGAAAGACAAATACTGTATGGTCTCATTTAAATGTGGAATCTGAAAAATCCAAACTCACAGAAACAGTAGATAGATGGTTACCAGAGGCTGTGAGGTGGGGGAAATGGGTGAAAGTGGTCAAAGAGTACCAAATGCCAGTTATAGGATGAATAAGTTCTGGAAAATCTAGTGTGCAGCATGGTGACTACACTTAACAATACTGTATTGTATACCTGACAAATGCTGAGAGAGTAAATCTTCCAAATTCTCACCACAAGAAAAAAAGTAACTATGAAGTGACGGTTGTGTTAACTATTCTTGTTGAGGCAATAATTTGCAATGTATACGTATGAAATCATCATGCTGTATATCATACACGTATTCAGTGTTATGTCAATTATATCAAAGTAAAGCTGGAAAGAAAATAAATAAAAACATGTCCTTCACCTCCCCAACACCCCACCCCACCCTCACCAGGCAACACATAAAAATAGTTACCAACACATGCCACCAGCTTTCCATTTCCCATTCTCTTCCACCAGAGCCACACGTTTACAGCATACATTCATTATCTGCCTTCCATGCCTCACCATGCTATCACAGGAGGTTGTTTTGCCCAATGTTTCTTTCCTGCGAATATGAATCACCATCCATATGGCTTCCAATACCACTTCCTTTGTTGTGTACCACCTAGCCCCTAAATCAATGCCATCTATTGAAGACTTGTGTTCTAGTGATAGCCCACCACTGTCAGTCAAAATTGGCTCAGTGTTGCTGCAGTCATAAACACCACAATCTCAGTGGCTTGAAACAATGAAAGTTTTATTACTATTTTATTTATTATGGAGTGGCAGGGGAATTCTGCTCATCGCAGTCGCTCAGGAACACAGCTGACGGCCGCCACTGTTTTGAATGTTGCTGGTTGCCGTGGGAGAGAGAATAGGGCCCTCTGAAGGGTCTTGCATTGGCAAGCCTGGAAGTGACTCATGTTACTTCTGCTTATAACTAATAGGCCAAAATTAGTTACATGACATTATCCAACCACAAGGAAGCCAGGAAGAGGAATTCTCTCTTGTGCCTGGGATGCCAGACAAAGGAAAAATTGCTGAATGCCTGCCAAAACAGGTAACCAAAAAGCAATGAATATATTTGTGATAAGTGAGCTAAATTAAAAAAAAAAAAAAAAAGTAGGTTATAGGCTAGACACGATTGAGAGACCTATTTAAAGTGAATAGTCTGGGAGGCATCTCTGAAGAAGTAACATTTGCATTGAGACCTCCAAGTGAGCATGAATTAAGAGACCATTCCAGACAGGAAGCAACAAGCTTAACAGCCCTAGGCTGGAATAGGCTTGATTTTTACTGAAACTGCCAGAAGATGAGATCTATGAGAAACAAAAAAGTAAAGGGATGTGAGGGGAGTGTTATGGATGGGAGAAACCATCAGGGTCAAGTCACAGAGGACCCTGAATGCCAGAGCAAACCAATAGAATTTATTCTAAAATGCAATAGGAAGTCATTGAAAGGTCTTAAGAAATGCATGTTTGATTTATATTTAAAAAAGTAACTGGCTCTGTGGTAAATTACTTGGAAAGGAGTGAGAGTGAAAATGGGGATGCCAGCTGGGATGCGATTGTAGCAGTGCAAGAGATGACAGGGTTAGTAAGGGCCGTAGCGGGGTAGTCAGCAGGGAAGATGCCAAGAAGTGAACCACTTAAGATATATTTTGCAGAGCTTACTGATGGATGAAATAAAAGAAAGGTTGGGAACGGCAGGAGTTGTCTACGACTTGCATTGTCAAGGATGAACAAAGCAGGACATTAGTTAATGTGGTAAGAACAGATTTTTATTGGTAATAACTACTGCTGTAAGGAAAAAAGAGTCCCACATGAACTGAACAAAACTTCAATCTGTACAGAGATGAATAGATGTTTTAAAGGGAGAATGAGGGAAAGGCGGGAGAGTCAAGTCAGGGGAGTAAAAAATTACAAAAGATTAGTTAGTGTCAACGTGTCTGAGTGTTTCAATCCCATGCACTGTAGCCCGCCAGGCTCCTCTGTCTGGAATTTCCCAGGGAAGAATACTGGAGTGGGTAGCCATTAGGAGGTTATGACAACCCACTCCAGTATTCATGCCTGGAGAATCCCACGGACAGAGGAGCCTGGCGGGCTACAGTTCTTAGGATTACAAAGAGTCAGACTCAACTGAAATGACTTAGCACACACGGACGCAGTCAGTGTCGATGCAATTAGGCCAGCTGTGTCTGCTAGTGGTGACGACTGGAGTTAGGATTCTACCCTCCTGCAGAAGCTGGGGGAGAGAGGTCCCAGTCTTGGGTGTTGACTGGAATAAACAGGGGCTTTGGCACCCTTGAATTTTCTCATCCAGGCACTTTAAGAGGATTGGGATTATTTTAGGATGTGGCCTCGAGAGGACCTATGTTCCTGTTCGAGTCTTTATAGACAGAGGTTGAAGGCTAGTCAAGGGGCTTCTGACTATAGTTTAGTCAAGGAGAGAAAATTTGTTGCTATGTTTTTGGTTTTAGTGGCAGGTGCTTGGTGATGTCATTCACAGAGAAGGGATGGTCTAGGGGACAACTAAATTTAGAATACAGAAGAGACCAAATCTTATTTTGGACACATTAAGTCTGAAACATTCAAATGAGTAAGAAGTTAAATATCAGAATGGATCACATAAGAGAAGTCTGGACTAGAGATATAAATCAAGAGCTTTCAGCAGGATGTAACTCAGAGATCACAGAGGTGGGAGTTAGAAGAGACATAGGAACCTCAGGAGTTACCCAACAAACTCATCCTTGAGATTTCTTTCCAGAAATGTATCATCGTTAGGTATGTGAAATTGTATTTCTAATTGTCAGAAAGGAAAATTAACAGAATAACAATCAAGGTAGCTATTAAATATTTGGAGATTTTTTTCTATTTTTCTTTTGGTTTGAATCCTATCTCTATTTGCTACTGCTAAATTATAGGGCTTCCTGGGGGGTGTGAGTGGTAAAGAACCCACCTGCCAACTCAGGAGAGGTGGGTTCTATCCCTTGTTTGGGAAGATCCCTTGGAGGAGGGTATGGCAACCCACTCCAGTATTCATGCCTGGAGAATCCCAGGACAGAGGAGCCTGGCAGGCCACAGGCCATGGGGTTGCAAAGAGCTGGACACAACTGAAGTGATTTCATAGATAGCATATTCAAAAGCAGAGACATTAATTTGCCAACAAAGGTTCGTCTAGTCAAGGCTATGGTTTTTCCTGTGGTCATGTATGGATGTGAGAGTTGGACTGTGAAGAAGGCTGAGCGCCCAAGAATTGATGCTTTTGAACTGTGGTGTTGGAGAAGACTCTTGAGAGTCCCTTGGACTGCAAGGAGATCCAACCAGTCTATTCTGAAGGAGATCAGCCCTGGGATTTCTTTGGAAGGAATGATGCTAAAGCTGAAACTCCAGTACTTTGGCCACCTCATGCGAAGAGTTGACTCATTGGAAAAGACTCTGATGCTGGGAGGGATTGCAGGCAGGAGGAGAAGGGGACAACAGAGGATGAGATGGCTGGATGGCATCACTGACTCGATGGACGTGAGTCTGGGTGAACTCCGGGAGTTGGTGATGGACAGGGAGGCCTGGCGTGCTGCGATTCATGGGGTCGCAAAGAGTGAGACACGACTGAGTGACTGAACTGAACTGAACTGAAGCGATTTAGCCACACATGCACAAATCATAGGTAATATATATGCATGTATTGAACACTGTTCTCATACACACTTAACATACATGGAAAACTGTACCGAGATGGGTTAAAAAACTTGCCTGAGGTGACACAAAATTAATATAGTTTGGGTCCTTTATTAAAACTAAGCATTCTGGTTCCAGTCTGTTTTCTGATCCCCTATTCTCTACAGCAAGCCTAGAAAAGTAGCTTGGTTTATCATTTATCAGTTTCAGTTCAGTTCAGTCGCTCAGTCATGTCCGACTCTTTGCAACCCCATGAACCGCAGTACGCCAGGCCTCCCTGTGCATCTCCAACTCCTGGAGTTCACCCAAACTCATATCCATTGAGTCAGTGATGCCATCCAACCATCTCATCCTCTGTCATCCCCTTCTCCTCCTGCCTTCAATGTTTCCCAGCATCAGGGTCTTTTCCAATGAGTCAGCTCTTTGCGTCAGGTGGCCAAAGTATTGGAGTTTCAGCTTCAACATCAGTCCTTCCAATGAACACCCAGGACTGATCTCCTTTAGAATGGACTGGTTGGATCTCCTTGCAGTCCAAGGGACTCTCAAGAGTCTTCTCCAACACCACAGTTCAAAACCATCAATTCTTTGGTGCTCAGCTTTCTATATAACACAACTCTCACATCCATACATGACCACTGGAAAAACCATAGCCTTGATTAGACGGACCTTTGTTGACAAAGTAATGTCTCTGCTTTTCAATATGCTGTCTAGGTTGGTCATAACTTTCCTTCCAAGGAGTAAGCGTCTTTTAATTTCATGGCTGCAATCACCATCTGCAGTGATTTTGGAGCCCAGAAAAATAAAGTCAGCCACTGTTTCCACTGTTTCCCCATCTATTTCCCATGAAGTGATGGGACCGGATGCCATGATCTTAGTTTTCTGAATATTGAGTTTTAAGCCAACTTTTTCACTCTTAAGAGGCTCTTTAGTTCTTCTTCACTTTCTGCCATAAGGGTGGTGTCATCTGCATATCTGAGGTTATTGATATTTCTCCCGGCAACCTTGATTCCAGCTTGTGCTTCATCCAGCCCAGCGTTTCTCATGATGTACTCTGCATGTAAGTTAAATAAGCAGGGTGACAATGGGTCATAAATAATAGACTATATATATATGCATATAATTGTTCCAATAAGAGTTTTTATTGCCTCTCTCTGTGTTGATATTTGCACACCTGGATCATTAGGGTTTAAGCACAATTCACCTAGTGGCTGTGCCCCAGGTTATTACAGTCAGTCTCTAGGAAAAGTGGAACTGGTTTTGCTAGAATGGTCCTGAAGCCTCAAAGCAAAAGAACAAAAATTCTTAAAACAAAATTTTTTAAAAATACACATTGTACCGGTCAGTTAAGTTTGCTCTGCTCTGTGGCATCAAACTAAAGTCTTAAGTCTCTGGACAGCATTTGCCAGTCAGAGAGATGAGTCAGTTTTCCCTCCACAGAACATTATGTGTAGTATTGACAGACACACAGCTTTCACATCGTTGTCTTAAGTATGGAAGAGTTCCTTGAGGGCAGGAATTGTTTTATGCCACTCTTTTTTTTTTTTTAATCTCCTTGGAAGAAAAGTTATGAGCAACCTAGACAGCATATTATTAAAAAGCAGAGACATTAATTTGCCACCAAAGTCCATCTAGTCAATTCTATGGTTTTTCCAGTGGTCATGTATGGATGTGAGAGTTGGACTATAAAGAAAGCTGAGTGCGTAAGAATCGATGCTTTTGAACTGCGGTGTTGGAGAAGACTCTTGAGAGTCCCTTGGACTGCAAGGAGATCCAACCAGTCCATCCTAAAGGAAATCAGTCCTCAATATTCATTGCAAGGACTAATGCTGAAGCTTAAACTCCAATACTTTGGCTACCTGATGTGAAGAACTGACTCATTTAAAAAAAACACTGATGCTGGAAAAGATTGAAGGCAGGAGGAGAAGGGGACGACAGAGGATGAGATGGCTGGATGGCATCACCGACTCAATGGACATTTTGAGTTTGAATAAGCTCCGGGAGTTGGTGATGGACAGGGAGGCCTGGCGTGCTGCAGTCCATGGAGTCGCAAAGAGTCCGACGCGACTGAGCAACTGAACTGAAGCTTTTTTTTTTAAAGTATATTCTCTGTGCCCAGCAGAGCCTGACATGTAGTAGGAGCCCAAGGATGCTCGATAGTGGAGGAAGGAAAGGAAAGATCAAGGAAGGGAAGGAAGGAGGGAAGGAGGGAAAAGAAAAGGGAAGGAATTCAATTTCTATTGAACACTTAGAAAGTGAGCAGGGTGCGCTCCGACATTATAAGTTGTTTCTTTAAGTTTTTCCCATTCATGCTGCGCAGTTCCTCCACTAGCGCTATGGCCCTTCTTGACCTCCAGACCCAGTCGTCTGGTCTCCTAGACACGCCCACTACTCCCCGACTCGCGTTCGCCCGGCGGCTCAGTCACTGCGTCTGCGCACGCGGAGCGCTCCGCCGCGCGCCTTCGGGGCGGGGTCCCGAGCAGGGCGTTCCGCCGCGGGGAAGAGGAAGAGGAAGTTGGGGGACGGTCCTAGCCGGGAGTGAACCGGAAGTGCAAGCGCTGCTGCTTCTCCTCGGCCAGGCGGAACCTGCTCTGCTGGGCCCGGTGGCCGCAAAAAAAAAAAAACAACACTTTTCTTTCTCCCGCCCTAACGGTCGCCGCGGCCAACTGCCTCGCCCGCCTGGCCGCCTACCCCGCCTTCTCTTCTGTGCGGCTACCGCGCGGCCCTGTGTCCCTCTCGCCCGGCGGTATCCGCTTGCCGCTGCCACCGCCGCCTCGTCTTGCTGTCCGGCCAGCTGGCCCGCCCCGCTGCAGTGATGTGCGACAAGGAATTCATGTGGGCCCTGAAAAACGGAGACCTAGATGAGGTGAAAGACTATGTGGCCAAGGTACGTGGAGGAATGAGTGGAGTCGGCGAGAGCACGGAGGTGGGATGGAGAGGAGGCTGAGGAAGCGGGGGCGACCTCCTGGGTGGAGGTGGCACGGAGAGAGTGGGAGGCTGGGAGCGTCTAAAGCCGAAAACTGGGTCCACAGAAAACGGTCGCGTTCTGGGTCAGATAGCTGCCGTGGTGACACAGGGTCTTGCCTTCCTGGCTTCTCGGGGGAGGGGAGAGTGGGTGACCAGCTCTTCTAGAGTCGCTTATGAGCACTGAGGACTTGAGTTTGGCCCTGTTCGACGCCAGCATTACTTCCAGTCTTTCTTTGGATGAGGTAATTCTCCATCTTGGACCTGCCCACTACTGAACGAAGTAACAAGTGATTAGAATCAGAGTAACGTTTTCTATTTAACTTTGGGCATGTTATGAATTTTTAAAGTATTCCTTGACCGTGGAAAAAAAAAAGAGTACCGAAAATAGCAGTAGTTAAAATTCTGAAACTTGGTGTCACTTCACTGTGAACTCTTAACTTTGGGTGTGGCCTCTTTCCTCTCCCCCGCTGCAAAGAATAACTTAATTTGCTTCCAGTGGTCAAGTTGTCAGTTAGCATCTGGGAGTGTTTAAGATACTTGAGTTTTCAAACCAGCGGGTTAACTTCAGTGATTCCATCTTTCTCCTAGATTCCATCAGAAGTGCTTACATGTGTAATAAAAAGTAATGTAGTTTAGTCACAGTACATTTAGGGGGAAAATCATGATGAAGAAAGCTAATCTCAAACCTAAACCCAAGTGTGAATCCACGTTGTGATGGAGTGGTAAACTTAAAATTCCAATGGCCTGCCTTTGGACCCTGAAATGACGCCTTGTATAATTATGAGAGAACTTATATGTGATTGTAATATGGTGATGATCTAAAAAATCTTCCAAAACAAAATAGGACTTTATTACATAAATATGGAGCACATGTTGTTTCTAAAATGTATAACTTTGTGACATGATCATGGAGGGCATCTTGCTCAACGTCTAAAAGCTTGAGAATCTGATCCAGCTTCTAGTTCTTCAAAGGCTGTGACCACTGGTATATGATGCTGTGTTTCTGTTTCACAGTGGAGTGTTAGAAGCAAGTAAGCAAAAGCAGAGTTTCTTAAAACTTACAGGATTGTGCAGGGCAAGCTACTGTTAGTTTTTACTCTATTTAATACCATTGCAATCTAGACATTCCGCATGCAGATTATCTTCTTAGTCCTTTGAGATGTATTTTTAGGATACTGTTAACTGCCTTCAGCTAGTGGGAGTCTGAAACCAGTCTTTTTTGGATCTTTCAATGTAAGGTTAAAGGAAAGAAGTTACTGGGAACTTTTCATGGTATGATTCCAGTGGTGAGACACTGCATGCAGTACTCTGGAAGTGAGTGGGCTTTTGTTTTTCTGCTAATGGTGGCACCTAGTTTATTTTATGTTCTTGAGATTTGAAAAGTTAAGGACTGAGCTTGCAGCTACAAAAATAACATGCTTTACATAGTGTCTTCCTGTTACATTATCCTTGTGCATCTTGTGAAGTAAATCTTTCTATTGGTCCCATTTTACAGATAAGATTACTGAGATACAGGGTGCATATGGGGGGGGGGGGAAATCTAGTTACAGAGATAACAAAAGGAAGGCAGAACTAAACTGCTGACTCCCAGACTTAGACTCCTTCACTGCTCCACAGTCTCACAATCTAAACTGTAATTGTGAAAGTTTATGATACCAAGATCTCTAGCAGGACATTTCCAAGGTCCACGTCCAGGCAGATTATGCACAGTTTTCAGTCTCACAAAAACATTTGTGTAAAAATAAGTGCTAGTAACAATGGATTGATTTGTTTTTGGTTTTTAAATTAGGTCATTCTATTCTGTTTAATTTTGATTTTTCCCTAATACTACCATACTGCCTACACTCATTAACAAAAAAGATGTGCATAAGAGGGAAATAGACATCAAAAGAAAGTATTAAGAACTGATTTATGCAAAAAAAGTAATTCTTTGAACAGATCATGGAGCTTTTTCTTTTCTTAGTTTTTATCGAGTAAAAACTAAGAGACTGTTGAGTCTCTTAAAATACCTTTTGCTTTGTTAATGAAAAATGATAAAAAACAAAACAGCCAAAAACTAGCCCTCCATTTTTCACTGACTGAGCTCTCCTATTGTGCCTTTTTATATTTCAAGTCCTCCTAACATGGTTTCTTCTGCCCAGCCTCCATCTTCCCTGCTTATTCATAGATTCACCTTTTTCATCTGGTGGGCAGTCATTATTATTTTCTAAGTTTTTGTTGTGTACAAAGAAAGTACATAAAGAAACATGTCTTGTTATGTAGTTTTCCTTCTAAGGGGTGAGAATCTTTAAAATAGTCTCCTGAGTACACCTGTGAAGATCTCTCACATTGTTAACATATAAGAATGGACCTGTAGGTGAAGCAGTTTAGTATTTTTCCTTAAAATTAATGTTTTAAAAAGCAATAATTGTACTTTTCTACTGACTTCTGTACAGAAGTCTGGAGTATGGATAGGCATAAATTGTTGGCTTGGGGGGAATTCTTGAATTCTGAAAAATAAATTCAAAGTTCCAAAACCATTGAAAATTGTATGTTCCTAAATGAAAAAAGCAACATATAAAGAAAAACAGATTATTCCATGTTACATGCTTATCTGATTCATCATTAAAACAGTATCTGAAGCAGTTTGGTTTCTTGACTATAAGAAACTAAATATAAAGACTATATTAATTCTTCCATTTTTATTGGGCACCATTCAGGCCCCCAACACTTTGCTAATCTTGGCATGATAGTGATGCTCAGAAAACTTAAACATTAATGTTCAGCTGACCTCTGGAAAAAGCATTCATACTGATAAGGTAGCATGTAGATTAAAAGTAACATCTCACATATGACAATTTGTTCAATTGGAAAACAAGCGAAAGACACAAAGTAGGATATTCATCAGCAATGGTGGTAGTAGTCACCGTCTTCAGTCTGTGTGATTCATCTGAATGCCTTATTTTTGCCTTCCATTTCTGCCTTTATGTTAATTTCTCCCATTGGAGTTAATTCGGCTTTCATTTGAGCTCCAGACATAGTAAATAACTGCATTCAGATAAATCCTGAATGTTTCTATTTTTCTTGTCCACCTTCTAATGACTTCATGACCCACCCATTTGCCCAAACTAGAAATTGGGGAATTTCCCCAACTTTTTGAGTGGTATCAAGACTACCTTATTTCTTAGTTCCTTTCTCTTAACATCACTACTTTAAATTAATTGCTGCTTAACCACCTGGACTGTATTTTCCTTGACTGTAGTTTCTCTCTCGTCCCTGGTCAGCTGGAACATCTCAGCTGGAGGAATCTCTGTGTAATAGGAATCTGAGCGTCTTTTTCAGCCAACCTCCTTCATTACCCTTATACTTTTGTGATTCCCCATTATTTATTTTTAAAAGGGCCAACTCCTCCTTGGTTTGGCATCCCAGATCATGAAGATCTGGCCTATGCTGGCCTTTTTAAACTCTCTTCTCTACATGTGCTCTGTTCCAGACCTCACCAAGCTCTTTCTTACTTGTGTATTTTCTTCACCTGTGATCTTTCATCCTTCTTGACCAAGTCAGTTCACCGCAGTCCCTAAGTCCTACCTGGTGAGCTGTTTATCCTCTTAGCTTAACTATCACCTCCTCCAGAAAGGCATTTTGACTTCACATGGGGTGCTGCTGCTTCTACTGTTTCACTTACCAAATTGCTATGATTTTGTTTGTGTGTCTGTCTTTAATTAAAGGCTGTGAGCCTCTGGAGGATAGATACATATATCCTTTTTCATCTTTGTATCTCCAGTATGGTGCCAAGGAATCTCACACATTAAAAGCATATGTTCCAAATAAATCCTTTATATTCTTAAGTTCACTGTAGTTTTAACATCCTGCATTAGTTATGTAATAATAATTATCATTGACAGGATGACTTATTTTGGCAGGTACTGGAAAGTACTCTGTAAGAGTTTTACCTCAATTTTTATTTGCCTTTTACCAAAGCATTTCAGTATAGGTAATTGCATTCCCATTTAAAGATGAGGAAATTGAAGCTAAAGAGAAGTTAAGTAATTTAACAAGATCACAAAATAAGTAGCATACCTGGGATTTAAACACAGAGCTGTCTCTACAGCCCATATATTTTTCACCGGATCGGTCTGCCATGAAATGGTTATCTGGCTTCTTAGCTCACAGTAACTTACTTAGCGTGAGCACCTTAAGAAGATGAGAAACGGGCTTGCAAGAGGCAAGCACTGCTGCTGCTGCTAAGTCGCTTCAGTAGTGTCCGACTCTGTGCGACCCCATAGACGGCAGCCCACCAGGCTCCGCCGTCCCTGGGATTCTCCAGGCAAGAACACTGGAGTGGGAAGAGGCAAGCACAAGTTACTTGATTGTGAATAAGGCGATGGCACCCCACTCCAGTACTCTTGCCTGGAAAATCCCATGGACGGAGGAGCCTGGTAGGCTGCAGTCCATGGGGTCGCTAGAGTCGGACACGACTGAGCGACTTCACTTTCACTTTTCACTTTCATGCATTGGAGGAGGAAATGGCAACCCACTCCAGTGTTCTTGCCTGGAGAATCCCAGGGATGGCGGAGCCTGGTGGGCTGCTGTCTATGGGGTCGCACAGAGTCGGACATGACTGAAACGACTTAGCAGCAGCAGCAAGGATATAGTAAAATGGCTATAGTTTTTTTAAATTTTAACTGTTTACTTTTAAAATTGTTACATTTGGAAATAATTAGCATGGAGACTTCTCTGTAAACTTTAAGTCTTGTCAGGTGCTATCTTTCTCAAAGTGTTCCTAAAGAAACTGATTGATGGCTTGTGGAAATGTGTGTGCATGCACGTGCGCATGTTCAGTTGTGTCCGACTTTGCGACCCCATGGACTGTAGCCCGCCAGGCTCCTCTATCCATGGAATTTTCCAGGCAAGAATACTGGAGTAGGTTGCCATTTCCTGCTCCAGGGGATTTTCCTGACCAGGGATCTAACCTGCGTCTCTTGGATTTCCCGCATTGGCAGGCGGATTCTTTACTGCTGTGTCACCTGTGAAGCCCTCATAGTCATACATAATCTTATCATTTGTATTAATAATTATCCTATAGAAAAGTTAAGTTGTGTCTGTTTGCTTTAAGAAGAAACAAAAGTTAACTGAGGCATTGCGATTTCTATTCAGAATGGTTTAAACAAATGGCACTTTTTTCAAAAAGTATGTTCTTAAAACTTTATTTGAATACTGTGAAGCCACGTAGAAGTGTAACTGCTTTTATTTATCACATCAACCCATGAACATAGTTAATTTGTTAACCTAATATTAGAGATTTTAGAGATGAAGAAACAAAGCCAAAGGTTAAACAACTTGCCCAAAGTCCTAGAGTTCTTGAGTAACAAAGCTGAGATTTTAAGTCAGTCTCTCTGACGTCAGAGCGCTTATTACTTAAGCATAACATTGACTTTAATTTTTCAATACTGGTAGATACCTCAGGGATGCTATATTATTGAGTATAAGTATTAAAAATAATCACAGCAAGATGGTAATTATCCATTGAGACTACTTAGAGGTGAGCTTTGTGTTTAGTTTTGAGACTCCAGCTCTCAGGTGAACGCTTGTGAGTTGTATGGATAAGTAGTTACCTTAGAATCTCCAGCAGGTCTGATATATGTACTCTTGTTTACGTGTGCTTCTGTTTCACTTGCTGTGAAACACTAGACATCAGGTCTCTCTCTAACTTCTCTTTCTCTGTGGTTTTCTTTCCCACTCCAGCCCCTTTCTAGTTACACCTGCCTTTGACATTCTGATAGGTTGAAAAGCAACAATTGTTCATCTTGTGAAAGAAAAGGATCTCTTGAACCTGAGGAAAAGTATCAGCTCTAATCTTAAGAAATTGCATGACTTATTGGGATCACTTTTCACTTTCCTAATAAAATAGGCAATTGAAAAGAGGTCCTGATTCAAACTATCTTGCATATATCAGTTCTACATAATTTCCTCTTTTTTGTTTCTTTTTTACATTACCAGTTTCTTTCTTATAAAAATTTGTCACTGTGTTTAGGCCCTTTCTGCAACAGGGCTTGTGACCCAGTCAGAAAGCCAGTAGGTCAGCTTGTGTAAAAAGGTGCCCTCAGTAGATACAGAATAGTTTAGATACTTTTCTCTGTTTCTTACTTTGAACTTAAAATGAGAAGATCTTTTTTACATTGCAGGAGGAGTGTTTACTCATATGTACATCAGCTATTTGTCATGTTTTGCTTTGAGATTCTAAACATAAAAAACTAGGGCAAACAAGTAAAAGTGTAATAAAGCTGATTTAAATTTTAAAGTAACATACTTATTATTTAAGGGATAAAGCTGTATTGATAGAATCATCAGTTCAGTTGCTCAGTCATGTCTGACTCTTTGCGACCCCATGGACTGCAGCACACCAGGCCTTCCTGTTAATAAAATTCGACAAAGTACCCCTTGCCCATTATCCCTACTAGTGTTTTGTTATTTAAAATACAGATTTTATTAGGTTTTTTTAAGACAGAAAAGTATAAAAAAAGACAAAATTTGGTCTGTAATTCTGCTCTCTAGATAATTACTGTTACCTTTAACAAGTGAAATTAACTCAGGTACAGACTAGAAAGGAGAAGGCAATGGCACCCCATTCCCGTACTTTTGCCTAGAAAATCCCATGGACGGAGGAGCCTGGTAGGCTGCAGTCCATGGGGTCGCTAGGAGTCGGACACGACTGAGCGACTTCCCTTTCACTTTTCACTTTCATGCATTGGAGAAGGAAATGGCAACCCACTCCAGTGTTCTTGCCTGGAGAATCCCAGGGACGGGGGAGCCTGGTGGGCTGCCGTCTATGGGGTCACACACAGTCGGACACGACTGAAGTGACTTGGCAGCAGCACAGACTAGAAAATACAGCACCTGTGGCTCTCTGTGCCAGTACCTCTGAACAGAGTTAGCCATTCTTAATACGGTCACATAAGTAATTCCAGAAAAACATTGGAAAACCCACTTACTCATCCATTTCCCCACTTTAAAAAATTATGTACACTTCTGCACTTTCCTTTTTTTTAATTCCTTAATAATTTATCTTAGGTTCCACATTACATTTATTCATCCCTCCTTTTTAAATGGTGCGTATTATTCCATTTTATGTATATACCATAATTTAACTAATGCTCCATAATAAACATCTTTTTTCTGGCTCACATTATTGTGATTACCTTTATATATGTATAGATATGTTTGTATGTGTATACACACCTTGACAGTTTCTGAGGCCATAGCTCTATGACCCTCCTGATGAGTTTTATCAACTTAGACACAAGTCAGCAGCACAAGACCATCCCTAATGACGTTGCGTTTTTTGCTCTCTGAATAGGTGATTTGCATTTCTTTAATGAGGAAATGAAACATCAGAACTTTTAGCATTTGTATTCATTTCCTCAGATTTCTTGTTTTTACCTTTCATTTTTCTAGTAGGTAATTGGTCTGGTTTTTTAAATTGATTTGTATGAGCCCTTTATAAATTAATTTTTTATCATACATTTTGCAAGTCTTTTTCCCGGTTTGTCTCTTGGCTTTATCTTCTTTTGTTTTCAGTTCAGTTCAGTCGCTCAGTCATGTCCGACTCTTTGCGACCCCATCAATCACAGCACACCAGGCCTCCCTGTCCATCACCAACTCCCAGAGTTCACTCAGACTCATGTCCATCGAGTCAGTGATGCCATCCAGCCATCTCATCCCCTTCTCCTCCTCCCCTCAATCCCTTCTAGCATCAGGGTCTTTTCCAATGAGTCAACTCTTTGCATGAAGTGGCCAAAGTACTGGAGTTTCAGCTGCAGCATCAGTCCTTCCAGTGAACACCCAGGACTGATGCTGTTGTTTTACAGCAGTCTTTACTTTTTATGTGATTGAATTTGTCACTTTTTCCCCTTTTGTGACTTGGATTTTGTGTACTATTTGAAGAGACTGTTTCTTCTCTATCAGATTATGAGTAAAGTTGGTCTTTTTTTTTTTTTTCCAGAACTTCTGGTTTTCTTTTTTTTTTTTTTCTGTTTTAGGCATTTGATCATTTTGTTAATTATTTTGTGGGAAGGTATGAAATAGTAATATAGTTAGTGTATTTTTTTAGACAGTTTCCACATTTATTGTAATTCCTCTTTGCCTGCTGATCTGAACTATTTTCTTTGTCCTAAAGAAAATTCCAATATGTTTCTTGCTCTTTTTCAATCCATACTAAGCAATTTTAATGGTAGCTTCATAATATGTTTTAGTATGGGATAGAGCCACTTTCTTTCTTATATTCCCTTTAGAATTTCTGCAATAGAGTTTCTTTAAGAATTCTTCCTTTTTTTCTGTCATTTTAAGGAAACTGAGCATTTTGGGAACCAACCTTACCTTTAACCCATATGTCTTCATAAACATTGCATTTTCTTTTTCCTGGAATGCTTGCAGCATGTGATCTGAAGACATGCTGCTTTAGATTTTAATTCTTTATGAAATATCTCAGAGTGGGAAGGTATGATACAGTATGGCAGTATTCTGTATCAAAGTATTTGGAACAGCAGAGTTCTGTTTAGGTAATCAAATCACAGCTGAATTGATAATTAAGAATTACTTTATGGTACTATATCCAGGCCACCTTGTAATGAGAAATGTGAGTGAAAGTAGTTTTTATGCAACTGACTTATTTTTTTAGTCTGCAAAACACTAATACGGGTGTAGAGGACCTGTGGTCAATGAAATCAACGAGAGAAGAAACAAAAATGTAAGCTGACCTGAGAGAATGAAGAGACAGAGTCATATTACCTTCAAGTTCCCCAGACCTGTACAATAACTACTGTATGTAAATATAACCTTGAGCTTCAGGAAAAGTTTAAAAGATTTGATCTACTTTTATCTCTTATTTAAAAGTCAGAGACAAGTGTGGTATATTTTGGAAAGATTTCTGTTTGACCATATAAAATAATGAGTATTTTGATACTTGGGTCTAAATTATTAGCCATCTGAAAAATTTAGATATCAGAAAAAGATAGATAATGTTTTTCCCATTGTATAATAAATGCTGTAATAGCAAAGTCCTTGTCCTGAGGGAATTTGGAATATTGTTATTGGTTTAACATGATTGAGTGTATTGACTTTGGAATTAAATCCTCCAGTTCTGGCTAGCTTATTAACCTGATCACTTTCAATGAGTTAGTTAACTGCTTAGAGTTTGAATTTCCTGAATTGGAGAAAATGGGGATAATGATACCTACTTAATATAATGTAAACTGTATACTATTTTCCCTGGAATATAGTGAGTGCCAATAAATGTTAACCATTGTTATTAATAACAACCCAACATTTGTTTAGAAGTAAAACTACTTAAAGATCATCTAGTCTACCTTCCTCATTTTGTAAATGAGGAAAAATTAGATATGAAAGGATTTGACTCAGATTATACTGCTAATTAGGATTAGGACTTCAGTTCACTTTTTCTGACTTGAACAGGTGCCTTTTCACTGCATTGCACTGTTTTCTAATGAAGTGCTTTATATAGCTATTACCACTGTCGTACTCTTTTTTTGTTCCACTCTATTTGCTTGGTAAATTTCTGCTTATTTTTGAAGTTTTTGTTTTGCATAACATTTCCTGTGTTACTAATCTCTCTTTTAAGCCAGTGTAGTATGCTGATAATATAGAGCTTTCTTGTTGTATTATGTTTTAGTGTAGAGTTGCTTAAACTTAAGACTTACAGGCTTTTGGCTTGACTAACAAGTCATTGGATTTGAGTTTGAAAAACTGTGTGTGGCTTAAGAAACTCTTTCTGTGGAATATATCTCTTAAGTTTTGAATGTTCCAAGAGTTTTGTCTTAATGAATGGTTAAAAAAGCACAGGTGCCAGGTATAGGAGTGTATCACTTGTTATTATTTAAGTATTTGACTAATGCTTTTCAAACTGAGAACACAGAGACTCCTCAAAATATTTCTGCAAGTCTCGATTTAATTTACAGTGTTTGTAGACAGGCATTTGTTTTCTTGGGGGTGGACCTCGAAGCCTTTGAGCCCCTTCCTGTTTTTGAAGAGTTCCGTGCTATATATATGGCTTCCCTAGTGGCTCAGAGGGTAAAGCAGTCTGCCTGCAATGTGGGAGACCTGGGTTCAGTCCCTGAGTCGGGAAGATCTCCTGGAGAAAGAAACGGCAACCCACTCCAGTATTCTTGCCTGGAATCCCATGGACGGAGGAGCCTGGTGTAGACCACAGTCCACGGGGTCACAGAGTCAGACACAACTGAGCGACTTCACTTTCTTTTCTGCTATTTATATATAGTATGAATCTTGGTCAAATGCAAGGCCCAGCTCCCACTGCACAAGCAGAAAAGGACAAATAAATTGCTTTCTTTTGCCCAAAGTTTAGGAAATGGGCCATAACCCAAACATGGCTAATTGGGTGCTTTTATCTGGAGCCGATACTCAGGCACAGGAAAAGATGAAGTGTCTGCAATAAAGCATCCAGTTTCCAAAAGGAGAAGTAATGTCTGTTGTGGCATCTTTTCTCTACCCAGGTGGTTCATGTCACAAATTTTGATTTTGATTTCTTGCCTTTAAGCTTCCTCACTTGATTCCTGCCCATTTACTGAGTGTGGTTCTTCAAATGTCTCAGCAATTCTGAGAGCTGCTTTTAATATCTGTACGTTTCTGTTCATCACTGTAAATTAGTTTCTGTTGCTTGCAGTTAAGAACCCCATATTAATTTTTACCTGCCTGTCTGCCCTGTTGTGCTATATAGTTTTTGAAGTTAGACCTTATCTTTGTATTTCCAGTATTTATCACATTATCTCTTACCCACCTGTAGTTTAGTTAAATTTGAGTTGAAGTATCTCCAACAGTTGACCCTTCCTTCATTTTTTCCAAAGCTTTTTTTTTTTTTACCATATTCCTCTTTAAAACATATGTTCGTAGTATAAATAATATTTCTTCATTTCCTCACTTAAAGCTCAGTTTCAAACTACTCTGTTCACCTTTTCCTTATTACTATAATAGTTGTGAAAAACAATAGTAATGATAGCAGGTATAAAACTAACTTCCACTTATAACCTCTTATGACAATCATTTTAGAATTTCAGTTAAGTATTTTCAAATTCTTAATTTTGTTACAGCATTATTTACAATAGACAAGATACGGAAGCAGCCTAAGCATCCATCAGTAGATGAATGAAGCATGTGCCATGTGTATATATGATGGAATATTACTCAGCCATAAAAAGAGAATGAAATAATATCATTTGCAGCAACATGGATTGACCTAGAGATTATCATATTAAGTGAAGTAAGTCAGAGAAAGACAAATACTGTATAGTTTCACTTATATGTGGAATCTAAAAAGCAAAATAAGTGAACAGAACATAACAAAACAGATGCATAGATAAGAGAACAAATAGGTGGTGGCCAGATGGGAGGAGAGTGGGAGAGTTGAGTGAAATAGGAGATGAAGAGTTATAATCTTCCAGTTACAAAATAAATGTGTCACAGGAATGAAATGTACGGTGTAGTGAATATAGTTAATATGGTAATAACTTTCTATGGTGACAGATGGTAACTATACTTACCATGGAGATCATTTTGAAATGTTTAGAAGTGTGATATCACTATGTTGTGCACCTGGAACTAATGTAGTGTTGTATGTAGGTCATTTACATTTCAGTTAAAAAATAAGATTACATATGTGATGAAAGCTTTTAGTAACAGCATTTGAAAATATTACCAAGAAAAACACTCAAATATGTAAATAAGTCTTAAATGTGTTTCCGTGTTCAGTTCAGTCGCTCAGTCGTATCCGACTGTTTTCGACCCCATGGACTTCAGCACACCAGGCCTCCCTGTCCATCACCAACTCCTGGAGTTTACTCAAACTCATGTCCATTGACTCGGTGACGCCATCCAACCATCTCATCCTCTTTCGTCTCCTTCTCCTCCCACCTTCAGTCTTTCCCAGCATCAGAGTCTTTTCAAATGAGTCAGTTCTTTGCATCAGGTGGCCAAAGCGTTGGAGTTTCAGCTTCAGCATCAGTCCTTCCCGTGACTCTTCAGGACTGATTTCCTTTATGATGCACTGATTGGATCTCCTTGCAGTCCAAGGGACTCTCAAGAGTCTTCTCCAGCACCACAGTTCAAAAGCATCAATTCTTCGGTGCTCAGCTTTCTTTATGATCCAACTCTCACATCCATACATGACTACTGGAAAAACCATACCCTTGACTACACCAACCTTTGTTGGCAAAGTAATATCTCTGGTTTTTAATATGCTGTCTAGGTTGGTCATAACTTCTTCCAAGGAACAAGTGTCTTTTAATTTCATGACTGCAGTCACCATCTGCAGTGGTTTTGGAGCCCCCCAAAATAAAGTCTGACACTGTTTCCACTGTTCCCCATCTATTTCCCATGAAGTGATCGGACCAGATGCCATGATCTTAGTTTTCTGAATGTTGAGTTTTAAGCCAGCTTTTTCACTCTCCTCTTTTATTTTTATCAAGAGGCTCTTTAGTTCCTCTTCACTTTCTGCCATAAGGGTGGTGTCATCTACATATCTGAGGTTATTGATATTTCTCCCGGCAATCTTGATTCCAGCTTGTGCTTCATCTAGCGCAGCGTTTCTCATGATGTACTCTTCATATAAGTTAAATAAGCAGGGTGACATTATACAGCCTTGACATACTCCTTTCCCTATTTGGAACCAATCTGTTGTTCCATGTCCAGTTCTAACTGTTGCATCCTGACCTGCATACAGGTTTCTCAAGAGGCAAGTCAGGTGGTCTGGTATTCCCATCTCTTTCAGAATTTTCCACAGTTTATTGTGATCCACATAGTCAAAGGCTTTGGCATAGTCAATAAAGCAGAAATAGATGTTTTTCTGGAACTCGCTTGCTTTTTCGATGATCTAGTGGATGTTGGCAATTTGATCTCTGGTTCCTCTGCCTTTTCTAAACCCAGCTTGAACATCTGCAAGTTCACGTATTGCTGAAGCCTGGCTTGGAGAACTTGGAGCATTGCTTTACTAGCGTTGTGAGATGAGTGTAATTGTGCAGTAGTTTGAGCATTCTTTGGCATTGCCTTTCTTTGGGATTGGAATGAAAACTGACCTTTTCCAGTCCTGTGGTCACTGCTGAGTTTTCCAAATTTGCTGGCATATTGAGTGCAGCACTTTCACAGCATCATCTTTTAGAATTTAAAATAGCTCCAGTGGAATTCCATCACATCCACTAGCTTTGTTCATAGTGATGCTTTCTAAGGCCCACTTGACTTAACGTTCTAGGATGTCTGTCTCTAGGTGAGTGAGCACACCATCATGATTATCTGGGTCATGAAGATCGTTTTTGTACAGTTCTGTGTATTCTTGCCACCTCTTCTTAATGTCTTCTGCTTCTGTTAGGTCCATACCATTTCTGTCCTTTATCGAGCCCATCTTTACATGAAATGTTTCCTTGGTATCTCTGATTTTCTTGAAGAGATCTCTAGTCTTTCCCAGTCTATTGTTTTCCTCTATTTCCCTGCACTGATTACTGAGGAAGGCTTTCTTATCTCTGCTTGATATTCTTTGGAACTCTGCATTTAAATGGGTATATCTTTCGTTTTCTCCTTTGATTTTCACTTCTCTTCTTTTCACAACTATATGTAAGGCCTCCTCAGACAGCCATTTTGGTTTTTTGCATTTCTTTTCCATGGGGATGGTCTTGATCCCTGTCTCCTGTACAGTGTCACAAACCTCAGTCCATAGTTCATCAGGCACTCTATCAGATCTAGTCCCTTCAATCTTTTTCTCACTTCCCTGTATAATAGTAAGGGATTTGATTTAGGTCATACCTGAATGGTCTAGTGGTTTTCCCCACTCTTCAATTTAAGTCTGAATTTGACAATAAGGAGTTCATGATCTGAGCCATAGTCAGCTCCCAGTCTTGTTTTTGCTGACTGTATAGAGCTTCTCCATTTTTGGCTGCAAAGAATATAATCAATCTGAAATTGGTTTTGGCCATCTGGTGATGTCCATGTGTAGAGTCTTCTCTTGTGTTGTTGGAAGAGGGTGTTGCTACGACCAGTGTGTTCTCTTGGCAAAACTCTATTAGCCTTTGCCCTGCAATATTCTGTACTCCAAGGGCAAATTCGCCTGTTACCCAAGGTGTTTCTTGACTTCCTACTTTTGCATTCCAGTCCCTTATAATGAAAAGGACATCTTTTTTGGGTGTTAGTTCTAGAAGGTCTTGTGGTGTTCTTAGAACAGCTTGTTTAGCATTACTGGTCGGGGCATAGACTTTGTATTACCGTGATATTGAATGGTTTGCCTTGGAAACAAACAGAGATCATTCTGTTGTTTTTGAGATTTCATCCAAGTGCTGCATTTTGGACTCTGTACTGTGATGGCTACTCCATTTCTTCAAAGAGATTCTTGTGCACAGTAGTAGATATAATGGTCATCTGAGTTAAATTCACCCATTCCAGTCCATTTTAGTTCACTGAGTCCTAAAATGTTTACGTTCACTCTTGCCATCTCCTGTTTGACCACTTCCAATTTGCCTTGGTTCGTGGACCTAACATTCCAGGTTCCTATGCAATATTGCTCTTTACAGCATCGGACCTTGCTTCTATCACCAGTCGCATCCACAACTGGGTGTTGTTTTTGCTTTGGCTCCATCTCTTCATTCTTTATGTAGTTAGTTCTCCACTGATCTCCAACAGCATATTGGGCACCTACCAACCTGGGGAGTTCATCTTTCAGTGTCCTATCTTTTTGCCTTTTCATACTGTTCATGGGGTTCTCAAGGCAAGAATACTGAAGTGGTTTGCCATTCCCTTCTCCAGTGGACATTTTGTCAGAACTCTCCACCATGACCTGTCCATCTTAGGTGGCCCTACAGGGCATGGCTCATAGTTTCCCTGAGTTAGACAGGGCTGTGGTCCATGTGATTAGATTGGGCCATTTTCTGTGATTGCGGTTTTAAGTCTGTCTGCCCTCTGGTGGAGAAGGATTAAGAGGCTTATGGAAGCTTCCTGATGGGAGAGACTGAATGAGGGGGAAACTATTCTTGTTCTGATGGGCGTGGCCATGCTCAGTAAATCTTTAATCCAGTTTTCTGTTGATGGGAGGGGCTCTGATCCCTCCCTGCTATTTACCTGGGGCCAAACTATGGTTGTTCCAACAACACAAGAGAAGACTCTATGCATGGACATCACCAGATGGTCAACACTGAAATCAGATTGATTATATTCTTTGCAGCCAAAGGTGGAGAAGCTCTATACAGTCAACAAAACAAGACCAGGAGCTGACTGTGGCTCAGATCATGAACTCCTTAGTGCCAAATTCAGACTGAAATTGAAGAAAGTAGGGAAAATCACTGGACCATTCAGGTATGACCTAAATCAAATCCCTTATGATTATACAGTGGAAGTGAGAAATAGATTTAAGGGACTAGATCTGATAGATAGAGTGCCTGATGAACTATGGACTGAGGTTCGTGACATTGTACAGGAAACAGGGATCAAGACCATCCCCATGGAAAAGAAATGCAAAAAAGCAAAATGGCTGTCTGGGGAGGCCTTACAAATAGCTGTGAAAGGAAGAGAAGCAAAAAGCAAAGGAAAGGAAAGATATAAGCATCTGAATGCAGAGTTCCAAACAATAGCAAGGAGAGATAAGAAAGCCTTCTTCAGCAATCAATGCAAAGAAATAGAGGAGAACAACAGAATGGGAAAGACTAGAGATCTCTTCAAGAAAATCAGAGATACCAAGGAAACATTTCATGTAAAGATGGGCTCGATAAAGGACAGAAATGGTATGGACATAACAGAAGCAGAAGATATTAAGAGGTGGCAAGGATACACAGAAGAACTGTACAAAAAATATCTTCATGACCCAGATAATCATGATGGTGTGGTCACTCACCTAGAGCCAGGCATCCTGGAATGTGAAGTCAAGTGGGCCTTAGAAAGCATCACTATGAACAAAGCTAGTGGAGGTGATGGCATTCCAGTTGAGCTATTTCAAATCCTGAAAGATGATTCTGTGAAAGTGCTGCACTCAATATGCCAGCAAATTTGGAAAACTCAGCATTGGCCACAGGACTGGAAAAGGTCAGTTTTCACACGCTAGTAAAGTAATGCTCAAAATTCTCCAAGCCAGGCTTCAGCAATACATGAACTGTGAACTTCCAAAAGTTCAAGCTGGTTTTAGAAAAGGCAGAGGAACCAGAGACCAAATTGCCGACATCCGCTGGATCATCGAAAAAGCAAGAGACTTCCAGAAAAACATGTATTTCTGCTTTATTGACTATGCCAAAGCCTTTGACTGTGTGGATCACAATAAACTGTGGAAAATTCTTCAAGAGATGGGAATACCAGACCACCTGACCTGGCTCTTGAGAAATTTGTATGCAGGTCAGGAAGCAACAGTTAGAACTGGACATGAAACAACAGATTGGTTCCAAATAGGAAAAGGAGTACGTCAAGGCTGTATATTGTCACCCTGCTTATTTAACTTATATTCAGAGTCCATCATGAGAAACGCTTGGCTGGAAGAAGCACAAGCTGGAATCAAGATTGCTGGGAGAAATATCAATAACCTCAGATATGCAGATGACACCACCCTTATGGCAGAAAGTGAAGAAGAACTAAAGAGCCTCCTGATGAAAGTGAAAGAGGAGAGTGGAAAAGTTGGCTTAAAGCTCAACATTCAGAAAACGAAGATCATGGCATCTGGTCCCATCACTTCATGGCAAATAGATGGGGAAACAGTGGAAACAGTGTCAGACTTTATTTTGGGGAGCTCCAAAATCACTGCAGATGGTGACTGCAGCCATGAAATTAAAAGATGCTTACTCCTTGGAAGAAAAGTTATGACCAACCTAGATAGCATATTGAAAAGCAGGGACATTACTTTGCCAACAAAGGTCCGTCTAGTCAAGGCTATAGTTTTTCCAGTGGTCATGTATGGATGTGAGAGTTGGACTGTGAAGAAAGCTGAGCACCGAAGAATTGATGCTTTTGAACTGTGGTGTTGGAGAAGACTCTTGAGAGTCCCTTGGACTGCAAGGAGATCCAACCAGTCCATTCTGAAGGAGATCAGCCCTGGGATTTCTTTGAAAGGAATGATGCTAAAGCTGAAACTCCAGTACTTTGGCCACCTGATGAGAAGAGTTGACTCATTGGAAAAGACTCTGATGCTGGGAGGGATTGGGGGCAGGAGTAGAAGGGGACGACAGAGGATGAGATGGCTGGATGGCATCACTGACTCGATGGACGTGAGTCTGAGTGAACTCTGGGAGTTGGTGATGGACAGGGAGGCCTGGTGTGCTGCGATTCATGGGGTTGCAAATAGTCGGACACGACTGAGCAACTGAACTGAACTGAAACTATGGTGAAGGAATGAAGATAACGGAGACCTCCTTCAGAAGGTCCCATGCATGTACTCCTGCACTCAGTGCCCCCAAGCCTGCAGCAGGCCACCACAACCCACGCCTCTGCAGAGACTCCTAGACACTCCCCGACAAGTCTGGGTCAGTCTTTTGTGGGGTCCCTGCTCTTTTCTCCTGGGTCCTGGTGCACACAGGGTTCTGTTTGTGCCCTCCAAGAGCCTATTTCTCAGACCTGCGTAAGTTCTGGAAGCTCTGTGGTGGGGTTAATGATGACCTTCTCCAAGAGGGCTTATGCCATTACTAGGTCTGCTGCACCCAGAGCCCCTGGCCCTGTGGCAGTCCACTGGTGACCTGTACCTCTACAGGAGACACTCAAACACAGTTCTGTCTCAGTCTCTTGGGGTTCCCTGGGTCCTGGTGCGCACAAGGTTTGTTTGAGCCCTCTGAGCGTCTCTGGCGGGAATGGGGTTTGATTCTAAATGTGAATCCGTCCCTCCTACCATCTTGCTGGGGCTTCTCCTTTGCCCTTGAGCGTGGGATATCTCACAGCCGCTCCAGCGCCTGCCGTCTTACTGGGGTTTCTCTGACCTTGGACATGGGGTGTATCTCCTCACAGCCACTGCTCCTGACCTTGGATGTGGGGTATCTCCATTTTATTTACTATGTATTTATTAATAATTGATTTAAATTGTCATTTAATCCCAGTATAACTTGTTTTAAAGAAATAAGTAAAAAAATTAAAAAAAAATTTAAAAACCATACAGTCTCAGTAAAAGTAAAGATAGTTTTTATGCTCATTTCCTTGTGAAAAATAAAAACCATTTCTCTTTCATTGGTATTAGTGGTCAAGAATTAAAATCTATACTTAATTCCATACATACATACTAAGTAGTACATACTACTACTACTCTTATACATACTACTACTTATAAGTAGTAGTACTTACATACTACTTACAATATAAAAGCATGTGGACCATCAAACCAATAAAGTTGAACGCTTTCTAGCCACAGACTGAGTCCTTAGAAAACACCTTTAGTGTTATTTTTAAAACCCCCTGAAGAAGAGTAATTATTCTTCTGCTCTTGTTTCCAGTAGACCTAGGTTTGACTCCTGGTCCGCCTGTTTACTTTGACCAGACTATTTAGTTTCATCAGATCTCAGCTTTCCCATCTGAAAACAGGAATTATAATAGTACCCAATTCATATGTTTTAACTGTAAATTTTATGCAAAAATTTTACCCAATTTTTAAAGGAGATAGTTAAGGTAAAATTTAACAAAGCAATGCCTAACATACTGTAACTGTATAGTAAATGCATGCTGTTTTTGTTGTTTTTAGACCCTTTTCTTAGTGTCTCTTTTGGCTTAGGTTTTGTAAGCCTTACAGTCTCTATCACAGCTTTTCATCTCTGCTATTGTTCAAAAGCAGCTATTGATGATATGTAAACAAATGAGCGTGTCCAATAAAATCTTATTTACAAAAATAGGCAGCAGACTAGATTTGGCACATGGGACATAGTTTCTTCACTCCTGTGTAACACTCAAGTTCCAAAAACTAGGTTGTCCAATAAACTAAATTTCATTTTTTCCCCTTGAGTTTTTGAGAACTAAAATAATTAAAATATATGATCAAATATAAAACTTATTTTGGGGATCAGCCTTTCCAAAAAAATTATCTTTATGGTTTAGATACTGAACTATAAGGAAAAGCAAGTCATGGAAAGCCATGTGTAGATTGGGATAAGGGAAGAGAGGCTGAATTAAATTCTCTAAAAGTATTGAGCTTTTATCATAAATTTGAACTTTAGGCAAGAGACCTAAAATTACTCTGAAAATTAGGAATCGTTACTTATAAACATGCAAACATGCTGATTTAAATCATAAAACTAAAAGGTAATTTTACAAAGTCTTTTTGGCTATCAAAGGTCATCCATCCTCAAAAATGTGCCAGAATTCTTCTTTCCAGCATTAGTGCCAGTCACATGACCTGGCTTGATTTCCAACTCGAGAAGTGAAAAAGAAGGCTAGTTAGCACAGTTCTCACTGGTTCATTCAGAGTTCATTCAGCCAGTATCATTTGAGACCTGCAATGTTGGCCAGTGTATTCAGTAACTCTTTTGAGGATTCGTTTTCTTGGGTAGGTTCTGATAAGAGGGTGTATGAAAGGGAAAGTCACTCAGTTGTGTTCGACTCTTTACGACCCGGTGGACTGTGTAGTCCATGGAATTATCCAGGTCAGAATACTGGAGTGGGTAGCTGTTCCCTTCTCCAGGGGATGTTCCTGACCCAGGAGTCGAACCGGGGTCTCCTATATTGCAGGTGGATTCTTTACCCACTGAGCTACCAGGAAAGAACAAAAAGGGTGTTTAGGACCAACAACAAATAAGGTAGATAGTTATGTAGGTTGAGTTATTTCCCTGTTTAATACATGATCTATGAATAAAACTTAGCAACTGTAAAAACGCTTTAAGAAAACATACAACTGTATAAAAAGAATAAACAGCCTTAAAAGCCAAGAAGTTATGTTTGGTTGCAATATAGAGGAGAATGAATGCTATAGAACATCAGATTCAGAATGGAAGATAGAATATATGCCTTCTCTTTGAGTACTTAGGCCAGTCCCACATAATTAATGAACATACAGATGTGTATGAAATTTAATCCTTACATCTACCATGTAGGTCTTGTCTCCATTTTATGGTTAGGAAAATGGAAAGTAAGTAAATTGCCTGCAGTTCTACAACTGATAAGTGGAAGGATTGGATTTGGTCTGACTCATTCCAGCAGAGTATTCTTTCTGCATCATTTGCATTGAAATATTTCAGAACCACATTTGAAATACATAGGTGGAAAAAATTGAACATTGAGTGTTACAGTAAATAAAGCATTGTAACCAGCTTTTGCTGGTTAGGGAAGAACGCATAAGTTTGAACTGATTGATAGAGATACAAGTTTTCAGAAAAAAGACCCCAGATTGGAAATAAGAGGGTCCTTGTATTTCTGTTTAAAATTAATAAACCCAAATGAGGAACAAGATAGATGATGCTGGCTAAAATGATTAACTGAACTTTGTTTTTTTCTTTTTTTAGTCTGTAAGCTTCTGGGCAAAATAACATTAATTCCTAAGGGGTTAAGTGAAATAAGCAATTCTGTCAGGATTAAAAGATGCAAAGAAATATATTTAAGCTGTCATTCACATATGATGGTGACAAAAAGAAAACAATCTTAAGAAAGTATATACCCCCTCTTCTCACTCAACAAATTTCTACAGAGACCATGCCTGAAATTTTAGAGAGAGAATTTTTCTTTTTCCTCTCTTGCCCCCCTCCTTTCTGTCTTTTCCCCATCTCTCTTCTTATCATAGGATTATTTACAGATATTGTCTTTTAAGAAGGTAGACCTTTAGAGCAGAACACAGGGTCTTTCCCTGGCTCCATAAGAGTTTGGGAATATATTCCAATTAGAGAGCCATGAATTAGTTTATTGAAAATGAAGCTACTTTTTAATCATACTAATCTTTTTTCCAGATTCAGTTACTGCTATAATATTTTGGATGGACTTTATTAATTTTGGTAGTTTTTATTTTTATAGAAATACGTATTTTGTTAAGAATTTTATACCACCAATTCGGTTCAGTTGCTTAGTTGTGTCCGACTCTTTGCGACCCCATGAACCACAGCACACCAGGCCTCCCTGTCCATCACCAACTGCCGGAGTTCACCCAAACCCATGTCCATTGAGTTGGTGATGCCATCCAACTATTTCATCCTCTCTTGTCCCCTTATCCTCCTGCCCTCAGTCTTTCCCAGCATCAGGGTCTTTTCAAATGAGTTAGCTCTTCTCATCAGGTGGCCAAAGTATTGGAGTTTTAGGTTCAACATCAGTCCTTCCAATGAACACCCAGGACCGATCTTTAGGATGGACTGGTTGGATCTCCTTGCAGTCCAAGGGGCTCTCAAGAGTCTTCTCCAACACCACAGTTCAAAAGCATCAATTCTTTGATGCTCAGCTTTCTTTATAGTCCAACTCTCACATCCATACATGACTACTGGAAAAACCATAGTCACCAGTAAAAAAGATTCTAATACTTCACATTTTCAGTTATGCTATCCAACCATCTCATCCTCTGTCACCCCCTTCTCCTCCTGCCCTCAGTCTTTCCCAGCATCAGGGTCTTTTCCAGTGAGTCGGCTCTTTGCATCAGGTGGCCAAAGTATTGGGGCTTGAGCATCAGTCCTTCCAGTGACTATTCGGGGTTGATTTCCTTTAGGCTTGACTGGTTTGATCTCCTTGCAGTCCAAGGGACTCACAAGAGTGTTCTCCAGCACCGCAATTTGAAAGCGTATTTTATATTTATTTTAGACTAGGGAAATGATTTTAAAGCAAATTCGAGTGATTTTTCTTACTCGAGTTCAAAATGAGTTGTAAAGCAGCAGAGATAACACCCAACATCAACAACTCATTTGGCTTAGGAACTGCTAATGAATGTACAGTGCAGTGGTGGTTCAAGGAGACGAGCCTTGAAGATGAGGAAACGCAGTGATGGGCCATCAGAAGTTGACAACAACCAGTTGAGAGGATCATTGAAGCTGATCCTCTTACGGCTACAGGAGAAGTTGCAGAAGAATTCAGCATTGACCCCTGTGCAATCATTCAGCATTTGAAGCAAATTGGAAAGGTAAAAAAGCTCAATAAGTTGGTGCTTCATGAGCTGACCGCAAAAAAAAAAAGTCGTCGTTTTGAAGTGTCATCTTCTCTTATTCCGTGCAAGAAGAACGAAACATATTGATCAGATTGTGACCTGCAACCAAAAGTGGATTTTATACAACTGGCAACTCACTGGTTGGAGTGAGAAGCTCCAAAGCACTTCACAAAACCAAATTTGCACCAAAGTAGGTCTTCATCACTGGTGGTCTGCTGCCCATCTGATCCACTACAGCTTTCTGAATCCCAGTGAAACCATTACATTTGAGAAGTCTGCTCAGCAAATTGATGAGATGTATTGAAAACTGAAACACCTGCAGCCGGCATTGGTCAACAGAAAGGGCCCAGTTCTCCACGACAGCACCTGATGACTGCATGTTGCACAACCAACGTTTCAAAAGTTGAATGAATTGGACTACAAGGTTTTGCCTCATCCATTATATTCACCTGACCTCTCGCCACTAACTATTACTTCTTCAAGTATCTCGACAACTTTTTTGCAGGGAAAATGTTTTGACAACCAGCAGGAGGCAGAAAATGCTTTACAAGAGTTCGTTGAATTCCAAAGCACGGATTTTTATGCTCCAGAAATAAACAGACTTACTTCTCATTGGCAAAAATGTGTTGATTGTAATGGTTCCTATTTTGACTAACAAAGATGCGTTTGAGCCTGCTGCTGCTAAGTCACTTCAGTTGTGTCCAACTCTGTGCGACCCCATAGACGGCAGCCCACCAGGCTCCCCTGTCCCTGGGATTCTCCAGGCAAGAACACTGGAGTGGGTTGCCATTTCCTTCTCCAGTGCATGAAAGTGAAAAGTGAAAGTGAAGTCACTCAGTTGTGTCCGACTCTTTGCGACCCCATGGACTGTATAGTCCCTGGAATTCTCCAGGCCAGAATACTGAAGTGGGTAGCCGTTCCTTTCTCCAGGGGATCTTCCCAACCCAGGGATCGAACCCAGGTCGCCTGCATTGCAGGCGGATTCTTTACCAGTTGAGCCACAAGGGAAGTCCAAAACTGAACTACTCTTTCACCAGCTTAATAGAAACTATCCAACTGTAACCTATTGCTTTTAAACCTTTTCTTCTTTCAAAGAAGAAAAGTGTGCTTTTAATAAGTAAATCAGTTATATAAAACTAAATGCCTGAAGTAGCATTTTGAAAAGAAAAGAAAATTTGAAGATTCTGTATCGGTATATAGATGGTATGGGAACATATGGTAAAGATTTGAGGCCTTAAATTATTGCAGGATTCCACTTTAAAGTGTTTGTTTTTTTTTTTTTTTTTGGTTGGAAAGATAGATGCTTAACACTTTAACTGATTAAAAATACTTGAAAAGACTCACACATTTGCACTTAACATGTTTTCTGGCACACATTTTATTGATATCTCTTTGCCTTCCCTTAGTTCCATGTAATGCTAATAAGTAAATTAATGAACATAAAGCCTGTAATTTGAATATATACTTTCAGAACCTTGAATAGTCCTAGGTTAAGAATCCCAGAGATGGAGATACATAATTATTTGCAAAACTGTGTTAAAAACACAGGACTTATTTTGTAGTTCTCTGATTCTTAAACAAGGAATATGTGTTTTGTTTTTTACTGTGAACAGTTTTGTTTTTTCTTTTTGGCCAGATTCTCAGCCATTGCTGCCATTGCAGTGTGTCCACTACAAGTGAACTACAAGTGGTAGTACCTCTACGAGTATTAGTAATTTTGTCAGTGAAAATAACCCTCAATTGGGAACATGTCTGAGGTGACTGATCCATTGGATTTTAGAAGGTGATCACTTTCATCAGGATCAGCCTAGTATGGATTTGTAGCTAGTAACAAAAAACTATCGTTTAAAACACATTCAAAATGTTTTATGAAACTGTGTCTTCATATATTACATTTATTAAACAGGTGTTCACTAAATAAATGATTATTTGTTACGGGTGTCATTGTTCATTATTTTGAAATGAATTCATATTTATAATATTGAGAGTTCAATGCATTTGGTGTGCAAGAACTCTATTGTTAACTTTGTAAAAAACTATGTAGAGTAAGGGCAAGTTTATTTTATTTTATACTTCTCAGACTTTCTACCTTTTTGTTGTGCCATCTGTTTTTCTTGTATCATAAAGTTCCATATAAAGTATTTAAAGTACTGATATTATACATTTGAATCCATGGCTATGTTGTAATTTATAACTCTGGTACTGTTATTACCCACTAATGTCACCAGTGCAGTAATACATGATTTTTCTTGCAAAGTAATACCCTTAAGTGGGGACTTTTAACCTTGAGTGGCAGGGGAGGGAGGAGGACAGGAGATTCATAGGAAAGGAGAATTGATTGCATCCATCTAGTTCTCAAAAGGATCTGTCGTCATGACAATACTAAACACTCAGCCTACAGACTTCTGAATTCTAAGTGGGGAAATGTAGGGTTAACTGTAACTGAATTATTGGGGACTTTGACTCAACTATATAGGATTTAAATTTAATAGTTTTACTGCATTCTACAATCAGTCAGGTGTCTAGTATTTACATGCTGTGCTGCAAAATGGTCACACCTGTGCCTCAGGATACTGATTTTTTATGACAGTACAGTATGTACTTATGCTTTAGAACTCAGTAATGTGTACGTATCTTATAGATCAAAAGAAGATAGTTTCTTTTTACCTGAAGAAAGACCTAAAAAAGAAATCATTCAAGTGAACCGCATGCTGTGTAGTAGAGGCCTGTAAGAAGTACTAGATCTATGGTAAATATCTCCAACCAAACTACACTTTTGAGATGAATTTTAAAAATTTTACCTTTAAGGATAGGAAATCTAAAACTATTAAAAATACATTTTTATTCCATATTAAGTCATTTAGAAGAGTGAGGAAAGCAAAGATGGAGACAGACTGGAGGAAATTTAGTGAAAGGAAGTGAAGTGAGTGAAGTTGCTCAGTTGTCTCCAACTCTCTGCGACCCCATGGACGGTAGCCTACCAGGCTCCGCCGTCTGTGGGATTTTCCAGGCAAGAATACTGGAGTGGGCTGCCATTTGCTTCTCCAGTGAAAGGAAGAGTGAGCTCTAAAAAAAAACAGAAATACTAGGTAAACTAGACTCTTGTTGATTTACTCTGTATTTGGATTGTGGGTGTTAGAACAATTCTGATCATAAAGCTCCTTGAACTTGCCTTTTCACCAGTGTACCTAAACTGTTGCCCTTTGTTTGCCTAACTCATAGCTGCATTTACAATGAAATAGTAACAGCAGTCCAACAGGAGAAATTTTTCTCTCTGGACCATATGTGATTAGAATAGTAAACCAAACCAGAGGCCTAATTTTTTAATTGAAATATAGTTGATTTAAAATGTGTTAGTTTCAGGTATACAGCTGAGTGATTCAGTCTTATATATATTTATTATTGCTCAGTCACTCAGTTGTGTCTGACTCTTTGCAACCCCATGGACTACAGCACGCCAGGCTTCCCTGTCCTTCACCATCTCCTGGAGCTTGCTCAAACTCACGTCCATTGAGTCAATGATGCCATTCAACCATCTCGTCCTTTTTCTTTTCCATTATAGGTTATTATGAGATATTGAATATAGTTCCCTATGCTATACAGTAAATCCTGTTGTTTTATATATGGTAGAGAAAGTCAGTGTTAGTTGCTCAGTCATGTCTGACTCTGTGATCTCGTGGCCTGTGGCCTGCCAGGCTTCTCCATCATGGAATTCTCTAGGTAGGAATACTGGAGTGGGTAGCCATTCCCTTCTCCAGGTATCTTCCCAGCCCAGGGATTGAACCCAGGTCTCTTTCATTGCAGGCAGATTCTTTACTGTCTAAACCACCAGGGAAGCCCATGTATGGTAGTACGTACCTGTATTGTGATTATTGTTATTTCATAGCACAGGGCAAAACTTAGGTCTCTAGTCATAGAAAACAAACCAAAAAGGGGAGAGAAGGGGGTAAGGGATAAACTAAGAGTATGGGATTAACAGGTACCTGGACTGGAGGTTGTGGTCCCTGTTTAATGTGAGGTGGTTTAGTGCTTACGTTTTTGTGTCAGAAAATTTTGTTTCAAAAAAACCATTAAAGATTGTTTTTGCAGATGAGATGAATGAGACTTGGAGAAATTCAAGTAACTTGCCTAGGATAACCAAGCTAATAAACGGCAGAGCCAGAACTTGTTTTTGGACCCATTCGATTCTGAAAACCACTCTAATTCCATTACAGGAACATGAGTATTATTATTTTTATTTAAGATTAAGAGGGGAGAGGAGGAATGGAGTTTGAACTTTTGTTTGACTTAGCACAAACCTGTTGACTCATTGGAAAAGCCTGATGCTGGGAGGGATTGGGGGCAAGAGGAGAAGGGGACAACAGAGGATGAGATGGCTGGATGGCATCACTGACTCGATGGACATGAGTCTCAGTGAACTCCGGGAGTTGGTGATGGACAGGGAGGCCTGGTGTGCTGCGATTCATGGGGTCGCAAAGAGTCGGACACGACTGAGTGACTGATCTGATCTGATCTGATTGTCAAAAGAGAAACTGAGAACTTCAGTGACCATAGTCCAGCTCATGCTGAGTAAGTTACAGCCATGACTTGACCTGATGAACTTTGCCTTTTTTGTTCATGTCTGTATTTCTATCACTGAAGATAATGTATAAGCTCATAATGAGAGCTCATAAATATTTGTTGAATGACTGACTAAATAAATGACGGGTAGCTAATAATAAGCTCTTTAAAGTTTCAAGGTCTTAGGGAAGATCTAGAGCTGTGTATACCAGGGTAAGAGGAGTGTGTGTAGAAAGAGCTTGCAGCTCTTCTTTATCCAGAAGGCAGAATGGAGATCAGATTAAGGAATATCAGATCGAGGTGAAAGTCATTGGCAAAATGTGGAGCCTAAATAACAGGGAAAGAGGAGCATCCACAGTATGAATAGGAAAAAGAGCATAGCAGAGTTCAGAATTGGCAAACTGGCAGATAGGGTGTCTGGATGGGTTGGGATGGGGTGGGGGTGGCATCCTTACAGGATTTGATTCTTGTCAACCAGTTGATTACAAGGTGGGTGGGTTGGGGCAGGGTGGTTCTGAGTTCTTTGATACTTTAACTATTTTTACTCTTCTAAGGTGAAAGTAAACAAAGGACAGGAGATCAAATAAAGATGCCAGACTGCTTTGACTTAATCACGTAAAAAAAGTGGTTCAGCATTTCAGGCTTCGTAATTAGATAATAATTTAACTTAAGTCATTGTTTTGGCATAGAATGTTGCTCTTTTTTTTTTTCCCCCCTAATTTGTATTTCAAGAGAAAACAGTCAAATTGCTACACAGTACCACCAAAGCCAGATATTAGTTTGCAAGTTTTATTTAAAGTGAAATATTAATCGGCAGCTACTTTGGCCCCAAATATCAATACTTGTATTTTTAAATTATTATTCATCAGTTAGTGCTGTAATTGCTATATGTTGTTCTTAATTGATTTCTTGTTTCTGTTTGCTGCTGTTGCTGCTAAGTCGCTTCAGTCGTGCGACCCCATAGACAGCAGCCCACCAGGCTCCCCCGTCCCTGGGATTCTCCAGGCAAGAACACTGGAGTGGGTTGCCATTTCCTTCTCCAGTGCATGAAAGTGAAAAGTGAAAGTGAAGTCGCTCAGTCATGTCCGACTCTTGGCGACCCCACGGACTGCAGCCTACCAGGCTCCTCTGCCCATGGGATTTTCCAGACAAGAGTACTGGAGTGGGGTGCCATTGGCTTCTCCGTGTTTCTGTTTAGAATACTTATTTTTATGAGGATATATTTTGAACAGTGTCAGGTTTGGGAATAATTATTTTAAAGGAAATATTGATGGAATGTATTATTTTTTATGTATGTATAGACATATTTATAAATATATATAAATACTGGGGTTTTTTCTCAAGTATTAAGAACTCTTATTTAATGAACTGTTATTAACACTAATTTTCCCAAAACTGGAAGGATAGATCTTTGAAGTCAGATGTTTTTGAGGTTAATTTTCAGTTTTCTTAGGAAGGAATATGGATTGAATGATGTTTCTAATCAGACTTTGTTAACGGATTTTTTAATTTGTAAAGATTGTTATTACCTTTCAGTTAATATGAAAAGTTATCACAGTATACTTAAAATTTTGTCAGATTTCCCTAGTGATCCGGCGGTTAAGACTCCATGCGTCCACTGCAGAGTTCACGTGTTAGAGCTCTCGTCAGGGAGGCTCCACATACTGCCCAGTGCAGACCCCTCCCCCCACCAAGATTTAAAAAATGCTTTTAGTTGTTTCAAGACTTAAGCAGAATTAGAAATGTTTCCGAAATCAAATGTGAAATAAAAGAACTGTGACTTCAAATTCATACTTTTGATTTAACCAACCATCTCACAAAAACTCCCTTGGTTTTTTCACAGTCAGTTTTGGTTCTGACTATAAGTGATATTCTGTAATACAATTAATATTTTTACCTTTATTTTCAAAAGAGTCTGTAATTCTAGTATTGTGTTCCTTTTTACTCCGTCAGTAATTTAGGATGTTGTGTTTGTTCTTTGTTTTTTGTGTTATTTTTATTCTTTGTTCCCTCAGTTTTTGTTCTGCTTTGTATTTGTGCTAAAGCTTTTGGTATTAATTTTTAGTTTTATTGCATTGTGATTAGGGAATAGGTTCTGTAAGCTTCTGAACTTGGGAATGTATTGAAGTTTTCTTTGGTCTGTGAATTTTAATACTCCATGGAAATAGAAGGTGTTGTTTCCCTAGAGTCCATAGTTTAATATATACTCATGCAGTCTCATTAATTATTAATCAGGCCCTGCTATATTCTTACCTACCAGAGACTCAGATTATTATGATGGACCCTCACTACAGTGCTGTTTTTTTAAATGTATACTTCTTTTTGTTGATTCTTTCATCTTTCTTTAACAGGAGATTGATAGATTTTTTTGAAGTATAGTTGCTGTACAGTGTTATGTAAGTTACAGATATACAATGTAGTGAATCACGGGTTAAAGGTTATGCGCTATAGCTACTGTAAAATATTGGCTCTGTTCCCTAGTTGTGCAGTGTCTTCTGGACGCTTGCTTTATGCCTAATGGTTTGTATCTCTTACTTCCTTACGCTTCCTATACCACGCCTCTCCTGTTTCCTCTCCCCACTAGTAACCATTAGCATGTTCTCTATGTCTGTGAATCTGCTTCTTTTTTGTTATATTTGCTTATTTGTTGTATTTTTAGATTCTCCATGTAAGTGGTATCATGTAGTATTTGTCTTTCTGTCTGACTTATTTCACTTTATTATAATGCCCTCTAAGTCTGTCCATGTTGCTGCAAATGGCAAAATTTCAGTATCTTTAATGGCTGAGTTAATATTCTATTACATACACACACACACACACACACACACACACACACGTACATACATACATATATATGAAAGTTGTTCAGTTGTGCCTGACTCTGCAACCCCATGGACTGTAAGCCTGCCAGTCTCCTCTGTCCATGGAATTCTCCAGGCAAGGATACTGGAATGGATAGCTGTTCCCTTCTCCAGGCACCTTCCTGGATCTTACTTCCTTATCCTAGAAGATCTCCAGGGAATCCTCCCAACCCAGGGATCAAACCCAGGTCTCCGGCGTTGCTAGCAGTCTGAGCCACCAGGGAAGATACATACATAAATCGCTTTTTAATCTTTTTTATCCATTCATCTGTCAGTGGACATTTAGGTTGTTTCTATGTCTTGGCAATTGTGAATAGTGCTGCTATATACATGTGTCTTTACAAGTCAGTGTATCTGGTTTTTTGGATACATACCCAGAAGTGGAATTTCTGGGTCATATGGTAGTTTTATTTTTAGTGAGAAACCTCCATACTGTTCTCCATAGTGATTGCACCAATTTACATTCCCACCAACGATGTCCGAGGGTTCCCCTTACTCCACATCCTCGTCCGCATTGGTTGGTTGTGTTCTTTTTGATGATAGCCTTTCTGACAAGTGTGAGGTGCTATCTCATTGTGGTTTTTGATTTGCATTTCCCTGGTGATTAGTGATGCTGAGCATCTTTTCATATTCCTGTTGGCATCCTTATTTCCTCTTTGGAAAAATGTCTGTTCAGTTCTGCCCATTTTTTAATTTTTTTTTTAATGTTGAGTTGTGTGCACTGCTATTTTTGTTAGTTGTTTTATTGATACTTTTCAGATAAAAATTCATGACTACCTTCTACATTTTAAAAAATGTAAAATAAACATCTTTTTCCCATTTACTTTCCTTTGTCTTTAATTCTACTTTGTTGTATATAAATATTAGTCGTCTTAGTTTTTTAGATATATGTGCTGATATGTTTTTGCCCATTCTTTTATATTCTTTCTCATATTACTTTGTTTTTAGTTGTGTTTCTAAAATCAGCTTCTATTGGGTTTTTTGTTTGCTTTTCTTTCTTTTGTAATTTAACAAAATCCAAGATTGATTCTTTTTATCTTCAGTAGAGTAACCTATTCACATTTAAAATTTCTGCTTTTTAGACTTTGTTTTCACTTTGTTTAAATTTGCTTTCATTTTTTAGGTGTAGGAATTTACTTCTTTTTCTTCCATGACTTGAAAGTCTACTTAAGTCTACTAAAACTTTAATTTCATCAGAAAAAAAATGCTTAGGTCTAGATTTTGCTAAGCAGCAGCCTTTAGTTTTTCAAAAGAAAAATGTCTATCTTGCTTTGACTAAAAGTAATATGTGCTCATTTTTTAAAATATAATATTACTGAAATACAGAAGTATGAATTTTCTCATAATCTTCTTCTTAAAGATAACTACTAATAAATTTGTTGTATGTATTCTCTGAAATTTTATGATTATATATAATCATCATCTTCTAAGTTTTGAAATAAAGGGGATCATACATCCTTTACTGATTAAATAGCATGGTCATCTCACATTTCAGCAATGTGGAACTTAGATGAGTTACCTTGTCTGTGCCTCAGTTTTCTTGTACAAGAAGAGGAGTACTAACTTCCTAAAGCTTTTGTGCTGATGAAGTGAATTAGGGATTAATACCCAGAAAGTACTTACAATAGTGCCTGGCATGTTGTAAGCTTTCAAGGAGTATGTGCCATTCTCATTTTCATTTTGAATGATTCTGCATAGTATTTCAGGGAGAATATGCTGTATATATCTAAAAATCTCCCATGTACAGCATTTAGCTCAGTGTGTCACTTAATAAGACCTTGTATCTGACAAAATCTAATAGGCTTTTTATTTTCTACCCATTACTACTTTATATAAATGTGTGATTATTTATACTTGTTACATGGTATATCTTCTCTCTGAAGATTTATTTTTTAATCATATTTGCCTAAATAAAGGCTCACTTAACTTTACTTTTCATTATTCTTTTATGCCAAACTCCCCATTTTTGTGTTCTAATTTTGAATTCCTCTCTTTTGTTTCACTGGATCAGCAGTTCTCAAAGTATTATAGATCTCCTGGGGCCCCAGAGACCTTTCCAAGAGATTCATGAGGTCAAAACTCTTTTCATAATAGTATTAAGACTTTTATTTTCTCTTTTGATTGTGATACTTTTACTGATGGTGCAAAAATAAAAGTAAGTATACCTGCTGTGTGAATCAAGGCAGTGGCATCAAAATGTGTAACTGCCAGTTGTTGTGAACTTTGCCCACACACATGTGTAGTTGAAAAACAGGCCCTTGTTGAAGTACTACTAAGAATTTATTTCTATTAAATGTTTGTTAAAATTTTATATATTTATTTTTTGGCTGAGCTGGGTCTTTGTTGTGTGTGTGGGCTTTCTGTAGTTGCAGCGAGTGGAGGCTACTCTAGTTGCCGTGTTAAGGCTTCACACTGCGGTGGCTTCTCCCTTGTGGAGCGTGGGCTCTAGGTTGTGTTTGCCCAGTAGTTGCAGCGTGTGGGCTCAGTAGTTGTGGCACGTTGGCTTAGTTGCCCTTCAGCATGTGGAATCTGCCTAGACCAGGGATCAAACCCATGTCTCCTGCATTGGTGGGCAGATTCCCAACCCCTGGACTACCAGGGAAGCCAGGCTTTTATTAAATCTTGATTGTGGAGCGCACATCTTTACTATTCTGTGTGAAGATGTCCTACATTTGTTGGACTTGCAACTTAAACTAGCTGCTTTTATATGAAACTTTTAAATATATATATTTTTTTTATTGAAATAGTGGCTCAGACAGGAAAGAATCTGCCTACGACACAGGAGATTGAACCCAGGGTTCAATCCTGGGGTCGGGAAGATGCCCTGGAGAAGGGAATGGCAACCCACTCCAGTATTCTTGCCTGGAAAGTCCCATGGACAGAGGAGCATGGTGAGCTACAGTCTATGGGGTTACAGAGAGTTGGACACGACTGAGCGACTAATATACACACACACACAGAGTTGACTTACAGTGTTTCAAGTACACAGCAAGATGATTCCGTCGTACATATACACATTATTTTTGAAATTATTTTTCATTTTAGGTTATTGCAAGGTATTGACTGTAGTTCCCTGTGCTATGCAGTAAGTTTTTCCTGCTTGTTGCATATCTGTTTTTTGTTTTTTGTTTTAATTAGAAATCTAGCATTCTGTTCATGCTTAGTCAAACAAGTGGAATCAAAATGTCATAAATTTTTTAGTTAGGGAAAAACTCATGTTTTCTAAAATATATATGCTGTTTATATATATAAGTATATAAAAGCTTTTTCCCCTATGCTTGATAAAGGCTTGAGAAAGAACATAAAAAAAAAAAAGATGGAAAAATAAGTGAAATGAAATGGGAGCACTGAATATGAAATAGAAAAAGTGAAACAAACTAGATAAAAGTAAAAGATCATCAGATAGTCCAGTTGTTTTTAAACATGGCTGGCTCACTAGAAACGTATCTGGAACTTTGGAGGAAAAAAAAGCAATACTTGGGCATTTGTATTTTTCAGAAACTTACAAGATTTTAAAAAGTGATTAAAGGTTTTCCTATTCAATAGTAGTTTTGGTGATACAGAATTCTGTTATTTTTCTGTTGATCAATCATGATTACAGTGGTGGTAAGTGAGTAATAGTTATATAATCACAGTAGTAAAAGCTGTTCATCTGTTTTCACAATCAGTAGCCAGACAAAAAATAAAAGATAATTACAGTTGCAAGCCATAATGGGAACATGATTAACCTAACAGTATAAAATAAATGCATACATTTGTGGAGGTGGGGAGTCAAGGAGAGTGATGTGGTAAGTGAAAGAGCATAAATGCATGTTTTCATACAGCCTGTCTTTGTCTTTTGGTTGATGCATTTAAGCCATTTACATTTAAGGTAATTTACAACATATATATGGCTTCCCTGATGGCTCAGATGGTAAAGAATCCACCTGCAATGCAGTAGACCTGGGTTTGATCTTTTGGTTGGGAAGATCCCCTGGAGGAGGGCATGGCAGCCCACTCCAGTATTCTTGCCTGGAGAATGCCCGTGGACAGAAGATCCTGGTAGGCTACAGTCCATGGGGTTGCAAAGAATCAGACATGACTGAGTAACTAAGCACAGCATATTATCCTGTTACCATTTTCTTAATTGTTTAGGGTTTATTGTCTGTCCATCTTTTTCTTCTTTTGTTTCCTGCCTAGAGAAGTTCCTTTAGCACTTGTTGTAAAGCGAGTTTGGTGGGGCTGAATTCTCATTTGCTTCCTTGGAAAGCTTTTGATTTCTCCATCAAATCTGAATGAGAGTCTTGCTGGGTAGAGTATTCTTATTTGTAGGTTGTTCCTTTTTATCACTTTAAATATATCGTGCCATTCCCTTCTGGCTTGTAGCTTTTCTGTTGAGAAATCAGCTGCTAACCTGATGGGAGTTTCCTTGTTTGATGTTTTTCCCTTATTGGTTTTAATATTTTATCTCTGTCTTTAATTTTTGTCAGTTTGATTACTGTGTGTCTTGGTGTGTTCCTTCTTGGGTTATCCTGCCTGGGACTCTGTGCTTCCTGGGCTTGGTTGACTATTGCCTTTCCCATGTTAGGGAAGTTTTCAGCTATTAACCTCTTCAAATATTTTCTCAGGTCCTTTCTCTCTCTCTTCTCTTTCTGGAACCCCTATAATGCAAATGTTGGTGAATTTAATGTTGTCCCAGAGGTCTCTTGGGCTTCCCTTGTGGCTCAGCTGGTAAAGAATCCACCTGCAATGTGGGAGACCTGGGTTCAATTCCTGGGTTGGGAGAAGGGAAAGGTTACCCTCTCCAGTATTCTGGCCTAGAGAATTCCATGGACTGTGTAGTCCATGGGGTCACAAAGAGTCAGACATGACTGAATGACTTTCACTAAAGAGGTCTCTTAGGCAGTCTTTTTTTTTTTTTTTTCTTTTTTCTGTATTCTGTTCTGAATCGGTGCTTTCCACCATTCTGTTCTCTCGATCATTTATCCATTCTTCACCTCAGGTATTCTGCTGTTGATTCATTCTGGTGTATTATTCATCTCTGTCTGTTCTTTAGTTCTTGTAGGTTTTTGGTAAACACTTCTTGCATCTTCTCGATTGTTTTCCCGATATCCTGGATCATCTTCACTATCATTATTCTGAATTCTTTTTCTGCAGGGTTGCCTGTCTCCACTTAATTTTGTTGTTTTTTCTGGGGTTTTATCTTGTCCCTTCATCTGGGATGTAACTTTCTGCTTTTTCATCCTGATTAACTTTTTGTACTGTGGTTTTCATTTTAGCCACTGTGAAACTGTGATTCTTCTTGCTTCTGTCTGCTCTCTAACGGAGGAGGCTAAGATGCTTGTGTAAGCTTCCTGATGGGAGGGACTGGTCATGGGAAAAACCAGGTCTTGTTCTGGTGGGCAGGGCCTTGCTCAGTTATGCTTTAATCCAGTTTTCTGCTCATGGGTGGGGTTCCCCACCCCACCCCACCCCAATTTGTTGTTTGGCCTGAGGCGACCCAGCCCTGATAGCTCTATGATAGGATTAATGGCAGCCTCCAAGAGGGCTTATGCCAAGGGGGACCTTCCAGGACTGCTGCTGCCAGTGCTCTTGTCTCTGTGGTGAGCTCCCGCTGAGCCCTGCCTCCGCGGGAGACCCTCCGACACTAGCAGGTAGTTTTGGTTCAGTCTCACGTGCGGTCACTGCTCCTTTCCTCTGGGTCTTGGTGAGTGCAAGGTTTTGTGTGTACCCTCCAAGACTCGAGTCTCTTTTTTCCCCCCAGTCCTGTGGAAGTCCTGTAATCAAATCCCACTGGCCTTCACTGTCAGATTCCCTGGGGATTCCCAATCCCTTTGTTGCTTCCCCAGGCTGGGAAGCCTGACTCAACCTTCACAACAGTGGAAGAGCTTCTTTGGTATTATGTTTTCTAGTTTGTGGGTCACCCACCCAGCGGGTATGGGATTTGATTTTATTGTGTTTGCACCCTCCTACCATCTCACTGCGGCGGCTTCTTTGTCTTCAGACATAGGGTATTTTTTTTGGTGGGATTTAGTGTCTTCCTGTTGATGGTTGTTCAACAGCTAGTTGTGATTTTGGCCCTCTCACAGGAGGAGATAAGCACACGTCCTTCTAGTCCACCATCTTGAACTGGAAGCCCACATCAGTTTTTTTTTTGTTTGGTTGGTTGGTTTGTTTCGTTTTTAACCAACTGATTACATTATGAGTTCAGTTATTCAGATTTGGATATTTGGCAGATACTGTCTTGAGGATGAATTTAATGAGACTCAATTCAAGGAAAACAGGTGATAATTTTTATTGCCAATGACAAAATTCAGATTTTCAGAGAAAACTAAAATTTTGGAACATTTACCTCTGCCGTTCTGAGCTTGACAACTTCCCAGTACTTAAAGACTTTTTCAGTGAGATCTGATATGATATCAATGAATGTGATGTTTTGCTGTTGTATAAAGAAAGTTGTCAACATCAGGAAGATTTGCATAACTAAATATAAACCAATATATTCTAATATATGGGTAATCCAGTATATTCTAAATGGCCAGTTCAGGAGATTACAGAATCATGCTGCATGGATATTTATTATAATGTCAAGAAGAATATCCATAATCAACTAAAAAGACTTAAAATTTTTTTTACTTGTTAAAACTACATATCTTCAGGAGGCCAAATTTTTCTTCATATATTTCAGCCAAAAGAGTATGTCAAAATAAATTGAATGTGGAAGCAGATATGAGAATCAGCTGTCCTCTATTGAAGCAAGCATTTAAAAAATTTACAAAAATAATATACAGTACCACCCTTCTCAATTTTGGGGTGGGGGAAATATGGTTATTTTTATTAAAATTGCATTTATATTAGCATGTAATGTCATTATTTCTATATGAATTAATCAACATTTAAAAAGCTTTCTAATTTCACATTCAGTAAATACCTACAGATATAATCCCCCTTAAAAAAAAAAGTTGTTTGGGATCTTGGAACTAAAATGTTGGCAAATACTGCCCTAGAAGTCTTAAGATTTTCCTCACCTTTTTCTCCCACTCAGGGGAGCACAGGTGATATATTTTCTGATTTGCTGATTCCCAAGACTGCCTTTACACATGAAGATTGATTTGCATAACGTATTCTTTCCAAACTGGAGATCAGAGATTCTCAACCTTCTGCCTACCCTCCAGCACCTCACACATCTCCCATTAGTATTAGTGTCAGTAACTCCTCAGGGGATTGTATCTCATATCCAAGCCTCCCTTGGATACCTTTATTGTAGATTGTTCCTCCCTCTTTAAAACTCTGTGTTGTGGAGAGGTCAAAATAAAATTGGGCTAATTTAATTTTCTTTTGTATTAATGTATTTTTCTTTTTTACACGTTTTGTTTTTGCTTTATTCTTATAAAAAATTGAAAAGCTGTATTGATGGAGAGGATATGTTCAGTTTTGTTTGTAATATAATTAGCTTTTATGGTCAGCAGACTCAGGTCTTTCTTGAGCTCAAAAAAACTTACTTTTATGACTATTTCTGTTCCCTTTGTTCTGTTTCTGTGTTTATAGGTTTGAACTTTTGACATACCAATTATCCTTTTTTTTTTAGTTAATTTTATTTCTTTATCACCTTTATATTCTGGAAGATAAGCTTGTTCCCAATACTTTATTTAATTTTTCTTGAGTAGTGCTGCCCAGTTCTACTGACTTTGGTGCAGATTTTAATTTTGCTATTACAGTTTTCATTTTCTTGCTACATTTTACTTTCTTAGCCAACTTGCTTTTCCAATCAGCTGGCATCTCAGTTTGTTCACTGTGTATGTTTGCCGGTTTTCTTCTTAAAATACCTGTTTCAAAGAAACCATGTCTTTTGGATTCCATTTTGGTCACACTATAAGTGCTTGCTAAAATTTAATTTCTTGAGATTCAACGTGATATTCCTTTTCTTTTGCTTAAATGATTAATTTTTATGCATTCCCATATTGTTTTTCTTCTGTTACTTATCTTTTAAAGTGGGAAAGCTGTCCAGTTTCAGGGTACATGAACAAATAGGATGTGGTGATTGCTTCTGCCTCGTGTGCTAGAATTCTAGTTGGAGGTGACTTTGTTGGCCTGATATGAGATCTTTTATGCTTTATATTGATATTGCCTGCTTCTAATAAACTTCAGAAAAAATTCTTCAGACGTGAATGTGCCTTAGGTCTCTGACTCTGTCTCTGCATAAGATGATCCTTTGTGAGTAGAGAAATAGTAGATCACTTTTTCTCTCTCATGGGAGCAGGCTCTGCAGCTAAGAATGAATATGCAAGTAGTTTTCTGAACTTTTTTTTGGATTATCCTTTCCTGCTTGTTTTCCCAGAAGTTAGGACAGGCATATCAGAAAATGTTTCCCTCAGAATATGTTACTTATACTGGAGTTCAGTTTACTTTCAAGTCTGTGGACATAATTCAGATAATGTCAGAACTTGTAAACATTTATATTAGCACTGGGGTTTAATGTGTCCTTTTGGGGTTTAACTTTAATCTCTTCATTATGTCAAAATCATATAAAATTACTTTCGAGGTATGAAATATTCTATTCTCTTTTTTGCAGTTCTTGACTGTTAGATAAAGGAAATCTCAAGCATTTCATTGAAACTATGGATGATAGAATGTTATGCTTGGGGCCATATGGGAAAGGATGATTAGAAAAGAGTGTGACGAACTAGATCTAAGATAGTTTGAATGGTAGTACGCAAATACAATACCTATCTCTTTATGCAGCAAATTGAAGGAAGCTTTCCTGACACTGGTGGGGCTCATTCCCTAGTCTTTTTCTTATTTAATTTTTAAATAAATGTCTTTAGGTGACCATAATGAGGATAGGGGAGATACAACTGGAGGGAGGGGCAGATGAGGACTAACAAAACTCTTTTAATAAAATCTAGAAAGAACTTGGGAGCCTGGAAAAAGAAGGTGACTTTTTTAAGATGCAGTTTAATAGCAGTTTATGTAATGGCCCTCCATGTATACTCAGAAAGTAACTGAAATTCAAGATGACAGCAAATCATATAGAAAAAAAATCTCATTTTAGTACCATGGCTACTAAGCAGTAATCTAATGAAAGGGGGAACTCCTTGTTCCATGTGTCCCCAAAGAACAGGATCAAAACCAGTAAGCAGTGAACTTTACAGCATTTAAAGCAGGGATAGACTGACTTGTAAGGTCTTGAATTGTCTTTCATTAGAGATTCAGTTGTATGCTGGGCATACACAAGCAAGGATTCAGATGCAGTATGAGCGGTTGAATTAGATGACAGAGTCCTTTCCAGCAGTGAGATGTGGCTTTCAGACACTCTTACCAGTGGTTTTTAAATACCTCTTTATATTTGTTTTGTATATGTTTTGATAAGCAAAAGGTTACATAGTGTGACAAACATGGTATAAATGAATATGCTAATTCTTTAAATTGGACTCATATACAAGTCACCCATAGACATGGTAGGTAGGCAGTATAAGGCATTGTCCTTTAATGGGTGTTATCATCGAAATGGCATACACCTAATGAAATAAAGGTAAATGTAGTAAAAGACATATAAATAAGAACTAGAAGAACTAAACGGAGGAAATTGTTTATCAAGAGTATCAAGGGTGGAAGGCGGGGAAAGTATCAGGTAAAAGTTTCATAGAGAAAATAGATCTTCAGGGGCAATGGAATTTCAGTAGACCAAGAAGAGCAACAAAGTGAAGTTTCCCAGATACGTTGGGAGCAGTGTGTCTGAGAATAAAAAAGTCCAGAATGGTAAGTTGGTGTTTAAGATGACTTGAGTATCGTGGCAAAGATTTTCTGTTTAACAAAAGGGAGCAGGTGAAATGTTTTTGCGTGAGGAAGAGGTGTGACCAGTGTTCTTGTGTTACTCTTCAGGAACATTGATTTACGTTTTTTAAATTGTTGAAAGTGGGAAAATTGATTGGAAAACTATTCAAATGAGAACTATTGAGACCTCTGATAATATTATCAGTTAACATTTATTGAGTGCTTCCTATACCAGATATATTACCTTATTTCAGTGAAGCCTTGCGGCAACAGGGGCTTCTCTGGTAGCTCAGCTGGTAAAGAATCTGCCTGCAGTGCAGGAGACCCCAGTTCAATTCCTGGGTCAGGAAGATCCACTGGAGAAGGGATAGGCTACCCACTCCAGTATTCTTGGGCTTCCCTGGTGGCTCAGATGGTAAAGAATCTGCCTGCAATGCAGGAGGCCTGGGTTTGATCCTTTGGTTGGGAAGATCCCCTGGAGAAGGAAAAGGCTACCCACTCCAGTATTCTTATCCATGGACTATATAGTCCATGGGGTCGCAAAGAGTTGGACACGACTGAGTGACTTTCAGTTCAGTTCACAGCAACAGTGTATTATAGGTGCTTTCCAAATGAGCACCTGGATTTCCTGTTGGCCTATGAAAATTCCATATAGCATAATATATTATTTAATTTCTCCAGATACCACTCTCTTACATATCCATACATCTGCACTCTCCAAATCAGTAGACACCTTGTTGAATACTGTTATTCCTTAATTTAGCATTTTAGAATATGCTGTTATAATTAGCAGTCAAAACAAATTTTTATTAAAGATTTAAAAGAACCATGTTGAGAATTATGCTACAAATGAAAAAGTATAAGATGTGGTGTCTGACCCCTAAGGCCATTGAATTAACAATACAAGATATAAATAGATGAAAAGTTAAATTGCAGTAAAAGATGAATTGCCAACAAAGTTGTCGAACATTAAGTTCATTAAGGTTCCTCTGTATTTTGTGGTAATTAACTAAATGGCATTCATTTATTTGCATGCTAGCTTCCCAAGAAGGTAGCAAATTCTTTTAATCAGAGTTCAGCCTTCCTATTTTATCCCAAGCAAGTAGCACAGTGCCTAACTTATAGTAGGCGTAGTAAATGTTGAATTAGATGGATTGCAAGTAGTATGTCTTTTTCAAAGACCATATTGCATCTTTTTAAAAACCATTGCCTACTTTTGTTAGCAAAACAACTCTAAGAATAGGTTTGAAAAGAAGTTTTTTACTTTGAAATGTAGATGTATTTTTAACATGATTCGTGTTGTTGTATTAAACCTTCCTGTTTGATCCAGTTTGTGTGGAAAGTTAAATGTACCTATGTAGCAGCCATTTTCTGCTTCCAGTCTCTTAAGCTACTACTTTGTTTTGTGGCCAGAAGTATAGAAACACCTGTTTTCCCTGGTCTCAAATATAAGGGGGGAACAGTTGTAGACTTAAGAGGCCATCTGCTCCAGCTGCAGAGTTTTCCAAGGTCCTCCAAGCTTCTTGCTTCCTCATTGTGAGCAGTAGCAGAGGTAACTTAGCACTAAGGGTTTCTGTCTGGTGGTCTTCCCACTGTTTAAATACTACTTCCCATCATAAAGTAGAAAAGTTAAAGGAAAGGGTTCCTAACTTCTCAGGGATCATGGTACCCTTTGAGAATCTGATGAAAAGTGACCTGGGCTCTTTACCTAGAAAATGTATACACACAAAAGAATTTGTAAGCTTTTTGAAAGTCTCTTCACTGATTGTCAAGTAGAATATATTATATATAGAAACAAAATAGCTTCAAAACAGATTTCTTGGTACAAGAAAAATATAGTAAAAAGTATAATTTTAATGTAACAAAAATCTGTTGTATATTTAACAACCAACAGGCTTCACATTGCAATGACGGAAAGGAGAGTAAAATGATACTGGATAAATTATTCTTGCTAAAAAGGGAAAAGTGAAGCTAAACCAGCCTGGATGTGTTGACAAATTATGTTTGTCAGCCTGCTTTACCTGAACTGTATGTGGTAAACAGAAGCTGTGTGCAGTTATTTGTCACCTGCCTGGTTATTTACACACCCATCATGGTGAGAATTTATTGCTGTCCAACTCTATGACACATGATATGATTCTATTACATAATGTTATTGCATGATATCTTTAAAAACATAAAAACTATCACTGAAGAAGTAATCAAGGTGTATACTATTACTGGACTATAAAGCTAACCAGTTTTTATCAACTGAATTATATATGATAATCAGAATTCATAACCAGGATCTCAAAAATTAGTTTTAAACATCTGCTGCTGCTGCTAAGTCGCTTCAGTCGTGTCCGACTCAGTGCGACCCCACAGACGGCAGCCCACCAGGCTCCCCCATCCCTGGGATTCTCCAGGCAAGAACACTGGAGTGGGTTGCCATTTCCTTCTCCAATGCGTGAAAGTGAAGTCGCTCAGCCGTGTCTGACTCTTAGCGACCCCATGGACTGCAGCCTACCAGGCTCCTCCATGGGATTTTCCAGGCAAGAGTACTGGAGTGGGGTGCCATTGCCTTCTCCAAACGTCTCCTAGAAGTGGACAAATCAGAAGAGGAAACAACAAAGAAATAGAGAGCAGAAGGAAAACTACTATAACGTGGTGTCCCTAAAGCCAGGGGAAGAGAGGGTGCTTTAAGCGGGGAGAAGTGATCCACTTTGTCATGTTGGGACCTCAGTTAAGGTGAGGGCTAAGAGATAACCTTTGCATTTCACAACATGGAGGTCTTTGACGTCAGCAAAAATGGCTATAGTATAATAATGAGGGTGGAAGCCAGATTAGAACAGGAAGTAAGAAACCAGAGATAGCAGATATTCACAATTGTTTTGGCAAGTTTAGCTATGAAAAGGAGGAGAAAGAATAGTAACTAAAAGGTGGATGTCAAGCCTAAGGATAGATTTTATGTTGCTGTTGCTTTTTTAATGGAGTTGTGAGTGGCATATTCTGATGAAAGGGAGCAAGTAGAGCAGGAGAGGTTGAAAACACAGGCAAGAAAAGGGATAACAAAGGAATGAGTTTTTTTGTAAGACAACAAAAAAGGGTGATACCAAAACTTACGTGAGGGATTACCTTTAGATAGGAAAGGATTTGTCAGTTGCAGGAAAATAGAAATTCAGGAGGGAATTCATGTCTGAAGACCATTTTCTGTTTGGAGAAGAATACAAGGTTATCTGAGAATAAAAAGGAAGGAGGAGGCTTACAAAAAGTGGAAGAGGTTTAAAATAGTCTCTGTGCAAGGTGTAAAAGCAAGAAAAACAGGAACGTGGTAAGATTGCCATGTAATGCTAAGGGACCTGTTGAAATTGTGCATCTCTCACTTCTATCCCCAGAATCTGGGAGACAAAATTAGGGTTAGATTTTTCTCCGTAGCTGGTAACGTTTCATGAAGTTAGAATGAAGGTGAAGAATATGTCTGACATCCTCTCTTCTGATCGCTGATGCCTGCCAAGAGTGAGGAGAAAGGAACTAGATAGAGCACTGCCTACCTTCCCTATTTCACCACCACTACTGAGGTTAACACTCTCCAGCTGCTGGGGAGCTGGTTAAATTGTCATTCCAATCCCTCTGTCAGTAAACATAGCACTGGTCTCACGTTACTGCTGCTATTACTGGGTAAGTAATGCATTATCAGTAGTTGCTTGAAGTAGAAGATCGTGTGTATGACTTACTTCCAAGTCTGTCACTTGAGCGATTTCACATTCATTCAGTATAAAAGCTTCTATTATGTAAAATTTACTATGTATCAGAAACTATCTAGGCATTAGAGCTACAAAACTAACTAATAGTGACATGATGTGTGGCCTGCTTTCATAGAGGATACAGATAGAGGCAGGTTGAGTTGAATGTGAAGCAGGGAAATACATACAAGCTGCTTTGCGCACCCCTGTGAAGGTCATATTACTCAAAGATGACTTTAGAGGAAGTTTGATTAAAGCTTGATTCTAAAGGATTAGTAGGAATTAACTGGGTAAAAGACAGTGGAAAGGAATGGGGTCGGCATAATGGGGCTGAAAGTTGAGGTGCTGAGTAAGATTTTTTTTTTCCAGCAGTGCAGACAATTGTTTTGATACCTGAAGCCCACCCAGCTAGTAGGGGCCATACTGATCTACACTTATTCCACCTTAAAACTTTTCTTCGATCTAGTTTCTTGAGTTATAGAATACAGAGGTCAGGAGCTTTTCATTTAGCATTAACAATGAAATAACTTGACCCCAAGTAGCTTTTCCTTTTAAGTCTCCCATGAAGGTACTGTTAGTCATTACTGCCCCTCTTCTACATCAAATTTTAGTTAGCATCAAGAATAGAGCCACAGAGACTTGATTTAGGAAAATCTATGTTATTAAGGTATAATTTAAATGCAAGAAATTGCAGATATTTAAAGAGTGCAACTGGATAAGTTTTGACATGTATACAATCATGAAACCATCACCACAGTCATAATAATGAATTTGGTGGATTCCATCACCCTCAGGTGCCCTTTCGTAGTCCCTCCCTTCCATAGTACCCCAGTAAGCAACTACTATTCTGCTTTTTTATTAGTATATATTAGTTTCCGTATTTTATATCTTTATGCCAGTACCATACTTTATTGATTACTGCAGTTTTCAATAATTTTTGAAGTCAGATATTGTTAGCTCTCCAGTTTGTTCTTTCTTTTCAAAGTTGTTTTGGCTGTTCTAGATTGTTTTTCCACATGAAATTTAGGGTCAGTTTGTCAAAGTTTTTTTTTTTTTAAAGCCTGCTAGGATTTTAATTGGTATTGCGTTGAATCTGTATATCAATCTGTGGAAAATTAACATCTTTGCAATATTCAGTCTCCCCACCCATGAATGTGCTTATCTCTCCATTTATTTATTTAGATCCTCTCTTAATTCCTCTCAACAGTGTTTGGTGATTTTAAGTATATAGGTATTGTATTTTTTGTTAAGACTTATTACCAGATATTTTATAAATTTGTATGCTATTGTAGATAATACTGGTTTTAGTTTTTATTTGTAATTATTAACTGCTGGTGCTATATTAAAATGCAGTTGAGTCAGTATATTGATCTTTTGTTCTTTAACATTGCTAAAATTACTTATTCTAGTAGCTTTTTGGTAGATTCCATTGGACTTTGCTCTACATAGCTATCATCATCTGTAAACAAAGACAGTTCCACTTCTTCCTTTTCAGAATGGATGAGGTTGGTTTGTTCCCTGGTTGCAGTGCTCAGAACCTCTAGGACAGTGTAGAATATAGGTGATAGAAAAAAGATGTCTTGTCCCGGTTTTAGGAGAAAAGCATTCATTCAATCTGTCACCAGTTAAGTATGATGTTAATTGTACTGTCTCTGTAGAGGCCCTTCATTAGTCCAGAGAAATGTCCTTCTTTTCCTAGTTTGCTGAGCTTTTATCAGTAAAGGATGTTGGATTTTGTCAGATGCTTTTTGAGATGATTGTACGGTTTTTCTTTTTTCAGTTTGTTAAAATGGTGAATTATGTGGACTGTCTCTAAATACTCAACCAACCTTGTATTCCTGGGATAAATACTACTTAATCATGGCCTCTTGTACTTTTATACATTATTTGATTGAATTTGCTAACATTGTTTAGAGTTTGTGTTCGTGAGGGACATTATCCTGTGCTGTTCCTGACTTGTAATGTCTTTGTCTCAGAATCAGAGTATGTTGGCCTCAAAGAACACATTTTGGCCTTCCTATTATTTTGGAAGAGTGTGCAGAATTATTATTATTCATTTTTTCTTAAGTGTTTGGTAAAAATTACCAGTGTAGCCATCTGTGACCTGGGAGTTTCTTTGGGGGAAGATGGTCTGTAAAATCTGATATTAGCATTTTCTGTGTTTTATTTTCCCCCTAATCATTCTAGCTAGAGATCTATCAATGGTATTGATCTCAAAGAAATAGCTTTTGATTTCTATTATTTTTCTGTTTTCCATTTCATTGGTTTCTGCTCACTTTGAATTTATTTTTTTTTAATAGACTTTATTTTTTAGAGCATTTTCAGGTTTGCAGCAGGGTACAGAGATTTCCATATGTCTTTTTCCCATGCATTTTCTTACGGTAGAAGGACAAAGATGGTTAATTCGAGACCTTTCTACTTTCCCAATATAGGTATTTAGTACTATAAATTCCTCAAAGGCCTACAGAAGAAGATGCTTTCTTTCCTGTCAGTCACACTAAGCCTTTCCAGTATTGTCATTTTTGTCTGCTAAAATAAGAATTGTAAAGGCAGCATCTGCAGGGATAAAGGGAGTTTAAACTCACAACTGTTCCTTTTCATATGCCTTTTGCACATTTATACCAAGTTGAGAAGGACGGTATCACATATTTTAATTCAGGAACACTACTTTTGACAAAGCTGTCTTACTGACTACTGCAGTTATTTCTTTACTTTGTTCCACTGAAAAGGCCTATCTAGTTAATCCTCTCCAGTTAATAATTAGCATGAATAATGGAAAGGAAGTGAAAGGAAAACTAGTTTTATCTAAATCATTTTAAGCAATACTTCTTTGCCTCAAACAAAGCCTCACATTTCTGCAGTTGTGAATATAGATTAAGCTGGTACTCCAGGTTGGCCTTACTTTTAAATTTGTTTCTGAATATAAAGTATAATAAGTCATATCTTTATATTTCAGCCATTATTCTGAACCTTCATTAACCTAATTTTGGATAGTCTTTTAGAACTAGTGTGAATCAATCCACAGCAATAATACTTAACCTTTATTAAACATACTACCTTGTCTAGTACTGTGTTAGATACTTTGCATGGATTATTTCATTTGATGATACACTAAAATCCAGTGAGGTGTGTTTTTAGTCCCATTTTATAGATGGGAGTAAAAATGGGAAGAAAACAAAGATTTTGAAAGTAGTCTTAAGGTCCTACAACTCTGGTAGAATTGGAGCTCTTCCCCAGTCTCCAGTGATATTAAGTATGTTATACACCTTCTTTCTGCTGCTGCTAAGTCACTTCAGTCGTGTCCGGACTCTGTGTGACCCCATAGACGGCAGCCCACCAGGCTCCCCCGTCCCTGGGATTCTTCAGGCAAGAACACTGGAGTGGGTTGCCATTTCCTTCTCCAGTGCATGAAAGTGAAGTCGCTCAGTCGTGTCCGACTCTTGGTGACCCCATGGACTGCAGCCTACCAGGTTCCTCCGCCCATGGGATTTTCCAGGCAAGAGTACTGGAGTGGGGTGCCATTGCCTTCTCCCACACCTTCTTTCTACTAATGTGTTAATTTACTGTATAAGGAGCCTTGTTGTTGTTCAGTCGCTCACTTGTGTCAGATTTTGTGACCCCATGGACTGCATCATGCCAGGCTTCCCTGTCCTTCACCATCTCCCAGAGTTTGTTCAGACTCATGTCCCTTGAGTCAGCGATGCCATCCAACCATCTCATCCTCTGTCATCCCCTTCTCCTGCCTTCAATCTTTTCGAGCATCAGGGTCTTTTCCAATGAGTCGGCTCTTCGCATCAGGTGGCCAAAGTATTGTAGCTTCACCTTCAGCATCACAGTCCTTCCAGTGAATATTCAGGGTTGACTTCTTTTAAGGTTGACTGGTTGGATCTCCTTGCAGTCCAAGGGACTCTAAAGAGTCTTCTATAGCACCACAGTTTGAAGGCATCAGTTCTTCGACACTCAGCCTTTTTTATTATCCAGCTCTCACATCCCTACATGACTACTGGAAAAACTATATAGAACTTTGTAGGCAAAGTAATGTTTCTGCTTTTTAATACACTGTCTAGGTTTGTCATTGTCTTCCAAGGAGCAAGTGTCTTTTAATTTTGTGGTTGCAGTCACCAACCGCAGTGATTTTGGAGCCCAAGAAAATAAAATCTGTCACTGCCATTGTTTCCCCACCTTAATCTTTAGTTCCTCTTCGCATTCTGCCATAAGGGTGGTATCATCTGCATATCTAAGGTTATTGATATTTCTCCCAGCAATCTTGATTTTAGCTTGTGCCTCACCCAGCTCAGCGTTTTCCATGATGTACTCTGCCTGTAAGTTAAATAAACAGGGTGACAGTATTCAGCCTTGACATACTCCTTTCCCAATTTGGAAACAGTTTGTTCGTTGTTCCATGTCTGGTTCTAACTGTTGCTTCTTGACCTGCATACAGGTTTCACAGGAGGCAGGTCAGGTGGTCTGGTATTCCCATCTCTTTCAGAATTTTCCACAGTTTATTGTGATCCACACAGTCAAAGGCTTTGGCATAGTCAATAAAGCAGAAATAGATGTTTTTCTGGAACTCTCTTGCTTTTTCGATGATCTAGTGGATGTTGGCAATTTGATCTCTGGTTCCTCTGGCTTTTCTAAATCCAGCTTGAACATCTGGAAGTTCATGGTTCACGTACTGTTGAAGCCCGACTTGGAGAATTTTGAGCATTACTTTACTAGCATGTGAGATGAGTGCAACTGTGTGGTAGTTTGAGCATTCTTTGGCATTGCCTTTCTTTGGGATTGGAATGAAAACGGACCTTTTCCAGTCCTGTGGCCACTGCTGAGTTTTCCAAATTTGTTGGCATATTGAGTGTGGCACTTTCACAGCATCATCATTTAGGATTTGAAATAGCTCAACTGGAATTCCATCACCTCCACTAGCTTTGTTCATAGAAAAATGCTTTCTAAGGCCCACTTGACTTTGTCTTTTAGGATGTCTGGCTGTAAGTGATCATACCCTCGTGATTATCTGGGTCGTGAAGATCTTTTTTGTACAGTTCTTCTGTGTGTTCTTGCCACCTCTTCTTAATATCTTCTGCTTCTGTGAGGCCCATTCATTTCTGTCCTTTATTGTGCCCACCTTTGCATGAAATATTCCCTTGGTATGTCTGATTTTATTGAAGAGATCTCTAGGCTTTCCCATTCTATTGTTTTCTTCTGTTGCTTTGCATTGTTCATTTAAGAAGTCTTTCTCTCTCCTTACTATTCTTTGGCACTCTGCATTCAGATGACTTGAATAAACAATCCATTAGAAGTTACTGCTGTGAATTACTCATATCCTCTTAACTGAAAAAGGTTGTTTTATCATCGAGGAATTAAAAAGGAGAAAAATTATTTTTTATTAAATTCTTGACATAGAGACAATATATTTAAAACATACATCTGGCCTGGAACTCAGAAACACTGTGTGTAATTTAGTTTCCTGACTTAATGCTATGAGGCCTCCACTGATTGTTGTGATAGGCAGGTGGTTTTACCTCTTGGAATGCTTTCTTTTTTTTTTTTAAAGTACCAGCCCTTGAGAAATAAGATGATAACGCTAGTTTTCTGGAGGATGTAAAACCCAGGGGTAAACTTTTTCCTTAAGGGAAAAAAATACCTCTGTATATTTAGTGATTTCAAATTGTTTGAATTTAATGATTTTATTGTTTGTAAAATAGATGCTTTATCTATATAATGACCCTTAACCTTAAAATGAAAATACTGAGTAATGGATTTGACTCAGTATTTAAATAAATATTTATTTACATAGGTAGCTTATAATAATAGCTAATCCTATATCTGTTAATTTTAGCTATACCACCTTATTTTCAGTGCTTTGCATGGATCAGTTACTTTAATTCTCACAACTCCATTAAATGTATGTTTAATCATGTGATTATTAGATTACTATCTGCCTCCCACACTGGGTGGTAGGCTCTGTGGAATCAGAAACCATCTCGGATTTTGTTTACCATTGTTCACTCTGTTCACAGAGCTGACCATACAATAGAGCTTAAATTTGAATGAATGAATGAAATGAATTCTTAATAGCTAATACTGATTACCTTTTGATAGTGATGTCTGCCTCCATCAAAGTAGTGATGCTTTCTCTGAAGTATTAAAATACATGTTATATGATCTGTGTAAAATCGTTATTTAAACTCAACATTTTTTCTTTGCTGGTCACATCTTGACATCATGGTGATTAAAATTCCTTAGAAATAGAGCACAATCATATATTTCATTACATTTAGCTTTTTTTTTTTAAATTGTTTTCAGCTTGACTAATGGTTTGAATTGCAGTCATACTGTGTGCTAACCATTGTGCAGAATTTAATTTCAAGTTCTTGGTTGCTTGTTTCACTTTGCAGGTAATGTAATTCTTTGACGAAACCCTTGTAGCTTTAAGAAAGTAAAGCTACCAGGTGCTTCATTTCCCTTCTTCAGTCTACCATCCTTACGAATACTGTTTTCATTTGGCTTCTAAGGGAGAAGATGTCAACCGGACACTAGAAGGTGGAAGAAAGCCTCTTCATTATGCAGCAGATTGTGGACAGCTTGAAATTCTGGAATTTCTGCTGCTGAAAGGAGCAGATATTAATGTATGTAAAGAACATTGTCATTCTAGAAAAAAAATTCCTGTTGCATGCTATTGGGTAGTTGTTTTCAGTAGATTTGTAAAATAGTTACTGGTGGAAATCTCATGTGAAAGTAAGAATATAGTCTGAAATTTTGCTGAATTTCTGTAGCTTAGAAATACATGGTTGTGATTTTTTTTTTAATAAGCAGAACAAGTTTATTTTTTTAAACTGATAAAATTTGGGGGTGGGGGACACAGGATAGATAGATTCATGCTTCCTTTTCATGTTCTAAAGCAGTCTGAGAGTTAGCACTATCTGTAGGTAGCAAATGGCTATCACCCAGTGGAGGATAGGCCCTGTAGTCATACGGAAAATCTAAAAGTGGATTTTTGGACAACAGTCAGGCAGCATTTATCTCTTAATTCTTGCCTTTTGTAGCCTCTGCATTTCAGAGTTTCAGAAAAATGTTTAAGTAACCATAAAGAGCAAGTGAGATGAACTTTTCACATCTCAGGGGCTGCCATGTCACCTGGCCCAATTTTGGGCATCTGTTACCTCTTCATACTGGCGAGCCTACAGTAGTGGGGGGTTGAGGCTCAGAGAGGTTAAGTAACTAGTCACACAGTTAAGTGCCAGAGTCCAGATTTGAGCTGGGGTCAAAGTCCTGCTCCCTCTGTTTCACCGGCTTCTAAGGAGAAACTGCTTGTGGGCCTAGGCCTCTGTCAGCTCTGTAAGAGGCTAAAAATGGGAGAACATTGATTTTCAGTTATTTATAAGCATTCCCTAATGATCTAGAGAGAAGGAAGAAATGAAAAATGGATAAAGTGATCTATATCTCATTCTTTCATAGGCTCCAGATAAACATCATATCACACCTCTTCTGTCTGCCGTCTATGAAGGTCATGTTTCCTGCGTGAAATTGCTTCTGTCAAAGGTGAGGTCAATTGCTGGTTTTTATTGTTTTATAACTGTTCAAGCTAAGTAATTGGTTATTAATTTACTTAAATTTTGTGTGGCATCAGGAACAGAAAAATTAGAGGTAACAGCCAAAATTGAAGACTAGAGCAATGTTGCTTGAAAGAGCTGATCCACACGCTGTTACCAGTTCTTACTGGGTAAAGAGCCTGAGCTAGAAAATAAGTCAACACAGTCTCCTTCATCAAGAATATCCTGCAATTTTCTTTTTAAAAGTTAGCTGAACTAGACATTGTACTTAATACAGAAAATGTTGTCCTGTGCTAGTAACAGTTTGCAGACTGGTGCCAGATTCACATACCACACTTTTATAACCTTGCCTTTGAAATTTGTAAACTTCTTTGTCTGTAGTGATCTTTCTGAGCAAGATTATTGAGGATTGCTGTAAGGGGCTCTCCAAGTCATTTGGTTTCTTGATATGATTGAGATCATGGTACATTTGGAGTTTTCCAGTGTTTTGTCTTTGATTACAAGCTCTCAAATGAAGGTCAGAGTCCAGCCTTAAAAATTAACCAGTCAGTTGCAACCATTCTAACTGTATTAAATGGAAACTGCAAATGTTGGAAGACAAGAAATCATCGTAAAATAAGGCACTCAACGTTAATCCCAAAATTATCTTTTCATGGCCATATTCTGGAAAATGTTAATAATGTTTAATTTGGAATTTTCAAATAAGTCCTGCTAAAAGAAGCAAGAAAGAATTAGAAATAAAATGAGTAAATATATATGAAGCATTTTGCACAGTACCTGACACATCATAATAGTCAATAAATAGTAGCTTTTATTATGTTTAAGACTAAAGAGGATTATATGCTTCATAGATTCAGTTTCAGTAGGATTTGGAGAACATTGGGAAAGAAAGTAGTACTTTTGTCCCAACACTTGATTGACAACTTTTCAAAGGTACTATCTGAAAGCAGTTAACCCAGGTCCTTTAAAATTAGGGGGTTTTACCCATACCTTCAGCACAAATACCGGATTTCTTGAAACGTGTGGTGGTGGAACACATTCTTCTTTACCACTGTAATGGATCCAGCATCTTTGGTGGGATGTGGTCATGAAGATTTCCAGCCACTGTATCTTTCTCCTGTCTTCCCATCCCCCACACTCCTGTAAAGATTAAAAAGAACCTTTGAGAACTATGGATAATTTCAGCCTTGGGGGAATGTTTTTGTATTATGTTAAAAACTGGTTGTCGGAGGCTACAAATATTAATTTACAATTCATGAAAGATTTAATTGTAATATTTTATTGGTTAGGACTCTATTGAAAGTAACTAAACCCAGCTTAGACAGGCTCAAGCAGTAAAAGAGATCATGTTGACTCACACAGTTCTAGGTTGAGGCACAGCTTGTCTGTGGGTTTAAGCCACATGACCAGCATCTGATTTCTTTGTCTCTATCTCAGCTTTCTTCCTCAGGGTTGGCTTAATTGGCCCACCTCAATATATCTTCTGAGTGTAGAGCAAAAGAAGCAGCAATACTATATTATATTTGAGAGATGCTCACTCCAGTACTCTTGCCTGGAAAATCCCATGGACAGAGGAGCCTGGAAGCCTGCAGTCCATGGGGTCGTTGAGGGTCGGACACGACTGAGTGACTTCACTTTTCACTTTCATGCACTGGAGAAGGAAATGGCAACCCACTCCAATGTTCTTGCCTGGAGAATCCCAGGGACGGGGAAGCCTGGTGGGCTGCCGTCTATGGGGTCGCACAGAGTTGGACACGACTGAAGTGACTTAGCAATAGAGCTTAAAAGTTCTCAGAGGAAAAATTTTAAACTATGTGAGGTGATTTTTATTTAAACTTATTGGGGTAACCATTTCACAGTACATACACATATCATTTTGTTGTATACCTTAAATTGTAATTATAGTATCAGTTATATCTTAATTACAAATTAATAAGTCAGAATAAAAACAAGAAATGAATGACTCCGACTCCTCCTTTCTCCCTCTTTCTGTGACCTTTTGTACCTAGCCAAGGCTTTTTGTTCTCTGAAAATAAAAACCTCCAGGGATCCTTTTTTAGCTTAGGGCTCTGGTCATTTACCAAATGAGGTACCCCTAAGCCAGCTCCTTCTTTGTAGCCAGATCTCAAACTGTAGATCAGAAATGTATTTGTTTCTGATAAGCCTTTCTTTCGACCTCAGTTCAGTTCAGTCGTGTCCGACTCTGCGACCCCATGAATTGCAGCACACCAGGCCTCCCTGTAATTCCCGAGGTTCACTCAGACTCACGTCCATTGAGTCAGTATGCCATCCAGCCATCTCATCCTGTGTCATCCCCTTCTCCTCCTGCCCCCAATCCCTCCCAGCATCAGAGTCAACTCTCAGCATGAGGTGCCAAAGTACTGGAGTTTCAGTTTTAGCATCATTCCTTCCAAAGAACACCCAGGGCTGATCTCCTTCAGAATGGACTGGTTGGATCTCCTTGCAGTCCAAGGGACTCTCAAGAGTCTTCTCCAACACCACAATTCAAAAGCATCAATTCTTCGGTGCTCAGCTTTCTTCACAGTCCAACTCTCACATCCATACACGACCACTGGAAAAACCATAGCCTTGACTAGACGGACCTTTGTTGGCAAAGTAATATCTCTGCTTTTCAATATACTGTCTAGGTTGGTCATAACTTTCCTTCCAAGGAGTAAGCATCTTTTAATTTCATGGCTGCAATCACCATCTGTGGTGATTTTGGAGCCCCAAAAAATAAAGTCTGACACTGTTTCCATTGTTTCCCCATCTACTTGCCATGAAGTGATGGGACCAGATGCCATGATCTTCGTTTTCTGAACGTTGAGCTTTAAGCCAACTTTTCCACTCTCCTCTTTCACTTTCATCAAGAAGCTTTTTAGTTCCTCTTCACTTTCTGCCATAAGGGTAGTGTCATCTGCATATCTGGGGTTATTAATATTTCTCCCAGCAATCTTGATTCCAGCTTGTGCTTCTTCCAGCCCAGCGTTTCTCATGATGTACCCTGCATAGAAGTTGAATAAGCAGGGTGACAATACACAGCCTTGATGTACTCCTTTTCCTATTTGGAACCAGTCTGTTGTCCATGTCCAGTTCTAACTGTTGCTTCCTGACCTGCATACAGATTTCTCAAGAGGCAGGTCAGGTGGTCTGGTATTCCCATCTCTTGAAGAATTTTCCACAGTTTATTGTGATCCACACAGTCAAAGGCTTTGGCATAGTCAATAAAGCAGAAATAGATGTTTTTCTGGAACTCTCTTGCTTTTTCGATGATCCAGCAGATGTTGGCAATTTGATCTCTGGTTCCTCTGCCTTTTCTAAAACCAGCTATCTGGAAGTTCATGGTTCACGTATTGCTGAAGCCTGGCTTGGAGAATTTTGAGCATTACTTTACTAGCATGTGAGATGAGTACAATTGTGCAGTAGTTTGACCATTCTTTGGCATTGCCTTTCTTTGGGATTGGAATGAAAACTGACCTTTTCCAGTCCTGTGGCCACTGCTGAGTTTTCCAAATTTGCTGGCATATTGAGTGCAGCACTTTCACAGCATCATCTTTCAGGATTTGAAATAGCTCAACTGGAATTCCATCACCTCCACTAGCTTTGTTCATAGTGATGCCTTCTAAGGCCCACTTGACTTCACATTCCAGGATGTCTGGCTCTAGGTGAGTGATCACACCATCGTGATTATCTGGGTCATGAAGATCTTTTCTGTACAGTTCTTCTGTGTATTCTTGCCATCTCTTCTTAATATCTTCTGCTTCTGTTAGGTCCATACCATTTCTGTCCTTTATCGAGCTCATTTTTGCGTGAAATGTTCCCTTGGTATCTCTAATTTTTCTTGAAGAGATCTCTAGTCTTTCCCATTCTGTTGTTTTCCTCTATTTCTTTGCATTGATCGCTGAGGAAGGCTTTCTGATCTCTCCTTGCTATTCTTTGGAATTCTGCATTCAGATGCTTTTATCTTTCCTTTGCTCCCTTGCTTTTTGCTTCTCTTCTCTTCACAGCTATTTGTAAGGCCTCCCCAGACAGCCATTTTGCTTTTTTGCATTTCTTTTCCACAGGGATGGTCTTGATCCCTGTCTCCTGTACAATGTCATGAACCTCATTCCATAGTTCATCAGGTACTCTATCTATCAGATCTAGGCCCTTAAATCTATTTCTCACTTCCACTGTATAATCATAAGGGATTTGATTTAGGTCATACCTGAATGGTCCAGTGATTAGTACTGGTGTCAACATATTTGGTAAAATGTAAAACAAGGGCATTAAAGTGTTTTGATCGCTGTGGCAGGAGTTTATATGTAACCCAGCAGGGATCTAAAGGAAGGAGAGGTCACATGTCCTGGGAGTCAGAGGCCTAGTGTGATATAAATAAGAATGTCATTACAACTTCAGGGACCACAAATGTAGCTTCAAAAAGCAGTTGACACTTGAGTCCTCGAAACTCAGTGTCCAGGAATCGAATAGAGAACTGCATTACCTTTCAAAGCAGAAGCATCAGTGTGAGAAAAGTCACAGAGGCAAGAGAGACCTGACGTGTTAATGCATTAGAGTAAGGGAGATTGTTCAGCACAGCTGCAGCATGGGATTTAACAAGAAATTTAGCAAGAGGTGGGTAGTGAGCAGATTATACCTTATGTATCACATGATTTATCTTGTTTTCTTCTGTGAGGATGCCATTAAAGGCGTTTATGTAGGTGAGTATTACAATCAGACTTGAATTTTACAAAGATCACCCAAACAGATGTATGGAGTCTGAGTTGGAGTAGCAGGAGAATTGAAAAAAGAAACTATTGCATTAGAATTTACATATGAAAATACTGAACTGAGATAGTAGCAAGGACAGGTGGGAAATTTTAAGAACATTATTGTCTAAAGACTTAGTGACTGATTACATGTGAAGTAAGCAAAAAAAAAAAAAAAATGCATAGTATCTCCACATTTAACATGATAGAGAATGTTCCAGATAAAGAAATAAGTTGGTAAAAAAAACATTATGGATTCACTTTAGGAAAGGCTCCATTTATAGTATTTCTGGGACTAAAGTAGGTAAGTCTCAGTGTGTGTGAGTGGTGGGGAAAGCTTTAAAGATCAGGGTAGACGTTCAAAATGAATACATAAGTCAGAAGTTAAATCATAACGTGGATGAGATCTGGCAAAAGCATACTGAGCAAGTGGTGAAGATGCCTGCCAAAAACCAGAACCATGGAGAATCCAGCATTTAAATAAAGTTGAGAGAAAGTAAAGGGGAGGAGGGTGGAGTGGAAGGAGTAAGAAGGAGAGGCAGGCTAGACAGAATTTAGAGATAATATTCCAGAGTATTTTCAGGACAGCATAGGTTAGGGTGCAAATTGCCTTTCATGTCCAGTGTTTACTCTTCTTTTAAAAAGAGAACCTTCATGTTTTAACTTGGTGCATAGTGGCGGCCTAGCTAGTACTTGCATCTCAGTTTGTCTTGCAGTGGCTGGGGCTTTGTGTCTAAGTTTGGCCCGATGGGGTGTGCACAGATGTGTGCCATTTCTAGATCACCTAACATATGAGGCCACTTGCTACGGACTTCACGCCCACATCTAGCAGGCTGGAAGCAGATGTGGAGGTGAGCACACTAAGCATTACTGTTCTATGAGAGAGAAATAAGTTAACTTAGTTTAATTCATTGTGCTTTAGCCTCTGTTATAGCAGTTTAGCCAAACAGATAGGATAAAAAGTTGTTATTTGTAAATGAATGAATAGGACTGAGGAAGAACTCAGCTGTGGATCTCCTGACTCTGTCATTTGAGAGGAGTGCACAGGGTTTTGATACTGGAACAGTAGAAACAAAACTAATCATAGTAGTCTGCCAGGTGCCACAGTGAGCAGTGTTTACCCAGAAGTAATTTTTAATTAAATTTAATTGGAGGCTAATTACTGTACAATACTGTGGTGGCTTTTGCCATACATTGACATGAATCAGCCACAGGTGTACATGTATCCCCCATGTCAAACCCACCCCCGTCCGCATCCCATCCCTCTGGGTTGTCCCAGCGCCCTGGCTTTGAGTGCCCTGTTTCATGCATTAACCTTGGACTGGTCATCTGTTTCACATATGGTAATATACATGTTTCAATGCTGTTCTTTCAAATCATCCCACCCTCGCCTTCTCCCACAGAGTCCAAAAGTCTGTTCTTTATATCTGTGTCTCTTTTGCTGTCTCACATGTAGGGTTGCCGTTACCATCTTTCTAAATTCCATGTGTGTGTTAATATACTGTATTGGTGTTTTTCTTTCTGACTTTACTCTGTATAATAGGCCCCAGTTTCATCCACCTCATTAGAACTGATTCAGATGTGTTCTTTTTAATAGCTGAGTAATATTCCGTTGTGTATATGTACTGCAACTTTCTTATTCATTTGTCTGCCAGTGGACATCTAGGTTGCTTCCGTGTCCTAGCTATTGTAAACAGTGCTGCGATGAACATTAGGGTACATGTGTCTCTCTAAGTTCTGGTTTCCTCAGTGTGTATGCCCAGGAGTGGGATTGCTGGGTCATATGGCAGTTCTATTTCCAGTTTTTTAAGGAATCTCCACACTCTTCTCCATAATGGCTGTACTAGTTTGCATTCCCACCAACAATGTAAGAGGGTTCCCTTTTCTCCACACCCTCTACAGCATTTATTGTTTGTAGACTTTTTGATGGCAGCCATTCTGACTGGCGTGAGATGGTACCTCATAGTGGTTTTGATTTGCATTTCTCTGATAATGAGTGATGTTGAGCATCTTTGCATGTGTTTGTTAGCCATCTGTATGTCTTCTTTGGAGAAATGTCTGTTTAGTTCTTTGGCTCATTTTTTGATTGGATCATTTATTTTTCTGGTATTGAGCTGCATGAGCTGCTTGTGTATTTTTGAGATAATTCTTTGCTTTCAGTTTTTCGCCATTGAAGATAATGTTTGTTGTGGGTTTATCATATATGGCTTTTATTATGTTGAGGTATTTTCCTTCTGTGCCTGCTTTCTGGAGAATTTTTATCATAAATGGGTGTTGAATTTTGTCAAAGGCTTTCTCTGCATCTGTTGAGATAATCATATGGGTTTTTATCTTTCAGTTTGTTAATGTGGTGTATCACATTGATTGATTTGCAAATATTGAATTCTTGCATCCCTGGAATAAAGCCCACTTGGTCATTATGTATGATCTTTTTAGTATGTTGCTGGATTCTGTTTACTAGAATGTTGTTGAGGATTTTTGCATCTATGTTCATCAGTGATATTGGCCTGTAGTTTTCTTTTTTCGTGTGGCATCTTTGTCTACCCAGCAGTAATTTAAGCATTGTTTTTATATATTAACTGTAAATTTCTATCAGTATTCAGGACCAGATAGCTTTACTGGTGAGTTCTACCAAACATTTAAAGAAGAGTTAATATCAGTCCTTCTCAAACTCTTCCCAAAAACATCAGTACAGATGGGACCGCTTCCAGTCTCATTTTACAAGGCCAGCATTTCCTCATCCAAAACCAGACAAGGATGCCACAAGAAAATTGCAGGCCAGTATCCCTGATGAACATAGATACAGAAATCCTCAACAAAATGTCAGCAAACCGAACTCAGCAATACATTAAAAGTTTCATACTCCATGATCAGATTATTCCAGGGACACAAGGACAATTCAGAATCTGCAAATCAATCATTGTGATATAATGCAATAACAAGGATAAAAATCATATGATTATTTCAGTAGATGCAGAAAAAGCATGGACATAATTTAACATTCATTCATAATGAAAACACTCAATAAATCAGATAGAGAGGGAATATACCACAGCATAACAAAGGCTGTATTATGACCACAACCTGTATATCATACTCAACTGCGAAAAACACAGCTTTTCCTCTAAGATAATGAACTAGATGAGGATGCCCACTCACACCACTTATTTAACATAGTACTGGAAATCCCTAGCCAGAGCGGTTAGAGAAGAAAAGAAACAAAAGGTATCCAATTTGAAAGGGAAGAAGTAAAATGTTCTCTTTTTGCCAATGACACAACATATATTATAGAAAACCCTAAAGACTCCACTAAAATAACTTAGAACTATTCACCTAATTCAGTTAAGTATCAGGATACAAAACCAATATCCAAAAATCTGTTGTGTTTCTATATACTAATTACAAATTATAAGAGAATTTAAGTTCCACTTAAAATAATTGCATCAAAAAGAATGAAATACCTAGGAGTAAATTTAACCAAGAAGGCAGAAGACTCATTCGTATGCTGAAAACTACATTGATGAAATATATTGAAGAAGACACAAATAAATGGAAAGATACTTTGTGCTCATGCATTGGCAGAATTAATATTGTTAAAATGTCCATATTGCCCAAAGAAGCTTTAATGCTGTTCCTATCAGAATTCCAATGGCAATTTTAATAGATTAAACAGTGCTAAAATTTGTATGGAACCACAGCAGATCCTGAATACTCAAAGCAATCTTGAGAAAAAATAACAAAGCTAGTGGTGTCACACTTCCTGATTTCAAACTGTATTACAAATATATAGGAAGCAAAATTGCTCCCCAGGTGGCCCAGTGGTAATAAATCTCCCTGCTGATGCAGAAGACACAGATGTGAGTTCAATCCCTGAGTTGCAAAGAGTAGGAAATGGCAACCCACTCCAGTATTCTTGCCTGGGAAATTTCACGGACAGAGGAGCCTGGTGGGCTATGTCCATGGGGTCACAAAGAGTCGGACATGACTGAACGACTGAACTGATACACACACAGTCAACGAATTTACCGTTAAGCAGCTAAGAGTATACAATAGGGAAAGGACAGTGTGGTCCATTAATGATATTGAAAAGTGGACAGGTATATGCAAAAGAATGAAACTGGACCACTATCTTACAACTACACACAAAAATTAACTCAAAATGGATTAAAGACTTTAAAATAAGACCTGAAACCATGGAACTTCGAGGAAAAAAAACATGGATGATAAGCTCCTTGCCATTCATTTTGGTGATAAGTTTTTTAATTTGGCACCAAAAACAAAACCATCAACAAGATGAAAGGGCAACCTATAGAATGGGAGAGAATTATTTGCAAATCATATATATGATAAGGGGTTAATAACCAAAACAGAATATTCACATAACAGGAAAAAAACTCAGTTAAAAAAATCTTATTTTAAAATGGATAGAGGATCTGAATAGACATTTTTTACAAAAGATATTCAGATGGCCAGCAGGTACATTAAAAGGTTCCTCAACATTAGTAATCATCAGGGAAATATAAATCAACCACAATGAATTGTCACCTCACGCTTATTAGAATGGCTGTTATCACGGATATAGGAAACAGTAAGTGTTGGCAGGGATGTGAAAAAAAGGGAACCCTTGTGCACTATTGGCTGGAGAAGGCAATGGCACCCCACTCCAGTACTCTTGCCTGGAAAATCCCATGGATGGAGGAGCCTGGTGGGCTGCAGTCCATGGGGTCGCTAGGAATCAGACACGACTGAGCAACTTCACTTTCACTTTTCACTTTCATGCATTGGAGAAGGAAATGGCAACCTACTCCAGTGTTCTTGCCTGGAGAATCCCAGGGACGGGGGAGCATGGTGGGCTGCTGTCTATGGAGTCGTACTGAGTCAGACACGACTGAAGCGACTTAGCAGTAGCAGCAGTGCACTATTTGCAGGGTGTAAGTTGGTGCAGCCTCTGTGGAAAACAGTATGGAGGGGGCTCGGGAATTAAAAATAGGACTACCATATGATCCAGCAGTTCTACTTCTGGGTGTTTATCTGAAGGAAACAGAAATCCTAACTCAAAAAGATATCTGTACCTTGTGTTCACTGCAGCATTATTTACTGTGACCAAGACTTGAAAATAACCTGTGTGAATAAAGAAAATGTGATATATGTGCGTGTGTATATATACACATACACACTGCAATGGAATATTATTCAGCTATTTAAAAAAAGAAAATCCTGCCATTTGTAACAACAGAGAGGCCTTGAGGGCATTGTGCTAAGTGAGATATATTGGACAAAAACAAATACTGTATTATCTCATTCATATGAATCTCAAAACTCATTTGGGGGCAAGGATTGGGTGAAGGTAGAGAAAGTATCTTACAGAGCAGAGATACTGTCAGAATTGATGAAACAAGAAGCACAGGTTTAAATAAACACATCACACATTTACAGAGAAACAAAACTGCTGTTTTTAAGTGTAAGAAATCGGGAGGGTCTGGGGTAGAAGGTGGTAGTGTGCTAGAGCCGCATCTGCGTGGTGGGGAATCAGAAGGTAATATCTGAAGTTAATAACTCCAGTGGCACGAGTGTATTAGAGCCATGGACGATCCCTGGGACTAATAACGATTGATTGAAAATGGTTTCCTCGAGGAAGGGTTGAGATACTAAGAAATATCTTAAGTTCTCCAATCAGCTACCAAAAAATCATTTTCTTTTAATATCTTTTTCCACATTGACAGAACTGCTCTATCATTTTTAGAAGAACTGGTTTGAGTTCATTAAATTTATCCCTAACATTTATTTTTGATGCTATCATAAATGGAATTGTTTTCTTGGTTTTATTTGGAAATTTTGGATATTAGGCCTTTTAATAATACGAAATGTCCCTCTTTGTCTCTGGTAATACTTCTTTATCTTAAAGTTTTTTTGTGTGGTGTAAGAGTCACTCTGTTTCTCTTATGCTTACTCATTTATTTTTAAAAGCGATACATGCACATACATATTTAGGACATAGAGAGTAGATAGAAACACTAGAATGTTAATGTTGTATCTGGCTTATAGAATAATGAGTATTATGGGGGCTTTTTTGGTGTGTCTTCTGAGTTCTGTGATTAGTTTGTGTTATAATTAGGAAAAAAGAGATGGCATATATAAAATTTTAGATACTTTTATCAGCTAGATTTTTGGGGTTGCAAATAGCAGAATTTGACTCTCACAAGTAGAAGATAATTGGACTAATCATAGAATCAGTTGGCAAGTTGGAGTACTGGGCTGAGAAGAGGCCAGAACTATGCCAGCTGTGAGACTTTAGATAGGAGAGACTTCTCTGCTGCCTTTCCTGGGTGACGCCACAGAAATAAGTGAGCTCTGACTTCTTGTTGCCTTTCTTTTGCTCTCTTCAGTCAAGATTCAAAATCCGGAAGTGAGTGTCCTGCTCTGATGGTTGGCAAGAAAAGTACCTGGCACCTTAAGTTATAGTTTGAGGAGTCCACACAATAGGGACAAATGATTCCCTAGAATGAAATTAGGATGCTGTTATCAAAAGAAGGGAAGTGAACTCTGGCAGCTAAAAAGCAACAGATGTTCACTGTGATATTTGACTTTTTGTTAATGCAGAATTACAGTTTACAGTGCTAGTCATAAAAACAGTTACCAATAAGAATAATTGTTTTGTTAAAAATAGAACCACCATATGATCCACTTCTGGCCTTATAAGCCAGACGAAACTATAATTCTAAAAAAGAGACATGCACCCCTCTGTTCACTGTTTACAGTAGCCAAGACATGGAAACAGCCGAAATGTCCACCAACAGATGAATAAAGATGTGGTGCATATATTACGGTGGAATACTCCTCAGTCATAAAAAGGAATGAAAGTATGCCATTTGCAGCAACATGGATGGGCCTAAAGATTGTCATACTAAGTGAAGTAAATCAAAAAGAGAAAGACAAATACCATACGATATCACTTATATGTAGGGTCTAAAGTATGACACAGATGAACCTGTCTGTGAAACAGAAACAGGGACACAGAACAGACTGGTGGTTGCAAAGGGATAGTGATGTGGAAGAGGGATGGATTGGGAGTTTGGGATTAGCAGATGCAAACTGGCATATATAGAATGGTGAACAATACGGTCCTACGTAAACCATAATGGAAAAGAATATGAAAAAAAATGTATATACGTATAACTGAGTCACTTTACTGTGCAATAGTAATTAACACAACAGTGTCTTTCAGCTAGACTTTGGTAAAAAAAATTTTAAAGAATTTGTTTTGAATACAACTGACCCAGTTATTGTCACTTAACCTGTGTTGGCATGCTCGCCACTGAAGTTCTCACTTGCAGATTTCTCTGTCACTTGACTGTAAGTTCCGTGTGTCTCATAGTGCAGTTAAAATCACTTAGAAAAGGAGAAAGCAAACCTTTATATTCGTAATGGGGAGGACTTTGTGATAATTTAACACTTGCTAGAATTTCTGTCATCTCCTTCCTGGCTCACCTAATCAGCTTGTACTTACTCATCAAGACCCAGCTCAAGCATTACCTCATCCAAAAAGACTCTTGCACACTCCTACCTCATCCCATTCTAGTTAATGGGCCACTCACCACTGTGCATAGTGCTCTTTTTGTTCTCATCCCATTGTATCATAATTGTTCATTTGTTTGTCTCTCACACGAGCCAGACTGGCAGAGTGTATCTTGTTTTTCCTTTGATTCTCCAGCCCCTACGCCTAGGAAGTCCCATCGAGAGAGGAGCCTGATTGGCTACCATCCCTGAGGTCACAAGAGTCGGACACGACTTAGTGACTGAATCACCACAAGCCCCTTACACAGTGTCTATACATCAGACAGTCAGTAAATATTTGTTGAATGATTGAATGGGTTTCCCAGAGAAAGGGGGCAGGGCATTCCCTATGGAACCCAGCAATGTAAAGGTATGGAATGGTTTAGGAATGGTGAGACATTCTAGAGGATTAGCACATTGAACGATGAATGGGAGGAGAGACTGGTGAATTTGACTGACTTTGGTCTCTACATGACGGTGTATTCCAAGTTTAGACAGTTCTGTAGGCCTCAGGAAGAGGAGAGACTTGGCAATGGAGGAGGACAGGACACTAGAGGTTATTTGATGAATACATCCTGGTTGGGCTGGAGCTCTCAGAGCACCCTCAGATGGTGGAGTGTTGTTGGCACAGGGAGTTAGAGAGTTCAGACACAGTTTGGGAGCAAATTCACCTCCCGTGCACCAGGCACTTGTTTAAATACTGGGGACACAGTAGTGGATAATATGAATAAGATTTCTACTTCCCATTGAGTTTTTATTCTAATAAGGGAAGATGGATAAGAACAACAGACACCAACCAAAGCATATGTACACATTCTCAAAACTGCAGTGCCATGTTGGAAGTAAAATGTCCAGAACAGCACTCTCCTCCTGAAGCACAAGGGAGCAAACTGGAGAGACTCTCTCTGGAGTGTAGCAGGGACCCTTCCTTCCTGGCTTACATTCCAGTCCTTTACTGCTCAGTTTTTGGAAGTATAATGACCAGTGTCATACATGTTCTTTAGGAATTTGTCTAAAAGATTTGTAAGTTCTAGATTTTAAAAATATGTGTGTAATATTTATACACTCTCCAAAAAATGTTGCAAAGAAGAAAGTGTTGTCACAGTAATGCTTTTTTTAGCAAAAGTGTTCTCTCCCCACCCTCATTATATACTACACACAGGGATCTTCCTGTTTAAAACTTAATTAGTTAGGTATTATAAGTAATACCTAACCAGAAGGCCATGGCACCCCACTCCGGTACTATTGCCTGGAAAATCCCATGGATGGAGGAGCCTGGTAGGCTGCAGTCCATGGGGTCGCTAAGAGTTGGACATGACTTGAGTGACTTCACTTTTCACTTTCATGCATTGGAGAAGGAAATGGCAACCCACTCCAGTATTCTTGCCTAGAGAATCCCATGGACGGAGAAGCCCGGTAGGCTGCAGTCCATGGGGTCGCACAGAGTCGGACACGACTGAAGCGACTTAGTAGTAGTAGTAGTAATTATAAATAAAAACCAGTCATTGCCTATGTTATTGGCAAGTTGTGTTTGTAGTTTGTATATTTCTAGTGCAATATAGTGAAAAATAATCTGATATTTTTACAGCTTAATCTGTATCCTTGACAACTGTTTGGGGGTTTTCCTTCAGTGGAACAGATTCCAGGAGCAAAGAAGTTTTGCATGTGCCAACTAATCTAGCCTTTCATTCTCTTCTCTTGGTTGTAGGCTTGTTTAATGATAAAGGCTCTTTCCTCTGTTTTCCAGGGTGCCGATAAGACTGTGAAAGGTCCTGATGGACTGACTGCCTTTGAAGCCACTGACAACCAGGCAATCAAAGCCCTTCTTCAGTGATGGACGGATGGGCTAACAGCTCTGGAAGAATGACTCTCCTGTGGCCTCACACTGCTGCCTGTCTGTCTGTTACTCTCTATCTGCCAGCTTCTTCAGCTAAAATACTTTTAGAGGGGTGAGGGGAGAGAGAAATTCATAACAAATCAGACTACCAGGAACAAAATAAACAATGTTTGGGAGGAGAGGGAAAAAACAAGATCAGGCTTTTACTAGGATTCCTGATCAGGTCAGCCTCTTTTCCATTTCCAGTTTAAAAAAAAAAACTGATACCCATGGGAGAGCAAAGACAAAACATACCGTTAATATTTGACCTTTTCAGCTCCCTGGCTAATTTATTAGATTGTGTTGAGGGTCTGATTATACCAAGGCCAACTATATATTTGGTAGCCCTATCTGTGTGAGCAGTAGTGGCTGCTGTGACGAAACTTAGGGTGCTGAGACAAGCAATTAGCTCTAGCCTTCTGCCTTAAGATGCACTCTAGTGGGGATTTCCCAGCGTAGTTACGAGCGCTGCCTGAGGTTGGTGACCAAATCTCCCCTGGTGACTTCCAGCTTTACATGAGAGCTCGGTTAAGGCGAGGGGGCACACACTCCTCTGCTGCTGGACGGCTGGACTTTGGGTTTCCTCTCCCCCTTCACATGGATTTCATGTCTCTTTAGGTAAAACTGACTAGTTTTATTTATAAAATCTCAAATTTTGGAAGTCTAAAGGAGAAATCATTCCAGTCTGCTTTTTTTTTTCCCTTCCTCTAGATTCAGACATAGAACATTGAAACACTTTCCAACTCTCGCTGGTAGTAAAAGGGGATTTAAAAATAGAATCATAGCCATAAGCCTGTTAGATACAGAGAGAACAGTTGTCTTAGTACCTATGGATTTTCTTCATTTGCTGTTTGAATAGATTGGCCTCACTTCTGTTTGAAGAATCAAGGAACATTCTTTTGGAATGCCTCTCTCAGACCCACCTTGGATGCTGATTACTTACTGCACCAAAGCTCTCACTGGGGTGAGATTTACTGTTCGGACCAGTTTAACCCCATCTCTTAAAAATACGCATGTCACCAGTTTGCCCAGAGCTGTTGATAGGCTTCTGCTGAATGTATGCCAGCCCACCTGCCTAATATATTTTTGTTTCTTTTCTCTTTTATGCACTGCATAAAATGGGACACCTTCAAATTATATTCTGTATTTTTAAAAATACAGTGCCCTAAAATGGTGTTCTGACCTGCAGAAAATAGACACATTTTCTAATGTTTATTTCTTGAGCAGTACAGCTGATTAAAACATACATATACCCTTAAATTTGCTGTCCTGCATATAAAATAAGATTCATTTGACTTGCCATCCATATATGCTTACTGAAAATACTAGCATTTTTCCTTAGCCATGTCATGCAATAATTGAATGTACCTCAAATTTTTAAAAGTGGGGGGAGGGTGGGTTAGGGACTTGTATTCAGATTGTGGTTAATAAAGAATTAATGACAATTTTTTAAGGCCATGTAGCATCCTACAACAGGGTTAAACTAGTACCAAGAATAGTCAGCCTGGCCAATAACAAATCTTACCAGTTGCTGATTGGTTGGTTGATGTGTGGGTTTGTTTGTGTGTATTTTTCCCTGGTGAACCCTTTTTTTATCCTGTGGCTTTTTCACTTAAAACTAGCCTAACCCTGGAATTTTCCTGCGTCCAAGAAAACAATCACAGAATACTGGTTTAAATACTTTGATACCTGTGGCTAATTCTGCTGTCTTGATGCAGGCTATTAGAGTTGGATTAGAAGTCAGTAATTAGTGCTTTATGCCATCACTGAACTGAAACACAGTGATCCTCGCTGAAGATGGAGGGCACTCTGTCAGCGTGTACTGTCGGCGTACAAGGTGTTCTGGTATCTTTGTTTTCGCTTCTTGGCATACTGCTGTTTAAAAGGCTCGACTTTTACTCTCTACACAGTTTTCACCTTTACTTTCCGAGTGTTTTCTGTAGTGGGCTACTGTAGAGAGTGTGCTGTTCTATCATTCCTAAACCTGGTCTGCTTCCTCCAGTCACTGGTCCAGAGACCATGTGATTCTTTGTACAGTTTATCCTGGTGTTCCCTGTAATGCAGTAGAGGCTACTTTGCCTTCCCTCTTCTTTCTCAGCCATTTTGTAAACCCCGTAATTATGAAGCGGTTGCTTGAGAAAATAACAGATAAACATAGAATAGACTGACCAAGATGGTTTAGAGTTTGTTTTTTTTTTTAACTAGGTTATTTATAATGTATTTCTGAACCACTTGGCAGAGAAATTTACAACACTTAATGTTCATATTTTGAGTAAAGAAAGCTAAAACCTTGTCTGCTTTTTTGGTACTACATGCATTAGTAAAAGGTTAAGTTTTGTTCTCCACTGCAGTAATATTTAACATCTCAGAAAAAAATCTTGCATGTTCTGTAGTTTTGTATTAAGTCAGTCTTTTCATATGCACTATTTCAAGTGAAAACAGGTGGTTTGCTTGTCTACATTAGTATCCTAACAGGTTCCCCCTGGCAGCTTCAGACTGGCGTCTGTAGACTTACAGTTCAGCTAACGGCACCGGAATCGACCCAGTAGTTCTCTGCACAGCTAACCTTCTAAACCCAGTGGGGCCTGAAGGAGAAGTAGGTGGATGCCATGGGTGGAAGCTGCCAGCAAGCAGGCCCTTCATTCATTGATTTCCTTCCCCCAAATAATGGATTTCAAATCTATATGTACCTATTTGATTTTTTTCCCCTAAAACTTCAACTGAGCTGCTGTTTTCTTCCATGCAATATTGTATACTCGATTGTGTATAGAAGAAGCTGGTGAAGTGCCCTCCTACATAAGCAATTGCAGTGTTTGCATGCAAAATTCTAAAAAATTTAAATTGTCCTGATTCTATTTTGTAAATGGAGAAACAATCATATCTTTCTAAGCAGTAATGGAGGAAGACTAGTGCTTTGTGCATTTTGATATATTTGAGTTCATTTTTTCCACAGTGTAATACATTTGACACAGTTGGGGTTCTCATTATCCTAGTTCATGTACATCAGAATGCTAAATAATACTGTGTTTAAGTTTTGTGTTGCAAGAACAAATGGAATAAACTTGAATTGTGCTACAGCCAACGTGTCAGGGTTTTTCATTTTTCTCTTCCCTTGATTACTTTGGGTTATTATCACCTTCCTCCTCTGGTCTTCTTTATAACTGTATTGGTACTTTGCCTTAAACTTTAATCTGAATTTCCCCCCATTTATTCCACTTCTAGAAAGAAAATAAGACTAGGAAAGATTTAATGGAAATAAACTGTACTACTCATCTCATTGAGAGGTTCTGCTCATCTGTGTCAGTTTCCGAGTACACACTGTTTCTAATAAATGAGGAGTTTCTATGAGCAGGCTGTAACTGGGAAACTTTGAAGCGTAAGCGTCAGGATCTTAATAGGTGTTAGAATAGCATCAAGCTAAACCTCTTTAATCCTTTCATACACTTATTTAAGCTATCACAGAACTTTCACAATATATCAGACTGTTAGATTTTGTCCTCTCCTAGACTAGCAACTGTAACCTGGGAACGTGATAGAAATGCCGCCCCCCCCCCCCCCGCCCCCCCCCCCGGGCCCAGCAGTCTGTTACAGTGAGCCCTCCAGGTGAATCTAATACACATGAGTTTGTACAAGACAATAAAGAGAAAAACAAAAAGCCTGTAAACAAGGTGTCATCAAGGGTGGCTAAACTTCAGTTATGTTCCGGGTAAAAAGAGTAAGATAGAACAGCGGTTCCAGAGATGTAATGCTGGTAAGAATGGTGTGTATTCACGTAGTTGTGGCCAGCTCTGCGGCTTTATGCATGGTAGCCATGGGGATTCTCCAGACAATACTGGAGTAGGTTGCCATGCCCACCTCTGGGGGATCTTCCCAACCCAGGGACTGCACCCAGGTCTCCTGCATTACACACAGATTTTACCATCTGAGCCACCAGGGAAGCCTATCCCTTCTCCAGGGGATCTTCCCGACCTAGGAATTGAACTAGGGTCTCCTGCACTGCAGGCTGATTCTTTACCAGCTGAACTATGACCCTTCATTGTTAGGATTTTTCCCTGAAGGATGTCCCATCAATTGCTGTGGACAGTATTTCCATGGTCTCCAGCAGCAACTCATGGTTACAGTCCTCATAGCTGAATTGCTGAGGCTTGAGCCTTGTCCAAGCTCTTTGTTTGAATTCCTGAGTGAGGGGAACATGCAAGTAATTTGGGGAGATATGTCATAAATATCATGCTTATGTCACAGGTCACGGGGATTCCTCTAGTCCAGCCGTGTCCCTCCTGGCTTCTGCCTGGCAGTCTCCTACATACAGCAGGAGAGCCCTCTGGGAGACAAGGTGCCTTTTCAACTCTGCTGTCCTATGGAGGCATCAGTGCTTTGGAAATGGATTCTCTACTGCAGTGGGTGTACCACCAACTCGGAAACAGCCACCCTTGTGCCAACAAACCATCTCCTGTTTTAGATCCACCGTCTTTCCCCAGACACTAAGGAGATCATCACACATCAGCCATAGGATATTTTTCTAGAGTCAGACACGACTGAAGCAACTTAGCACACACAGTAGAATTTATCAGCAGTTTTAGGAACACCAGATACATAGCAGACATTCACTGTATTTGATCTGAACCACTAACGTCAAATTATATAGTCAAATGCAAGATAAACTTTGTTTTAGTAAATCCTAGCTAAAGGATTACTGGCTACTGGGATCGTGGGGCTACACCTAGGTGTCATTGTACTCAAATATTGGCCAAGCAGCCTCAAAAGTACCACTGAACTTACAGACCCAAATCAATTATACGCTGAAGAAATGCTGGCCATGGGGTCAAATGCAGGTCACTGAGCTATTTATAGCGCATACTAAAACACAGCTGTAAATAGAGTAGCAACACAAAGGATGGTCTGGCCACCCTAGCAACTTCTATGCATTCAGCAGCTGCAGCAGAGCAGCCTTATTCACATCATTTGGATAGAACGATGGGTCACAGGTCTGGCAGTGTTGACGGGCCACAGCATCTTATCACACAAAGAAAAATAATGCATAGACAATTCTTAGCCACTGGATGCTGATTTTGAAGACACTACTAGATAACTCTTTTAAAAAGAAGCTGTGTTTTTCTAAGTTTTTCTTTAACAAATCTAAGGCTGTATCCGATATCTGTGTATCTTCCTGATATCTAATAATGTCCTATATGTTTATGCACACCCACCAAGTCTAGCCATGTACCACTGTTGGTGAATTGTGAGTCCAATTTCAGTAGGCTTGAAAGTACTCGATCTAATTTATATTAATTTTACTAGTAAAATTTTAATAATATTTATTGTATTTCAGCTAAGAGTTGTGCTGAGAACTTTTTACCTTGGTAGTGGTTTAGTTGCTCAGTCGTGTCCACTGTTTGCGACCCCATGGACTGTTACCCCTGCAGGCTCCTCTGTCCATGGGATTTCCCAGGCAAGAATACTAGAGTGAGTTGCCCTTTTCTTCTCCAGGGGATCTTCCCAGCCCAGGGATTGAACCTGGGTCTCCTGCATTGTGGGCGGACTCTTGACTGACTGAGCCAGCAAGGAAACCACCCTTTTATATTATCTTATTCAATTTTCATAATAATCGTATGTTTAAAATATCATATGTTAAGGAAAAGAGAATATAAGATTAAATATAACTTGCTCACAGCCAATAGTTCTGTTTGATTTTAGAGCCCACACTCCTTCAAATTAAATGAAGAGGAAAAACTATTCTCTTCCAAAACCAGAGCTTATACCTGCTCCCTTGCAGAAAGTTCAAGGAAGCCCAGCAGCCCTGGTACCTCTTTTTCTTAATAATAGATCTCCAGAACTTATTTTGCATAACAGAAACTTCATGGGGGAGGGAAGGGCTGGGAGTTCCGGATTAGCAGGGGCAAGCTATCATATATATGATGGGTAAACAACAGGTCTTGCTGTGTAGCATTGGGAAATATGTTCTATGTCCTGTGATAAACCATAATCGAAAAGAGTGTGAAAAAAAAGAATGTCTACATCAAACCAGGCAATCCTAAAGGAAATCAACTTTGAGTATTCATTGCAAGGACTGACGCTGAAGTTCCAATGCTTTGACCACCCAATGTGAAGAGCCAACTCATTGGAAAAGACCCCGATGCTGGGAAAGATCGAGGGCAGGAGGAAAAGGGGGCTAAAGAGGATGAGATGGTTGGATGGCATCATTGACTCAATGGACATGAGTCTGAGCAAGTTCCGGGAGATACTGAAAGACAGGGAAGCCTGGCGTGCTGTTCAGTCCATGGGGTCGCAGAGTCTGAGATGACTGTATAACTCAGTCACTTTGCTGTACAGTAAAGGCTGGCACAACCCTAAATCAACTATACTTCCGTAAAAAGATAAAATTGTAAAAAGCAGATCTGCATAACTTATTTATTTTGCACAACATAAACTTTGTAACCTTTAGCCAACACCTCCCCACTTTCCCCTCCCCTAGCGGTTGGCAGTCTCCATTCTGTCTCTTCTTCCGTGAATTTGAATACTTTTGATACCACACACAACTAGTTCCTGACTTATTTCACTTAGTGTAACACCCTCAAAGTCCATCTACGTTGCTGCAAATGGCAGAATTTCCTTTTTCCAGGGCTAAATAATATTACACCTATATCACATTTCCTTTGTCCATTTGTATAGCAACAGATATTTAAGTTGTTTCCATGTCTTGGCTATCATGAATAATGCTGCAAGGAATGTGGGAGTGCATTCAACTATCAACTATCTCTTCAAGATCTTGGTTTTACTTTCATTGGCTATATACCCAGGAATGGAATCACTGAATCAAATGGTAATTCTATTTTTAATATTTTAAGGAACCTCAATATTGTTTTCCATAATAGTTGCATGAATTTACGCTCTCACAAACAATAAGGGTTCCCTTTCTCCATATCCTTGCCAACATTTGTCCTTTGTGAGGTTTTGTTTTGATAACAGCCATCCCAACTGATGTTAAGGTGATATCTCATTGTGGTTTTGATTTGCAGTTCCTTCATTAGGGGTGACTTCCCTGGTGGCTCAGACGGTAAAGTGTCTATCTACAATGTGGGAGACTTGGGTTTGATCCCTAGGTTGGGAAGTTCCCTGGAGAAGGAAATGGCAACCCACTCCAGTACTCTTGCCTAGAAAATCCCATGGACAGAGGAGCCTGGTGTCCTGATTAGGGATGCTTCCCAGGTGGCTTAGTTGTAAAGAATGTGCCTGCCAATGCAAGAGACTCAAGAGACACAGGTTCAATCCCTGGGTCAGGAGGATCCCCTGGAGTAGGCAATGGCAACTCACTCCAGTATTCTTCCATAGGAAATCTCATGAACAGAGAAGCTTTGCAGGCTACAATCTATGGGGTCACAAAGGAGTTGGATACAACTTAGCGACTAAACAACAAAAATGATGATTAGTGACCTTGAGCTCTTTTTCATATATATGGTGGCCATTTGTATGTCTTCTTTGGAAAAAATGTCTATTCAGACATTCTGAAGTTAAAATTTAAAATTTAAATCAAATTTTTAAATCAAATTATTTGGGAATTTGCCTATTTTTAAAATCAAATTATTTGGGTTTTTCTTTTTTTTTTTTTTGCTATTGAGTTATAGAAAGAAAGTGAAGTCACTCAGTCATATCCTACTCTTTGCGACCCCATGGACTGTAGCCTGCCAGGCTCCTCCATCCATGGCGTTTTCCAGGCAAGAGTACTGGAGTAGGTTGCCATTTCCTTCTCCAGGGAACCTTCCTGACCCAGGGATTGAACCCGGGTCTACCCACATTAAAGGCAGACGCTTTACTGTCTGAGCCACCAGGGAAGATCCCATTGAATTATATAGTTCCTTATATATTTGAATATTAACCCCTTATCGGCTATATGGTCTGCAAATATTTTCTCCTATTACGTAGGTTGACCTTTCATTTTGTTGATGGTTTCTTTTGCTGTGCAGAAGCTTTTTAGTTTGATGTAGTCCCACTTAATCTTGTTTTGCTTTTGTTGCCTGTGCGTTTGATACTATATCAAAGAAACCATTTCAGAAACCAATGTTAGAAGCTCTTTCCCTATATTTTCTAGGAGTCTTATTGCATTGGGGCTTTAAGTCTTTAATCCATTTTGAGTTGAGTTTTGTATATAGTGTGAGATGGGAATTCAATTTTATTCTTTTACATATGGATATCTAGTTTTCCCAACACTATTTATTGAAGACTATCTTTTCCACATTGAGTCTTCTTGGCTCCTCTGTCAAATATTAGTTGAGCATATGAATATGCCAGAGTTTATTTCTAATTTCTTTTATTCTGTTCCACAGTCTGTCTAAATGTCTGTTTTTATGCCAGTACTATACTGTTTTGATTATGGTAACTTCGCAACATGTTTTAAAAATCAGGGAGCTTTGTTCTTCTTGCTCAAAACTGCTTTGGCTATTAAGGGTCTTTTATGGTTCCAGATGAATTTTAAGATTGTTTTTCTCTTCCGGTAAAAATGTATTTTGGATTTTAATAAGAATTACATTGAATCCATAGATCACTTTGGTAAATATGGACATTTCAACAATATTAGTTTTTCCAGTCTGTGAATGTGGGACATCTTTCCATCTGTATTTCTTTTATCAGTGATTTGTAGTTTTTAGTGTACAACCTTTCACCACTTTGGTTGTTAAATTTATTCCTAAATATCCTATTCTTTTTTACACTATTGCAAATGGAATTGTTTTCTTAATTTCCTCTTTGTTTTTGGCTACACTTCACGGCTTGTAGGATCCTATTTCTCTGACCCAGGATTGAACCTGGGCCTTCAGCAGTAAGAGCACAGATTCCTAACCACTGGACCACATTAGAATTCCATTTTCTTTTTTGGATAGTTGTTTGTATATAGAAATGTGACTCATTTTTGTAGATTGATTTTTGTATCCTCTGACTTTACTGAACTTGCCTATTATTTCTAATAAAGTTAAAATTAAGTTTTTGAAACTAAACACTATGAACCTGGAAATCCTATCATGTACCCATGCTTATCAAAAATTACTATTTAAGGGAATTAGAATTTTACGACATTTTGATGTTTGTTTCACATTTTAACTGAGCATCTATTATGGTCTGGGCATTATGCTAACTATTTCCTATGAACTAACTCATTTACACTTAATAAAACTATAAGGTAGAACTATTTTCAAATGAGAAAACGAAAGCTCAGAGAAGTCAGGTAACTTGTATATACTCAACTGCCATATACTAGTGGTAGGCTGTGCTTTCTACATAAATTGCCTCTCCAACTCTCACTGAACCAACTTATGACATTTTATTCAGTAAATACACATTTTCCAAGTTCTTAAACATTTTATGATTCTATAAGAAAACATTTTATGAGTTTGTTTATGATGTTAAGCAATTAGATGAAAAGTATCAGGTAACATGCCTTGATCAATCACTTCTCATGACAAAATCAAATTCTGCAGAGATGACATTTAATTTTTCATTTGAAAAATAGCACTACTTGAATGTACTGTTTTTCTGGCATCTAGAATTAATATATAGATCAAGACTCAGCACACTGTGTCCCACAGACCTAACCTGCCCCACCACCTGTTTTTTTATAAATACAGTTTTTTATTGGAACACAGTTTTACATCCATTCACTTACTTTTTTTTTTTTTTGATTTATGGCCTCTTGCACACTTCAAAAGGAGAGGTGAGTAGTTGTAACAGAGACTTGATAGCTCACAAGGAAGGAAAGCCTAAAATATTTACTCTCTGGCCCTTCACAAAAAAAGCTTGCCAACTCCTGATATACTTGTTTAGTTCAGATAAGTTAAAGAAAACTCTGTAGGATTGACCAGGACCTAGTTAGAGAGTGATCAGCAAGTCATTGGAGAATGTAATGTGTTAAATGAAACAAATTATTAATAAAAGCCAAGCCTATAAATGGGCTTCGCTGATAGCTCAGTTGGCAAAGAACCCGCCTGCAATGCAGGAGACCCTGGTTCAATTCCTGGGTCAGGAAGATCCACTGGAGAAGGGATAGGCTACCCACTCCAGTATTCTTGGGCTTCCCTGTGACTCAGCTGGTAAAGAATCCTCCTGCAATGTGGGAGACCTGGGTTCAATCCTTGGGTTGGGAAGATCCCCTGGAGAAGGGAAAGGCTACCCACTCCAGTATTCTTGCCTGGAGAATTCCATGTATAGTCCATGGAGTCACAAAGAGTCGGACATAACTGAGCAACTTTCACTTTACTTCAAGCCTATAAATAATGCACCTCTCTTCATACCTAGAGTAGATTATTACAGTAATGGTCTCCAGTGAGTCATGTCTGGGTATGTAGGATTTGGGGCAACCCTTTCCCACACTGACACTCGGGCTTGGCCATGTGACATATTGGGGCCAGATGGGACATCGAACATGAAACCAGGAGAAGAACACAGGTGTTGCCTTGCTGGGGCTTGCCTCCTTAGAGCTTAGCAATCTCAGCATGGAAAGTAACCCAGAGTTATACCTCAGGAGAGACCACATGAGGAGCTGAGGTATCCTAGTCCACAGATGAGTGAGACAGATGAGTGAGACAGATGAGTGAGACCATCTTGGACTATCCCACCCCATTTGGGCCCCCAGAGGACTGTAGCCATGAGTGACCTCAGGTGAGATCAGAAGAAACACCAACTGGACCTAGCTCAAACTGCAGAATTAAAAACAAATATATATGGTTGTTTTAAGCCACTAGGGTTTTGGGGTTTTTTGTTTTCTTATGCAGCAAGAGACAATGACACCCCACCCTAGATGGAGGAATCTGCTGATGAAACATCAGGAGCATCACCTGGAGGCAAGAAGATATGTCTCATTAAAAGGAAAGCATCATCCTTTTAATCATGACCAGATCACGACCTCCTTATTGCAAAATTCAGATTTAAATTGAAGGAAATAGGGAAAACCACTAGGTCATTCAGGTATGACCTAAATCAAATCCCTTATGATTATACAGTGGAGGGGATAAATAGATTCAAGGGACTAGATCAGATAGACTGAGTGCCTGAAGAACTATGGATGGAGGTTTTAATATTGTACCAGAGGCAATGACCAAAACCATCCACAAGAAAAAGAAATACGAGAAGGCAAAAAGCTTGTCTAAGGAGGCCTTACAAATAGCTGAGAAAAGGAGAGAAGCAAAGGCAAAGGAGAAAGGAAAAGATGCACCCATCTGAATGCAGAGTTCCAAAGAACAGCAAGGAGAGAGAAGGTATTCTTCAGTGAACAATGCAAAGAAATAGAGGAAAACAATAGAATGGGAAAGACTAGAGATCACTTTAAGAAAATTAGAGATACCAAGGGAATATTTCATTAAAGGATAGACACAATAAAGGACAGAAATTGTATGGACCTAACAGAATCAGAAAAGGTTAAGAAGAGGTGGCAAGAATACTCAGAAGAACTATGCAAAAAAGTTGTTAATGATCTGGATAACCATGATGGTGTGGTCACTCACCTAGAGCCAGATATCCTGGAGTGTGAAGTCAAGTGGGCCTTAGGAAGCATTACTATAAACAAAGATAGTGGAGGTAATGGAATTCCAGTTGAGCTATTTCAAATCCTAAAAGATGATGCTGTGAAAGTGCTGTACTCAAATATGCCAGCAAATTTGGAAAACTCAGCAGTGGCCACAGGACTAGAAAAGGTTGATTTTCATTCCAATCCCAAAGAAGGGAAATACCAAAAAATGTTCCAACTATTACACAATTGCACTCATTTCACATGCTAGCAAGGTAATTCTCAAATTCGTTCAAGGTAGGCTTCAACAGTATGTGAGCGAAAAACTTAAGAGATACACGGGCTGGATTTAGAAGAGGCAGAGGAATCAGAGATCAAACTGCCAATATCTGTTGGATCATAGGGTTTCAGAGGTGGCACTAGTGATAAAGAGCCTGCCTGCCAACATAGGAGACATAAGAGACAAGTGTTCAATCGGGAAGATCCTCTGGAGGGGGGCATGGCAACCCACTCCAGTAGTCCTGCCTGGAGAATCCCAAGGACAGAGGAGCCTGGGGGGCTACAGTCCATGGGTCACAGAGTCAACACAACTGAAGTGACTTAGTACACACAGTACACACGCTGGATCATAGAAAAAGCAAGAAAGCTCCAGAAAAACCTACTTCTGCTTCACTGACTACACCTTTGACTATGTGGATCACAACAAACTGTGGAAAATTCTTGAAGAGATGGGAATACTAAACCAACTTACCTGCCTCCTGAGAAATCTGTAGGTAGGTCAAAATGCAACAGTTAGAACCAGACATGGAACAATGGACTGGTTCAAAATTGGGAAAGGAGTACATCAAGGCTGAATACTGTCACCCTGCTTATTTAACTTACATGCAGAGTACATCATGCAAAACGCTGGGCTGGATGAAGCCCAAGCTGGAATCAAGACTGCTAGGAGAAATATCAATAACCTCAGATACGCAGATGACACCACCCTAATGGCAAAAAGCAAAGAGGAACTAAAGATACTCTTGATGAAGGTGAAAGAGGAGAGTGAAAAAGCTGGCTTAAAACTCAACATTCAAAAAACAAAGGTCATGCCATCCAATCCCATCACTTTGTGGCAAATAGATGGAAAAACAATGAAAACAGTGACAGACTTTATTTTCTTGGGCTCTAAATCACTGCAGATGGTGATTTAGACTGCAGCCATGAAATTAAAAGACACTTGCTCCTTGGAAGAAAAACTATGACAAACCTAGACAGCATATTAAAAAGCAGAGACATCACCTTGCTGACAAACGTACATCTAGTCAAAACTATGGTTTTTCCAGTAGTCATGTACAGATGTGAGAGTTGGACTATAAGGAAGACTGAGCACCAAAGAACTGATGTTTTCGAACTGTGGTGCTCGAGGAGACACTTGACAGTCCCTTGGAAAGCAGAGATCAAACCAGTCAATCCTAAAGGAAATTAACCATGAATATTTATTGGAAGGACTGATGCTGAAGCTGAAGCTCCAGTACTTTGACCACCTGATGTGAAGAGCTGACTCACTGGAAAAAAACCCTGATGCTGGGAATGACTGAGGGCAGGAGGAGAAGGGGGCAACAGAGGATGAGATGGTTGGATGGCATCACAGACTCAATGTACATGAGTTTGAGCAAACTCCAGGGGATACTGAAGGACAGAGAAGCCTGGTGTGCTACAGTCCATGGGATCACAGAGTCAGACAGGACTGAGTGAACAACAACCATTAAGGGTCCAGCATTTCCTTTTCTTTCAACTCTTGAAGAAAAGAAAAAATAGGCTAAAAGCAAAATACTTTGGTTTTCTGTCTAAAAAAGGTTGATACTGCTGCTGCTAAGTTGCTTCAGTCGTGTCCGACTCTGTGCAAACCCATAGACGGCAGCCCACCAGGCTCCCTGTCCCTGGAATTCTCAAGGCAAGAACATTGGAGTGGGTTGCCATTTCTTTCTCCGATGCACGAAAGTGAAAAGTGAAAGTGAAGTCGCTCAGTCGTGCTGGACTCTTAGCTACCCCATGGATTGCAGCTTACCAGACTCCTCCGTCCATGGGATTTTCCAGGCAAAAGAGTACTGGAGTGGGGTGCCATTGCCTTCTCTAAGAAAGGTTAGGTGCTATAAATAATAAACTCTTGTGTTTCTGAAGAATCCTCTTTATCCCTTTCTATCTGCCCAGACAGAAAGTGTCTCTCACATTCTTGTAGGTTTTTCTTTTTTGCCTCTTGGAGGAGTTAAAAGCTAGTGAGGATTCGCTGGTACGAGTCAAAATATCCATGCCAAACTAGTGGCGTTATGGTAAAATACTATAATAGCTTAAGTAGTATGGGGAGGGGGGATGGAAAAAGGGGACAGCACCGAATAAAGAAGAGCCACCAGGGTTAAGCTTCCCTCCTGCCATTCCCACACTAACTGCCAAGTGAGCCTACGCTGACCATCCCTCTGTGTCGGGTGGCACTGACGCAGGCTAAGACGTGGGAGGAAGGTGGTGGGTGGCAGCAGCGTTGAGACCAGACAAGACATTGAGCAGACCCTGCGGAGGATCGCCTGGCACCCGGCAAACAACCCTGCCTCCAGGGCAGGCCGGGCAGTGACGTCCCAAGGCCATTTCTCTGCACTGTGCATGCTCACTGGTCAAGAGCAGCAGCAGCAGGGCCCCACCCAGCCTAACCAGACTGTCCTAATGGGACCATGCGGGAGCCAGCAGCTCAGAGCTCTCTGTCAGTTCAGTTCTGTCCCTCAGTCGTGTCTGACTTCTCGACCCCATGGACAGCAGCACGCCAGGCCTCCCTGTCCATCAGGGAAGAGCTCTCTGCAGGGAGCCGCTAATGCTCCCGGGTCCAGGGAGAGGTCGACCAGTGCTTGGCTTGCTTTACCAAACAGGAGTGAGGTCCCAGGCTTTGTCGCCCCGAGGAGGATGTGCCTTCTAGATACCTACTCCTCACACTCAGCACAAAACACTAGAGAGTGGCTTGCCATCTTTTTCTTACTCTCCCTTTTCTTTTTGAATGCACCATTACTTCAGTCCTGAGTTCGTCTCATTTCAGTAGCTGTGAGTTTAAATCTTGGTTTCACGTCTTTATTAGCAATTCTTTTCATGATGATGAGAATCAATACAAACCCCAATTAAAACCTGGACATCTGCCACCCAGTTGCCACAGGCAACGGAGCCCTTTACTCAGGAGGTATGGCCGAGGTTTGACGATGTGGAAGACAGAAGGGAATTCTCCCTGAGGATAGCCGAGCCGGAAACATTTATTTTGATTGTGTGACCCAGTGGATTCTGTTTTAAAAGTTTAAACTCCCTCATTTAAAAGAGAGATGTGTGTTTTAAAAGGAGGTCTTATAAAGAACAGACTTGTGGGGGCCAAGCAGGAGGGGTGAAGGGGAGGGATGGAATGGGAGGCTGGGGTTAGCAGATGTAGGCTATTATATATGGAATGGATAAATCACAAGGCCTACTGAAGTAGCCCCCAGCCTTTTTGGCACAAAGGACCAGTTCCATGGAAGACAATTTTTCCCCGGACCTGGGGGGCTGGGGGGTGGGGTGGGGACAGGGATGGTTTGGGGATGATTCAAGCACATTAGAGCATCACGTGCTTTATTTCTATTATTATTACATCAGCTCCACCTCAGATCTCAGGCATTAGATCCTGATGGCTGGGGACCCCTGTATAGCACAGAAAATGATATTCAGTATCCTATGATAAACCATAATGGAAAAGAATATTTTTTTAAAGGAATGTACATATAGATATAACTGAATCACTTTGCTGTACAGAAATTGACATTGTAAATCAACTATGCCAAATAAATAAATAAATATTAGGGAGTTTAAAAAAATCTACCACCTCTGGCTCAGAATGTTTTCATTTAGTTCAATTTCCTTTTTTTCTGAGATAGTCATTATCTTTTTTTTTTTTTAACTATCTTATTATAATATAGAGTCAAGCACACCACTTAATGTGCCTTCCAAACTGTGGAGCGTTGAACAAAAAGAAAATATCTTTATGACAATGTTTCTCCTGCCACAGTTATTTGAGTTATTCTGCCTTGTACTTCCCGAAATATTTTAGGAAAGAATTATGTTCAATGCCTTGCCATGCCTGTGTGCGTGCTAAGCTGCTTCAGTCGTGTCTGACTCTTTGCCACCCCATGGACTGTAGCCTGCCAGGCTCCCATGTTCATGGGATTCTTCAGGCAAGAATACTGGAGAGGGTTGCCATAAGTTCCTCCAGGGGATTTTCCCAACCCAGGGATCGGACCCTCATCTCTTGTGTCTCCTGCATTGGCAGGTGGGTTCTTTACCACCATGTCATGAGTTAACTTGACAATCTTTTTTGCCATAAATCACATCCACACTTTTAGCCCTACTCTTTCTCTTTGAGGTTGTTGTCTCCTTGTTAAGAAGGAAAAAAATAGGGGCTTCCCTGGTGGCTCAGTGGTAAAGAATCCGCCTGTCAGTGTAGGAGACAGGGGTTTGTTCCCTGGTCCACGAAGATCCCACATGCCTCAGAGCAACTACTGGGCATGAGCTTTAAAGCCCGGGAGCTGCAGATACTGAAGCCTGTGCACCCTAGAGCCCGTGCTCCGCAGAGAAGCCAGCACAGTGAGAAGCTGGTGATCGTTTACAGTGAACAATGTCGGATTCGTGATCTCCGAAGATTTAGCTTCGGGACCAGGGACCAGGCTAAATTAGCATGAAAAGACATAGAGAAAGCTTCTGACATAGACAATCGCAGGGGGAGAGTCCCCAGCCCCCGCCCCAACCCCACCCCCCTACCCCCCCACAGCTAGTCTTAGCAAAGCCTTCTATACTTTTATCAGACTCACTCCCACAACAGACATCTTAAGATAACAGGATTAGTAAGATGGTTTTTGTTAAGGAAAAACATATCCTCAAGCAAGATACATTGTTAAATTGGCTAAGACAAAGCAATGTAGAAAAAAATGTTTGTCCTTTTCTCCTCAAGAGCCCTGGACCCCTTTCTCCTTCTCAGGGACTGCCTAGGAATTAACTCTCTCACCAGCATACTGCAACCAGAGAGTAGCCCCTGCTGACTGCACCTAGAGAAAAGCCCACGCAGCATGGAAGACTCAACACAAGCAAAAATAAATCAATTAAACTTTTCAAAAAGAAGAAGGAAAAAGTATATGCTTCCATAAGCTTATGGGCTAACATGTCAAAGGGGAGGACATGGAAGCCGATTCCAGGTGGAGGAACATGGGGCTGCCCGAGGCTGACCTCAAGCAGAAGTCTGCAGACGAGCACTACCTTTGTTCATGCTGTGTTCTGTCCTTTCGTGCACACAGTGACACTTAACATGCAGATGAACTTGCATCCTAGACGAACCTGTCCAGGTGGTCACACCTGGCTGATTCCCAGGAGCTCAGACACAGTCCTGACACCAAGGACAAACCAGGTTCCTCATGTCCAAAAGTAAATCCATCCAACCAAATTTGAATTAAGAGGTCCTCATTGCCCAATCCTGCTTCCTCCTTTAAGGATGCTTAATGGGTCTAATTAAGTTTCATTAGGACCACCCAGGCCTCCAGGGAATAAAGTAAACAGCTGACGAGCAGTACTGGTCAGCCAGGTTTAAACTGGATGACTAATGGAGGCAAACACGTGGGTAATCAGGCAAGAAGAAAGCGCTGAGCGCCCTGCTGATTCTGCAGCACAAGATGGTCACGAAATGATTCAAGGTGTTTAAAGATGGTGTATTTTGAGAAAACAGTTGTGCCAGGTTTCAGGAAATCTGAAGACATCCTGTTTCCAGTCACAACAGGGAGGGTTCCAGGAGTGTGGGGGCATGAACAAGCACATCCTGGAGATAAGTTTCAAGCCAACTTGATAGAGTCCTTCTGCATCCTAACTCCTAAAGCACTTTTAATCTCATCTCATCCTCAAGGAGACACCCCACAAAAAGCCTATCACACCATCAACCCAGGAAACCAGGGTTCATTTGTTACGACAGGAGTCCCCACCCTGCTGGAGAGAAAAGTTGTACAGGACTAGAAATGTTCCTTGCACAGATGTTTAATATCAACACAAGAGACAGCAACCCCAAAGCCAGTTCAGGGATACAGACAATAACTTAAGAGCTCCAGGAGCCACCCCCCTCCACCAAAAAGACTCCCAGATTTATATCTTTCTTGAAATCTCACCCAAGCTTTGGGCCTGGACCTCCAACTACCTTCAACATCCACAACTAAACCTATGATCCTCACTGCCACCCACTCACAAAAAGAAAACATTTTAATCCTGCTAGGAGTATTTATGAAAATCCATTAATTGAATATATACCACAATATCATTTTTAAAATCATAATGATCCAAAACTTCATCAAAATTGCTTGATTATACACCCTCAGTTTCAGCTTCTCTCGTAGTCATTTCTTCCTTAAAAACCCTCCATGGTCAGAGTCTTCCCTAGTGGGTCCAGTGGCTAAGATCTGAACTCCCAATGCAGGGGACCTAGGATTGATTCCTGGTCAGGGAACTAGATCCTACTTGCCATAACTAAAGATCCTGGGTGCCACAGCTAACACCTGGCACAGCCAAGGAAATAAATAAGTAAAAATAAATACTAAAAAAAAAAACTTGGCCAAGCTAACTCTCCATTCACACTCATGCAGGTTGGATACTGTCACAACCCCCAGCAGAAAGGCCCTCTCACTCCAGTCAGTCAACACACTCCATTTAGGCTAACCTTATCATTATCTTACTCTTCACCGATTCACCCCCATTGTGAGTTGAATTGTGTCTCCCCAAAAGGTAGAAGTTGAAGTCCTGACCTCCATACCTCCTAAGGTGAATTTCTCTGGCAATAGGGTTACAGGTGTAATTAAGATGAGGTCATACTGGAGTAGGTGGTCCCTTCCTCCAGTGTAACTGGTGTTCCTACAAGAGGTTTAGCTATGAGAGGAAGATGCCACGTGAAGACACAGGCAGAGACTGGACTGAGACAGCCGCAAGCCACAGAAGTTAGGAAGGGACCAAGAAGGATTCTACCCAGACCCAGAGTCTCAGAGGGAGTAGAGCCCTGCTGACAACCTTGATTCCTAACCAGAACCATGAGACAATAAATTTCTGTTGTGTTAAGTAATCCAGTTTGGGCTACTGTGTGATGGCAACCCTAGGAAACAAATACAAGCCCTGTTCCCTTCTAAAACCTTCATTGATTCCTATTCCTTCATTATATCAAGTTCTATTCATTGGCCTGGCTCCTGAGGCCCTTTCCCACGTCGCTCTCCCTGAACAAATATATCTCCCACCATGTCTTCAGCACTTTTTCTAAACTTCAATCTACACTGACCTCTCCCTTCTTCAAAGTCTTGCTGCCTATCGTCCCACTAAAATATCCTTTCACTCTACCAGGTATATTTATTTTTGCCTTTCCTATCAATTCATAAGCACCTTGAGAAATGGACTATGATTTTTTTTTAATCTCCCCAAGTACTGTTGCTGTTGAGTCGCTAAGTTGTGTCTGACTCTTTTATGACCCAACGGACTGTAGCTCGTCAGGCTCTTCTGTCCACAGGATTTCCCAGGCAAGAACACTGGAGTGCATGGCCATTTCCTTCTCCAAGGGATCTTCCCAACCCAGGGATTGAACCTGCATCTCCTGCATTGGCAGGCAGATTCTTTACCACTGCACCACCAGGGAAGCCCCCCAGAGGATCAGATACTCTATAAGTACTCATAGATTAATTAATCTAGTAGCCTTTACACATGCTTTGCCCTTGACCTGAAATACCCAAGTAGGCTGTGAGCTACATGCCAGGGACCCTTGTTTTAATCTTTGTGTCCCCAAAGTCTCACACCATATCTGGCATTTCATAAACTTTCAAGAAATATTTTTACTTAATTCATTTAAAAAACCCTGTCTCCAGGTATATCTGTTTTGGGAGTCATATCTGCCTGCTTTTAAAGAAATGACTAATGAGATTCCACTTCTCCCATGGCCTCATATGGAGTCATTAGTTGGGCCCCTGCCTGGAGCTTCAGGGAGCCTTATTAGTCCCCTGCGACCCATCCAAAAGGGGAGTCTTCCTCCCCATTATCAGGCTTCCTGTTTAACAATACATGACAGGGTTTGTTCTTCTACCCCATTGTTACCTGTGTTTCCAAGAGCCCTTTGAAAGCATAAATAAATGATTGTTGACTGATCTCCTTTCCCCGGGATTTTGCCAATGCTGAGAATCCTGAAAGCTTTCCAAGGCGTGATTTGTCACTGAAAATGCCAAGTGGGGGAGTTGTTGTCCTCTCTACTCATAGGGGTGCTTGATAATTCAAAGTCCCTGTTTCTTCCCACAGAGTCGGGCAGAGTAATGTGCTGTCACAAATTCTCCAGTGATAGAGCTGTGCAGGGGGCTTTCCAAACAGCGTAAGCCTCTGCAAGGTCAGGGAGACCTCTGCTGGGCGAGGAAGTCATCCAGACTTCCAAGATGCTACATCCAGAAAGCCTGCAGGGGCCACCCTGTGACTCTGAGGGTCCGAGTCAGGGAAGGGCCCAGAGGAAGAATACAGCTGTTCCAACGCTGTCAGCCTACCAATGCCCCTCCCCTGCCACCTTTCTACCCACTTTCTCTAAAGCATATGAATTAGCCTCCCTAACAGACAGCATATTAAAAAGCAGAGACATTACTTTGCCAACAAAGTCTGTCTAGTCAAGGCTATGGTTTTTCATGTATGGATGTGAGAGTTGGACTATAAGAAAAGCTGAGGGCTGAAGAATTGATGCTTTTGAACTGTGGTGTTGGAGAAGACTCTTGAGAGTCCCTTGGACTGCAAGGAGATCCAACCAGTCCATCCTAAAGGAGATCAGTCCTGAATATTCATTGGAAGGACTGATGATGAAGCTGAAACTCCAATACTTTGGCCACCTGATGCAAAGAGCTGACTCATTGGAAAAGACCCTGATGCAGGGAAAGATTGAGGGCAGGAGAAGGGGACAATAGAGGATGAGATGGTTGGATGGCATCACCGACTCAATGGACATAAGTTTGGGTAAACTCCGGGAGTTGGTGATGGACAGGGAGGCCTGGTGTGCTGCAGTCCATGGGGTTGCAAAGAGTCAGACACGACTGATTGACTGAACTGAACTGAACAGACAGCTAAATATTTTCTTGGTCATGACTCTCAGAATACAAAACCTCTGACCATCCACTGGATATTTACAAGGTTAGATCAGGGGAGGAGAGGTGTAGTGTGGAAGGTTGAAGAAGCCAAAGAAGAAAGAGGGGAATTTCCAGTTTCCAGGTCCATATGTAAGGAGTTTAAAGTCACCACTCCCCCTTGAGAAATAGAATGTGTGTGCTTGCTCACTAAGTCCTTGCAATCCTATGAGCTGTAGCCCACCAGGCTCCTCTGTCAAAGGGGATTCTCCAGGCAAGAATACTGGAGTGGGTAGCCACGCGCTCCTCTAGACAAATGGAGTATGCCTGCCGTATCAGTAAACAGAGGATGTCACCATCATCAGCAATTGCTGCCCTCCAAAATGAGCCAGTGAGCTCTGAGGAAACTCAGGATGTGAAAACAGGATACTGGCTCCATTTACTGAGGTGCCTATCAAAGGAATGGTTTCAGTGAGCCCAGACTCTTGCCTCTTCCCATATATAGAAAAGCACTAAATTCCTTAACTTGGGAGATCTGGTTTTCTTTAATTAACAACAATCTTCCGATGTTCAAACTACCTGCCCTTTGTTGCAAAACTTTTATCTAACCTGGCTCATCCCCTTGCCTCCTCCGAGCAGTTCTCTCAGGTTTACTTGAGATGCTGTCTCCCAGGCTTGAAGTCCTAAAAATTCCTGGTCGAATAAAACATAACTCCCAATTTATAAGGTTGTGAATATTTTTTGAAAAGACAATCCTGGCCACCTGATGTGAAGAGGTGACTCATTTGAAAAGACCCTGATGCTGGGAAAGATTGAAGGCAGGAGGAGAAGGGGACAACAGAGGATGAGATGGTTGGATGGTATCAGTGACTCAATGGACATGGGTTTGGGTGGACTCCGGGAGTTGGTGATGGACAGGGAGGCCTGGTGTGCTGCAGTTCATGGGGTCGCAAAGAGTCAGACACGACTGAGCTGAATTGAACTGAGCAACAAGTAGAAAGCTGAACAGACTGAAAAATCAACAATACTTCTTGAATCTTGCTGGAAAGCGGAGAACACAGGGCAAACCACTGCCCTTAGGTTAGAGAGACAGGAGAATATAGGAGTCACAACTTACCTGAGCAGAGACTTGGGAGAAGAAACAGCAGCAACCAGGGCTCAGCTAGGAAACGTGTATTGTTGGAGGCTCAGTGTGGACAACTCTAATGGTTAAAAAACTACAGAGTGACCAAGTCATGGCCAGCCAGCAACACACTGAGATTTCCCTCTTGGAGAGGGGCAGCAAAGGAAACATTTTTAAGTTGACCACAGCTGCTGATCATCTCAGTGAGGCCTGCTCTCAGGTGAAACCAGTTAACCAGAGCCTGACCCACTGGTATATTATTATCAGAATCTAACTGACCTGGGGAAGGGGGATACCCAGCTCCAACTGGCTCTCCATGGGAGAAAAGATATACCCAGCCCCAGCTGACTCTAGCCTTCATATCCCACCTCAGAAGGGAGCAGAAAACTGAGAAAAACTCATGAAGTTCACAATCCAGAGGCACATGCTCCCCAAAACATGGAGACCTACTTATGGGACAGAGAACGCCTCCTCTCCCCGTACCCATCACCACCACATTGCTGTCATTGTTTAGTCGCTAAGTTGCGTCCAAGTCTTTCGAGACCCCATGGACTGTAGCCTGCCAGGCTCCTCTGGCCGTGGGATTTCCCAAGCAAGAATACTGGAGTGGGTTGCTATTTCCTTCTCCAGGGGATCTTCCCGACCCAGGGATCGAACCCACATCTGCGTTGGCAGGTGGATTCTTTACCGCTGAGCCACCAGGAAAGATAAGCCTATTACCAGGACTTCCTTTCACCTGGTGTATCATGTTCAGCTAGCAAGAAAACATTACAAGGCATACCAAAAGGTAAAAACACAATTTGAAGAGACAGGATAAACCACAGAATCAGATATGCAGGGGTGTTGGAATTATCAGGCCAGGAATTTAAAACAACTCTAATTATTACACTAAAGGACCTTCATAGATCAAGCAGACAGCATTCAAGAACAGATGGGCAATGTAAGCAGAGAGATGGAAATCCTAAGGAAGAACCAAAAAGAGATAGGAGAGAGAAAAAAACCTCTGTAACAGAAATGCAGAATGCCTTTGATGGGCTCATTAGTACATTGGACACAGCTGAGAAGAGAATCTGAGCTCGAGCCTGCTATCAACAGAATTCTCAAACCAGAAAGCAAGAGAATAAAGACTGGAAAAAAAAAAAAAACCAGAATATCCAAGGATATGGGACATTTACAAGGGTATGATATACACATAATGGGAATATCGGAAGGAGAAAGGAACAGAAGACATATCTGAAACAATAATGACTGAGAATTTCCCCAAATTATTAAACACCAATAGTAGTATCAAAATTAATATCAGACATCAAACCACTGATCCAGGAAGCTCAGAGAACAGACACCAAGCGGATAAATGCAAATAATAGCAACAACAACAAAGGCTACACCTGTGTGTGTGTGTGTGTGTGTGTGCACACACTGTGTGTGTGCTTAGTTGCTCAGTGGTGTCTGACTCTTTGTGACCCCATGGATTATAAGCTTGCCAGGCTTCTGTGTCCATGGGATTCTCCAAGCAAGAATACTAGAGTGGGTTGCCATGCCCATCAAATTGCAGAAAATCAAAGATAAAGAAAAAATTCTGAAAGGAGCCTTTTTTTTTCTTTGCTTTGCTCAATGGCTTCAGTCGTGTCCACTTTTTGTGACCCTATAGACTGTAGCCCACCAGGTTTCTCTGTCCATGGAATTTTCTAAGCAAGAATACTGGAGTGGGTTGCCATGCCCTCCTCCAGGGGATCTTCCCTAGGATCGAAACCATGTCTCCTGCATTACAGGAGGATTCTTTACCCACTGAGCCACCTGTGAAACCCAAAAGAAGCTAGAGGGTGGGGAGCAGGGTGTAGAATAGCTTATCTATAGAGGAACAAGATACCCTGGAGAATACTCCAGTATTCTTGCCTGGAGAATCCTATGGACAGAGGAGCCTGGTGGGCTATACATTCCAGGGGGTCGCAAAAGAGTCGGACACGACTTAGCAACTAAAACAACAACATAGAGGAAAGAGATAAGTTTTAAGGGTTATCAAAGGGTTCCCGAGATATTTTTGCCAGTTCTCAGCAACTTTCTGACCCCAAATACTCAAAATACTTTGCACATTCCCAAAATAGAGTTTAGGAATGTGAAAAGGTGGGATAAAGCATGGATGTGGCTTTCCAGAAATGCGTGAGTAAGCTGCAATGACTGGAGGAGAACACCCACTTCCTCTTCAATATCCATCTTATGCCCCTGGTGTCCTCGGGAGTGGGCACTCCTGGGCCTCCTTCACAAGGAACCTGCTTTCACCTAGCGTAGATTATCACATCATCCTGTAACCCAGGAATGTTTGCATTTTAACCGAGGACTGAAGAACTTTCCAGATGCAACAGTTCATTCCTAAGGTAGCTGTAATATGGCAGGATGGCTTATTTTCAGTCACACAGGTTTCCAGAAGACTAAGAATTCTAGGCACTATGGCAGATGGGAACAAAGACAAACATTTTTATAAGGAAAAAAATCTCTCTTTATCATTGGCACCCCAGTAGCAGACATACACCCAGCACCCAGATCTTGGTTCCAAAATACAGTTCTCCAATGAAAGGAACCAGGGCTCCTTGAAGAAGTAGCTGATTCTAGGTCTGGGCAAGAACAACATGAGATGATCTTGGAGCATCTTGTGGTACCAGAAAGAAAGAATGTGCTCAGAAAGGATGAAAGAGCATAGAAACCACCATGAACGTGTTCCCAATGGCCAAGGCTAGAACATTCTGAACAATAAAATAATGATATTTAATTGTAATCCACAGACTAAAGTAAACATACATGAGTTTATCCTCAAATTTTAAAATAATTGAATAAGTAAATTGGCAATGAGGTATAGATCTTTCTTACAAAAAATTCCAATTAAGAAAAGTGGAAGGAAAGAAGGAAATATAAAACCACCATTTGTAATAATTATTGCAGGCAAAAAAATCACCACTGCATGCTTAAAATTAGTGGCAGAAACTTAAGAAAAAAAAATTGCATTTATTAATTTCAAAAGGAAACACAGTAACTTTAGAGTGGAAACATTCTTCAGACACACCTTAATCCAGTGATCGAGGAAAAAACACTACTAATAAAATGTATTACGATCATGTCACCCTGGCATCAAGTTAAGGACTCACCCCTCTGACCTCTTTTATAAACTTAGTTATCTCCTAAAGGCCTTGTCTCCAAACAGTTACAGTGAGTGTGGCTTCAACATGAATTTGAAGGGGAAACAATTCCCACCAAAGCATTTCCCAAAAATATATAGCAATCTATCCATGAAAAAGCATCCCAAGTTGTCTATGGGACAACTGATTAGTACTCTTCAAACACTTCAAGGTCAGGAAAGACAAAGAAAAACTGAAGACCTGCCACAGGTTGAAGGATTCGAGGCCCTTTCAGTGCAGCATGGCATCTGGGATTGAGTCCTATAACAGAACAAAGACAATAATGGGGGAACAGGTTCAACCTGAATAAAGTTGATAGTTATGTTGTTTGTTTTGTAATTATGTAATTAATGTTCATGTCGTGCTTTTAATCATGGTCCTATGGCTGGATAAGAAAGTGTGTCTGAAATGTTTTGGGCTATCTTTGCAACTGTTCTCTAAGTCTAATATTATTTCAAAATAAAAATCTTCTCTGGGACTTTCCCAGGAATTCCATGGTTAAGACTCTGTGCTTCCAATGCATGGGGTGTGGGTTCAATCCCTGGTCAGGGAGCTAATATCTCCCCTGCAGTTTGGTGCAGCAAAAAAAAAAAAAATTTAATCTTGAAAATTTTTCTTTTTCTCTAAATGTCCTTTATATCCCATTCTTCGCAATAGGGGTGAGAATAGAGAACTAAATCATCGACCATGTTTTCTCTGGGGGTGGCAGAGGGGACCATGCTGCAGAAGGACTCCCTGCACAGTTCCTCCACCCCACAGGAAGAGAGGGAGCCAGGAGCTGGACAGTTTCAAAAACAGAAGACAGATTTTAAAAGCTAATTTCATGGAGACTGATGTGGAACACAGAATCTGCAATAAGGTAGATGAGCGTTGGCCTACTTCCAGGTGCCTGGCACAGAGACAGACCAGGCGCCTTCATTTGAAGACTGTCAGCTGTTTGTGTCCACAAAAGAGAGAGGACTCGGCTTCCACGTGAGCAGCCCAGGGCCGCCCTCCCCTCCAGCTAGTCAATTCTGTGGCTCCGAGGGCTTCGAGCCTGATTATTGTGGGGATTAGCACCTGACAGTCTGGGAGGCCTAGATAATTCTGCTTATTTAGGGCAATCCCCCATAAAGTGGAAGGCCAACACCCTCCCCCACCACCCAGCCATCTTCCAACTCTGTGGTTTTAAGTGTTTCTGTTGATGCTGTTGTTCATTTTACAAAAGCTCCCTTTCGAGTACCTCCCCTGATGAAGGCATAAATAAGTCCCGAAGACAGAAAATACCTCTTGAACAAGAACGAAGCACTAAGACATAGTAGGCTCTCAATACAAAATTTGCTGGATGGACTAGAGAGCCCTCAGTGGGCAACACCCAGAAAGATGATCTATTGAAACTGCGGTGTTTCTGGCCCTTAATCTCTGATGCACAGTTATGAGCCAGACTATAATGTAAATTGCGGAGCCGAGGAGTAGCTGCAAACATTTCTAAAGATGCAATCCTTAATGGAGTGACTCCTTTGTACAAGATGCACCATGAACTCTAGATTCAAAGTAAAAACAGTAATAATAATAACAGCTTATATTGAATGTTTACTGGGTGCCATGTACATAAACCTCCCAAGAACCCTATGAAGCAAGAACTATTATAGCTCCTGGTTGGCAGATGGCTAGTAACTGGTACAGCCTAGAGGCAACCCAGGTACTTGGAATGGAGCCCATGCTTTCAATTCTTTTTTTTTTTTTTTAATTTTATTTTATTTTTAAACTTTACAAATTGTATTAGTTTTGCCAAATATCAAAATGAATCCGCCACAGGTATACATGTGTTCCCCATCCTGAACCCTCTTCCCTCCTCCCTCCCCATACCATCCGGCTGGGTCGTCCCAGTGCACTAGCCCCAAGCATCCAGTATCGTGCATCGAACCTGGACAGGCAACTTGTTTCATACATGATATTATACATGTTTCAATGCCATTCTCCCAAATCTTCCCACCCTCTCCCTCTGCAACAGAGTCCATAAGACTGTTCTATACATCAGTGTCTCTTTCGCTGTCTCGTACACAGGGTTATTGTTAGCATCTTTCTAAATTCCATATATATGTGTTAGTATACTGTATTGGTGTTTTTCTTTCTGGCTTACTTCACTCTGTATAATAGGCTCCAGTTTCATCCACCTCATTAGAACTGATTCAAATGTATTCTTCTTAATGGCTGAGTAATACTCCATTGTGTATATGTACCACCGCTTTCTTATCCATTCATCTGCTGATGGACATCTAGGTTGCTCCCATGTCCTGGCTATTATAAACAGTGCTGAGATGAACACTGGGGTACACGTGTCTCTTTCCCTTCTGGTTTCCTCAGTGTGTATGCCCAGCAGTGGGATTGCTGGATCATAAGGCAGTTCTATTTCCAGTTTTTTAAGGAATCTCCACACTGTTCTCCATTGTGGCTGTACTAGTTTGCATTCCCACCAACAGTGTAAGAGGGTTCCCTTTTCTCCACACCCTCTCCAGCATTTATTGCTTGTAGACTTTTGGATCGCAGCCATTCTGACTGGTGTGAAATGGTACCTCATAGTGGTTTTGATTTGCATTTCTCTGATAATGAGTGATGTTGAGCATTTTTTCATGTGTTTGTTAGCCATCTGTATGTCTTCTTTGGAGAAATGTCTATTTAGTTCTTTGGCCCATTTTTTGACAGGGTCATTTATTTTTCTGGAGTTGAGCTGTAGGAGTTGTTTGTATATTTTTGAGATTAGTTGTTTGTCAGTTGCTTCATTTGCTATTATTTTCTCCCATTCTGAAGGCTGCCTTTTCACCTTGCTAATAGTTTCCTTTGATGTGCAGAAGCTTTTAAGTTTAATTAGGTCCCATTTGTTTATTTTTGCTTTTATTTCCAATATTCTGGGAGGTGGGTCATAGAGGATCCTGCTGTGATGTATGTCAGAGAGTGTTTTGCCTATGTTCTCCTCTAGGAGTTTTATAGTTTCTGGTCTTATGTTGAGATCTTTAATCCATTTTGAGTTTATTTTTGTGTATGGTGTTAGAAAGTGTTCTAGTTTCATTCTTTTACAAGTGGTTGACCAGATTTCCCAGCACCACTTGTTAAAGAGATTGTCTTTAATCCATTGTATATTCTTGCCTCCTTTGTCAAAGATAAGGTGTCCATATGTGTGTGGATTTATCTCTGGGCTTTCTATTTTGTTCCATTGATCTATATTTCTGTCTTTGTGCCAGTACCGTACTGTCTTGATAACTGTGGCTTTGTAGTAGACCCTGAAGTCAGGTAGGTTGGTTCCTCCAGTTCCCTTCTTCTTTCTTAAGATAGCTTTGGCTATTGGAGGTTTTTTGTATTTCCATACAAATTGTGAAATTATTTGTTCTAGCTCTGTGAAGAATACCGTTGGTAGCTTGATAGGGATTGCATTGAATCTATAAATTGCTTTGGGTAGTATACTCATTTTCACTATATTGATTCTTCCAATCCATGAACATGGTATATTTCTCCATCTATTAGTGTCCTCTTTGATTTCTTTCACCAGTGTTTTATAGTTTTCTATGTATAGGTCTTTAGTTTCTCTAGGTAGATATATTCCTAAATATTTTATTCTTTCCATTGCAATGGTGAATGGAATTGTTTCCTTAATTTCTCTTTCTGTTTTCTCATTATTAGTGTATAGGAATGCAAGGGATTTCTGTGTGTTGATTTTATATCCTGCAACTTTACTATAATCATTGATTAGTTCTAGTAATTTTCTGGTGGAGTCTTTAGGGTTTTCTATGTAGAGGATCATGTCATCTGCAAATAGTGAGAGTTTTACTTCTTCATTTCCAATTTGGATTCCTTTTATTTCTTTTTCTGCTCTGATTGCTGTGGCCAAAACTTCCAAAACTATGTTGAATAGTAATGGTGAAAGTGGGCACCCGTGTCTTGTTCCTGACTTTAGAGGGAATGCTTTCAATTTTTCACCATTGAGGATAATGTTTGCTGTGGGTTTGTCATAGATAGCTTTTATTATGTTGAGGTATGTTCCTTCTATTCCTGCTTTCTGGAGAGTTTTTATCATAAATGGATGTTGAATTTTGTCAAAGGCTTTCTCTGCATCTATTGAGATAATCATATGGTTTTTATTTTTCAATTTGTTAATGTGGTGTATTACACTGATTGATTTGCGGATATTGAAGAATCCTTGCATCCCTGGGATAAAGCCCACTTGGTCATGGTGTATGATCTTTTTAATGTGTTGTTGGATTCTAATTGCTAGAATTTTGTTAAGGATTTTTGCATCTATGTTCATCAGTGATATTGGCCTGTAGTTTTCTTTTTTTGTGGGATCTTTGTCAGGTTTTGGTGTTAGGGTGATGGTGGCCTCATAGAATGAGTTTGGAAGTTTACCTTCCTCTGCAATTTTCTGGAAGAGTTTGAGTAGGATAGGTGTTAGCTCTTCTCTAAATTTTTGGTAGAATTCAGCTGTGAAGCCGTCTGGACCTGGGCTTTTGTTTGCTGGAAGATTTTTGATTACAGTTTCAATTTCCGTGCTGTGATGGGTCTGTTAAGATTTTCTATTTCTTCCTGGTCCAGTTTTGGAAAGTTGTACTTTTCTAAGAATTTGTCCATTTCTTCAACGTTGTCCATTTTATTGGCATATAATTGCTGATAGTAGTCTCTTATGATCCTTTGTATTTCTGTGTTGTCTGTTGTGATCTCTCCATTTTCATTTCTAATTTTATTGATTTGATTTTTCTCCCTTTGTTTCTTGATGAGTCTGGCTAGTGGTTTGTCAATTTTATTTATCCTTTCAAAGAACCAGCTTTTGGCTTTGTTGATTTTTGCTATGGTCTCTTTTGTTTCTTTTGCATTTATTTCTGCCCTAATTTTTAAGATTTCTGTCCTTCTACTAACCCTGGGGTTCTTCATTTCTTCCTTTTCTAGTTGCTTTAGGTGTAGAGTTAGGTTATTTATTTGACTTTTTTCTTGTTTCTTGAGGTATGCCTGTATTGCTATGAACTTTCCCCTTAGGACTGCTTTTACAGTGTCCCACAGGTTTTGGGTTGTTGTGTTTTCATTTTCATTCGTTTCTATGCAAATTTTGATTTCTTTTTTGATTTCTTCTGTGATTTGTTGGTTATTCAGCAGCGTGGTGTTCAGGCTCCATATGTTGGATTTTTTAATAGTTTTTCTCCTTTAATTGAGATCTAATCTTACTGCATTGTGGTCAGAAAAGATGCTTGGAATGATTTCTATTTTTTTGAATTTACCAAGGCTAGATTTATGGCCCAGGATGTGATCTATCCTGGAGGAGGTTCCATGTGCGCCTGAGAAAAAGGTGAAATTCATTGTTTGGGGATGAAATGTCCTATAGATATCAATTAGGTCTAACTGGTCTATTGTATCGTTTAACGTTTGTGTTTCCTTGTTAATTTTCTGTTTAGTTGATCTATCCATAGGTGTGAGTGGGGTATTAAAGTCTCCCACTATTATTGTGTTATTGTTAATTTCTCCTTTCATACTTGTTAGCATTTGTCTTACATACTGTGGTGCTCCTGTGTTGGGTGCATATATATTTATAATTGTTATATCTTCTTCTTGGATTGATCCTTTCATCATTATGTAGTGACCATCTTTGTCTCTTTTCACAGCCTTTGTTTTAAAGTCTACTTTATCTGATATAAGTATTGCTACTCCTGCTTTCTTTTGGTCCCTATTTGCATGGAAAATCTTTTTCCAGCCCTTCACTTTCAGTCTGTATGTGTCCCCTGTTTTGAGGTGGGTCTCTTGTAGACAACATATGTAGGGGTCTTGTTTTTGTATCCATTTAGCCAGTCTTTGTCTTTTGGTTGGGGCATTCAACCCATTTACGTTTAAGGTAATTACTGATAAGTATGATCCCGTTGCCATTTACTTTATTGTTTTGGGTTCGAATTTATACACCGTTTTTGTGTTTCCTGTCTAGAGAATATCCTTTAGTATTTGTTGGAGAGCTGGTTTGGTGGTGCAGAATTCTCTCAGCTTTTGCTTGTCTGAAGAGCTTTTCATTTCTCCTTCATACTTGAATGAGATCCTTGCTGGGTACAACATTCTGGGCTGTAGGTTATTTTCTTTCATCATTTTAAGTATGTCTTGCCATTCCCTCCTGGCTTGAAGAGTTTCTATTGAAAGATCAGCTGTTATCCTTATGGGAATTCCCTTGTGTGTTATTTGTTGTTTTTCCCTTGCTGCTTTTAATATTTGTTCTTTGTGTTTGATCTTTGTTAGTTTGATTAATGTGTGTCTTGGGGTGTTTCACCTTAGGTTTATCCTGTTTGGGACTCTCTGGGTTTCTTGGACTTGGGTGATTATTTCCTTCCCCTAAAATGGGGGGGAAGTTTTCAACTATTATCGCAAGTATTTTCTCATGGTCTTTCTTTTTGTCTTCTTCTTCTGGGACCCCTATGATTCGAATGTTGTAGCGTTTAATATTGTCCTGGAGATCTCTGAGATTGTCCTCATTTCTTTTAATTCGTTTTTCTTTTATCCTCTCTGATTCATTTATTTCTGCCATTCTGTCTTCTAATTCACTAATCCTATCTTCTGCCTCTGTTATTCTACTATTTGTTGCCTCCAGAGTGTTTTTAATTTCATTTATTGCATTATTCATTATATATTGACTCTTTTTTATTTCTTCTAGGTCCTTGTTAAACCTTTCTTGCATCTTCTCAATCCTTGTCTCCAGATTATTTATCTGTGATTCCATTTTGATTTCAAGATTTTGGGTCAATTTCACTATCATTATTTGGAATTCTTTATCAGGTAGATTCCCTATCTCTTCCTCTTTTGTTTGGTTTGGTGGGCATTTATCCTGTTCCTTTATCTGCTGGGTATTCCTCTGTCTCTTCATCTTGTTTAAATTGCTGATTTTGGGGGGGTCCTTTCTGTATTCTGGCAGTTTGTGGAGTTCTCTTTATTGTGGCATTTCCTCGCTGTGTGTGGGTTTGTACAGGTGGCTTGTCAAGGTTTCCTGGTTAGGGAAGCTTGTGTTGGTGTTCTGGTGGGTGGAGCTGGATTTCTTCTCTCTGGAGTGCAATGAAGTGTCCAGTAATGAGTTATGAGATGTCTATGGTTTTGGGGTGACTTTGGGCAGCCTGTATCTTGAAGCTCAGGGCTGTGTTCCTTTGTTGCTGGAGAATTTGCTTGGTATGTCTTGCCCTGGAACTTGTTGGCCCTTGTGTGGTGCTTGGTTTCAGTGTAGGTATGGAGGCGTTTGATGAGCTCCTGTCAACTAATGTTCCTTGGAGTCAGGAGTTCCCTGGAGTCAGGGTTTGGATTTAAGCCTCCTGCTTCCAGTTATTGGTCTTATTTTTACAGTAGTTTCAAAACTTCTCCTTCTATACAGCACTATTGATAAAACATCTACATTAAAGATGAAAAGTTTCTCTACCGTGAGGGTCACCCAGAGAGGTTCACAGTGTTACATGGAGAAGAGAAGAGGGAGGAGGGAGTTAGAGGTGACCCGAATGAGATGAGGTGGAATCAATAGTGGAGAGAGTGGGCTAGCCAATAATCACTTCCTTATGTGCACTCCACAACTGGACCGCTCAGAGATGTTCACGGAGTTATATAGAGAAGAGAAGAGGGAGGAAGGAGACAGAGGTGGCCAGAAGGATAAAAGGGGGGAATGAAAAGGAGGGAGACATATCCAGCCAGTAATCAGTTCCCTAATTGTTTTCCACTGTCTGGAACACACAGAAATTCACAGAGTTGGGTAGAGTAGAGAGGGGTTAGGGAGGAGACACAGGCGACCTGGTGGAGAAAAAGGAGAGTCCAAAGGGAGAGAGAGCAATTAAGCCAGTAATCTCATTCCCTAGTGAAAAATGGGTACTGAAGATTGGGTTCTTAAAGGTACAAAATTGGTAACAAATACATAAAAGCAAAAATTAAAAATCTAGAGTAGAGTTTGGAATTTCAAAAATACAGTGTTAAAAAAAAGAAGAAGGAAAAGAAAGAGAGAAAAAACGAACAAACAAAAACAAGGTCGCGAAAATTATAAAGAAAATATAGGTACAAAATTGATAACTAATACCAAAAAGCAAAAGTTAAAAATCTAGAGTAGAGTTTGGAATTTCAAAAATACAATGTTAAAAAAAAGAAGAAAAAGAAAGAGAGAAAACAAACAAACAAAAACAAACAATGTCGCAAAAATTATAAAGAAAATACAGGTACAAAATTGATACCAAATACCAAAAAGCATAAATTAAAAATCTAGAGTAGAGTTAGGAATTTCAGATATACAATGTTATATAAAAGAAGAAGAGAAAGAAACAGAGAGAAAAAAGTCACAGAAATTATTAAAAAACTATATGTACAAAATTGATAACAAATACCAAAAAGCTAAAATTAAAAATCTACAGTAGAGTTTGGAATTTCAAAAATACAATGTTGAAGAAAAGAAGAAAAAAAAAATAACAAGGTCAAAAAATAATTAAAAAATATATATGTGAAGTTTGCTGAAGAAAAAAAAATAGGATTTTTTTTTTTTTGCAAAGTAATAGGTTATAAAAGTGAAAATTAAAGGAATAATAGAGGACTTAAAATTTTTTTAAAAAATTAAAAAACAAAGAAAGAAAGAATGATCGTAAAAACAGTAAAAATATATTGAGGACTTTCTCTGGTTTTGTTGTGAGTATTGTGGGTTCAGCTCATTTTTGGCTAGATCCTTGGTCCGACTTTTATTTCTCAAGATCTATAGGCCCCTTCCTATGTAGTAGGTAGTAACCACAGGGTTTTAATCTATTGCCTGTAGCTTCCAAGGCGGTTCCCTCTGTTATAGCTTCTTCTGTTTGCTGGACTCTTCAGTGTCTGGTTTCCGCCCTGACACAAAAGGGACAGTGGAGGACACTTTTTTTTTTTTTTTTCTTTTTAGGCTCACTTGTTCAATCGCGCTGTGGGGAGGGAGGGAGGGATGCTGCAAAAAAGTAACACTGGCGTGTGCTCGCAGTGCCTCAGCCACACTGGGTCTGCCCCTGCTCACGGCGCGTGTAGCCTCCCTGCGCACACTGCTCAGGCTCTAGGTTGTTCCGCCAGGAACCATCTGTGGCCAGCCCTGGGCTGCCTGCACCTCCCAGGTCCAAGCCGCTCAGGTTCAGGCACTTGGGTAGTCCTCAGAGGCGCAGACTCGGTTGGACCTGCGTTTTGTGCCCTTCCCAGGTCCAAGCAGCTCAAGTGATGAGGTGTTTAACGAATGCGATTACTGCGACTTATCGCCTCCCCGCCACTCGGTTATCTAGGTGTACAACCGGCGCACCTTCTCAGGCAGATGTTGACCGTCCAGACCCCCAAGAAGTTTTAGTTAGCAAAGAAGCCCGCTTACAGTTTTATAGATAATGTCTCTCTGGGGCTGCGATTGCCCCCTTCCGGCTCTGGCTGCATGTCACCGGAGGGGGAAGGTCTGCAGCCGGCTATCTCTGTTCAGTCCTTTGTTCTGTGCTCAGGCCTGGCGGTGTCTTAGGTTAGGGCTGGCTTTTCGCATGATAGATATCCCACAGTCTGGTTTGCTAGCCCAGATTATTTCGCTCAGATAGCACTCAGGGTATTCAGGCCAGGTCCTTACTCTAAGTGATGCAGCCCGCGCCGCGCCTCCCTGCCCAGCCCCCGCTTGCTAATGGCGTGTGCAGGCTTCTGTGCTGCTTCTCCGCTGGGGGAGTTACCTTGGGCTGCAATCTGCGAGTTTTAATTGTTTATTTATTTTTTCTCCCTGTTATGTTGCCCTCTGTGCTTCCAAAGCTCGGCACAGATTCGGCAGCGAGAAAGTTTCCTGATGTTTGGAAACTTCTCTCTTTTTAAGACTCCCTTCCCGGGACAGAACTCCGTCCCTCCCTCTTTTGTCTCTTTTTTTTGTCTTTTATGTTTTTTCCTACCTCCTTTTGAAGACTTGGGTTGCTTTTCTGGGTGCCTGATGTCCTCTGCCGGCATTCAGAAGTTGTTTTGTGGAATTTACTCGGCTTTTAAATGCTCTTTTGATGAATTTGTCGGGGAGAAAGTGTTCTCCCCGTCCTACTCCTCTGCCATCTTGGCTCCTCCGCCCATGCTTTCAATTCTTATGCTGCCATTTTTCACATTTCTCAGTTCTGTTCCAATTTGAATGAGGAACTCTGGGCAAGTATTTAAAATTCTGTGGGGCCCCAATGATCTGCTTATAAGAAAGTGGGTAATAATTCCATCTTGCCTACATCAAAGGATCTACTACACAAGACAATATTTACAAAAGTTGACCATATAGTAGGTCACAAAGAAGTTCCCTAAAATTTCAGGGACTCTATAGAGCGACCATATCTTCAGCCATAAAACCATCATTTACAGTTTTGGCCATCTTTGGCAATTAAACCCAATTAAACCCAAAATCAGACCCCCAAAAGATAGTTGAAACTTATTTTAAACCTGTGTGTGTGTTAAGTCGCTGCAGTAGTGTACGACTTTTTGTGGCCCTATGGTCTGTAGCCCCCCAGGCTCGTTTGTCCATGCGATTTTCCAGGCAAGAATACTAGAATGGGTTGACATGCCTTCTTCCAGGGGATCTTCCTGACCCAGGGATTAAACACATGTCTCTTATATCTCCCGCACTGGCAAGTGGGTTCTTACCACTAACACCACCTGGGAAGCCCAATTTTAAATCTGCGTGCATTCATAAATAAGTCATGGGTTTAAAAAAGTTGTCTCATTAAAACAACAAGCTGATTATATATTTATCTACAAAATCTAATTCCTAAGCTGCAGTGGGAAAAAATTGAGAAGCAGCCTATTTTAGACTTCAGGACTCCCAAAAGATCTAGACATTACAGGAACCAGGAAGCTCTGAAATTGAGGATGGGGGAAGGTCTGAAAACATGAGGACTGACTGGAAATCGGCTTAGGAAGCACGTGGCCCTCAGGGTGCCTTCCACTCTGCACAGCCAGTGACGGTCTCTCCCATCTCCTCCTGCCCAGACAACCCAGGGGAACAGCAACGTGCATTTTCTGGAGACAGTAAATTGCAGGTCTCTGGCCCAGGGAACACCAGGCATGGTTGACAGTTTTGATACTGAAATACAGTGCAGTGGCATTAGATTTTGACATTCAGTCAAGACTTACACTGAATACTGACACCCTCTCATCTCAGCCTCAGCTGCTTTCCCTCATTCTCGCCCAGAATGCCAGCAGCCAGGTTTGTAGGCTTTAGGCAAGACCTTGAAAGAGGCTTCACTGGGGAATCTCAATCTAAGGTTCTGAAATACAGGTTCCCCCAGGAATTGGCCTGGCCAGAACTCCTGACAGTCAATAAGCTCCAGTGAGCTCAGGGCTGCCAATCATCTTTTATTTTTCTCATGGTGGTAAATCACATTTTATATAAAATGTGCCATTGTAACCATTTGTGAGTTTACACTGCAGTGGCATTAAGTACATTTGCAGTGTTGTGCAATTACCCCCACTATCTATTTCCACAATTTTCATCACTCCAAACAGAAGTTCTGTGCTCATTAAGCAATAATTCCCACTCATTCCTCCCCCTCAGCCCCTAGTAACCTCTACTCTACTTTCTGTCTTGATGAATTTGCCTATTCTCAAAATTTCATATAAGTGTAATCATACAATATTATATGTCCTTTTGTTTCTGGCTCATTTCCCTCGGTATGTTTTCAAGTTACATTCATGTTGTAGCATGTATCAGAATTTCATTCCTTTGATGGCTGAATAATGTTCCATTGCATGTACATACCCCACTTTGTAATTCCATTAATGTGTAAATGGACACTTAGGCTGTTTCCACTTTTTGGCTATTATGAATAGTAATACTACAATGAACACTGGCATACAAGCATCTGAGACCATCTTTTCAATTCTTTTGGGTATTCTAATCTTTTTTTTGGGGGGGGGTGCTGCGTAGCATGTGGAATCTTAGCTCCCAAACCAGACATTGAACCTGTGCCCCCTGCATTGGAAATACAGAGTCTTAACCATTGGACCACCAGAGAAGTCCCTCCAGTCAATTTTTAATGCCTCATGAGGTGATTACCAAGGATCACCAGACATTTGAGGGAAGAATTTATAATGAAAAACAAAACATAAACAGGAAAAAAAGAAACCTGGAGGAAACAAAGACTATCTAGAGAAAAGAAATCAAAGCAAAAACGTATGAATATCCTAAGATGAAAGGAAAATACTGCAACTATAAAATAAGAATCAGTTCAGTTCAGTCACTCAGTCGTGTCTGAATCTTCGTGACCCCATGAATCAGCACGCCAGGCCTCCCTGTCCATCACCATCTCCCGGAGTTCACTCAGACTCACGTCCATCGAGTCAGTGATGCCATCCAGCCATCTCATCCTCTGGCGTCCCCTTCTCCTCCTGCCCCCAATCCCTCCCAGCATCAGAGTCTTTTCCAATGAGTCAACTTTTTGCATGAGGTGGCCAAAGTACTGGAGTTTCAGCTTTAGCATCATTCCTTCCAAAGAAATCCCAGGGCTGATCTCCTTCAGAATGGACTGGTTGGATCTCCTTGCAGTCCAAGGGACTCTCAAGAGTCTTCTCGAACACCACAGTTCAAAAGCATCAATTCTTCAACGCTCAGCCTTCTTCACAGTCCAACTCTCACATCCATACATGACCACTGGGAAAAACCATAGCCTTGACTAGACGGACCTTTGTTGGCAAAGGTATGTCTCTGCTTTTCAATATGCTATCTGGGTTGGTCATAACATTTCTTCCAAGGAGTAAGCATCTTTTAATTTCATGGCTGCAGTCACCATCTGAAGTGATTTTGGAGCCCCCCAAAAATAAAGTCTGACACTGTTTCCACTGTTTCCCCACCTATTTCCCATGAAGTGATGGGACCACAGCCTTGTCTAATTAAATGAAACTAAGCCATGCCCTGTGGGGCCACACAAGATGGGTGGGCATGGTGGAGAGGTCTGACACAATGTGGTCCACTGGAGAAGGGAATGGCAAACCCCTTCAGTATTCTTGCCTTGAGAACCCCATGAACAGTATGAAAAGGCAAAATGATAGGATACTGAAAGAGGAACTCCCCAGGTCAGTAGGTGCCCAATGTGCTACTGGAGATCAGTGGAAAAATAACTCCAGAAAGAATGAAGGGATGGAGCCAAAGCAAAAACAATACCCAGTTGTGGATGTGACTGGTGATAGAAGCAAGGTCTGATGCTGTAAAGAGCAATATTGCATAGGAACCTGGAATTTCAGGTCCATGAATCAAGGCAAATTGGAAGTGGTCAAACAGGAGACGGCAAGAGTGAATATCAACATTCTAGGAATCAGGGAACTAAAATGGACTGGAATGGGTGAATTTAACTCAGATGACCATTGTATCTACTACTGCGGGCAGGAATCCCTTAGAAGACATGGAGTAGCCATGATGGTCAACAAAAGAGTCCGAAATGCAGTACTTGGATGCAGTCTCAAAAACGACAGAATGATCTCTGTTCGTTTCCAAGGCAAACCATTCAGTATCACAGTAATCCATGTCTATGCCCCAACCAGTAAGCTGAAGAAGCTGAAGCTGAATGGTTCTATGAAGACCTACAAGACCTTTTAGAACTAACACCCCAAAAAGATGTCCTTTTCATTATAGGGGACTGGAATAGTAGGAAGTCAAGAAACACCTGGAGTAACAGGCAAATTTGGCCTTGGAATACAGAATGATGCAGGGCAAAGACTAATAGAGTTTTGCCAAGAGAACACACTGGTCATAGCAAACACCCTCTTCCAACAACACAAGAGAAGACTCTACACAGGGACATTACCAGATGCTCAACACCGAAATCAGATTGATTATATTCTTCGCAGCCAAAGATGGAGAAGCTCCATACAGTCAACAAAAACAAGACCAGGAGCTGACTGTGGCTCAGATCATGAACTCCTTATTGCCAAATTCAGACTGCAAGTGAAGAAAGTTGGGAAAACCACTAGACCATTCAGGTATGACCTAAATCAAATCCCTTATGATTATACAGTGGAAGTGAGAAATAGATTTAAGGGCCTAGATCTGATAGATAGAGTGCCTAATGAACTATGGACTGAGGTTCGTGACATTGTACAGGAGACAGGGATCAAGACCATCCCCATGGAAAAGAAATGCAAAAAAGCAAAATGGCTGTCTGGGGAGGCCTTATAAATAGCTGTGAAAAGAAGAGAAGCAAAAAGCAAAGGAGAAAAGGAAAGATATAAGCATCTGAATGCAGAGTTTCAAAGAATAGCAAGAAGAGATAAGAAAGCCTTCCTCAGCAATCAATGCAAAGAAATAGAGGAAAACAACAGAATGGGAAAGATTAGAGATCTCTTCAAGAAAATCAGAGATACCAAAGGAAAATTTCATGCAAAGATGGGCTCGATAAAGGACAGAAATGGTATGGACCTAACAGAAGCAGTAGATATTAAGAAGAGATGGCAAGAATACACAGAAGAACTGTACAAAAAAGATCTTCATGACCCAGATAATCACAATGGTGTGATCACTCACCTAGAGCCAGACATCCTGGAATATGAAGTCAAGTGGGCCTTAGAAGGCATCACTACGAACAAAGCTAGTGGAGGTGATGGAATTCCAGTTGAGCTATTTCAAATCCTGAAAGATGATGCTGTGAAAGTGCTGCACTCAGTATGCCAGCAAATTTGGAAAACTCAGCAGTGGCCACAGGACTGTAAAAGGTCAGTTTTCATTCCAATCTCAAAGAAAGGTGATGCCAAAGAATGCTCAAACTACTGCACAATTGCACTCATCCATCTCACACACTAGTAAAGTAATGCTCAAAATTCTCCGAGCCAGGCTTCAGCAATACGTGAACCGTGAACTTCCTGATGTTCAAACTGGTTTTAGAAAAGGCAGAGGAACCAGAGATCAAATTGCCAACATCTGCTGGATCATGGAAAAAGCAAGAGAGTTCCAGAAAAACATCTATTTCTGCTTTATTGACTATGCCAAAGCCTTTGACTGTGTGGATCACAATAAACTGTGGAAAATTCTGAAAGAGATGGGATACCAGACTACCTGCCTCTTGAGAAACCTGTATGTAGGTCAGGAAGCAACAGTTAGAACTGGACATGGAACAACAGATTGGTTCCAAATAGGAAAAGGAGCACGTCAAGGCTGTATATTGTCACCTTGCTTGTTTAACTTCTATGCAGAAAACATCATGAGAAACGCTGGGCTGGAAGAAACACAAGCTGGAATCAAGATTGCTGGGAGAAATGTCAGTAACCTCAGATATGCAGATGACACCACCCTTATGGCAGAAAGTGAAGAGGAACTAAAAAGCCTCTTGATGAAAGTGAAAGTGGAGAGTGAAAAAGTTGGCTTAAAGCTCAAAATAAGAATAGTATGCTCTAAAAATGGAAATTTCAGAGAGAACAAAACAGTTCTTAGGAAATAGATGTATAAGAACAGAAATACAAAGCTCAGTCAGTAAACATGTTATAAGTTGGGGAATTCACCCAGAAAATAGAAAGGCAAAGAGATGAAAACAGGGAGGAAAGAGAATAAAAATAGAAACTCTGAAAAGGAGAGGTAGAATCTGAGCATACAGAAGCTCTATAGTTGACAGAGGAAACAGAAAATAAAATAACAAAATATTAATAAAATAACATAAATAGTAATATTACAGAAAATAAATTACTATTATTATTATAATCAAGAAAATTTCCCAGTACAACATTGTAAATCAACTATACATCAATAAAAACAGAAAAGAAAATTTCCCAGAATCTTTGCACATGGTTGGTAAGATTATAAACTGGTTCAGCAACCATGAAGCACCATATGGAAGTTCCTCAAAAAACTAAAAATAAAACTTTGATATGATCCAGCAATCCCACTTCTGGGTATATATTCAAAGGAAATGAAAACAGATTACCCAAGAGACACATATGCACTCCTATGTTATTGCAGCATAATTCACAACAGCCAAGATATGGAAATAGCCTAAGTGCCCATCAGTGGATGAGCGGATAAAGATGACATGGTTTGTATACACAGATGTATAGATACACACACACGCACACACACATACACAATGGAATGTTATCCAACCATAAGAAAGAAGAAAATCCTGCCATTTGCAACACACATGGACCTAGAAGATATTATGTCATGTGAGGTAAATCAGAGAAAGACAACTACTCTATGATATTTTTAAGACGTGAAATCTAAAAAAATCTAAAACCATAAAAGCAGAAAGGAAAATAGTGGTTGCTGGGGGCTATGGGAAGGAGCAGGAAATGGGAGAGCTGCTCTTTAGGGTACATACTTGTAACTGGTATCTCTGGGATTTATTTATCCCAGAGATTTTACGCAAATGGTGCCCAACTTACGATGATTTGACTCACAATTTTCTGACTTAATGATGGTGCAAAAGCAACATGCATTCAGTAGAAACTGTACTTCAAATTTCAATTTTGATCTTTTTGCAAGTCAGTGATATTGTATGATGCACTCTTGTGATGCTGGATCATGGCAGGGAGCCACACCTCCCAGGGAGCCATGTGAATGCAAAAGTAGACAACCAAGACACTTATAACCATTCTGTACCCAGACAACATTCCATTTTTCACTTTCAGACCAGTATTCAATCATTTACATGAGATTTTCAACACATTATTATAAAATAGCCTGTGTATTAGATGATTTTGCCCAAATGTCAGCTCATGTAAGTGTTCTGAGCACATTTAAAGTAGGCTAGACTAAGCTATGCTGCTTAGTATGTAAGGAAGTAAGCATTAATTGCTCAGTTGTGTCTGACTCTTTGAGACCCCATGGACAATAGCCACCAGGCTCCTCTGTCCATAGAATTCTCCAGGTAAGAATATTAGAGTGGGTTGTTATTCCCTTCTCCAGGGGATCTTCCTGACCCAGGGAATGAATCTGGATCTCCTGCATTGCAGGCATTCTTTACCATCTGTGCCACCAGGGAAGCCCATCTAATCCATTTAGGTTAGATAAATTAAATTATTAATAATTTTTGACATGATATTTTCAATTTACTATGGGTTTATCAGAATATAACCTTATCATAAGTCTAGGAATATCTGTACACAATATAGTGATTAGAGACAACAAAACTATACTAAAATCATTACGCTTGCTAACAGACCAGATCTTAATTGTTCCCAACAGTAGAAAAAATGATAATTATGTGATGCAACAGTGGTGTTGGCTAACGTTACAGTGGCAATCACACTGCAATCTAAATGTATCAAATCAATATGTTTTACACCTTCAACTTACATAATGTTGTAGACTAAATACATCTCAATTTTTAAAAAGTAAAGAAAATACCCCAGTGCTAACACAGATGAGATGGGTTCATACCAAGGAACATCACCATGGAACTTCAGAGCACAGAAGACTAAGGGAAGATCCTACGATTTCCAGAGGCAAGACCAAAATCACACACATAGCATCTGGAGTCAAGGTGACTTCTGACTTCTCCCCAGCAACTCTGGAACCCAGTGGACAATGGAATAACCTCTTCAAAATAGTTACGGACAGTGATCTCTGACCTAAAAATCTTTTCTGTTATTAAAGGCACTTGTACTCCATACACCCAAGTGTGAGATTTCACTGTGGCAGTATTCCACCCCCTCCCACCAAATTCAGTCATTCACACACTACCTTCATGATTTTTGCCATAACCACAGTCTGTATACTTTTTTATTAATTTTCCTTAAATTAAGTCACTTTTTTTAACTTTTATTATTTGTGATAAGTAAAAGACAAATATGAAAATAATATCTGCCTGAAATGCAGGAGACCTGGGTTTGATCCCTGGGTCAGAAAGATCCCCTGGAGAAGGGAATGGCAACCCACTCCGGGAATCTTACCTGGAGAATTCATTCCATGGACAGAGGAGCCTGGCACAGGCTACAGTCTATGGGGCCGCAGAGAGTTGGACACAACTGAGCAACTAACACTTTCACTTTTATATAGACACAGGCCCCCTTGTCATTCCTGAGACTTGCTAGTGAGTGGGACACAGTCTCTGTGTCCTTTCAGTGCAGCATTTTTAAGAAAAAACTTTTAGAATGGTTGGGGGCTGGGGTGGAGGGTGGGAGGTGGTACACTGAGGGGATGTTGTATAACCTTGACTCATAGTGACAATTAATCCTTTCAAATCTCTTTCAATCTTCTGGATTACATCAAAAAAGTTATGGTGTGGGTCTTTAACACCTCTCTATCTTTGCTAATCTTCCTTTTTCACAAAGAGAAAGGCTCCAGGATCAGAACCTTGGGAGGCCAAAAGGAGCCATTCAGAACTTGAAATCATTGCTTTCATTTTTTTTAATGTATTTTATTTTCATATTTGCCTTTTGTGTGCTGTGCTTAGTCGCTCAGTCATGTTGGACTCTTTGTGACTGCATGGACTGCAGCCCACCAGGCCCCTCTGTTCATGGAACTCTGCAGGCAAGATGACTAGAGTGGGTTGTCATGCCCTTCTCCAGGGGATCTTCCCGACCCAGGGATCAAACACAGATCTCCTGTATTTCAGGCAGATTATTTTCCGTCTGAGCAACAAACAAAAGCACTAAAGGGCCCCACCAGGCTCAACAGCTAAAACCGGACAAGAACACTAAACCCTGTTTTGGTTTTTTAAAAAATCTGCTTGTTTCTGTTCTTCAAAGCTCTGAAACCAAAGGAGGCCCTCCTGCACAAGGGCAAGTTTCCTCTTGGGGACCAAAATAAGAGCTCACTGTAACCAACCCCCGCCCCCCCGACCTGCATCTCCAAATTGACCAGTCATCTCAGTTTGCCACTTGAGAGTGGCTTCTGCAGGCCTCTCCCTGCAGGGCTGGGCCACATGTAAATGGTGGCCTCATGGGGCCTCTAGCAACACTTGTGGTTTCCCTCTGTTAACACAAGCACTGAGGCTGGTCTCCAGAGGCTTTAAGACTCACTAGTCCCTGACTGAGATGGGCGACTTCATAACTAATCCTGTTCAGAACACTCTCTGGCAAAGCTAAGCCATGTCTCAGACTGCCCTCCATGGCCCACTCCAGCCAGGAGACAGGTCTGAGCAAGGTCTGCTAGTCAAGAGACCAAGGACAGCTTCTAGGAGTTGTGGTTGTATTAAGTCCACAAGAAAATTTTAAAAAATTCGGTTCAGTTCAGTCCCTCAGTCATGTCAGATTCTTTGTGACCCCATGGACTGCAGCATGCCAGGCCTCCCTGTCCATCACCAACTCCCACAGTTTACTCAAACTCATGTTCACTGAGTCAGTGATGCCATCCAACCATCTCATCCTCTGTTATCCCCTTCTCCCACCTTCTATCTTTCCCAGCATCAGGGTCTTTTCAAATGAGTCAGTTCTTTGCATGAGGTGGCCAAAGTATTGGAGTTTCAGCTTCAACATCAGTCCTTCCAATGAATATTCAGGACTGATTTCCTTTAGGATGGACTGGTTGGATCTCCTTGCAGTCCAAGGGACTCTCAAGAGTCTTCTCCAACACCACAGTTCAAAAGCATCAATTCTTCGGCGGTCTGCTTTCTTTATAGTCCAACTCTCACATCCATACAGGACTACTGGAAAAATCATAGCTTGGACTAGACAAACCTTTGTTGGCAAAGTAATGTCTATGATTTTTAATATCACTGTTCTGAACAGAATTAGTTATGAGGTCGCCCATGTCAGTCAGGGACTAGTGAGTCTTCAAGCCTCTGGAACTCTCTTGCTTTTTCAATAATCCAACGAGTGTTGGCAATTTGATCTCTGGTTCCTCTGCCTTTTCTAAAACCAGCTTGAACATCTGTAAGTTCACTGTTCACATACTGTTGAAGTCTGGCTTGGAGAATTTTGAGCATTACTTTACCAGCGTGTGAGATGAGTGAAATTTGAATGCAGTTTGAGCATTATTTGGCATTGTATTTCTTTGGGCAATTTAAAAAATTACTAATTTTAAAAATTACTCTTGGCCTAATAACAATTACTGCTCACCTAAAGCATATAACTTGGAGAGTCCAAAGGAATATGGCCCCTAAAGGCCTCTTTCATATGGATTGTTTTCTATAAATGTTGGTGAACCCTGGAGTTCACCTTTAGACAATCTCTCATCTTTTCCATTTATGCCCTGTCCCTTATCAGATTATCCAGTCTTATGGTTTAAATGGTTATAGAGCTTGTTCAAGGTCATATTACCTAGGAAATGGTCAAGTATTCAACAGGAGTCCATTTGTTGTCAAAGGCTGTGTTTTTAACCACTATTCCTGAAAGATGACTATTTTGGGGTCTCACATCAATTCAAAATAGTCACCCTCTTGGGCTGTCCTTGGCTATTCTGCTCTGATGGGCTCTTTTGTCCTTTCCAACCCAACAAACAGAAAATCCATTTGAGCTTCAGCTCCAGAGAGGCAGTCTCCACTTTTTCCTACATGCCAGCCTCTGTACACTGGGCTCCTGGGCAGGCTTATGCAGCACTGAGGCTGCCAGTCCTTATCCACCAGCAGGGGAGGGTTAGCGAGCTCTGTTGAAAAGTGTAGAAGTGCCATCTTGTCCCCAGGGTGTGCAAGTGCTCAGGGCCAAAACAGGGCCCTGGTGGACACTGACCAAGGGCCAGGAATAGATCATTTTCACAGGGGCTTTTGGGGAGGAGGCTCCACACTTATTTTGAAACAACCTTTGGTAATATCTGTGGTTAAACCCAAGTATCATGGTGAAGGGTGCCAGTCACCCACAATATGTGTTACTTTTTAGAGCTGGTGAGATCTGTTGTTTGACACCTTCTGGTATTGAGAATGAGTCATGACTGAGGACAGGAAGCACTGCAGGAGCGCCAAGTGTGCATCTCCTCTCTGTTGACACTTACAACATCCAAGGACCTGGTGTTTAATGACAGCCTACTATATGACTGGAAAAGGTCAGTTTTCATTCCAATCCCAAAGAAAGGAAATGCCAAGAATGCTCAAACTACCACACAATTGCACTCATCTCACACGCTAGTAAAGTAATTCTCAAAATTCTCCAAGCCAGGCTTCAGCAATACATGAACCGTGAACTTCCAGATGCTCAAGCTGGTTTTAGAAAAGGCAGAGGAAGCAGAGACCAAATGGCCAACATCTGCTGGATTATCGAAAAAGCAAGAGAGTTCCAGAAAAACATCTATTTCTGCTTTATTGACTATGCCAAAGCCTTTGACTGTGTGGATCACAATAAACTGTGGAAAATTCTGAAAGAGATGGGAATACCAGGCCACCTGACCTGCCTCTTGAGAAATCTGTATGCAGGTCAGGAAGCAACAGTTAGAACTGGACATGGAACAACAGACTTGTTCCAAATAGGAAAAGGAGTACGTCAGGGCTGTATATTGTCACCCTGCTTATTTAACTTATATGCAGAGTACATCATGAGAAATGCTGGGCTGGAAGAAGCATAAGCTGGAATCAAGATTGCCGGGAGAAATATCAATAACCTCATATATGCAGATGACACCACCCTTATGGCAGAAAGTGAAGAACTAAAACCCTCTTGTTGAAAGTGACAGTGGAGAGTGAAAAAGTTGGCTTAAAACTCAACATTCAGAAAATGAAGATCATGGCATCTGGTCCCATCACTTCATGGGAAATAGGTGGGGAAACAGTGGAAACAGTGTCAGACTTTATTTTTGGGGGGCTCCAAAATCACTGCAGATGGTGACTGCAGCCATGAAATTAAAAGACACTTACTCCTTGGAAGGAAAGTTATGACCAACCTAGATAGCATATTGAAAAGCAGAGACATTACTTTGCCAACAAAGGTCCGTCTAGTCAAGGCTATGGTTTTTCCTGTGGTCATGTATGGATGTGAGAGTTGGACTGTGAAGAAAGCTGAGCACCGAAGAATTGATGTTTTTGAACTGTGGTGTTGGAGAAGACTCTTGAGAGTCCCTTGGACTGCAAGGAGATCCAACCAGTCCATTCTGAAGAAGATCAGCCCTGGGATGTCTTTGGAAGGAATGATGCTAAAGCTGAAGCTCCAGTACTTTGGCCACCTCATGCAAAGAGTTGACTCATTGGAAAAGACTCTGATGCTGGGAGGGATTGGGGGCAGAAGGAGAAGGGGAGACAACAGAGGATGAGATGGCTGGATGGCATCACTGACTCGATGGATGTGAGTCTGAGTGAACTCCAGGAGTTGGTGATGGACAGGGAGGCCTGGCGTGCTGCGATTCATGGGGTCGCAAAGAGTCGGACACGACTGAGCGACTGAACTGACCTATATGACAGGCATTTTATCCACGCATTTCATCTCTACAGCCCTGTAGAGTAATGATGTAAGGAGTGACATCCTTGCTTTAAAAATGGTAAAGCTGAGACTCTGAGAGCTTGCAAGTGGTGAGGCCTAGCTTCAAATCGAGTCTGCCTATACCCTAAGCCCATGAACTTTGTCACACAAATGTGCCTAACGGGAAGACAAGCACCCTTTAACTAAGGAAACTTTCTATCTCAGGAAAATAACATGTTTCTAACCAGTTATGTCCATAGTACTAGCCAAGTTACCAAAACAACAACAAAACAACTTCCTATCTGGATGGACTTTATTTATACTGGGGAGTGCTGAACTCGGAGCAGATGAATGGCCTGAGTTGTGGCATCTGGGAGGAGGGGGATGGGGGTGGCAAGATGGCTTACAGAGGTGGCACCCCCACTGTGGTGGGAAAAAAAAAAAAACAAAAAACCTTTACCACCCTAGAAAGCGGCTCCTAATATCTTTCCCTGCCTCCGAGAGGTATTCCTTTATGTTGTTTAAAAGGTTTATGACTGCAAGTGTCTCTGCAAATTTCTCATGTTAAACTTACCTGGGGGAGGGATTGACCAATCTGGGTTCCTCAAGGCTGTGATGCTGGGAAGACTTAAATCAGGTACAGGAATGGGGCATGCAGCTTGAGCAGTTCTAAAGCAATCATCAAAGTTGATCTTTCCCTAATTTATAAATTTGTCTGTTGATAGCTCTGCCATCAGTTCACTGAGTCACATCTGCACCTCAGCTTACACTACATATCAGGACCTCCATCTGTGCAATGGGGATAACGTAAGACTCTCCAGATGGAAGAATCCTCCAGCAGCAATCTGGTTTAGCCCCTGCTCCAGGGACTGCACAAATTCTCCCCACAAAGTGAAGGAGGAATTCCACTCTTTAAGGTATTTCTCAGCTCTCCTATAAGCACTTGCCAAGGTCTAACCATTCCACAGAGAAATTCTCCCTTATATCTGATTTCAAATTCTCCAGGGAAATTTCAGCTCATTATTTTCTTCTCTATCAAGACAGAAAATCCTTCTCACAAGAGATTTAAGTATATTCAATACCATTACAAAATCAGGAAAGACAAGTTTGTAAAAGATTCAATCTTCCCAGCCCGCCTTCCTTGTCATTTTTCTGCATCCTCTTCCAATGTTTATCCACATGTATAAATATTTCAAATTATTATTTGCTAACACAGGCACCTGGTGGCTCGGACAGTAAAGAATCTGTCTGCCATGCAGGAGGTGCGGGTTTGATTTCTGGGTTTTGAAGATCCCCTGGAGAAGGAAATAGCAACCCACTCCAGTATTCTTGCCTGGAGAATTTCATGGCCAGAGGAGCCTGGCAGGCTACAGTCCACGGGGCTGCAAAGAATTGGACACAAGTGAGCACCACTTTCACTTTTCAACACAGGCACCACTTTGTAGATTCCCTGTCTCACTGAAATACTTTTTCATACACAAGCTTATTTTCATCTCTTTCAGGTAAATCCTTGGTAATGTACTGTCCTTCCTGCACAGTTTATTCCAAGTCCTCATCCATAGTCTGGAAAAGATATAAAGAGTTCTTTGTTCGAGGGGTGTGTGTCTCTCCAGTAAGTAGATGGGACTCATTGAGCCAGTTTATCTTATCTTGCCATATCTTCCTTGCACCCAAGAACATTCAAGTATAACATGGATGGGTGAGGTTACATCAAAGTTTTCTCATTTTCAGATTAGGGTTCCTGTCCCTTGCCTCCTAATCAACCTCGATATGGATACATAATTCATCCGCTTAGTTTTCAGGATACCTTGACCATGAACCCTAATGGTTGCTTCATGCTGTCCTGGGAAGGGAACAAAAAACCACAGGGCTAAGCATGAAACCAGATGTCCTGCCCAGACACTCACATCAGTTTTTGGTATCTGCAAACTGAGCTCTATCTTGACATTACAGGTCTGCTAAGCTCTGGTTTGCTGGGGAGAGGGTTCTGTCTGACAGTGGGGTCCCCATTAGTTATCAGAGTATGAATGGACACTCTTTCTACTTCAAGTTCTTACAGCTAAACATCACACAGTCCATAGCCATTGAACAAGATTGTTCTCAGTATAACTCACTGGCTGCTGAATTGGAAAAAAGACCCCCATTATGCTTTCAGTTACAGTTAAATAAGAGGGAAATATGAGGCCCTCCCTGAGCATACCCTGGGAAATAATTTTTTTTAACACAGACAGTAATATTTGAGCACCAGCCCTTAGAAATAGCAACAAGAAAAGAATGCATATCTATAGGAAAATAAATGCCAATCCAGAATAAAAAGTTGATTTCAGTTATGAGCATAAGACTAAAGATGAGAAACACCAAAGATCATAATATTGAGCCCCACCTGACTCCCAGACTTTCTTCCACCTGACACTTGGGAAAAGAGTGAGTCTCTCAACTTGATACAGTTCTTATTGGCAATCCAATTTCTGAGTGTCACTGTGCGCCCTTCTACAAGCATCAAGACACGATGACTTCTGGCAGGAGGCCCCAGGAGAGTTGTCAGACATCCTGATAAATAGGAACAAACCCTATTTCACTGTTTGGCCACACATTTGATGTCAATCTTCCACAATTTTCTGATGTACACACCGACTTTTCCCCATAGCCTGGCATAGAGCCAACACAATGAGTGCGCCTCTGCCCCTTCTGTCTAAGTCCTGCTCCTCTCAGAATAATGGACTGGGAGTCTTCTTCGCAATGGTGTGCAGCTTCTAATAGCTGACTATTATATTTTCAAGAATTCTGCGAGCAGGCTGCTACCATCTTGGTAACTGGAAATCAACCATGAGAAGGTGATTTACGCCCAGAAGCTGGCAGGTACGACAAATCAGTACCAGTTTTTAAACACTCACCCGCACATCACAGCTTATTACTGAATCCTTGGGATTTGACAGACATTCAGAAAGGGTTTGCGCTTGAGCTATTTCAAGTTTTAATTCTCTCCAGAAAAGACCAGCAAAGATAGAAACAGAGAGCCCTAAAATGTCCAGATTAGAAGGGATGCTAGAGGTCACCCAGTGAAAATACTGTGGCCAAGAGAGGTGACAGGAATGTCTTACTGCCCGTTTCAGACAAACAGGACGAGACCCAGACCTCCCATCTCCAGGTCACCATTCTCTGCAACATTCCACACAGATTCCAAAAAGACAAGCAAAAGACAGTCATTGCTCCTCCAGCCCCTATACTGCTGAGGAGATAAGGTCCCTGTCTCTTCTACAAGTTGACCTAACACAAGTATCCTCCGGCCACCATGCTGGGGGCCTCGGAAGAATGTCAGAATTCCTGCCTGTGAGGGCCCTAAATCTCCACCACCCTGAGGACTTGGGGAGCTGGGTAGGCAATGAACTGTGACTCCCATTTTGTGGCTTGTGGAAGAGGAAGTACAGCAACTTTTCCAAGTCTATAAGAAAGCCAAGGCAAAATTGGAAACTTCTGACCTTCTGGATTTACTTAGCCTGGAAAATAATTGAAAGCAGCTCAAAGAATAACAGTGAAGTGTTAACGAGCTAATTAGCACTTGTGCGTTGTTTGGTAATGGTTCATATGGGACCAAAGTACTTGCCTTTGGTACTTAGAAGTTTGTTCTCCACACTTAATTAAATAGGGTGCTAACTATTCAAAGGGAAAAGTTAGGTGTTAGATTATATGGGTGACTTCACAAAAAGATTACAGAATATTTTATAAGAAAAGTACATTTGAGTCACTCCAGTCTGAAATGGAATTGATACTCTAGTTCCTCTGCTTGAAGTAAATGTAACCACAGGTCCTAAGTTACTATAAACATACATCACCAGCCATAAGGTGAAAGACATTTTCAATATATCCCCAGCACCTAGTAGGGTTTAATCCACCTCGTTGATGCTAACTGTGTGACTTGGATCTATTTCAGGGAAAGGAAAGCATAGTTGTTCTTTGAGGACTCTGACTGGATCACTGGTTCCATTAAGTTCAGCGTTCAGTGAGTGCCTCCTATCTCTAAGAAACAGCCAGCTTCTCAAACTGTAAGCTACGTGTGAGTTCCCTGGGGATCTCCCTGCGAAAATGCAGATTCAGACAGGCTTCCAGGTGATCCTGATGCTACAGGTCCAAGGACCAAACTTCAAGTAGCAAAGAGCTGACAACAGAAATAAAATGATCAACGAAGTCTTTGCACCTTAGGATTATAGACAAGCACACTGAATTTTCAATACAATGTTGGTGCTGCAATAGACACACCAAATGCCCAGACACTGGGTCATCGAGAAGAGACACCTAACAGCTAGGGAGGGAGGGATTCCAAGGAAGACTCCTGGAGAGGAAAAGGGGGAACAAACCAGGGATGGCTTTGTATCTCTGGCTACAGTGTTTAGAATTTGTCTGATAAATAGCAAGGAGACCCTGAGGGTTATTGCGCTGTGGAAGACATATGGCTTCAGCTGTGTTTAGAAAATCACTCTGGAGCTGCTGATGGAGGTTGCAGGAGAGATCCTTGATTTTTTCAAGTCCTATTGATTCTACATCCAAATTATATTTCAATTCCATCCACTTCTTTTCATCACCTTTCCATTCCCTTAGGCCAGCCATCATTTCTTACCTGGAATAATGCAACCACTACTAACTACTTCTAATTATGTACCTATAACCTATTTCCAAGCAGCAACTAGAGTAATCTGCTTTGAAAGCAAATCAGATCAGGTTACTCTCCTGATGAAAATCCTCTAATGGCTCCCCCTAAGTCCCTAAACCCATTCCATGACCTATAAAGGCAATCCTTACAGGTCCTACCTATAGGACTACAATCCTACCTCGTCCTAAACTGTTCTTGCCTTCACCTGACATCTTCCAGCCACACCAAACATGGACCTGCCTCAGAGCCCTTCTACTCTGCTCTCCCAGCCCACAACCCTCATTCTTTAGATATTCCAGAGACAGGCTCTTTCTCATTATTTGGTTCTCTGCTCAGATGTTACCCACTCAGACAAGACTACTCTGAATACCCACATTTAATTCACCATCAGTTAGCTTATATTCTATTTTCTTGTCTTTGGAGCACTTACTATTTGAATTATTATATTTAATGTAGATTTATTTAATGTGGGTTTAATTATAGAGTAATGTGTATCATACTGACACACGCTCTATGCTGTTTACCAGTAACTGCCCAGCCACAATAGTGCATATGCCAGGTGTTCTATAAATACATGGATTTGTTGGAAGTAAGATGGGTGCCAAAGGGACCTATTAAAAAGCTTTTGGAATCATCCAGGCAAGAGTAAAGGAAGTCAAAAGTAAGGTATTGGTAATAGATATGAAGAGATAAAAAGCTGAAAAATATTTAGGAAGCAGGATGAATAGAACTTGCTGATTGAAGGGAGATGTAACATATGAATAAAGGAAAACAAAGATGACTTGATGATTTCTATCTTACGAATCTAGTGAGTGGCAGTGCCATTAAATGAGGTAGAGAATCCTGGAGCTAGAAAATGATGAGTTCAGTTATGATGAGTTTGAGGTTCTTCTGGAACATCTAGATGGAGATGAATATATGGGTCTGGAACTTCGGAGAGATGTCCATGCTGCAGATATAAATTGGGGATTTATCAGCATCCAGATAGTGGTTAGACTGCTCAGAGAGAATATATATATAAGAAGAAGATGAATGCACAACAGATAAAATCTTAGATTACACCAACAGTTAGATGGTGGTGAAGAAAGTGGAGCCCACAAAGGAATAGTCAAATAGAGATGATGAGAACCAGGACATTTTTCTTTGAGAACATAAAAGTTTCCAGGAAGCAGTAGTGATTGATTAACAGTGTTAGAATTTAGCAGAGAGGTCAAGGAAGATGATGAATGGAAAGTACCCACTGGATTTGTCAATTAGGTACTCGAAGGCTCCTAACATTCAATAGAATGTGTGGGTAGAAGTCAAATTGCAGTGTAATGAAGATCGAATTGGAGAGGAGATCATTAAAGAAATAAGTCTTTCAAGAAGTTTGAAAGAGACCAGAAGGAGAAAGAACAGCAGCTAAAGAGGTCACAGGAAAGTTTTGCTTGAGCATGTTTTTAATGATGGGAAAGACTTGAACACATTATGTTTATGTGCTATGGGTAAAAATTCAGAAAAGACAGGAAGCTTGAATATAGGAGAAGTGAGCTAAGTGATGGAGCAAGAGCCTAGAGAAGGAAGGGGAGGGTTAGAGGGGAGGATCTAGGACACAGGTGGGAGCATTGACCTCTGATAGAAAGAGGGCCATTTTGTTCTCTGACTGAAGAGAGGTGAAAAGGTGGAGAGGACTCAAGAAAGGAAAGGGGGAGCCAGATAAGTAAATGAGATTAAGAAAATATCATGGCCTCAACTTTTACAGTAAAATAGGAAATAGACATTAGATGGTTTAACACAAGCAGCACCATAAGAAAGTAGAAGCCTAGAAGTCATGCCTCGGCAACCTGTGCGTAATTTACTGGAGCCAGAGAGACCTAGGAGGAGGTCATTTTAAACCAGCATAAACAGCAGCAAATTAAACCAAGAAGACTGACAATGCTGTGCGGGTGGCAGAGCGCAGCTCCACAACACACCATCCCATCGGGGCATACACTCCCTGATATCACGGAGACCTGAAATTTATATAAGACACAAAATGAGTGTTGTTTTTATGTCCTGTGTTGTCACTCTTAAGTGAAGGAAGACCTTACTTATTCAAATATCTTGGAGTGAGAATATGTGTAGAAAACAATGAACACATCAAACCTGAGACTACTAACCTTAGAAAGTTCTGCTTACAAAGTTGGCCTCTGGGAACTAGACACTCAAATGGTTCCCTAAATGATAAGGCTGGTTTATAGTGCCTGGACTATTTGTGCAAACAATGTGGTTTATGCTGAACACCTGCTTTCCTTCTGGGAGCCTGGAAGTTTCTTATTGAAGCATTGCTTGTTAACAGTGTTGGGTTAGCCTGGAATTATGTATGTGCTATGCAGTCCGTGCCTATGTGCCCAGCACCAGAGAAAAACCTTGGGCATTGAGTCTCTGGTGGAATTCCCTAGGCAGGGATCACACATATGTTGCTGCATTTCACTGATGGGGGAAGAATGAGCATTTTGTGACCCTTCCTGTACGGGGATTCCTGTAGATGGATTCCTCTAGACTCTTCATCTTTTCCCCTTATGATTAGGTGTGTACCCTTATTATATCACTGTAATAAATCTTAGCAATGAGTACATTCATATGCCAAGTCTCATGAGAGCTTCTAACATATACGTGAACATGGGAGACTTGGGGACCCCTGCCACATGGTCTATGCTATGCTATGCTAAGTCATCTCAGTCATGTCCAACTCTCTGCGACCCCATAGATGGCAGCCCACCAGGCTCCCCCGTCCCTGGGATTCTCCAGGCAAGAACACTGGAGTGGGTTGCCATTTCCTCATCCAATGCATGAAAGTGAAAAGTGAAAGTGAAGTCGCTCAATCGTGTCCGACTCTTAGCGACCCCATGGACTGCAGCCTACCAGGCTCCTCCATCCATGGGATTTTCCAGCCAAGAGTACTGGAGTGGGGTGCCATTGCCTTCTCCGAGGCTGCTCCTATTTTGGTGTTACCTCGCATTTACTCTACTACCAAATGCAACCCAGTGGCAATCCATCCCATTCCACTGAAAAAGCACATTTCTAACAAACCACACACATGAGTTGTGGGAGTCAGGTCAGTCCCAGCAGGGTTTTCCAACCATCTGCACCATGTACATTCATATATGATTCAAAATGTATTTCAAGAAGTTTCTTCAGAAAACCAGATGGCCCTTACTAATATCAGTTCCATTACCTAAAAGCTAAAGTGTAACTTCCATGATGGGTTCAAACCCTAGAGCAGGAGTCAGCAAGCTCATAGACCAAATTCAACCCAATGCTGGTTCTTATAAATAAAGTTTTATTGGAACACAGGGGTTTGTTTTCATAGTGTCAATGGCTGCTTTGGCATTATAGCTGCAGGGCAAAGTACTTTCAAAAGAGATTCAATTGCCCAGAAAGTGTAACTTATTTACTACCAAATTGTTTACAAAAAATCCTTGCGGACTCCTGCCTTAGATGAATAAAGTTCTGCAGGATAAGACACAGAAGAGGATGGAAGTTAGGGGAAATTTCCCATTTATGTGTTTGCCTCAGCCTGGATTGTGAGCCTTATTCCTAAATTTTGTGGATTATATGTCTCACAGAATATAACCTTAAACAAAAGAGGAAGTCACAAAACATTGGGAGAAGCTTTTTGCTTTGCCTGAGAAAGAAGTCTTGGTCAAACAGTAGAAACAGCCATATTCAGGTGTATTCATTCAGTAAATGTCAACAGAGCAGCAACAGTGTATGAGGCTCTGAGCTGAGACTCTGTCAAGGCGGAGATAAACCAGACCCAATCCCTGTCCTACAGGGGCTCCCTGTGCAGGTTGTGAACTCTTCAAGGGCAGCACCCATGCCTACTCACCTTGTATCTCTGATGCAGAATTCTCAGCGCACCCACGCTGAGTAGGTCCATAGTAGCTGGGTGCTGCTCCACTGATGGAATGGGGAGACAAAGGCAGCAGGGGCTCCAGTGTCTGGTCTTGACTTAGGTCCAAAGAGTTATTCAAAACTCACGTGTGCACCAAACAGTATCTTTAGATGGAATACGATATCTTATACACTGTTTGTAACTGACAAGGGCCTAATTTCCAAAATACACAAACAGCTCATGCAACACGACAACAAAAACAAAGAACCCAACGGATAAACGGGCAGAAGACCTAAACAGACGTTTCTTCAAAAAAGAATAGATGAAGAGATGCTCAGTATCACTCATTATTAGAGAAATGCAAATCAAAACTATAAGGCACCACCCCATGCCAGTCAGAATGGCCATCATTAAAACGTGTACAAATAACAAACGCTGGAGAGGTTGTGGAGCAAAGGGAACCCTCCTATACTGTTGGTGGGAATGAAAGTTGGTGCAGCCATGTGGAAAAAATATGTGGAAAAAATTTTTCTTCAGAAAACTAAAAATAGAATTACCACATGATCCAGTAATACCACTCCTGGGCTATTACCCAGGCGAAACTATAATTCAGAAAGTCACACACACCCCATGTGCACAGCAGCAATATTCACAATCGACAAGACACGCAAATAATTGAAATGTCCGTTTACAGAAGAACGAGGAAAGAATGTCCACTGACTTCTTAGATACACCCATCGTTTAAAAATGGACATTTAATTTCCAAGTACATGGGATTTTGTTTAAAGTATCTTTAATATTTATTTCTCATTTGATCCTAATTTCTCATTTAAATGCTTTCTTCTCTGTGATCACGCTCTGTCTTTTCAGTCTAACTTCATCAAGGCATTCAGTGGCTAAGTCAAAGATCTCTCTTGGTAAATGTCATGTCGCACTTGAAAACACGTGGGTTACTTTCAAATATTTTTTGATATTTGAAAATGATAGTGAAGAAGAGAACAGGCTCTGTATGATTTCAACACCTTCAAATCATGGAATTTTTTACCTTGCTATATGTCCCTAAATATGTTAAAGGGTCTCCTAGTTTAGTCTATAGGAACTTAAATAGAACTTGTATCCTACTGCTGTGTGAAAATTCTATAAATCTTAATTATGTTGAATTGGTTCATAGTGTTTTTCAGGTCTACTATATCCTTCTACCTCTCTGTGTATTCATTCTATTAATTTTTGAGAATCGGATACCGAAACTCCAACTAAAAATCTTTATCTACTAAAAAATAATTATAATATAGTGGAACTATATGTAACCTTGTTCTGTATTTTCCAAGTCTCTTATAATTATGTTATCATACTTTCATAATTTAAAAAAGTAAAAATTAAAATAAAAAAAGAATGTCCAATGGCAGATGAATGGATAAAGAATATGCAGGATATACAATGGAATCCTACTCAGCCATAAAGAGGAATGAAATAATGTCATTTGCAGCAACATGGATAGACCTAGAAATTATCATACTAAGTAAAGTAAGTTAGAAAGAGAAAAATAAATGCCATATGATATCACTTATATGTGAATCTAAAAGAAGACACAAATGAACCTATCTATGAAACAGAAACAGACATAGGGAACAGACTGGTGGTTGCCAAAGGGAAGGGGGTTGCCAAGGTCCTACTACATAGCACAGAGAACTGTATTCAATATGCTGTGATAAACAATAATGGAAAAATAATTTAAAAAATATATATATGTATAACTGAACATCACTTTACTATGTAGCAGTAATTAAAACAATTATAAATCAACAAAACAATTATAAATCAACCATAGTTCAATTAAAAAACAAAGCTATTATGGACATTTGTGTACAAGTCTTTGGGTGGACATATGCTTTCATCACACTTGAATAAATATCTAGGAGTAAAAAGAACTATTGCTATTGCTAAGTCACTTCAGTCGTGTCTGACTCTGTGCGACCCCATAGACGGCAGCCCACCAGGTTCCCCCGTCCCTGGGATTCTCCAGGCAAGAACACTCGAGTGGGCTGCCATTTCCTTCTCCAATGCATGAAAGCGAAATGTGAAAGTGAAGTTGCTCAGTCAATGTCCGACTTAGTGACCTCATGGACTGCAGCCTACCAGGCTGCTCCATCCATGGGATCTTCCAGGCAAGAGTACTGGAGTGGGGTGCCATTGCCTTCTCCCAAAAAGAACTATATGGCTATGTATTTTGGTAGATGTGTTTAACTTTTTAAGAAACTGCTAAACTGTTTTCCAAACTGGCTATACTATTTTCCATTGCCTCCAGCAATGTATGAGTTTTAACTGTTCCATATCTCACCAACATCAGGCATATTCAGCCTTTTTAATTTTAACCATGCTAGAGGGTATATAAGGGAATCTCCTTGTGATTTGAATTTGCATTCCCATAGTAACTAAATATGTTGTCTTTTCTTGTGCTTGTTTGCATCCATACATCTTCTTTCATGAAGAGTCTACTTAAACTTTTTGTCTATTTTAAAATTGGGTCACTTGCCTCTTCATTATTGATTTGTAAAATATATATACTCTTCATATAAGTTTTGCGAATACCTCCCTATATATGATGAGCCTTTTTATTTTCACAAAGGTCTTTTGAAAAATAAACATATCGTGGGCTTCTCTGGTGGCTCAGATGATAAAGAATCTGTCTGCAATGCAGGAGACCCAGGTTCGATCCTTGGGTTGGGAAGATCCTCTGGAGAAGGGAATTCAAGAATCCAGAATTCTTGCCTGAAGAATTCCATGGACAGACAGTCCGTGGGATCGCAAAGAGTCAGACACTACTGAGCAACTAACACTTTGACTTTTCACTTAAATATGTCCAATTCATTGATTTCTTTACATGTGTCCTATTAAGAAATCTTTGCCAAACTCAAAGTCACTAAGATTTTCACATATGTTTTCTTCTGGAAATGTTATCATTTCATTTCTTATATTAGGGTTTATGATGACTGTCAAGTTACTTTTTACAGGCTGTGTCAGGTAGGGGTTAAGGTGCTTTTTGATTGTTTGGTTTGGTTTTCTGCATATGGGTATCCAATTTTTCTAGCACTATTTGTTGGAAAGATTACTCTTTCCCAATTGAATTGTCTTGGCACCTTTGCTGAAAATCAATTGACCATATGGTATTGACATATGTGTGGGTCTATTTCTGTATTCTTGATTCTGTTGCATTGGTCTGCTTGTCTATTTTATGCCAATTCCATACAGTATTACTATACTTGAAAGTCTGAAATCAGGTAAGTCCTCCAGCTTTGTTCTTCTTTATGAAAGTTGTTTTGACTACTCTATATTCTTTGACTTTCCTTATGATTGTTAGAATTGCCTTGTCACTTTCTACCCAAAAAAAAAGCCTGCTGGGATTTTAATTAGGTTTGCTTTGGATTTCTAAATCAGTTTTGGGAGAGTCAACATCTTAACTATATTGGTCCTTCTAATTCATAAACATGACATCTCTCTTATATGACATCTCTGTTTTAATTAGAGTTTTCAGTGTATAGGCCTTTCACATCTTCTGTCAAATTTGCTCTTAAATATTTTATGCTTTTGATGCTATTATTAATGACATTTAAAAAATTTTCAATATCCAACCGCTGGTATATAGAAATACAATTACCCTTTTTATCAGTCTTCTGACCTGCAAATACAAGATATTAGTTCTAGTAGCTTTATTTTTTTTTTTTTTAAGATTCTTGGGTTTTCCTACATAAAAGATCACATTTCCTGGGAGTAAATACTATTTTACTTCTTTATCTAATCAGTCTGCCTTTTATTTCTTTTACTTTCCTTACAGCACCAACTAGGACCTCTGCTGCTGCTGCTGCTAAGTCGCTTCAGTCGTGTCCGACTCTGTGCGACCCCATAGACGGCAGCCCACCAGGCGGCCCCGTCCCTGGGATTCTCCAGGCAAGAACACTGGAGTGGGTTGCCATTTCCTTCTCCAATGCATGAAAGTGAAAAGTGAAAGTGAAGTCGATCAGTTGTGTCCGACTCTAGCGACCCCATGGACTGCAGCCCACCAGGCTCCTCCGTGCACGGGATTTTCCAGGCAAAAGTACTGCAGTGGGGTGCCATTGCCTTCTCCAACTAGGACCTCTAGTAGGTTATTAAACAGAAATGGTGAGAGCAGACAGACATCAGCCTGATTCCTTATCTTAAGGAGAAAGCATTTGGTCTTTCATCATTAAGTATAGGTTTTTTAGTAGAGGAATATACAAGTTTTTATTAGGTGGTAGAAGTTCCTTTCTATTCCTGGCTTGCTAAGAGCTTTCATTATGAGGAATATTGATTTCATGCATCTGTTGTTTTACTCTTATGTATTCTCAATTTCCATCAGTAAATCACCATAAAAATTTATTAGGAAGAACTTCTGCTACTTGCAAAATATATTTAATTTTCAGTATTGTTGGTACTATTTATAGGATTGGGGATAGCAGAAATGTCAAGTGGGAATTTTAACTGTAATGACATCCATATGTTTGATTTTATGTGATTTTACGTGACGTATTGTCTGGTTTATTTGAGTCATAAACACTTCATGCGTGCATGCTCAGTTGCTAAGTCATGTCCTATTCTTTGCGACTCCATGGACTGTAGCCTGCCGGGTTCTTCTGTCCATGGGATTTCCCAGACAAGAATACTGTAGTGGATTGCCATTTCCTTCTCCAGGGGATCTTCCTGACCCAGGGATCGAACCCAGGTCTCCTGCATTGGCAGTCAGATTCCTTACCACTGAGCCATCAGGAAAGCCCCATGAGCACTTTAGAAAGCTTAATTCTGGTAAATAATGGATAAATTTCAATTTAAAGTCTTGAAAGAAATCTCTAACAAGAAAGAAGTGGGAAAAGAACACAATTGTTTATATGGAGCTTGAAATATTGCCCATAAAACAACACTGACTTCTAAGTTTCTGGACTGTGAGAGTCCCAAGTGCATATCAAGTACTGTTTTCTCTCATTTCTTGCTAGTTTATAGAAAATTTAATTCTCAAAGCTCTACTATACCTACAGACTCACCTGAGTAAGACTGACTCAGGTTTGCATAAGATCCAAAGAACCTTGAATACCTTATATAAACCTTTCAGATTGTTTCTTTGGAAGAGAGAGCTTGTCTGGGGTCAAAAGTAAAAATAACTTGACCCTCAAAAAATTTAAATTTATTCCATCACTTAAACAGCACTTCTAGATTTGGCAAGATGCCTCCTTATCTTGCTAGAGACTAAGTCCACAGAGATGAAATAAAAATGATTCATACTCATAAACATTTGGGAGTCTACAGAGTTGCCACCACAACAAATAAATGAAATGTCCATTTCCCACAGCTGGGTTGTTATGTGAATGTGGTGAATAAATAATCCTTGCCCCTGGCAGTCACTTCTTTTCCCTCTTCTAGTTAAGACCAGCCCTGTTCAAGGCTCAGCCCTGCACTTGCCTGGAGTAAATGATATAAATCCCTGGGAATCTTCCCTACTCCAAAAATGTACACCACCCACAGGTTTATCTCCAGGATTGCACTCATGGAGAGCTTTTGACAGTTTGGGCTGGAAAAGCCAGGAAGGAGAATGGATCAGATTACTCATGTGGGCTGGAACCTCCTTGAAAGCTCCTCCTTCTCACAGTCCCTTGCACCTCTGGGCTCTCTGATTCAAAGAACAACCATCTTCTCACTGGGGAAAAAAAAATCTTGCTATACATTTCACCCAAGGGTCCTAGCCCTGCCTCTTGGCAATATGTTATTGAAATAGTCTATCTTTCACAGGAGCAGGCAGCAGTTCTCAGGCCTTGTCCAATCTCTTTTTACTCTTCATTGATCCAAATGTATCCCATTATGTCTAGTGTTTCTTACAGCAAGGAATCTAAGACCATATGTAACAACTCTAAGGGAAGTCTGATCCCAAAGGAGTCAGACTGGGATTTACACCTCTTCCAAGTTTACACTGTGTTCCTATTAATGCAGCCTTCTTAAAGCAATCACATCATACTAATTCTTTTTACCATTAATACGGAATAGCCCAGTGAAATGTATCATTCCATTAAGAAGCAGTTCTTTAAAAATGCAAATGCCTCTGGAAGAGCTTACAAACACCACCATAGAAAGAAACCTAGTTTGCGAATTGATTTCTCAGATCTACCTCCTCTGTGGCAAGTAGAACAATTGGGTACCAAGAGAAGTTACTCAGTTTGAGGGAAGAAGAGGTAAATTTTGTGAGAAGCGAGGAAGCCAGGCCTATTGGGGTACCACAGAGTACAGCACAAGGGGGAGGGGGGAAGGTCACAAACAGAGGAGAGGGGATCGTGTCAAGGACCGAGTCCATCTTTTCTGGGTTTAGACTTGCCAGAACAGCAAGCCACGCACCACCACCCCCACCCCCAACCTCCCAGTTGATTCTGTAAGAGCAGAAACTCACTTGCTCAGTCAGCCTGCTCACATGGAGAAGGGTTGTTCCCATTGTTCAGCAATTTCAAGTTTCACAACCTCTCCCGACAGGTTCTGACCCAATCCCCTTTTCCCTTTGAGCCTTTTTTAACTTATTTCTTCCTTTCTCCTAATTAATATTGTCATAAATAACTGCATGGCTCCTTAGCCACGGAATTAATGAAGGGAGGATGGGGACAAACCAGACAAACCACCCATGCAAGCTGAATAACAGCTGTCAGATGGCAGCCAGGGTGTTATGCAAACAGAGGGCATCACTGCAGTCAAGCTGCTGGGTTCACATGCATGCACCGACACCCGGAAAGATGAGGTAAGGGCAACGGAATGACTGTGCTGAGGTTTGGAGTGTAGCCACTGAAGGACCAGGGGAGGAGAGGAAGAAAAGTATTAATAACATACCTTGAGCATCCCAGGCACAAGCTGGGTGCTTGACATACATTTAACACTCACACTAATCTTGCAAAGTGTGTAGTATAAGGCCCATGTTACAAGTGAACTCACAGAGGTTAAGCTCACAGACCTTGTCCAAGGCTACACAGCTAATGGGTGGACAAATAAGACTTGAGCAACGTCAAAGACCATCACATTTCCACCTTCTTACACAGCCCCCTGGGACTCAAAAGAATCGCATCTGAAGCCACTAGTTCCATTTGATTCTTGGTTGTCCAACTCTAAAGCCACATGCTAGAAATCACAGACATGACTATGTAGTCCAATAGTGCTGAGAAAGAAAGAAGGTAACGTGAAGACAAAGCTCCAGTTCTGCTTTAAGCCTGAAAGGCAGAATCACAAATGACTGCAGGGCCTCAAGTAACAGTCTGCACCGACAAGCTAAGCACCACCAATGGGTGAGCAGAGGGAGGGGACCAACAGTTACATGTCGTGTCCAGGCTCACGTGCCCTACATGGGCCACATCAGTAACATCATCTCGCACTTCAAAGGCAGTGATGTTAACTAAACACACGTACACACAGACATCACATCCACAAACAGTACTTCACTATCACTTTGTTTTTCAACTGGCCTCTCATTTCGGTACATAAAGATGCCACTTTGCCACTTCTGCTTGGGAGGGTGGAGCTTGGAGTTGGTGGTGATGTGGGAAGAGACACACAAAGAGCTGGAGTGAGCTGTGGTTGGAGAGACGCCTTGACGAACAGACTGGTAGGTGAAGAAAGGGGAAGGAATGGCTGAGAGCCATCCCCCTGGATGATCTGGAAGGTCCATAATGAACCTTGACTGTTCAGTCGCTATGAAGGCGTAACTAGTTGATTCCAAACACTTGTGCCCATAAGAGAAAAAAAGAGCAATGTAGTCAGGCCACTGACCCTTACTAATTTCTAGGGCAAAATGAAATGGCACATCTGTTTCCTTGTGATTCTTTCTTACTAGAACACATGAAGGATCTTTTTTAAAAACTAGTATACATATATATTTTAAAATATTCATTTATTTGGCTGAGTCAGGTCTTAGCTGTGTCACATGGGATCTTTGGTTGTGGTGCACAGATCTTAGTTGGAATCCCAGTTGCTCCATGGCATGAGGGATTTTAGTTCCCTGACCAGGGATCGAACTCATATCCCCTGCATTGGAAGGTGGATTCTTAACCACTGGGCCACTACGGAAGTCCCCACAAGAAGGATCTTAAACAGTATGTCCATACTCTGAGCTCGCCTCACAGTAGATAAAACAGATGAAACAAACAAAAAAACCTGCAAGTCATAGTTGGACTCAAAAATAAGCATCTCCGTGGAGCAGTTCAGGCAAAACGATCAGGACTAAAGAAAGGATACAGGCTACTGAGCCACAAAGCAGGCAGGGGCAGTAAATGGTTTGGTCACTCTGAAGGAAGGTGTGTCAGCTTGTCTAGGCTCCATAACAAAGTACCAGAGACTGGGCAGCTTGAACAACAGAAGGCCACATTGTTCTAGAGTCTGGAAGTCCCACATCAAAATCCAATAGGGGTTCAGTTGCTGCTGAGAATTCTCTTCCTGCCTTGAATTCAGCCACCTTCTCACGTGTCGTCACAGGGCCCCTCCTCTGTGCAAGCAGAGAGAGGGAAAGAGACGGGAGAGAGTTCCCTGGCATTTCCTCTTATAAGGGCTCCACCCCTAGGACCTCACTTAACCTGCTACTTGGAGGGCACATCTCCAAGAAAGCCACACTGGGGGCTACACTTCAACATAGGACTTTGGCGAGGGGCACAAACGTTCAGGCCATAGCAGAAGGGGCTGGCCTCACATTCACTGTTGGAACCAGGACTGGGGAAGGGACCTGGGGACGGAAGAGATGAGGGTTTACTGCCTGTGAAAAGCAGCCGAGAAACAATGTCATCGACCTGCTGCCTGAGACAAAGCCAGAACCTCATGACTGGGAATTAAGCTGTTTCATCTGTATCATCTCCAACATTTCTATGGAGCAGGAACCCCAAAATACCATCATAAGACTTGATTCTGGATAGGAACCTGATAGATCAGATGGAAGCATCAGCAATAATCATAAAACTAGATGAGAAGGCAGCACGAAAATAAACAAACATGAATCTTCCTTGAAAATGACCCTACAGATACCTTTAGTGAATATTGGTATTTGTTACCACCACTGCGGCTTTCAACTTCTGGAGGTGGCTGATACAGCTTATTACTTCTTAGGCTTCTTTTTAAAACGGGCGTTTCAGTGCTAGAAACTCTCCTTAAAGCAAGGCTTTAGCTGCATCCACAAGTTTTGATCTGTCATACTTTCATTAAGACCCAGTTCAAAGTGTTTTTAAATTTTTACTCTGATTTTTTTGTATGCATGAATTATTCGGGAGAGTGTTCTTGATTTCCAAATATAAAGGATTTTAAGTCCTTTTTTGCTATTGTTTTTGTAGTTGATTTTTAGCTTAATTACATTGGTCAGGAAAGCATGCTATATGTAATCTCAAGACTCCTATATGTTCTGAGACTTCTTTCAAGGCCCAAAATATAGTTTTTAAAAAATTACAGCCTTATGTTTTAAAACTTAAAATGTACTCTTAAACCATGCATAGATTACACATAGAATTATCAATGAAACAGTAAAATATTTTGACCTGAACTGCAATGAAAATCATTCATATTAAAAGCTCTGGGTACAGTTTAGGTTGTCCTTAGAGGGCAATTTAGAGCTTTAAATAAATTAATTAGTCAAAATTTAAAATTAACAAGATTTAAAAGTTAAAAAAAATAATAAAAAATTTAAGAAAATAAAAATTAAAAATTGAAAATAAAAACCCTTAAAGTCATAAAGTCCATTTAGTCAGGAATTGCACAATGATTCCATTATCACATCTGTCATTCAATACTGACTGTAGGTTCTAGCTAATGCAAGAAGGCATCCTTAAAAGATATTCTTGAAAGAAACAAAAAGAATAAGAACTGGAAAGGAAGAAAAAAACTATCTTTGTTTACAGATGTTAAGATTGTTAAGAAAATAAAATAGAATCTATGTATGCTGCTAAGTCGCTTCAGTCATGTCCGACTCTGTACGACCCCATAGATGGTAGCCCACCAGGCTCCACTGTCCCTGGGATTCTCCAGGCAAGAACGCTGGAGTGGGTTGCCATTTCCTTTTCCAATGCATGAAAGTGAAACGTGAAAGTGAAGTCGCTCAGCCGTGTCCAACTCTTAGTGACCCCATGGACTGCAGCCTACCAGGCTCCTCTGTCCATGGATTCTCCAGGCAAGAACACTGGAGTGGGTTGCCATATACTCAATGAAATTTAGTGAGAAAATTCAATTTAATATTGGACACAAGATCAATGGCTTTCCGATAGATACACCAGTAACAGATTAGAAAATATTCATCCGAAATATGATTTCATGCAAGCAGTCATAAAAATGGTAAGATCCTTAGAGGGAAGACATATAACAAAATATATATGAAATGCTCTAGGAAAAAAATCATGATGTATAGTCGGCAAACAAAATCCCTAATTACAGAGATATATTAACCATGCCTATTAATGGACTCAGTATCTTAAAGGTGTCAATTCTATGCAACACAGTTCAATCAAAGTCAAATAGGCTTTTTCACAGAATTAGAGAAGTTCTTTCTAAAATTCACAAGAAAATACAATGGGCCAGTATAGTTAGGATTGATTTGAAAAAAACAGTAGGAAAGATTTACTCTATCAGATATCAGACTTATAAAATTATAGTAATTAAAACAGTGAGATATGAGCTAGACCAACAGAACAAGTAGAAGTACAGACACAGACCTGACACGTGATAGGCCTGGCTCTTCCGATCCACGGGGATAAAATGGACTAACCAGTAGGAGTTGGGACAACTAGTCGTCTAAAGTCACTTTTGTGACTATTCACAAAAGTCAACTTCAGATGGATTTAAAGACCTACCTGTGAAAAACAAACCATTAAAACTTTCAGAAGAAAATATAACATCATGGCTTGAGGACTTGGAGGGAAACAAGACAAAATAAATCATGAAGAAAAACATTCACAGATTTTACATTAGAATGCAATGAACTTGTTCAAATAAAAACAAAATACAGTGAAAAGATAGACTATACCTTGGAAAAACATCTGCAATATGAGTAACAAGTATACACAATATACAAAGAGTTTCTAAGCATCAATAAGTAATAGAAAACAGACTTTTAGAACTTGGAATAAGCTAAAACAACAGAATAATCTATAGTAGTTAAAATGAATCCATTAGAGCTCCATCTGTCAACATAGATAAATCTCAAAAGCAATGTTGGATGAACAAAGCAAATTACCATGTGATACTCACAGCATATAATTTATATAAAGTTTTTAAATAGGTAAAATAACAGCATATATTATTTATGGTTATACACCTATAATTATGGTTTAGAAACAAGCATTAGATGTATAAATACCAGTGAAGATAGTGGCTACCACTGATGAGAGAGAAGGGTTAGGAAGGGTTATCTACACGGACTATTTCTTATGTTTTCCGTATTTTATTTCTTAAAGATAATTTCCTATTTATCTAAAATTACATATATATTCTATTTATCTGTACATAAAGAGAAGGCAATGGCAACCCACTCCAGTACTCTTGCTTGGAAAATCCCATGGACGGAGGAGCCTGGTAGGCTGCAGTCCATGGGGTCGCTAAGAGTCGGACACGATTGAGCGACTTCACTTTCACTTTTCACTTTCATGCATTGGAGAAGGAAATGGCAACCCACTCCAGGGTTCTTGCCTGGAGAATCCCAGGGACGGGGGAGCCTGGTGGGCTGCCGTCTATGGGGTCACACAGAGTCGGACACGACTGAAGTGACTTAGCATAGCATAGCACAAACAGATATTGGAAAGGAAGTTGACCCAAATTGATAGTGGATTTGGGGTGAGTTTTGAATCTTCTTTATAGCTGCTTGTTCTCCTTGAAATTTCTTCAGGAGTAAACTTGTACACAAAGTATGAATCACATTGCCATATTTTGAGTAATCTCTCAAAAGCTTATCAATACATGGGAAGATGTGGTACCTACCCTGGTTGCTCAAATTCTATTATTGGTAATGTAAACTGGTGCAACTTTTCTGGAGAGCAATCTAGTAATATGTATAATATTTGAAAACGTAAAAACCCTTTGACCTATTCATTTCATTTCTGGAATTTGTCATAAGGAAATAAATAAAGAAATAAGTACAAACAGATGCATATACAATAATGTTTGTTGCAGGATATCTATAAAAGCCAAAATAGTAACTTTTAGTCCCTAGATAATAAATTCAGAATTGACAGCTGAAAACTTTCAATTTAGTTCCACAAGTTGTGGTACATCTATATAGGGAACACCATGCTGCCATTACACATGAATCTTTGACTTGACATTTATTGACTTGGGAAAATGCCTATAACATGTTAGTAAGTGCAAAATGTTACAGAGCAGCCAATATGATGTTATATTTATTAAATTTCTTCAGGTTGTAAGCAAGAGGAGCTGATTCTAACAGCATAAGCTGAGAGACAGAAAAAGGAAGGGAAGGGGAAGTGATGGGAGGAGGGGTGATGAGGGAGAAGGGAATTTACTGGAAATATGCAGGGCTATTTCATGGATGAAGAAAGAATAAGACAAGTGAAAACAAAGAAAGGTCAGAAACCCACATAGTTTCGGAGACCTAAGCAGAAAAAAAATTCCAAATTTTTTAAGTTGGTCTAGATTGGCTGAGATGCCTGTATAAAAACCAATCAGCTTTGGTTCATCAAATAACATAAACATGTTATTTTATGTTTATATGAGACTCACTCAACACTGATTATTGGGATGTTCCCAGCATAAGAAAAATTATCGTACACATATGCAAGCATGTACCCAAGTGGTGTCTATTACCAGTATGATTCCATTTTTATAATATGTGTGGGTATGGTATGTGTATGTCTCTTGGCAACAGAATAAGAAATGATATTTGTTTTCTTTATACCTCTCTTTGTCTTTTTTTTTTTTTTTTTCAAGAACATGGGTTATTTTTTACAATATAAAAAAAGCAATTTTCCTTTGAGTGGAAAAACTGTTACTTCAGAATTTGCTAACCTATTTTATGAGGACTTGGACAGACATGACAGCCAGAGGGTGCAAAGCTTTCATCAAATACTCTTAAGAAAGGAAAGGAACCACCAGTTTCTTTCCTATCCTTGCATTTCTGCTGTCTGCCCACCTCGGCTTCCCTGTCACTCACCCAAATACAAGTCCTTAATACAAAACAAAGAGGAGGCGATTCTCTTGTAGGGTATAAGGTAAAAGTAAGGACAATAAACTCAAACCATCCAAATAGAAGGAAACAGTTCTCAACTGTCAGTTCTGAAACCTTCATCTGGCAATTTGATTCTTTTCAAAATCTGGAGCCTTTGAGTCTATGTCTTTCCCTGCTACTGATTCACAGAATATAGTTTTTAGCTGCTGTTTTCTCTCCCTTTCCTTTATACACACATTGCAGGAGGGAAAAATCCAGATATTCTTTTAAAATCTTTTAAGCACCTCTTGTGTACCCTGGTCCTATCACTTGATGGGAAATAGATGGGGAAACAGTGGAAACAGTGGCAGACTTTATTTTTGGGGGCTCCAAAATCACTACAGATGGTGATTGCAGCCATGAAATTAAAAGACACTTACTCCTTGGAAGGAAAGTTATGACCAACCTAGACAGCATATTGAAAAGCAGAGACATTACTTTGCCAACAAAGGTCCGTCTGGTCAAGGCTATGGTTTTTCCAATGGTCATGTATGGATGTGAGAGTTGGACTGTGAAGGAAGCTGAGTGCCAAAGAATTGATGCTTTTGAACTGTGGTGTTGGAGAAGACTCTTGAGAGTCCCTTGGACTGCAAGGAGATCCAACCAGTCCATCCTAAAGGAGATCAGCCCTGGGATTTCTTTGGAAGGAATGATGCTAAAGCTGAAACTGCAATACTTTGGCCACCTCATGCGAAGAGTTGACTCATTGGAAAAGACTCTGATGCTGGGAGGGATTGGGGGTAGGAGGAGAAGGGGATGACAGAGGATGAGATGGCTGGATGGCATCACCAACTCGATGGACATGAGTTTGAGTGAATTCCGGCAGTTGGTGATGGACAAGGGAGGCCTGGTGTGCTGTGATTCATGTGGTCGCAAAGAGTTGGACATGACTGAGTGACTGAACTGAACTGAACTGTGTACCCTGCTCTGCCTGTTCTGGAAATATTCACATACATCCCACGAATGAATATTCATTTGACAAACATTGACCATCAACTCTGTTAAGACAGACCAGCTCAGACTTTGGCATCAAAATGTCCGGGGCTTGAATTCTGGTTTTGCTTTTACTACTGGTATGTCTGAAAGAAATCACGTGACTGCTAAAAGCTTTTGTTTTGCAATCTATAAAAAGGTTATTGAGTGGAGCAACTGAGAAGGCAGATGGGTAGAACAGCCTTAAACTCATACACACACAAATTGTTATTCACAATTTGTTATTGTTATTCTACCTTACCCTCCAGATCATTAGCAAATTAAGGGAAGGAATTACAGCTTCTTCATCTTTGTATCCTCAAGCCTAGCACAGGGCATGGAGATGATGATGGGAATACGGGGAGGAGTATAGAAATAAGAACCACCATTTGTTGAGCTGCAGCAGCCACTATTCAAAACATATACTCTCATCACATCTTTTTACTTGTCTACATTCCCAACTGTACCCTAGCCATGTTTAAACAATTCTCTATCTTTTGTGTCTAGAAGGATGCTAGGTACATAGTAAGAGGTCCATCATTATTTGTAGTTAATACATGCAGTCGGCCAGGCACGAAAGTGAAAGCATTAGTCCCTGAGTCACATCCAACTCTTTGTGATCCCCATGGACTATAGCCCGCCAGGCTCCTCTGTCCTTGGAATTCTCTAGGCAAGAATACTGGAGTCAGTAGCCAATTTCCTTCCACAGGGGATCTTCCTGACCCAGGGACTGAACCTGGGTCTCCTGCACTGCAGCAAGTTCTTTACCGTCTAAGCCACCAGGAAACCCTACATACACTCTTATATTTAATCAGCATCCCCTACTCTTGTATCAAAGGTACTGTTCTTAACAGAGACAAAAGGTGGTTAAGAAGTTGGATGTTGATGCTGAACCACTGGAGAAACTGAGGCACAAAGCTATTGATTGGCTCATATTTGGCCACCCTCAAGTCAATGAGACAATGTCATTCAGTGTACTCATATCCATTCCCTATCCAGTTTAACCACTGTACAATTGTGCTTATTTCACATGCTAGCAAGGTAATGCTCAAAATCCTTCCCTGATAGCTCAGTTGGTAAAGAATCCACCTGCAATACAAGCGATCTTCCTGGGCTGGGAAGATCTGCTAGAGAAGGGATAGGCAACCCACTCCAGTATTCTTGGGCTTCCCTCGTGGCTCAGCTGGTAAAGAATCTGCCTGCAATGCTGGAGACATGCATTCAATCCCTGGGTTGGGAAGATCCCCTGGAGAAGGGAATGGCTACCCACTCTAGTATTCTGGCCTGGAGAATTCCATGGACTATATAGTCCATGGGGTTGCAAAGAGTCGGACACGACTGAGTGATTTTTACTTTCAGGCTTCAACAATACGTGAACCAAGAACTTCCAGGTGTACAAGATGGGCTTAGAAAAAGCAGAGGAACCAGAGACCAAATTGCTAACATTCATTGGATCATAGAGAAAGCAATGAAATTCCAGAAAAACATCTACTTCTGCTTCACTGACTATGCTAAAGCTTTTGACTATGTGGATCACAATAAACTGTGGAAAATTCTTAAAGAGATGGGAATACCAGACCACCTCATCTGCTTCCTAAGAAACCTGTATGCAGGTCAAGAAGCAATAGTTTAGAACCAGACATGAAACAACAGACTGTTTCAAAATTGGGAAAGGAGTATGTCAAGGCTGTATGTTGTCACCCTGCTTATTTAACTTGTATGCACAGCACATCATGTGAAATGCCAAGCTAGATTAATCACAAGCTGGAATCAAGATTGCTAGGAGAAATATCAATAACTTCACATATGTAGATTGCATTATTCTAATGGCAAAAAGCTAAGAGAAACTAAAGAGCCTCATGATGAAAATGAAAGAGAAGAGTAAAAAAGCAGGCTTAGAGCTCAACATTCAAAAAACTAAGATTACGGCATCCAATCCCATCACTTCCTGGCCAATAGATGGGAAAAAAAAAAAAAAATGGAAACAGTGACAGACTCCAGGAGATCATGAAGGACAGGGAAGGCTGGCGTGTGGCAGTGCATAGGGGTTGTGAAGAGTCAGACACAGCTTAGCACCTGAACAACCCCCACCATCCAGTTTTCAACCAAGTGAGAGACACAGAGAAAGCCACTGGGTGGGAGATGAGGAGTAAGCAAGCCCGGGCATGAGCACAGGACAAAGGAGACCGTCCACCAGCCTTCATGAAGCACACTGAGGGGATAAGGGACCTCTCAAAATGGGATGGAAACCGCTACCTGGAAACCCCACATTTACTCTAATAAGTCAAACAGCCAAAGAGTGAGTTGCGCTGTTGGGAAGAACTCCCAAGAAGCAAATGGTGAGCACCTGTCTGGAGCTTCCTAAAGCGCCATCTGTTCCCAGGGGACTCAGGGATCATGGGCATCAGTGAGCACGTCCACGTTCCTCTCGGGAATGATGAAAAGAGCCATTTTTTTTCTCAGATAAACTTTTCTTTCTGTAATTCCAGAATGTGCTTGGGCCATCCAATGGTGTTGTGCCAGAACACAGGTCATGTTTTATTCTGGGGAGAGGCTGCTCTTTTTACCAATAATGGAAGCAAAACAAAACAACTGGAGGAATCTAGAAAAAATGATACAAATGAACTTATTTATAAAACAGACTCAGAGACTTAGAAAACAAATATATGGTTACCAGGGGAGGAAGGGCTGGTGGCGGGGGGAGGGATAGATTGGGAGTTTGGGACTGACATGTACACACCGCTATATTTAATAGATAACCAACCACATTCTACTATACAGCATAGGGAACTGCTCAACACTCTGTAATAACCTAACTGGGAAAAGAATTTGAAAAAGAATAGATACAGATATAACTGAATGTTGAACTGAATCACTTTGCTGTGTACCTGAAACTAACACAACATTGGAAATTATTGGTAATTAACTATACTTCTATATAAAACAGAAACTTTTTAACAAAAAAATAAATAAAAAGATTGGAGAAAGTGATCAAAACATTGTCGGTATATTTAATGAAAGAAAAACTCACTTGAAAAGATAAGAAAACCACGGGGACCATGTAGAATTAAGTGCCGCTAATGAAATTTAGGATCAGGAGTGCCAGCAGGCACAATTCCTGCTCAGAACAATTAGGATCCCATCTAGTGGAATGATATCTCTTTGTCACAGACCGCACCCCAACGCTGGCCAACCTTCACAGATCTATGCCAGTGTTGCAAGGTAACAGCTGGGTCTAGGTTACCTGGTCTCACAGCCAGAAAAACAACCCAAAGCACCATCTTCCCAAATAAGGGCAAAACACTAAATGACAGGCCGGCCAAGGGTCCTTCCACAGTTCTGGAAAAGAGCTCTGTGGCTCCATTCAGTGCCATGGATGAATAACTGGGAATTAGGGTTGCGTTTCTAGGGCCAGGACTAGACTGAAACAAGTCCTGAAAAATTCTGTACTTCAGATAAATAAAATTCTAATGCAATATTTAAAAAAAAATGAAATTCATGCAAAATCTACTGTAGGAATAATTTAGTGGTTCATGAAAAAATTAAACATAGAATTACTATATCATTCAGTAATTCCACTTCTGGGTATATATATACAAAAGGAATTAAAACAGAGACTTGAATACTCATATCCCCATATTCCTCACAGCACTGTTCACAATAGCTGAGGTAGAAACAACCCAAATGGATGAATGAATAATAAAAATGTGGTATATACACAAAATGGAATATTATTAAGCCTTTAAAATGAAGGGAATTCTGGGACTTCCCTGGTGGTCCAATGATTAAAAATCCGCCTGCCAATGCAGGGGACAATGGGTTTGATCTCTGGTCCAAGAAGATACCACATGCCACAGGGCTACTAAGCCCATGCAGCACAAATACTGAGCCCATGTGCCTAGAGCCTGTGCTATCACAGTTGGAAGCCCAACAGTGCACCTAGAGAGTAGCCCCCGCCAGCCACAACCAGAGAAAACCTATGCACACCAGTGAAGACACAGTGCAGCCAAACATAAATTAATTAAAAAAATGTTTCTAAGGAAGGAAACTCTGACACAGAATACACAGAAGAACTATACAAAAAAGATCTTCATGACCCAGATAATCACGATGGTGTGATCATCAATCTAGAGCCAGACTTCTTGGAATGCAAAGTCAAGTGGGCCTTAGAAGGCATCACTACAAACAAAGCTAGTGGAGGTGATGGAATTCCGGTTGAGCTATTTCAAATCCTAAAAGATGATGCTGTGAAGGTGCTTCACTCAATATGCCAGCAAATTTGGAAAACTCAGCAGTGGCCACAGGACTGGAAAAGGTCAGTTTTCATTCCAATCCCAAAGAAAGGCAATGTCAAAGAATGCTCAAACTACCACACAATTGTGCTCATCTCAAATGCTAGTAAAGTAATGCTCAAAATTCTCCAAGCCAGGTTTCAACAGTACGTGAACCATGAACTTCCAGATGTTCAAGCTGGATTTAGAAAAGCCAGAGGAACCAGAGATCAAATTGCCAACATCCATTGGATCATTGAAAAAGCAAGAGAGTTCCAGAAAAACATCTATTTCTGCTTTACTGACTATGCAGATCACAATAAACTGTGGAAAAGTCTTCAAGAGATGGGAATATCAGACCACCTTACCTGCCTCTTGAGAAATCTGTATGCAGGTCAGGAAGCAACAGTTAGAACTGGACATGGAAAAACAGACTGGTTCCAAATCAGGAAAGGAGTACATCAAAGCTGAATATTGTCATCCTGCTTATTTAATTTATATGCAGAGTACATCATGAGAAACGCTGGGCTGGAGGAAGCACAAGCTGGAATCAAGATTGCCCGGAGAAATATCAATAACCTCAGATATGCAGATGACACCACCCTTATGGCAGAAAGCGAAGAACTAAGAGCCTCTTGATGAAAGTGAAAAAGGAGAATGAAAAAGTTGGCTTAAAACTCAACATTCAGAAAACTAAGATCATGGCATCTGGTCTCATCACTTCATGGGAAATAGATGGGGAAACAGTGTCAGACTATTTTTCTGGGCTCCAAAATCACTGCAGATGGTGACTGCAGCCATGAAATTAAAAGACGCTTACTCCTTGGAAGGAAAGTTATGACCAACCTAGACAGCATATTAAAAAGCAGAGACATTACTTTTCCAAAAAAGGTCCATCTAGTCAAAGCTATGGTTTTTCCAGGAGTCATGTATGGATGTGAGAGTTGGACTATAAAGAAAGCTGAGTGCCAAAGAATTGATGCTTTTGAACTGTGATGTTGGAGAAGACTCTTGAGAGTCCCTTGGACTGCAAGGAGATCCAACCAGTCCATCCTAAAGGAGACGGACCAGTCCTGGGTGTTCATTGGAAGGACTGATGCTAAAACTGAAACTCCAATACTTTGGCCACCTCATGCGAAGAGTTGACTCATTGGAAAAGACCCTGATGCTGGGAGGGATTGGGGGCAGGAGGAGAAGGGGACAAAAAAGGATGAGATGGTTGGATGGTATCACTGACTCAGTAGACATGGGTTTGAGTGAACTCCAGGAGTTGGCGATGGACAGGGAGGCCTGGCGTGCTGCAGTCCATGGGGTCGCAAAGTGTCAGACACAACTGAGCAACTGAACTGAACTGAATTCTGACACTTGCTACAACATGGATGAACCTTGAGAACATTATGCTAAATAAAATAAGCTAGTCATAAAAGACATATACTGTGGGATTCCACTGAAGGAGTCCAGGAGCAGTCTAGTGCTAGAGACAGAAAGCAGAACAGTGGTTGCAAGGGGAGGAGGATGGGGAATTAGTGTTTATGATACAGAATTTCAGTTTGGGAAAATGAAGAATGTTCTAGAGATCACAGTGGTTGCATTCACAGTGAATGCACTCAATACCACTGAACTGTACACATGAAAATGGTTTAAATGGTACATTTTGTGTTATATATGCTTCATCAAAACAAAAAAAAATGGAAAATGCAAAAAAAAAAAAAAATACATGGACAAAACAGCAAAATTTCAAAGACAGGACCAATATTATTGATTTGTCCTTCTTCCTAAGACTCCAACATGCTCCATACAGCACTGTTACTGTCCAGCCTTTCTTTAAAATGTTGGTATTTTGTTCACCACAGATTGTATCTGCATTAATTTTGATTTTTGTAAATCAAAATATTACCTTGAAATATTGTTCATCTTGAGTTCTGAGACTCAGGGCTCCTTAAATTTTGGGACCGGGGGAAGTGCCCCAGTGTCTTCTCTTGCCTGTCCCTGGTCCCCTCTGTCTTTCTACTGCTCCCCTTTGGGAGTCCAAACTCCTCCAGTCTCTCCTTTGCTGTGTCTGGACAGACAGATGAGACCCCGAAGCTGGTGCCTCTCAGTCATCAGTCTTGCTTCCGTCTGTGAACCTTCCTGACTTGCCCTGGGCCCATCACTACTGTATCTTGGGCTTGTTTCACATGCCAGTTCCCTCTCATCCACCCCGGCATCACCTGGAATCTTCCGGCCTGTGACCCCGTGTTACCTTCAGCAAAGGGCCCTGCAGGGTTCCTGTGCCAGCTGTTTTTTTCCTCTTCTAGAGGAATTGATTCTTTGTGATCCTCTGAGCTGTAACCTCATCAGGCTGAAATAACTTGACACTCCCATTTGTCTGACACAGAAGTCATTTGTCTCCCAAACCTCAGGGTCAGGGTGGTTGTGAATTCCTCCCCCTGGCCTCCTCTTGGAGGGTTGTGACCACTTCATCAAATGCTCTTGCCTTGCCTCTGAGAGGTTCCACGACCAGCAGGGAAGGAGAGATATCCCGGGTAGAGAGTGAGTGAGAAAGCTATAGGCCAGGTGGGGCTGGAAATCAATCCAGGACTGTTCTTGCTGAGAGCTCCTTGCCACCTTCAGGGGATCCAGACTTACCCAATCTGGCTCAAAAGGCAAGACAGAGTTCTGCAGCGGTCTGCTAACCCAGAGGGGTCAGGACTGGCCAGCAAGGATCCTGGCTCTTGGGTAATTGGCTTCATCATAGCAGCACTGCCATTGTCATCAGGTATGACCACACTACCGCAACGCTGTCCACAGAGCAGCAAGTGAGGCATAAGGAAAACTGGGGCCAAGTCCAACCCTGCCCCTCAGTAGCCCTTTGGGCCTCAGTGGCTTGACTCCTTGATGGGGATAATCATAGCTATTTCAGGGGGCAGGTCAGCCAATAAAATGAGTTCATCATCATGAAAATGGAATTCTCCAGGCAAGAGTACTAGAGTGGGTTACCATTCCCTTCTCCAGGGGATCTTCCTGACCCATGGATTGAACCTGGGTCTCCTGAGTTGCAGGCAGATTCTTTACTGTCCAAGCCACCATGGAAGCCCCAAAAGTGTGTTCTGTTAGTCATTCAGTTGTGTCCGACTCTTTGTGACCCCATGGACTGTAGCCCACCAGGCTCCTCTGCCCATGGGATTCTCCAGGCAAGAATATTGGAGTCAGTAGCCAATTCCCTTCTCCAGGGGATCTTCCTGACCCAAGGATCGAACCTAGGTCTCCGGCATTGCAGGTGGATTCTTAATTGTCTGAGCAACCAGGGAACTAAACAGACCTTTCTCGGCAAAGTAATGTCTCTTCTTTTTAATACTCTGTCTAGGTTTGTCATAGCTTTTTACATCAAGGAGTAAGTGTCTTTTAACTTCATGGCTGCAGTCACCATCTGCAGTGATTTTGGAGCCCAAGAAAACAGACCCTCTATAGGCTGAGTGATGGGGCAGGGGAAGCATGGTGACCCAGAACAGCATGGGGGGGGGGGGGCGGGTGGTGCTGTCCCAAGATGGACAAGAGAGTACTCAACAGAAAAAGGATTGCACCAACATCTCTTCCAGACTCACCCTTGAGCATACAGAAGAGGACAAGGGGATCCCAGACCATCCTGCTTAAAGAGGAGGCACAGTACATAGTGGTCCCATGACACAAAAGATGAGCACATTCCAGGGGACACATGAGAGCATATAAACATGCAGAGCATGTGGCCAAGAGTCATGGACATCTGATTTTCCTTGTTTGGCTACCCAACAGCCAATCCCTGCCCTCTGTCGATAGCACATTCCCCTTGTGCTTTCCAGTAAAGAGCAGAGCTTTCTTCTCACCACAGATCCTGAAAAAAAGCCAAATAACTTTTTCCCCCAGGCTCCCTTGCAACTCAGTAAAGGCAAGGGGCCTAGACTCCCACATGCTCTGAGTCATGCCTAAGTACCACATAACAAAAAGAGTTTCCAGGGGCAAAGACATCCAGTGCCCTGGGCCAGCAGCAGAGCTGGTCCAAGCAGAGATGCCCAGTGTTCAGTGATGGCAAAAAGCAGTTGCAGGGGCTTCACCAGCCTGTAGTTTGGAATGTGACTGGGGTTGAGGTCCTAGCTAAAACCTAGTCTCTTGTTCAAGCCTGCTTTTCAAACTTGGTTCTGAAGGGTCTTAATCTGTATAGTAAGTCTCTCTAGCCTTCACATTGGAGAAGGCAATGGCACCCCACTCCAGTACTCTTGCCTGGAAAATCCCATGGACAGAGGAGCCCAGTAGGCTGCAGTCCATGGGGTCGCTAAGAGTTGGACACGACTGAGCGACTTCACTTTCACTTTTCACTTTCATGTGTTGGAGAAGGAAATGGCAACCCACTCCAGTGTTCTTGCCTGGAGAATCCCAGGGACGGGGGAGCCTGGTGGGCCACCGTCTATGGGGTTGTACAGAGTTGGACATGACTGAAGCGACTTAGCAGCAGCAGCAGCAGCTAACCTTCACATAAACAGAAGTAGTAGCTCTTGATTGCCTTGATGAATTCTGGGTGACATACCAAGTAAAAGGCATATCACAAGCTCCTCTGCCCCAACCCCAGATACATGCCCAGGGGCAGCCCTGACACCTACCATTCACTCCGGCCCTTGAATTGCCAGCCCACTTCTCGGAGGCCCTGAAGCATTGACTTGGGGTATTAATGCAAGGAACATGCGCTTCTGCTCAAGTCACATGGGGCGAGATGAAAATCTCCCTCAGGTGGGGAACAAAATGACAACAGTTCACGTCGAAAGTTTAAAGATGTTGCATATTTTGGATCTTCTGTTTCCATGGGCTTTCTCTTAATAAAAGAATTCTTCTGCACAGTGACTTTGGCCAGAATCTGGATTAACAGGGAGAACTTTTAAAAGTTAGAATGTATTCCTGGCACACGCCACCTTAGAGTGAATAAATGAGGACTTGGCTTGCTAATTCAGAAGGGTTGCCAACCCCTGAGTTAGGAAAATGCCAGAAACTTCTGGCCGTTGAACAGAAAGAGGGTTCAGCAGAAAGGGCCTGGCTCCAAGCCAGCCTGCTCCCCAGCACCCGGCCTATTTCCCCATCTTAGTCAACACAGAGGTCCAGGTGAAGGCACTCTTCAGCCTCAGGTTTACTCCTTGGTAAAGGAACCAAACAGCATCTTATCCCCACTGCATGGAAAGGGGACTAATGAAAATGGCAGGATTTCTTTTGAGATAACCGCATAAACTTAAGGTATTGTCACAGAATTCTGAAGCTGGAGATGGTGGTGTGTAGGTAAATACTTAAAAAACTGCTCTCCAAAAAAAAGTGACTCTATAAGTGTATAATCTTATACACACATAAGGCTATTGTAAATTTTACTGATATACATCATGTATATTTATAATACACGATTTACAGATAGTGATGAAATACACAACTGTCTTTACTACAGACCCTATACAGTTGATTTTTCCTCCCAGGACGCTCTTGAATCTGTAGTCAAACCACAGTTGCATTTGAGCCATGACCTGACAAATGGAGTTGCATTTCAGTCTGCTCCTTCCCCCAGTACATGTATTGTCATTACATATAACATCCACTGATAAATTCACTCTTGTACAAACTGTGTTCTTTGGGCTAAATCCTCTTCACCTTCACCTCTAGTCATTTCAGACTTTAAAGTTTAATCTGCATTATTAATATTTTCTCCTTGACTTTCTTAAATCTAGACAAGCAACAAAACAATAAATCATGCACTGATTCATAGCACTCGCCAGTTTCCTTGGCGTACATATTCCTGATGTGGACAATTTCAAGCTACCAACATGACACCACCAGCGGCCAAGTAGAGGAGAAACACAGTGAGCTATTACATAGTATTTCCACTGTGGCGAGATAATGAAATAAAATTCGTATTTGATAGCAAGACAAGAAAAAGTGAAACATAAAAGTTTTCTTTGCCTGTTTGGGCCTCCTCCTTCCTCTTTACTATCTGCATTAACCAGACCTCCCTAGGAGACAACATTGTTTCTTAATCTCATAAGCCTCACAACTCCTCAGCAGATAACCTTCCTTTTAAATCTTGTGAAGAGTCATGATGACCCATGACTCACTACGTGCTTTGTCTCATAAATCTGGACTGTGCAAACTGTCAATAATCAGTCATTTAATATACCTAGGGCACTCTGTCTCAAAAAGTTATAGAACTGTGCTTTAGCCTTTTAGCAAGTGAAACTGTTCTGAGTTTTCTGAGAGGCTGTTCCCAGGTTATAATCCTGTTTGGCTTGAACAAAATTTTCCATTTCTTTCTTAGATAAATCAACTATTGATTAATTTTTTGTCAACAGATACAATCACCTTAAAAAACTCAAAAGCACAAATAAAATGTGTGTAATAATTAGGCAGTCATGTGTTTTGAGTATCACCTTTGTTTTTAATACACTTACTTATACACTTACGTAATTTTTAATAATGGCTATATTTAACAAGCAGCCCACAAAATTCCTAAAAACTTAACAGCTAGCTCTCAAATTCTGATATGATCTGATCCCCCTGCCCCTCTCTCACACACACACTACTGATGGGAGAAGATCTGAGAGGGTTACCTCTAGTTCTCCACATATATATAGAATATGTGGAGATGAGAGGTGGGGATGGTATACGTTGGGATCAGGAAGTCCAACTGTCCCACAAGCATGCCCCACGCACCCACATATAGTTCTGGATGTTAAAAAACAAGCCTGAACCCTGGTATGACTGCCTTGGCAGGAAGCTCTGTGGCTCCTCACTGCCTTTGTGGATCTGACCTATTTTCAGAGCAAAAAAAAAAAAAAAAAAGCTGATTTACTCTCCAGTTGCCAACTCTGGCTACCAGTTGCACAGACCTCACTCTACCCCTTCAGACACACCCCTAGGCTTTGACAGCATTTCCCAAAACTCTGCAGGTCTGGAAAGAATGACACAGCTGGAGATCATTTTGAAGACAATTAAAGCTAATGAGCTGACTCAGCAAAAGAGGCAGGAAATGGCTCTGGTGAGAGGATAGCTTTGCCTGGTAGCCGGAAAGAGACCAGTAAGGAAGTAAAATGGAGAAGATCTGACTTACAAGCAAAAATTAATATTTGCTTAACCAAGCCTTGACCATAGCTGAATTGCAGGAGGCCCTTGTGGCACTTTTCTGTACTGATGCTGTCGTTCAGTTGCTCAGTCGTGTCTGACTCTTTTCAACCCCATGGACTGCAGCATGCCAGGCTTCCCTGTCCTTCACCATCTCCCAGAGCTTGCTCAAACGCATGTCCATTGACTCATGTACTGATGGGAGCAGTGTAAATTGGTTCAGCCTTGGCTTCCCTGATGGCTCAGTGGGTAAAGAATCTGCCTATAATGCAGGAGACACCGAAGATGCAAGTTTGATCCCTGGGTCAGGAAGATCCCCTGGAGAAGTAAATGGCTACCTACTCCAGTATTCTTGCCTGGAGAATTCTGTGAGGGGAGGAGCATGGAGGACCACAGTCCATGGGGTCACAAAGAGTCAGACGTGACTGAGCAACCAACACTTCATTGTTTTAAATGCACATTCCCTTTGACCCCGACATTTGAAGATATTCATTGCAGCATTATTTGTATTAATAATGGCACTTAATTAGAAGCAAACTGAAAGCCTATTAATAGGTGGCTTGATACATTTATAAAAGACAATAAATCCAGATGAAGGAATACTATACAACCCCTAAAAGAGTGTGGCAGCTGTTACCTATTGAAGAACAATCTCAAATCTGTTAAGTAAGAAAAGCAAGGTAAAGAACACAATATGCTACCATTTGGATGTTTCACATGATACATTTATGCCCTTAAATGTGCATAAAATACCTTTGAAAGTATACACAAAGAAACTGGCCACAACTGCCTCTGAAAAGAAAACTGACAGAGGTCAAGAGTGCGAAAGACTAACTTAGCAACATACCCCTTTAAAATGTTTTAATTTTCCATTACAGACTCTCTCTTTTTTATGGAGGAGGAGGAAAGAATGACTTTACTACTTTCCCAGGCAAAGGCAGAACACAGTCGGCTAGCACCTCGAGAACTGTGCCCCATCCCTGATGATCAAGGGGAGGTCAGACTCTCATTTTTTAATAAAAAAAAATTAAGTATGTGGCTATTTTTTAAATGGTAACAAAAATTACACCTCCATGATTATTAACCACAGCCCTGAACCTGCTCAAGCATTTCTCTAGTTAAATTTTAAAGGTGTTCCTCCACTCTGGTTTGCCTGGAACTGTCCAGCTTTTAGCACTGAAAGTCCCAAGTCCTGGGAAACCCTTCAGTTTGGGCAAACTGGGAGGGCTGGACAGGCTCTTCCCTTCTCCAGACTGACTGGTGCTCTCAGGCCAGCCCACCACACATTCATCCACAGGCTCCTTTCTGTCTCCCAAACCCAGCCAGAAGACAGAGAGTAGGATGCTCCAGCGGTGGGCTAAGCAGGTTAGCCTCCTGGGCACTGAGCTGGGGGAAAGGATGGGGAGGGGTCCTGGCGGGGCCCAGCCTCTTACAGAGGCCTCACTCCATGGACTGGGAACAAGGGGCAGGGATTGTGATCCCAGGCTCTAGCCTCATCTCTGCCCTGAGTGACCTTCAGTCAGCCCTCTTACTTTCCTTGGCCTCAGTTATCTCATTTGTAAATGAAACGGAGAAGCAGGTGCCCATCACAGGCCCAAGGGCACATCTCCTCCTCTCTCAGACCCTTGAGCACAGGGCCACTGCCCATCAAGCAGCAAGGCGAGGGCTCCCATGCACGCTTGGCGCTCTCCAAGGGAACAACCAGAAACCTCTTGGCTCTAGTTCAGAGACATTTCACAGGTAAAGAACCAGAAGTTTCTACCCAGAAAGCTCCTACTGAGGACGCAATTGAAAGCTTCCTTCTCTTAAAGCAGCATTTCTCAACATAGGGAATGAGTTCAAAATGTCAATCCAGGGCCCCACAACAGAGATTCTGATTCAGTAAGTCTTGTAGGAATTCAAGGTAGGTCCCCTGTCCACTTCACCCACCCCCATCACCAGCACCACACTTTGAAACCCACTGTTTTAAAGAACAAAGCCGCATCAGACTGTAAGCGTTTTAAAGTTCATTACCTCTTCAGTGAAAACAAGCTATTACTCGCTAACAGTTATCTTTTAAAAACAACAAGAGTTTGGAGGTATGCACTGCAGTCTGGAACGGTGCACGAAATAGTAAGATTGCGTTTCAAAACATGACCCAACGTCAGCCTCATCAGCCAGGTGTTAGACTCAATCACAAGCCTCAAAACACACAATCAAGTATCAGTAAGCAGGTGTTTGAAGGGAAGATTGAGATAAACAGTTGCTTTTGTGGTTATTTAAGAGGTTTTGAAATATTAAAATGGAGTACCTCACGCTCAAGCTGGCAAACTTGAGGGGCTTCGCGGCTGAATACATCCAGGCAGTAATTAGCACCGGAGAGTTTAACAGGATTGCAATCAAAAAGCTTTGATCCTTATTGAGGAAATCTGTGTCCTTTCCTTTATTTCCACTATCTTTAAAGAGTTGCCCTTATGAGTGGCAATGCTTTGAAGAATCCCTAGAACACACTTCACTGTGTTCAGTTTGAAGATTCTGATTTCTTTAGAGAAAATCACACGCTGATGATGTGCCTACACTCAGTGCAATAGTGCCAGGGACCCACCCCACCTGTCTCCCCAGGGTGACAAGTCTGGAATAGGGAGTTCCAAAGAAAAAGCAAAGTTCCACTTTAAATATTAATTTTTGGTTTCATACCCTTTTCAAATGGCTTCTTGGTGGCCCAATTGCCCCATGAAAATACCTGAAAGGTCTGGGGACAATTTAGAGTGGATACTCTCAGGGATCCCCTGGTGGCTCAGATTGTAAAGAAACCGCCTGCAATGCAGGACACCTGGGTTCAATCCCTGGGTTGGGAAGATCCCCTGGTCAAGGGAATAAAGGGAAAGGCTACCCACTCCAGTATTCTGGCCTGGAGAATTCCCATGGACTTTGTAGTCCATGGGGTCACAAAAAGTTGGACACGACTGAGCAACTTTCACTCTCAGTAGAAGCCTCCCCTTTGAAGACCTATTATTAATAAGACTAGCCCATCACTTAGACTTAATAGCACTTGCCCTTGTGACTTATTTTAGGATATATTGCCAAAGGGTCCCTACTTAAATTTTTAGCTTGTTAATCTCTATTAATTCCCCTTAATTGTAAGTAGCCATTTAGTTTTGAGAAAATACTCTATGCTTCACTTTCTGTTTCTCTTCTCCTCTTCCCCTGGCCTTGGATTACCACCAAAACATTAGTTTCAGTTCTTATAATTGTACCTCCTACAGTTAAAGGTGCTGTTAGAGCATTTGGTCATATGTGATACCAACTTAATAATAAAACCCCAAGCACCTTCACCATCCAACAGAGATAAAGGTGTTTGAGACATGAAAAAGTTTCACTGCCAATCATGGATATCAACATACTCCTCTGAAACAAAATCAAGAGAGTCTACCAAGTTTGAACAAATCAACTGTACTGAGGCTCAAAAAGCCTGAAGGGCTTCATCCATTCCCCACTGTAGTCAGTAATTATGGACCACACCATGACTGCTCTTTCATACCACCTTCCTCTTTTGAGCTAGAGCATTCCAGGGGCGTGCTGGTTAGTGAATAGTTCGCGCTTTTGTGACTCAGGACATTCAAACCTAAACTCTGAGTCTATTTGCAAAGATAAAAGTTCCTCTCTAATCCAGGGAGGCTTGCTATCTTTGGGCTTTTCTGGTCTTCCTTCATCATGTAATACTCTACTTCCTTTGGTATTTGTACTCTCTAATCTGTCCTCTCTTGTAGGAAAGCCACAGAGACAGCCCAGCCAGGAAGCATTAACCTCGACTTCTTGTGTGTGTGTGTGTGTGTGTGTGTGTGTGTGTGTGTGTGTGTGTGTGTGTGTTAGTCACTCAGTCATGTCCAACTCTTTGCCACCCTATGGACTGTAGCCTTCCAGGCTCCTCTGTCTGTGGGATTCTCCAGGCAAGAATACTGGAGTAGGTTGCCATTTCCTCCTCCATGACCTCTCCTTACACAGGAGCAATTCAGCAGCCCTTTCAGCAGCCCACGCTGTAGTAGGGGGTTTCACAACTTCACGTTGGACTGGAAATTCCTGAGGAATTCCATCATACAATTTATTCAGACTGATTCAGTCATTTTTTCCCCTTCATTATGCTTCTGGCTCAGATCATGAACTTCTTATGGCCAAATTCAGACTTAAATTGAAGAAAGTAGGGAAAACCACTAGACCATTCAGGTATGACCTAAATCAAATCCCTTACGATTATACAGTGGAAGTGACAAATAGATTCAAGGGATTAGATCTGATAGACAGGGTGCCTAATGAACTATGGACGGAGGTTTGTGACATTGTACAGGAGACAGGGATCAAGACCATCCCCAAGAAAAAGAAATGCAAAAAAGCAAACTGGCTGTCTGGGGAGGCCTTACAAATAGCTGTGAAAAGAAGAGAAGTAAAAAGGAGAGATATACCAATTTGAATACAGAGTCCCAAAGAATAGCAAGGATCTTTGCAGCAATCAATGCAAAGAAAGAGAGAAAAACAATAGAATGGGAAAGACTAGAGATCTCTTTGAGAAAATTAGAGATACCAAGGGAACAATCATGCAAAGATGGGCTCAGTAAAGGGCAGAAATGGTATGGACCTAACAGAAGCAGAAGATATTAAGAAGAGGTGGCAAGAAAACACAGAACTATACAAAAAAGATCTTCATGACCCAGATAATCATGATGGTGTGATCACTCACCTAGAGCCAGATCCCGGAATGTGAAGTCAAGTGGGCCTTAGAAAGCATCACTATGAACAAAGCTAGTGGAGGTGATGGAATTCCAGTTGAGCTATTCCAAATCCTAAAAGATGATGCTGTAAAAGTGCTACACTCAATGCCAGCTAATTTGGAAAACTCAGCAGTGGCCACAGGACTGGAAAAGGTCAGTTTTCATTCCAATCCCAAAGAAAGGCAATGGCAAAGAATGCTCAAACTACTGCACAATTGCACTCATCTCATGAGCTAGTAAAGTAATGCTCAAAACTCTGAAAGCTAGGTTTTAGCAATACATGAACCATGAACTTCCAGATGTTCAAGCTGGATTTAGAAAAGGCAGAGCAACCAGAGATCAATTTGCCAACATCCACTAGATCATCAAAAAAGCAAGAGAGTTCCAGAAAAACATCTATTTCTGCTTTATTGACTATGCCAAAGCCTTTGACTGTGTGGATCACAATAAACTGTGGAAAATTCTTCAAGAGATGGGAATACCAGACTACCTGCCTCTTGAGAAACCTGTATGCAGGTCAGGAAGCAACAGTTAGAACTGGACATAGAACAACAGACTGGTTCCAAATTGGGAAAGGAGTCCGTCAAGGCTGTATATTGTCACCCTGCTTATTTAACTTCTATGCAGAGTACATCATGAGAAACACTGGGCTGGAGGAAGCACAAGCTGGAATCAAGATTGCTGGGAGAAATATCAATAACCTCAGATATGCAGATGACACCACCCTTATGGCAGAAAGTGAAGAGGAACTAAAAAGCCTCTTGATGAAAGTGAAAGAGGAGAGTGAAAAAGTTGGCGTAAAGCTCAACATTCAGAAAACGAAGATCATGGCATCTGGTCCCATCACTTCATGGGAAATAGATGGGGAAACGGTGGAAACAGTGTCAGACTTTCTTTTTTTGGGCTCCAAAATCGCTGCAGATGGTGACTGCAGCCATAAATTAAAAGACACTTACTCCTTAGAAGAAAAGTTATGACCAACCTAGATGGCATATTAAAAAGTAGGGACATTACTTTGCTAACAAAGGTCCATCTAGTCAAGGCTATGGTTTTCCCAGTGGTTATGTATGGATGTGAGAGTTGGACTGTGAAGAAAGCTGAGCGCTGAAGAATTGATGCTTTTGAACTGTGGTGTTGGAGAAGACTCTTGAGAGTCCCTTGGACTGCAAAGAGATCCAAGTAGTCCATCCTAAAGGAAATTGGTCCTGAATATTCATTGGAAGGACTGATGTTGAAGCTGAAACTCCAATAGTTTGGCCAACTGATGAGAAGAACTGACTCATTTGAAAAGACCCTGATGCTGGGAAAGATTAAAGGTGGGAGGCGAAGGGGACGACAGAAAATGAGATGGTTAGATGGCATCAGCAACTCAATGGACATGAGTCTGAGTAAACTCTGGGAGTTGGTGATGGACAAGGAGACCTGGCGTGCTGCAGTCCATAGGGTCGCAAATAGTCAGACATGACTGAGCGAATGAACTGAACTGATGCTTCTATAAATCTCTGCTCTCCTGCTTCATGGAGAAAATAGAAGTCATCACAGGGAAGTTCTATTAACTCCTTGCCTGCCTCCATTAATCTAAGAATGCCTTCTTCCTTCCCTTACAAGGGAAAAAGACCCTCTTCCCCCTAGACCAATTTCCCACCAAAGTTTTGGACCCCAATTCCATTGGCCCCTCTTTTGCATCTTCAGCTTCTCCGTCTGTATTAGCTGTGGCTCATCATTATTTGTACATAACAAAATGTTACGTTTGAAGGTGGGACTGTGGGACTTCCCTGGCAGTCCGGGGGTTGAGACTTGGTGCTTCCAGTGCAGGGGGCGAAAGTTCAATCCCTGGTCAGGGAATGGAGATCCCACATAGGACACAGCCAAAAAAAAAAAAAAAAAAAAAACTAATTAATTAAAAAAAAGAAGTTGGGACTGTGAATTACCAAAATATAACCAAATCTACATTCCAAAGGATGTGCTAGGATGTATACAAAATCTCAAAGTAGAATAACCAAGAACCAGTATTATGACTTTTAAATCCCCTCATTCAGCAGACAAATGAAGAGTCAATGGAATGGGGTTTTGACTCTAATGGAGTCTTAAGTACAGCATTAGAATGCTGTGGGTCTCAGACCCCAAGGATGTAGAGGATCTCTGCCTTCTCCTCAAGCCTAGTGAGTATGCTTGAAGGGAACAGCATGGGAAGATGAATGCATGTTCTCTGTACTTGGACACTGGGAAGACTGGGACCTACTCATGCCTGAGAAGGTCAGGGAAGGAGGGTAGAAGACTGGGTCTGGGAAGTAACTCACTCCTGGAGACCAAACTAAGATTTCTGCTCAGAAGAGGCTCCCCAAAAAGAAGACCCCAGAAGTAAGAGACTCTGAGCAGTACTGGAAGGTGGAGGTGGGTTTGGGAGATGGAACAAGGCCAGCTGAAGAGGTACAAGGGGAAGGCCCCACCAGGAGAGAAGCACTGGGTGTGCTGGGGAGAGAAGCACAGTTGGCAAGCAGGGAATGAAGGGAAAGTGTGGATGTGGCGGGGAGAGGGGAAGAGGAGGGTTATGCCTGCCCCCACCATCAAAGCAAGGGGCCAGCTTGCTGTGAGGGCAGCGGGGAGAAGACTGAACAATAAAGCAGCTTCAGAGTGTTGACTTGTATCTTGGAGCAGACATTCTAAATGAATTGAGACTGAGACTGTGACCTACCATGATTCAGAATTTTAAGTAAGAGAAACTAAAGAAATGACCAGTCCCTGCAGCAGATTTAAAGGAACAATGAAAAACAAGAATAAGTCTGCTTTTAAGAAAACCTGCCATGAGCACTGATATCCCATGGACAGATAGACATGCTTAGGCAAGCGGCAGAAATCTCCCCTTGACTCTTCGATTTCCAGCTTCTCTCTTGTATCTTCAGCTTCTCCCTCTTGACTTTATCTTCTTTCCCTCACTTGAGATTATTAAAGATTACTTCACACTCCCTGCCTCTATTCCATCTTCTCCCACAGCCATCTAGCTTCTGTCCAATCATTACTGACCAGAAGCATCTCTGGACAAGGTCACCATTGACATAGTTTTTCTTCCTTTTTTCTCAAAATAATTTCATATTTATAAAGCAAATATGCTCATTTGGACTGTAAAGAAGGCTGAGTGCCAAAGAATTGACGCTTTCAAACTGTGATGCTGGAGAAAATTCCTGAGAGTCCCTTAGACAGCTAGGAGATCAAACCAGTCAATCCTAAAGGAAATCAATCCTGAATATTCATGAGAAGAACTGATGCTAAAGCTTCAATACTTTGACCACCTGATGAGAACTGACTCATTGGAAAAGACCCTGATGCTGGGAAAGACTGAAGTCAGAAGAAGAGGATGGCAGAGCATGAGATGGTTCAGTTCAGTTCAGTCACTCAGTCGTGTTCAACTCTTTGCGACTCCATGAATCGCAGCACGCCAGGCCTCCCTGTCCATCACCAACTCCCAGAGTTCGCTCAGACTCACGTCCATTGAGTCAATGACGCCATCCAGCCATCTCATCCTCTGTCATCCCCTTCTCCTCCTGCCTCCAATCCTTCCCAGCATCAGAGTTTTTTCCAATGAGTCAACTCTTCGCATGAGGTGGCCAAAGTACTAGAGTTTCAGCTTTAGCATCATTCCTTCCAAAGAAATCCCAGGGCTGATCTCCTTCAGAATGGACTGGTTGGATCTCCTTGCAGTCCAAGGGACTCTCAAGAGTCTTCTCCAATAGATAGCATCGTTAACTCTACGGATATGAATTTGAGCAAACTCCAGAAGATTGTGAAGGTCAAGGAAGCCTGGCATGCTGCAGTCCATGGGGTTGCAAAGAGTCAGACACAACTTACTGACTGAATAGCAACAACAATGCTCATTACAGAACAATTAGAAACTTCAAGCAACTAAAATGAACATTAAAAAATAAAATCCATAAACCCAGCCACACCAAGCCAACCACTGTCAGTAGATTGACATAGATCCTAGATTACCTTCTGTGCATATGTTCATGTATAGATGCAGAGCTATATACAGATAATATACACACATATAAATATGAGTTATCAAGTTTTTCATTATTACAAAAAGCTAATTTAAATAACCTTGAATTCATATTATATTTATACTACTTAATATGTGTGTATATGTACAAATTATATATGAATTTTCACAAGTACTTTGGAGGTTTAATTAGAATGTTTACCAAAAACATCAAACAAATAAGAACAAGATAACAGGAGTTGGCAATAGCTACAGGTATATTCCTTGGGATAAGGAATATATACAGGTATATTCCTTACTCGGAACTGCCTTCTCTCACACAGCGAACTTGTAAAACATCATCGTCCACAGTCCCTGCTTTGTTTCCTTTGCTCAATCTTTCTGCTGTTTTATCTTTGCATATCTTACATACATCAAAACTAGTTTATGCATCCTGCTGCTTCTACATTATCCGGAGATTTATAAAAGTGTTGGCTTCTGTTATTAAAGAAGGGACTCTGTGACAACTTGACACATCTATTTACATGTCAGAAAACAGTGGGAGCCAAAGGATGTGATATTTGCTTAACAGTTTATCAAACAGTAAGATGTTATTTCATTTATTTTCTAATTACATATATTGTGATGTTAAGATAGGAAAGGACAACGCTGGAAGTTCTAGGCAGATGATTTTGACGTAAGGAACATATTTTGCACTCATAATTATGTTAAATCCATCTTTACCAATATGTCAATATACCAACCATATGTAGACATATGCCACTACATTAAAAATAAACACACAATAGAGAAAAGTAAAAAAAAATAGGAGCTAAATATTCGACTCCCTGGAAAAGACAACACTGAATAAATCTGTGTAAGCCTTTCAGAACTTTTCCTAATCATTTATAACCATATCTACCAATGCGTTTTATTTACTTATTTTCATAAGATGAGACCATGCCAATTAAACTGCTCTGGAACTTGCTTTTATCACATAATAATATCACGAACAGTTTTCCAAATCAGGACCTACAGCTTGACTCATTTAAACAGATGAATATCGCTTTATCACTTATGAAGGCCCATAATTTGTTGGATCATCTCCTTGTTAAGAAACATTTGAGGTATTTCAAAGTTTTTATTATCACCAGTGAGGTCTACACATCTTATATCTATATCCTTTAATAGTTGTCCAATTCATGTAGGCTAAAGAGCCAAAAGTAGATTTGCTTGGTCAAAAAATATGCACATTTACATTTTGATGGTACCAGATTACACTCTAAAAAGACTGTACTGGGCACTCTCATTCACCCTCTCCCAAAATGGATGTCAATCTTTCAATTTTTTTTTTATTTTATTTTTAACTTTATAATATTGTATTGGTTTTGCCATATATCAACATGAGTCTGCCACAGGTATACACGTGTTCCCCATCCTGAACCCTCCTCCCTCCTCCCTCCCTGTACCCTCCCTCTGGGTCGTCCCAGTGCACCAGCCCCAAGCATCCAGTATCGTGCATCGAACCTGGACTGGCGACTCATTTCATATATGATATTATACATGTTTCAATGCCATTCTCCCAAATCATCCCACCCTCTCCCTCTCCCACAGAGTCCAAAAGACTGTTCTATACATCAGTGTCTCTTTTGCTGTCTCGTACACAGGGTTATTGTTAGCATCGTTCTAAATTCCATATATATGCATTAGTATGCTGTATTGGTGTTTTTCTTTCTGGCTTACTTCACTCTGGATAATAGGCTCCAGTTTCATCCACCTCATTAGAACTGATTCAAATGTATTCTTTTTAATAGCTGAGTAATACTCCATTGTATATATGTACCACAGCTTTCTTCTCCATTCATCTGCTGATGGACATCTAGGTTGCTTCCATGTCCTGGCTACTATAAACAGTGCTGCGATGAACATTGGGTTTTTGCCAACCTGATACATTAAAAAATGAACTTGTTTCAATTAGCATTTTGTTCATAGGGAGACTGAATTCCTCACAGGCTGATTGGCCATTTCATTTATTGTTCTAGGAATTGCCTACCCATCTTTGTCCATTTTTTTGTTGGGCTATCTGTATTTTCTATAACATCAGCTTATAAAACTTCTTTAGCTAATAGAGATACTAACTCTGTCATGCAGATTGCAAATAATTTTTCCTAGATTTTCTTTTTTCTTTACTTTGTCTATGGATTTCCCCCAAGAGTTTTAACTTTTTATATAGTCAAATATATCCATCTTTTCCTCATGATTTCTTATTTTAATATTATAGTATGCAAGGTTTCACCACTGTATGGTTATAAAAATATCCACCCTTATTTTCTTCTATTATTTTTATAATTTTACTTCTACACTTAAACTGTGACTTCATGCAGTACATATTTTGGTATAAAAAGTGAAATAAGGACTTGCCTGATGGTCCAGTGGTTAAGACTCCACATTTCCACTGCAGGGGGCATGGGTTCGATAACTGGTCATAGAAGTTCTGCATGCAGGTCACTGCAGTGCTGCCAAAAAAAAAGTGAAATAAGAATCCAATACTGTCATACTCTACATACTATTTTACAATAATTTCTTTCACTTACTGCAGTGTGACCATATTTTCACATGAGTAGAAATATTCTCTGTTATATTGGTTGCATAATTTATTTAATTAATCTTCTATAACTGGACAATTAGGTTGTTTGCAACTATTTCAAACAGCTGTTTGATAAACACCGTGGTTTTTCCTGTGGTCATGTATGGATGTGAGAGTTGGACTGTGAAGAAGGCTGAGCGCCCAAGAATTGATGCTTTTGAACTGTGGTGTTGGAGAAGACTCTTGAGAGTCCCTTGGACTGCAAGGAGATCCAACCAGTCCATTCTGAAGGACATCAGCCCTGGGATTTCTTTGGAAGGAATGATGCTAAAGCTGAAATTCCAGTACTTTGGCCATCTCATGTGAAGAGTTGACTCATTGGAAAAGACTCTGATGCTGGGAGGGATTGGGGGCAAGAGGAGAAGGGGACGACAGAGGATGAGATGGCTAGATGGCATCACTGACTCGATGGATGTGAGTCTCAGGGAACTCCGGGAGTTGGTGATGGACAGGGAGGCCTGGTGTGCTGCGATTCATGGGGTCGCAAAGGGTCAGACACGACTGAGTGACTGATCTGATCTGATCTGATGAGCAATAAACCCTCATTACCTTGCCAATCTCCTCAGCACACACTTCAGACTATTTGTATCCTCTCTATTATAATCCTTGCCCTGTCTTCTCATCACATCTCATTCCCATCCTACTGTCCAACTCAAAATCTTAGAAGTAATTTTTGATTCCTCACTTTCCCTCAACCTTCAATCCTAATCCATCAGAAAAATTCCATCAGCTCTAGCTAGTCATCCACTTATATTCCATTCTCCTCACCTAGATGGCATGGCCTGTCTGTTTCCACTCTTGCCCACTGCAATTCTGTCTCTACAGCAGCCAGACTATCATTTCAAAATATAAATCAGATCAGATCACTTCTCCTGACAATCCTCTAATGGTTTCCCATTGCACTTTCAGAAGTAAAATAAACATCCCTTACCTAACCCCTCTTCCAAAGCCTCTATGACTTGGTCCTATCCACATCTCTGACTCAAGACCCCTGTTTCCCAGATGTTGAACTCTTTTCTACTCTCCTCAAATGAACCAAATTTGATCCTAATTTAAGGCAGGATTTCTCATCCTTAGCACTAATGACATTTCAGTTCAGTTCAGTCGCTCAGTCGTGTCCAAATCTTTCAGTCAGTCAGTTCAGTCACTAAGTCTTGTCCAGTTCTTTGCAACCCCATGAACTGCAGCACACCAGGCCTCCCTGTCCATCACAAACTCCCAGAGCCCACCCAAACTCATATCCATCGAGTCAGTGATGCCATCCAGCCATTTCATCATCTGTCGTCCCCTTCTCCTCCTGTCCTCAATCTTTCCCAGCATCAGGGTCTTTTCAAATGAGTCAGCTCTTCGTATCAGGTAGCCAAAGTATTGGAGTTTCAGCTTCAACTTCAACATCAGTCCTTCCAATGAACACCCAGGACTGATCTCCTTTAGGATGGACTGGTTGGATTTCCTTGCAGTCCAAGGGACTCTCAAGAGTCTTCTCCAACACCACAGTTCAAAAGCATCAATTCTTCAGCACTCTGCTTTCTTCACAGTCCAACTCTCACATCCATACATGACCACTGGAAAAACCATAGCCTTGACTAGACGGATCTTTGTTGACTAAGATCTCTGCTTTTGAATATGCTATCTAGGTTGGTCATAACTTTCCTCCCAAGGAATGTCTTTTAAGTTCATGGCTGCAATCACCATCTGCTGTGATTTTGGAGCTCAAAAAAATAAAGTCAGCCATTGTTTCCACTGTTTCCCCATCTATTTACCCTGATGTGATGGGACCGGATGCCATGCTGGATAATTCTCTGTTGTGGGGCCTGTCCTGTGAATTGTAGGATGTTTACCAGCATCCCTGGCCTCTACCCCCTAGATGTCAGTAATACTCCTTCCCCTTCCAGTGGTGTTTGTCTCCAGACATAGCAAATGTCCTCTAGGGAGAAAATTAACCCAGCTTGAGAACCACTGGTTTAGAGTCTTTGCACAAGCTACTCCCTCTACCTGGAATGTTCTGCCTCTTGGATCTTAATGCAAACGTTTCTTAATCAAGACTTAGGTCAAATGTTACCTCCTCAAACAGGCCTTCCCTGTCCACCCAGTCTAAATAAGCACCCTGCCCATCACCAAATGCCACATCACCCGGCTTTGCTTTTTTTTTTTCAATTGAAGTATAAATTTCCCTTCATGAATCACAGCCTTCTCGTGATGAAGGGGCTTGTATAACTCAGTGAAGCTACGAGCCATGCCGTGCAGGGCCACCCAAGATGGATGGGTCATAGTGGAGAGTTCTGACAAACGTGGTCCATGAGAGGAGGGAATGGCAAACCACACCAGTATTGTTGCGAGAACCCCATAAACAGTATGAAAAGGCAAAAAGATATGACACCAGAAGATGACACCCCCAGGTTGGTAGGTGTCCAATATGCTAGTGGGGAAGAGTGGAGGAAAATTACTAATAGCTCCAGAAAGAATGAAGTGGCTGGCCAAAGCAGAAATGACATTCACTTGTGGATGTGAATGGTGGTGAAAGTAAAGTCTGATGCTATAAAAAATAATACTGCATAGGAACCTGCAATGTTAGGTCCATGAATCAAGGTAAAGTAGACTGTTGAAGCTGAAATTCCAATATTTTGGCCACCTGATGTGAAGAGCTGACTCATTTGAAAAGACCCTGAAGTTGGGAAAGATTGAAGGCAGGAGGGGAAGCAGATGACAGAGGATGAGATGTTTAGATGGCACCACTGACTCGATGGACATGAGTTTGGGTAAACTGTGGGAGTTGGTGATGAATAGGGAGGCCTGGCGTGCTGCAGTTCATGGGGTCACAAAGAGTTGGACACGACTGAGCAACTGAACTGATTGACTGAGAAATAGTCAAGCAGGAGATGCCAAGTGTGGACATCGACATTTTAGGAATCAGTGAATTAAACTGGACAGGAATAGGTGAATTTAGTTCAGATGACCATTATATCTACTATTGTGGACAAGAATCCCTTAGAAGAATGATATGAAAGTCTCTCAGTCGTGTCTGACTCTTTGCAACCCCATGGACTATACAGTCCATGGAATTCTCTAGGCCAAAATAATGGAGTGGGCAGCCTTTCCCTTCTCCAGGGGATCTTCCCAACCCAGGGATTGAACCCAGGTCTCCTGCATTGCAGGCAGATTCTTTACCAGCTGAGTCAGCCACAAGGGAAGCCCGTAGAAGAATGAAGTAGACCTCATACTCAACAAGAGAGTCCAAAATGCAATACTTAGGTGTAATCTCAAAAACAACAGAATGATCTCAGTTCATTTAAAAGGCAAACCATTCAACATCACAGTAATCCAAGTGTATGCCCCAACCACTAATGCTGAAGAAGCTGAAGTTGAATGGTTCTATGAAGACCTACAAGACCTTCTAGAACTACCTCCAAGAAAGAAGTCCTTTTCATCCTAGGGGATTGGAATACAAAAGTAGGAAGTTAAGAGACACCTGGAGTAATAGGCAAGTTTGGCCTTGGAGTACAAAATGAAGCAGGGCAAAGGCTAACAGAGTTTTGTCAAGGGAGCACACTGATCATAGCAAACACCCTCTTCCAACAACACAAGAGACGACTCTACATTTAGACATTACCAAATGGTCAATACCAAAATCAGATTAATTATATTCTTTGCAGCCTAAGATGGAGAAGCTCTATACAGTCAGCAAAATCAAGACCTGGAGCTGACTGTCACTCAAATTATTGGCTCCTGATTACAAAATTCAGACTTAAATTTAAGAAAGTAGGGAAAACCACTAGGTCATTCAGGTGTGACCCAAACCAAATCTCTTATGTTTATACAGTGGAGGTGACAAATAGATTCAAGGGATTAGATCTGGTAGACAGATTACCTGTAGAACTATGGACAGAGGTTCATAATATAATATATGAGGCAATGACCAAAAAAATACCAAAGAAAAAGAAATGCAAGAAGGCAAAGTGGTTGCCTGAGGAGGCTTTAGAAATAGCCGAGGAAAGAAGAGATGTGAAAAGCAAAGGAGAAAGGGAAAGGTATACAAACTAAATAAAGAGTTCCAGAGAATAGCAAGGAGAAATAAGGTTTTCTTCAATGAACAAAGAAATAGAGGAAAACAATAGAATAGGAAAGACTAGAGATCTCAAGAAAATTGGAGATATCAAGGGAAAATTTCATGCAAGGATGGGCATGATAAAGGCCAGAAATGGCAAGGACCTAAGAGAGGCAGAAGAGATTAAGAAGAGGTGGCAAGAATACACAAAAGAGCTAGACAAAAAAAAAGTCTTAATGACTGGGATAACCACAATGATGTAATCGCTCACCTAGAGCCACTCATCCTGGAGTGTGAAATTAAGTGGGCCTTAGGAAGCATTACTACAAATAAAGCTAGTGGAGGTGACAGAATTCCAGCTGAGCTATTTCAAGTCCTAGAAAATGATTCTGTTAAAGTGCTGCACTCAGTATGTCAGCAAATTTGGAAAACTCAGCACTGGCCACAGGACTGGAAAAGTCAGTTTTCATTCCAGTGCCAAAGAATGTTCAAACTACCTCACAATTGCACTCATTTCACATGCTAACAAGGTAATGCTCAAAATCCTTCAAGCTAGGCTTCAACAGTACATGAACTGAGAACTTCCAAGTGTACAACCTGGATTTAGAAAAGGCAGAGGAACCAGAGATCAAATTGCCAACATCCACTGGATCATAGAAAAAGCAAGACAATTCCAGAAAAACATCTACTTCTGCTTCACTGACTATGCTAAAGCCTTTGCCTGTGTGAATCACAACCAATTATGGAAAATTCTTTAAGAGATGGGAATACCAGATCATCTCACCTGCCTTCTGAGAAACTTGTATGCAGGACAAGAAACAACAGTTTGAACTGGACATGGAACAGTGGACTGGTTCAGAATCAGGAAAGGAGTATGACAAGGCTGTATGTTGTCACCATCTACTTCAACTACATGGAGAGTACATCATGCAAAATGCCAGGCTGGATCAATCACAAGCTGGAATCAAGACTGCCAAGAGAACATCAACAACCTCAGATATGCAGATGGTACCACTCTAGTGGCAGGAAGTGAAGAGGAACTAAAGAGCCTCTTGATGAGAGTGAAAGAAGAGAGTGAAAAATCTGGCATAAAACTTAACATTAAACAAACCAAGATCATGGCATCTAGTCTGATCACTTTATGGCAAATAAAAGGGAAAAAAAGTAGAAGCAGTGACAGATTTTATTTCCCTGGGGTCCAAAATCATTGTGGATGGTGACTATAGTCATGAAATCAAAAGACACTTGCTCCTTGGAAGAAAAGCTATGACAAACCTAGACAGCATATAAAAAGCAGAGATATCACTTTGCCGACAAAGGTCCATGTAGTCAGAACTATTATTTTTTCCAGTAGTCATGCATGGATATGAGAGTTGGACCATAAAAAAGACTGAGCACTGAAGAATTGATGCTTTTGTATTGTGGTGCTGGAGAAGATTGTCACGAGTTCCCTTGACTGCAAGGAGATCAATTAGTCAATTTTAAAGGAAATCTATCCTGAGTATTCATGGGAAGGACTGATGCTGAAGCTGAAGTTCCAATACTTTGGCCACCTAATGCAAAGAGCCAACTCATTGGAAAAGATCCTGATTCTAGGAAAGATTGAAGGCAAAAGAGAAGAGGGTGGCAGAGGATGAAATGGTTAGATAGCATCACCAACTCAATGGCCATGAATTTGAGCAAACTCCAGGAGACGGCAAAGGACAGGGAAGCCAGGTGTGTTGCAGACCATAGGGTTGCAAAGAGTCGGATACAACTGAGCAACTGAACAACAAATAGTTGATATACAATGTTAATTTCTGCTGTACAACAAAGTGACTCCGTTTCATATATATATATATATATATGTATGTATACATATATATACATGTTTATATAACATATATATATATAACATATATATATAATATATATATATATATATGTTTCCCAGGTGGTGCTAGTGGTAAAGAACCAACAAGCCAATGCAGAAGATGTAAGAGACATGGAATCCATCCCTGGGTTGGGAAGATCCCCTGGAGAGGGGCATGGCAACCCACTCCAGTTTTCTTACCTGAAGAATCCCATGGACAGAGGAGCCTGGTAGGCTACGATCCATAGGATCACAAAGAGTCAGACACAACTGAAGCAACTTAGCACATATACACATACATTCTTTTTATAGTCTTTCCCATTATGGTTTATCATGGGGTATTGGTTATAATTCCCTTTGCTATAAGTAAGACTTTGTTATTTATCCTTTCTATAATAGCTCTTATCATTGAATGAAATAGCCTTCCCCCATTACTGGCTTACTTCTTGGTTGCTTATCTCTTCTACCAAAATGTAAATTTCAAACCAAGAGCAGTACCTGGCATGAATGAGCAGATGTTCAGGAAATACTTGTTAATTGAAAAAAATGAACCCCACTAAGTGGAGACCAACTCCAATAGATAAAGTTCTTATATGAATTCTCTCCAACTCTGACATTCATGATAACCTGCTCTTTCTTCACATTATCACTTCCCTCGGTTTCTGTGACCCTGTGTTTAAACCCTGGTCTCAGGGACTCTCCCTGCCAGTTCCCCTCAGGGCTCCTCTTCCTTGGCCCATCCCCAACATACTGCTCTTCAGGGAGTCCCATCCTAGTCCCTCTTCTCCCATCCCATGTCATCTAGTGAGGTGACCTCTACCACTCCTATGCTTCATCAATGACCATCTATTTTCTCATGATTCCCAAATCTGTACCTCTACCCTAGATGCAAGCAGCCACCGGGAAGTCCCACAGGCCCCTCCAGTTGAATACTTCCAACCTGAACTCATCACGTCCAACAACCCCAAGCCACATCTTCGACAACCGCTCTCAGGAGATGCACGTGAGACTCCAGCTGCTGAAGCTCCTAGTTTCTATGGTGGAGTTATTCTTCTGGATTATTGTAGCATTGGATCACTATACCCTCTAATGTCCTCCATGAAACCCTGGCTCCCAAATAACACATGTGACTCACTCTTCCGCTTGAAGCTCTCAGTGGCTTCCCATTGTCCTAAGTTCAAGATCCAAATTCTTCTCCCACCCCACGCCTTCAAGATCCTTCATGACCAATTCCTTTCACATACCAGCCATCCCAACTGTGTTCTCCCCCAACCCGGGGACCATGGATGTGCTTCTCTCATGTTGTAACTACCCTTGCCTCCCGCCTCTCTTTACCAGGATTCAGACAGTATTTGTAAAAGCAACAAGTGAATGGAGAAACTTTCTTGGTGTTTCCAGTACCCTTGCTCTTGAGTCACCGTTTATTTGGTCTTGCTGTCATAAGGCTTTGAACCTTCTTTTAAAAGAGGCTTCTAGTCTCCTTCAGGGGCTTCTCTGGTGACTCAGACAGTAAAGAATCTGCCTGCAATGCAGGAGACCTGAAGTCGATCCCTGGGTCAGGAAGATCTCCTGGAGAAGGGACCGGCTACCCACTCCAGTATTCTTGCCTGGAGAATTCCATGGGCAGAGAAGACTGGCAGGCTACAGTTCATGAGGTTGCAAAGAGTTGGACACAACTGAGCAACTAACACTACATTATTCTCTTTCTTCCATTGCCAGTACTCAAATAGTCTTTGCTTCCAATGCAACTGGAGATCCCTCTTTGAAACGATCAGTGGGGTTTTTAATATCCTACCCATCTTTCTTCTCAGGCCCTAATCCTAATTTTTATATTCCTTTTTTCAATGCTGCATCACAAACCAACATCCTAACAAGTTTTGGAGGATCTGGGTTGATGGGTAATTAGAATTTGCATCTCCCAACTAAGAATTTAGTTCAATATTTACACTGTGCCACCACTGGGTACATTCAGTAACACTGACTAAGCGTCTTGGCAGCTCTCAAACTGTACAAAAGAGAGTCAGACATAACATAATAGATCAAGAATAACTGATGAACAAGCAATTTATTATAAATAAGATGTAAATTAATGAGTTTCGTATTAAAACAAGGGCTTCCCAGGTGGCGCTAGTGGTAAAGAACCTGCCTGCCAATGCAGGAGACATAAGAGACACAAGCTCAATCCCTGGGTCAGGAAGATCCCCTGGAGGAGGGCAGGGCAGCCCACTCCAGTATTCTTGCCCAGAGAATCCCATGGACAGAAGAGCCTGGTGGGCTACAGTCCATGGGGTCACCAAGAGGTGGACGTGACTGAAGCGACTTAGCATGCACATATTAAAACAAGCATTCAAGAGTTACAATAAAACTGCTGTCTGCTCCAGAACTGTGACCGTTCAGCCTCTGTAGTCTGTCCCCAGCTCCGCAGTCACTGCCTTGCCAGTTCCTTGGTGTGCTGGACAGATTACGTGAATGCACTCCCTGCTAAACCAACTCAGGAGTAGAACTGAGAGAATCCACTCCTGGCTGTCGATCCACCCAGCTTCCCAGTCAGGCAGCCTCGGAGGCACTTTCAAATGACATGCCCCTCAAAGGGTCACGCCCCTGCTACCTTCCCGCACGTGTTGCTATTCGGGCTGCCGGTGACCCTGGGAGCCGACAAGCTGGTGGATGTGGCTGATGGTCTGTGCTGTTTTCTCCAACTGAACAGACCTAGGGAACAGCGTCAGCGAAGGACGACCCTGTGACCATCTCACACAGTGTCCTTGCCAGGCTCCCTCAGGGAGTGGTACAGCCAAGGAAAAGGGCAGGAAACCCATTACATAGATGAATGGTGCTCACAGGGGCTCATGGGGGCAAAGCTCAGCCCCGACAGGCAGCTTCCACTGACCCTGAATCGCAGTTTTGAGAATGCAGAGCCAGGTACCCCTGCATCACCTCACTCTTCTGGCCTCAGGGACACAGGATTCTATCAGTGGTGGGAGCCTGTTGTGGCCAGTTTCTCAAGGCCATGCCACAGAAAGACCTTGAGAGCCTCATCTGAGTCTCCTAATGACCATGGAAGCCACAGAGCAACAGGTTTCCAAGGCTTGGGAAGGAGTCTCCTGACAATTAACAGCCACAAAATGTACATACATTGCAAAGTGTTAAACAGACTGGCCCTGGTGCTCAGCTGGGCACTCGGTGCTAGGTGGGAATTTTAAAAGGAAAACCCCTGCACTGGAGGCAGCTGTGACCTAGTTTAGGAAGAAAGACCTCTGCATAGAAAATGATACCTTGTGCTGGAGGTCTTGGCCCACTGCCCCACGCCACCCAAGCCACGCTCAGCTGCTGGGAGGGTCAGCACAGGCAGGCTGCATCTGGGGGCCACAATGGGCATGGTGCCCAGGGCCTGCGATAGGTTAGGGGGCCTGAAAATGTTTTAACTCCTTTTAAAACCAGAAAGACTGATGCTGAAGCTCCAATACTTTGGCCATCTGATGTGAAGAGCCAACTCATTAGACAAGACCCTGAGGCTGGGAAAGATTGAAGGCGGTAAGAGAAGGGGATGACAGAGGACTAGATGGTTGGATGGCATCACCAACTCAATGGACATGAGTTTGAGCAAGCTTCGGGAGATGGTGAAGGACAGGAAAGCCTGGCATGCTGCAGTTTATGGCATTACAAAGAGTCAGACACAACTGAGCAACTGAACAACAGCAACAAAATTCAGGAGGAAAAGAGTATAATCCAATCTGACTTGCACTCACCTGTCTAGCAACGCAAGCGCAAAATGTTTTAAAAAAAATTTTTTTTTAATGCAAGAGGAGGCCCAAGAAAGGCAAAACTTTCTGAGAACTCCAGAAATTATAATACAGCCCTAACCAAACCAAAGGCAAACTGAACCAGCAGCTGCACGAAATGCCCAATTCCTATTCCCCCCTCGCATGGGCAGCTGCCAGCTGCACGAGAAACATGCAAACCCCAAGAGTCCTGGAGCCAGTCCTGAGGAGCTGCTTTGCTCACAGGCATGTGAGCACTGCCCTGGACCTGAAAATGAAGAGCTGATAGGAGTGATTATGGTGACAATCATTGCAACCATTTAATGAGTACTTCAGGGTGCATCAGATTCAGTACTGGAAGCTTTACATGCTTGATCTTAATCACTTACTTAAATGTTATTACCTGCATTTTAGAGATGGAGGAACCACAGCTCGAAGAATTTACCTAACGAGCCCTGGCCTCAGAGCCCTACATTGGCAACTGCAGGGGGCACCAGCCACGGTATATTCCCTGATACTGATCCCCAGAATCACATGACATGACAATGCTGGCTGGGCTCACCTTATGTTTTACATCTTCACTCCTTTGCCTCTATAATGATAGATTTTTCCCAAGCAAGAGCACACGCCCCACCGGACAAGAGGGAGTACACAAGAAGAGGGTCCCAAATTCCCTAAACCTAAAAGTCCAAGTTTTCCTTAAAGGACTACATACCTCAGATCACAGGACAAGGGCTCCTCATGGCTGCTTCCCTGTCACTGCTGCTGGGGGAGCCTGTGTACAGCTGCCTGGGGGAGGGCAGTGCGGGTGGATTTCCTGCTTTCTTCAGGCTTTCTCCTCTCTCTAGCATTATTGTTGAGCATGTCTTTGCCAGTTTTTCTTAGATGCTCTTTGTAAGCATGTCTGGATGAAAGAGATAAACTTAACTGCTAATTTTTGTCTGTGTATTTCCCATAAACCATCTTATATCTTCTATGAGCCAAGCTGAGTATAAACACTAAGTGATAAATTGTGTTGTCACTTTTTAGTCACTCAGTCATGTCCAACTCTTTTGCGACCCCATGAACTATAGCCCACCAGGCTCCTCTGTCCATGGGATTTCCCAGGCAAAAGTACAGGAGTGGGTTGCCATTTCCTTCTCCAGGGATCTTCCCAACCCAGGGAATCAAACCTACATCTCCTGTGTTGGCAGGCAGATTCTTTACCACTGAGCCACCTGGGAAGCCCCGTAAGTTGTGTAGTATTTCGCTATTCAAAGTATGGTCCCTGGACCAGCAGCATTTGGAACTTGCTAGAAAGGCAGAACTCAGGCCCTGCGGATGCCTTGTTGACTTGTGTGAGTCTTGAGGCTTGAGAGGTGTCAGGGCGATATGGAAGAAGGGAATCACTAAGATTGTCAAATCTGACTCTACACTGAATTACCAGGAGCTTTAAAAATTACTAATGCACGAATCCTATGCCAGAGACTCTTATATGACTGGTATAGGGAGTAGTCTGTGCATTTAGGATTTTTTAAAGCCCCCAGAGTGATTCTAACATGCAGAAAAGTCTAAGAACCCCTTGACTAAGTGGTGTGAAATGATGAGGTTTCTAAAGAACTTGGAAAGGAGGGTGTGTGGTATGTGGAGGTCGGTGTGACATGTATGTTCATGGGGTAGTGAGAAGGCCCATCTGGAGAGAGAAAGCAGAGGTCTTGTAGAGGCCAGCTGGGATAAGGGTTTGGGGAGCAAGCTATGGTCACAGGATTCAGACTTGAAGTAGTAAGAATAGGTGCTGCAGGAGATAAAAGACAGCTCTTAGCAAAGCTCACTCTGACAAAGGTTTGCTGGACAGGATGGAGAGTGGGGAGCCTGGGTCAGAGAGACCAGCTGTTCATAGGAGCCCACATAAGAGTTGATGAGCTCGGAAAGGCAGAATGAGTCTCAGAAGAAATGTAAATGAGGACAGGCATGCTGGGTTCATTTGCCGGGGCTGCTGCAAAAGCATCGCAAACTGGGCAACACAGAGAGCAGACATTTATCGTCACACAGTCCTGAGGCCAGAAGTCTACATTCAGGGTGTCAGTGGGTCTTGTTCCTCCTGAGGGCTGTAGAAAAGAATCTGGTCCCCGCCTCTCCCCTTGCTTCTTGTGGTTTGCTGGCAATCTTTAGGGTTTCTTAGCTTACAGAAGCATCATCCCTATCTTTTCCTTCTTGTTCTATGGTGGTCTCCCTGCACATGTCTGTGACCAGATCTCCCCTTTTCATGAGGATATTAGGCTTCCCTGGTGGCTCAGATGGTAAAGAATCCACCTGCAATTTGGGACACCTGGGTTCAATTCCTGGGTCAGGAAGATCCCCTGGAGAAGGAAACAGCTACCCACTCCAGTATTCTTTCTTGGAGAATTCCATGGACAGAGGACTCTGGCGGGCTATAGTCCATGGGATCGCAAAGAGTCAGACAAAGCACCTCAGTTTACATAGGGGCTGTAAAGCCCCTATGCCCAAATACAGTCACATTCTGAGCTACTTGCTTTAGGACTTCAACAGATGAATGTGTGGGGCACACATTCAACCAGTAAGACACACCAAAAGAAAACAATCTATAAGAGATCAGTTTTTCTACCTCACAACACAAACAACTGAAGTCAGCTGGATGGAATCTCCATTCATAATCTTCTGAGGTTGATAAGGATCTCGTTTATCTGGAGGCAGATGCAATAAAAATGAAACTAAAGGGGACTTTCTTTGGCAGGAAAGCCAGCCAAAAAGCTTTAATAATTCAATTTTTCTTGCATAATACCCATGACAGTTGGTTTAAACGTAGCCACTTACAGAGCTGGGATTTACAGTTCCAGGTGTAATATGAAAAAGCAAATGATCTTCTGTATATAGAAATAACTGTCACAGCCTAGCAGAGGTATCAGCAGGCCCTGGATGGTTGAACAGAAAAGGAAATAGAAGAGTCTCTAGGTAGGTCCTGGGCTCTAACAATGCAGCCGGTGGACTGTGGGCCAAGGGCTCAAGCCCATGTTCAAGGAGGCAGGAGCTTTCCAGGGTCAAGAGCAAAGGCCACAGAGGTGAAGGAAGCCAAAAGGTGAAGTCATGAAGGTGAGGTTCTTGGCAAGACACACCCAAACCCGCTGGACACCTCTGGTGACTCTGATCTGACGGCAGAGGCAGTGTGTGCTGTGGGAGAGGCAGTAATCTGGGTCTGAACAGCCTAAGGGCCAAATCGTCAACCAGAGAGGGGTATGACCTTCCACAGCTTCAGCTGTGCCCAACATGGTTCTGCTGCAACTGAGCAGCAGGAGCACGGGGCTCCATCAGCTTTGTTTTCTTCTCCTAGTAATAGAGACAGGCTTGGAAGGGCAGCCGATCTCAGATGTTATATGCATCAGAACCACTGGAGGGTCTTGTAAAACAGGTTTTCTGGATCCACCCCTAGAATGTTTGATTCGGTAGCCATGAGGCAGGAGTCGAGCATTTGCCTTCCGAACAAGTTTCCAGGTGTGCTGACTGTGGGCCACCCCTTGAGAAGCGCTCTGCAGAGTCAAGCTCTCTCACTGTCTCCCGCTCATGACCAATGACGAATGTTTGAAGAGCAACCGGCCAAGGTGCAGTCTGAGACCATGGGGTGTAATTGTCCTCGTCACTATTTATTGAGGTTCAAGTTCAGATGGTTAGATAGCATCACCAACTCAATGGGTATGAATCTGAGCAAATTCCAGGAGATAGAAGAAGACAAGGGGCCTGGGGTGCTGCTGGGATCACAAAGGGTTGGACACAACCTATCGACTGAACAACAACAAAGTCAGAGTCTCCTCGGCTCACTGGCTTCATGCTCTAACCAACAGAATCAAGTAGCCTCCACTTTTAAATCTTCCAGGATCTAAAGGATCTTGACAAGAAGAGAGCTGTTTGATTTCCATGGGTGATCATTTAACCCAAAAAGTACAACCTCAAGGATGTGAGATACCGTCACATGTACACAGAGTCATTCCTCTGTGCAATCACCTACTAGAACAGCCAAAGCTGGAAAAATCTAAAGGGTTAGCCAAAGGAGGATAAATGATGGAATATCCATACTAAATAATGCAACACAGGGATTTAAAAGAATGTACAAACACAAAAACTCTACAAGGTATAATTAGAGGAAAAAAAGAAACTGCAAAACAATACATACTAAATTATCTAGTTCATGATTTTTAAAACCCACAAAGATATGTGTACAAAAGCGTAAAACTAGCCTGGAATGATACACACTAAGCTCTTAAGAACAGTTATTTTGAGGAGAGGAGGGAAAATGGGAGAAGGATTATCTCAGTTTCTCATACAAAGAAGATTCTGTCTTTGGCTCTTGCCATAGTGGAAAGTGCTGGGCTCTGCTGAGCCCAAAGCAGTTCTGGGGTCCCCAGTACAACCAAGGTAGAGTCTTGGCATCTAGTCCTATCACTTCATGGCAAATAGAAGGAGAAAAGTGGAAGCAGTGACAGGTTTTATTTTCTTGGGCTCCAAAATCACTGCAGATGGTTGACTGCACCCATGAAATTAAAAGACGCTTGCTCCTTGGAAGGAAAGCTATGACAAACCTAGGCAGCATATTAAAAAGCAGAGACATCACTTTGCTGACCAAGTTCCATATAGTCAAAAACTACTAGTTTTTCCAGTGGTCATGTACGGATGTGAGAGTTGGTCCATAAAGAAGGCTGAGCACCAAAGAATCGATGCTTTTGAATTATGGTGTGGGAGAAAACTCTTGAGAGTCCCTTGGACAGCAAGGAGATCAAATCAACCAATCCTAAAGGAAATCAACCCTGAATATTCATTGGGAGGACAGTTGCTAAAGCTCCAGTACTTTGGCCACCTGATTTGAAGAGCTGACTCACTGGAAAAGATCCTGATGCTGGGATAGATTGAAGGCAGGAGAAAGGTTGGAAGAGGATGAGATGGTTAGATAGCATCACTGACTCAATGGACATGAATTTGAGCAAACTCTGGAAGATAGTGGAGGACAGAGGAGCCTGGCATGCTGTAGTCCACGGGGTCACAAAGAGTTAGACACGACTTAGCAACTAAACAAGAACAATATCAACAACCACCTTTGATCAATGAAAGACAGGAGGTAACAGAAAGCTTCCTTGGGTATAACTTGGATGTAACTGGTTTCTTGGCTATGTCCCTCATAACCAAGACCATCTGAATTCTCTTATTTTCCCAGTGAACCTGTGGTCTAGTTGGTAACTCCCACCTTACAGTTACTTTCTGCCTTCCTGGACTCATATCCCTGTTTCTCTCAGTCTCAAGTATTAGCACAGTAAGTTTCATCTCCAACTCATTTTTTCCTAGAGAATCTAAACTCAGACAATCTATTTCTGTGTTCCCTGAACTTTATACAATGATAATGTATTCAGCTAATACTTGTAGAAGGATAAAATAAGATTAAGAGGGGAAGGATCATCAGTTTATTATGAAGAACAATATGAATGTCCTGGTTATTCAAGGTGTTTTGCTGGAGGAGGGTGAGGCAGAGGAGGTGCCTGCTTCAGCATTTTTCCAGGTACTCCCAGAGGAGCTTGGAAACCAAAAGCTCCTCTGTCTAACAATGTGATATCTTCATTATTTTTAATTGGGTCCCGCTGCCCCTCCCAGTCAGGTCCACTGGGTCAGACCCTCCAGGAATTATAGTGAAGTGATGTGCAAGTCGCTCAGTCATGTCTGACTCTTTGCTACCCCATGGACTGTACAGTCCATGGAATTCTCCAGGCCAGAAAACTGGAGTGGGTAGCTTTTCCTTCTCCAGGGGATTTTCCCAACCCAGGGATAGAACCCAGGTCTCCCGCATGGCAGGCACATTCTTTACCAGCTGAGCCATAAGGGAAGCCTAAGAACACTGGAGTGGGTAGCCTATCCCTTCTCCAGCAGATCTTCCCGACCCAGCAATCGAACTGGGGTCTCTTGCATTGCAGGCGGATTCTTTACCAACTGAGCTATCAGGGAATTATCACCCTCTCCAAAACCTCAGAACCAGTTCCCCTCGCCTCTTCTTTCTTCCTTCCCTGCTTGTAAAAAGGGGGTGGAAGTGTGTATGTGTGTTTTTGGTCATTTCAGATTGATTGAACTGGGGACTCAAAGTCCACAAGAGGGCTACCTACCACATCCTTCTCTTCTTAACATTCAAGAGAACCTTGAGGACTTCCCTGCTAGTCCAGAGGTTAAGAACCCACCTGCCAATGTAGGGGACATGGATTCGATGGATGGTCTGGGGAGACTGCACTTGCTGCCGGGCAACAGCCCATACGCCACAACTACTGAGCCCGAGCACCTGAAGCCTGTGCCCCACAACAGGAGAAGCCACCGCAATGAGAAGCCTGCACACCTCACCTGCAGACTAAGCCCCGCTAGCCACAACGAGAGAAAGCCCACACGCAGCCCTCACCTGCAGACTAAGCCCTGCTAGCCACAACAAGAGAAAGCCCACATGCAGCCCTCACCTGCAGACTAAGCCCTGCTAGCCACAACTAGAGAAAGCCCACACGCAGCCCTCACCTGCAGACTAACCCCTGCTAGCCACAACGAGAGAAAGCCCACACGCAGCAGCAAAGACCCAGTGCTGCCAAAAATAAGTGAGTAATAAAATTTTAAAGAGAGACAGAGAAACTCGAGCCCTTCCTCGGAGGAGACAAAGAATTGGAAGAGGAGAGGTGGAAAGCTTGACTTGAAGTTTAGCCGAGCGTTAAGGGCCTCCTCCAGCTCTTGCCACAGCAAGCACCCCAGAAGCATACCTGTGGCGGATTCATTTTGATATTTGGAAAAACTAATACAATTATGTAAAGTTTAAAAATAAAATAAAAAATAAAACAAAAAAACAAAAGCAACTGAAGGTAAAGCTCTCCAGATTATATATAAGAGAGTGCGAGATACGGAAAGTTGCTGCTGCTGCTGCTAAGTCGCTTCAGTCATGTCCGACTCTTCGCGACCCCATGGACTGCAGCCTACCAGGCTCCTCGGTCCATGGGATTTTCCAGGCAAGAGTACTGCAGTGGGGTGCCATAGTCTCCTCCAGGGAAAGTTACTGGGCGGGGAAGGGGGGGAAAATCAGTAAATGAGCAAGTTCATAGATGCAGTTGCCAAAAGAAATTGTGTTTCACAAACAACTTTCAAGTTCAGAAAGGAGCCATAATAACAATACAAAGTCCTGCCCGTTCCTTGCATTCCTTGTACTTTTGCTCCAGAGGATAACAGCTGGGTGCTGACCTAGAAGGGTTGGGCCATCTGGGTTGAGTCTGCCTTGGCTAAGTGTGCTGGGTACAATTAAAGGAGACGTTTGACCTTGAGAGTCCCTTGGACTGCAAGGAGATCCAACCAGTCCATCCTAAAGGAGATCAGTCCTAGGTGTTCACTGGAAGGACTGATGCATGCTGGGAAAGATTGAAGGCGGGAGAAGGGGACAACAGAGGATGAGATGGTTGGATGGCATCACCGACTCAGTGGACGTGGGTTTCGGTAGACTCTGGGAGCTGGTGATGGACAGGGAGGCCTGGCGTGCTGTGGTTCATGGGGTCGCAAAGAGTCAGACACAACTGAGCAACTGAACTGAATTGAACTTGACCTTCAGGGAAGTGTCTGTGGATGCTGCATAAGGAACACAAAAGAGAAGGGAGTCTCTCTCAGGCAGTGTTTGTTTTGTCTCAGAAAATCTCCCTTTATTCTGACTCAGGGATTGTTTGAAAAGACAGAACAAACAAGATGCTGCGGGTGACAGGGTCCTGGCTTTTAGGTGAGAGAGGATTTGGTCTCTTTTAGACAAGAATCCTGAGAGTCAGATACCCTATAATTGGATAGGCTTGCTCTAGGAACTTCACTGCAGGATTTGTTGAAAGGGAAGGTTTAACCAAAAGAAGTTTAAACAAGAAAAAGCCTGAGGTTTTTGATGTAAAATGATAGAGGTCTGGAACTGAACATCTTTCTCAAAGCCAGCCCTGATTTCAGATTAAAAATGAAGTAAAGGCCTGAGAGATGCCTTCTCCACCAAGATCAGGCAAAAATCCCACTGGGCCTTCCTCTGTCTGACATGACCCTGCTCCTGCTGGCAACTCTAGCAAATCAAGTTTTCATTTGTCTGGACATGGTCAGGCCTGCTAGGAAATCCATTGTTATGGACTCCTCTCCCACCCAAGCAGACCCAAGGAAAATCATTACATCCCTTAAGAGTACTTTGAGAACTTTCCTGCATTTTCTGTGGATTTCTTTGGGAACTTGAGAAGCACTCCATCACAGAGTTCTTCCTTAAAATCTCTGGTCTTCACTTCCAAGGTCACCTTTGTCCTGCTGACCCCTGGCTCCCTGCTTCTGCCCCTACTGCTTGGTCCTACCTACAGTGTCTCCCACCTGCAGGCCCAGCCTTACCCAGCCCCTGGCCAGTTCTGACCAAGGCCGGAAAGAAATTCAGAGCCTCAGGTCACTGGAAGATGCGATTTGGAAATAGGTGCTGCTCTGGGAGGCCTGAACCTTCTCATGCCCTCCAGGTCCTCCTGCCAAGTCCTGCCACGCAGCTGGGTTTCCCCCAAATGCACTGAGGCCCTGGTACCTGGTATGTTGTCAGTTTCTCTTTCTTGGGAATGGGCCGGACCCTGCATCCACAGTCAGGGGCTGGGGCTTGCTTTTCACTGAACAATCATCTGCATTCAAAGCTATGGCCTGCGGCCAGGGTTGCCTCAATCATGCCTGTGGACAGCCATCCCCAATTCACCTAAGCTCCCTATGGCTTAAAGGTTCTCAAACCTCTGTATGGGGACCTCCCTGGTGGTCCAATGGCTAAGATGCCACACTCCCTATGCAGGGGGCCTGGGTTTGATCCCTTGTCAGGGAACTAGAACCCACATGTGGCAACTGAGGGTTCACACACCACAGGTAAAAGTCTTGCATGCCAGCAACTAAAGATTCTGCATGCCACAACAGACTCAGCACAGCCAAACAAATACATTTTTTAAGACATTCTTTAAAAATCACAAAACTTCAGTGTGCATCAGAATTCCTGGGAGCTTGTTAAGAGTGAAGTCCTGTGTCCATCCATCCATCTCAGTGCTGGGTGACTCAAGGGGAAGAGCTCCTGAACCCCATCTCGTACAACCCATAGACCAAGTCCTGTTCAGCTCTGGACGCCTGCCCTGCGCTCCTCCTGACCGCACCTCTTTAATTCCCAGCCTGTTTTGCGGTCACGTCACTCAAGCCATGACAACTATAACACTTTCACACTTGTTCTATTGCGTGTAAAGCAGTCTGCGGTTATGGGACATGAGCCATCTCTTCAACTACATTGCACTCTGGCTTCCCAGCCCAGGGTACACACAGGATTCTACATACATTGGCCACTTGGTACATTCTATATCTGGTAGTGACAAGAAGCTTATCTGAGGAATGGATATACACTGTTAAAGAGAAATGTGGTGCCGATAATTTCAAGCATGATGAATTTTTAATGAACAGTAGTCACACAGAAACAGATTAACCTAAGAAGGCTAAATGAAATAATCTTATATTTGTCCCATTTGTTCTGTCTGCCTCCTTTTCATGTTGAAGCAGACTACATTTTGATCTGACACCAGAACTTTCCGCCATTGCTTTATTTCAGAAGACCTTGTAAACCAAGAGCTATTTGCCCAGACACCCTCTTTACAGCATAACCACCCTGAGAGAGCCACTTACTCTCCTCGCTGGGAGGGGTCCAAGCCTTGGGCTCACCTGCCTCCTTCCCTCCCCCTCCAACGACCCCCCTAACCTCCCTTTCCTAGTCTGTCATCTTGATTCACAAGACACAGCATCGGGGGCCTATATTAGCATAGAGAATGGCAGAGAGGAACACAGGGTGGGGGAAAGCCTTCCGCTTTCTCCTTTCTCTGCAATTATCACTCAACTGCTTCAGTAAACAACAAAATTGTTCCCCACACACATCATTACCGTTTACAAGATTAAAATAGGCTGGAGGTCGGGAAAGGGAACACAGGTTAGCATGAGTTTTTGAAATGAACTGCCGTCCCTGGCTAGGCATCCCCCGACCCTTTCTTTCCTGAGGAAAACTGAGGACAAGAGGCCTGGGAGAAGTTAAGGTGCACCTCCCTTCTTGCTCATGGAAAGATGTGAGAGACAAAACGAGGAAAAGACAGAGCTCAGCGCAGGCCCATGTCTGGGCGAGGCGGGCAGTGGGTCTGGGCTTAGGCCTGAGGCTCTCCTGGCACTCTGAACCCCTTCCTGGGCCGCGGCCACCCTGGTTTCTCCTCCTCAGCACGAGGCCTCTGTTCTACCTGCAGGGCCCACAGCCCAAATCCAAAATGAGTCCCTGGTGAGCAGCTTCAAGCTCATCTGTTCAGATTATAGCTTCCAGTGTGGGTGCCCATCCCCTAAGGGGCAGAAGCTTTTGGCATAACCAGGGCAGAGTAATAATGACCCAACAGGCTAGAGCTGAAAGCTTCTTACAGACCGCCAGGGCCCCCCGCCCACCCCAGGGGCTCCAGGCCCACTGCCCTCTGTGTGAGCCACGCCCTGGAGTTGGGTCACACCACGAAAACCCTAAATGTCAGAGAAGAGAGCTTCCTGGCCTTCTTAGCTGGTGCTCTCTGATAAACAGCAGTCCTTCCAAATAAGGAGATGTTCTCTAGAATCTTAAAACGTGTCCTGAAAGGGTTCATGAGGATCAGTCAAAAAAGAATAGATTTAGTGAGGTAGATGTTTCCACCCTGGCACAAAGTTTATAGGACAAAGGTCAAAGTTTACAGGGCAAAGTGATGTGATAAAGGCCAGGAAGGTAACGTTATGTCAGTCACGACCTAACCAGAGACACACGCCACCTGCAGGTCTTCAAGTTTAAAAACGTGCTGGCCAAAAAAAATCCTTCTGAAGACCAGGAGCTACATTCTGGTCTCCAGTTTGCAAATCCTGAACTATAAAGGGGAAAAAAAAGTAAAAGCAAGAGATCAGAATAAACAAGGGCAAAGTATTTTTTTCTACTAACTAGGAGCCCCCATTCTCTCTCTGCCGAGAAAAAAAATGGGTTGACCAAAAAGTTCATTTGGGTTTTTCCATAAGATGGCATAGAAAAACCCAAACCACTTCTTTTGGCCAACCCAATATCATCCAGACTAGGGAAAAAGATCAACATTAAAAGAACACACTCTCCAGGATGTTTTTCTGGTATCAGGATAGGTCCCGCCAACCAGGCCCCCTCTCTACTGAGGCGGGGCCTGATCCCCTTTGGACTAGGGAACATCTACGGCATCAGAAGTGCATCTGTGTCCACAAGATGGAGGGTTTTCTTCCACTGAAACTAATTAGCACTGGCCATAATAAAACCCCCATGTCCTTAATGTTATCGGTTTGGTGCTGTGACAACAGCACTGGCTCTCATTGGTGTGGTAACGACAGGAATGAGCAGACACGTGATGATCGCAGCCCTATTGCGCATCTTTGTCTGTGCCAGCCCATTGGCTAACAGCCTCACTACCATTCCACAGCTGAGAAGACGATGAATTAGGGCTCGATTACATCAGCCTAGATTACAAGTGGGTGGAGCTCCAAGCTCAGGGAGCTTCTGGCTGAAACAATTCCTGCGGCTTCTCCCAACACAGGTATCACTGGTCCTTGGAGACTCCCAGCAGGCTGGTTGAGGGCAGATGGGAAAAGAGCTGCCGTGGCAGGGTCGGAAAGCAGAACGGGAAACAAATGTCAGGCTTTGGGAACTCGGATTATGTATGCGCCCCATGTGGCCTCGTCCCCTTAAGATTAATATCGTGGATGGTTGTGACAATTTGGGATCTAATTAGATTACAGTTAGTTGGTTAAAAACATTTTCTTCCCGAACCACGATGTCAATCGAAGACACTGGTTGGTAACTCGTCCTTACATTTTCCATAAGTAGGGAAAATCCAAGGATATGGGTACAGGAATGATGGTAGCTCCCTACTGGTGAGGTTTGGAGAAATCTGTTGGGAAACAGCTGGGAAAGGGACGGCTGCAGAAAGGGAAGAAAAGCTTGGATGTCACCCTTTGGTCCCACACCACCACCTGCCCTGGGTCCCTGGAACCCTGGTTGTGTGCTGTTGGGGCCACCTGGCACCCCCCACACCACCAGCTATCCCAGCATGGTTTCTGCACTCCTGCCTCATTCCCGCAGGTCCCCGTGGCCAAAGCAGGTGCGGGGCTCCATAGACTCAGTGCCCTTCTGACCCCGAGTTGGTGGCTGCCTGGCAGCCAGCCAGCACTCCTCCAGGGACGCCCTCGTGTGGTCATCCATGGGAATTGCAGTCTCTGCCGCTCGATTCAGTTTAGACCAAGTGAGCTACCCTAGCCAGGACACCCCTATCATCGCCCCAGGTAGAAAAAGCCCAGGTTTCAGTGCTAAGCATGTGCTAGAAGCTCCATAAGTACAAGTTAATTTCCTCTCCAGAACACTTGTACTTAACTGAAAATAACTTACTGTACCAAAGAGAATCCCCAGGCAGGAACTCAGGTCCTGCCTAAAATGTAAAAACAAACCCAGGGCACCAGTCAGGCATCCCACTCATTGGATATTAAAGCAGGCTTGAGAAAAATTACATCCGGGCAGCCTAGGGAGGGCACAGGTCACAACATTAGGGCTCCAGTCAGAATAGGTCCGAGGCCAGGAAGGAGCCCCCAGCCTGCCCTCCATCACTGGGGCTGGGGGTCTTGAGCATCCCTCCACACCATGTTTCTTTTTTCATGAAGTGTATTTAATACCCTATCCAGCCTTGGGCTTCCCTGGTGGCTCAGCTAGTAAAGAACCCACCTGCAATGTGAGAGACCGGGGTTAGATCCCTGGGTTGGGAAGATCCCCTGGAGAAGGGAACGGCTATCCACTTCAGTATTCTGGCCTGGAGAATTCCATGGACCGTGGGGTCACAAAGAGTTGGATATGACTGAGCAACTTTCACTTTCACTTTCTTTCCAGCCTTGTTCCATTTAAGCCTACAAATATCAAGGGTGAAGCTTCCACTCTGGGCAGACTGAGTCGCTGAATGGTCCTTATGGGAAAGGGAGACCCCATGCCTCTACCACAAGAGATCACAGCAACTGAGGTTTTCTCCTTTTGTTTATCACGTCCATGGCCACCAGTGAACTGTCAAACAAGGTATTGGCTAGATTTGAGGAGATGATGGAAGCGGGAGTCAGAAACCAGGCAAATAGTCAAGAAGCAGAAGAGGTAGCGGTGCCAGAGGATGGGGTGGTGGGAGCAGAAACCCAGAAGGCAGACACAAGACGCCGGAGCAAAGCTGCTTTGAACAAGAGGCAGCTCTTGGGAGAAATTGCTTACCGCTGTCCCGCGGGTTGGAGCTAATCCTCCGGTTAAAGTCCTCTCTGTGAATGAATGAACTGCACCGCCTACTCAGAGGACCAAAACAGTAACAAAGGAGGAGGGCTTCTCTCCTCCCCTCTCACAAATGCAGTTCATCCTGCCTCCAACCTCTCTCTCCTCTTCAGCCTCACTGCTACCTTCCTGATCCAGGCTGCCATTTTGTAGCGCCCAGATCAGTGGTTCCCAATCTTGGCTGCGCCCTGGGAGCTCCACCCCCAGAGATTCTGATGTCACTGGTTCCAGCTGCAGTCGGGCAAAGCCAGGTGCCTCTTTAGTTTCTCAAGATTGAGAATCACCCAGCCCAGGTGATAGCAGATCTCTTAGCAGGGCTCCTTCCCTCTGGTCTTGTTTCCATTCTCTCCAACCTGTTCTCCATGTGCTAACTGAAGGAAACCAATCAGATAATGCTACACCCTTCTCTGTAAACCTACAAATGGTCTCCCGTTGCACTCAAGGTAAAGTTCAGATTCTATCACAGTGCTTGCAATAGCTTCATCAGCTGTTTCCTGCAAATTTTTCATATTCCCCCATGCTAATAGATGTCTGTGCATTTCTATTCCTGTTCCTCAGAGAAACCAGCTATCTTCCCTGATAGCTCAGTTGGTAAAGAATCCACCTGCTATGCAGGAGACCCTGGTTCGATTCCTGGGTTGGGAAGATCCCCTGGAGAAGGGCACATCATGAGAAATGCTGGACTGGAAGAAACACAAGCTGGAATCAAGATTGCCGGGAGAAATATCAATAACCTCAGATATGCAGATGACACCACCCTTATGGCAGAAAGTGAAGAGGAACTAAAAAGCCTCCTGATGAAGGTGAAAGTGGAGAGTAAAAAAGTTGGCTTAAAGCTCAGCATTCAGAAAATGAAGATCATGGCACCTGGTCTCATCACTTCATGGGAAATAGATGGGGAAACAGTGGAAACAGTGTCAGACTTTATTTTTCTGGGCTCCAAAATCACTGCAGATGGTGACTGCAGCCATGAAATTAAAAGACGCTTACTCCTTAGAAGGAAAGTTATGACCAACCTAGATAGCATATTCAAAAGCAGAGACATTACTTTGCCAACGAAGGTCCATCTAGTCAAGGCTATGGTTTTTCCTGTGGTCATGTATGGATGTGAGAGTTGGACTGTGAAGAAGGCTGAGCGTTGAAGAATTGATGCTTTTGAACTGTGGTGTTGGAGAAGACTCTTGAGAGTCCCTTGGCCTGCAAGGAGATCCAACCAGTCCATTCTGAAGGAGATCAGCCCTGGGATTTCTTTGGAAGGAATGATGCTAAAGCTGAAACTCCAGTACTTTGGCCACCTCATGCGAAGAGTTGACTCATTGGAAAAGACTCTGATGCTGGGAGGGATTGGGGGCAGGAGGAGAAGGGGACGACAGAGGATGAGATGGCTGGATGGCATCACTGACTCAAAGGACATGAGTCTGAGTGAACTCTGGGAGTTGGTGATGGACAGGGAGGCCTGGCATGCTGCGATTCATGGGGTCGCAAAGAGTCGGACATGACTGAGCGACTGATCTGATCTGATCTGACCCACTCCAGTATTCTGGCCTGGAGAATTCCATGGACTGTATAGTCCATGGGGTTGCAAAGAATCGGACACGACTGAGTGGACACTTTCACTTTCATACCAGCTTTCCCCTTCCAAACTCTGTGGCTTAGTCACTCAGTCGTGTCCCACTCTTTTTGACTCCATGGACTATAGCCCGCCAGGCTCCTCTGTCCATGGGATTCTCCAGGCAAGAATACCAGAGTGGGTTGCCATGCCCTCCTCCAGGGGATCTTCCCAACCCAGGGATCAACCCAGGTCTCCTGCATTACAGGTAGATTCTTTACCGTCTGCATCACCAGGGAAGCCCTTCCCTTCCAAGAGCATTATCCAAGAATTTTCCTAGTTTACAAACAACAAAGAACAATAACTTCATTTCATTCAGCATCCCAAAAGAAATATCTCTGGTGACATAGTAATATAAAACATTATTTAAAAAATGCATTAGGATAAGTCAGACTTCTTTACTTTACTGAAAAAAATTCTACCATGTACAAGAGAAAGAAAAATTTCTGACCCACGTCTGGGCCAATCCAATATCAGTGATCAATGAGCTGGTTTTTGTGCTTGAAAATGGCCCATAATTTTTCCTTGTTTGGGAGTACTTGTGGGCAAAAGAAAAGCTGAGCACCAAAGAATTGATGCTTTTGAACTGTGGTATTGGAGAAGACTCTTGAGAGTCCCTTGGACTGCAAAGAGATCCAACCGATCCATCCTAAAGGAAATCAGTCCTGAATATTCACTGGAAGGACTGAAGCTGAAACTCCAGTACTTTGGCCACCTGATGTGAAGAATTGACTCATTGGAAAAGACTCTGATGCTGAGAAAGATTGAAGGCAGGAGGAGAAGGGGACAACAGAGGAGGAGATGGTTGGATGACATCACCAACTTGATGGGCATGAGTTTGAGCAAGCTCCAGGAATTGGTGATGGACAGGGAAGCCTGGTGTGCTACAATCCATGGGGTCACACAGAGTTGGACACAACTGAACTGAACTGTGGACAAAATGTTCAAAAGGATATAAGGTTGCCATTATAAGTTAAACCATAAGTTCTAAGAACCATAATGGAGAGAGATAAAGTCTCTTGAAAGAAATAAAATGACTCCCAAACCTATAAAACAGGACTGAAAGCCATCACATAGATGAAGCAAGAATAGGCCATCAGAAATGGAGTTAGCAACTCCTACCCAAGGTGTGTTCAGGAGTTATGCCCTGCCCATTTCAAGTCCATCAGAGCCAGTGACCATGTATTTTACATATAACTGTGATTGACCAGGTTCTCACAATTTAATTTTATTATATAGCAAAGCCAGAGAAGGCAATGGCACCCCACTCCGGTACTCTTGCCTGGAAAATCCCATGGACGGAGGGGCCTGGTGGGCTGCAGCCCATGGGGTCACTAGGAGTCAGACACGACTGAGTGACTTCACTTTATTTTCTCACTTTCATGCATTGGAGGAGGAAATGGCAACCCACTCCAGTGTTCTTGCCTGGAGAATCCCAGGGACAGGGGAGCCTGGTGGGCTGCCGTCTATGGGGTCTCACAGAGTCGGACACGACTGAAGCGACTTAGCAGCAGCAGCAGCAGCAGCAAATAGCAAAGCCATCTAACCAGGTCCCTTTGTTCTGATTTCAAACTCACTAAACGATCTACTGTTGACAACTGCCTTAAAGATTGTTCTATAGATAGAGACAGATACAGGCCATTACCACATGTTTTACTTGGACGACAGTTGTGTTTTTCAGTATAAATCAAGGAAATGGCATTCTGAGTTCATTCACAAGCCTGTAGATTTAGCGAGAGCAAATCTTTCCTAAACATCGGATCTTCTCTTGATCCATGCTTTGAGCATATGAGGCTGGAGGCAGACCCTAGACTCTGAGCAGGGTTATCAATACCAACTCCATTTGGGGAAGCCTCTTTGCATCTGCTAACTTTCCTGGATATACCTCACTCTAACCTTCAGTTCACCTCTATAACTTGCACATGAGTTGTTTATTTTCTCGGAGTGTGTAGGGTTCAAAAGCGAAAGTGATAGTTATTCAGTCATGTCTGACTCTTTGCGATCCCATGGACTGTAGCCCACCAGGCACCTCTGTCCGTGGAATTCTCCAGGCAAGAATACTGGAGTGGATTGCTATTCCCTTCTCCAGGGAATCTTCCCCACCCAGGGATTGAAGCTGGGTCTGCTGCATTGCAGGAAATTCTTTATCAGCTGAGCCACCAGGGTTACCTGAGCCCAGAACCAAGGACATAATCTGCAAGATGCCTGACTCTGAATGGTTTTCTAATCAGTCACCTGTTAATCTCTGAAAATTAAACTCACAACCCAGGTTTCTGAGTGCCTATCTCTGGTCAACTGAGTGAAGCACCTCTGATGGAGGCACCATGAACACTCCTGACTTCAAGCATCTTATGTGGAGTTGGGTCCCCAGAGAGACAGTGACAGCTTCCAAAGTTAACAGAGGGGCCGTTGCCCCCTTTGCCCTTTGATCAGATTCTCACAGGCTCCCGTTGATGGCAAGTTTCCCAAGGATGCCCGCAGGTGCATCCTCTTAGCCTACTCTTCCTGTCAATATTTCAGTGCCCAGGAGAGCCAGACACCTAGCAGGGGCTCAATAGGTGTTTCAGAGACAAATGAATGTGTGAATGAATGAAAGCCTGCAGACAATGTTTTTCTCTCCCTTTCTTCTGCCTCTGAGAACATCGCTATTCAAAGTGATTCTCAGTAGTGTGGGATTGTGGGGAATGGGGAGTCTCAGCCCTGTATCAAAATATCTGAGGCCTTAGGCTTATTGGTGCCTCCCACACCCACCAGGAGGTCCTTAAACATCCCTGCTGACCTTTGGAAAGACGACTAAAGAAAGCACTTGCTGACGTCCTACGGCTGGACATCTGGTCAATCTTGGACAAAGCCAGGGGCAGTAAAGATGAGAGCATTGGTTCTCCAAGGCTCCAATCCTCCTTCACATCCATTCACATGTCAGCTGGGAGGCTCACCTGCGGCTGGTGTTACCATGTCCCTGTACAGAAAATGATTAAGGTAATTTTTTTTTCAGAGAAGCAAAATCTCTCCCAAATAGGTGATACCCAGAGAGAAGCCCGGGAACGTGAATGCTCACCATGGGCTTAAGTGTGGAGCAGCATTTGCTTCTCAACAGAGACGGTCACGACTGGTTCCCTCCCTTTGGTGGGGGGCCAGCTACCACCTTGCCATATATCTCCACGCTGGAGGCAGCCACGCCGAACGCCCCAGCAGGTGGCACAATGTGAGCCAGACACTCACTTTGTAATTATGTGCCTGGTGGGCCCACGACTTAGGTCCAGCTTCATGCACGACATAGGTTTGATCAGCAGAGGAAGCACTCCGTAGTTACTGCTGAATGGATGAATGGATGAATAGACAGCAAAACAGGACATGAAGGACTGAGATAAAAGATGGCCCATTTTGAAATGAGGCTCATTGATATGGAATCTGAGAGAAGAATCCAGAGTGCAGAGCTGTGGCCTGAGAAGCGGCCACCTGAGATACAGAATACCTGGAGCAGAAAGTTGTCAAACGTCACACCAGGACCGCAGCACGCACCCGCCCCTGGAGTCTCCAGGGCCCCTCAGTTCTTCCATGCGTGCCAAGAAGAGGATGTGGGTAGTGGCTGGAGATGGTCCCTCACAAGCTCAAGTGGTCCTTTGTCCCACTGGCCACCAGGAAAAAAACAACAGAGCAATGGACACTGGCCCTGAAAGCATCGCGAAGCCCAGATGAGGCCGGAGGGGGAGGGGATGAGTGGGCGTGGCTTCAGGTTCCCAGGCATCCCCAGGCTCTGTGGGGGCGGGGCCTGGCTTTTCTAGAGGGACCTGCAGTGTTTTGCAGGGAGACTTCAGAGTCAGGCCTCGTTTGGGAGTCTTAGCAGCCTGGTGCGGCTGCTCTGGTTCCAGAGCACCTGCCACGTCAGCCTCGGTCCTGCTCAGAAATGAGAACAAGAAGACCGGGTTCCCAAGCACATCTGACTCCCCAATGGAAGAAGCCTGTGTAGAGCCTTAAATTCACAGGAAGAGCACCCACAAAGTATGACGCACTGGCCTCGCACCAGACCTGGGGCTAAACATTGACGGGGTCCCCTCCTTCCAGGCTGGGGCTTTCATTATGCCCTGTTTATAAAGCAGACTTGGAAGTGGGGAACCCCTACTCTTAATAATGAGCTTCGCCCCTCTGGCCAGTAGCGTCAGTTTGTGAAAGTAGGACTTGGAAATAAGTCTCTTGTTATAGAAGAGTTTCCTTCCAGACATGAGAATAGGCAACTACCCCCCAACACACACACACACCCCCAACCTCCCACTTCCTCCCTTACTCAATCTGTCTATGAAATAAATATCTCCCGAGAGCCTCCCTGAGCCTGACGCTGACCTGCATTAGCCTCTCCTGGGGTGCTGATGTAGAACATTAGGTTTCAGGACAGGAGCGGTCAGGTGGCCCAGGGCTCCTGACACTGGGCTCCTGGCCTTTGGGAGCAGAGTGAGTGAGTGTTCACTTGCTCCCCTGCCAGACACATAAGAGACCAGGCTCCCTAAGATGTTTGCTTCATAGGAAGCTCAAAGCCACCCCCCAAACCCAAAGCAAAACTAAAAGGGCATCTGTCTTCAAGGACACCAGGATCCTTTTTATTTTAATAAAAGAGGGGGAAATAAAGGCTTTGCAAAGTGCTGAGAGGACTGAATTATAAAACATCAGAAGGAGTATCCGCTGTTGTCCCTGCACTCAGTAGCCTGTTCAGTAGGAGGGACAGTGGAGGGGGGCATGGCGGGGAGGGAGGCCTGAAGGACTCCACCACCGAACTCTTCACCACCGAAGCAGCCCCTCCCCCAGAAAACCCAGCCCTTTGCAAGGGTTGAGCTGGGCCTCCTTTACGAGGTTCTCCAGAGCAGAGGTTTTGAGTGCAGTCCCTGGACTACCAGCAGCAGCATCACCTGGGAGCTGGTTAGAAAAGCAAATTCTCAGTTCCACCCCCAGATCAGAAACTCAGGGTGTGGTGCCGGCTAGTTTGAGGACCTCTGCTCTGAAGGAGGAAGAGAAATCCCAGGTGTTTCTCCTCCCCACCAAGCTGCAGCCCAGTTGCCGAGCCCGTGACCACAAGCCCGGAGGAACCCGTGTAACTGTTGAGCCTTGTGGCCAACTTGGCACACTGAGTTCTGACTTCTGGAGTCATCTCAAAGCTGAGCCTGTTGCTTCCCCAACTGAACTGACACTCTAAACATCCTGAAGCTCCTTTTCTGGCCAGATTCTGCCTCCTGCTCCCACACCAGGTAGATGGAGGCCAGGCTCCCAAAAGGATCAAGGACAATCACAGACAGAATGAAGTCATTCTTCACACAGTGCTCAGACAACGTCTGTACCTTCAAGGCCTCAAAACCGTCGGTTCCTTTTCCTTCTTACTTTTCACATCTCCCCTGAGCTCAGTTCATCCTGATCCAATTCTTCTGATATCAATATGAACCACAGACCCTCCATAAGTACCTAATCCTGCCATAAGTACCACAACCTCCCCCACTGAGAAAAGTCCCAAATTATGCTTTTGTCTAATCATCCATCCCTACAGAGGGCTCAGAAGCCACATCGGGGCCTCACTACTAAAATGTACAATTTGACACTGTTTTAGCACAAAGACAGAGCCGTGCTGGAAAAGCATCAATTTGGTGAATGGCTTGTCAGCACAGACATCGCGATCCCCAGGAAGCCTTGCATTAGAGCAGGAGAAGGGCTATTTTCCATGGGTGATTTGCCTGTTTTCTATTTAAGGGATGAGAGGCAAGTGTGGGCTTAGGGGCCTCCAATTTCAACTTATTCCACCGTTAGACAGGCCTTCAGCAGCCACCGCAGAGGGTGTGAGATCCCGTTCCTCACACAGCCTGCCTAGAAACAGTTACCTGTGATGCCAGGCGGCCAGTGAGGCCAAGAGAGAGCCCTTCAGAGGGCAAGGTGCCCACAGCAGGGCCTGTGAGCGTGGCTGATGACCAAGGTCTATTTGTGGCTGGGATCTGAGGCTCCTGTCTCCTGCCTGGCAGAGGAGGGTTTCACTGGCACGGGGAGGGCACAGGTGTGACTTGTCCTGTCTCACTCCTTCCCCTTCAACCCAAAGCCTCTGCTCATCTGCCTAATTTGGAGGCCTGGTAGCTCAGCTGGTAAAGAATCTGCCTGCAATGCAGGAGACCCCGGTTCGATTCCTGGGTCAGGAAGATCCCCTGGAGAAGGGACAGGCTACCCACTCCAGTATTCTTGGGCTTCTCTGGTGGCTCAGATGGTAAAGAATCTGCCCACAATACGGGAGACCTGGGTTCGATCAATCCCTGGGTTGGGAAGATCTCCTGGAGAAGAGAACGGCTACCCACTCCAGTATTCTGGCCTGGAGAATTCCATCAACAGAAGAAGTCCATGGGGTCGCAAAGAGTCAGACACGACTGAGTCATTTTCACTTCACTTTCTGAATTCTCAGGTGTTAGTTGGCCTGCCCCTCCTCCTCCAGAGGGGAAGCCACAGGGCCTGGAAGCAAACGATCTTTAATGAGCCTAGAAGGATCTCGTCAGAGCCAACCTGTTCTCAGCTGGCCAGACCCCCTCTCCCCACTCCCTGTCCCCAGAGCCACCTCCTTCTGCAGCTCATTTAAAAGGACTGAAAGGCAAACAGGCTTCCCTGGTGGCTGAGACAGTAAAGAATCCATCTGCAATGCAGGAGACCTGGGTTCTATCCCTGGGTTGGGAAGATGCCCTGGAGAAGGGACTGGCAACCCACTCCAGTATTCTGGCCTGGAGAATTCCATCAACAGAAGAAGTCCATGGGGTCGCAAAGAGTCAGACACGACTGAGTCATTTTCACTTCACTTTCTGAATTCTCAGGTGTTAGTTGGCCTGCCCCTCCTCCTCCAGAGGGGAAGCCACAGGGCCTGGAAGCAAACGATCTTTAATGAGCCTAGAAGGATCTCGTCAGAGCCAACCTGTTCTCAGCTGGCCAGACCCCCTCTCCCCACTCCCTGTCCCCAGAGCCACCTCCTTCTGCAGCTCATTTAAAAGGACTGAAAGGCAAACAGGCTTCCCTGGTGGCTGAGACAGTAAAGAATCCATCTGCAATGCAGGAGACCGGGGTTCTATCCCTGGGTTGGGAAGATGCCCTGGAGAAGGGACTGGCAACCCACTCCAGTATTCTGGCCTGGAGAATGCCCAGGGACAGAGGGGCCTGGTGGGCTATGGTCCAAGGGGTCGCAAAGAGTCAGATACAACTATGCACAGCACAGAAAGGCAAGTGACTTCCAGACTCTTGTACCTCATAGACTAAGCTCATTAATGGAGATCAAGAGGGACTGAAAAAAAGAAAAATCCCCAGATGCAATCCACACTCTCCAAAAGTGAAATAGGTATTCTTGTGTCTTCTGTTTAATATTCACTCACACGTGGTCATAAGCATTTGGCAAGCTCCGCCAGCCTCCCTGAAAGAACCTCATGGGAAAGAACAATTATTTATTCAGTAAATATTTACAACACACATACGTTAAGCCCCGCATTGTGTTAGGTTCTGGAGTTACAATGCTGAGTCAAACTACTGTAGTCCTTCTCTCACCGGACTTCAGTGTAGAAAGCAGACAGCATTCAGCAAGTACACTGACAAACACACATCTAATTAGAATCCATGTTAGGGCCAAGATGAGATGCTCCCAGGGAGTTGCCGGGACTGTGGAGTCCTGCGGGCAATTTTTGTGGAACATGGTATGATGGAGTTGTTGCTGTTCAGTTGCCAAGTCATGTCCAACTCTAAAACCCTATGGACTGCAACACGCCAGGCTTCCCTATCCTTCACTATCTCCCAGTTTGTTCAAATTCATGTCCATTGATTTGATGATGCCATCCCACCATCTCATCCCCCTTCTCCTCCTGTCTTCAATATTTCCCAGCATCAGGGTCTTTTCCCATGAGTCAGCTTTCCACATCAGGTGGCCAAAGTATTGGAGCTTCAGCTTTAGCATCAGTCCTTCCAGTGAATATTCAGGGTTGATTTCTTTAGGATTGACTGGTTTGACCTTCTTGCTATCCAAGGACTCTCAAGAGTTGGAGTGGCATATGGGAACTTGGATATGTATGAGCAGTGCCATCCAACCACACCTGAAGCTCAAGTTGGCCCCAGAGATAACACCCAGCACGGAGCTAGAGTAATCCTCACCGTCTCCTCTGCCCTGAAACAAACACGGCCACGAAGCCCTGATCCTCTGCCAGTGCCTGGAGCCTGTCTCCCTTCCTCTGCGAATGCCCCCCACCACCTTCACACCTGGATCCTGTAGGTCCATATACAGAAGAAGGCTTTTAGATGCTTCTCCTGTATTTCTCAAGATAATGAAAAAAATGCCTAATTACATATAAACTGGCCCAAAACAAAATACACACTAATTAGATGGCCAGGCCTGTAATACCACTGGTGTGAGTATGAAGACCCCAGGGGCTTTCCCAGAGCCGTTTCTCAGTGGAAAGAGGAGATGTGGGGCTGGCATGCACACTCTGGGCTCCTCTATTTTCTCCCAGGAAAAACATTAGCAGTGTGGTGGGCACTCTCAGGGTTGTGTGTCTCACTTGTCCCTGTCCCTGGCTCTGGCTACTACACTGGTCCTATCTCACCCACTGTTAGACCCCTGGCAAACTCCTGATTCCTTGCATTGCTTAAAGCCCTTCCTTAACTGTTGGGAGATCAGAGAAGGAACAACGCATGAATTTATTCATTTCCGCCCACCTCTGCAGATATGGTAGTGGCTTGGTCCCACCCCACAAAAGCTGTTTGGCAAAACTAGATGTTGCTCCCCTGTCAGAATCTTCTTGCTGTCAACCAGTTGGTTCTAAACAACTCCAGATAGAGAAGAAGGGAGAATAAACCTTTCCAAGTGACCTTCTGTCCAAGCGACTCCAACACAGAGGAAAAGGCGTAGGTTTGATGAGAAGTCACTGATACCAACACCAAGTTAAGAATGTAAGTGCCAACCAAACACAGGAAGTGGCTCTCAGTCACCTGTTCCCTGTCCCATCCGAGATCTGACGGGGCACATGTCCCCATGACTGGCCGATTGCTGCCAGTAGACATCCGAACTGCAGGAGCAAGCCCAGCCAGGAAGTGTCAACTTCACCCATCTGCAGCTGAGAATGAACCACGTAGGCAAGGGAATCTGTGACACCTGTCAGTAGCTGCTAGGGGCAGCCACACTCTGCCCCTACACACTCACACACACTCACACACACTCACACACACACACATTGACTTTCTGCTATGAGTGATGTCAAGGACTCAGCAGTAGCGATGCCTGTCTTTTTGCTGCTTTTCTAGTACACCAAGAGGCTGAGGGCATTTTCTCTGGGTGGTACAAATTCAATTACATGCACTGTGGGTGGGAGGACGCAGAGAGAAAGAGGAGGAGTTACAGGCCACCGGGACACACAAAGCCCACCATCGGCCCTGGTGCCCACAAGGCCTCTTACAATGTGAGTGGCTCTCAGTGCTGACGTGGGGGTGATCAACTGCTTGCCGGGGACCTGGGGGTTTCCTGAGACACATAACTGATGGCATGAGAACCAGGACAGTTCTTGGCAAGCTGGATAGTTGGTCCCCCTAAGAGCAGGACTGCTGTGTTGAAAAATCATTCTCTTTGGCAGAGGTTCTCCGTTAAACACTGTGATATTGAATTTGTACTCATCCCTGTATTTTATACGCTGGTCATTACATGCCACATAATTTGGCCCAGGATTTTACACAGATAATAGTTTTACAGTAACACCAGAGATTTTTCAAAGACAGTTTTGAATCTGAGACTTTTACGTTATCTGATGACTTAGGATGACATGTAAGATGCAAGCCCACTGAGGAGACTGGGCCACTAAGAGTCCAGAATGAAATCTTCAGGCAGAGAAGAATGCCATTGTGTGGGACACCGACTGGGCTGTGCACAGCCAAAGCCATCCGTGGCCCCAGGCTCGCCTCAGACACTGCTTTTCCCAGCCAGGGTAATGCACCGGCTACCCACCCCTGCGAGGCTCGGGTGATGCACTGACCCCTCTGTGTTCTCAACGGCTCCTATCTTTAAGACAGTTGCAAACACCTGACTTCACCCACAGACATTTGACATGAAAGGCTTTTTACAACGTTAACATGATAGCCTTTGGGCTTCCCAGGGGGCCTAGAATCTACCTGCCAACGCAGGAGATGCAAGAGACACGGGTTTGATCTTAGAGTCGGGAAGATCCCCTGGAGGAGAAATGTCAACCCACTCCAGTATTCTTGCCTAGGACATCCCATGGACAGAGGAGCCTGGCAAGCTACAGTCCATGAAGTTGCAGAGTCAGACATGACTCAGTTCACGCACACGCATGCGCACGCACGCACGCACACACACACACACACACACAATAGCCCTTCAAGAAAGCAAAGCCCCACCCCTCTGCCAGCTACCCCCTCCCCTAAGCAGCCCACACCCAAGTGCTCACCTGTGTGAAGATCAAAGACCTACAGAGGACAGGGAAGAATCAAAGCGTGAAGTGGAGATGAGACCCAGATGGGCAAGCTGGATCTGTTCACAACTCGGAGCTCCTGCACTCTTAGGAGAGGGAGATGGATGAGAAAGCAGAGAGAGTCCAAGGTGTTCACCACCTCTTCTGTGGATCTGAGAAAGCCGTGCCAATACCACGCATGGAGAGGGTGTATCTGAGCTGCATTTTGAAGACTGGGGAGCTCTCGCACCTGGGACCTGAGAGAGGAGGCATATTGGAGACGGGGCAGCAGAGTGACTCACGGCCAGGACAACACACATTTATTAGGCGCCTGCTGTGTGCAAGGTGACTGTACCAGGGGCTGGGGTGACAAACCAGCACAGGGCTGGGCAGGACCTGGGCTGCCCACGCCATCAGCATCCCGGCTGCCAGCCTCCTCCCGCTCTGCTCCATCCTGGCCACCAGCCTCACCTTCCTTAATTTCAGGCTTCAGCCCATCACAACTGCCTTGAGAATTTCCAGCAACTCCTTTGACTTCCGGGGACCAAGTGCAACATTGTCACACAGCACAGCCCCTGGACAGCCTTCTCCCTCCACGCCTTCTCACACGCCTTCTCACACCCCTCAAACATCATCTACGTGGCTCACTGATGCCTTCACTCCACTTGATGGGTGAGGAAGGGGAGGAGAAGTGGTGGGGAAAGGGGTAGGAGGAGAGGGGACACTGAGGGGATGCCCTGGGAATTGCTTTTAGGATTCAGCTGCTGAGCTCTGGGGCCCTGGCTGGTCCCCTCGTCTCTTGGGCCCCAGTGCCCTCACCCAGAGTAGGGAGCACGGCTTTCACTGACCACTCGCTCACTCAATTCAAACACTTAGACATACTCCTTCTGCCTCTTCGCTTAGTTCTCACAAACATCCAGTGAAGTTAAATATGACTGTGTCTGTCTTACTGCAGACACGAGCAGGTTGAACTATCTCATCTCCCAAAGGTGCTTTCCCTTCTAATATCTGTGACCCATGAAAGTTTAATTCTGAGGCTCGTCAGCAGAAGGAGGACAAGCATGTTCCCTCTATTGGGTTTCTTTTGCTGCATAGCAAGTTACTCCCAAAACTTTGCAGCTTAAAGCAACCAGCGTTAATTATCTCATCCTTTCCATGGGTCAGGAATCGGGGAGGGGCTTAGCTGGGGGTTCTGACCGGGTGAGTCTCTGGGGAGGTTTCTGCTGCTGCAGACTGAGGCCACAGTGATATGAAGTGAAGGGTCCCCTCCAAGCTCAGTCACACGATTGTTGGCCGGCCTTGCTTTCTCCCTGGCTGTTGGCTGGAGGCCTCAGTTCCTCACCATGTGGAGCTCTCCAGGAAGCAGCTCACAACCCGGCAGCCTGCTTCCCTCAGAGTGAGCAGGCAATCCGAGAAAAGAGAGCAGGCAAGAAGCCCCAGTGCCTTCTGTGACCTAGCTGTTGTCACACATAATCACTTCACCATATGCTGTTCATTACGAGCAAGACACCAAGCTCAGCCCCAGGCAGAAGGAGGAAAATTAAGTTCCACCTCTTCAAGGAAGGAGATCAAAGAAAATGAGTATACTACCCAAAGCAATTTATAGATTCAACGCAATCCCTATCAAGCTACCAACAGTATTCTTCACAGAGCTAGAACAAATAATTTCACAATTTGTATGGAAATACAAAAAACCTCGGATAGCCAAAGCGATCTTGAGAAAGAAGAATGGAACTGGAGGAATCAACCTACCTGACTTCAGGCTCTACTACAAAGCCACAGTTATCAAGACAGTACGGTACTGGCACAAAGACAGAAATATAGATCAATGGAATAAAATAGAAAGCCCAGAGATAAATCCACGCACATATGGACACCTTATCTTTGACAAAGGAGGCAAGAATATACAATGGATTAAAGACAATCTCTTTAACAAGTGGTGCTGGGAAATCTGGTCAACCACTTGTAAAAGAAGGAAACTAGAACACTTTCTAACACCATACACAAAAATAAACTCAAAATGGATTAAAGATCTCAACGTAAGACCAGAAACTATAAAACTCCTAGAGGAGAACATAGGCAAAACACTCTCTGACATACATCACAGCAGGATCCTCTATGACCCACCTCCCAGAATATTGGAAATAAAAGCAAAAATAAACAAATGGGACCTAATTAACCTTAAAAGCTTCTGCACATCAAAGGAAACTATTAGCAAGGTGAAAAGACAGCCTTCAGAATGGGAGAAAATAATAGCAAATGAAGCAACCGACAAACAACTAATCTCAAAAATATACAAGCAACTCCTACAGCTCAACTCCAGAAAAATAAATGACCCCGTCAAAAAATGGGCCAAAGAACTAAATAGACATTTCTCCAAAGAAGACATACAGATGGCTAACAAACACATGAAAAGATGCTCAACATCACTCATTATCAGAGAAATGCAAATCAAAACCACTATGAGGTACCATTTCACACCAGTCAGAATGGCTGCGATCCAAAAGTCTACAAATAATAAATGCTGGAGAGGGTGTGGAGAAAAGGGAACCCTCTTACACTGTTGGTGGGAATGCAAACTAGTACAGCCACTATGGAGAACAGTGTGGAGATTCCTTAAAAAACTGGAAATAGAACTGCCTTATGATCCAGCAATCCCACTGCTGGGCATACACACTGAGGAAACCAGAAGGGAAAGAGACACGTGTACCCCAATGTTCATCGCAACACTGTTTATAATAGCCAGGACATGGAAGCAACCTAGATGTCCCTCAGCAGATGAATGGATAAGAAAGCTGTGGTACATATACACAATGGAGTATTACTCAGCCATTAAAAAGAATACATTTGAGTCAGTTCTAATGAGGTGGATGAAACTGGAGCCTATTATACAGAGTGAAGTAAGCCAGAAGGAAAAACATAAATACAGTATACTAACGCATATATATGGAATTTAGAAAGATGCTAACAATAACCTGGTGTACGAGACAGCAAAAGAGACACTGATGTATAGAACAGTCTTATGGACTCTGTGGGAGAGGGAGAGGGTGGGAAGATTTGGGAGAATGACATTGAAACATGTAAAATATCATGTAAGAAACGAGTTGCCAGTCCAGGTTCGATGCACGATACTGGATGCTTGGGGCTGGTGCACTGGGACGACCCAGAGGGATGGTATGGGGAGGGAGGAGGGAGGAGGGTTCAGGATGGGGAACACATGTATACCTGTGGTGGATTCATTTTGATATTTGGCAAAACTAATACAATTATATAAAGTTTAAAAATAAAATAAAATTAAAAAAAAAAAAAAGAAAGTGTGGTCATCTGCTTAAAATCAGAACAGTTGCTTTTCCAAAAAGCAGATGATGAGCAAAGGTAAATCCTTTGGGGGTTTACAGAAACTTCCTAACTGTGGAAGGAAGTAGATCTAGTGTTTGGAAACATAGGCCTTGAAATCAAAATACCTTGGTGGCTTAGACAATAAAAAATTCACCTGCAATAAAGGAGACCCTGGGTTCATGGAGAGGGGAATGGCAACCCACTCCAGTATCCTTGCCTAGAGAATTCCATGGGCAGAGAAGCCTGGCGGGCTACAGTCCATGAGGTCGCAAAGAGTCGGACATGAATGAATGACAACACTTTCACTTTCTTTTCCCAGTAACTTAACAAACGTACAACCCAGGGCAAGACCCCCAACCTCTCTGAGCTTTAATGTCAGTGTCCTCATCTGCAAAATGATGGCAATAACCACTCCTTCACGTGGTTATTGTGTTCAGAAAATGAAGTGATGGTTATAAAGCTAATGGACCACAGTACGCGTTCATGAAATAATAGCTGTCATCACAAGCAGCTCATCTCACAGTAATCCTTGCCCATCTTTAGCAACAACAGAAAGTTACTGGGTTAGAAGAACATGAGGCAATAGGAGAAATAATGATACGCGTGGGACAGGGGTGATGAACCCAGAAAACCGGGGGTTTGATTAGTAATATCGGGCTCACCTGAGTTCAACTTGGGATTAGACATGTACACGCTGCTATATTTGCAATGGATAACCAACAAAGACTTACCGTATAGCACAGGGAGCTCTGCTCAGTGCTATATGGCAGCCTGGATGGGAGGGGGATTTGGGGCAGATGGATGCATGTATATGCATGCCTGAGTCCCTGCACTGTTCACCTGAAACTGCCACCACATTGTCAATCGACTATACCCCAATACAAAATGAAAAGTGTTTTTTTTTTTTAAGTACAAAGGAAATACTCTGTATTTTAAAATATGCAATCCTTTATTACATCTGTGAAGTGCCCTTTGCCATGTAACCCAACCTATTCATTCAAAGGTACAGGGATTTGGGGGCCATTATTCAGCCCACCACAGATGCTAAATGGCTTCCCTGAATCATAATAGAACCACCTAGATTGTCAACAGGGTGCAAGAGCCAAGAGAACTTGCCAGAAGAGCTGGCTTCAGGGACAGGACCCCAGACACTGAGAAGCACTGACAAGAACTCTTCAGAGTCCCCGACACAGGATTAGCAGATAAGAGAATCGGACAGAAATTCTAGAATGAGACAATAAGACAGAAACCAGCTCCTGGAAGGGGCACTGCATGGACACATAGTTCCTGGTACAAGGCACAAACCCAGTTAACTACCCACAAGGTCAAAGCAGCCTGGAGCAAGGCTGGCTAGATGTTGTGTTTTCTGGGCTCCTGAATTGGGGGTCCTTTAGCATTTTCTGAGAGTTGGGTGCCTTCCAGTGTCTTCAGCTGGAAAAAAATAAAATTGACTTGAAAGGAGAGAGCGAGCTAAGTCCTCACAGATCTCTTTCTGCAAGCTCAAAGCAGGAAATATGGCAGGAAGAGGGGGGAATAATTCACAGATAGCTTTATCTTAGCAATACTGCCCTTCTGCATACATTCAAGTACCAAGAGAGGAAAAATCCTCTAGTTAGTACATAGAGATGCCCATCTGCTTTCCTTGTCCTTGATTCCTATGTCTCCTTGATTTTTACAGCTAGACCAATTCCTTTTATCCTCTGGACCTGGTGAGATGTTAATTACACTATTATATGTTACAAAGCACTTCCCATGTGTTGCAGGGGTAAAGAATCTGCCTGCCAATGCAGGAGATGCGGGTTCAATCCCTGGGTTGGGAAGATCCTCTGGAGTAGGAAGTTGCAACCTGCTCCAATATTCTTGCCTGGAAAATTCCAAGGACAGAGGAGCCTTGTAGGCTACTCCACAGGGCTGTAAAGAGTCAGACATGACTGAACACATACATACACACACCACCACATACGTTACAAAGCTGAAAAACGTCAAGTCCATAATCCAACAGAAATATAAGGGGCAACAGAGCCCTCCATAGTGTATATTGCTTTGGTGTTGTTTTGGGTCACATCACTCAAGACCACAGCAGGTTGGTGGAGGAGGTGATGAAGAGAACCCCAGCCTACGTAGAAAAAGCCACAAAAGAGAAAGCCCGCATCCTAACACTGTCTCCCCTGTCACCGAAGACAGAAGGGGAACAGTTGTCTCAGCTTCCAGAAACATCGGGGCCTGTTCTTTTCCGTACTCTCCACTCCTACTCCATTCCTTATCCCTGAGACTACTTTTCCTTCTAGCTTCTCTCCTGTCCCCTAGACGGTTACTGACAGCTGATCCAAATGTGAGCACTGTCTCTGTTTCAATGTTTCTGTGACTATTTAACTAGATTATCCCCAAACAGGAGGACTACAGGTCAGAGGGGGATACCCTTCCAGCCTTGTAGGTCCTATATCCCAGAGGCCTTGGTATGGCTTTAGAACCCCAATGTAAGATGTACTTAGCAGTCATTACAGGTGGCAAATTGTCTCTAACTGCCCGAGTCCAAAAGCCCTTTCTGTGAATTTCCTCAGCTTGACAGCTACAAGAGGTGGAGTTGGGCAGAAATGAAGCCCCAAGTGCGGGAGTGCTGTGGGACCACTGAGCGAGGTTGGTGATGTTTTCATAATGGGTTCCGTAACAAATCTCTCTACCGTGCCCCTTCTCAAGAGGAAGTTGCTTGTGGTGGGTAGTCCTTGTCTCTCCCTGGATGCCAGATGCTCTGCTGAGCCCAAGATCCACCTCCAGCTCTGCCAGGACCTCTGTGTGACCTCTGGCGCATCACGTCATCTCTTTGGAATTCAGTGTCTTCGAAGGTAAACACAGGCATTTGGATTAGATAACTCTCCTAGTTCAATGAATTTACAAGTCTGCATTCTTACCTCCAATCCTCAACAAAATGATGGACCGATTAAGGGGCAGGAAAATATCCATAGGTGAAATTCACAGCTAAACACGCACACACAGACACTGTGGAAACACCCACCTCAATCCTGCCCTCTCCATCTTCTTTTCCAACACGGGCTCTCCGTTATTCTTATGAATTTGATAAAACGAAATGCTGCTGAGTGTCTAAAATACCCGTCCCCAACTAGACCGTAAGCTCCTTCAAGGCAATAGCAGGGTGATGATCCTTTTGTATCCCCACGGCACTCAGCGTGGTATAGGGTTGTGGTTCCCTAACTCATCACAAAGAAAGACGCAGATGCCAGGGCTCCATCCCAGACTGACTGAACTGGAGTCTCAACAAGGAAGAAACTGTACTTTATTAAAGCTCCCTGGGTGATCCTAATCACCGAATAAAGCCGGTGTTAGAAATGACTGCCCGAGCAGAGCTTCTTGCAGTAGTTACTCAATTGGGTGAAACCACAATGAAATCCAACCACCCAGGAGACCCGATCAGAAAAAGAAAAATATTGTGCTAAAAGTAAGGGACTTATCCAGGCCACAGGAGGAAAGCCTCATTTGAATGATTTCTGTCTTCCTTGTTATCAGGTTAGTTTTTTCTGCGATGGCTGGATTTGCCTTTCAGAATAATAATCATTATTTATGGAGTGTCAAGCACATTGAACGAAGAACCCAATGGTGCCAAATCTCTCCACCAGCTTTAAGGTACAAGGAAGGGGGCTTGGTTTTTAAAGGTACAAGACCAGCCTAGGGACAGAAGATAAAGCTACTTGAACCCTTGGGCAACAGAACTTTTATCATACTCGCATTGTAGATTCACGTCAGGTCCAGGATGCAAAGATGTGATGCTGAGGGGAGGATCAGAAGGAAGAGGAGAGGACAAGACAGAGAAAATTCTTAGGTTCCTTTTTCTTCCTTTTTTTTAAGGTTTGTTTTTTTTTTTTTTTTTTTTTTTTATGGACCATTTTTAAAGTCGTTCTTGAATTTGTTACATTATTATTTCTGTTTTATGTTTTGGTTTTCAGCCATGAGGCACCTGGGAATCTTAGCTCCTGACCAGGGATGGAACCCAAACCCCCTCACTGGAAGATGAAGTCTTAACCACTGGACAGCCAGGGAAGCCCCTGTTTCCTCTTTCTAATTGCCCTCTTTCTGAGCCAATACTGGAGAAGAGAGTCCTTGGCGCTTGGCCCTCGACCTGCCATTATGGATAATAGAGCCCTTGATCTGGACGAGGCTCACAGCTCTCGACACAGGCAAGAGATACAATATTGAAGCTACTTTCAGCCTTTTCTCTTTCCATGGCAGACATGTGATGGCTGCAAAAGACAAGGAAGGTGCGGCCGCCAGGTGCAGAGGCAGGGAGGAGGCCAGGAGGGCAGGGCGAGGCCTGGTGGTGATTAAGACATTCTCAATCAGGAGAGTGAAGCAGAAACGTCAGAGCAGCTCCCATCTGAATGGTCTGAAAGGCCACAGCAGCAGCTGACAGGGACTGGTTTGGTGGCAGAGGGAGGTTAGTGGGCCACAGATCAATTCCCAGCCGTCCAGGGTGGCATCTCAGGATGGCCTTCACCAGGGGAGGGGAGCAACTCTGAACCTCAGCAGGGTGGGAGAGCCAACAGCCCGGGTGCTCTTAACACACTCAGTAGTCCTCCAACTTGAGAGCACTTCAGAATCACCCGCGGATCTTGTTTAAAACTCAGATTCCTGGGCCATCAGGTGGTTTTGCCCTGCCAACTGTCGTGACCCAAAGCCCTGGAGTTCCTGTGGATGGAAGCTGGACTCTCCCTTCTGCTCTGTTTACATCCTAGAAAAGGGCACTGAGCCCACCTTTGGGGGCCCTAACAGGCATGCCCGCCAGGGCCAGATTGGTCCCTAACTAACGCTGGGTAGTGGACCCCTCTGCAGGGCATGTGGGTTGCAGTCAAGCTCCACCCACAGAAGCTCCGTTCTTGCACTGAAATGGTTGGCCAGGGACTTCCCTGGTGGTCCAGTGGCTAAGATTCTGTGCTCCCAATGCAGAGGGCACAGGTTCGATCCCTGGTCGGGGAACTAGGATCCCGAATGCCACAGGGTAGGACCTGAAAAGGAAAAAAAAAAAAAGACCTGAAATGATCGGGTGGCCTGGGCTGGCCCAGGGGGAAATTCAGGCCTGGGTACGTATCAGGAAGGCTGTCGATATCTGAGAACTCACTGAAAATGTGACCGGGATTGGATTACCCGCTCTGAGCCGGTCAGGTCAGATTTCCAGATGCAAGGAAGGTCTTCTAGGGACACAGCTTCACATCGCCTGCTCATCCTACAGTTCTGCTTCAGACCATCCCCCTGCCCTGCAAACAGAAAAAGAGTGTATGTGTCTGGCTGTGTATATCCAGGAGCAGAGGCATGTGCTAGGATATATGGCAGCTGCATGGATTCCCTGGATGTGCATGGGCAGGACTCTTGGAGATTACTGGAGTTTTTTATCTTCCCTTTTGTCAAGTTTAAAGACCTTTTTACTTCATAAGTATTGACTGAGCAGCTCCTCTGTATTAAGCACCATGGGAGACACAAAGGCCCTTGTACATATCAGAACTTATAGCCTGGCTACAGAATTTTCCCAGAACATAAGTATTTAATGAGAAATAGAGGAGAAATAATGTTCTTTGAAGTTTACACCTCTGATATAGCCATACGATCTATGGGATTTTGAGCTCTTTGAGAGTCAATGATTTCTATTATCTTGGTCCCCACAAACAACTCAGATGTCAGTAATGCTATTAAATGTTTTCTGATGAAAGGGATATTGAAAAGAATTTAAACATATTTGCTCTGCATATATGAACTTCATAAGATACTAATTTTTCAGTGATGTCTTTTGCATAATTTTTAATCTCTTTGAAAGCAACCTCAGTTTGCTTGCCTTTATAAGGCAAAATTCCCTTTAATGTTTAACGAAAAAAAATATTTTGCAAGATAGGGACACATTTCACTCCATTTCTTTCTAATCCATTTCCAATCAATTTCACTCCACTCACAGAGCCCAGATCACTCCCACACAGCCCTGTATTTACCCGCCCCCTATTACATGCCCAGTACTGTGCCTGGTGCTACGGTGTAAACCAAAGATGCATGATAAGTAATCGGAGAGCCAAGTTTATCACTGTTTGTTGTTTAGTTGCCAAGTCGTGCCTGACTCTTTTTCAGCTGCATGGGCTGTCCATGGGATTTTCAGGCGAGAATACTGGAGTGGGTTACATTTCCTTCTCCAGGGGATCTTTCCGAACCAGGAATTGAACCCGCAGCTCCTGCCACGTCTTCTGCATTGCAGTGAGTTCCTTACTGCTGAGCCGCCAGGGAAGCCTAAGTTTATCCTGCATAAAACTAATTGGAGAAGCACAGGAGACAAGTCTATAATGCCAATAACACAAACATAAGGCAAAGATCTTTCTCCCAAATCACAGTTTTTTTCAAACTAGAGTAATAAATAATCTCCTAAAAGGGAAACCTTTTCAGGGACTTTCCAATTTGACTTAAAATTTTTTATAATGTTACTTGAATATGTATAAACATAAAACTTGGGATAAATTTTTTAAATTTATAAAAACCAAAGCAAATTTATAACTTGCAACCCCTCAAAAGAATTCCTGAAAAATCAATAATAATTAAATTAGCATCAATTTAATGATACTGTTCTGCTATAACCAAATTAGCAGTGTTGGGTGAGAGAGCCTTGGGTCTGGTTCTTTATTGAATCTGCTTGGCTTTGTGGTTTGACTACTATAATACTAATTCAGAGAGGGCCTGCCTATGTAAGAGTGCTAGTCACAATTATATTCATGATGTCAAGGCTCTCTCTGCTTATTCAGAATAATCAGATTTCACACTTAACCAACATTCAGAAAACTAAGATCATGGCATCCGGTCCCATCACTTCATGGCAAATAGATGGGGAAACAGTGGAAACAGTGGCTGACTTTATTTTTTGGGGCTCCAAAATCACTGCAGATGTTGATTGCAGACACAAAATTAAAAGACGCTTATGCCTTGGAAGGAAAGTTATGACCAACCTAGACTGCATATTGAAAAGCAGAGACATTACTTTGCCAACAAAGGTCTGTCTCGTCAAGGCTATGGTTTTTCCAGTAGTCATGTATGGATGTGAGAGTTGGACTATAAATAAAGCTGAGTGCCAAAGAATTGATGCTTTTGAACCATGGTGTTGGAGAAGACTCTTGAGAGTCCCTTGGACTGCAAGGAGATCAACCAGTCCATCCTAAGGGAGATCAGTCCTGGGTGTTCATTGGAAGGACTGATGTAGAAGCTGAAACTCCAATACTTTGGCCACCTGATGCAAAGGGCTGACTCATTTGAAAAGACCCTGATGCAGGAGGAAAAGGGGATGACAGAGGATGAGATTGTTGGATGGCATCACCGACTCAATGGACATGAGCTTGGGTAATCAAGCTCATGAGTTGGGTAATCAAGCTCCAGGAGTTGGTGATGGACAGGGAGGCCTGGCGTGCTCTGGTTCATGGGGTCACAAAGAGTTAGACACAACTTAGCAACTGAACTGACTGACTGACCCTTAACCAAAACTTGCTGCACAAAGTTCTCAAATGCCTTACGATGGCGTGACTGATGCGTCATCTGATAACACTGAGAAGCTGTCTAATCCAGCTGAAGGTTAACATTGCGACACTGTTGAGTCTGCATTAAATTTAAGCTGATTATTGACCATATTAGAATAATTCTGTATTGTGGGCTGCCCAGGTGGGTTTGATCCCTGTGTTGGGAAGATCCCCTGGATTACCTGGAGTAGGAAATGGCAACCCACTCCAGTATTCTTGCCTGGGAAATTCCATGGACAGAAGAGCCTGGTGGGCTACAGTCCTTGGGGTCTCAAAGAGTCAGACATGACTGAGCACACACATTGTAAATTTACTACAATACTTACTTTTAATAACTATAGTACTCAACTCAGCTGAGTCATATAATGTATCTGCTTATACATGGTGATGGTTAATTTCATGTGTCAGCTTGACTGAGCTAAGGGATGTCCAGAGAGCTAGCAAGACATTATTTCTGGGTGTGTCTATGAGGATGTTCCCAGAAAAGATTAGCATTTGAATCAATACACTGAGTAAAAATGATCGTTCTCACCAATACAGGCAGGCCTCTTGCCATCCATTAAGAGCCTGAATAGACCAAAAAGGCAGATGAAGGGCGAATTTGCTCTCTGCTTGAGCTGGGACATCCACCCTTCTCCTGCCCTCTTGTATCATGCTGCTGACTCTCAGGCACTGGGACTCAGATTGGGACTTACACCATGAGCTCCCCTGGTTCTCAGGTGTGTGGGCTAAAACCATAGGACCAGTTTCCTTGGGCCTCCACCCTGCAGTTGGCAAGTCATGGGACTCCTCAGTCACCATCATCCATGGGGCCCTCCCCTCATAATAAATCTCTCAGTGTATCTGCCCACACGTGATTCTGCTTCTCAGGAGAAGCCTGGTTGATGCATACATGGAGCTGCCATGCGCAGGCGCAGTTCTCTGCCTGCACCACCTGAGCCAGGAGATGACTCAGGCCTCCCACCTTGCTTCTTTATTTGAAGCATCTACAGTCAAAGCTATGGTTTTTCCAGTAGTCATGTATGCATGCAAGAGTTGGACCATAAAGAAGGGTGAGCGCCAAAAAATTGATGCTTTCGAACTGTGGTGCTGGAGGAGATTCTTGAGTCCCTTGGACAGCAAGGAGATCCAACCAGCCCATCCTAAAGGAAATCAACCTTGAATGTTCATTGGAAGGACTGATACTGAAGCTGAAGCTCCAGTACTTTGGCCACCTGATGCGAAGAACTGACTCGCTAGAAAAGACCCTGATGCTGGAAAAGGATGAGGGCAGGAGAAGGGGGCAACAGAGGATGAGATGGCTGGATAGCATCACTGCCACAGCAGACATGAGTTTGAGCAAACTCCAGGAGATACAGTGAAGGACAGGGAGGGCTAGTGTGTTGCAGTCCATGGGGTCACAAAGAGATGCGCATGACTGAACAACAACAACACAGTGAAAAACCGACTGTGAAGAAGCCATAACCCCTGGGAAGGCAGAGGTGCACTAGTAACCCTCCATTATGACCTTCTCTGTCCCCTGTGGCCTCAGGCCAGCTGTACAAGGTGTGCTCATGAGAATTAGGTCAATGAAAAGAATGAACTAAATGTTGGAGGGGAAGGGATAAAGCTGAGTACTAAATATTGGGCTGGCCAAAAATCTTGTTCAGGTTTTTCTGTAACATCTTATGGAAAAACCCAAACGATTTTTTGGCCAAACCAATAAAGGGGACTTTACTGGGCTCCAAAGGGACAGCATCTTAAATGTTAATACCTCCACATAGGTGACCCTTGGGGTGCAAATTTAGCCCCTAACCTGGCTCCCAGGAGTAGAACTCCCATATCTCCCCTCAAAGCATCTCCTTTCATCAAACCTCCCCAGTGGGAATCTCCAATGACCCTTGAGAGAACCCAATCTCTGTGCATCAAAAGGGACCACGATGCCACCACCATCTCCTTTCCCCCACCCCTCCAGTACATTTCTCAGGGCTGAATCACCTAGCCTGGAGAGGGTCCTGGACTTCTCCTAGATTAGCCGACATCCACAGACCCCCAGATCCCACAAGCATCCAGTGGGCATGGTTTTGGGATGCCTGCTTTCCTTTGGGTCCAGAAGGACCTTATGGGTCAGATTGCCTTTGTGATCTCGCATCTGAATGGTTACAGGCATGACTGTTCTTTAGCTGTCGCACCTGTTGAAACAGGTCCACTCACACGCACACACAGAACAAACATTAATTCTCAGAGACAGTAGCTTCTACTTGTAGTTGCTGTTTAGTTGCTAAGTCGTGTCCAACTCTTTGAGACCCCATGGACCAGAGCCTAACAGGCTCCTCTATCCATGGGATTTTCCCAGCAAGAATACTGGAGTGGGTTGCCATTTCCTTCTCCAGGAGATCTTTCCGATCTAGGAATCGAACCCATGTCTCCTGCACTGGAAGGTGGATTCTTTACTGCTGAGCCACCAGGGAAGCCCCAGCTTCTACTAGGAAGGAAATATTTCCTGTTTAATAACCTCCAAGGTGCCATCTCCACCCACAAGATTAGAAAATCCTATTTTTTTTTTCTCCACCATGAATCCTCTTCAGGCTTACAGAATGGGAAACAGAGTATGTGTTCCTTACAGCTTTTCCCTCGGGTGCAACAGAAGCTTTTAATCGACAGTTCTGATGAGGACTCATCTAAATTCTCTGCCATCGCCTTGCCCTCTAGAGACTGGTCACTGAGGGACGGGAAGGCTGTGAGACTCACTTTCAGTTCCAAGTGTTACATGTTCTCACAACACAGAAACATCAGCATTTTCTAGAGATACCAAGGAGGCTTCATGGGTGAGGTGAGGGCTGGGTGGAACCTTGCAGGGTCGGTGGGCTCAGCACAGGTGGAGTGGAGATGAGCAGAAGGGCAGGTGGGCAGGGAAGTGGCAGCGAGAGGCACGGACTGGCAAAGGCCCAGAGCCTGGCCCACGCCAGAGTGTGTGGGAAATGGTATTGTTGTTATTGTCCAGCCACTGTCATGTCCGACTCTTTGCAACCCCATGGACTGCAGCATGCCAGGCTTCCCTGTCCTTCACTGTCTCCCAGAGAGATCTCCCACGCTCAAACTCAAGTCCTTCAAGTCAGTGATACCATCCAACCATCTCATCCTCTGTCGCTAGGCTGGTGCAGGTTATAGGGCTACTAAAGGACCAGACCGAGCTGGGCTTAGTCCAAAAGTCCTTGGAGAACCACTGGATTTCCTTGAGTAGAGAGAAGGGAACTTAGAAGTGAAGTGTGTTGGGGACAGATAAATCTGGCAGTGGTGGGCAGGATCTGGACTTGAATTTAAGAGTCACTGTAATAATCCAGGTGATGAAGTGTTATTGCTAGGCTTTAGTTCCATATGGAAAGCGCTGTATCACTTGTGATAAACCCAAAGTCCACGCAGGAGTTGTTCCTTTCTTCACCTAAACAGGCTGAATAATGTCTGGTTACCAGGAAGTGTCAATAACAGAGCCCAGGGAAGGATGATAAAGGTCCCTCCCTATATTCAGATAGATAGCACTCCTACATACATCTGGCTCAAAGAACCATGATCCTCTGTGTTCTTTCTTATGAAAATATGTCACCAGAATCTCTCAACACTTTCCCAATCTACTCCCAGTAGCTAGAACGACAGAAAGATGAGGGAAGAGGTTCCATCACTCCTAGAATCTCCAGGTGACAACACCTCTGATGGCGCTCACATTCTATGCCAGGACAACTCTCTATGGCCACAGTATTGTTGCATAAAAACAACCACAAAATCTCAGTGGAGTGCGTACACAGACCTTTCTTTCTGCTCCTGAGCAGATGCATTACTGGGCCATCCTGCAGGTCAGCTGAGGACTGGTTGGTTTAAGAGGGTCTTGGCTGATGCTTCAGCTCCATAGCCTCTCATCCTCCAGGAGGCTAGTCCAGGTGTGTTCACGTAAAGAAGCGGGAGTTGGAGACGGAGGAGAAAGCGGGCAAGTGTTTCGTACATCTGCACTTTCATCTGGTTTGTTCCTGCCCTGTTGGCCACAGCAAGCTCTGGGTCCCAGAATCAGAGTGCATGGAGGCTACACAGCTTCCCAGCAAAGGGCAGAGATACAGACAGAGCACTCACAGAGGCCAGTCATGCCATCAGTGTCACAAGAAAAAAGGCTGGAAGAGATTGGAATCAAGGGCAGGTGGAGATCTGGATTGAGGAAGGGAACCGCCACAGTAATGTTAGGAAGGAAATGACAAGGCTGGTCCTCAGGACACATGAGCCTTACGTGTCCGGAAGGCTGAGGAGTCTCAAACTGACCCCATGGCCCATTCTTGCCTTCTCTACACCTGTGAGCTGTAAGATCTTGGGTGAAGGTTGGCTATTTTGTCTTCACTACAGGCAATCACAAATACTTATGCTTTCCCTACCAACTGGATCCTTCTCTTCAGCATTCAGATCTGATCTGTTCACCTTGAATAAACTCTCCCTTGATTTCATGTGCCTCTCCAGCTACTGGCTGTCTTGAAATAGAAGGACTAGATGGGAAGCAAGGAATACTGGCGACCTTACATGGCAGTTCGCTTCAGATCAGCCTAGTAAGAAAACTTGGAAGCCGAAGGACTTCGTCAGGACCAGGCAGAGAGAGGCAAGGTGGGGTCTTGGTCTATCTATGCCATTGACAAAGGCTGCAGAGGTTAAAATTGTGTACTCTGTACATTTGACTCTGATGTCTGGCATAATCTGACACGCACAGGATGTCGGCAGCCTCCTCAACATTTAACAGAGAGATGAGAGATTCATTTCATGAGATTCCCAAGACTCTGCTTCCCCAGGGTGATTCCTGCTGAGAGGGCGATGCTGAGACCTTTTGGAAGGTGCTTTGTTTGCTGGTGAGGCAGAGGAACAACTTGAGAGGAGATGGGATAAGCAAAGGGTTTGGGGAACAGGACCAGAAGTGCCCAATGGGCAGGTGAGGAAACTGGGAGCTGAGAGACGGGCAGAACCTCTGGCGAGGACGGTGGGAGCAGGCTCAGCTCAGAGAAGCGAGGAGACCGAGGGGCCGTGTTCAGGAGACAACACTGGAGGTGATGGCCGGAGGGAACGCTAGCCAGGCCAGCAGGACAAGTGACCTCCAGCAGAGGTGGTCAGGAGCGAGAGCTGGCGTCTGTGAGTGCAACGGGCCAAAGGGCAAAGATGGCCTCAGGCTGGGGGGTTCAGGTCCGGTGGGCTGCCAGGGAGAGGGGGAATTCCAGGGCCTGCCAGGGAGGGTCAGTGAGGAGACGACTGACCAGAAAGCTCAAGTGGACGGTCAGGGCTCACATCACATCTGCCCTGTGGTGTATCTCATCTGAGCAGCACCGCTTCCTTCTAAGCCCTGCAGCTCACAGCAGGATTTCATCAAGGCTGTGAACTGGTGATATGCAGAGGGCGGAAGGAGGGACCCCAGAGATGAGGGGAGCAGGAGGGGACCCTGGGTTCAGAAGCATGCTCTCCAGAGATCTCTGACATCTTCTTTACCTTCCATTTGGAGACAGAGGAACCCTCTGGTTCCTTAAGAGAACTAAAGGCTCAGTTAGAATTTCCTCTCCTGGTGGGATGATTTGAGAGAATAGCAGTGAAACACGTATATGACCAGATGTGAAATAGATCACCAGTCCAAGCTGGATGCATGAAACGGGGCACTCAAAGCCGGTGCTCTGCGACAGCCCTGAGGGAGGGGACGGGAGGGAGGTGGGAGGGGTTTTCAGGATGGGGGACACATGTAATGTACACCCATGGCTGATTCATGTCAGTGTATGGCAAAAACCACTACAATATTGTAAAGTAATTAGCCTCCAATTAAAATACATTAATTTTTTTTTTTTTTTTTAAAGAATTTCCTCTCTTTCGTTGGTGAACATAAGACTCACCAGCCAGGGGCCACACCCCCCACCCCACCTCCACGGCTGGGAGTTTTCTGCTCCTCTTCCTCCAGGGGCAGAAATAATGAACGCGGATTCACAGGCTCACAGAGACGGATTTGCAAGGCAGCGGGCCAGTGACTTTAACCTTAGCATTGCTCAGCTCAAACCAATTGCGCTAAGGCGATAGATTACAATGTGCATATGAGCCCAATTCTCCGCGGCTCGTCGGCGGTGAGCATTTGTCTGATAGTTCCCGTCTCTTGAGAAGAGAGCGCCACCTTGTGGGGAAACACTGAAGTTCAGGATGTGCCGGCCCATTCTTTTCTATGAAAACTCGACTTCACCTACTTTCTGTTAGGTCTGTACCCTCCCGTTTCATTTCCAGAGTGCACTGAGATGTCGGGTTATAAGAAACAGTATATTAAGCTATTTCCAGGTTCAAAAGGTAACACGAAAGATGTACCTGGTCCCCGGAGGGTGCCTTTCAAGTGTAGTTTTTAAGACCTGTCACTTGTCTTCCTCAGTTTGGAACTGAGAATCCCATAGACAGAGGAGCCTGGCGGGTGACAATCCATAGGGTCGCACAGAGTCAGACACGACTGGAGCAATTTACCACACACACAGAAGTGGATTGAAGGCGAAAGGAGAAGGGGGCAGCAGTGGACGAGAGGGTTGGATAGTATTACCGACTCAATGGACAGGAGTTTGAGCAATCTCTGGGAGATGGTGAAGGACAGGGAAGCCTGGCGTGCTGCAGTCCATGGGGTCGCAAAGAGAGGGACACGACTTTGTGGCTGAACAACAGAAGTGGAAAATCTGCCTACCTGAAATTCTCCATTTAGCACATGTCTGTGAATTAAAGGTTTCCTACAAGCACCTCCACTAAAGTCTGGAAAAGCCTGTTGAGTTTTATCCAGCCCCTGAGTTGCTGTGAGCAGGCCAGTGGGGGGTCGGGAGGCAGCCGACCAGCTGGCAGGGAAAGAGGGGCTGGTCCTAATTTGCAGAATCTGCTCTCTTCCATGCTGCCAAATACTTCTGTGATGGCTGATCTCAAGGTTCAGACCGACAGAGGAGATGCAAACCGTGAGCTCCAGCAGGGGGCGCAAGCCGGCTCCAGCACACCACCAGCTCCTGGACTCGTGTCTCACTGCTCATCTCTGGAGTCCCGCTCACTTCTCCAAGTGAGCTCCAAGGTAATTATCAAAAGGGACAGACGGGCTGATGCAAAAAGACCAGATTTGGGGACCCAAAGATCTGCATAAGTGCCGGGCAATGCCAGAAGCGAGTTGGAAAGCAAAGAATTTTTTTTTTTTTTTCCATCCTTTGTCAAAGACACAGAATTCTGGTGACAGGGTCTGGGATGCTGTGTCCCAGAAGAGTTGATTTTCACCAGAGCAATAACCCGTGGAGATGCTTCAGACAGTGCCTAACATTCAGGAAGGGCTCAATAAGTTGTCCTTTCTGATGTTCAAATTGCAACTTTTGGAACTTCCCTGGTAGTCCGGTGGCTAATGCTGTGTTCCCAATGCAGGGGTCCTGGGTTCAATCCCTGGTCAGAGAACTAAACTTCACGGGCTGCAACTAAAGTATACATATATACATATATATTAAATCCCACATGCTGCAACTAAGAAACGGCACAACCAAATAAGCATAAATATATATATAGAGAGAATATATAGAGAGAATATAAATATATATATATATATTTTAAAGATGGCAACTTTCTGGAATGTCCCAATAGGCCACATATCTTAATTTCTTATTTTCCTCAATTGAGCTTCAAGGGAAATCATTGTATCTTTTTCCTCCTCCAACAGATATATCCTTGCCATTTCTCGAAGGCCCTATTTATTTTCACTTGAAAAAGGGCCAAAAATGAGATTGGCAACCACTCCTTCAGTCAGCCAACTCTCCTGGGGAAATAGCATCTATGGAGCACCTAATATATGCCATCTGATCAATATCAGGTCTCATTTCTTTCTCACAGCCATTCTGTAAAGGGGGTGCTATCATATTCCTTTACAAATAAGGAAACTGGAGTCTGAGATGTTATGAGAGTTTTCCAGGACCATTTAATGGGATGATGACAGAAACAAAGGGATTCAAATTGGGATCTTCTGGGCTCAGAGCACATCACCCTCTCCATGCCTCCATATTGCCCTCAAATAAGAGAAGGCAGAGCTCAAAGAAAGCAATTTCATCCGGCAAACCCCATTTTTCATATCACATCACAGTCCATGTGAACAGGACCCTGGATTTGTGCAGTGCACACTCTGTGCACACTACCATGGCTGTATATGTATTTCTCTTCCCTCTTCTTTTTCACTTGTACCATGGGGCCATCTTCTCTTCCCCAGGTTACACCAAAGTGGAAATGAAAGGCCAAAGAAATCACTGACTTCCACTTAAATAAGAGATAAATATTTCCTCCTCAGAGGCCTAGGAGGGGGAGAGAATAGATGGTGGCCACTGAACAGGAGTGGAGGGCGGCCAGGACTCTGGAGGGATGAGGAGCACTCCAAGCAGAAGAAAGACCCTTCTATGAGAGAGGTCCAGAGGGGAGGACGAGCTGCCCCAAGTGGAAAGGCTTCTCCAAGATCACCTGAATGACATCCTGACATAGGTAAGTCCCTCTGATCTGCAGGTGGAGAGCTGGGCTGAGGGAGCCCTTCTGTGGGGCAGAAAGGGATAACTGGGTCCCTGACCAAGGGGTGCCTGAGCAGAATCAGAGGCGGGGTATCCCCGTGAGCAGGGGCAGCATGGAGCCCCCAGCGACCTCACAAGAACTGCAAACCCCACCATGTGGGCAGGAGACTCACTGTATGGATGGTATAACTGATGCTGGGGATAAAACTATCATCTTAAACAGCTGCCACCACCCCTCTTCAGGAAGAAACTCCTTGTCTGGGAGAGGAAGCTGGTGAGGACTCGGGCTGCATATTGAGCCCGTGAGAGTGGGGGATATAGGGGGTACACGAGCGTCCAAGGAGGGGAGCCAGGGCTGTCTGCTGGGCGGGGGAGGTGGATGGGGTGTGGGGGAATGGAGGGGAGGAGGGGAGATGGTGAGAAGTCATAAGATGGTAGGAGGCTGTGCAGAGAGGTGAGACGCCCCCTCTCTGCAAGCGCCCAACTCTAGGAACCATTCAACCAGGCTCAGTGGGGCTTTCTGGTCACTGGAGCCGTGGCTGTGGTCATATGTGGGCACCTGAGCTGAGGGCAGGGATACATCCAAAGACTTGGGGGCCTGGAGGCTGCAGTGACCCCAACCGACTACATCATCCCGTCTCCCTCCTGGAATTTGAAGAATTGGGAGATTCCAGCCAAGGGCTGTGGTGTGACACTGGGAAGCCCCAGCAGGCCCCTGCTTCGCAGAGGGTTCCATGACAAAGGGAGAAATGTAACTTCCACGTGGGAGGTTCCGAGAGCACGTCCTGGAGCAAGCGTTGACTTAGCATGTGAGCTTCCTTAGGCTACCCACTCCAGTATTCCTGCGAGAAGCCCATGGACAGAGGAGCCTGGCGGGCTACAGTCCGTGGGGTCGCCAAAAGTCGGACATGACTGAGTGACTAACACACACTTCGGGACACACTCTCAGAGGCCCTTCTCCCCACCTCACCAACTGGGTGCCACCCCACCTCTTTCCTGTGGAGATCGGCAGAGAAAGGGAGAGGAAGGCAGCTTTCTCCCTGGTTCTTCAGAAAGTATGGAAGTGCTCAGGGAGAAACGGGGGTGAACAGTAGAGATTATTCTCACACTAAAAGGAAGCCTGGTTGGGTATGTTTGCCTTTAATCAAATGACAAGCTAGAGGGCTGTTTATCTTACCGCTTACAAATGATTGGGGAAATATTTAAATTTTAAAGACTCAGGGATTGAGAATTTACTCCCATGCTGTTGGAATAATTTGACTATTTTGGCAATGTCTACATATAAGCACTTTAAGACACTTGTCCGCCTGAGACTAATATATTCACTGTGGTATAACTAGCACTGGATCCATTAACTCGGAAATGCAACTCCAACCAGTTGGCTGATGGCAAGGTTAGCCCATGGTTGGCACACTCCACACATTTGTGGAGGGAGGGAGTCCCTATGAACTGAGATTGACAGCGATCATGAACTTGGAAGAAAAGTCAAGGGTTTTGAAGGCAGAGGGCACTGTCCCACAGGAGACAGAAGATGGCGCTTGAACAGAGAACTCCTCTGCTTGGCTGAAACTGCTGAAGCTGGAATAAGGGGCTCAGATCCAAGCATCCACAAGGCGCCCAAACCTTCCCAGCCAGCACAATGGTCTTCTTTGGGTCTCTTGTTTGCTTTCCTTTGATTCTGCCCTTCAAAGGAAATAGGGTGTGTTGATGTTCTGGATAAAGAATGTGCCTTCTGGGTGATCTAATTCATCCTGCAGTAGAATGAAAAGGAAATGAAGGGACAGAAAGAAGCAAGGCTCGTGGAATATATCAGTAGAGTGAAAACCTGTGAGTTTGTTACACTGCTCTGTGCACATGGACAGGTCCTGCGGCTGTGCTTCAGCCCCTAAACCAGGGACAACAAAACAACTGGTGTGAAGAATAAATGTTACATGAGATCTGGATGAGGGGTGAAACAAGAGGGCCTGATGTGCTTGACACAGAAAAGAACTAATACACACCCTATCTCATTTAATCCTCACACCAGCCCAAAGGTAATGGTATGTAAGCAAATAAAAGCAAAACATACCAAAACAGGCTCACAAAGAAAACAGGCTTCACACCACTGAGAAGCATTAGGCTCAAGACTTGGGGGTCTCCTAATGCCAGAGTCCCTTCTCTTTCCACTGACTCCCAAAGCAACAAGCACTCTGAAAATTACAAAGAGCACTGGAAGTCCCCTGTCTATTGACCAGAGGCCAAAGATGCTTACTCCTGAAAATCACCAGCTTAATAGAGGTCTCAGATCTTCAGAAGATGCAGTATAGATGAGATGTTTTCAGCTAGCTACTTCTACTGGTCTACCAGGCTATACTTTTCCAGTTTAGCGATGGACAGGGTGAGTCACGGGATTTTGTTTTTAAGAAGGTTAAATTTCCACAACTAAGTAGCTGTGGTATGTCGGACTAAGGGAGCTGTTTTGCCCAAGAAAGCTGGTTACTGGGGCCATGCAAGTTGATACATGCCTCTGAGTCCAGAAGCTTGAAGTAGACAGGTGCCCGAAAGGCAGGTATTAGATTCTGCCCATCTCCCCACCCCCACCCTCCTACCCACTACCTCCCCACCTCAACCCTGTTCTCATTTTATTCGACTTAATTGGTCTTTAGTCAGCATCTGTGTTGATACAGAAATGCAGACTCTCTGTAGCTTTGACGACAGTCAGCCATTCAACCTTCTCTCCAAATGCCTGTGGTCTCTGCATTTGCTGAGTGGGTCACCTTCATCTAAATGTGTGGGTCTCTGTATGTTTAATGAACACAGGTGTTAGGGTTCCCTTAGAGTCAAACGTTTGGGTCATAAACCATTGAGGACATCCACGCAGTTGGTTTTTCACTCAGATATTTGACACTGTGTAAAGACTGCTTCCCAGGTGGCGCTAGTGGTAAAGAACTGCTGCTGCTGCTAAGTCGCGTCAGTCGTGTCCGACTCTGTGTGACCCCAGAGACGGCAGCTCACCAGGCTCCCCCGTCCCTGGGATTCTCCAGGCAAGAACACTGCAGTGGGTTGCCATTTCCTTCTCCAATGCATGAAAGGGAAAAGTGAAAGTGAAGTCATTCAGTCGTGTCTGACTCTTAGCGACCCTATGGACTGCAGCCCACCAAGCTCCTCTATCCATGGGATTTTCCAGGCAAGAGTACTGGAGTGGGGTGCCATTGCCTTCTCCGGGGTAAAGAACTAGGAGATGTGAAAAACATGGGTTTGATCTCTGGGTCAGGAAGATCCCCTGGAGGAGGAAATGGCAACCCACTCCAGTGTTCTTACCATGGACAGAGGAGCCTGGCGGGCTATAATCCATAGGGTCACACAGAGCTGGACATGACTGAAGTGACTTAGCATGCGCACACAAAGACATTTAAGCATATTCCAGTCTTCTTAAGACTGGAAGTGTAAGCAAAGACCTGCTCCACTCAAAACTGCTAGAAAGTTCCTCAAAAAGTAAAACATAGAATTACCATTTAAACCAGCAATTCCATAGCTAGGTATACACCCCCAAAGAACTGAACACTGGAATTCAAACAAATACTTGTACGCAAATGTTCATAGCAGAACTGTTCACAGTCCAGTGCTCACCAGCAAAGGAACGGATGAAGAAAATACGGTGTCTCCACACAATGGATAATGATTTGGCCTTGAAAAGGAATGACGTGCTGATACGTGCTTACAACACAGATGAGGTTTGAACACATGCTAAGTGACAGAAGCCAGACACAGAAGGCCATATATTCTAGGGTTCTATTTGTATGAAATATCCAAAATAGGCAAATCTATAGAGACAGAAAGCCAGTCAGTGGTTGCCAGGGGCTGGGGGTGCTGGAGAATGGGGAGTGACTGCCTAATGAGTACAGGGTGTCATTTGGGGTTGGGGGAAATGTTCTAGGACCAAAGACAGGTGATGGCTGCCCAACACTGTGAATATACTAAAAGGCACTAAACTGTACATATTAAAAAGGTTACTTCTGTGCTACGTATGTCTTGCCTTACTTTTTCTTCTAAGTGCTGGGAGCATGGAGTAGGGAGCAGAGAATAAATGGATGGATGGAAGGCATGAGAGAAAACAGCACCATGGTGAGAGAAGCCAGAGACCAAGATACAGGTGACAGCAACTTTGCTACGAGCTGTGTGATGGTGGGCAAGTCACCCACCCGCTCAGGGCCTCCCTTCTCTCCTCTGTGAGAAGGAAGAGGCTCGGGACAGCCAGTTCTGAGGACACGCTGTGTCTGTGTTGATGTCAGTTAGGGTTGCAAATACACTTGTTAATTTCATGGATATACACATTCTTCTCTAAGGACCTTCTCCTAGATGCATTCTGTTGTTGTTTTTTAAATATACCCTTCTAATCATTTTTTAATTTTGTTTGTTTCATCACTGCTGGATGCGGACTTTCTCTAGTTGTAGCCCCACCCCCACCCCACTACTCTCTAGGGCTTCAGTAGCTGTGGCTCATGAGTTTCGTTGCCCCACAGTGGGTGGGATAGTCCTGGACCAGGGATCAAACACATGTCCCTTACATTGGCAGGTGGATTCTTAACCACTGGACCACGGGGGAAGTCCCATCCTGGTTTTTAAATCAGTTCACTCATTCAACCTTCACCAACTTCCAAGAGAAAACTCAGAGAATCCAGAAGAACCTGCTGTGCTGATTTAAAAAAAAAAAAATTCTGTGTTGAACAGGGGGATGTGAAAGGCAGAGTAGGGCCTGCAGTTAGTGAATACAGGGAACAGATGACATTAATGCTTCTGGCCAAGGCTGTTAAAGAAATATACACTTTCACTTCACCACCCTGCAAAGTTAAAACTACCCACTATGTGTGATTCACTATGACACTGCATGTAATCCTGAGGCCATCTACTCCAAGGGAAGATCTGATTTGTAGCCAGGGGAGCATCATGGCTGAGGACACTGGCCGTAATGAAGCCGGTGCCCCACCCCTGCTGGGTGCACCCAAGGTGAAAGCCATGCTGCCAAGGAGGCTGCAGGGCTGTCTTCTCCATGACCACAGTCCAGATGGGAAGGGCTACAGGCACTGGAGGCCCTGCAGGACACAACCCAGGGGGCTGTGATCAGCAGGACATCCAGGGCTGTGGTGTGACACTCTGCTCCACCTTCCAGAGAACAAAGCACCAGTCTCCCCTCTTTTGGGCCACCCATTAAGGGAGGGCCCCAGCTCCCCTGAGCAGTGCTGGCACCAGCAAGCCAGCAGGGCAGGGCAGGCCACAGTTGGATGGGAGGCTCCCCTGGAAAGATGAACCTGCTCCAGGGTGTTACCCACTCTTGGCTGCCAAGAGAGCACTAGCCCTGGGAGCTCCGTGCACAGGGAAGAGAAATGCACAGACTCATTCATCTAGGTGTGTTCCCCTGGACCAGTGGTCCCCTACCTTTTAGCACCAGGAATGGGTTTCATAGAAGACAATTTTTCCATGGACCAGGGTGTGTGGGGAGGAGGGCGGGGGGAGGGGTGATTTCCAGATGATTCAACTATATTACATCTATCGTGTACTTTATTATTATTACATCAGCTCCATGTCAGATCAACAGACACTAGATCCCAGAGGTTGGGGACCCCTGCCCTAGACCCTGTACCTTCTGATGCTGCCTACACAGGCTTTGCCTTGACCAAAGAACTCTCCTATAAGGCAGAAACCCAAGCACAGTCACCTGGGGTTCACAGTACATTCAGTCTTCTCAGTATGCCAACTCTTATACTGGCAAAAATGATCCGTAGGTGTCCACTTCACAATCAAACACTTATCAGTATGAGCTGTGTTAGCACACTTCTGCTCAGTGCAGCGAGAGGTTCATAATAAACAGAAGGCCAGTTCTCTGCCTTAGGGACTTTAATTTGTTCACTCATTGATTCACTCCATTTTTGAGCCATTCATCAAGTTTCAGGCACTAATTCCATCTTCAAAGTCAATGGAGAGGAAAACTGCTCACATATAAAACAGCTAGAGAATAATCCCAGACAGACATAGAAAGTGAGAATTTTAGTCGCTCAGTTGTGTCCAACTCTTTTCAACCCCATGGACAGTAGCCTGCCAGACTCCTCTGTCCATGAAATTCTCCAGGCAAGGATACTGGAGTGGGTAGCCATTCCCTTCTCCAGGGGATCTTCCCAACCCAAGGGTTGAATGCAGGTCTCCTGCATTGCAGGCAGATTCTTTACTGCCTGAGCCATTAGCTGCTACTGCTGCTAAGTCACTTCAGTCGTCTGACTCTGTGCAACCCCATAGACGGCAGCCCACCAGACTCCCCCATCCCTGGGATTCTCCAGGCAAGAACACTGGAGTGGGCTGCCACTTCCTTCTCCAATGCAGCAAAGTGAAAAGTGAAAGTGAAGTCACTCAGTTGTGTCCAACCCACCTGAGCCACTAGGGAAGCCCCCAAATAGACATAGCATGGAGGCAAATCATGACAACTGCTGACACTCAGTATAAGTTTAGCCATTCAAGTTTATCTTTATATATGCATCCTTATATATTCAAGTTTATCCTTATATATGCATCTACTTTCAAGCTAGAAAGAGTCCAAGTCACCACTGGGTCCAATGGCATGGTACCCTACCCAGGGACTGACAATTCCAGGATCTCCTGGACAGCTTATTAAATGTACAGATTCCTCAGGCCCATCAGAGCTGCAAGGATGTGGAGAAGCTGGGGCTCTAAGGCACTATTGGTGGGAACGTAAAACAGCGCAGCTGCAGGAGAAAACACTTTGACGGTTCCTCAAAAAATTAAAATTACCATGTGATCCAGCAATTTCACTTCTGTGTATGTCAAAAAAAGCTGAAAGTAGGGTCTCAGAGAGATGTATGTACTCCCAAGTTCATAGCCGCACTATTTACAATAGTCAAAAGGTAGAGGACTTCCCTGGTAGCAGAGTGGATGGAATCTGCCTGCCAAAGCAGGGGACACGAGTTCGATCCCTGGTCTGGGAAGATTCCACGCGATGAGGGGCAACTAAGCCAGTCCAAGGCTTACCTTGGACACCTAGAGCCCAAGCTCCAGAGCCCTCAAGCCGCAACCACTGAGCCCATGTGCCACAACCACTGCCTGCGTGCTGAGAGCCCAAGCTCCACAACAAGAGAAGACGCCACAATGAGAAGTCTGAACACTGCAATTAGAGAGTAGCTCCCACTTGCCACAACTCGAGAAAGCCCATGCAAACCCAGTGCAATGAGAACCCAGCGCAGCCAAAACTAAATAAAAGGTAGAAGCAACCCCAATCCCCACCAACAGATGAAAGAATAAACAAATGTGGTCTATACATAGAGCAGAATGCTGTTCATCCTGAAAGAGGAAGGAAATTCTGACACCTGCTTCATGATAAACCTTGAAGAGCTTATGCTAAGTGAAATAGGCCCAGCATAGACAGACAAATGCCATATGATTCCAGCTATTATGAGAGTAGTCAGAGTCACAGACACAGGTGGTTTCCAGGTGCTGGGGTGGGGGGGGGGACAGAATGAGGAGCTGTTGTTTAATAGATACAGGGTTTCAGTTTTCCAAGATGAAAAAGTTCTGGTGATTGGTTGCACAACAATTTGAATATACTTACCATGACTGCACTGAATTAGTAAAAATAGTCCAAATGGTAAAATGTGTGTCATGCATTTCACCCCAATCTTTAAACACACAGGTTCCTGGGCCCTGGGCCCAAAGATTCAGACTCGGCCATCTGGAGGACTCTGGAATCTGTGTTTCTAAGGCTTCCTGGGAGTTGCTGACTTGTGGCCAGTTTGGATACCTCCAATCCAAGTTCTTATTTTAGAGATGAGGAAACTGAAGTCCGGGGAAGTAAAGTGATTTGCCAAAGGTCACTCGGCTCCCTGGTGATGCCTTAGGACAAGCCCAGACTGGCACTGCCTAACCCTGGCTGGACATCTGAGTCACTCACCGGGCCCCAACCCAGACCCACTGAACGAGGATGTCTGGGGGAAGCGGCCTGAGCAACCAGAATTTGTAAACGCTCCATCAGTTCTTAAAATTTTGACGTGTGGCCAGAATTGAAGATGCCTGACCCAGTCTTCTGGTCTTTTTCACTCTCACAGGCTGGACACCAGACGTTGGCTGGAAAGTGGGGACCATGTGTCTGCTGTTTGAGAGGGCTGCTACCGGCAGAACTTTCAGCCAAACTTGGTGGTTTAGCAACGGAAGTTTCTCTCTGTTGCGTGTTTTGCATGTTTCGGGGTCTAGTACATTGACTCTCTCTTCTCAGTGCAGAGGAGAACACAGCCCCCTGGAAAAAACACGTTGAAGAAAAGGCAAAGTGTAACCACGGTGCTTCACTTCACTAGTCAGGGATGCAAAACAAAGTCATGTTTCTTATGAAGTCTCAAGCCCCCAACTGCCCTAGTAAGAAATCAATACCCACTTCCAGAATTTCCTTCCAAAAACCACTCCAAAAAACCCCAGGCTTGCGTATGCAAACCAAAGGGTAGCCCCTCCTACACTCAGCACAGAGTGACAAGACATACACCCTTCCCGCTTCAAGCAGGTCCAGTTCCAAAGGGCCATGAGTCTAAAATGAAGAAGCCACCTCTGGATTCACTGCCACCAATAGGACTGTGACTCAACCACGAAGAGCTTTAACACCACTTGTGGATGACATGTGTCCTTTGGGGCAGTCTTCTACAGAAGAAGTCATCAAAAAGATAAGAGATAATGAGTGCTGGGAGCCTGTGAAGAAAAGAGAACCTTTGTGCACCTCTGGTGGGAAAGTGAATGGTGCAGCCACCATGGAAAACAGTATGGAGGTTCCTCAGAAAAATTAAACACAGAACTACCATACAATCCAGCAATCTCATTTCTGGGTATACATCCAAAGGACGTTAAAACAGGATCTCAAAGAGGCATCTGTACCCCCCTGTTCACTGCAGCATTATGTACAATAATCAGTACATGGACACAACCCAAATGTCCATCAACAGATGAACAGATAAAGAAGATGTGGTGTACACACACAACGGAATAGTATTCGGCCATGGAAGCAAAGAAATCCTGCTGCTTGCTACAACTTGGGTGAAACTTGAAGGCATTATGCTAAATGAAATAAGTCCAGCAGAGAAAGACAAATGCTATATGATCTCCTTTACATGTGGGATCTAAAAATGCTGAACTCAGAGAAACAGAGAGTGGAATGGTGGTTACCAGGGGCTGGACATGGGGAAAATAGGGAGGTATTGATCAAAAAATACAGACTTCCAGTTATAAAAGTAACAAATTCTGGGGATCTAATACCTAGCATAATGATTATAGTTAATGATACTATAAGATACATCGGATATTGCTGAGAGAGTAGATTTAAATGTTCTCATGACTAAAAAGAAATATTAATTTTGGGGGATGAAAGTATTAGGTAATACTAACATGGTAATTATTTTGCAATATTTAAGTGTATCAAAAGAATACGTTGTGCACTTTACCTTTTTTTTTTTTTTTTTTAACTTTGAAAGGAACAAGATTTATTATTTACAGGTCCTGGAAATTACACAGGATGCCTGGGGGCCACACAGCAAGGTTGCAGGTAGAGAGAAGGTGTCATTGTACACATTAAACTTATACGATGTTATATGTCAATTACATCTTAATAAAGCTAGAAAATAAATACATAGGCCAATATTACCCACACCAAACACCTGTTGAGACAGGTAACCTACTCCCCTCCACCACCATGATCTCTGCAAGTATCCTAAGAAAATTCTCAGCATCTGTGGTCTTCAGGCCAGTGTGTCTGCAGTCAGCCCCTCAAATTCAATCTGTGATGTGAAGCAGATTGAGCAGGCCTTAAACCTACGGGCCACATGTGGCTTGTGATGGTTCAGCAGCAGCATTTTTTACCACCTATTGGCTTTAAGGTCCTGAACAAACTCCTAGCTCTCAACAAACTCCTAGCTCTCATCTGAACCAACGTTAAGCCACGACTTCCGACAATGGTACTCCTCCTTTCATCACAGCAGTAAGTGTCTTTGATTCCATCAGTCACTCTTCTTGCTCTCCTTTGACTTGGCAAATACCTCATGTGTTGCTTGATCTATGCTTTGTCCTTCTAACCATCCCTACTGTCTAGAAATAATTCACTCTACATACACAAAACACACTAAACAGAAAAACAGCATGGCTGCTATGCAAGGCCCTCGTCTGATCACCTCTCCTGCTACCTGTTGGGGGCAGGCAGAGCTGGTGCACTTCAGTTCTGAAGCAGGGTTCTGCAGGTTGGAGGTTTCTCTGGAGGTGGAGAAGCATCTATGCTCTTCTCAGTCCCCCAACATCCTCATTCTCCTTCCTTGATGCCTCTGCTCCTAAAACATGTCATCACCTCCAATACAATGGGCCTGGCGCCCAGAACAGGCCCATTCACCCCAGGAGTCACCAGGGGATGCTGTGAAGGCTACAATCCACAGGAAGAAAGGCAGCCCTAGGCACAGCACTCCCTGCAGCTGAGTACTATGGAGGGGTCCCCCAGCCCCCAGCCCCACACCCAGCATCCCACGGAAGGAGCGTAGGAACTTGGACTTCAAATGTTACAGATCCAATAACCCACTCTTGCCATCTATGCATGTAGGAAGATACACACACATGTACACACGGTTGTTTCTTTCCCCAAAGTCACATTCACGGCTTCGTAAGAGTTAAACCTAGAGGAGTTCCTAAAAAGGCCAAATACTGTAACCTCTCTGAGCCCTAGGCTAGACTCCCTAAATCCTATGTGAGCTTCCTCTCAGAGATGTCTGTTATTCTTCTTGCCATCTAACCTGCTGGGCAACTGAGTTTGTAACTTATAACAACATTGAATTTCCTAAAGAGGGGATTAGGGTCTCAAACCAGTCCCTCCTTAGTAGACACCTGTGCTGCATATGTAAATATGCCCAGGGGTTCACTGGTGGCTCAGTGGTTAAGAATCTACCTGGCAATGCAGGAGACATGGGTTTGATCTCTGATCTAGGAAGATCCCACATGTCCTGGAGCAACTAGGCCTGTGCACCACAATTACTGAGCCTGTTTTCTAGAGCCCTGAAGCTACTGCAATGAGAAGCCTTCACACCGCAACTGGAGAGTAGCCCCTGCTCACCAAAACCAGAGAAAAAGCCCGTGTAGCAAGAAAGACCCAAAGCAGCCAAAAATAAAATAAATAAATAAAATTTAAATATATATATATATATATATATATATATATATATATATATATATACACACACACCCAAACTCTCCCCATTACAATAACCTTACTCTGCACAGGTATTGCTGAAGAACCATTCCATTAACTTTCCTATCACAAGACAAAAGAAAGTCTTTTGAGACTTTAAAGTGATATAAAGAGATATAAAAACAATTGGAAAGGAAGAGGAAAACATCACCATTTACAAATTCTATGATGATATACCAGACAACCCCCAAAAAGCCGACAGAGAAACTATCTCAAAACAATAAGAATATTTAGTAATGTAGCAGGCTCCAGAACTAATAAACAATAAACCTCTGAAGATAAAATGGGGAAAACAGGCACCATTTACAATAGGAACTAGAAAGAAAAAAGATAAAATTAACCAAAAATCTCAAAACCTATAGGGAAAAAAACCTTGAAAACAGTTCTGAAAGGAAACAAAAGAGGATCCGAACAAAGAGAAAGGAATACTGTGCTGTGATATGTCAACATTCTGTAAAGGAATTCATAAGCTTAATATATCAACATAAATACCAACAAACTTTTTTTTCTGGAGTAAGACAAGATGATTCTAATGTTCTCAGAGAAAATTCTGGAAAAGGTAATGAGTAGTATTTATATTTGGAGAAGGCAATGGCACCCCACTCCAGCACTCTTGCCTGGAAAATCCCATGGACGGAGGAGCCTGGTGGGCTGCAGTCCATGGGGTCGCTAGGAGTCGGACATGACTGAGAGATTCACTTTCACTCTTCACTTTCATGCATTGGAGAAGGAAATGGCAACCCACTCCAGTGTTCTTGCCTGGAGCATCCCAGGGACGGGGGAGCCTGGTGGGCGGCCGTCTCTGGGGTCGCACAGAGTCAGACACAACTGAAGTGACTTAGCAGCAGCAGCAGTATTTATATTAGTATTATTAATTATCACAGTAGTATTATTAAACTTCAAAATTTTAATTTAGTAGTACTAGTGAATAAATAAGCAGAAAGACTAGTGAAATGGTAGAAAATCTAGAAATAGTCTGGAGAATACCCAGAAATAGTCTTCCTTCCAATGAAGGAATTTGGTATATAAGAGCGCTGGAAAATCTGTGGGGAAAACATGGACTTTTTGAATAAAGGTGTTATTACAACCTGGTAGGCCATCTGGAAACAATTTGTAAACCATACCTTCTGCCAAAAGCCAAAAAAATTTTTAAGTGGGTCAAGATTTAAATGTGATGACAAAAAAAAAAAGAAAAAAACATCAAAAAACATGAGAGAAATCTTTCACAACCTTAGAATGGTTAAAGCATTTCTAAAATGATTCAAAATCCAGATGAGAAAAAAAGGTTAAAATTGTTTACTTCATAAAAATTGAAACTTCTGCATGGATAAAAACAAACAGCCAAATGAACCATTATAAAACCAAAGACCAGTGACAAATAAAAAAATATTTTCAGTTCCCATTCCACAGATAAAAAAGGCTCTTACAAAATGACAGGTAAAAAGATCAATGGTCCAAAGTTACATGGGTGAAGAATAGCCCATAAAAAGGAAATACAAATGTTCTACCTCACTCATAATAAAAGATGTAAATGAAAGACACTGAAATACCATTTTCTTAATTAACAAATGGACAAGAATCCTAAAGTTTAATAAGGCAGAAGACTGTAGAGGAAGCAGGATCTCTCACTTATGGCTGGTAGAGGTGTAAATTGATACAATCTGTTTGGAAGTAATTTGGTAATATTTCTTAAAGCACAAAAGTATGTTCCCTTTGATCCAACAATTCTACTGTCAGGGATTTATCCCTGAAAAGTTGGATCCCTTTGATCCAACAATCCTACTTTCAGGGATTTATCTCATTCTTTAACACATGCAAAATGAACCTGTGTACAAAATTATTGACTGAAACGTTGTAGGCAACAGTGAAAGATTAAAATCAACTTAGATTGGAATCAATTTTAATCAACATCTAAGTTGATTAAATAAGTTAAATGCAGGAAACGCAGGTTCGATCCCTCAGTTGGGAAGATCCCCTGGAGGAGGAGATGGCAACCCACTCCAGTATTTTTGCCTGGGAAATCCCATGGACAGAGGAGCCTGGTGGGCTACTGTCCATGGGGCCACAAAGAGACGGACATGACTGAGCACATTTATAGGAACTAAAAATACACACATTCACAGTTAAAGCAAGTATGAACAATAAGATACAAGAAAGCCACAAGCCAATTGCCACTTCAGAGGTGCTGGGAGCAAAAGCAGGGAACTGCATGTGATCCCTGCGCACAGCACCACCATGAGGGCAAACAGACCACCTAAGCCACCCCTCTCGCCTGACCCACCAATCTGCCTCTACCTTCGCCCCACGAACCTGCCCTCCTTGGAGGGCAAGCAAGGGCGCCTATTACTTGTTTTCACTACCTCGTGCTACAACACGAGTCCCAGGAAAGCCTTGCCTGAATTTTTCATCTTGCCTCTTATCAATTTCTACTGATGAAAGAGTCTAAGGACCCAAGTCAGTAAGACAGCCACTAAATGGAATATTATACAACTCCAAAATGGAATGGGAAAACTCTTAAGGAACTGCTATGGAAAAGTCTCCTAGAGAAGACATTAAGAGGGAAAATTAAGGTACAGAGTGTAGTGAACACTGTTGGTTGTTTTTAAAATTTTGGAGAGGAAAGCCTATATATTCATATTTGTTTGCACCTGCTTTAATAATACATCTTAAAGAATGTTTGTACCTATTTTAATAATACCTCTTAAAAATACTATGGGACAGCTGCTGGAGGAAGAGAAACTGGCAAGACAAGGGAGAGAATGGGGAAGGAGCCATTTTACTCTATCTATTTAGAGTTTTCATTTTTGAACTATGCAAATGTATCACCTGTTTTTGAAAAACAGTAATTTTTTAAAGAACATGCTGAACAAGGGGGATTAAATGGTATTTCCCTTGATTAACACAGGTCGTTAAAGCCACTCTCATGAAGCTTCCTGCTACAAACATCAATTAGACTACTCTCTGCATAGTGCATAGGGGGCCACTGTGCAATTCCACTCCCAACCTACGGGTTTCAGTCCCCAGGGTGGGGACATTGAACGGTCAGCCAAACCCCAACCATCCCTGAATTGGTGGGAAAAAAAAATAAAGAATGCAAAAATAGATAACTTATTTCCCAAACCATACAGTAAATGTTTAATGCTGCTGCTGCTGCTGCTTAGACGCTCAGTCATGTCTGACTCTCTGCAACTCCATGGACTGTAGCCCGCCAGGCTCCTCTGTCCATGGGGATTCTCCAGGCCAGAATACTGGTGTGGGTTGCCATTTCCTTCTCCAGGGGACCTTCCTGACCCAGTAAATGTTTATTGAGTTAATGCAAACTCAATATTCATTGTGGAGATACAACAAAATAATCTGTGATTATATTTTAAGATAAAAATTGCTTTTAGAGGCAAAATACAAAAGAACATACAGCCTAAATGCATCTGACGCCGCCCACTGGTTCACCATAATTGTTCTTTTATACATGATGGTGTGTGCTAAGTCACTTCAGTCATGTCCAACTCTTTGTGACCCTATGGACTATAACCTTTCCAGGCTCCTCGGTCCATGGGATTCTCCAGGCAAAGATATGAGAGTGGGTTGCCATTTCCTCCTGCAGGGGATCTTACCGACCCAGGGATTGAACCCATGTCTCTTATGTCTCCTGCACTGGCAGGCAGGTTCTTTTTTACATGTAGCACCTGGAAAGCCATACATGAGGAGGCCGACAATTCTCTCAGAAGCAACATGTCAGGCTCTACTACTTGCCCACTTACTATATGATCTGTTAAGCTCAATTCTTATCTCAGAGACACCATGGGCATAGACAGATTTTTTAATTACTTTCTTTCCACTAGAACTGTGGCTATTTAAGCAACACTATCACTCTCTGAGTTAAAACAAAGAAGTGGGGGCCCTTCCTGCCTGCCCACTGTTGACGTATCTATTCCTCTGACTTGTGTGCAAAGCAAGAACGTGTTTGGAAAGGAGACTTTGCTCTTTTTTCTGGGTGGCTAAGCTCCTGAATACTGCCTATATTCTCAGCCAGACTGGAAGCTGTGCCTTATTTATCTGAATGCTCAAAGAATAAGACGTATAAACTGGCACACAGGAGGTGCTCAGCAAAGATTTGGTAAATGAATGATAAGGTCAGAGAAAGGAAATTGAGCTACCAATGGTTAGAATACAGCAGAGTCCAAGCCTTTCTTCTACTCAGTTCAGTTCAGTTCAGTCGCTCAGTCGTGTCCGACTCTTTGCGACCCCATGAATCGCAGCAAATACAGGAGGGTTATTTAGGAAGCCTGAGAATTCTCCAGGGACACGGGCAATCCATGCAATTCAGTCAGAGAAGATGTACCCAGCGTGCGTGAAAGAGCTCAGAAGACTGGGAAGGAAGGTGCTACTAATAGCAAAGATCCCAATGGGAAGCTGAGTCTCAAAGAAAGGAAGTTCAAGGCCTGGATTATTGGAGAATGGAGGGGAAGAAAGGACAGAGGCAAATGGCAGAGTGGGTAGGACAGTCACAGCGGTGGACATGAGCCTCCATTTCCCTACCACCTTCCTTCTCTTTCCCCTGCTCCTCCCTTGAAAAGCTGGGCTGTGAGCTAGAGGGGGATCCTAATGTTGAGAAATAAAGTCCACACAACAGGTAACCACAAAAAAATTAAGATGAACAGGTAGAGCAAGAGCCATCCAAGGAAAATCGGGTGGAGGTGGCAATAAGGAGCTATTATGAGTTCTTGAGTAAGGAGATGACAAAAGCGATGGTTTGATAAAATCAGTTTGACCAGACATGCGAGATTTACTGGGGAGACTGCCAGACTGATCAAGCAGGATCCATGAATCGTTGGTAGAATGCTGAGAGCTGGAGTAAGAGTCAAGGCAAATGTTTCATTTCTAAGGAAGAAGACAGTTGCTGCCTGGAGGATCAGGTGTGAAGTGCAGGGAGATTATCATAGAAGACTCTGAGACATCTGAAAAACAGACAATGAGTTCCCCTGGTAGGAACTGGGTAACTGGGAAAAGAAGCTAGGATTCAGGGTGGGAAGATGACCAGTGAGGTTAACTAACGAGATGAGTAAGATTGTGGGGAGGAGCCCATTGAGGGGATGGCAGAATCATCTTCCTAAATACCCTCATGCAGATCTTCAGCTGGAGGGGGGTGCCCATCCTGTCTTTGTGGTCCCCTGGTACTGGACTTCCCCACATCAGTTCATGTTCTCATATTTCAACTCAATGACAACTTCTATATTCTATGATAAGTCCATTGTCTGTAAGCTCGGGAAAGGCATAAAGGCTGTCACTTGGGAAGTCCCTTTTCTTGAAATCAGGGTCATCGAGTTCAGTGAACTTGAGACTTAGAAGACCTAAATGAGCTGCTTTCAGGTGACTCTACTCGCCAATCTGCCAAGGGGTCCATTTCCCTGGTAGCTCTCCCATAATAACTTTGCCTGTCTGAATTTGCACCACTGACAGGACCCAGCCTTTGACTGAATTGGTTTTGAATCAGGTGCTCAGACTTGGTAGAACTCACGAATCTTTCCTTACTGAATGTCTCACTGAAGATAAGTGTTTTCAAGTTGCCTTCCTTGGAAGGAAAAGGCCGCTCAGAATAGAAACACACCACAAATCGTCTTCGTCCAGAAATACGCTCCCCTCCCCGAATGAAGTCGACTTGCAGAGGGAGTCCCTGGAAAGCGCAGGGCCCAGGGTGGGACGTGGGTGAGGCGGAGGCTATTTTTGGGCTCTGATGTCGCCTCCTGACGGGCATTAGCGTCAGTGGGCGAAGGAGGCCAGCCCATTGGACTGCGTCCTGCAGCCCACATCCCAGGAGCTGCTGGCTGACAAAGGTTCTTTTCTGCAAGGAAAAACGTACTGTGCAGATGAATAGTGGGTCTGTCTGAGGACTTGCTGGAGGGTGTTGGTGTGTTTCAAAAGCAGTCCTGGCTCGGGGACTGAAGAGCTTCATTCCCAGGCCAGCCTGGGTCTCCTCCCATCACACTCCCCCGTCTTTCCACCTTCCTGGGCCTCCTTTGCTTTCTTTTGTCACCTGTCCTCCTTCCTTCCTCATGCCACCAGACAGCTGCCTTGGCAAGGAGGGAAGGGGCGGTGGTGGGGGGGCGGGGGTGGAGAATGCATTAGCCCCTCACCAGGAGGCAGGAGCAGCTGGGCCCACAGTTTTCAGGATCCCTGCCCAGACATGTGGCCAGAAACTGGGTCTTTCAGGACAGGAAGGACTGGATTTACTGCCTTTCACCCTGCTTGAACCCAGCGTGTTCTGGTGCACCTCTCAGATCATGTCCTAGTTTTTGAAATATAAGGTATGTTGGTATGATGTAGATACAAGATTAAAAAAAAAAAAAACCTGGAATCAGGGGAATTGATTGGAACAAGACTAAATTCATGTCAAGCTATCGAATTTGAGTTTTCCGAGTCCACCCTTCCTTGCCTCAAATAGGCCTCGTCCAACCCCAGAGCCCAGCAGTGAGCTGAGAATGGAGATGGAGACCATCAGCTGGCCTCCCTGTCGGGAAGGCAGAGTTTGGATGGTCAGGAGTTCTTTGTGATGCAGGCAGTCCTGAGGACGCCTGCGCTCCTGACTCAGGGCCCCCTCATGGCTCAGAAAAGCAGGTAAGGGTCCTCTTGTCAAAAATGGTAGGCAGCCGGGGGCCTAGCCTAGCCTATAAAGGTTCATCTGCAAAATATCTCAGCACATATATGTATGCCTGAATGAGACCTGGTTTGGTTTTTGCAAGTCTGCAAACATTATGGAGTCATGTGTTCATTCATGAATGGTTCCTTTCACTCAATATTGTTGCTGAGGGTTTTTCCCCCAAGTTAATGCATGAGCTGTCGTGCATTCATTTTTTGGTACATATAGCACAGTTTATGCATTCATTTTCTCCTGGGTGGATATTGATGTTGTTTCCAGTTTTTTTCTTTTGTTTTTAGCAAGAGTTCTGCTACAAAGATTCTTGCGCTCCTCTCCTAGAGTTCATATGGAGGAATTTCTCTAAGGGCTACACAGTGGAATTTCTGCGCCATGCAACGTCTTCAGCTTTTCTAGACACAGTACTTTTTCCCCAAAGTACTGATTTACATATCCACCAGTAGGGCTTTGCTCTCATCCATAGTATTGTCTGAATTATTCATTTCTGCCGGTCTGGTAGCATAAAATCATCATCTCCTCCTTGTTTTAATTTGCAGTCCATGTTTAATCATGAAATTAAGCAATTTTTAAAAATACGTTGTTGTCTGTGTTTCCTTTCCTATAATGTTCCTGCTCTCATATCTTTTGTATTTGTATAGTGTGGTTTAGCTGTTTCTTAGTGATTTTTGTAAGTTTTTTGTATTATATATTCTGGATAATAATCTCTTTTGTTTATATGTGTGACAAATACTTTCTCCCTGTTTGGAGCTTTTATTTTCACTCTTTTTATAGTCTTATAGCAGTTCTTAGGCTTCCAGGTGGCACCAGTGGTAAAGAACCTGCCTGCCAATGCAGCAGATGCAAGAGACCTGGGTTCTGTCCGGGGGTCGGGAAGATCCCCTGGAGGAGGACACGGCAACCCACTGCAGTATTCTTGCCTGGAAAAATCCCATGGACAGAGGAGCCTGGCTGGCTACAGTCCGTGGGGTCACAAAGAGTCAAACACAACTGAGCACTTGTCAGCAGCAGCAGCACAGCAGTTCTTAAGGAGGTAGAATTTCCAATCTTTTCCTTGCTGCTTTGCACTTTTATGTAACATTTAAAAACTCCTCCCCCCTACCCTGATGTTCGATGTTTTAAAGATTAAAGATGTTCTATGCTTCTTCTAAAAGAGCTTAACATTTTGCCTTGTACCTTTGAGCCCTTAATCACTCTAAAATGATTTTTATATATGGAATGATATAGAGTTCCAATATCATTTACTTTCCATATGGATAATTACTGAAGGAAATTGCAACCCACTCCAGTATTCTTGCCTAGGAAATCCCATGAACAGAGGAGCCTGGCGGGCTACAGTTCATGGGGCCACAAGAGTCAGACATGACTTAGCAACTAAACAGCAATGAAATTATTGAATGGTGTTAACACTTCCCCGCTTTTCTGTAATGCCCCTTTTGCCAGATCAAATTTCCAAAATTGCTTAGGTCTATGTCTGGGCTGTTTTGTTCCAGTGGTCTTTCTGTCTCTCCCTGAACTAACACCTCACTGTCTTCATTATTATTTTATAATGAAGCTTGACACCTAAGAAGACAAATCCCTTCACTCTGTTCTTTTCCCTTCTAGACAGTGTTGGCTAGTCTCAGACTTTTGCCCTGCCACATAAAAGTCAGAGCCAGCTTGCCAACTTCCATGAAAAACTATGTTGGTATTTTTATTGGAAATGCTTTAAATCTCAAGTTCAAATTTGGAAAAATGCACATACTTTCCTTACACTTGTATTGCTATTATAAATGATAGCTTTATCAAATTAACATTTCCAAATGTTAACTGGTGTATAAAAATGCAATTGCCTTGTTTACACTGTGTTTATAATTGGCAACCTTGCCAACTTTTATTATTCCAACACACGGTCTATGAATCTATGCAAACAATCACATCATCTGTGAGTAATGACAGTGTGGTTTCTTCCTTTCTAATCCTTTACCTTATAAATCTTTCTTTTTCCCCTACTGTACTGGCTAGGAAGTGGTAAAAGCAGAGATTCTTGCTCATTCCTGCTTGCTAAAGGATCTGCTTTTTCAATTTCATCATTAAGTGTGATATTTGCTGTAAGGTTAGTTTTTTTTTTTTTCTTTGTACACTGATGTTCTTTATCCAGTTCAAAAAATTCCATTCTATTCCTGATATGTTGACTCTTTATCCTAAGTTGACGTTGGATTATATCAAACAGTTTTCTGCTTCTACTGAGAGAATTTTTGTGAAAATTCATGTGAATTTTTTCACTGGATCTGTGAACATGGTAAGTTATATCAGTCTATTTCAAATGTTGAACCAGTCTTGGATTTCTGGGTTAAGTCTTTATTCCAATTTAGTTATGAATTGTTACCTTATATATTATTCATTCAGTTTGCTAATATTTTGTTTAGGATATTTTTATCTGTGTTCACTGGGTAAAATCAGCCTACAGTTTTCCTTTCTTGTATTGTCCTCATCTGCTTTTGGTTTGAAGATTTTTTTATAGTTACATAAATTGAGCTGGGGAGTGTTCTTTCTTTTTCTATTCTAAGAGTTTGTGTAGTATTTTAATAATCTATTTCTTTAAGTCTAGAGAAACCTACCTATAAAAGTAGGGCTGGCATTTCCTAATGGGAAGATTCCCTATTACCAATTCAATTTATTTGATTCAGTGAGTATAGAGCTATTTCATTTTTGTATCACTTTAAAGTCAGTTTCAATATGTAATATATTCCTACTACTTTTGGTATAAATTTGTTCATAACAGTCTCTTACTATCTTTAATCTCTGCTGTATCTGCTACACATTCCCTTTCCTATTCCTCGTATCTGTTTCTATCTTTTTGCTTTGTCTCATCAACCTTTCTGGAAGTTTGTTAATTTAGTCATATCAAAGAACAAACTCTTTGTATTGATCATCATTTTATTCTCTATTTTACTCTATATTTGTTTTACTACTTCATTAATTTCTTCTCATATCTTTGTTGCTTTCTTTATTCAACTTTCTTTGAACTATTTAATGTTCTTTTACTAATTTCTTAAATTGAATGCTCAATTTCTTGATTTTTAGCCATTCTTATTTTGTAACATAAGCATTTAAAGCTATAAATTTCCCTCCAAATACCTCCTTACCTGCATTAACAAATTAAGATACGTAATACTCTCATTAGTTACAAGTCAACGTGTGTACTACATTTTTCACAAAGCAGCCTATAGTTCAATGATTTTTCTACCAAACAAACACTCAAGTAACCATCAATTAGGTCAAAACATAGAATATTACTTGTATTCCCAGAAACCTCAGTGTTGGTTCCCAGTCAGCGCACTATCCCACTCGACCTAGGCTAACCATTATCGTGACTTTTATGGTTATCTTTTTTCCCTAGTTTTAACTCCAAGGTGTTTGCCTCTAAACACAACAGTTTTGTTTTGTCAAACTGTTTGGTTTTTGTTTTGTTTTTGGTTTTTGGTTTGTTTAAGATGGCTTCAGAGACCACATTCTTTTGAATTTGGTTTCTTTCAGTCAACATTAGGCTTGTGAGATGCACCCACTCATTGCTTATAACTGGAGTTTGTTATAATTGCTATACATCTCCATTGTATAAATATATCATGGCTAATCATCATTCTACTCTTAATGAATATCTGAGTTATTGCCAGTTTGGGGCCACTATGAATAATGTTGCTATGAATAGCTTTGAAAGTCCCTGAATGAATACATGTCTGTATTTCTGTTAATTATACACTTATCAGTAGAATTATAAACTCAAAGGGGGTGAAGAGCTTCAACAAGAGTAAATAATGACAGTTGTTTCCTAAAAGTGTCATACCCAATTACATTCCCACCAGTAGTGTAACAACTGGTCTATAATGATATATATAATGGGAAGAGGTAATATTTAAGAGATATTAATAGAATTTTTCAAAGAATTGATGAAAACCACAAATCCTGAGAATTAGGAAGCCCTATGAATTTCAAGAGATGTAAATTTTAAAAATCCACTTTGAGATTTTTTTTTTAAGTCAAAGAATACTGAAGGAAAAAAAGAAGATCTTAAAAGCAACCAGAGAGAAAATAAAAATTACCTATGACAGAATAACTATTAGATTTATTTGACCTCTTAATAGCAACAAGTGAACCCAGAAGACAGTAGAATATCTTCAAAGACCTAAGAGAGAGTCTTAGAATGTCAACTTAGATAGTATATCCAGTGGTAGTTCCTTTCACGAACAAAAATGAAATAAATGTATTTCAGACCAAAAAAGACTGAAAAAATATACCAACAGCAGACTCTCACTAAAGCAAAAGACCAGATCACTGGTAAATTGTTGTGGAAGTCATTAAAAAACAGGAAATTCAAAGGAACCAAAATAGAAGCTATTGTAGATAACTTTGAAGTATCAACTCAATCCTCCTCCCCTTTATTCTGAAAACTGAAAAAAATATAATGTTCAAAAAGTTAACAACATGCCTCTCATACAAATACAAAAAAATAAACATATGTCAAGATGTGCCCAATTTGTTTCTCAGGAAATGAGCAGGATAGTGAAGCTAGTTCAAAGGAAAAGTCATTAAATACACAGTCATTAAAGAAAGAAAATATTGGAATAAGATTACTAGGTTAGGTACAAAACTAGTTAACATGATTATTATTTTTTTTTTATTCAGTGCTATTCTCCCAAATCTTCCCACCCTCTCCCTCTCCCACAGAGTCCATAAGACTGATCTATACATCAGTGTCTCTTTTGCTGTCTCGAACACAGGGTTATTGTTACCATCTTTCTAAATTCCATATATATGCGTTAGTATACTGTATTGGTGTTTTTCTTTCTGGCTTAATTCACTCTGTATAATAGGTTCCAGTTTCATCCACCTCATTAGAACTGATTCAAATGAATTCTTTTTAATGGCTGAGTAATACTCCATTGTGTATATGTACCACCGCTTTCTTATCCATTCATCTGCTGATGGGCATCTAGGTTGCTTCCATGTCCTGGCTATTATAAACAGTGCTGCAATGAACATTGGGGTACACGTGTCTCTTTCCCTTCTGGTTTCCTCAGTGTGTATGCCCAGCAGTGGGATTGCTGGATCATAAGGCAGTTCTATTTCCAGTTTTTTAAGGAATCTCCACACTGTTCTCCATAGTGGCTGTACTAGTTTGCATTCCCACCAACAGTGTAAGAGAGTTCCCTTTTCTCCACACCCTCTCCAGCATTTATTGCTTGTAGACTTATGGATTGCAGCCATTCTGACTGGCGTGAAATGGTACCTCATAGTGGTTTTGATTTGCATTTCTCTGATAATGAGTGATGTTGAGCATCTTTTCATGTGTTTGTTAGCCATCTGTATGTCTTCTTTGGAGAAATGTCTATTTAGTTCTTTGGCCCATTTTTTGATTGGCTCATTTATTTTTCTGGAGTTGAGCTGTAGGAGTTGCTTGTATATTTTTGAGATTAGTTGTTTGTCCATTGCTTCATTTGCTATTATTTTCTCCCATTCTGAAGGCTGCCTTTTCACCTTGCTAATAGTTTCCTTTGATGTGCAGAAGCTTTTAAGTTTAATTAGGTCCCATTTGTTTATTTTTGCTTTTATTTCCAATATTCTGGGAGGTGGGTCATAGAGGATCCTGCTGTGATGTATGTCGGAGAGTGTTTTGCCTGTGTTCTCCTCTAGGAGTTTTATAGTTTCTGGTCTTACGTTGAGATCTTTAATCCATTTTGAGTTTATTTTTGTGTATGGTGTTAGAAAGTGTTCTAGTTTCATTCTTTTACAAGTGGTTGTCCAGTTTCCCCAGCACCACTTGTTAAAGAGATTGTCTTTAATCCATTGTATATTCTTGCCTCCTTTGTCAAAGATAAGGTGTCCATATGTGCGTGGATTTATCTCTGGGCTTTCTATTTTGTTCCATTGATCAATATTTCAGGTGAAAAATTGAAAGCATTTCCTCTAAAGTCAGGAACAAGACAAGGGTGCCCACTTTCACCATTACTATTCAACATAGTTTTGGAAGTTTTGGCCACAGCAATCAGAGCAGAAAAAGAAATAAAAGGAATCCAAATTGGAAAAGAAGAAGTAAAACTCTCACTGTTTGCAGATGACATGATCCTTTACATAGAAAACCCTAAAGACTCCACCAGAAAATTACTAGAACTAATCAATGATTATAGTAAAGTTGCAGGATATAAAATCAACACACAGAAATCCCTTGCATTCCTATACACTAATAATGAGAAAACTGAAAGAGAAATTAAGGAAACAATTCCATTCACCATTGCAACGGAAAGAATAAAATACTTAGGAATATATCTACCTAAAGAAACTAAAGACTTATATATAGAAAACTATAAAACACTGGTGAAAGAAATCAAAGAGGACACGAATAGATGGAGAAATATACCATGTTCATGGATTGGAAGAATCAATATAGTGAAAATGAGTATACTACCCAAAGCAATTTATAGATTCAATGCAATCCCTATCAAGCTACCAATGGTATTCTTCACAGAGCTAGAACAAATAATTTCACAATTTGTATGGAAATACAAAAAACCTCGAATAGCCAAAGCTATCTTGAGAAAGAAGAATGGAACAGGAGGAATCAACCTACCTGACTTCAGGCTCTATTACAAAGCCACAGTTATCAAGACAGTATGGTACTGGCACAAAGATAGTTAACATGATTATGAGCAATAAAGTCATAATCTTTGGTTATAATCTCTACAAGATAAAATTAACTGAATATCTACAGACAAACATTTATCTAAAAGTTTACCATGTAACTGCAGAATCTGGGTCTTGCATCAGTAGTAGAAAGTGAGTCATATAAATATACATTCCTCAAGATAATTAAAGAACCCTAAGGTGGTTAAGGAAGACTCCGATGTGACATTAAAAGGACAAGTTATCTTTCTTTTGCTTTTATTTCCAAATGTGAGATAATTATTCTTAACAGAATAAATCCCCACCTTAGTTAGAGAGTTCGGGATGGGCATGTACACACCACTATATTTAAAATGGATAATCAGCAAGGACCTACTATACAGCACTATAGTTAAAATATAGCCATTTTGTGGCAGCCATATTTGTCATTCTTATGCCAAAGAAGTATAAGCTGGTCTACAGACACAAAGAAGCATGAATCAGTCTAGAGAAAGAAGCAAAGAGTCCAGCTGGCCACAAGTGTGAGAGAGAAAAGTGAGAATGAAATACCTCCTGGCTCTTGATGGCTTTGCACCCACTTCCTAGTCCCAGGCCTTCATGAAGCTCAAGCTATTGTCTTGGCCTTGGATTCTTGAGATATTCCAATATTCATCCAATAAATTCCCTTTTGTGCTTAAAGTGAGTTTAGAGAGCTTAAAAATACAAGCAAAAACAAAAGAGTAACCCATATTTTGAAAACCCAGAGAATCAAGACAGAGAGCAATAAGAGACTTTGTCCAAGCAGTGCAGATCCACAGATCCTGGTGCAAGACCCCTTTCTTATGTCAAAAGACATCAGTTCTTATGTGTTTCTTGTGAGCCCAGGGTAAGGGTTCTCTGCTATGTGGCTAAGTACCACGCAGTAGACAATTAGTTAGGACTTACCATGAGCCAAGGGCTGCACTGGGCTAAGCCCGTGAATATATTTACATGACGTATGTGGCAGATCAAGGAGGACTGTCACATCTCTGTACTTCCCAGCGCCTTATCAGCCAGACAGCTTATAGCTGAAATCTCACAGTCTGTGGCATGTCCTCTCTTGTCTACATTCATATGAAGAAAAGCACAAGAAAATCTCCGTAGCTCTTTGGTTTATCAGGTTAACTCAGGGGGTGCAATTATGAAATTAAAATACCAATATCTCCAGTAGGAATTTTCACTTTTATATTGGATTTTTTTTAATATGTTCAAGCATTCAAGCTAATACTAGACACTAAGACCTCTCTAGAAAGATGCAAAGAAAAAGGAGAGAGAGTCACAGGGACCAGAGAAGGCAGGGCAGTGATGAATGGATGGGAAGGTAGCTGCAGTGGGATAGGCCCCTGTGAGAGAGGGAAAGTCGGGCTGAAATGGCATAAATTAAATCCGTCAATCTCTGACAAACATGGGAAAACCAGACACTACTAATTGCTTGCTCTGTGTAAATCTTTATAAGTTTACCCTGGTGCGTGTGATAGCAAATAAGAACCTAGAGAGGGGCTTTTATGAAAAAGCTTTTCTGAATACGTGAAATAACAAAAGGTCCAGTTCTCCACCTCAGCTCTTTTGTGCAATCACATCAAATAGAAACTCAGCAGGCCCGAGGGCCACTGCTGCTTCTAATTAAGGCCTCAAGGTAAGGCAGCGCTTTAGGGGGTATCTTCCCAGCAAAACAGAAATTCCACCTCTGTCTCTAGCAGCAGAAGGCTGTGTTTGTTCTCAGCTTGCATTAAAAGTGGCAGGCTGCACCTGCCTTCCAGACTCCCTGCAAGCAAGCTTATTCTAACGCTGATGCTCTTGTTAAAACAACTCAAAGCCCGGGTAACAGATGTTAGATAGAGGAGGAATGAGAAGCAAAGCATTTTTCCTTTTTCTGTGTATTTTTTGTGTGTCTGTGTGTGCTGGGGAGGGGTTTCATACGTGAAAGAATTACTATTGCCTTCCTTTGCAAAATTGATATGCCATCTGTCATAGAGGTGTCAACACTGAAATCCTGGGTGCTGGTGGAAGGACTTATTTCAGTCACCAGTCTCGAGAAGAGGGGTTCTCAAATGTCAGTGATCATTAGAACCACCAGAAGAGCTTATTCAACCACAGGTCAGCAGCCTTACCCTCAGAGTTGGGTTTTTTGGGTTTTTTTTTTTTAACTTTTTATTTTATTTTGGAATATAGCTGATTAACCATGTTGTGAAAGTTTCAGGTGGACAGCAGAGCAGCTCAGCCATGCATATACATGTATCCATTCTCCCTCAAACTCGCCTCCCATCCAGGCTGCCACATAACACTGAGCAGAGTTCCCTGTCCTATACAGTAGGTCCTTGTTGGTTATCTATTTTAAATACAGCAGTGTGTATATGTCCATCCCAAACTTCCTAACTATCTCTTGCCCCCACCTTTCTCCCCTGACTCCTCCCCAAGTAATCTTAAATTCATTCTCTAAGTCTGTGAGTCTGTTACCCTGAGAGTTTTTTATTCTGTAGGTCTGGGGTGGTATCCATGAATTAGCATTTCTAACAATTTTCAAGGTAAGGCTGATGTTGCCAGTTCAGGAAGCTCACCTTGAGAATCACTGTTCTAGGAGGGCAAAGAGAAAGCGAAAAAGTGAAGAATCATCGGCTATGGCAGTGCAGACCGGACTGATTGGTTTTTTGAGACACAGGTGGTAGACAAAGAGGAGACAGCTGTGTTTGGATCTGAGCCCGTCTGTGAAAGGGCAGGCTGACAGCAGGCAGAAGAGAGTTTTGAAATGATCACCAAGTGTGGAACAGCTTGTCCTGACAAGAGGATACTGAGCCAGAGAGCGGGATACACGTTTGTTGTAGGAGGGGGCAGGGGTCTCCTTAACCCCTGCCCCAGCTTCCTAGGCTTCTATCAGGCTGTGGGTGGGGTCTAGCTCTTCTTTTCTCTCTTAAAGAGTGTGGGTGCCTAGGTTCCCCAGGCCCACCCCACCCCACCCCCCCTACTTCCCCGTTATTGCCACCACTCTTGAACCTTGTAGGAAAACTGGGCTGGTGAGAAAGGATCCTCCTAGTTTGGCTCCTAGTGAGAAAGCATCTGGGTTTTGCTGTTTTGGCCTGAGCCACAGGGCACCGTCTGCCTCCAAACTCATGCCCTGCCAAAAGTCCCTCACAGTCAGTCCGGCCTGAGGTGGTCCTTTTGTCAATAGTAGGGGGGTGAGGAAGGGGTCCTGTCTTACAGGGGATGTTAAATGAATTAAACAAGGAGGCTGTTAGACTGAGGAGGCCCTGATGCAGAGGGTAGCCTACTTAAGCAAACCAAAGTCTAACCTGTAAATGCCTAAAAGTCAAGACGCTGCTACTGCTGCTTCTGCTGCTAAGTCCCTTCAGTCGTGTCCAACTCTGTGCGACCCCAGAGACGGCAGCCCACCAGGCTCCCCTGTCCCTTGGATTCTCCAGTCAAGAACACTGGAGTGCGTTGCCATTTCCTTCTCCAATGCATGAAAGTGAAAAGTGAAAGTGAAGTCGCTCAGTGGTGTCCGACTCCTAGCGACCCCATGGACTGCAGCCTACCAGGCTCCTCGGTCCATGGGATTTTCCAGGCAAGAGTACTGGAGTGGGGTGCCATTGCCTTCTCTGGTCAAGACGCTGCTGCTGCTGCTGCTAAGTCGCGTCAGTCATGTCTGACTCTTCGCGACCCCATGGACTGCAGCCTACCAGGCTCCTGCGTCCATCGGATTTCCCAGGCAAGAGTACTGGAGTGGGGTGCCATTGCATTCTCCAGGTCAAGACGCTAAGAACCACCATTCACAAACAGCTAACCAGGCTTCACGCTACAGCCAATTGGCCAACCAGGCTTCATGTTACAGCCAATCAGCCAAGGCTTCACACTATAGCCAATCACCAACTAGGCTTCAAGTTACAGCCAATCGGCCAACCAGACTTCACGTTACAGCCAATCAAATAGTTTCCTTACTTTTCTTCCTCACTTTCTCTCTCTTGTCTCTCCTCAGCTCCTGCAGGTCAGAGGGCTCCTAACCACTTCCAGTTTGGTGCTGCTTGATTCCAGTCGATTTTTATTCAAATAAACTCTTAAGAGTCTTAATGTGCCTCAGTTTATCTTTGAACATGGGAATCAGAAATGCAGCATTCATTTTCCCACATGGCTTCCCTTCCTCGCTTTCTTCCTCCCCCCACTCACCACTTTGCATCAGTCCTCAGTGAGACAGCACAGGGCTGTACTAAAGAAACAGCCTCGGCCCCTCGTCTCAACGATGAGGCAGGAGTATGAGTGAGTCACAGCATAGCTGCCTATGTAATTTTAAGGCCCAGTATAAAATGAAAATGCAGATCCTCTTTTTCAAAAGTATTAAGAATTTCAAGATGACGCCAGCAGAGCTTTAAACCAAGCTTGAGGTTCCTCTGTGTACCGGACCTGGTCGTGAATCGTCTGTGGAAGCCTCAGCATGCAGGTAACAAGCTCCAAGCTTTCCCTGCTGCCCCCCACTGGGCTGGAGGGAGCCTCTCCCGTGGAAGGAATGGGAAGGGGAGTGAAGTCAAACAGGAAGCACAGTCCCTGTGACCTCTGAGACTTTGCGGGACCCTGGGAAGGCAGACACCAACTGCTAAAGAATAGATTATTGGAACAACTTCCCATGGCCAACACAATGTGGCTGACCATCTATATATCTGACTCTGCTTGCTGGCATTTTTCCAGCAAGGTTATCCAGGAAAGGTAAACACAGGAAACCCCTCGCTTTCAAGGGCAGGAAAGCAAAACTTAAACTAGGAGGCCCAGGCACTTTCTGTAGGATCACGGGGCATTTTTGACATCAGTTTCTGGATTCCTCTTCCAGTACTCAGAATTTTCATGTGCACATCAGACAGCTGAAGTACCTGGTCTCTAGTCTCTCCCAGTCCTATGAATATGTGCCCAGCCCTCTTTATAACAAGTTCCAAGTATCTAGCAGGGATAACAAACTACCCTAAACCTTGGTGACTTAAAACAACCACTCTGTTACTATCTCACAATTCTGTGGGCTAGAAATTCAGAGAGGGCTCAGCCATTCAAGTTTTCTGTTCCACATGGTATCAGTAAAGGACCCAAGGTGGCTACACTCACATGTCTTCATGGGGATGGCTAGAAAGCTGAGCCCAACTGCGACTGTCCTCTGGAGCACCCATACGTGGCCTTTCAAGCCTGGGGAACTCAAGGTAGTGAATTTTTAGATGGCAGTTCCCATGAGCTTCCAGAGCTCAGGGCTCCCAAAAGAGCATTCCAAGGTGCCCAGAAGGGAGTTTCAAGTCTAACCATGGAATTCCCAGAATGTCACTTCCACTGTGTTCTGTAGGTCAAGAAAATCACCAAGGTAAGCTCAGATCCAGGTAGAGGAGAATTGGGCTCCACGCTTCAATGAAGAAGTAGCAAAGGATCTGTGGCCATTATTGATCCATTGTGGATGCTGATTATACAAGAAAGAAAATAGGAAACTCCAATCAGTATCCCCCAGGTCAGAGAGAAAAGTCTAAGTTCAACAATGAAATATTAGTCCTGAGCTGTGCTCAGTTGTGTCCAACTCTTTGCTACCCCATGGACTGTAGCCTGGCAGGCCTCTCTGTCCATGGGATTTTCCAGGCAAGAATACTGGATTGGGTTGCCATTTCCTCCTCCCAGGGTTCCTCCCAACTCAGGGATTGAACCCGCGTCTCTTGAGTCTCCTGCATTGGCAGACAGATTCTTTACCACTGAGCCACCTGGGAAGCCCAAAATGTTAGGGAATGTACATTTTATCTTTTAAATTACAGTGCTTAAGTTACAATGCTTAGGTCCTATTTTTACATTGATTTGTCAACATTTTTATTTTGACCAATTGTATGAAATAAGAATCTCTACTGTAAGTTTCTAGAAATTCAAGAACTTAGCTCCATGACAATTTCTTATTTGTCCTTCAGGATTGAAAGCACAAAGCACAGGTTGTGCTTGCTAATTTAGTGCAAAAACAAGCAAACAAAAAAAACAGGCACCCATTATTTTTGCCCTGGAGCCTCCTGCTACAGCCTCCACAGTTAATATTGTGAGGCACCAGTCCCTAGAGCTAAGTCGCCTTTGTTGTCGGCCATCTGCTTGTCTTCTCTCCACTTTATCCTGGCAGAACCTGCCATTTTCCAGAGCACTCTTCAGCCCCATTCCTCTCAAACACAGAGACTCTTTCTCTGACTGCTTCTAACTTCAGCTGGGTAACATGCCTCACTCCAGAATTCCAAGGAAAGCCAACATTTTCCTGAGATTTTGAAATAGCCACCATCTACCAACCCCTCCATGAAATTAAAAGACACTTGCTCCTTGGAAGAAAAGTTATGACCAACCTAGACAGCATACTAAAAAGCAGAGACATTAGTTTGCCGACAAAGATCCATCTAGTCAAAGCTTTGGTTTTTCCAGTAGTCATGTATGGATGTGAGAGTTGGACCATAAAGAAAGTTGAGTGCCAAAGAATTGATGGTTTTGAACTGTGGTGTTGGAAAAGACTCTTGAGAGTCCCTTGGATAGCAAGAAGATCCAACCAGTCCATCCTAAAGGAAATCAATCCTGAATATTCATTGGAAGGACTAATGCTGAAGCTGAAACACTAATACTTTGGCCACCTAATGGGAAGAACTGACTCATTGGAAAAGACCCTGATGCTGTGAATGATTGAAGGCAGGAGGAGAAGGGGACAACAGAGGATGAGATGATTTGATGGCATCACCGACTCAGTGGACATGAGTTTGAGTAAACTCTGGGAGTTGGTGATGGACAGGGAGGCCTGGCGTGCTGCGATTCATGGGGTCACAAAGAGTCGGACACGACTGAGCGACTGAACTGAACTGAACTGAACCAACCCCTCTGGGCTTTCCCGGTGGCAAGTGGTAAAAAAAATCCACCTGCAATGCAGGAGATGCAGGTTCCATCCCTCCCTGGGTCAGGAAAATCCCCTGGAGGAAAGCAGGGTAACCCATGCCAGCATTCTTGCCTGCAGAATCCCATGGACAGAGGAGCCTAGCGGGCTACAATCCATAGTGTCTCAAAGAGTCAGACACGACTGAAGTGGCTGAGCACGCATGCACACCAACCCTGCTCCTGAAGATGTTACTGGTCGGGCCCCTGACAGTCTGGCTAATGATCTCACCCCAGAGGCCATCCCACCCTCAGCTCCTGCTGACCCCATCAATGGTTCATCACGCCTGCACGCCTCAGAATCCTCGCACCCTCTGTTGCCCTGGTAACCATCTCTGGGCTTCCTCACCCCTTTCCTCACGCCTAGAGTGCCTTCTCCAATAGTCTTTGTAAAATTGTACCTCCACTTTTAGACTATCCTTCCCCATTAAGCCTTTTCCAATTAGCCTCGTGACTACCCTTGCCTCACTTTAAACCCCAACACTCCTGCCTGTGCTCCACGCCACCTCTCTCCCTATGGCCTGTGTATCCCATGAAGGCTGTTTCTGACTTGTCACACGTGACTTGTCATTTCCCTCCAAAATGCAAACACTCTGAGACCAGAGACCACGGTTTGTGTGTGTGTGTGTGTAGTTTTTATTATTATTATTAATATGCAGTACAGAGAATAGGATCGGGCTTCACAATATATGCTCTAAAGATGCATATCGAAATTAAAATGTCTAAAAAATGTTTTATAAATTGTGCCAGACATGTTATTCAATTCACACATTTAATTCTCATCTATCCCACTCATTAATTCTTCCTCTCAGGTCTAATTTTAACAAAATTCCACCAGAAGGAAAGAATTTGGATGCCCACACAGTTTATTAGAATGGGATTTGGCATCTGGGACAAGTTCGCGAGGCTCAGCACGTCAGATAAAGACATGAACATTGTCAAATGGGTCAGTGGCAGTGGTTGCCTGATATGTGAGCTGCAGTTGCATTAAGAAGAATGGAGAAGGAAACAAAATTGCCTGAGCCATGGGAACCAGGCATTTGTGAGCCCCAAGAAGTCTGTTTCCTGTTCTGGAGGAGGGGAGCTGTCCTGTGGAGGAGTTGTGAAGGAGGAAGTTGTGGAAGTGAGGGGTAGACCTCCAATCCCACACCCTCACAAAGGTCAGACTTTAATTATTTTATTGTATCTTTTACAAAAACTGGAACCAGACAGAATGAGAACAAGCCACAGAAACTCAATCTTGGCTCCTCTCAGGCAACTGAGCCCCAAACCACAACCCTAAAGTCTATTTGCTATTGAACAGGAGATTCAAGGACCAAAAAGCACTGGCACATCGAGTGGGCTCGTTGGCTCAGTTGCCGAATTGGAGACTTGGGGACATTTGCCAACAGCCTGCTCCGGAACACTCTGTCCCTGCCCAAATCAACTGCAGTAATTAGCTTTGGTCATTAGTTTCAAGTAAATAATCTCCTTGTCACAGCTGGGATCCTTTATCAGAACGGCAGACATGAGGGTTTGCAGAAGCAAATGATTTTTCTTCCCCTCTGAATTCCCCGGAACACTAAGTCATGACCCAGAGATCTGAATAAGGCATAGAAACTCCCAAAGATGCCTAAAATTTGGAGGAATAGCTCTGCCTAAAGGGCGGAATCACCGGGTATTAACAACAAATGCAAAACAACAACAAAACTTTTGAAATGGTTATTGATCTTTTCTTCGACTCAAAGCTCAAGTTCAGATCAACAAACTTGCTGAAGTATGTGCTGTATACATGCCAGGAAATGTACTTGCTACATGCCAGGCTCCCAAGGAGCCTAGGAGGAGACTGACAAGGAAACTGGTAATAAATGCACTGGTGATATACTCTGATAGCAGAATGCAGAGAGGGAGGGCGCCCTAACCCAGCCTGCTTCTTCAGGGAAGACTTCCTGGACATGTGACTCCAACACTGATTTAAGAAGGGAAGTAGCCATCAGGAGCACTTCTGCAAGACTCACATAGGAGGGAGGCATGGGGTTGATTCTGAGCCTTCTGAAACAACTGGCAAAACACATGTTCTCAACCTTCTATGCCTTGGTATCCCATCATTATGGGGCTTCCCAGATAGTGGGTTAAAAAAAACCTGCTGTCAATGCAAGAGACATAAGAGATTCAGGTTCGATCTCTGGATCAGGAAGATCCCCTGGAGGAGGGCATGGCAACCCATTCCAGTATTCCTGCCTGGAGAATCCCATGAACTGAGGAGCCTGGTGGTCTACAGTCCATGGGGTTGCAGAGTCAGACACGACTGAAATGACTTAGCAAGCACACATGCATGCATCCCATCATTATGCCCATTTCAGAGAAGGAGGAAGTGAAAAGAGAGACTTCAGCTCTGTCCTTGGATTGCCTGTGGGGATGGAGTTAGAGGCACAGTGCTGGTCGGACCCCCACCAGCCTCAGGAGTGCCCATGGTGGCAGAATGGCTGGTCCCTGAAACTTTAAGTTCTGTCCCCACCCCCAAGCACTGCCAGGGGCATATGCTGCACCCTTAGTGCCAGGGGTATAGTCATTGCCAAAGAGAGGGCCAGACAGCTTAATACCTCAAAGCCTGCCTGGGCGACTTCCCTGGTGGTCCAGTGGCTAAGACTCCACACTCTCAGTGCAAGGGGCTTGGGTTTAATCCCTGATCAGAGAACTAGATCCCACATGCTGCAACTAAGACCCGGCACCGCCAAATAAATAAACATTTTTTTAAAAATAAAAAGGACATTTAAAAAAAAAAACCTCCCTGGGCCAGAGCACAACACCAAAGCCCAGTCTCCTTTCAGTGCAGCATAGGCTCACTGTGGGATTCAGCCCAGGGCTGCACGACAGAAGAAAAGAGACATGGATAGTTAGAGGGCAAAAGGGACGAGTGGTCTCTTATGTTGACTGGAAATCACAAGTTGGGGAAAAAAGGCAAAGAGGTTAGTAATTCCATGGTGGTTAAGAGTATGGGTTTTGCAATCAGACAGCTCTGAATTTAAGCCCCAGCCCTGCTACTTCCTGGTCTTCCCCGGTGGCTCAGCAATAAAGAACTCATCTGCAATGCAGGAGACACAAATTCAATCCCTGGGTCAGGAAGAGTCACGACTGACTCGTAGTGACCCCATGGACTGTAGCCCACCAGGCTCCTCCATCCATGGGATTTTCTAGGCAAAAGTACTGGAGTGGCTTGCCATTGCCTTCTCCGGGAGAAGAGAATGGCAACCCACTATTCTAACTTTGGAAATCCCATGGTCGGAGGAGCCTGACAGGCTACAGTCCGTGGAGTCACAAAAGAGTTGAACACAACTCAGCAACTAAAACAACAAGCTGTAGGGATACATCCCCGCCATCTCCCTGCACCTCGTTTCCTTATCTGCAAAGTGGTGCAATAGTAGTTACCCAAGTGGGTTGATGTGAAAGTTAAATGCAGTAACACATGTAAACACTTCATGCAATGTCTGGAACATAGTAGCTACTCAGTAAATACTAACCATTGCTTCTTCTATCCATTTTCATTCCCCACGACCACACACAGGATGCCTGAGTTCACTAAGTTTTTTACCAGAATCATCTGGATGATTGCCTTCTTTTGATAAATTTGGAGACAACCAAAGATATTTCACACTAACATATTTTTTTGTAATAAAAAAATGAAAAATTACTTTCTAGTAGCAAAGAAGTTGGATGTCATCACCGACTCAATGGACATGAGTTTGAGCAAGCTCCAGGAGATGGGGAAGAACAGGGAAGCCTGGCGTGCTGAAGTCCATGGGGTTGCAAAGAGTTGTGCATGACTGAGTGACTGAACAACAACAACAAGCAAAGAAGAGTTCCTGGAGAAGATCAGAGCTAGAACAAAGGTATCCAACCAGGAAGTGGTTCTCATGTCCTTTGAGGCAGAAAGGACTCCTTCAATTGGACTGTGCCTTACTGGTGGCCAGCCCTGGCTCACAGGCACATTTAGTGATGTGTAATGTCTTAGAACAGATAACCTCTTTGAAGAGTCTGGCTGGACCACAGCAATCCTAGTCCTGGGGTGAGATGAAACAGGGCAAAAAAGACATTTGCCATTTGTTCATCTGAACTAATTCATATCACTTTTACTTTGATTAGCACCTGCTCCATTCAAGGCACTGCTTCAGAAACCACTGTTTGGTCAGGGACAATCAGGGGTCAAGCTGCCAAATGGACTGTCCCTTGATTATGAAATTAACCCTCTACATCCACAGTTGTGATCACAGTCAGCAATCTATACTTATTTAAGGCTGTGTAATAGGTCAGCACTTGAAATTCCCATTCATATCCACGACCCTCCTATGAGAGCAACAACTCAGGATTTTTATCCCTCTCTCTTACAGAGGAGGAAACAGTCTGAGAGCTTAAGTACCTATCCGGTTCTGTCCACCTAGCTACTGCTACTAAGTTGCTTCAGTCATGTCCGACTCTGTGCAACCCCATAGACTGCAGCCCACCAGGCTCCCCCATCCCTGGGGTTCTCCAGGCAAGAACACTGGAGTGGGTTGCCATTTCCTTCTCCAATGCATAAAAGTGAAAAGTGAAAGTGAAGTTGCTCAGTTGTGTCTGACCCTCAGTGACCCCATGGACTGCAGCCTACCAGGCTCTTCCATCCATGGGATTTTCCAGGCAAGAGTACTGGAGTGGGGTGCCATTGCCTTCTCCGAGGTGGAGAAACCAGGGCTTTACATCCTGGCCTCCTGATTCCAAAACTTATTGTCACTAAGTCAGGCAGCTTTTGCCACATAGAAGGGACATGCTACCCATTCTTTATCCTTTGGAACCCAAAGGACACATTTCTAGGACAGCTGGCTCTGATCAGAATGTGGGCTATGACCCTGGAGCCATTCATCCCCATTTATGTCATACTCTGGCCATCCACAGAGAGAATTTTGCAACTGGCTTTATCACAGTCCAAATTCTGTGGTTATCAGAATGATAAATTTTATTCTTTCAGCTGGCCAAGACTGAGGAGAGGGCAACCTTGGGGATTTACAGACCTGCTCGGGAGAGGAGGAATGTTCATTCCCAATGGAAAATTGCATGCACTGCTCCAGCTAGCCCAAGCTCTCTGACCTTCAAGACATACACTGTATCTTTTCTCAGGCTCTAGTTATGACCAACCTAGATAGCATATTCAAAAGCAGAGACATTACTTTGCCAACCAAGGTCCGTCTAGTCAAGGCTATGGTTTTTCCTGTGGTCATGTATGGATGTGAGAGTTGGACTGTGAAGAAGGCTGAGCACCGAAGAATTGATGTTTTTGAACTGTGGTGTTGGAGAAGACTCTTGAGAGTCCCTTGGGCTGCAAGGAGATCCAACCAGTCCATTCTGAAGGAGATCAGCCCTGGGATTTCTTTGGAAGGAATGATGCTAAAGCTGAAGCTCCAGTACTTTGGCCACCTCATGCGAAAAGTTGACTCATTGGAAAAGACTCTGATGCTGGGAGGGATTGGAGGCAGGAGGAGAAGGGGACGACAGAGGATGAGATGGCTGGATGGCATCACCGACTCGATGGACGTGAGTCTGAGTGAACTCCGGGAGTTGGTGATGGACAGGGAGGCCTGGCGTGCTGCGATTCATGGGGTTGCAAAGAGTTGGACATGACTGAGCAACTGAATTGAACTGAACTGAGTCTTCAGGAATGAAATGGAATGGTGGCAAAAGACTTCTTTGGATAGAGGAGGCAAAGTTGTAAGCATTGCTCTTCTGGAAAGTAGGTTTTGGATGGAAAGCTGAGGAAAAAAAAAATCATCCTGTGTCCAGACAGTCTACGGAGATCCCTGCACCCAACTGGCCCCTGCAGTGTTCTTGAAGCGAAATGAAAGTCGCTCAGTCGTGTCCAGCTCTTTGCGACCCCATGGACTTCTCCAGTCCATGGAATTCTCCAGGCCAGAGTACTGGAGTGGGTAGCCTTTCTCTTCTCTAGGAGATTTTCCCAACCCAGGGATCTATCCCAGGTCTCCTGCATTGCAGGTGGATTCTTTACCAACTGAGCTATCAGGGAAGCCTAGTGTTCTTGGCATCCTCCAAAATAGAAGGGAAGACACAGGGGGTGCCTAGATGGGGTCAAATATCTGTGGGGGAAATGAAACATTCAACCACTCATTGAGATGAATGGTACTGGATGGAACTTCCCTGGTGGTCCAGTGGTTAAGAATCTACCTGCCAATGCAGGGGTCATGGGTTTGATCCCTGGTCGGGGAAGATCCCACATACCCCAGGGCAAATAAGCCTGTGAGCCCCAACTACTGAAGCCCTCAAGCCCAGAGCCCATGCTCCACAACAAGAGAAGACATCACAGTGAGAAGCCTGTGCACTGAAGCTAGAGAGTAGGCCCCACTTGCTGCAACTGGAGAAAGCCCTACTCAGCATCAAAGACCCAGCACAGCCAAAAAATTTTTTAAAAATAAAGATGAATGGTGCTGGGAAGCACAATCTCGGGATGGTGAGCTTGTCTCCAGGTGGCAAAGAGAAAGGCCCAGAATGCCAGGGCTACTTGCATATCTGCCAGGGATTTTCTTCTAGGCCACTGCAGCTCACTGAACACCAAGCCCCATGCCATCTTCGACCACAGGCTGACAGATGTAGTCCATGTCCTCGGTGACATGCTCAAGCTTCACGTCAGCCCATAGTGACTACTCGGACTTGCTGTCACATGAGAAAAAAAATCCCCATTAAGGTTCAATCCACTGGATATGAGCTTTCCCTTCCCTGCAGCCTAATGCACTCCTCCAGACTATAGCCAGACAGAAACTTCCCTCTCTGTGCTTTCATTTGTCTCCTGGCATTTGGGAGGAATGGGTAAGAAAATCAAATAGAACTGACTGACTCTGACTCACACAGAGCAGCAAGACAGGAACTCAGTGTCCTGACCCCAGCCATGCCCAACCCAAATTTGTCTGGGATGCTTCTATCCATGGAGCCCCAGTCAATATGGCAGCAAGTAAAGTGGGTAGTTTCACCCCATCCTCTCCTCGGTCTCTCCTGTCTCTTGTTCCTCCCCTCCCCACCTTCCCCAGTCCTCCTGAACTGCCCAGTCCCTTAATTTCTAGGTTTTTGTCATAATCTCCCTCTGTGGATCAACGTCTCTTATCTCTTAGGCCCCCAAAGAATTGCCTGGCCTAGAATCCAACAACACTAAGACCCTGCTCTCAGCAAAATGTGGGTTTAGGAAGACTCTAGGGAACTAATTCAATGAGAAATAAGTTTCCCTTGTTTATAAGCTTTAAAAAAAAAAATGGGGTCAATTCATTCCAAGAGGATGTTTTGATTCACAGAGAAATACGCATTTTTTATGGTCAAGGTCATTAACCTTAAGACTTACGGCTGACCTTTGGGCATTAAGACAGCCAGTGGGGAAAGATTTGCAGCAGGTTTTGCAGCAGGGTCTTTGTCACCACAGGGGGCTCCCAGGTGTGGTGACTCTCCCTGCCCCCTCTGTCCAACATGACCAGCCCCAGGTCACCCATTTTCGTCAGAAATCAGAATGTCCTCATCCAGCTGCTGGGAAAAGAGAACAAAACTGCCAACTGATTATTATTCAGGAACAAAGCAGGCCATTTATTTTAGCAGGGCGAGAGCCATTATCTCCCCAGGACACATGCTCCAGAGTGCAGTAGCTTTATCCAGTCACATTTCCTTCTGTCCACAAATCCTTAAAAGACTGAGCTGTTCCTCTTGCTGGAGCAAGACAAAAGGGAACTGGAGAAAGAACTTTATGGTAGCAATGACCTACAAATGCTGTTCTGTCCTTCCTTTACTGCCTGGACATCTACAAGCCAAGAGGACTTCCTGGCTTATCTAGAAACCCCAGGTGAATGGGAAAAGGCGTGAGAGAAGGGGACCTGGGCAGCCATCTTCCATCTGATACAGAAGCATCACAATGCCCTCGACATCATTACCATCATCAAGGATCCCGGCTTCTTGGCTGCTGAGAGTCCCAAGAAAGGGTCCCAGATAAAACACAGGAAGCTTAGTTAGATTTGAATTTCAGATGAACAGTGAATAATGTTTTAAGTATATAAGTATATCCCATGCATTATAGGGGATATGACTACCCTGGTGGCTCAGACGGTAAAACGTTTGCCTGAAATACAGGAAATCCAGGTTCAATCCCTGGGTTGGGAAGATCCCCTGGAGAAGGAAATGGCACCCCACTCCAGTATTCTTGCCTGGAAAATCGCATGGACAGAGGAGCCTGGTAGGCTACTGTCCATTGGGTCGCAAAGAGTCGGACATGACTGAGTGACTTAACTTTCACTTTCACGGGGGATATACTTATACTTAAAAAAAAAAAAAGCATTTTTTATCTGAAATTCAAGTTTAACTGGGCGTTCTGTGTTTTTATGCATTAAGTCTGACAACCTGATCACATCATCCCTCCCCACCTCATCTGCTATACCCTCCCCACAGCTGGCTCTGGCTACCACAGACTTTTAAACTGCTGTTGTTCAGTCACTAAGTTGTGTCCAACTCTTCGCAACCCCATGGACTGCAGCACACCAGGCTTCCCTGTCCTTCGTTATCTTTCGGAATTTGCTCAAACTCGTGTCCATTGAGTTGGTGATGCTATCTAACCATCTCATCCTCTGCTGACCCCTTCCCCTTTTGCCTTCCATCTTTCCCAGGGTCAGGGTCTTTTCCAATGAGCTGGCTCTTTGTATCAGGTGACCAAAGGATTGGAGCTTCACATTTAGTCCTTTCAGTGAATATTCAGAGTTGGTTTCTTTTAGGATTGACTGGTTTGGACTGGTCACCTGGAAAGGAGCAACTATGTGCATACACACCAGAAGCATACAACATGATATGGGTCTACGTTCAGCACTGAGAAGCCTCAGAGATAAATCTCCCTGGGAACATTTCATGTCTGACTGCTTCAGACTTGTTTGCCTAAGGTCATGTGCTGTACTGTGCTTAGTCGCTCAGTCATGTCTGACTCTTTGCAACCCCATGGACTGTGGCCCAACAAACTCCTCTGAGCAAGAATACTGGAATGGGTTGCCATATCCTCCTCCAGGGAATCTTCCCAACCAAGGGATCGAACCCAGGTCTCCTACATTGCAGGCAGATTCTTTACCAACTGAGCTATCAGGGAAGCCTATATATGTATATATAACTGAGTCACTTTCCTGTACAGCAGAAATTAAACACAGCATTGTAAATCAACTATATGTCAATAATTTTTTTTTTAATTAACAGTCATATCCCTGATAAAATTTAGGCTGAAGAGCTATCATATAAACGCTAATAGCATGTAGCCAGACATGATGGTTCTATGGTCCTGGATGCACTTCAGCAACTTCGTAAAACCCACCTTTAAAATCATCTTAGGCCAATAGCACCCAATCATTCTAACAAAATCATTCTTCCCTCTCACTGCCACTTCTTTATTTCCCTTTCTGTTTTTATTTCTGTTTGTATCCTCTTTCACCATTTACATTCAAGTCAATTTGTCCATTTGAATTAATTTCCCAGGAAAATCTTTGGAAAGGTCAGTCTTTTTTAATTAATTCCCCTATAAGATCCATGTAACCCACAGCTTGTTTTTTCTGTTACTTCCATTTTTATTCTGCCCAAAGTAAACCATAAAACATAAAGTTCCAGTCACAAGAATCCAGTGACTCTTAAAAATGACTGGAATTTATACTTTATGACTTTGAATATAAGGTCTTCTGAAAGCTTTTTTTTTTCCATCTTACCAAAAAGAACTCTACCCTCTCAAGTAATTAATTATTTGGAAAACAGGCACACAAGAGTCCAGTCACTTGCCCAAACACAACATCGGTGAAAATTTCTGGGATTTTAAGAGAAACAGTAGGAGTTTCCTCTTAACTTTAAAAATAGTAGCAATGTTTCCTCTTAAACTTTACATATGAATTTTCCCAATGTCAGAATTTCATGACTCCATAGTATTTAGGGACTTCTGGGTTCCAAATGTGAGAATCTGGGGCCTAACATTCCAGAATTCTGGCTTAACCCCCAGTGAGAAAAGTCTCTATGATACAGTATCCATTTCTATTGTTTTGCAAGAATGAAAAGAAGCCACATAATTAAGCCTGGAGCAAAAGGAAAGGAGCTCAAGGAGAAGACACTTCTGTGGGGCCAGGACCATGGATGACAAAGCAAATGACGAACAGGAGGCCCCCCCTTCCCGCTGATGGAAGGTCATGCAGGTCACTGTCCTGCCCCTCCTCTCCCCTCTGCCTGGCTGATGCTTAACATAATACAAGATATCCAGGGAGTGGAAGTTTATATTTCAGGGTCTCCCAAGGAGTTGGTTCATTCACTCATTCAAAACCCTTGATTGCCTGTCTCTCACCTGCCAGGTACTGTCTCAAGACACAGGAAACATCAAGGTAAATCAGACCCTGTCTGTGCCCTCTAAGAACTTACAGACTAATACCCAAACAGCTTTACAAAAAAGTAAGTGGACCACAGTGCATCTTTGCGTGTTTCCGTTACACTGCTTCTCATTGTTGTCCAGTTGCTAAGTCGTTGCTTCAGTTGCTAAGTCCAATTCTTTGTGACCCCCATGGACTGCAGCATGCCAGGCTTCCCTGTCCTTCACTATCTCCCAGAGTTTGCTCAATCTCACGTCCACTGAGTGGGTGATACCATCCAACCATCTCATCCTTGGCCGTCCCCTTCTCCTCCTGCCTTCAGTCTTTCCCAGCATCAGGGTCTTTCGAACGAGTTGGTTCTTCACATCAGGTGGCCAAAGTATCGGAGTTTCAGGTTCAGCATCAGTCCTTCCAATGATTACTTGAGGTTGATTTCCTTTAGGATGGACTGGTTGGATCTCCTTGCAGTCCAAGGGACTCTCAAGGGTCTTCTCCAACACCACAGTTCAAAAGGATCAATTCTTCGATGCTCAGCTTTCTTTATGATCCAACTGTCTCATCTGTACATGACTACCAGAAAAACCATAGCTTTGACTCTATGGACCTTTGTCAGCAAAGTGATGTCTCTGCTTTTTAATACACTGTCTAGGTTTGTCATAGCTTTTCTTCCAAGGAGCAAGCATCTTTTAGCTTCTCAACCATGGACAATTCCATCCCCCAGAAGACATCTAGCAGTGTCTGGGGCATTTTTGGCTATCACAACTGGGTTGTGGGGTGCTACTAACATTTAGTTGGTAGAAGTCAGGAATACTGCTAAACTTCCTACAATGCACAGAACAGTGCCCCAAAACAAGGAAGTATCCAGGCCAAAATGTGAGTAGTGCCAAGGGTGAGAAGCCTGGTCTACAGGACAAATATGCTATGATCTGTTCTATCCAGTTGGCTCAGGAATTTGAGTCCACATGGCCACTTGTGTTCTTTTCCTGGTTCTATCATTGACTGGCCTTTGCCTCTGAGCAAGTTACTTCCCGGCCTATGTTTCCTCATCTATAAAATAGCCCTGGAGTCTCTGATCTCCATTTTCCTTCCTGCCTAAGAATCTATGGTTTTCACAGGGTCAATATTTGTGCTTTCACTGAACTCTGCTCCTGTGAGAAGAATATCTAGACCAAGGTCTGTTGATTCTGCTCCCAGTCGAGACGATAAGCTGCCTTCCTGTGTGGATCCTGAGTGTAAATTGGGGAGGGCGAGTGTGACCTCTGCCCAGGACCTCCACTAGGAGGTCTTTATCTAGGAGCTTAGTTTTCCCATCAGCAAACAAGAGACACAACCTGTCTGCCTCCCTACATCAGGAGGAAAGGCTTGAGTAAACGAAGCAAGACAGAAAATTACCCAGATGCTACTCTGGTAACCAAGTCCAAATTATACACCCCCCCACACACACACATTGTCCCCCCCTTTCTGGGGGGCTCTGAGGCAGTGAAGGGATAGGAGGGACCCCACTCAAAGCCAGCTCAGTGGCCTGGGGTGCTGGACTGGGGAGGGGAGGCATCAGTCCCTCTGTATGGTCTTTGGAACTACCTGAAGGAGGACCTTTGTCATCTGTCTCTCTGCAGGGAAGAAAGACTGGGATTCTTGGCCACTTATTTTAGGCACTGGGACTGGGTGTGAGGCAAGTGCCCTCAGATTCATTCTCTCTCTTTCTGTCTCTCTCCCTCCCTCCCTGGCTTCAAATGCATTCCCCAAACAGAAAGAGCCTTTCAAAGCTGTTGGGCTGGAGGACAAGAGCGGCTCTGGATCACAGGAGAAGCAATGCTCTGGGAGGAAGGAGAGAGGCTCCTGTCTGGCCCTAAACACAGGTCTTTTCACAGCTCCTGCGGTGCTGGCCTTAACCAGAAAAGCAGGAGAGGGAGGCAGGGCAGGGCCGGCTTTGGCAGCAGCACTGGGTTCTGTGTGGCTGCGCTTCCTCCGCTGGCAGCATCACCTCAGGTCTGCAGTCGGAGTCTGTGTCCTCCTCCCGCTAACCCAGTGCCATCTGACGTGGCAGACTGTGCGTAATGAACAAATGAGCCCTCTCTTTTTTTAATGGAAGAAAAATGAAAATTCAGAGACATTAAGTAACAGGTCCAAGTTACTCAAACTGCTAGGCAAGTGGACTTCTATTAGTTCTGTTTACTATTCAGTTTTCTTCATCGAGCTTATCAACAATCAATGTTCCTTAGTCAGTTAACCACATATTTTCCATTCTGTATTGTTCATTTTTGATTTTGATTTTTTTTTCCCTTTCTGGTATAATTTACATTCTGTAAAATGTACAGCTCTTAAGTATACAGCTCAATGACAGACACACATCCATGCAGCCTGCATCTGGATAGAAGTAGAAAACATTTCCATCATTTCAGAAAGTTCTTGCATGACTTGTTCCAGTCAATAGCCACCCTCACCACAACAGGTGACCACTTTTTTTTTTTTTACTTCTATCACCATAGTATAGTTTTGCCTATTCTTCAACCTCTTATCAACCTCATATTCTTTTGCTCAATATAATAATATTTTTTAGGTTTATCCATGATGTATCAGTAATTTGTTCTTTTTATTTGGGGATGGCATTCTATTCTACAAACAGACCACATTTTGTTTATCCGTTCTCCTGTTGATAGATATTTGCTTTGTCTTCAGTTTATGTTCACGTGATTTTTAAAAAATTAGTGTTATGTGCCTATCTCAATTCTCCACTCAGATGAACTTTAACAAAAGTCACCCTCCACAGGTCACAGCATGTGAGAGAAAAGAGCTGACCTTGGCGTCCTCCAATTCAACCTCTTCTCTGATTAAGAGCTGCTATCAAGCTCCTATATTATGACAATGTTTTCTCTGAACTGCAGAGCAGACAGTGGTTGCTTCCACACAGTTATAACTCCTGCACCAACAAAGACAACAGGTCTCATTCAAGTACAAGAAACACACCCATTCCATTTCTTGTCATCAGGCAGGAATCCCTCAGAAGAAATGGAGTAGCTGTCATGGTCAACAAAAGAGTCTGAAATGCAGTACTTGGATGCAATCTCAAAAACGACAGAATGATCTCTGTTCGTTTCCAAGGCAAACCATTCAATATCACAGTAATCCAAGTCTATGCCCCAACCAGTAACGCTGAAGAAGCTGAAGTTGAACGGTTCTATTAAGACCTACAAGACCTTTTAGAACTAACACCCAAAAAAGATGTCCTTTTCATTACAGGGGACTGGAATGCAAAAGTAGGAAGTCAAGAAACACCTGGAGTAACAGGCAAATTTGGCCTTGGAATATGGAATGAAGCAGGGCAAAGACTAATAGAGTTTTGCCAAGAAAATGCACTGGTCATAGCAAACACCCTCTTCCAACAACACAAGAGAAGACTCTACACATGGACATCACCAGATGGTCAACACCGAAATCAGATTGATTATATTCTTTGCAGCCAAAGATGGAGAAGCTCTATACAGTCAACAAAAACAAGACCAGGAGCTGACTGTGGCTCAGATCATGAGCTCCTTATTACCAAATTCAGACTTAAACTGAAGAAAGTAGGGAAAACCACTAGACCATTCAAGTATGACCGAAATTATACAGTGGAAGTGAGAAATAGATTTAAGGGCCTAGATCTGATAGACAGAGTGCCTGATGAACTATGGAATGAGGTTCGTGACATTGTACAGGAGACAGGGATCAAGATCATCCCCATGGAAAAGAAATGCAAAAAAGCAAAATGGCTGTCTGGGGAGGCCTTACAAATAGCTGTGAAAAGAAGAGAAGCGAAAAGCAAAGGAGAAAAGGAAAGATATAAGCATCTGAATGCAGAGTTCCAAAGAATAGCAAGAAGAGATAAGAAAGCCTTCCTCAGTGATCAATGCAAAGAAATAGAGGAAAACAACAGAATGGGAAAGACTAGAGATCTCTTCAAGAAAATTAGAGATACCAAGGGGATATTTCATGCCAAGATGGGCTCATTAAAGGACAGAAATGGTATGGACCTAACAGAAGCAGAAGATATTAAGAAGAGATGGCAAGAATACATAGAAGAACTATACAAAAAAGATCTTCATGACCCAGATAATCACGATGGTGTGATCACTGACCTAGAGCCAGACATTTTGGAATGTGAAGTCAAGTGGGCTTTAGAAAGCATCACTACAAACAAAGCTAGTGGAGGTGATGGAATTCCGGTTGAGCTATTTCAAATCCTGAAAGATGATGCTGTGAAAGTGCTGCACTCAATGCCAGCAAATTTGGAAAACTCAGCAGTGGCCAGAGGACTGGAAAAGGTCACTTTTCATTCCATTCCCAAAGAAAGGTGATGCCAAAGAATGCTCAAACTACTGCACAATTGCACTCATCTCACACGCTAGTAAAGGAATGCTCAAAATTCTCCAAGACAGGCTTCAGCAATACATGAACCATGAACTTCCTGATGTTCAAGCTGATTTCAGAAAAGGCAGAGGAACCAGAGATCAAATTGCCAACATCCACTGGATCATGGAAAAAGCAAGAGAGTTCCAGAAAAACATCTATTTCTGCTTTATTGACTATGCCAAAGCCTTTGACTGTGTGGATCCCAATAAACTGTGGAAAATTCTTCAAGAGATGGGAATACCAGACCACCTGACCTACCTCTTGAGAAATCTGTATGCAGGTCAGGAGGCAACAGTTAGAACTGGACATGGAACAACAGACTGGTTCCAAAAAGGAAAAGGAGTACGTCAAGGCTGTATATTATCACCCTGCTTATTTAACTTCTATGCAGAGTACATCATGAGAAACACTGGACTGGAAGAAGCACAAGCTGGAATCAAGATTGCCGGGAGAAATATCAGTAACCTCAGATATGCAGATGACATCACCCTTATGGCAGAAAGTGAAGAGGAACTAAAAAGCCTCTTGATGAAAGTGAAAGAGGAGAGTGAAAAAGTTGGCTTAAAGCTCAACATTCAGAAACGAAGATCATGGCATCTGGTCCCATCACTTCATGGGAAATAGGTGGGGAGACAGTAGAAACAGTGTCAGACTTTCTTTTTTGGGGCTCCAAAATCACTGCAGATGGTGACTGCAGCCATGAAATTAAAAGACGCTTACTCCTTGGAAGGAAAGTTATGACCAACCTAGATAGCATATTCAAAAGCAGAGACATTACTTTGCCAGCAAAGGTCTGTCTAGTCAAGGCTATGCTTTTTCCAGTGGTCATGTATGGATGTGAGAGTTGGACTATGAAGGGCTGAGTGCCAAAGAATTGATGCTTTTGAACTGTGGTGTTGGAGAAGACTCTTGAGAGTCCTTTGGGCTGCAAGGAGATCCAACCAGTCCATTCTGAAAGAGATCAGCCCTGGGATTTCTTTGGAGAGAATGATGCTGAAGCCGAAACTCCAGTACTTTGGCCACCTCATGCGAAGAGTTGACTCATTGGAAAAGACCCTGATGCTGGGAGGGATTGGGGGCAGGAGGAGAAGGGGACGACGGAGGATGAGATGGCTGGATGGCATCACTGACTCGATGGACATGAGTCTGAGTGAACTCCGGGAGTTGGTGATGGACAGGGAGGCCTGGCATGCTGCGATTCATGGGGTCACAAAGAGTCGGACACGACTGAGCGACTGAACTGAACTGACATGCAGGAAACATGCTCTCCTCTTCTACCCACTGGAAGCAACTTGAGTGAGGCCAGCTACCGTGGTAAGATGTAAATAAATGTGTCTACTCTAGCCAGCTCTCCTGTCCTCCATGGAAAACTATAGTAGTTTCTCCTTTGAGGTGTGTGGGAAAGAACCAGGCTCACAGAGGGACTGTGGACCAGGTCTCTGAAACATTTCTGGCAAATGGAGCTGCCAGTTCCTTCCATGAATTCCCATCACTCATTCTTCTTCCTTCTGCTGTTTGTCTAACACTGGCTCTAAACACGTCTGCACCACACCTTGTGAGTCTAAGTGTAGTGTGCACTGAAACTCCAGCACAAAGTCAGGCATCTGTTTAACCACAGAAAAGGTCTTTCTGGGCCATGCAAAGAGAAGACTGGAGGGAAGTTCCCTGGGAGTGTAGTGGTTAAGACGCAGCACTCTCCCTGTCATGGGCCCAGGGTTTAATCACTGGTCAGGATCTAAGATCCTACAAGCCAAGCGGAGTGGCCAAAACACAAAAAGAAAGAACGAAGATAAAAGCTTGGGAACAATCATTTGGATGATACACATAAAAAATAATCACTCTGCCTTAAGATTTATTCAACAAATACTGTTTGAACCCACAAAGATGTGAATTCCTAATGGCCTGAATGATTACTACTGTGCTGTCTAACATCCAGCCTGAGCACCCACCAGTGAAGTCCTCCTGTCTTCACACATTTCCTGGGATAGAACAGACCACAGGGAAGGATGGGGGCTGGGGACACACATTCCACCTCATTCCCTCTTGCTCTTCTCTCTCAGCCCTTGATCTCACCTTTCTTCCACACCATACCTCCTCTTCCTTTTCCTAATGAGTTTCATTTTCTCTACTAAGAAAAGGGAAGAGGACAATCAGGTGTAGATTTCATTGCTAAACAGCCTTTACTCGAGCCTTTCAGACCTCCCATCTTCCCTTTAAGCAGTCTGTCCCTCCAAGTACCCCCATGTGTACCCCAGGAACACCTCGTCTGCACCAGCTGACCTAATTCATCACTGTTTTCCCAGCTCCTTCAAATCGAGACACACACCTCCCACATCCCACCCACTTGGCTTTTCTAAGATAGGGAGGAGGTCTTCACGGATAGCTCAGTTGATGAAGAATCTGTCTGCAATGCAGGCAACCCCAGTTCAATTCCTGGGTCGACAAGATCCCCTGGGAAAGGGAAAGGCTACTCACTTCAGTATTCTTGGGTTTCCCTTGTGGCTCAGTTGGTAAAGAATCCATCTGCAATGCGGGAGACCTGGGTTCGATCCCTGGGTTGGGAAGATCCCCTGGAGAAGGGAGATGGTTAGTTGGCACCACCGATTCAATGGACATGAGTTTGTTCAAGCTCTGGGAGTTGGTGATGGACAGGGAAGCCTGGCATGCTGCAGTCCATGGAGTCACAAAGAGTCCGACACAACTGAGCGACTGAACTGAACTGAGTCAGATAAGTTGAAGATAGGGAGACTCTTCCCTGGGGTTCTAATGAGTGCCCCATGGGGTCACAGGTCACATCTCTCTCAACCTCACAACAGGCAGGAGTGGTGCCTATCTGTTACTTGAATTCCTTGTTCCTTTCCCTGGACGGGTCTCCCCCTTCTCTTAAAATGACGACACTGTGTATAATCAGCTGCCGACAGCCTCAACCCACCCCAGTCAGTCCCATTCCAGCCCCTGGCCGGCACCAGCTCTGATGGCGCCATCCAAAATCCGAAGCATTTTTCTAACCTCTCCCAGCTCTCCACCCACTTCTTAATCTTTCAAGAACAAATTCTCCCCGACCCCAGAATTTCTTTAAAAAGAAGGAAAAGAAGATGAGTTTCTTCCATTTTGACAGTTGATGAAATAAACTAGGTGTCAGGTTTTTTTTTACTAAAATCTGATTCAGAAATGAACAGCCCTGAACTGGGTTTGGATTTTAAGGACAAACCCAAAAGAGCTTGTGAGGGTTTTTTTGTGTGTTTTTTGTTTTTAAATTCCCCCAAAGTAGCCAGGAGGTGGATTTGCTAAGCTGTGGTTATTGGCATGAAGGATTGCGAAGGCAGGAAATTCCCTTCATAGCTACCTCTCTTCCTGAAGCCTGCTGGGTTCAGAGACTAGCCTCCTCCATGGCTACCTCTTCAGGGTTCCAGCCCGGCTACCCACTGGCTCCAACAATGACAGGCTAGGCCGATGGGCCACTTACTGTAAATTACAGCTTCATAGTGTAACTTCACACCCATTCATCAGATCCCTCCCAGGCAAGAGTTCAGGGAAGAAGATGGGATTTAACTCACAGACAAACTAACCACTTCCTCCATAAAATTTCAGCACTGTCCTCCTTCTGTGGAATCTAGTCAAAGAGCAGCCAAGATGCCCACCCCAGAGAACTTTCCATTCTGAGAAATTCCTTCTAAATCTTTCATGCCTACCTCCCCAGAAAACACACACACACTACATTCGCCTAGCTGTAACAAACATTCCAAAAACCTCAGTGGATTAACATACTGAAGAGTTATCTGTCTCTCATGTTTTAACACCTGCTTACCAAAAATTGCCTTGATTGTGAATTTCGTTCTAAATTATGTCTTGCCTTCTGGTCATAATTCTTGGAGGAATTGTGACTTATACACTTTCATGTAACTGAGATGTCCCTCTTTACAGTCTGTAGTCCAAATAGCAAACCTCAACCACGCCTCAGGTGGTAGTAGCTGGAAATCCAGTTTGTATTTTCCAAAGCCCCAACTCCTTTTCTCTATATATCCAAAAACATCTGAGTTCTTATTAGTATGTAGGTAGGGGATAGAGGAAGAGAAAATGCAAAGGAAATGAGAAGCCTTGGGAAAGTTGGCACGGGTCAAACTTTATTTAGTCCACTCTAGCTCTGCTAACATCAGTGGCAGCCTAGTGGCTGGGGAAGAGTTTTATTTCCATGATTGTAGAGTTAAAATAAGCAAAGTGCCTCTTGGAACCCACCCCTGGACTAGGCTCAGTCAAGAAACTACACCAGAGGGAGGAAGATTTGGAGGAAAGTGATCAGAAGATACAAAATTTCAGTTATAAAACAAATAAATACTAAAGATGTAATGTGCAACATGATGACTACAGTTAACACTGCTCTGTGATATATGGAAAAGTTGGTAAGGGAGTTGATTCTAAGAGTTCTCATCACAAAGAGAATATTTTTGCTTTTTTTTCTTTTTATTGTATCTACAAAATCACTGCAGATGGTGATTACAGCCATGAAATTAAAAGATGCTTACTCCTTGGAAGGAAAGTTATGACCAACCTAGATAGCATATTGAAAAGCAGAGACATTACTTTGCCAACAAAGGTCCATCTAGTCAAGGCTATGGTTTTTCTAGTGGTCATATATGGATGAGAGAGTTGGACTGTGAAGAAAGCTGAGTGCCGAAGAATTGATGCTTTTGAACTGTGGTGTTGGAGAAGACTCTTGCAAGTCCCTTGGACTGCAAGGAAATCCAACCAGTCCATTCTGAAAGAGATAAGCCCTGGGATTTCTTTGGAAGGACTGATGCTGAAGCTGAAACTCCAATACTTTGGCCACCTCATGCGAAGAGTTGACTCATTGGAAAAGACCCTGATGCTGGGAGGGATTGTGGGCAGGAGGAGAAGGGGACGACAGAGGATGAGATGGCTGGATGTCATCACCGACTCAATGGACGTGAGTTTGAATGAACCCTGGGATTTGGTGATGGACAGGGAGGCCTGGCATGCTGTGATTCATGGGGTCGCAAGGAGTCGGACACGACTGAGCAACTGAACTAAACTGATATGAGATGATAAATGTTAATTAATTGTGATAATCAGTTCACAATATATATAAGTCAATTATGCTGTACACCTTAAACTTATACTGTGATGTATGTCAATGGCTTCTCAGTAAAACTATGAAAAAAAGAAAACCACAGCATCAGGAATCTGTACTCAATGCCCTGTGGTGACCTAAATGGGAAGGAAATCCAAAAAAGAGGGAACATATATGCACATTAAAAAGCAGAGACATCACTTTGCCAACAAAGGTCCATATAGTTAAAGCTATGGTTTTTCTAGTAGTCATGTATAGATGCAAGAGTTGGACCATAAAGAAGGCTGAGAGCCAAAGAATTGATGCTTTCATACTGTGATGCTGGAGAAGACTCTTGAGAGTCCTTTGGACAGCAAGGAGATCTAACAAATTAATCCTAAAGGACATCAACCCTGAATATTCATGGGAAGGACTAATGCTGGAAGCTGACACTCCAATTTTTTGGCCACCTGACATGAAGACCCAACTCATGGAAAAGACCTTAAAGTTAGGAAAGACTGAAGGCAAAAGGAGAAGGGGCAGCAGAGGATGAGATAGTTGGATGGCATCACCGAATCAATGGACAGGAATTTGAGCAAGCTCCTGGAGATGGTGAAGGACTGGGGAGCCTGGTGTGCTGCAGTCCAGGGGGTCACAGAGTCAGACACGACTTAGCAACTAAACAATGAACAACAGCAATATGTATATGGATGACTGATTCATTTTGCTGTACAGTAGAAACCAACACAACACTGTAAAGCAACTCCACTCCAATAAAAATTAATACATATGTAAAAAAAGAAAACTACACCAAAACTCTGAGCTTGTCTCCCAAGTACTCCTTCATCTGCTTCTCAGCTACTACTGGAGAACTAAGTCAGGATGGGATCCAGCAACCACCTCTGGACCCAGAACCATTACCCCTTTGTCTCCAGCCTAACTCGGATGGACCCATCAGATCTCTCTCTCTCTCTCTCACTTTGAGAATCCAGTTGCCCACCCCTGCAACTGGCTGTGATTAGAGCCTCATGGTGCCAAACACAGTGGATCTCCCTAATTCTGCAGTCAAGTGCTCTGCCTTGAGCTATACCCCTTTCTCCCTAATTCTGAATTTCAGGAGGAAGGCACAAATATATACAACAGATTGTATTAATGTTTACCAAACATTCCATTCTTCCATCCTATGGGAGAATTACACATTCTTGCCCTGCTGAACTCAGGAATTTCCCCATGACTTGTTTTAGCCACTGAAATATGGGAGGAATTGAAATGTGGGACGTGTGTCCCTTTGGAGCAGAAACTGTAAGAACCAGAGTGTGGTTTGCCTGAACCTTTTTTCCTCTGCTATGATGGCCAAGGAGTGCTTCATATAGAAGCTGCTCCACTAGTCAGGATCCCCAGACATCAAGAAGTCAAGCCATGGCCAACTCAGGATATATAGGTCACATGAATGAGAAATAAATTTGTATTATTGCTGTTGGGAGTCACTGGAAGTTTGGGGTTATTTGTTAAAGCAGCATAACCTTGCAAATTCTAACTAATATCCAGTTCTTCTCTCCCTGAGTACCCAGGGATCCTTGTGCAAATGAGACCACCTTCTCCCCAGAGCATTTCACACCAAAAGAGGCTTCTCCAAGAATTCATTTTGCATCTCCTCTCCAAGTCTCCTGCCTGCTTTACATCTGTTTAGTAAATGAGGAGTCTCAACATGTGCCTTGAGGTACCCTTCAGCTTCAACTTCTACAGAAAGTGTTTGGTGGTAAAATTTGCTAAAAAGGGGGGAAAAATAATCTCTCATAAGGCAGAGCCACTGCTTCTGTTTTCCCCAGAGTGGCTTATACACAGTGGACACCAATGAATGCTTGTCATCTGGGATAATTCTGAGAAGAATTCACAGCATTCTTAGCATAGTTAGAAAACTTGAGTGATGGATGGGAACACCAAGAATTTTCCATCCAAATCTCTACTCACGCCATGGCCCTATTTTAACAACCTTCCTTCTGGCACTGGGAAAAGTTGAGGGCAGGAGGAGAAAGGGGTGACAGCAGATGAGTTGGTTGGATGATGTCACTGACTCAATGGACATGAGTTTGAGCAAACTCCAGTGTATAGTAGACAGAAGCCAGGCGTGCTGCTGTCCATGGGGTCACAAAGGGTCAGAAATGACTAAGCAACTGAACAACAACTCTAAACAAACAAATAATCCTAGAAGCAAAGAGTATGACTAGTTACTTTTGATCTGAGAAAGACAAAGATCCCAGACAGGGCAGGTCAAGCTACCTGATGGAGAATGGAGATTATGCAAGTCATCATGTCTACACAAAGCTGAACCGATCATCACATAGCAGATGTTCTCATGACACAGAAACCAGCATCAGAAGCTCTGCCAGTACAGCCTGGTCTTGACAGTATTTACACCAGAGGAGAGGTCTAACCCCTTTGGTTCAACTAGGCCATCAACTGGTGGGCTACTTTGATGCGCCTATGTCACTCACTGCTCTGGCTGGCAGCACCTGGCCGCTGAGGCCCCACGTGGACACGGGAGCTGAATCAGCCCAGTGCTCCTCTCGGCCAGTGCACATAGCTGGGGGGTGGGTGGGGGACCAGCCTGGCCTGCCTAGCATGAGCCTGCATGTACGACTGAGTCACTCCAGTTGGCATCCCTCAAGGGCCAACAATGTTTCTGCTTCGGAGGCTGGCACTTCATAATTACAGCTGTGTTTCTGTTGTACCAAATTACCTCACTTAAGAGCCTGAAAATAGCATCCAGACTGAAGGTGCTGGTTGCACAAAGAGGGAAGCTTCGCAAGACTCAGAACCTGGGTGCTGAGCCAGAGGGCAGGGCTGGAAGCTACACCCAAAGTCCTAACGGAGAGAATCCTATGACTCCTCTCTTCTCTCCTCGTGATGGAAACAGAACAGTGCCACGAAATCGTCCACTCCCAAACTGGAAATGAGAACTACCCTGCAGTTCTGTCTCCGTCTTCATTCATTCACTCATTCACGTATTCAATATCTTTATGTACTTCCTCTATGGAACCTACTCACCTTGCCCTCCAGATCACTCCCCTGACCCCTTTGCCCTGTGCCTGGGAGACTGACTTCCACAGACCACATCACCAAGCTCCCTTGCCCTCTAACTGCCAGATGGGCTAGGCTAATGGGAGCAGGAGAAGGAAATTAGGAAGTGGGAGAGGTGCAAAGTCAAAGTGGTAACTCCCCTGTTCCCTTCCTGCTGGGCCAGGTTTTGCAGTAGTTGAATTCTGCTACCTGGGCCACAGCTCCTGGCAGGTGGTCCCTCTGCTAAGATCACTGCAGAGTTCAAATCGTCATCTTCTCCCTTCAGGCCCAGAAGGAGTATATGAATTGTCTAGGGATGTTATAACAAAGTCCCACAAACTAGGTGGCCGAAAACAGTAGAAATGTAAAGCCTCACAGTTCTGAAAGCTAGAAGTCTGAAATCAAGTTGTTAACAAGGCCATGCCTCCTTGAAACTTGTAGAGGAACTTTCTCGTGTCTTCTAGCCTCTGGTGGTTACCAACAATCTTTGGCATCCCTGGCTTATAGGTACATCATTCCAATCTCTGTCCCCATTACCACGTGGCTGTCTTCTCCCTGGGTGTGTCTGTGTGAGTCTCCTCTTATGAGGACACCAGTCAGACTGGATGAGAACCCACCCTAATGACCTCATCTTCCCTTGACTACATCTGCAAAGGCCCTATTTCCAAATAAGATCACATTCACAGAACCTGGGACTTAGGACTTCAGACTTTCTTGGGTGACCTATTGGGATAACAACCTCCCACCGTGGCCAGTCCCCAACCTGGGACTGTTCCAATAGTCCTTTTACTCCTTTATAAACAATTCCTTCATTCTCATCTTTTCCAATTCCTTTTTAGAAAGTGCCATCTGTTTCCTGCCAGGACTCTGACTGAGACCTCTATTGCCTGGCTGCCCTAGGGAACCTAGTAGGTGCCAGAAGGTACCAGAAATACAAAGATGGGCGAACACTACACTGTCCTGCCTTCATAGGGTGCACAGTCTGCCATTTAATCAGCTCAATCAAAATATCACAGAGTAACAGTGCAGCTGGGATGCGATTCAAAGGAGAGGTTCACAGCGCCTTGGACATGCTTAATCGGGAGAGAAAATGTAGTCAGGGAGGTCAGGCAGGGCTTCCCAGGGAGAGGGGCCCTGCTGCAGCCAGAATGTGGAGGATGAGTGGAGTCAACCTGATAAAGAGGGGGCCTTGCCTACACATCCCCACTGGGGCCAAAGGAGAGGACCCAGAAGAGGGGAGTCAGTGTCTCCATTTCCCTCCAATGGCAGATCTACCTTCACTCATATCCCAGTCCAGACACAGGTGACTTCTCTTCAGGAAGGATAAACACCCTCTTCCATCCTCACAGCTGCAGACCTCAGCAGAGAACCCCGGGGCATTGAGAGCTCCCAAGTCAGGGAGTAAGAGCCCACCCCCAGGGCTACAGGTAAAGAGCAGCAGCATGTCACGGAGGGCACAACAGGGAACAAGCACCCCAGAAACCAAGAAACAGAACCAACAGAGATGCCCAGCACGCACCTCAGCCTCGACAGGTCCAGTATTAAAATCACAGCATCCGTCTGTTCCCAGTTTCACTGGGGTCACCCCAGAACTCCTCATCTGCTCCTCCTCTGAGAAATCATATGTGTTTCTGATTTTACCTCCTCAATCTTTTTTTAAAGTGTATTTTTATTTTCTATTTTTGGGCTGCACTGTGCAGCATGTGGGGTTTTAGAGCCCAAATCAGGGATTGAACCCACATCCTCGGGATTGAACCCATATCCTCTGGATTGGAAACATGGAGTCTTAACCACTGGACCACCAGGAAAGTGGTTACCTCCACAATCTTTCTCAAACCCGCACCTTCCTCTCCTTCGCCACTGGCTCCTGCCCTGTTTCAGACCCTCACCATCTCACCCTAGAACTTGCGTCTGCTCCTTCCCTGTCTGACCTCTACTCTGGCAAATCCACCCACAGAAAACAAGCCATCCCACTTCCCTGAAGGTGGCCCTCCCTGATGCTTCCCTCCCAGGAGGGTACAGTCCAGGTGTCACACACAGGGCTCTCCTTCCCACCAACCTGCTTGCTCTGTTCATCCTTGATCTTCCAACAAGGCCAAGCCACTTTTATTTATTTGTACACATCCCATCATCTCTCCCTCTTTGTGCCATTTTTCAGGTTGTCTCATCCTTCACCATACCCTCTCCCACAATCTAATTAAATCCAACTCAGGCCTAAAATCTTAATTCAGGTGTCAACCCCTCCAAGAAGCCTTCCTTGACACCCCTCCCCTCTCATTTCCTACCATAGGCTCTTCCATCATTAAATCTAACATCACATGCTCTAAATCTCTGTGGAGCTACTTCCCCCACCAGAATGAAGATTCTTGATGGTAGGGTCCATGTCTAACTTGGTTTGCGATATCTATTGCCTGGCATAGAGGAGATGCTTTAAAAGTAGATAAATGAATGAGTACATGACAACCATATGTGGGTAGACTGTGCCACTTCTGTGCTGGAGTCAGAAGCCCTCAAAATGAACAGAATTTCCACACACACACACACACACACAACCATCACTATTAGTGGGTCCCACCCAGTATTCCGTCTACTGATCATGCTTCCAACATACAGAAGCTGCTTTAATGGTGTTTGTTTTGCTCCGCCCCTACCCTAGTAGGTAGTATATGGAAGCGTCTGCCTTGCAGATATTGTGTGATTTATCCTTTTTAAGCTGCAGTTTTCCATGTGTAAAATGGATGCTATTACAGTATCCACTGAACAGAATTACTGTGAAAATTGAATGAAATAAAATAAAGTGTATGGTCAGAACTTAGTAAACAGTAGATATCACTACATTGGAAAATGGTGCTGATGAGAGACACACAGGTAAATGCAGTGGTAATTCAGAGGTGAGAATGCACGTGAACACTGTTGTTTTTAGTAAAACATCCCTCCCCCTCAAAAAAAGGTTTTTTATACATAATCAATAGCTCTGGGAAATTCCACTGTTGTAGGTTTACTGTGTTGTTATAAAAGGCAGTGTTTGCATTCACTTGCCAGGCTTAACAGATGTGCATGCAATGGCAGCAAGAACCAGAAACGCATGGAAAGAGAAAAAAATCAGTGCGTTAGGCCAAGATTTCCCAAGACTTCGGTCAGGCTCCTGGAGAAATTGTGCACGTTCACCTCCTGCTGCTGGGCGAAGTGGTGGGAGGGAAGGCCTGGTTCATCATCTTACAGAATCAAAAGCGTTATAAACTCATTTGTTCCCAGCCCAAGTCCAAAAGCTAATCCTCATCCTAGTGATAGTAGGTGATCATTTGATGAGTCCCATCTGCAGATGAGAAAGTCCAGGACTGGAGGCCAAGATCATGATTCCTGTTGTGGTTTCCCGGGGGCCAGGCCAGTTCCTGTTCATCTTCCCTCCTCAGCAACCTCCTCGCTTACAGAAGTCCTCTTGGCAAGACAATGGGAGGAGTGGAAGCTTTTTCAGCTTCAGCATCAACCAACAAATATTCAATGGGCAACTTCAGAGCACCCAGTCTGTGCCAGATCCATTGGGCAAGTTTTGCAGATTTAAAAAGGATGTACACTGAACAGCAAAGGAAACCATCAAAAAAAGGAAATCTACAGAATGAGCTGGAGAAGGTATTTGCAAATAGTGTATCTGATAAGGGGTTAATATTCACAATATATAAAGAATCCATACAACTCAATAGTGAAAAAACAAACAACCTGATTAAAAAATGGGCAGAGGAAATAAATAGATCTTTTCCCAAAGAAGTACAAATGACCAACAGATCCATGAAAAGGTGCTCAACATCACTAACTGTCAGGGAAATGGAAATCAAGACCATAAGATATCACTTCATATCTGTTACATTGGTCATCATCAAAGAGACAAGTGATCAAAAGTATTGATGAGAATGTAGAGAAAAGGTAGCCTGAGTTGGTGGAAATAAAAAGTGGTTCAGCCACTACAGAAAACAGTTTGGAGGATCCTCAAACAGTTAAAAATAGAACTACCATAGGATCCAGCAATCCCATTTCTGGGGATATATCTGAAGAAATGAAATCACCGTCTCAAAAAGATGTCTGCACCCCATGCTCACTGCAGCATGATTTACAGTAACCATAGAAACAACCTAAGTGGCAATCAACAAACAGATGGATAAAGAAAATGTGGTGTGCAAATACACAGTGGAATGCTATTCGGCCATTAAAAAGAAGGAAATCATGCCATTTGCCTCACCATGGGTGGAACTTGAGGATACTATGCTACGTGAAATGTCAAAGAATGACAAATACCATATGATCTCACTTGTACGTGGAATCTAAAAAAGCCAAAGTCACAGAAACAGAAAACAGACTGGTGTTGCCAGAGCTGGGGGAGAGGGGAGTAATGGGTGAAGGTGGTCACAAGGTACAAACTTTCAGTTATAAGATAAATCAGTTCTGGGATGTAATGTATGTCACGGTGAGCACAGTTATCTGCCTCTTACCTTCCAGCCCTGCACTGCCCCATGCAGTAGCCTCTGGCCATATGTGAACTGTTACTCGAAATGTGACTGAGCTGAACGGAGATGTGACACAAGTGTGAAATATACACTGGCTTTCAAAGACTTGGTGTAAAAGAAAGGAATATAAAATATCTTCTTAAACTTGTGTTTATTACACATAGAAATGGTAATATTTTAGATATATTGGGTTAAATAAAATGTATTATGACAATTGATTTCCTATGTACTTTCTCAGCATGACTACTGGAACATTTTGAATTACATTTGTTTTTCAAATTCTATTTCCATTGGAGAGGGCAGTTCTATATTGACCTCACAGTCTGCTGCGAGCATTAAATCAATAAACCCAAGAAGAGCACTTAGCACCGAGCCCAGAACAAAGCACCCAATAGCTAGTCTGAATGTTAGAAAGACCAGTGTTTTTCCAAAGTTATAGAGCCACGTTTCCTTTTTCAAGCAACTTCCTCTAACAGATTTTTTTTAAAAGCACTTCTGATTAAAACAAAGGGGTGTCCTCTCCAGTCGCCCATTCACCGTGGGCACCACCTCCACAGCTTGGAAACCCATGGGGTGAGATCAGCTACACCTATGGCTAATTCATGTTGATGTGTGGCAGAAATCAAGCCAATGCTGTAAAGCAATCATCAATCAATTAAAAATAAATAAATACAGTTTCTTAAAAAAAAAAAAAGTGTTCTGCAGGCTTTTGCATCACACATCTGTAATTTCAGAGAAGGTAAGAACGTGGTACTGGACAAAATCAAGGTGTCTGTGGCAGAACTTTCCAAATGGTCATGGAGAGTTTCCCTGGTGGTCCAGTGGTTAAGAATCAGCCTGCAAAGCAGGAGACGCCAGTTCGATCCCTGGTCTGGGAAGATCCCACGTGGGGCAGGGCCATTAAGCCCAGGCACCACAACTAGAGAAAGCCTTTGTGCAACGAGCAAGGCCCAGCACAGCCAAAAATAAACTAAAAAAACAATTTTTTTTAATGGTCACAGATCTTAAATGTTCTCACCACAAAAAAAGAAACGATGATTCGGTGATGTAATGGAGTTGTTCGCTAAGACTATGGTGGAAATCATGTTGCAAAAGAGAAGCATATCGAATCAACATGTTGGAGGACTTCCCTGGTGGTACGGTGACTAGGTAACCCACTTGCCAATGCAAGGGACATGGGCTCAATCCCTGATCCAGGCTGATCAGGAAGATTCCACATGCTGAGGTTAACCAAAGCCCGTGTGTCACAGCCACTGAGCCTGTGCTCCACAACAAAAAAAGCCACCGCAGTGAGAAGACCAGGCACCGCAACAAAGAGTAGCCCCAACTCACCGCAACTAGAGAAAGCCCACACAGCAGTGAAGACCCAGTGAAACCAAAGGGCGGGGGAGAAAGAATTCAACGCGTTGTACACCTCAAACTTACTTACACGATGTTATATGTCAAGTATATCTCAATAAAAATTAATCAAATGCCAAAAGTATGATCATGGAAAAAAACTACTAGTTTGCTTGGGAGAATCAAAGTGGTTTGGTACCATGTCTAGACAGTCCAGAAATCAAGGTGTCATGAATGCAAACGGGGTCACCTGTGGGCCCCTGGATCATCACCTGCCCACACAATACCTACACACCACAGCAGCTCTCTCCTGCTTCTCACGAGGGCTAGCTCCACAGAAGGGTAACAGGGGACGCTCAGCCCAGACTCCACAATGACTCTGCTGTTCTGAAGGCAGCTCTGGGTCCAGTGGGTCCTGCTGTCTGCCAGGCAAGTCTCCCAGCTCTCGCTGTAGCTCTCGTCCCTAGCGCTGATGTGAGTGTGTGTGTGTGTGTGTGTGTGTGTGTGTGTGTGTGTATGTACAGGGACAGCAGCCAGCTCTTTGCCGGGCTCTCTAACAAGTTCCGCGAGTCTGTTTGTTAAAGAAAAATTCCAGTGGGTGCATCCAACACATGGAACTCAAGAACAGAAATTATATTTATCCGCCCCACTGCCAAAGAGATCACATGCCCCGTGAGTCACTCCAGATGTGCTCAAAAACAGAGTCTCTCTGTGGAAGCCCAGTGCCCCAATCCCAGGGAGAGTAGGAGTAACAGAGGTCCCACTCCTGTCCTCCCCAGGAGTAACAACCACTCTACCCTTGGGAGGCAGGAGAGGGCGTCTCTGCACATCTGAAGACGGAGGGGTGGTAAGAACCTCACCACTGGCCTGGGAGGACCAGGACAGGCATACCTGTGGCTCCTGGGGTCCCCTTGGGTTCGAGGGCGACGTCTCCCTTTTTGGAGGAAAAGATGTGTTGGAAGACATTGCTGCTTCTGCTGCTGTATTCCGATGCTCAGGCCACTCTGTCTCACAGGTGGACCAGGGGTGAGTTGTCTTTCCTTTATTTGTTTGATGCTTATGATTCTTTCTTGAATATCATTAGGAATCTTGAGGGGTGGAGGGAACAGAAGGAAATTAGAAGCCCTGTGCCCTCCTTTGATCTCCTCTCTATCAAATGCTTTATGCTTCTCAACAGGCTAGAAGGTGTTAGAAGGTGATGGGGGAAATGACACCCCAAAAAATCAAAGCCACTGAGAAAATGGGATTGAGGTGGAGAGTGCAGAGAGCATCCCTCCCTGACAGGCCGGGGAGAAGGTCATCTTTGTTTTGTAGAATGTGGACAGACTCCTGCAAGTGCCCTCCAGGCTGCCAGCTGGGCAGGGCATGGGGAGAGCAGGTGCCCAGGGCTGATGCTAATATGATGGCAATGGGGGTGCTGGCCGGCCAGAGTTCTGCTCCCTGGGGACGTGGCGTGTCCACGTGGAGGGCTCCACACTGCTTCCTGAGCAGGAGTGGTCACACCTTTCCAGCTGGAGACAGCTGGCCCAGCAACAGAAGAGGAATAGTAATCCCCTCAGCAACCTCGTGTCTGCCTGGCTGCTCCCACCCCGGCCAGGCTCCCCTGGAAAGGAAGAAGCCCAGCAAGGCTTCTCCCCACGGCCGACTTCCTTCCCCTCGGGACGCGGCTCCTCAGAGCTGGCCTGGCATCTTTTTCTGGTTCCCGTGGGCAGACACTGGCAGCACCTCTGGTCAACTAAGGTTTATCACTTAGGAAGCGAGGGGCCCATCACGCTGACCACTGCATGCTGATCTGAACTGAAATCTTTCTGCTGCCTAAAGTCAGTGAGATTTCTGTCCTGGAAAGAACTGGAAAAAGAAGTCAGGTTCGCTGGTATTCCCAGAGATCCAAAATGGGGTGAAGACGGCACAACAGCAAGGGGATGAGCCCCCTCTGGTTCTCAAGGAGAGAGTCAGGGAAGGAAGAAGGGGCCAGCTGGGGCACGGAGCAGCATGGAGCAGGTGGATCTGATATGGGGAAAAGCAAGAGTCAAGGCACTTATTAGGGTTCTTACTCCCTCACTTGTAAACCTGAGATTAGGGACTTGTCAGTTCTCTATACTGGGCTGTGAAATGATTCTTGTCTATGGGGTCGTACAGAGTCGGACACGACTGAAGCGACTTAGCAGCAACAGCAGGGACAAATAATTAATGAAGCATTTCCCCCTTTTTTTTTTCTGGTAAACATCACCCACCCACACACACTTCCCTGCTCATCATGTGCACAAATTGGGGGAGCAACACTTGGAAGCACAGAGCAAAGAGACCTTGGTGTTGTGTTCTGTCGTTTACCCCTGTGTGACACTGGGCCTACCTTAATTTGCCTATTAAAAAAGGATGATAATATCCACTCTTCCTAACACACAGGCTGTTAGAAAGCCAAATGAGATGGTTTGATTTTTTTTTTTACGAGTCTTGTAAATACAATATAGCTGCATCATGAACTGCAAGGAACTCAAAAAAGTTCTGCCTCTAATTGGCTGTGTGATGTCTGGCAAGTCTCTTGACCTCTCTGAGCTTTAGTTCATGAACACATAACATATTATAACATATGTTATAACATAATAACATAATATTAATGTTAATAACAACATAACATAATAACAAAAAGTGACCCTCATTGCGTTGTCATGTGAGGGTCATATTCAAATATGTAAATAAAACGCTTCCTAGATAATGAGGAGCTATATCAAGGTCAACTATTACCTACCACTTAAAAAAATTTCATTAAAGAAAGTGTGAGGTTCTCAACAGAAAACCTACAGGTTCTACAGCAACATCCAGAGAGCAGTTGCTCCGGCCCTCTAACTCACTCTTCCCTGGGGAAGGTCTGCCCTCCCCCCACCCCCATATCGATAACAATCTATGTAAAGACACAAAGCCAACACAGCTGAAATAGAGGCCTCCATGAGCCCGCTGATACTAAGTGTTGGATTAGCGGTTCATGTCAGCGTTCAGAGCCAACAAATGATATGGGAGCCCTTCCAACCATCATCAAGTCTTCCATGCGGTTGATTTTTTAAAATTCATTTTTAACATTTTGTCTAATCATGAAAATAATCCACAGTTGTCATTTTTTTAAGATGGAATGGGAGTCACACCCGAAGAAAACCAATTTTTCCAAACACATAAACTGTCTCTTTCACCTTCATCCTTACCCCAAGCCCACCCCCACCTCCACCGCCAGGCCTAATTTAGAAGAATCCCCTATGGAAAGAGTCGGAGGGCGACTTCTCCCTACAAAGTCCTCCTCCACCCGTCCCGCAGCACCACCCCAGCCTCCACCCTCCCCCTCCGCCTGGCCCCTCGGGTGAAAGTGGAGAAATAAACCCAACAGGAATACACCCTGCGGCAGGACATCTTTTTTCCCCTACCATTCTCCCCGCCTCTCCCTCAGACACGCTCTCTAGGATTCCGCCCTGGGAGGTGGCTGCTCCAGCCTCACCGACTGGATTGAGACTAAATGGCTCACCTGTGGTTAGCGAGGCCTCCTGGAAGTGGACACACCTGGCCCAAGTCCTCATCCCACCCTGTCCTGCCGGCGCATCACTTGAGGGACTGCAGGGAACCTAGCCAGTCTTAAAAAACAGAAAGAAATACATGCATGAATTCCTATAAATATTTAATTTTTATTCCATATACATGTTATTTCTTGTTTAAGTAGTTTCATAAGGAAGGTGGCTCTTCGGTGTCCTTTTCAGCTGTCCAGTTCAGTGTTTTGTGGATTTTCAATCATGAATGTTCTGTGGAGGGAAGGGCCCCAGGTAGGGACTGACTCACTGGTCCAGCATGACCGAGTAGCCACTTCGTTTGCTGCATGTCACTGCATTTATGCAGCTGTTATTCTGAACACTAACAGGTAGGAAAACTGGAGGAAGGGAAGAAGTTAACACGCCCCCAGATCCCTCCGTTGAAAGCCTAGAGCTCGACCTCACTCCTGCGCTCAATTTCTAGCAGCAGAGCCTTGCTGTCCTCATCCGCGCCTCTCCATCCCTTCCAGGTGCTCCCAGCATTCCCTGACTCCACTTGGGTGGTGGGGCTCCCCCTGGGCGGTGGGGCTCCCCTTGGGTGGTGGCATATTCTGGCCAAGGGGAGCCAACTCACAGCAGCCCTTTCAGAGGCGCTCCAGGAAGACGCCCAGCACAGGGACTAAGATTCTGGCTTCTTCAGAATAGCACTGTGTTTCTAAAGGCAAGGTTTCCCAGCCAACCTCTGCCCCCCATCTAATGCCTGATGATCTGAGGTGGAGCCGATGTAATAATAGAAATAAAGTGCACAATAAATGTAACGCACTTGAATCATCTTGAAACCATCCCCCGCCCCAGTCCATGAAAAAAGTGTCTTCCACGAAACCAATCCGTGGTACCAAAAAGTTTGGGGACCGCTGCCTGAAGGGCTGGCCCAGGAGCCAAAAAGTAAATGACATCAGTAGGATTTGGCAAAAGATCTTTTATAAATGAGGGCTTTTCCTTTCCACATCCATGGCTGTTTCCATAGAGTCGCTTCAACTGATTGATGAGAAATTTGAGTCCTTCCCAACAAGGTCTTTGGCACAGATGCTGTACACAGTTACACAGAAGCCACAGTCTTAATACCGTTCTGTTTGTTTGCTTTTTTAACCTATTTGAGAGACGGGAGGGAAGAAGAGATTTCTGTCACACGTTATAAAAGTCAACAAGAAGACCAGGCTCAAAGCAAAAATAGGCTCTCCTGTTTAGGCAGGCTTCCGCCTGCAGGTCTGGGCAAGAAAGCTTGAAGGAGCTAAGGCATAGAGAGCAAGGCAGGTGCCAGTCTTGACTGAAATAATTAAAAGTAGCTTCTCTGGTGTGAAGAAAAGGGAGCCTTTCTTTGCTGTTGGTAGGAATGTAAGTTAGTGCAGCCACTATGGAGAACAGTATGGAGGTTCCTCAAAAAATTAAAAATAGAGCTACCGTATGATCCAGCAATCCCACCTCTGAGAACATATCTGAAGAAAACTTTAGCTGCAAAAAATACACGCACCTCAATGTTCACAGCGGCACTATTCACAATAGCCAAGACACGGAAGCAACCTAGATGTCCATTGACAGAAAATGGATAAAGAAGATATGCTACCGATATACAATGGAATACTACTCAGCCATAAAAATGAAATAATGCCATTTGCAGCAACATGGGTGGATCTAGAGGTTATTGTAGTAAGTGAAGTCAGACAGAGGAAGACAGATATCATATGATACCACTTATATGTGAAATCTAAAATATGCTACAAATGAACTTGTTTACAAAACAGAAACAGACACAGAAGACAAACATGCAGTTACTAAAGGAGAAAACGGGTGGGAGAGGGATGAATTAAAAATTTGGGATTAGCAGATACAAACTGCTGCTGCTGCTGCCAAGTCACTTCAGTCGTGTCCGACTCTGTGCAACCCCATAGACGGCAGCCCACCAGGCGCCCCCGTCCCTGAGATTCTCCAGGCAAGAACACTGGAGTGGGTTGCCATTTCCTTCTCCAATGCGTGAAAGTGAAAAGTGAAAGTGAAATCGCTCAGTCGTGTCCGACTCTTATCGACCCCATGGACTGCAGCCTACCAGGCTCCTCCGTCCATGGGATTTTCCAGGCAAGAGTACTGGAGTGGGGTACCATTGCCTTCTCCGCAGATACAAACTACTATATATAAAACAGATAAAAATAAGGACTTACTGTATAGCACAGGGAACCATATTCGACATCTTATATAACCTATAATGGAAAAGAATACATGTATTTATGTGTGTGTGCTCAGGTGCTTAGTCATGTCCGACTCTTTGCAACCCCATGGACAGAAGCCCACCAGGCTCTTCTGTCCATGGAGTTTTCCAGATAAGAATACAGGAGTGAGCTGCCATTTCCTACATCTGAAGATCTTTGGCTTCTACTCTCAGGGAGATGAGAAGTCACAGAAGTTCCCCGGCAGAAGATTGATATCATGGAACCTATGTTTTCACAGAATTGCTCTAGTTGCTTTGTTAAGAATACAGTGAGGTGGATGGACTTCCTTCCAGTGGTTAAGACTCCGTGCTTCCATCGCAGGGAGCATGAGTTTTATGCCTGGCAGGCAAACTAAGATCCCTCCTTGTGTGGCATGGTCAAAAAAAAGGAATGCAGTGAGGATGCTGATGGCAACCAAGGATGGAAGCAGAAGCACTATTAGGAGAAATGTTCACGGTTTAGACACCTGGAGGTTAGCAGGGATGTGGTAAGAAGTAGCCAGATCCCAGGTATGTTTTGAAGGTAAAGCCAACAAGATTTGCTGATTCGTTGGGTGTGAAATGTGAAAGATGAGAAAAGGCAAGGATGACTCATGACTCCCAGGTTTGGGCTTGAGCAGCTGGGAGAGATGGAAAGACAGCAGACAAAGCAGGAGAGGAGGAACAGGTGCGAGGGGTGGTGGGGACTGGCATTGGGTCAGGCATCTGGAAAGACAACTATTACAAATCCAAAAGGAGATTCCCGTAGGCAGTTGGGTATCTAGAAATCTGACCTGGAAATACAAAGCAGACGATCAGTACGGAAGTCAGGGTGGTGAGGAGAGAGGAGTCTCGCATCCTGACACAGGCTGAAGCCAGGAGTCAGCAATACGAAGAGATGGATGAGGAGTAAGAGCGGCCAGCAGGAGAGGATTTTTTTTTAAGCAGCAGCAAGCAGCAATGTGTTTTCATGCCAATTTGAAAACTCAGTAGAGAAGGGAAAACTAATGATGTGCGAGAGAAAGGTAGAAAGGTGAGTGAGTCTTTATTGGAGACCTGATCCAAGGCTCTAGATGAGAGCAGGGAAACAATAACAGAAGGGAAGTCAGAGGATCCAGGCAAGAGGTGGGTAACTGGTATCAGGAGAAAGGAGGAGGTGTGGAATCATCTATTTCATGCTGAAATAGAGTGAAAGGAATCAGGAAATGTGAGTAACGGTTAGGCAGCATTTCAGACCCCTCTTGAGAATGTTGTTGTTCAATTGCTCAGTTGTGTCTGACTCTTTGAGACCGCATGGACTGTAGCACACCAGGCTTCCCTGTCCTTTACTATTTCCAGGAGTTTGCTCAAATCCATGTCCATTGAGTCAGTGATGCCATCTAACCATCTCATCCTCTGCCACCCACTTCTCCTCCTGCCTTCAATTTCTCCCAGGATAAGGATCTTTTCCAATGAGTCAGCTCTTCACATCAGGTGGCCAATGTATTGGAGCTTCAGCATCAGTCCTTCAGTGAATATTCAGGACTGATTTATTTTAGGATTGATTAGGTTGATCTCCTTGCAGTCCAAGGGACTCTCAAGAGTCTTCTCCAACACCACAGTTCAAAAGCATCACTTCTTTGGCACTCAGCCTTCTTTATGATCCAACTCACATCTGTACATGACTACTGGAAAAGCCACAGCTTTGACTATACATACCTTTGTTGGCAAAGTGATGTCTCTGTTTTTGAATATGCTGCCTAGGTCTGTCACAGCTTTTCTTCCAGGGAGCGTCTTTTAAATCCATGACTGCGTCGCTATTTGCAGTGATTCTGGAGCCCAAGGAAATAAAATAACTTTGCATAACACATTATAAATCAAAGTTAGAGATCTGTTTTAAAAACATGTGTGATTCATTTAAGAGTATGTTTTACACCATATGCATTCATTCATTTCTAATTAACTACAAGTATACTTCCTGTAGGACCTCCCTGGTGACTCGGACCAGGATCTGCCTGTAATGCAGGAGACCTGGGTTCAATCCCTGGGTCAGAAGATGCCCTGGAGAAGGGAATGGCTACCCACTCCAGTATTCTTGCCTGGAGAATTCCATGGATGGAGGAGCCTGGCGGCCTACAATCCATGGGGTTGAAAAGAGTCAGACATGACTGAGCAACTAACACAGACAACACACACACACGAATGAACACACATACACACCCTGTCAGTGAGATTGGAGGAGTTTTTGTTCACCTGGTTTTTGGTTTTGCTTTGTTATTATTAATTTTTAGTTTGTATTGAGTAGAGTTGATTAACAGTGTTTTATTGGTTTCAGGTGTACAGCAGTGATTCAGTTATACATATACATGTATCTATTCTTCAACTTTTTTTCCTATTTAGGTTCTTACCGAGTAGTGAGCAGAGTTCCCTGTGCTATACAATAGGTCCTTCTTGGTTATCTATTTTAAATATAGCAGTGTTGGGTTTTGAAGCCCATGAAACCTGGATTTTAATCTCAGTCCTTATTACAAACCAGTTGGGTGGCCGAAGGCAAGTTCCTTAGCCTCCAAGTTTCTTCATCTATAAAATGGAATGTGAACACTTACCTCACAAGGTACAAAAAGCCCCCTGCCCCACACGCACCATCAAACAGCCACAGCAGCCTGAGCGGTATGTGCAGAAGTAGGGCATGGGAGGAGGCAGGGAGGGGCCATCTTTGAGATTCCTGTGCTCCCCACACAGACTTTCTAAAGCAATAACCAGCCCCAGGCCAGAGGCTGACCTTATTTCTAACAATCTTCCCCAAACTGTTATTATTTTAAAAACTTTAAGAACAAGGGCTACTGGAAACAATGTTTCCATTATTAAACACAGCTTTCATCAGGAAGCCTTTTCTTCCCAACTCTTGAGAATTAGTGGTCCACCAGCGAGTCTGCACCTTAAAGGAAGTGACTGTTCCGGGGGAAATAATTGAGTGAAGAAAGTGCAGGTCTGAATAACTTTAGGGCTCATGCTGGGACCTTGTTCCCTTCTCTGCCCTTCCCCTGCTGCTGAGTGATTTTTTATTTTTTTTAAAGAGAACAAGACCTTTCATTTCACAATCACAAAGACGACATAAAGAAGTTGCTCTCAGATCCTCAAAAAGGGGTTTCATGGTCAGAAGAAGACATAGCCCACATCTGTTCCTCCTCCCGCCAAGGAAAGTGCAGCCCTCCTTGTGTCTCCATCTCTGTATCCGAGAACACAAGGGTCTCGGTCTCTTCAGTTCAGTTCAGTTGCTCAGTCGTGTCTGACTCTTTGCGACCCCATGGACCACAGCACGCCAGGCCTCCCTGTCCATCACCAATTCCCGGAGTTTACTCAAACTCATGTCCATTGAGTCGGTGATGCCATCCAACCATCTCATCCTCTGTTGTCCCCTTCTCCCGCCTTCAATCTTTCCCAGCATCAGGGTCTTTTCAAATGAGTGAGTTCTTCGCATCAGGTGGCCAACGTATTGGAGTTTCAGCTTCAGCATCAGTCCTTCCAATGAATATTCAGGACTGATTTCCTTTAGGATGTCTCTTTCACCTCTTCAGATGCCCGCATAAGGCCCTGTCAGATGGGAAGCAGCTCTCAACTCTAGCAGCGCACCCACTGCTTGGCAGTGGGTCTGGATAACCCAGTGGTTACGGACCCTGCCTGTCTTTTGCAACACCTGGGAGCTGTCAGGAGTCCCGAAGCCTACATCCATCCACCCCAGAGATGCCTGAGAACTGGCCTGGGAGGTAATTTTGGGCATTTAGGCCTTTAAAGTTTCCAGGTGATTCTAAGGCATGGTCAAAGTTGAGAACTTGGAGTGGCCACTCAGCCTGGCCAGCTCCTTCTACACAGCCTTCGGTCAAGCACCCTCTGATTCTCAACCCAGGCTGCCATTCGAAGCACCTAGAAAGCTTTCAAAAAGTTGACTATCCCAATCACACCCTAGTCACTTCAATCAGAACTTCTCCGGGTGCCCTGGGTGACTCTCACGTGGGGTCAAGCTTGCTAACACGTGGAGTAGATGCCTTGTCCTCTTCAGCTCCACAGGCAGAGGCCGCAAGTGAGCAGAGGCTCACTCCAGCCCTAAAATCTATGCTTCTGTGGGAAAGGGGCACTTTTCTGGCAAAGAGAACAAATTCTGCTAAAATTCTGGGCGAGGAACTACTGTTCTGGAGTTCATAGGCTCTGTCCCCCAAGGTGGTCTCAGGAAGTAGGGCTGTCCCTCTGCCCGTCCAGGTCCCCTTCCATGTAAGGATCCAGTCTGCAACATCTGCATCTTGTGTGCACCCTGAAAGCCTGCCAGGTTCTCCACCAGGCAGACAGAAATCTGAAAAAGCATATTTATCCAAGCCCCTGAGGAACTTGTGGGCTAGATAATAAATGGATTACAGAGACGGCAGTATTACAGCAGTTCTACAGCCAGGCAGTTTTTCCACGAGGTTGGGATCCTACCAGTGAGCTTTTCAGGAAATGTCCTTTACATCAAAGATGTTTCACTGTTATCACTTCTGATAGAAATCCTTCTAAATGCTTCTGCAGTTCCCTTCTTCAACATTGTACTCTGGACATCACTGGACCCTTCGCTGATGGCCCAAGGTCACCATATTCAAGAAACAGAGCAATAGTGTATAATTATGCAAATTGTGTTTTGCACAACTTCAGGGGATTAACCTTCCCTTGAAGTCTCACCAGTTTTTATAGCTACTCGCCCAGTTTTCTGGTAGATCACAACCAAGTGTCTCAAAGAAGTGTCCCATTTTTCTTACATCTGGCAGTGGGCTTGCCAATCCTTTCTGCACCGTGTCTTGGGACATGGAGGGGCTAAGGGGATGGATGGGGCCACCTGCTTCTAGCCTGATGGATCCAGGAGAAGTGCAGTTTCTAATGACTATTCCTACAGTGGGCTTCTCGTGTGGCTCAGTGGTAAAGGATTCACCTGCCAATGCAGGAAACTTGGGTTCGATCCCTGGGTCAGTCAGATCCCCTGGAGAAGGAAATGGCAACATACTCCAGTACTCTTGCCTGGGAAGTCCCATGGACAGAGGAGCCTGGCAGGCTCTAATCCATGGGGTCACAAAGAGTTGGACACAACTTAGTGACTAAACAGAAACAACAATTCCTATAATATTCTGTCTTCTCTTTCTCATGTCCTCTGTCAGCTCCTCATTCTTGGTCCTCTCTGCCTCTAGCAGTTCGCCCATCTTCTCCCAGCTATTCCATCTCTATGCAGCCACTGAGGAACTTCTGTGTCAAGTCACTGATTTTATATCCAATGTGTTTCTGAGTCAAGCCCTTGGCGCCACACACCCCCAGAGCCAGGGTCAGGGTCTGTGCAGCTCTCTTCCTACACGTCGTCACCTGTGCTTAGATTCTTGGCAGCCCTACTCCAGGTGGGAGGGGAGTAAGGCAGAAGTCTGAGTCTGGTTCAAATGGTTGTCAATAAACATAAACCAGTACACTTCATTCTGATGAAGTGCTGAAATGTGCAGTGTTAGTAGGGAACAGTAGTATTAGGGAGCTGTTTGTTGAATTGGGGGTGGGGGTGGGGGGTGGTCAACTGTTTGCTCATCTCTTTTTTTATTTGTATTGAAATATAGTTGATTTCTAATGTGTTAGTTTCAGGTGTACAGCCAAGCGACTCAGTTATATGTATCAAGATTCTTTTTCTAGATCCTTTTCCATTACATGTTATTACAAGATATTGGGTATAGTTCCCTGTACTATCCAGTAGGTCCTTGTTGCTTATCTATTCTATATATAATAGTGTGCCTCTACTAATCCCAAACGCCTAATTTACCCCTCCCCTCCACCTTTGGTAACCATCGGTTTGTTTTCTACGTCTGTGAGTCTATTTCCATTTTGTAAATAAGTTTCATTTTATTTTAGATTCCACATATAAGCAATATCATGTATGTTTTCCTCTGACTTCCTTCCCTTAGCATGATCATCTCTAGTTGCACCCATGTTGCTGCAAATGGCATTACTTCATTCTTTTTGATATCTGAGTAACATCCCATTGTTTATGTATATGTGCCACTTCTTTATCCATTCATCTGTCAATGAACACTTAGGTTGCTTCTATGTCTTAACTACTATAAATGTTTTTGTTCTAACATAAAGGCCCGTGGGGATTCATACTCCTTAGACATACATATTTTTCAAAACTTTCTGAAATGATTCTGATAAGAAGCCAGGTTTGAAATTATTGGTGTGAAATAGTAACCTCTGATATGCCTGGGACTCTCTGGGACACAGCAGGGCGGTCTGTCACCTCTCCCCCTCTGCATCCACCGCCACTCGGAGTCACTTTCAGGAATGGCTGGCTGACCTTGGAGTTCACCCGCGGGGAAAAGCCAGTGCACACAGCAAGCTCTCAAGCTCACTCTTAATTTCTTGCAGCTGTGCTCTTCCCTGCCGCCTACCGGCCAAAGAGATCCTCAACGCTGCCCTTGAACCCCGTCCTGCAGAGCTCCCTGGAGGAAGTAGAACTGCTCTATGAGGTAGGCAGAGGGCAGAATGAGCAACCCAAGTCACGGAGAAGGCATTGCTCCTTCTCTGTGGTTTTTGGAGGAGTGACCTGAGCCCCTGACAGTGAGTGGCCTCTGCTGCCTGGGGAACCAGACTAGACTTGTTTGTGGAGGTCCCAGAATCCTGCCCACCTCAAAGGCAAGTGGTCTTCGTACTCCTCTCTCCTGTCCCACCTGTCATCCCAGGGATGGACAACATTAGGAATTCAGTGGAGGCAAAATTAGAGATTTAGACTGGGCTCAGAGGTGCCCCTACCAGCACCCAAGCAGCAGAACAGGGCAGTCTGCCCCAGCCAGGGCTTTAAGCCAGGATGGGTCAGCAGCGCCCAGACAATGCCACACCTGTTGTCTGAGCGGAGCCGAGTCTTGGTAACCTCACACAGGGAGAGCCCCATTTTCAAGTCTGGGGCCACCCCAAAGGCTCTCTTCCTCTGCCTCTCACACCTCTGGCACCACGACCCCACTTCTCCTCCCGACCACGGTGAATTTCCCAAGGCCCCGTGGTTTGGTTTAGGGGTGAAAATGCAGGCTCGAGATCTGAGCTTTAGTTCAGCTTCTGCCACCCGTCGGCCATGTAACCTTACATAAGCCACCACGTCTCTCTGGACCGTAGTCTCCTCAGCTGTTAAACAAAGGGCTCCCGTGTTCACCCAAGTCCCCCTTCTGCCTTGAGGTCCTCAAAGACCAGAACTGTCTGCCTGAGAAGGAGACAGCCTGCCGCAGCCACGTGGCTGAGCCAGGCAGCAGATTTCAAACCCTGCCTCGGGGAACAAACTGGAAAATGCACAGCCTTTGCCAAGACATGAACATGGGAGTCTGAGGAACAGATCTGCTTTAGGAAGATAACAGACAGTAGCATGGAAAATGGGTCAGAGCTGGGGAAAGCCAGAGACAGAGGGAAGAGTCAGGACTTATTAGATTCCTGATACGAGCTTGACACAGAGCAAATGACAGACCTTACCCCTACCCTTAAAGAACAGGTAACAAACGAGGACAGATCTCTGTAACCCACCTAATTCCTAGCACAATTCTCTGTATCCTTTGAATTCCCAGATTTTGATTTTAAAGTATCCAAAACAGTCAGTTTGTGCTGCAAAAGAGTTTTGGTTGGCAGGAGGGAGAAAGGAGAGAAGGGGGTGACTTGGGACACTGGAAACAACAGTCACTTAACAGTGGATTGAAGCAGGCTCAGTGTTAGACGCCGCCCATATTTGTCCTATTTACTCCTCACACTATCCCAGTGAAGTGTTCTTAACCACATCACAGAGGGATACAACAAGGCTGAGAGAAGTAAAGTAACTCATCCAAGGTTACACAGTGGGAAAGTCAGACCCGGGACCCAGGTCTCTTGATTCCGAAGCTCTTTGTGAGCCACCTCCCTTACATGAACACATGTAATCGTGAATCTGGTGATGCTATGTCCTCAATAACCATGGGTGCCTCATGCCTTTCCACATCCCGTGTTTCTCCCCAGTTCCTGCTGGCCGAACTTGAGATCAGCCCTGACCTGAAGATCTCCATCAAGGACGAGGAGCTGGCCTCCCTGCGGAAGGCCTCGGATTTCCGTGCCGTCTGCAATGACGTGATCCCCAAGAGCATCCCCGACATCCGGCGGCTGAGTGCCAACCTTTCCAGCCGCCTGGGCATCCTCAAGAAAGAGGACTTCGAAAGGACAGCGCTGACCCTAGCCTACACGGCTTACCGCACGGCCTTGTCCCAAGGGTATCAGAAGGACGTCTGGGCCCAGTCCCTCCTCAGCCTATTCCGTGCCTTGAGGCATGACTTGATGCGGTCCTCAGGTCCGAGAGCATCTCCCTGAGGGACTGGCCTGCTCCAGGGCCACGGAGCGGGGACCGGCATACAGTAATCCAGAAATTCCTCATTCTCTACTCCATTTACAGAGACCAGCCACAGAACACACACTGCCAACTCAGAGCTGCAGAGATCAAATAAGGAATCCTGCTGCTCTTTGCCCCTTGTAACTTCTTGATAAGCGAAAGATTGTGATTTATACCATAATGTGACCTGAGATGGAAAAAAAGGGCTGCGATGGTAATTCAAGATGCCTCCAGAGGGTGAATGGTTGGCCTGGCGAATTGCAGCAGTATAACATATGGTTAACACTGACTGCCCATGACACAAACACCCAGGAGTGAGGAAAGAGACAGGAGAGACATCATAAAAGTTTGGACATGACGGGAAGGTGGTGGGGGGGGACAAATTTCTTTGGTCCTAAGAGATGAGGGTGCTGGATTGAATGAACGTCTTTCCAAAGTTCTGTAATAAGATAAAAAGAAACTAGTGTGTGTGTGTGTGTGTGTGTGCGCGCGCGCGAGTGCGCGCCAAGTCGCTTTAGTCTTGTCCGACTCTGTGATCCCATGGACTGTCACTTTCCAGGCTTCTATGTCCATGGGATTCTCCAGGCAAGAATGCTGGAGTGGGTTGCCATGCCCTCCTTCAGAGGATCTTCCCGACCCAGGGATCGAACCCGCCTTTCCTGTGTCTCCTGCATTGGCAGGCGGGCTCTTTACTGCTAGCACCACCTGGGAAGCCCTAAAGAAACTAGAGCCATAGCCAAATAAATATATTGTTAACCAAGGGCCTACTTCTCAACTTTTTCAAAAGCCCCCAAGAAGAATCAGTCAGAAAATCAGTTATGACTTATATACCAAGTTTCTTCTTTCCTGAAGGCTGGTCTAATTTAGCAGAGAAATATGGAGGAGGCCCACAGAAATGCTACTGTAATGCCTTGCCTTTTGAACAGAGAAGCCAAGCTAATGCAGAGAGGGTCATCCTGACAAGAGAGGTGGCACCCATGCCCTGGTCTGTCTATTCTAATGCTACAATTATTGAGCAGCCTCAGAGAATTAAGTGCACCAAATAAAAGTGATTTTCAGATGACAAAATGTTAGCCCTTCAAATGCCAAATCTTTCATTTCAGAATTATTCACTTGATATATTTTAAACTATACATATGAAATGCCTTACATTTTTATTTAGTATCTTGGAGACATCCTAGAGTAGGAGTTAGATAAGATCTAAGATCCCTCTACTTCTAAAATTTCCACCGTCATTTAACTAGGAAATGTTACGGGGGGACACCTGCACCTGCATTGTCCAGTCTGCTGGACTGCTTGTATCAACCCTGAAAGTTCCCAGGCTTTGTTAACTCTGAATCTGGTATATTTCTGCAGCCTTCCTCAGAGTCAGGCTGTAAGAGTGCACTTTCCTCTGCTACCAACATAACTTGACCTTTGCAATTTGTTCTTTCTAACTGGCCATGGCCTGAAAGATAAGATTGCAAGTCTTTTTAGCATTCTATGTTAAAGAAGAGTTAATCCAAGAAGGTCCCTGCCAGGAGTAAATCACCTCAATTCTAATTAAGATTCCTCACCAGCTCAGAGATGTTTCCAGCTTCTCCAAGGTTTACGACTGGGTTCAAGAGGCTAAAATTGCAAGAAGTCTAATCTTTGAATAAGCGAGGACTCACTGAGCTAAATCTGATTCTGAAATGGGTTTTTAACAATTGTTGTTTAGTGATGATGAAAGCTGGTCTCGACTTCTTTAAAATCTTTGAATAAGGGAGCCTACCTAGCAGTACAAGCTGCAGGATCTTTTGAAGAAATATCAGGATGAAGAAATATGTATTTATCATCAAAGAAAAGTCTCATTTTGCATCCTCACTCTCAGGCTCAGAAGACTAACCAGCCAGTCTCTCGTTCTCATTCCCCAGTTATACATTTTGTACACCCCCCAGATACAGATTCTGATATATACCTTTCCATTCAATTTCTTTCTAAGAACACATGTTCTCTTTGACATCATCACTCCACTTGTCTCTTTGTGGTCATCGGTGTCTCTGCTGCTCTGTCTTTGGGTCCGATTCTGATATCCCTATATCCATTCCTCAAGGCACGTCTTGATTTCTTCTGGCTAACCTCTCACTGTCTCTGCCTGGCTCTCTCTGATGCTCACTGTCTCCTTCAGGGATTGCTGCTAAGTCTGCTAAGTCACTACAGTCGTGTCCAACTCTGTGACTCCATAGACGGAAGCCCACCAGGCTCCCCTGTCCCTGGGATTCTCCAGGCAAGAACACTGGAGTGGGTTGCCATTTCCTTCTCCAATGCATGAAAGTGAAGTCGTTCAGTTGTGTCTGACTCTTAGCAACCCCACGGACTGCAGCCTACCAGGCTCCTCTGTCCATGGGATTTTCCAGGCAAGAGTACTGGAGTGGGGTGCCATTGCCTTCTCCACCTTCAGGGATTGCTGTCTGATTAAAACAAAGGCAAAACAAAGGTACAGACAAGTTAGGCATTGCCCAAAACTTAGATTAGCCTCACAGCCTACCTTCAGCGTTGGGGCTTTGCCTGCATGAGGGTTGGGGAGGGGGTCAGCTGAGGCCTCAGTCCCTGGACACTGCGTACTAATCTGACAGTCAGTCCTGCATCTGCTCTGGGGCTCCATGCCTATGAGAATGGATCTAAGAGCTTTCCTCTAGTCACCAAGCAGAAAGGCCCACACTTGGTGCCCTGAGCACCATGTGAGGACACACAGCTGCTCCCAAGGGCAGGAGATCCCTGAATAGGAGAGGGTTGTTCTCAGGACTGGTGATAGCAGTGGCAGTTCATTCATTCACCCTGCCACAAATAAATTAAAGGCACTTTTGTACTGATAAATCGGGTCCAAACTTATGTGGCAGTCAACTGAAAAAAAAAAAAAAGGAACAAGAAGGACACAACCTTTTTAAAGACAAATGAAATTTTCATTTTTGTTACTAGATGTGTGCGTGTTCAGTCATTTCAGTCGTGTCTGACTCTTTGCGACCCTATAGACAGTAACCCTGCAGGCTCCTCTGTCCACGGGATTATCCAGGCAAGAATACTGAAGTGGGTTGCCATGCCTTCTTTCAGGGGATCTTCCCAACCCAAGGATCAAACCCACATCTCCTGCAGCTCCTGCATTTCAGGTGGATGCTTTACCACTGAGCCACCAGTGAAGCCAGTTATAGTAGACATTGAAACACTATTTTAGTCTTAATACAAATTGTTTACCCACAAAGAGTTTTACAGCAATGACTTCATTCATAAACAAAATCAAATATTCTTCTCAACACCACCACCCCAAATCGTGACTCTTTGCCTGGAGAGCAGTAAAGGAGTAGCCTGGACAGCAGTGGACTCTCCCATTTTGTCTCATGAATGCCACACTACACACTACAGTCACAACCAGACACATTTGTCATATTCACTCAAAGAATAATTCCGAGTGTGACATCAGTGGAAACTTGCCTGGACTCAATGGAACCCTTCTGCCATTTCTAGATGCTGGGTAATTGCAGCATCTAAAAATCTTGGAAGTTTCTTCTATAGTTGGCATTCTCATGGCTACCTCTGGTGTCCTCCCTCAAGGACACTGAAAAACATCTATAGGCTGAAACTTCCATTGCTGTGTCCTCTCACCTGGAATCTAACTAAAGGAGAATCACATAAGTAGTGAATCAGAAGATATTTCAGGGGCATGCGCAGGGCATGCATGCATGTTAAGTCTCTTCAGTTGTGTCTGACTCTTTGAGACTTCATGGACTGCAGCCCACCAGGCTCCTCTCCAGGCAAGAATACTGGAGTGGGTTGCCATGCCCTCCTCCAGGAGATCTTCTGGACCCAGGGATCGAATCCGCGTCTCTTGTGTCTCCTGCATTGGCAGGCAAATTCTTTACCGTTAGTGCCACCTGGGAAGCAGGGCACGGATCTAAAATTAAATGCTTGTAAAATGGTGCTCCTTACTTCCCTAACCCATTTTAATGTCTTTCTTTTTTTTTTTTATTGTGGTTATAAAACATGTCATATGAAATTTACCATTCGAACCGAACCATTTCTAGGAATACAGTACAGAACATTTAGCTACATGCACACTGCTGTGTGAAAGATCTCTAGGACTTATTCATGTTGCAAAAACAATACCTATGAAACAACATTCCACTTTTCCCTCTCCTCCTGGCCCCTGGTAACTACCATTCAACTTTCTAATTGTTAGACTACTTTTGATGCCTCATATTAATGGAATTTGTCTTATATTTCTGAAGCAATGTGTAAAATTTCCTTAAGAAAATGTTTTGTCTGAAAAAATGGAAAGAGTCCTGAAGGTGAACTACTGATATGACTGTGTCACATAATTTTATTTAACAAATATTCACTTGCTCCTGCTGCTGCTGCTAAGTCGCTTCAGTCGTGTCTGACTCCGTGCGACCCCTTAGATGGCAGCCCACCAGGCTCCTCCATCCATGGGATTTTCCAGGCAAGAGTACTGGAGTGGGTTGTCACTGCTTTCTCCGAATATTCACTTATGTTGTAATAAAATTCTCCAGGCAAAAACACTGGAGTGGGTTGTCACTGCTTTCTCCGAATATTCACTTATGTTGTAATAAAATTCTCCAGGCAAAAACACTGGAGTGGGTTGCCATTTCCTTCTGCAATGCATGAAAGGAAAAGTGAAAGTGAAGTCGTTCAGTCATGTCTGACTCTTAGAGACCCCATCGACTGCAGCCTACCAGGCTCCTCCGTCCATGGGATTTTCCAGGCAAGAGTACTGGAGTGGGTTGTCACTGCTTTCTCCGAATATTCACTTATGTTGTAATAAAAATGTCATGATCGAGTTTCCAGGCTCAGTGGAATCCTTGTTATCTCAGATTATCTCACCAAAGAATTTGAAGTGGCTCACGGGTTTAGCATTGAATGTTGACTTCCACAGCTGTCTGCATCCACTCTCTTTAATGTTTGCCACCAAAACATCACACACATGTCACTGTTCTTCCTGAGTTTCAAAATCATCACAAAAAATGAGGCTTGAATGTAGTAAATATGACAGTCAGTCTTTAATAAGCACTTAAAGAGATGAGTCATAGTAGCTCATCCTCCAGTGGCAAGACAATTTCAAACCAGGTCACCCACAGCTGCTCCTGCTTTAAGGGTCAAGAAGAACTGGTTTTCAAGACTCACCTTTCCAGATTCACTTCACCTTTAGCCTGGGGAGTGTTTTCAACTGGCATAGCTGCAGACCTTAGAATGCCATTTTTGGGTTCTGTGAATTCAAGAACATGAATTTCATAACCCTTGACTTCCCCACAGCACCTCTCAGATCAAGGCAATGCTGCCAAAGACCACCAATTATAAAAGTGTGGGTGCTTTCTCTCTCTCTTTCTTCCTTGCCCCATATCCACATGACCTTTCTGAGAAAAGAGAAACGCTTCTCTTCTTCTATAAGCAGCAGAAAGAGTCCAAAGTCTGCAAAGGCCCTATTCTTGAACCCATCCATTTTTTTCTGCCCTCCCACCTCCTCCTTGCACACCAGTCAAAGGAAGCCTTCGGCTTCTATTTTGGTAAAGAGCCTCAGAGAGAAGCATTTGAACACCTTCTCCAGCCAGAAGGACCATGGACGTCCTCCAAATGCCTCTGAAATAAAATTGGTGTCTAGACTTTTCCAGAGAGGCAGTACCCTTCCCACTCTCCCTAAAAGGTCTGTGGTCTTTCTGAGAGGCTAACGTCCTCTGCTGACTCAGATGCTTTGTATTAACCTGGGCACTGAAGTAAATGGTCTTTGCCACCAGGGAAGTCTGAAAGACTTAATGTTGTACAGTGGTGGTGGTGGGTGGTTTAGTTGTTAAATTGTGTCAGACTCTTTGCGACCTCGTGGACTGTAGCCGGCCAGGCTCCTCCTGGAATTCTCCAGGCAAGAATACTGCAGTGGGTTGCTATGCCCTCCTCCAGGGGATCTTCCCAGCCCAGGGATCAAACTCGCGTTTCCTGCATCTTCTCCGTTTCAGGCACATTCTTTACCACTGAGCCACCAGAGAAGCCTCTTGATGTTGTATCCTCTGGGGCAAATGTCTCCAGGGTTGATGTTTCATTTTCTCCCTGCTACCAGACATATCTTCCTGAGGACTAGGTCAGCAAGTGGCCCTCAAAGAGAAAGCTCAGTGTCTTATGCTTTGGATCGTTAAAGCAGTGTGTTGGGAGGTGGGATTATGTTTACTGTGATGGTCATCACTCCGGCCCCTAGGATGTTTGAGGAACAAAAATAAGCTTTGCAAGTTTCTTGGGTTCTGCGGAATCAGCAGGCCCCTGCTGGGACCAATCCCGAACCACCTTTGGAAGAGATACTGACTCATTCTTTCCAACGTGCTGATTGGCTGCGATGAATGGGCGTGGCTACCGCCTCTGTCCCGCTTCCCATAGGTGAAGGAGTGTTAAGGTGGGCCTCTAGCAGGATTTTGTCCCGTGACGGAAAAAGGAATGTCTTGGGGACTTTTTTTTTTTTCCTGCTCTGGAGGCCCAGGCTCAAGGCAAATTTATAATGGGAAACCAATTAGAAGGAAAGAAGTCTGAACAGAGTTAAGGTGCCAGGTCCTGGGAGAAGAGACCAGCATGCTCTGCTGACAACCCTGGGGGTTTGTTTTAAGGGAAGGGGGGCGGGGACGACTAGACTTTTTAAGGGAAGGGGGCACAGCCGGCTCAGGTAGAAAGTGAAGATGGTACTGCCCAAAGCAGGCCATCAGTGAGAAGAATGATGGAGGGCGCCACAGACTCTTGGCATCTTTTATTTTTTCGAAGCTTTTAAATGACTTCGAGGCCAGACAGCTGTAGCAGAGGTGTACTCTTGATCGATTAAGGGGGCTTTTGCTAAGCTGTAGAATAAAGTGACTCCATTACTGATCTAGCAAAGGGAGCGAGCCACTATGGTCCCGTGGGTCATGCTTTCCTGCTTCCTTTTTGCTGGGCATGAGGCTATGCTCACCAATCCCACCTAAAACCGGAGGCGAGGAGCCCGGCTTTTGGTGTAGACAGGGGCTCTACCTGCCTTCCTGTTCTGCCCATAAAACGAAAGAGGACTCTTGGAAGCCGAGAAAGGTTGGAGAAGTCTTTCTGGACGGAGGCGAGCGTCGCCAAGCAGCACAGCACTTGGCTGGCGCGGGCTCCGAGGGGCGGAGGTCCAGGATGGGCTTGCTGAAGGGACTTCTCGGAGCCAGGAAGCTGCTGCTCGTCATCCTCGTGCCGCTCCTGCTGCTGCCCCTGCCCATGCTCCACCCCAGCAGTGTGAGTACCGGCCCGTCCCCTCCGGGGGCCAGGGGGTCAGCTGGGAGGTCAGAGGGGAGGTCGCTGGAGGGAAGAGGGGCGCTCAGTGCAGAGTTCAGCATGCTCTTCTGTCGGTGTCAAGAAGTGGAAATGCTTTCCTGGAGGAGGCTCACATGCTTTCTGCCCCAAAACTGCCATTTTCAATCCCCAGTTCCCCCAATCTTATGGCCCCCAACCGGGAGTGAGATAAGAAGAGGGGGTGGGTCATTGGCTGAAGTGGCCCGTCAGTGGGCTAGGTGAACACCGATAAGGATGCTCTGGACAGCGGTGTTTTCCAGGAGTCAACATGTGACCATGGCATGAGAGAGCGACTGGACATGCAGGAAGATCTCCCCATAGAGGAGGGGTCAGGGAGGGAGGGGATTGTGGACCCCAGCCTGGCGTGTGCTGGGGAGCAGTCCCCAGCCGGGCTCTTGTCCATCGAGCCAGGGTCCTTGGGTGACCCACAGTGGGCTCTAATAACCACGATTGGAAACTTAATAAGTTCCTCCTGAACTTTAAGTTGAAAGTGGAACCTGGCTGCCTGCCCTGGCCCCATGCATATGGCCCTTTGATTATCTGTATCCTCTCTGTTTCCTTCTCTGAGCCGGTGGAAGGAGAGACAACAAATGACTTGATTTAGAAAAAAAAAAAGAGTAAGAGCCCGCAGCTCTAGACAGTGACCGAATTTTTTTGTCCAGGTTGGTGTGAGCCGAAGACCCAGAGCTTCCCTTTCTTTCTTTCCTCTGGCTCCTTTTCTCCTCCTCCCCCGCCTCTCCTCCCCATCCCTCCTCCTGCGTCCCTCCTCCTCTCCCTCCTTGTGTTCCCTCTCTTCCTCCTTGGCCTTCTCCTCCTCCCAGTGTCTTTACCCCTTTCCCCAGCTGGCACTACCCTTGAGACTTTAGGAAAAATAAGCCAAGAAAGGTTAATCATGTTTGTGGGAGGGGAAGGGCTGTCTTTCCATTCAGCTCCCTGAGTAACTTAGTAACCAAAAGTAATTACAAAGTTAGAGGGGATTAGGACTGTTTCTTAAAAACAAACTGGTTTAAATCTTCAGTAGAACAAATACCTCAGAGTGCCAGGGAGCCGCTGATGAAAGCCGGGCTGGGATTAGCAGACAGTGATTGGTGCTGACAGTTTTCCTGGCTGACATACTAGTCTGCTTTTGGCTTTGTCCCCAATAGGGTGATTTTCATTTCTGTCCATATTGTTGTTTTGTTTTACTCAATGTCAGATGGATTTAGGGAATGCCAGCCAAGTGGCACCCACTCTTCTCCATGGCAGCATCAGGCACCCCCATCCCCCACCCCACAATTTTCCTAAGTCAGCTCTGTCTCTGGGGACCATGACTGCAGAGCGGTGTTGCCATTTCATTCTGGGAGCCTGTCTTTGAGCTTCTCGGTTAACAATGCCTAGTGAGAAGAACCCATGAGAAGAAAAAGAACAGAAAAACAAATCATTGAAGAAGGCAAAATCATCCATAAATTTTGACAGAAGAGGGATGTTGTGGGGGGAGAAAAGAGAAGAGAAAAGGAAGGAAAGGTGAGCCTCTGCTCTGTTGGGGTCTATACATAATTTTTGAATAGGTTTTTAAAGATGGACTCACAAAGATCAAGAGGCACTTGACTTAAGCCCTTCACTGACTTATCGCCTTCTGTCCAACTGAGTTTCACCTTAGGGTAGGGACAGCCACACTGGTGACATTTGGTGGGGGGTGGAGGGGAGGGGAGAGAAAATTCTCTGTCACAAGGGAAGGACCATGCTGGTTACTGTAGGATGTTCAGCAGCATTCCTGGTCACTGCCTGGTAGGTGCCAGTGCAGCCCCTGCCATTGTGATGGCCAGAGATGCTTCCAGATGCTTACAACATCCCCTGGGGGCCAAAATCACCCCCAGATGAGAATCAGTACCTTCAGAAAATGGGCTTCCCTGGTGGTCCATTGGTGAAGAATCCACCTGCCAATGCAGGAGACATGAGTTCGGTCTCTGGTCCAGGAAGATCCGTTGGAGAAGGGAATGGCAACCCACTCCAGTATTGTTGCCTGGACAGAGGAGACTGGTGGGCTATAGTCCATGGGGTCGCAAAGAGTCAGATACAACTAAGGGGTTAAATAACAGCAGAGCTTCCCAGTCTGTGATAACGGGGTTGGGAGGGTAGATGATTCGAACCCCCTACAACCTTTGGGACCGCCAGGTGGAACCTGGGTGGACCAAGCCCTCAGAGGTGAATGCAGCCTGCTTGCCACTCTCCCCTGTGTGGCCCGCAGCGGCGATTCCTCCGTGGGTCACAGTGTCGGTAAGATGCTACTTCTCTCTGCAAGGAGGAGGCACATCACAGAGGATGCGGTCACAGCACCCACAGCTGGCACAGGCCACCGCAGAGACTGGCTCCCGTCACTTCAGCCCCCTTGCCTCACACTTACATTCTGATATTTAATCCTTGAGATTCCTAAACGGCCTTGTTTTCTCTGGACTGGAGCTGAGAGGAGTGACCTAGGCAGAAGGTCCTGGCCTGTAGTTCTCATGGTCCTTCAAGGGACAAGCCACAGCTACATTTTGGGAAGGATTAGAAGGACCTCCCAATTTTTCTTGCCCAGCTCCCTAGAGCCAGAGGCCCAGACTTGGACCCCTGTATGACAGAAGAGGAAGTGGAGGCCGGGGCAGGGGTGCATCCATAGCTAAGCCCAGCTTCAGCGTCCCAGTGGGATAAAAGTTATACCCAACTCCGAGACTAAATTCTCAAAAGCCCTTGCAATCATTTATGACACCAAATAACCAGACCTCAAGCTCCTTCCAGTGGGGTTTCATCGAGGTGGTCGAACTGTGGGGAAAGCAGCAGATGCAAGCACCAGTTGGCAGCAGAGTCAGGAAGCATCTGCTGTGGGGAGACCCACTTTTGAACTCACTCCCTTGTTTGTAAACAGGAGCCAAGAAGAACTGACAACACTATCTCTTAAAGGCACTGCGTGAATACATACCAATACATACTTGCTGACCAGGGGCAGTGATAAGGGGCTGGGGGCTTCCAGAACATTTTCTTCAGCAGATAAGAGAGACCTGCTAGCCAGCAGAAGAGCCCAGTTCAGTTCACCCAACACGAACTAAGTAACCTGCTGGACCCCAGGCCAGATGCAGGGAACCAGAATACAGAGTGTTCTGGGTTATCGCATATAAGCTTTCTTGCTGAATTTGAAATGGTTGAGAAGAAGCAAAAGGAAATTTATGTGAATTCCATGAATGAACTGAGTGTGAAATGGAAAGGTTATCTGAAGGTGGTCCCTTACCCATTCTTCTAATGAAAGTTAGAAAACTCTAAGGAAAGTTCAGATAAAAATGATGGTGGGAGGGCTTCCCAGGTGGCACTAGTGGTGAAGAACCTGCCTGCCAAAGCAGGAGACATGGGTTCAATCCCTGGGTCCGGAAGATCCCCTGGAGGAGGATGTGGCAACTCCAGTATTCTTGCCTGGAGAATCCCATGGACGGAGGAGCCTGGTGGGCTACAGTCCATAGGGTCACAAAGAGTTGAACACAATTGAGTGACTGAGTGCAAAAAGAGAAAATGCTTGTGAATATGAATATAAAAATACATAGAAAATAAAAACAAAAAGCTATTTTAAAAAATTGATGGCAGGAGAAACTTCCCTCGTGGTCCAGTGGTTAAGACTTCTTGATTCCAGTGCAGGGGGCACATGTTTGATCTCTGGTTGGGGAAGTAAGATCCCACGTGCCGTGTGACACAGTTAAAAAAAAAAACGATGGTAGTTTATCCTGTTCTTAATACTGCTGAATGAAGGTGGCTTGGTCACTTCCTCCAGTAACCTGTTCTAATTCCTAACCGTAGTTACAATCAAAAAGTTTACCTTGGCTTATCTAAATTCTCCTAATTCAAACCAAAATGCTTGGTAGAAGGAAATAGCACTCTTGCATGCTCTCTCTCTCTGTGCCGCCCTCCCTACCCCTGCTTCATTCCTGGACCTGTAATGATGAAGCCATAAGGACTGAAGTTTCTTCAGAAGGAATAAAGGCTTCTCAGAGAGAGAAAGACATTCTGTTTCCTTTTCATCAACTAGAATCAACACCTGCCATTCCGTTTCTTTCCCAGAAAGGAAACGGGAATGAGTGAGCTCAGGTGGGCTGAAGAACTTTGAACCCCTTTAGGTATTTTTATTTCTGCAATAAAGGGAGCATGTCTCTAAGTTGCATTCTTTTTCAAAGGGAGCCTTTCCTTCCCCCACCCCCGCCAGTATTAGTTCTGTTGTCTTATCAGCACTTCCAAAAGTTTTAACTTCTCTCTGATCTTCTGGCCCCAGAGGAAACCTCAGTGGGAGCCCCAGTCAACAATTGCTGGGCCCAGTTCCCATTTCTCAAACCCCAGCCCTCTAATCCATGCATATCAGGAGGGAGCAAGGTCCCATCCAGCCAGGCTGGATTAATCTCCCCTGACGCCCCTCACTGATCACAGCGACCTTTTGTAACTTTTGTGTCAGAGTCTGAGGACACTTGTTCTGAACCCAAGGGAGAGATAAACAGAACAAGGTTTATCAGGTTCCTTGATCGCCAGCCAGCCTCAGGGGAGGTCAGACCTAAGCCCAGATGGTTTCGAACTAGGTATAAACAGAGGAATCCACAGCCAGCTTGAATCTTCTACTCAGGGCCCTCCAGAGTCCATGGTTAAGGCCTTTAAACAGAAACCTTTCCCACCACCATTAATCAGCACCATTCCTGGTAACCAGCCTCACTGGAGCTCTAATTTTTTTATAAGAATATTATACTTTATTATTATTATTATTATTCTGTGCACCCCAAGGCTGTTCAAATAACAAAGCGGGTGGGCTGGGAAAAACCCTGGTAAATTTCCAGGCCCTCCTTTCCAGGCAGAGAGCAGTCCTATTCCCTTTGTCAGAAGGATGTTTCCATGTGTATCAGGCAAGCAGAATAAAGTCCCAGACTGGTTAGGGCACTGGTTCTCAACAAGGACAATTCCCCCCTTCTCCCACTGCCAAGGGACATCTGGAATGTCTAGAGACATCTTTAGGTTTCCCGGGTGGCTCAGCAGCAAAGACTCCACCTGCAATGCAGGAGATGCAGGTTCAATTGTGGGTCAGGAAGATCCCCTGGAGGAGGGCATGGCAACCCACTCCAGTGTTCTTGCCTGGAGAATCCCATGGACATAGGAGCCTGGTGTGCTACTGAGCACACACACACATTTTTGGTTGTCACAACTGCGGAGGTACTGCTGACATCTGGTGGGTGGAGGCCAAGGATGCTGCTAAATGGTTTACGAGGCACAGGACAGTTCCCCACCCCCACCCTCGCCCCCCAGCCAGGAGTGATCCCGCTTCACATGGCCCAGTTTCAGAATTCACACGTGAACCAGTTACACAAATCGATCTTTGCCTTCAGCCACCCCAAGAACTTCTAGCATCGGATCAACTTGACACCAAAACACTCCGTATGAACTCCTTTATGATATACCTTTATGATATACGATCTTGGATCTGGACACTGCAGTTAATTTCTGTCCCTACCTGCTCAGTTTCAGGGACAAATAGAGCCGTGATAGCATGACTGTCCAGTGGCCTCCCTGTGGCAAACTCATGCAAACCACATGCCAGACATCAGTCTCCCCAAGGAGCAGCCATACCTTCACCCACCAAAATATGATGGCACATGCCCACCAAACTGCTGCCCTGGTGGCTCATTGGTAAAGAATCCACCTGACCGTGCGGGAGATGCGGGTTCAATCCCTGAGTCGGACAGATCCTCTGGAGAAAAAAATGGCAACCTACTCCAGTATTCTTGCCTGGGAAATCTCATGAACAGAGGGGGCTGGCGGGCTACGGTCCATGGGGTCACAAAGAATCGGACGTGACTTAGTGACTGAACAACAACCCAGCAAACTCCTCTGCCACGTCTAGCTTTGCCCCCCACCCCCAGGGCTGTGTGCCAGCGCCTGTGGTGACGTCTGTGTGACTGCTGCCTTTGCCCTGGCTCTCTTTTGGATTCTCGGTGGCAATGCTGTCTCTAACCACCCACTTTCCTCCCCTTCCAGGAGGCCTCATGTGCTTATGTGTTGATCGTGACCGCCGTGTACTGGGTGTCCGAGGCAGTGCCTCTTGGAGCTGCAGCCCTGGTGCCTGCCTTCCTCTACCCGTTCTTCGGAGTCCTGCGATCCAGCGAGGTTAGACCACTGGTGGCCCCTGCCTGGTCCCTGCCGGGCCAGTGAGAGAGGGCTGGAGGTGAAGGGAGACTCACAGAGCGTTGACGAGGGGCTTCTCTCACCCTCTGGACCAGCCCATTAGCACTAAGCCTTTGCACCCGCTGTTCTGGACCCCGTGCTCCTTTCCTTCAACCCATGACCTGCACCTCCCTCGAACTGCCGCTTTCAGGAAGCCTTTTGGATCCAAATGCTCCTTCAACCCGAGAACCTTTAGGAACCATGTGATTGGCACATTCAGCCAGATTGCTCCCCATTCCTTTCTCTGTCTTTCGATTGTCCCTTTAGACTCTAAACACTCAAAAGAGGAGTCAGGTCTTGGGTCTTTGGAATCTCATGATAAAGTTGAGCCTCTGTGGAGCAGGGGCTCAATAAATGCTTACCGACAGAGAAACTTACCGTGTTTCCCTGAGGCCTGACAATGTCTTCATTCACTTCCTCTAAAAAACATGTCTCCCCCTTCTTCCCCAACTCAGGATTACCGCATATTCTTTCCTTGACTGCTGTCTACCTAGACTCTGCCCTCTGTTCACTCTCTCTGGCATTCTGACAGAAATTGTCAACAGGAAGCCCTGAGTGGTGCCAAATTTGAGGGCAAACAGTTAAGCCTCCCACAAATAGGAAAGAAGAATATCACAGCCAGACACCAAGAGCAAGATGAAGAACGGTCCTCATTCATTAACACCTGGTTCCATTTGGACTATCTCGTTATAGCACCTGGTCCCTTCTTAGGGTTTCTGAAGAAGGCTGAATGTAGAGGTTAGTTAAGGACAGAGGCTCAGAAGAAAAGAGGAAAGGGACCTATTGTTTGAATGCCCGCTAAGACTCAGGCACAACCCCAGAAGTACTATAGTAGTTAATACTCCCAAGAGCTCTACCAGGTAGACATTACTATTTCCATTCTACAGAATGAGGAAAGATGTTCAGAGTTAAGATCACATAGTAGGAAATAGCAGAATTGGATTCAAACGCATACCTATTAGATTTCAGTCTATGTACTTGCTTACTGTACCATCAGGAAAATACCCCATTATTACATAGCTGCATGGTGGGTTACTACTAAGAACTGTGTAACTCTTCACTTGTGTGATATGAGGAAGGAACAGTGAACCTGGGTCCATAAGATGCCTTAACCATGGATAACAACTTTTTGTGAAAGTTCAAAGATAAAATTAGGCCCCCCCTAATTGCAGTTAGTCACATCCTGTAGGAGACCTGGGTTCAATCCCCGGGTCAGGAAGATCCCCTGGAGAAGGGACTGGCAACCTACTCCAGTATTCTTGCCTAAAAAATCCCATGGACAGAGGAGCCTGGCGGGCTACATTACATGGGGTCACGAAGAGTCAGACACAACAGAGCGATGAACTAATTGCTGTGAAGTCACTCAGTCGTGTCTGACCTTCACGACCCCATGGACTGTAGCCCACCAGGCTCTTCTGTCCATGGGATTCTCCAGGCAAGAATACTGGAATGGGTTGCCATTTCCTTCTCCAGGGGATCTTCCCAGCCCAGGGATCGAACCCAGGTCTCCCACATTGCAGGCAGAGGCTTTAACCTCTGAGCCACCAGGGAAGCCCCAACTAATTGCTGTACCTGACTACAAATTAACATGTCCTTCTACTGGATGGACTCAACTGGCCAGTTTTTGTTTGGCTTTTTTTGGTTTGCAACATTTTGGTTTAGAGGTGGTTAGTACCTGGAAAATCCCATGGACGGAGGAGCCTGGTGGGCTGCAGTACATGGGGTCGCTGAGGGTCGGACACGACTGAGCGACTTCACTTTCACTTTTCACTTTCATGCATTGGAGGAGGAAATGGCAACCCACTCCAGTATTCTTGCCTGGAGAATCCCAGGGACGGGGGAGCCTGGTGGGCTGCCATCTATGGGGTCGCACAGAGTCGGACACGACTGAAGTGACTTAGCAGCAGCAGCAGCAGCACATTAGTTTGTTTGTTGGTTGGCATTTAGTAGTCGTAACAGCTTCAGACTCTCCAAAAAGGATACGATCCCCCAAACGCTCAGCAGTGCTTTTATTCCTGAACTGGGTCTAACACCAGTATCCTGGGACCCACATAAAACTCGCCTGGGACCTGAAGCACTAGCCAGTCTCTCCAATTGTCCCCCTTCCTTTGTGGAAAGAGAACAGGTAGCTCAGGTCTGTATGCATGCCTAAAAGAACAAGCATCAGTATTACTTTCCTTAAGAGAAAAGTATGAACTTGTCTGGCAGGTTTCTCTTCAAAATTGTGACAGCAAAAGCCAATGAGCCAAAAGAAAAAAAAAAAAAAAAAGCCAATGAGTCAGAAGGTGAAAATAGAGAGCAGAGAAAAAAAGTTATAGAAAGAATTGAAATTTAAGTAACATTTTAAAAGTGAGCTAACTATTCATTAAAAAACTAATATCTTTTTATTTCACTACAGGCAGCCCAAAAGCCAACAGCATGCTTCAACCTTAAAGTAGATGATGTCTTTACTTCTCCAAGGGCTTCCTGCAGCAGGATCCTACAGACTGGTGGGCCAATCAGCCCCTCCACACACTAGGGATGTTGCTAGGCAACAGTTCATCCTAGGGTCTGCCCACCTCACCAGTAGGAAGGCTCAACCCATAAGGAGTCTAGGGAGGCAGTTGTTTTCAAAGGCAACGGCACTTTGTAAGGAGAAAAAGAAGACTGTCTGGGGAGAGATTAGGTGTTGTTATTGCTGGAGCTGGAGGTGGAAAACACTGGAAGAGCCAGGGAGCCAGTTTTATCATTTGAGGTGAAAAATTCTACCCCATTGGCCTGATAAAGTGGCTTTGGTTGGTGATGATATTTAACAGCTGGGCTCCAGGGTGCAGTTTAGACCAAATATAATCTGTTTAGTTAGCCTTTTAAACTCAGATTAGAGGAAATGCCAATTGGGTAGAGGACATGGGTGACAGCCCTGTGTGTGAGCCTGTTGACTTTGCAGACAGAGAACATATCTATTCCTCAGCCATTGACTTCTCTCCCATACCAGCACGTGTTTTAGTTTTCTGGGGAAAATGAGGTGGGAGTCTAAGGAACTCCCTTCTTCAGATACAGCATCCATTTGTCACTCCCTAAACCCACCTGTCGGAGAAGGCAATGGCACCCCACTCCAGTACTCTTGCCTGGAAAATCCCATGGACGGAGGAGCCTGGTAGGCTGCAGTCCATGGGGTCGCTAAGAGCCAGACATGACTGAGTGACTTCCCTTTCACTTTTCACTTTCATGCATTGGAGAAGGAAATGGCAACCCACTCCAGTGTTCTTGCCTGGAGAATCCCAGGGACGGGGGAGCCTGGTGGGCTGCCGTCTATGGGGTCGCACAGAGTCGGACACGACTGAAGTGACTTAGCAGCAGCAGCAGCAAACCCACCTGTGCTTTCCCAGCCCCTTGCCAGGACTCAGGCCACTCTCTTCCACCTTGGAAAGTTCTCTCCAATCCTTTAAGCTTTTAAAATCCTAGGCAGTTACCCTGTTGCATGAAGCCTTTCCAAAAACTTCCCAACGCTAAATGTGTTGGTCCCTTCCTTTGGACCGCCCTGATGTCTTTGTCCTTTGATTTGTTTAGTTGGAGTATAATTGCTTTACAAAGTTGTGTTAGTTTCTGCTGTACAACAACAGCAAAGGATGCAAATAACAACACACACACACACACACACACATATACATATATGTATATATATATCTCCTCTCCCCCTTGAACCTCCCTCCCACCCCTCCAGGTCGTCACAGGGCACCGCGCTAGTCCCTGTGGTTTGCGGTAGCTTCCCACTGGCTATCTCCTTTACACATGGCAGTGTATATATGTTAATGCTACACTCTCATCCCTCACTGTGTCCAAATGTCCGTTCTCTACATGTGTCTCTATCCCTGCCCTGCAAATAGGTTCATCTGTGCTATCTGTCCCTTAAATGGTACAGGAGAACATCAGATTAAAACCTTGCCGTAGACGTATCGTCTCTCCACCCAGCTGCACACCTTCTGTCCTCTCTCCACCCAGCTTCACCCCTTCTAGGATTTACAATGTCTTTTACATCCAGTCCACTCTCACGCCAGCCTCAGTTAACGTTTCTCCACTGCGGTGTTCTTGATGGCGTGTGTCAGTAGTGTATTCTCCATGTGAAGGAAGGTGAGTGAATAGGGTCAGTGTGACCCTGAATCTGTGGCTTCTGTCTCTCAGGTTATTCAGTCAACATTCAGAAAAATATTTTTTTCTGAGTGCTGTACTTACTGTGTGCACTGTGGGATGTTACAGATACCTTGCAGGTGACAAAACATGAAAAAGAAATCTATTTTTGCCCTCTTGAATCTCATAGCCAATGCTTTGGGTTTCCCACTGGGGCTGGATATGTGCATATAAGTGGCTAAATTTTACAGTGATGGATTGTCAGTCTGCCGGTTAAGAGGTCGTTGTGCAAAGCTTAGATTGTTCTCTCTCAGCTGAACTCAGGTGCCGAAAAGAGATAGAAATGGCTCCTGACCTTGAGAAGTTTCTGTTCTAGTAGAGAGAAAGTATAAACCACATGGAGTAACACAGAAGACTCTATGCAGTATGCAGCTATTATTGGCATTGCAGAGGATTTACACAATTTCCTATGAGAGAATGTTCTAGATAAATGAAATTTACCCTATCAAGTGCCCAAAATGTATACTGACTGCTTTTTGATTGAGGTCTTTCCATAAAGCTTTACAATTTCCCTGGTCTTTTAAACAGAAGTTGCTGAACATAAATTAACTTTTCCTTTGGAGCCTTCAGTATTTCCAGGGATAAAAATTTCTCAATCAGAGGAGCCCGTGTGGGCCAGATAATAGCACAGTTGAGTAGCTTGAGTACTGGTTGAATAGCTGAACCTAAAGGATCTTTCATAACATGTTGGCATGGTGCTGGAGAGACAACACAAATGAAAATATGAAAGGCATGTTACTGGGATTGCAGATGACTCAAAGCTGGATGGACCAGCTAATGTACAGCGACAGAATCAATGCTGCCAGGAAGAGGCAATGGACTGGGACAGGCAAAACGAAGTGTAATAAGGATGAATGTCAGCAGTTTGTGTGAAAAAGACCCTTGGCTTTCAGCTGAGTACAGACTCGGTGTAAGCTTTCCATCCAAGGTGGCTGCCAAAATGCAGAGGTCCTTTACATGCAGTATCTCTTAATGGGCTTCCCTGGTGGCCCAGTCAGTAAATAATCCACTTGCAATACAGGACACCCTGGTTTGATCCCTGGGTCAGGAAGAACCATGGAAGAGGGAAATGGCAACCCACTTCAGTATTCTTGCCTGGGAAATCCTGTGGTCAGAGGAACCTATCTTTTAATCCTCTATAAAGTGACTATTATGTTCGCTGTCCAGGGCAGTAAATTCTGGATAAGTTGCTCATTCAGAGGTGGGTACCCGAGATGTCTAAAATCTAGCTGAGTCATATGAGAAAGGAAGAGAAGCCTCGAGAAGGGCATGAACTGTGGCTTGTGCAGCTCAACACACCAAACTCAGAGGGGCCAAACCAGAACCAGAGGCAAAGCACCATAAGGAAGAGTCCCCTCTTTGGGAGGGAAGACTCTGAAATGGGGACCCCATGTGGTCCTGTTGTTCCTGTCCCTAGAAGCACAAGCTGGATGACTGAATCAGGAACATTAGAGGTAGACTCCATTCCTTGGGTGAGGGCCTGGGCTCTAAGGGCCCTTTGACTTTAGGATTCTATCAAGCATATAAGCACCAGCCACTGCTCCCCTTTGCTGGTGCCCAGAGCTCAGTTCTGTATTTCAGATTTGTTTTTAGGTGTGTTTTTTTTGTTTTGCTTGCATTGTGACTCTCATTACTATCATCATATCTGCCTTGAAAGTCCTCTAAGCCCTTCTAATGTATTACAGTAGCTGGGAACAGTACCTGTGTCAATCAAGTGAGCTGAGAGTCACTGTTTATAGGAGAATGGCATAGAGGTGGGGGCCCAGGGGTGCTCTGGGGAACTAAATGGCATGGTTTGAATACTGAGGCTTGGAAAGAGTCTCAGGGGTGCCCAGGGTCAGGAACTATTTCTGGTAGTGATTACACCTGCTGTCTACCCACCAAACACATGTGCACGCACGTGCGCACTCACACACACACCCCCTCTGCTGTCTCAGTGGCCTACACTGCAGGCCTCTAGCAACTCCCATTTAGATTCTAGCTCCTGCCAGGGCCAGAGAAGAGGCAAGGCAGCTCCAGCTGTAAAAACAAAACAGCCTCTACAGCCAAGTGGTGCTAGAGTCTGATATCCTGAAATCTGCTTCCCTATTGGCTTCTGATCTTTCTGACCCACTGATTCCTGACGGGTGCCCAGACCCTGACTGTTCGTTTAAATCTGGGGGCATTTCATATGCCACTCTCTACTCTGTCTTTCTGGCCTCTGCTTACTATAGAGGCTGACACCCTCGCCCCCTTGACCTTCCACCCTATGCCCTCCCCCCAACATATACAAGCCCGTGAGGATAAACTGAGCATCTGTGCCCAGGCACCTGCCTGAATCCAGGCTGCCCATCACCCACAGCCATGCAGATACCGCCCAGAGCTGAGCCCATGCCCAGGCCACAAGGGGGGCCCAAACCCAGGAACCTACAGATCTTGCAGCCCTTTGAGGCCAACCCAGTGTTTCCACAGGAAGAGCAGAAACTGGGGGCACCTGGTAAGTCAGCACTTCTAAGCTCTGCAGGAGTTGGACTGACTTCCGGCCAGGTCAGCACCCATCTGGGTCTCTCTGCTTTAACCTTCTCTACGGTAGGGTTTGCAAGGCATGTTTTTTTAAGCAACAAAACCTTTTTTTGAAACTAAATCTCAATATATGAAACTGATGGAAGAGGAAGTCCTACTCTGATTGGTCATAAGGGCTCAGAGCCCTGGCTGCCTGGGCCCTGCCAGCTGCAACAGCTTATGGACACCCCATTCCCACAGCAGCCCCTGAGGTTTCAGGGGCAGCGAGTGGTTTGCAAACCTCTGTCCTCAGGGAATACAGACAGGTGGTTAGGAGGGTGTCTGAGCTTGCACAGACTTAACCAGTAGAATCAGCATTCCTGCCCCCAGGGAAGGGCAGAGAGGCAGCTACACTGGACATAGCTTCTTTGCCAGGGAGATGGTTGGGATGGTGTCGTGAAGTCTCCAGCTCTGACGGGCTTAGCTCAGTGCTGAGGGGGACCTGCCCAGGATCCCATCCTGGACTCACTGCAAATTGTTCAGATGAACCAAAAGGGCCTCAGTATAGGCCCATCTCCAGCGACCACCACCCATCTTCTGAGGGACTGCCACCTTCCCAACACGTGACAAGGGTCACCACCAGCTGACCTCCAAGCAGAGCCTGGGGGTGTGCAGCCAACAGCAGGTGCTGACCGGCCGCATTTCTGACAGTACCCATGCAATGCCACCCATGTCCATGTCAGGACACAGTCAGATCCACACATCTGGCCAGCCTCTGGCTGTCACCACCATGAGCAGGGACAGTGGAAACATGGCAAGGGTCAGGATCCAAGTTGGGAGCAAGGTAGATCTGAGTTTGAATCCAGTTTTGTCACTAACTAGTCTTGAGCAAATTGTGTGTTGGCTGAAATAAAAGTTGCAAGTTAAGTTTTATTTGGGTACCTTACTGAGGACTATGGCCTGGGAGACAGCCTGGGTTACTGAGGAACTGCTCCAAAGAGCTGAGGCAGGAGCCAGGAAATATATGAATTTATTTTTCTGGGAAAAAAACATGTAGTCAAACATCAGAAGACTACTGCTAATCACAACAGACATCTCCAGTTAATGATTTTAGTGTTTTTCTATTTATGAGAAGATATAAGAATCTGGAGCCATTGAAATGATTCCTTAGATATCCATCTTAACTATTTAGGGTCAATACCCAAAGTATAGAGGCTTCCTGTTTTTCTCCATCCTGCATTCCCCTCAGGGTGCATGACTGCAGGAGCTAAGGGCTTGATCCTTATAGAACTGGAATGGGCAACATTCTTTTCTTTCCCTGTAACCTCTCTAAACTGTAACCATTTTACTCACCTGGAAAATCAGAACGATAGAAGTACCTGCCTCATGGGGAGCTGTGAGGATGTTAAAAGCTTTCTGAGTGAGAAAGTGCCCATCAGAGTGCCCAGCTCATCTTCACGAATGATTGGTTGGTCCATCTCTGTCTTTCTTCCTGACGATGCCCTTGATGATGTTCTTAGTGAGAAAAGCACTGAACCAAGATCAACATCCAGATTTCTATTCTCCTCAGACTTCTATGATTAAAGCCACAACTGCCCTCTTCCTATTAAAAAACAACAGCAACAACTTTGTAAAAACAATTAAAACCTGACATATCTAGAGAGCAATAAATAATCCCACGACCAAAGAGAGTGATGTTTTTAAAAGCTCGTCACTAAGAGATGTCACCTGCAATTCACTAACAATGAACTAGTTCATTAATAGACTGCGTTGCTCAGCACTTAGGTCTTTGTGCCTCTCAGTCCAGGCTGGGTTAGAAAACGCTAGAGATGTCCTCACCCTTCACTTAAGAAAGTTTGGAAGAATCTTTTTCTTTGAGATCCACCTTGCTCCTTCTTATTTCATTTCTTCCTCTACATGGTCATGCTGGCATACCTGATTCTCATCTTTTCACTTCTTTTAACAATAATAATGGGCCTTTTCTGAGGACTTCCTATATGCCAGGCCTGTCTTGAATCATTTTACTTAAGGCACACATAGGATGGATTCAAAGTGTTGTGTATTACTACATAACCCAGACGAGGATATCTGGGTTCAATGTTTGGTCCCAGACCATCTGTGGGAGCAGGCATTTGAACCCAGGTCATCTAAACTTCAGAGCCTGAGCTTGCTATCCTCTGCTCCACCTTTTCAAAGCCGTCTCTTCGAGCCCATCTCTTCTTAAACGCTGTCCGGAAATACCTCTGCTCTCCAAGCCCAGGGTTTTGGCACACCGAGAAAAACCACAGAGCAGAAAAGCAGTAAAGGCAATAACACTGCCAACATAAATGTCACAGAATCCACGCACTCTAGCCACGGGAGGAGCTCTCATCTCAGAATCTAATTTTTCTTTGCAAATAGTTCTAACAATTTCTGTTATCTGGTTTCCCAACTCACAGAATATTAGTCTTGGAAATTAGATAGTGGGGAAAGGAAGGCTCATGGCAAATGTGAGGATGCAACACGTTTTAGAAAATGATTAAAATAATCCTTAAGAATCCTGGAACTCCCAGAGGGGTTCTGAATAACCAAGGTTTTATTGTAAAAGAAAAATCAGTGGGCTAGAAAACTAACCGACACCATCACCAGACAGGTTTTACTTATTGTGCCTCAGCCTTCTCTGTGTGCTAATGTCCACGGACCTGGACAGCAGGGCCACTGAGTAACAGAACCACCAGGAACCCCAGCTGTCAAGGTGGCAGGCCAGGCTAGCTGGTGTGCACGTGTCATTTCATCTTCACAACAGCTTTACAAAAGACTGGGAGTCATATAGTCCTCATTTATTTTTTTAGATGAGAGAAATGAAGCCCAGAGAGGTTGAATAACTTCCCCAGGGTCACACAGCCAAGTCCTGGCTGACGCCAGAGCCCTCGCTCTTCCCCACTTGACGGTACTATCTCGTGATCACAGACCACACCCAGGCTAAATCACCAAGCACGTGGCATCACTCACAAGGGGGAGGGGGATGTCTGAACAGACCTGAGCTCACCAAACACCACATGAGAAAACAGCACAGTTGCTCTCTAAACAACTAACAGCTATCCCGCTAAAGCTGAGCCTGGGGCTGCCATTGGACCAGGCCCAGGTATTTGGGGCCGGCGTCAGGACTGGGATTGTGAATAAAGATAAGGAATGTGGGCTGGCCCATGCTGTCTGGGGGACCAAGAATTTCCCCTGGGGTTGAATTAGATGAGTGGTTTCCAGTTGGCTATCATGAATGGCATGTCGCATGGTAGCTTTAGATTCAGAGGGACCTGGATTGATATCTCGACTCCACCCCTCACATCGGGGACCCGGAACCTCTTTCCTAACCTCTCTGGGTCTGTTTCCTCACGTTATGAGAAAGTAAATGCAAAATACAACATTCCCGGTATGCAGAAGGCACTCTCCACAGTTTGGTTCCTTTCTCCTTCCCTTTGAGAGGAACCCAGAGAAAGTAGCCCCACCAATTGTGCAGGCTCTGAGCCTCCTGAAAGGCCATCACAAACTGGAGTTCTATTAGGATTTGTGCCAAAGAGGCAGAAAATCGAAAGGCTGTCAGTCGGTCCCCTGGGAAAGTAACCCTGGTAGCAGTGAATCTTTAGAAGATTCACAGAGGGCCATGAGTCATGGGGCCAGTGGGGGACCGTCGCCCAGGTCTAGCAGTGTCTCAGATCTTCTGCAGGTCTCCCTCCTTGATCAACAGAGGAAAGGGAAACACTGATTCCACCACCAAGCTGCCTCTCAGCTGCCTGGGACCATGAGCGGGCAGTGAGGAAGGTCCAGTTCAGCCAGCCCTGGCCTTCCCAGCAGTGCTTCCACCTCCTGCGAAGGGGCAGCACCTCCACCCATCACCAGGGTCCAAGCCCTCCCTGTCCCTCCCAGAGGGCACTCTGCTCCCGAGTCACAAGCCCAGCAGAGCTTCCCTGTCCTCCGGGAGAATTAGTGTCCACGAGGGCTGGGGTCCAGGACGAGGACTAGGTTAACCAGAAGCACAGGGCTTTTCTTCCAGCAAATGGTCAGAGAGGAAAGATGGTCCTTCTGCAGCACAGAACTCATCAGTCAGACACAAGGAAATCTCCGTGGGGGAAAAAGAGAGAAGAGGGCAATGGAGCTGGCTGCCTTCTGGCACAGCTCTTATCTTACCAAAGTGCTCCTAGCAGGGTTAAAAAATCAAATAATATTGAAAAAGATCATAATAAAAAAAAGAGCTGTCTCTTCCACCTACCTCCCCCAACCCAGAGCCAAAAACTTAACTTTCCTAACTGCTTCTTCTGGTATTAAATGCCACAGACCTATATAATATTCCTATATTAACTGTGGCTTCCCAGGTGGCGCTAATGGTAAAGAACCTGCCTGCCAAAGCAGGAGACATAAAAGAGGTGGGTTTGATCCCTGGGTTGGGAAGATCCCCTGGAGGAAGGCATGGCAACCCATTCCAGTATTCTTGCCTGAAGAATCCCATAGACAGAGGAACCTGGTGGGCTACAGTCCACAGGATCGCAGAGAGTTGGACACGACTGAAGCGACTTAACACACACATATTAATTGTTATCACTTTTAGACATTATCAATTATCTTCTGACTATAGTCAATGAGGGTTTTGTACTCTTACATCACCCAATTCTCCTCCATCTCTCAGTACAGGCATATAATTCAGTAATCAAATTTCAACACAATGGTTATATAAATTCCATCTACTTCAAACATCACAGAATTTACTATATTTGCATTTCCTTCCCTGTTCAGTTTTGATTTTTCTTGCAGTCAGAAGTGTTATTGTTTTCTCACTTTAAGAGAGTTTCTAAGTTAGGAGTTCAACTTTTCTATATCTTTTCCTTTCAGTTTATATCATGGTCCCATTGTTGGGAACAACTCTATTGTATGTGACTCAGTATTTACTGAGTGTCTACTTTTGCAATTTATCCTATTAGGTGTTAAGAGATATAGAAACATGTTCTTTGGCCTTTTGCAGCCTAGAATTCAGTTAAGAGACAAGAGCTGCTGCGGCTGCTGCTAAGTCGCTTCAGTTGTGTCTGACTCTGTGCGACCCCAGAGACGGCAGCCCACCAGGCTCCCCTGTCCCTGGGATTCCCCAGGCAAGAACACTGGAGTGGGGTGCCATTTCCTTCTCCAATGCATGAAAGTGAAAAGTGAAAGGGAAGTCGCTCAGTCGTGTTCGAGTCTTAGCGACCCCATGGACTGCAGCCTACCAGGCTCCTCTGTCCACGGGATTTTCCAGGCAAGAGCACTGGAGTGGGGTGCCATTGCCTTCTCCGAAGAGACAAGCGAGGCACACAAAAAAGAAACAGTGCAAGCATGAAGCGACGATTTGAGCATCGCCCTGTGCCCTCTGTAATGCGTGTGGAGTTAATAGGACCCACAAGGAATGTTCTGGAGCTAGAGGCTAGAGGCACACAGAAGGTTTTCTGGGTGGGGCACCAGGCCTGAACTGGCTTTGAAGTCTCATCTAGGCGGAGATAAGAAGTGAATATTCCAAGGGAGGGGATCAATGAAGAGATGGTCCTGGACTCCAAACATAGGAAACATCTTTGAACAGGACTCGGTCTCAATTTTCTCATTATTAAAATGCAAGGAGAAGCTGGCAACTGGTACTATGGTTGTTTGAGAGAAAACCCCTTATCTTAGGAAATAAACACTGAAATACTTAGGGATAGAGGGCCAAAATGTTTGTAACCTTCAAATGGTTCAGAAACAAACAAAAATGGATACAGTGTAGGATGTTCCTTGCACTACTATCATTTTGGGACCCTTTGGAACTTTGTAATTATTTGGCAAGTTATAAAGACACCTTCAAGAACTCTATCTTAAGGAAATAATCACATTCATATAAACTTAATGATTTAAGCAGAAAATTATTGTTTGTTCCATTGTAGCAAAGAAAGAAAGAAAAGAAATCAACTTAAATATTCAACAAAAGGAAAATGGCTAAGAAAATTCTATAGTACTTCATGCTGCCAGGAGCATGGATTTTTCCAGTAAATTTAAGTCTCAAAATGATCAAAGTACAATGTCAAATGATAAAACAGAGGATAAAAGCCAGCACATATAATATAATTCCAATTATGTATCTATATAGACATTAAAAATTGAAGAAAATATACCACAGTATTAACAGTAGTAAGATTGAAGGTAATTTTATATTTAAGTTTTCTATATTTTAAAGTTTTCCATAGTGAACAGGTGTTTTTCTAATAAGAAAATGAACATAGTTTTATAAAAACTAAAGAAAATAAGATTAGTGGACAGACCCAGGGTTATTTTCATAATTTTTAAGGACATAGCTCAGTTGGTAAAGAATCCGTCTGCATTGTAGGAGACCCCAGTTTGATTCCTGGGTCAGGAAGATCTGCTGGAGAAGGGATAGGCTACCTACTCCAGTACTCTTGGGCTTCCCTTGTGGATCAGCTGGCAAAGAATCCACCTGCAATGAGGGAGACCTGGGTTTGATTCCTGGGTTGGGGAGATCCCCTGGAGAAGGGATAGGCTGTATTCTGGCCTGGAGAATTCCATGGACTGTATAGTCCATGTGGTCGTAAAGAGTCGGACACGACTGAACGACTTTCACTTCACTCACAAGATAGAATTGTTAATGTTTATTTTTTGAAATCATATTCATAATGGGTGTTTTTCATATCTCTTAAAAAGTGGAGAAGACTATTTACCCCATAGAGTTATTGGCAGGATTAAATGAAATAATCTTTGTAATGTGCTTAGCCAACTCACTGGAAAAGCCCCTGATGCTGGGAGAGATTGAAGGCAAAAGGAGAAGAGGGTGGCAGAGGATGAGCTGGTTAGACAGCATCACTGACTCACTGGACATGAACTTGAGCAAATTCAAGGAGATAGCAAAGGACAGGGAGGCCTGGCGTGCTGCGATCCATGGGGTTGCAAAGAGTCGGACACGACTTGGTGACTGAACAGCAAAGCAGCACAGCACCCGCTCAAGGTAGAATATATATATGTAATATTGTTGTTGTTTAGCTGCTAAGTCATGTCTGACTCTTTTGTGACCCAGAGACTGTAGCCCACCAGGCTCCTCTGTCCATGGAATTCTTCAGGCAAGAATACTGAAGTGGGTTGTCATTTCCTCCCCCAGGGGTTCTTCCCAACCCTGGGGATCAAACCCCAGTCTCCTGCATTGGCAGGTGGATTCTTTACCATTGAGCCAGCAGGGAAGCCCATATATGTAATATACACCATAGCTAGCTATTTTAATAAACCTCATCTCCCTGCTTCTTGCTTGCCAGCCTGTAGTGGACAGTGAGTTTAGTCGGACGGGGGCTGGGCCCCGGGTCGGGTAGGGGTGACCCACCCTGGCCTCCGCAGGTGGCGGGCGAGTACTTCAAGAACACCACGCTGCTGCTGGTGGGCGTCATCTGCGTGGCCGCGGCCGTGGAGAAGTGGAACCTGCACAAGCGCATTGCTCTGCGCATGGTCCTGATGGCTGGAGCCAAGCCGGGCATGTGAGTCACACTTAGTGCATCTCCCCAGCTCCCAGTGGGCCCCCTGGACACTCAGAGGGATGTCCACTTGAGGTTTTCTACCAAAAGGGATGGGAGGACACCAGGGCCATGAGGCTCCCTCCTCCCCTGCAGGGCTCCCGGTGCAGCGGGTTACAACATCTAAGGGGCTCATTCAATAAAACAAGATGGACCAACATAAACTGTTTCCCAACCTTTTTTCCGGTGCATCAGGTAACAGGCTGGATGAGGAAGCGGTGTCTTCTCCTCTGTCATCTAAGGAGGCGTGGCAGTTTCCTGCCAACCACCCCCAGCTCTTGTTGTCACTGGTTCAGACCACAGGCCTGTCAAACGTGGCGTCTGACCTGATCTGCAGTCCCTCCGCTGTCTCCTCTTCTCTCTTTGCTGTCAGGAGGGGCACCTGGGAATGTGTAGGAGGTCAGGATTGATGGTCTTGTGTAAACTCACTCCCACTCTGTTGGATAAAAACTGTGCCCCTCCCTTTGGAACACTGTCCTCACCTCCTTCTAGCTTAAAACTTTCTTGCAACCCTTTTTCCCTGGTTCCTTTGGAAATCCAACAGAGCATAAATAAATAATATGGTATTCGTTTTCAACATTAGTCATTAGATGAATACAGGTTATAATTCAAAAGATGTTCCCGTCTCCCACTTAACCACAGCTTTAACTCACAGCATAATTCTCAGTAATACCCCCTCACTTAGTAATACCCCCTAACTCAATAATAACCTAATATTGTACCCCACACTCGACCTGCTGGACACAGTTTGGCACTTCCCCACATGATATTTGGACTCTGCAGCTCTTTAAAACCCCTGAATACCATCTTTGAGAATTTTTATCCCATTGTGTTTCCACTCATCTCTGTTCACCGTACCTCCCACCCCCGTGGGGCCCTCTGTTTGCTGGTGAGGATCCAAATTAGACAAACTGTCGTCTCCATCAGCCTAAACAGAGGCGGGCTCTGGCACCCACCCAGTCGTGATCCATAGGCTAGACACGCCGGCCCCAAACTGCACAGTCGGTGACCCCACCTACGGTGATCCACGCGGGACGTCTTTGCGTTGACTTCCCTTACGAAATGAGAACTATGTCTGTGCACAGTGCATGTCTTCAGAGTCAGGGAGAACTTGAATGTTCTCTGTGTTAGCCTTTCTCCAAGCCTCAACTCTTTAAGATACCAGCTTGAAAAAGTGCACACAGGGAAACTGAACACTGGGGCCTTTGAGGGCTAAGCTTTCCACGTGTTAGTAGTGGAACAAGTAGTGGGCGGAACCATGAGCTTCATCCATTCATCTCTATTTGGTCGCTAATAACTATGGTGACATGGCTGCAAAGCAAGGAATGTGAAGGTATTCAGAGGTTTGCTGGCTGCAAGGGCCAAAAAAGAATTCCTTTATACCCATACAAAAAAACACACATCAAGCTAACGTCATCGAGCTCTCTCCACAGAGAGATGAGGAGTCAGTTAAGTCCATGCCCTGTGACCCTATGACCAAAGCTACTCTTTGCTTAAGTAAGGGCTTTTTCTGGTGGGGGGCGGAAATGCCAAGGCCACACTAGCCCATGAAGTGTGCTTCACTCATTCAACACATCTTTACATCTTTAATGTTTACTCTGTGCCAAGCCCTGGGAGTACCAAGTATGAAATAAAACCCCAGTGTTCGGATAAATGCCAGCACTGGTGGGTTGGTAGGAGGCCCTGGGGAGCCCCGTGAGGTCAGAGGTTGGACCTGGGGAGGTGGGCGTGCTGTGAGGCTACCCCCCACCCCAAACCCCTCCCTGCCTTCCAGGCTGCTGCTCTGCTTCATGTGCTGCACCACGCTGCTGTCCATGTGGCTCTCCAACACATCTACCACTGCCATGGTCATGCCCATCGTGGAGGCCGTGCTGCAGGAGCTGGTCAGTGCCGAGGAGGAGCAGCTCGTGGCTGGCAACTCCAGCGCCGAAGAGGCCGAGCCCATCAGTACAGTTTGCTGGAGTTCATCTCCCCCTTGCTCCTCCACCCCTCCTCCAGTGACACCGCCCAGCTCGGCACCCACTCCCTCCACCCCCCCTCACCTGCTTCCCTCCCCTCGTCTTCTGATGTCCCCCTCCCCTGCCCTTTATCCCCTAACCTCCAGCCCTGCTCATCCAGAGGCTCCCTGTGACTCCCATTCCCAGCTGTTCCTTCTTGCCCCGCTTCCAGCACCCTCTGCTGCTCCCTGCCCCCTGATGCTCCAGGATTAGCCCAGGACCCCAGGCTTTTGTCTGTGTCCCTGAGTCTCACCACATCCTCAGAGGGGGGGGAAGGGGAGTTGCCAGGCACCAGGCCCAGTGGGAGCCTGCATGCTCCTGGGTCCCCCTAGTCCAGCCCCAGCCCGGAGTCCCTGCCCTTCAGGGTCAAGTCCGGACTCCATGTCTCACTTTCTGCTTTCCTTTGCTGCTGTAGATCTCGATGTAAACAACAGCCAACCTCCCCTGGAACTCATCTTCGTCAATGAAGAGTGAGTATGACTGCCCTCCTCCCAAACAGAGCCCCGCCAGGTCCATCCCAGAGGTCAGGAAAGAGCCTGGGGAACAGCCCTTTCAGCTGGGTGGGCCACACTCACAGCTTAGCACACCACCAGCCCCGCCCGCCCTGATTTCCTCTCTGCCCAAGATCCTGAGGGCAACTCCCTTCAAAACGGTACTGCAGGGCTCAGAGAAGAGGGGGAGAGACTATGCTGAACCTGATGGGACATACAGACTGTACATACATCTCCCAAGTAGAATTTCATCTAAATTGATGTCCCTCTTGGGAGAATGATATTTTTTAAATCTATCAATGAAGAAAGTCTTGCATATTAGATATCGATGGAGACTCTTAGAGAACCACAAAGTATTTTATAGGTATTAGATATGGTCTTGCTAGGTTTGGTCTTGTTACATACGGCAAGGAAAAATTAAGTGGCATGTAGGGGATAACAGGACAGTTGGTGAGAGCACCACGTGATGATGAAAACAAGCTCTTTTAGAAAAGGAGAAATCTGGTCTCACTCATGTGAGGCAGATTCATGAACAGCTGATTTCTTCTGGACATCTGATATCAATATATGGTCTTCAAGGAAGACTGTGATGAATAGGGCATTTTAAAAGTTGGATTTGTACTAGAGCTCCGTTGTGCAATTTGCTCTTTTCATAAAAAAATGGGGAACCCACAGTGAGTGAGACCAGCACCATGTGGAGAAACAGATGCGGGGGGCCCTCCTCCCACCACTGTTACCGATCATAATACACTGGCCTTCCCTCCCCACCCTTGATGATGTCTCAGGCAAATCCCACAGCTCCTTCCAGATATTAGAACAATCTCATTTTCAGATATTCGGCCATCTGGTCCAGGCTCGTGTCAAAACTTCACTCTCATTTGAAGCTTCTCCCCACACTCTAGTGCTCACACTCAAGCCCCCGTAAGCCTAGGTCTGCAGGATGAGAGGTGACCGTGAGCGGGGGAGACGTCTGGCTTTTTCTCCGTCTTCCTCTACCTTCCCCTCCCCTCACCAACCCTCTCTGCTACTTCTGACTTCTCCAGGGTCAGGATAGAGGCTGTAGGGAGCAGGAAAGATACAGGGGCACAGAGGGTCTTGGCTGGAGGTTTTGGAGAGTGCGGCCAGTGCCCGGGGACTCAGGTCCCTACTCTTTCGCACATCAGGCATTTCCCTTCAGCGTCTTCAGTGTCCCCTGGAGGCCACCTCTGCACAGGGCCCGATGGCATGAGGGGCTCTTGGAGAACTGCTCGGCCTCCTTGGTTCTGTGTTCTGGTGGCTCAGTCCCTAGCCCTTTCCATCTGGGGTTGCCTCCGCCTCTGTGGTGGGGCCTTTCACAGTGAGCAGCGGCCCAGCCACCCTCCCTGCGGGGTTCCCCCTCAGCAGGAAGCACTGGACACCGAAAGCACTAGCTGCTCCTGGTGCGGGCGTCCTTTCCCTTCTCACTCTGGCCTCCTGGGCAGCGCTCACTGGCCTCTTGCCCTTGTTCTTTTCCAGATGAAAACACATGTCCCAAACTCCAAAGCCGAAGCTCAGGGTGTCCCTGGACTCTCTCAGCAGCACTGGGGGTGGGGGGTGGGTGTCTGGGGAGGGGGTTGCCAGGGTTGGTGGTGGTGAGAGGGCGGCAGGATGGCAGTCTGAGGGGCTCCTCGCCAGCCTCCTCACCCGATTTGGGAAGGAGGACAGGGGAATATCACAATACTCCCCCCAGGCTGACAACGCCCTCCAATGAACGCTTCCCTCCGAGCTCCACCAACTCCTGATAGAGCCTGGAGGTGGGTGACGATCGCAGGGCCCCACATCCTGCCTATGTGTCCAGCACCTCACTGGCTTTCCCAGTGGCTGAGCTCACGGGACCCACTGTCCTCAGAGCTAAGACGGACCAGAAACGTGCCTTTAATGCTGAGTGGAAGTCAGTAAGGCTGGTGTTACATCCCCACCTTCCTCTGTCCCCAAGGCAGAGCTGGAGAGTGGCCGGGGTGGGAGGGACTCGGCACCCACGGTGACTCCCACCCTGGGGGGTGCAGCTGCTACTGAGAAGCTCGCCCCTCTCTCCTGTGCCTTTTACCACATGTGGCCCTGGCCCTCCCTGCTCCTGTTCGCCTTAGAGAAGCATTTCACATTTCTCCTTCTAGATGGTCAGCCCATGAGACCACAGTCCAGGGCCCCAGGCTCTCCAGGCAGGCAGACATGTTCCTCTCTGGTGCTATCACTTAGTACCCAGGCCCCCCGGGGAAGCTAGTAACCTCCCTCTGCCTAGACTCCTACCCTGTAAGTGTAGGTAACAGTACCTGCCCCACAGATCTGCTGTGAGGATTAACAAGGTCATGAGGATTGAAATCCATTCATGAGTGCTCAGCTCCATGTTAGCTATTATTAGGAGTCTCAGTTTCCCTTCAAATGCAACACCCTGCCCTTGTCCCCACAAATCCTTACCACATCTCTCAAAGGTGAGATTTGTCTTCTTTGTAGCCAAGAACACCCAAGTCTAGAAGGGTCCTTTATACCAAAACCCAATGTGGGGAGAATCCCCATCTCAGCCATTCTGGGCCACTGCTGTTTTCCCCACCTTCTTTGTTCTCTTCCAGCACGTCAAATGCAGACTTCAATTCCCTGATGCAGAACAAGGTATGGCCTTGGGTTTCCTCTGTGCTTTGAAATACTTAAAAGACCCTCAAGATGACTCATGGGGCCTTCCCTGGCAGTCCAGTAGTTAAGATGCCGCCTTTTCATTGCAAGGGGTGCAGGTTTGATCCCTGCTTGGGGAACAGAGATCCTGCAAACTGCACCGTGCAGCCACAAAAAACATTTATACAAAAAAAAGGTAACTCAAAGACAGAGATGCCTGGCAGCTTGTCGAGAACCCAGTGACCTTCTCAGATGGGAGGGCACAGAGGTGCTCACCTGAGCCTGGACATGTGAGGCTTCGAGCAGTTCTGAACCCCAGGCCTGGTTTCTGGGCTTAGCTTCACAAAGGGACAGGCTAACTAACCTTTCTTCACAGAAACCCAATAGTCAGCCATCCACGGATTCACCCTTAGACTCCTTTCAGGAGGGGTTCATTTACAAAAATCATACTACAAAAGGGGACAGTTTAAAGGTGAAAGTCAAGTTGCCCACACACTGCTCAGCCTTGCCCCTCCCCTGGGGCTGGTTTTACATCACTTCTCACCTCAGTCCCAATGGATGGGCCTTGATCGGTCCAAACTATGGACTTGGTTGTGTGCATTTTCTTTTTCATTTTCTCTGTGTTAAAATGAAGGGTTCTTCATGAGCTAATGGAGTTCTAGAAAGCCAAGCTCTCCTCTAAGGACAGAGCCATGTTTTTCCATATTTCAAAAGCCTCTTCATATGGGGAGCTTGGCTCCAGTCAGACAGGAACCTGTGAAAGGGAGGCAGGCACAGTGGGGGTGGCTGTCTACCACCTGTTCACCCTGGCTCTGCTCCCCAAGTCCCCAGGGAGGGCAGACAGAGGCATGGTGCCCCCCAGGGTGATCCAGTGGCTTCTCCAGACCCCACATCCTCCTCCTGATGGTGTGATGGTCTTTGTCCTGACAGAACCGGAATGGTGTGCCCACAGTCACCAACTCTGCCGAAACAGCAAACCTCCCAGGCAGGAAGCAGCACCCATCCCAGGTAATGGAGAAGTACCTCCTGATCCTGTTTCCTTCGTGACACACCCAAGCTCCCAGGGGTCACTGTTCCTGCAGCTGTGAGGGTGTCAGGCAGGCAGGCTGCCACCAGGCCACTTTAGCCACCTGTGTGTGAGGTCTGTGTGTGCCGCAGAGACAAGGCATCCCACTCACTGCTGACTTCGGCAAGTTATCCCACTGCCCGAGCCCCAGTCTCGTCAGCTTTAAAACTGAGGCTCAGTCTAGATCAGAAGTGTCCACACTACTCCTCAAAGGTGCTTTGGGGCCACTGCAAATATTGTGTTCACATATCCTGAGATTTTTAAGGCAACTGCTTTTCTGTTCCCTGATTTTCCTGGAACTTTTATCACTGAAACAAAAATGCAGAAGTAAAACAGATGTGAAAGCTGGCGTCACACTGCAACTCTTACTTATAACCCTAGATTTTAAGTTTTTGTGTTCATCAGAATCATCTCAATTATGTGACATCCGTCTCATCATAAACAAATACCATTGTTTATTGAATACCAAGCACTGTGCCATGCATTTGCCCTCTAGTCTTGGCCCAATGAGGTAGCAACTTTGAACTGCATTTTTACAGAGATGCAGAGAGATGTACCCAAGGCTTTGGAGCTAATAAGAGGAGAACCTTGATTCAAATGCACTTTCAGTTAAAACATCGATATATGCCCATTAAACGCCGTATTTGTTTCCTGTATTGGAGGTCCATGTCAGTTTTCATTAGGAGAAAGGATCATGGGAAACCACTGGGCCAGAGACTCTCTGAGGTCTTCTCTAGCTCTTATAATCAAGGACTCTTTCAGGAGAATGTGGAAGGCTCCAGCCTTTTCTGGGCCCTTGTAGGAAGATGGGGCAGAGGTTATGGGCTTTGAGAATTGTGGCAGGGTGGCCTCTGCCCCCCGGTCTCCCCATGGCCTGGCCTGGTGACATTTGTACCAGGCTACTCCTAGTCTCATGGACCTGGCAGGACAGAGGGGCACTGGCTTCTTAAGCCCAGAGCTGAGATCAGAGGTCAGAAACCTCTGACCCTGAAAGGCCATCACGTGGACCATGCAGGGCCTGAGAAGACCAGGGCAAGGCTGAGATTCCTATGCAAATTGAGGGGGAGGAGAAAGAGGGGAGGAAAAATCAATAGGCAAGAATAAGTGAGAAAGAAGGGAGGAGAGAAACACACTGACTCTCTGTCCAGTGAAAGCTGGACTCTTTCTATAATGCAAAGCTTATTTTTTAGTCATTTCCCAACCAGGACTGTATTGTAACTCCACAGAGAATAACCATCTTCTATTTGGTACTTAAACATGAAGTGGAGAGCAGTCAGTTTTACTGGAATTCAAGTAAAAAACATAACTGTTAATATTCATAACAACAAAAATAACAATATTAATAGCTTACCATTTGTTAAATACCAGGAAGGGTTCCAAGTACTTTCTATTTACTCTTTACAACAACCTGGCAGAGGAAACTGGATTTTCCCCATTTCATAGAAGAAAAACTATAGTTCAGATGGGGATGACCTAGCAGGGCAAGAGTAGAACTAGGACTGGGACCCATCTGACACCCAAGCTCAGAACATTTCCACTGCACAATGGTCTTTCATGCTTTGTGGGCCAGAAGCCCAAGTTGGGTTAGAGAAATTCACTGACTTTCCTTTGGTAGGAAAAGCCACCAGTCCTCACCCCCAGCTCCAGGAACCAGGAGCTCAAAAGAAAGTACAAGTCCCAGCATGACCAAATGATCTGCAAGTGCCTCTCTCTGAGCATCTCCTATGCCGCCACCATCGGGGGCCTGACCACCATCATCGGCACCTCCACCAGCCTCATCTTCTTGGAGCACTTCAACAAGTGAGTAATCCACTTGGTCAACAAGTATTTACAAACCATCATGTGTCAGGAACAGACCCAGCTGCTAAGGATATGACAGAAAATAGAATCAGAGCAGCTTTTGTACCAAGGGCCAGAGAAATGATCAAGTCATTACAGTTAAATGTGATGAGAAGGGTGGGATTCTGCAAGGGTGGTGGGAGTGGGTGGGGGAATAGTCTAGAGGGAGGAAATGCCTCCCCAAAGAGGTGACAGTGAAAGTAGAGACCTGGAGCCTGAGCTGGAGTAAACGAGACAAAGGGAGATCTTCCAGACAAAACAGTGTAGGAGGCTCAGAGGCAAGAGAGCAGAGAAAATAAAGACAATGGCAGAGGGCGAAAGGAGGCCAGGGAGGTGGATACGCAGACCGCACAGGGCCTCACAAGGCCCATGAAGGAACTTGGACTTCATGCGAAAAAGCTGGGAGAAGCCTTTGAAGAATTATAGGCAGGGAGTGAGGTGATCACATTTACAGTTTTGAAAATGCATTCTGGATTTTAAAAATGGACAATGGAATTTGGGAAGGAAAAGGCGGAGGACGATCCAGGCTGCTGCTGCCGGTGCCCAGGACAGACCTGATGGCGGCCTGGATAACAGTGGAAGGAGAAATGGCCTGAACTGAGCGAGCTTCTGAGGTCGGATTAGGAAAAGCCTGAGAGAGGGGAAGCCCTGGACTCATTTTCAGAGTCGGGGCTTCAGCAGCTGGGGAAACAGAGCTGCCCTTGACCTACACGAGGGTAAAGATGAGGAAATGCTGATAGAGAAGTGGACATGTCCGGGTGGACACGTCCCTGGATCTCAAGAGCCATTTTTAGGCTAAAGACACAGATGTGGGGTCGGGGTGGCCACCTGTGTCACCCCCAGGCCACCAGGCTCACAAGGGCCTCATGTGGGTTTTAAGGTCCTGCTGTCAGTGAACAAGCGGCCCTACATTTGCCTTTTGCACTGGGCCCCACAAAGTAGATGATGGCTGGTCCTAGTGACTTGCATATGGAACCTGAAGCCCTAAGAGTGACGGAGATTACTCAGGGAGAACACACAGAGTAAGGAGATCAGGGGAATAAACATTAAGCACAAACATTTAGGGACTTCCCTGTTGGTCCAGTGATTAAGACTCTGCCTTGCAATGCAGGGGACATAGGTTCTATCTCTGGTCAGGCAACTAATATCCCACATGCCTCAGAGCAATGAACCCACACACCACAGCTCAAGAGTACAGGCACCACAGTGAGAGATCCCCTGTGCTGCAACTAAGACCTGACACAGCCAAATAATAGGTAAATAATTTTTTAGAAAAACATTTAAATTAGACTAGAAAAGAGAGAATAAAACAGTATCAGACAGAGAAGAGGAAAATCTAGTGTCATTCTACCCAAAGGAAGAAAGTGGTCCATATTGTTTAAAGTTGTTGGCTGACCAGGCAAAGTAAGGACAAAAATGTATCCATTAGATTTCATGATATGGAGGTTACTGGTGATCTAGGCAAGAACAATTTGGTCAAGTGACCTGAAAAGAAGCCAAATTTCAGTAGTTTGAGGAGTAAGATGGAAATGAAGAAATGCAGAGTTGGCTGTGAAGGGAAGGGGAGAGATGGGGCGATAATAAAGGGAGGGTAAAGCATGGCGAATAAATGGAGAAACAATGGAAATAGGCACAGACTTTATTTTCTTGAGCTCCAAAATCACTGCAGATGGTGACTGCAGCTATGAAATTAAGACGCTTGCTCATTGGAAGAAAAGCAATGACAAACCTAGACAGAGACATTACTTTGCTGACAAAGGTCCATATGTCAAAGCTATGGTTTTTCCAGTAGTCATGTGCAGATATGAGAGTTGCACCATAAAGAAAGCTGAGTGCTGAAGAATTGATGCTTTTGAACTGTGGTGTTGGAGAAGACTCTTGAGAGTCCCTTGGTCTGCAAGGAGATCAAACCAGTCAATCCTAAAGGAAATCAATCCTGAATATCCACTGAAAGGACTGATGCTGAAACCGAAGCTCCAGCACTCTCCACCTGACAATCTGTGAAGAGCCAACTCGTTGGAAAAGACCCTGATGCTGGGAAAGATTGAAGGCAGGAGGAGAACATGGGTTTGAGCAAGCTCCGGGATATGGTGAAAAACAGGGAAGACTGGCGTGCTGCATTCCATGGGGTCACAAAGAGTTGGACATGACTGACTGACTGACAAAGCGGGGTCAAGAATGGGCTTTTAAGATGAAAGACATTTAAGCACTGATAGGAATGATCCAGATGAGAGAATAGTTAAACACCCGAGAGAGGGGATGACTGACAGAGTGATGGCACTGAGAAAACCAGAGGGGATGGGATCCAAGCAGGGAGAGAGGAAGGAAAATGAGGAAGGAGATGGGAGGAGGAAGGATCCAGCAAAGTTTAAGACCTAACTCCCCAGGACCTGAGCTCTTCACACCACAGTACTCTGCCCAAGCTCTGAGTTTCTGCCCTTCTGGTTTAGTTTCTGGGGGCAATTCCCATTCCTTTAGTCTATGTCTTGGGTGGTAAATTTATCAGAATCTTTACATAAATTAAGAAGAAACAGATCTGAGTGAGTCTCCTGAGTGTGATGTTTATACACTTCCATGATATCAATTTTGGTGGCTTGGATGCCATTTTAGCTTATTTCATAATTCTTGGCTGGGCTCAGTACAGCTGCCACTGTCAAGTGACTTCTCGATAATATATTACCATACTTTTATCATTAGCTGTACTGTTAACTCTGCTGTATGTCTTCTTAAGGACCATTTAGCTTCAGTTCAGTTCAGTTCATTTCAGTTCAGTCGCTCAGTCGTGTCTGACTCTTTGCGACCCCATGAATCGCAGCACGCCAGGCCTCCCTGTCCATCACAAACTCCCGGAGGTCACTCAGACTCACGTCCATCAAGTCAGTGATGCCATCCAGCCATCTCATCCTCCGTCGTCCCCTTTTCCTCCTGCCCCTAATCCCTCCCAACATCGGAGTTTTTTCCAATGAGTCAACTCTTCGCATGAGGTGGCCAAAGAACTGGAGTTTCAGCTTTAGCATCATTCCTTCCAAAGAAATCCCAGGGTTGATCTCCTTCAAAATGGACTGGTTGGATCTCCTTGCAGTCCAAGGGACTCTCAAGAGTCTTCTCCAACACCACAGTTCAAAAGCATCAATTCTTCGGCGCTCAGCCTTCTTCACAGTCCAACTCTCATATCCATACATGACCACTGGAAAAACCATAGCCTTGACTAGACAGACCTTTGTTGGCAAAGTAATGTCTCTGCTTTTGAATATGCTATCTAGGTTGGTCATAACTTTCCTTCCAAGGAGTAAGCGTCTTTTAATTTCATGGCTGCAGTCACCATCTGCAGTGATTTTGGAGCCCCAAAAAATAAAGTCTGACACTGTTTCCACTGTTTTCCCATCTATCTGCCATAAAGTGATGGGACCAGATGCCATGATCTTCGTTTACTAGCCCCCAAAATACTACATGGAAATCCACCCTTTTCTAACCACTGACCTGGTTCTTTCCCTTCCAGCCAGTATCCAGCTGCAGAAGTGGTCAACTTTGGCACCTGGTTCCTCTTCAGCTTCCCCATCTCCCTCATTATGCTGGTGGTCAGCTGGTTCTGGATGCACTGGCTGTTCCTGGGCTGCAAGTGAGTCCTGGGGCTCTGAGAGCAAGGCTCTCCCATCCCTCCAGGGCCATGGCCCAAGCCCTGAGGGTGACACCTAACTGGGAGCTGCCAAGTAACCATCAAGGATGCCCAGAAGAGAAGGCAGTGGAGTAGACGAGGACTCAGGCATCATGTTTTCTAGAGACTCCAAACACACATGGACTTTGCACCTCTCTATGAGCTCTGTGATGTAGTGTTCCTAAGGTCAACTGACTGGTTAGAGGAAGGGCTGGATTCATAAAAGGTCTGAATCGGAGAGTAGTTAATGTAGTTTCATGGAGAATAATTTGAACTAATTTCTAAAGAAATGACTCCAAGTAGAAGTTGCCTTAGGCTTAATTTTATAGACGTGACTGATTTATACTTAATAGTTGTATGAAATATGCTTATATCACTCAAAATAACATTAGACATTCCTCTTACAATACTATTTCTAATATTAATCTACTTAGCCAGCTTTCCATTACTGATGCTTGCTCCAAATTTGATCAGTTTCAAACACATAAAGGAAAGATATACCAGATGTTTTGCTATTAGTCCAGGGGACCCAACTTTCCCACTGCTCAGGGAATGTTCTCTGAGCTTTTTTAAAAAATAATTCAAGACAATCGTCAAATCAATGACAACTGTATACTTCTATGCTCCCAGTATTGCTAATTGAAAACTTATACCCACGTTCACCCCAAACAACCCTGTCTCTAGACAGAAACACACACACACGCTGTGTGCTTGAAAAAAATAAATATACAAGCGTCTACATACATATGCTGCATCACAATGATTCTCACTTATGTAAAGGATGAGTGTGTAGGGACTCCTGGAAGTCCAGTGTCTAAGACTCTGCATTTCCAATGCAGGGGGCACAGGTTCGATTCTAATTTGGAATAGAACAGGATCCCACAAGCCACACGGTGCAGCCTAATTAATTAGGTAATTTAAAAACCCAACTGGGAACGGGGGAAAGATGAGTGTGTAGAAACAACCAAACATAAATACCCTCACACAAGTCCATGAGACATGACTTCACATTTATATACCAGAGATTCACCGGGAAGCTGGGGAGAAGGCTGCTGAGGGGCTGTGTTATCTTGGCAGACGAAGTTGCATGATAGGTGGGATGAGGGGACAGAAGAACCGTCACAGCCAGCCAGTAGTTTAGTGTTTGCTTAGACTTGCTCTCCACTTGCTTTCAGAAGTGGCCTTCATTCCTCTGCTCATTCTTCCCTTCTCAGTTTTAAAGAGACCTGCTCTCTGAGTAAGAAGAAGAAGACCAAAAGGGAGGAGTTATCAGAGAAGAGGATCCAAGAGGAATATGAGAAGCTGGGAGCCATTACGTAAGAATCAGCCCTTCCCCCTTTTTCTCTTTCCCCAGGAGAAAATCACAGCAGGTAAAGTGCACAAAGCAGCAGCCTTGTTCTCGGTGGCCTCCTGAGCTGGGGGAGTTTTCCTTAAGTACAAATAGAGGTGCTATTTAATGCCAAAGTCAAGCTTTGGCCCCCAGGCCCCAGGGGCCACCCTTCCCCGTTGCAGTATTCCAAGTAGTTGAGCAGAAGCTGCATCTCAGGTCTCCAGTCCTGGAACCCTGATCGCAAGAGCATCCCGAAGCAAAGGGAGGAGGCCAAGAGGAAAGTCCCCGTTCCTGGAGGAGGTCTTCCTGTTTTCTCTTCTAGCTACCCGGAAATGGTCACTGGATTCTTCTTCGTCCTGATGACCGTGCTGTGGTTTACTCGGGAGCCTGGCTTTGTTCCTGGTTGGGATTCCTTCTTTGAAAAGTAAATGATACCATCTTTGTGAACGACCGCCTCACCTGAACTCTTCAGGCAGTACCCACCAGGGTCCTCTCCTAGACTCTTAGGAATAGTCAGGAACCCAGGAAGCACTCTGTCCTCTTAAAAATTCCCCTTTCTTAGGGAAGTTGCAGTGCAGTCTCTGGAAGAAAATAGACTTTGGAGTCTGCCTCCAGGGTTGGGGGTCAGGAGCTGCCACTTACCATCCACATGACCTTGGTCTTGTTACTTAAGTGCTTGTTTCGAGAGTGAAAGGAGAAAATGTAGAGTAAAATACCACCTGTAAAGGCTATGGTCACAGTGGCCGAGGTGTGTCCTGCCCCCCATATTTCCGAGGGCCAGGGCCACAGGCCACAAGCTCTCAGCGCCAGCTTGTGACCCTCCCAGGAAAGAGAACGCCTCCTTTTCTCTTCTCCTCTATCTAAAATAACTCCTGCTCACTCCTTCCAACAGGTCCATAAATTCACACTAAGACATCTACCCTAGCCAGGCCCTGCCTCCAGACATTAAATCCACCAGTGGATGGCATGGGAGCAGCTGGCCAGAAGGAAGGCTGAGGTCCCCACTAGACTAGGTGCCCTGGAAAGGCACCACGTTCAGACAGGCTGTCCCGGGCCCGGTGTGACCCCTGGGCCTCCTGACTCTCCTCCTCAGCTCTGCTTGTCTCTGGCAGGAAGGGCTATCGCACCGATGCTACGGTCTCTGTCTTCCTTGGCTTCCTCCTCTTCCTGATTCCAGCGAAGAAGCCTTGCTTCGGGAAAAAGAGAGATGGTGAGAGGAGTTCAAGGGAAGAGTCGGGCCTGGCTCCAGTCAAATAATGGTCTAAGTTCAGAATTTCTGGAAGGAGCCTTACCAAAGCCCTTCTGACTCCTCCCGGCATAGCAGAGTATCCTCTCGTTCAACAACGAGACCCCTGTCTCCACGAATCACACCAGGAGGGTTCACCTGGCTCTGCCTCCCTGTCATCTAGGGGAGGACCGGGGGCCCTCGCTGGGCATGGAGTCCATCATCACGTGGAAGGACTTCCAGAAGACCATGCCCTGGGAGATCGTCATTCTGGTGGGAGGAGGCTATGCCCTGGCTTCTGGCAGCAAGGTAACCTTTGAGTCGTCTTATTGGGCCAAGTATTTTTCATTATGTAAAGTATGTAAAGCCAGTGGCTTTACCTAGTGAGTCCTTATGGTTCTGGGAGGGAAGATTAAAAGGTGCATCCAAGTCTCTGGGAAGGGAAGCCAGGAATGGACATCATGTCCCACCTGGAAAGTCTAAATGTCAGTACTGGGAGCAGAGTTAGAGTCCCGGCACACAGGCATGCACACCTCGGGTATGGGCCCACACCACTGCAGACAAGAGAAGTCCTGGACTTTGTAGCCATCTCCTTCTGGGGATCTGACAGTGGTGAGAGGTGTAAGGGCCCAGAGATGCCCCAGACTGATCCCTCAGTTAGTCTGTATGCCTGTCCTGGGGCCTTTTGGAGAATGTATGCTAAAGGGGGTGTAGATGCCCCCCAATTTCCTGAGTGGGAGGATTTGGGATGAGATCTTTGAAAGGGGGCTGGTGGGAAAGAGTTGATGTTCCTAAACCTTTCCTGAAGTAAACAACCGTTAATAATCAGGTTAAGGTTCTGTTTGCTCCTCTGTCTTCTCTGTGTTTAACATTAACCCATCCTCAACTCGGCTCAGTTTTGACTGCCCACTGTGTGGGCCTCAGTGCTATCTGCATCAGTAATGAGGTCCCTGGGTCCTCCGCTTGGAAGGAGCCATGGAGGACACTGGGTCCCCTAGCCCACCCAGGAGAGACTTCTTCCCTCCAGGACACCCTGGCTGACAGGGACAGCCCTGCACAGCCAGCAGAGAAGTCACTCTTGACTTTCAGCTCAGGTCTTCTGGATGTCTTCCACTCCTTGGTCTGGCTTTCTTCTCAGGAACCCTCTCCTCAGTAATAATTATTAAAATAATAAAGACACATTATGTTCCCCTAGATCATGTTTTCTTCCAGCTAAAACTCCCCCAGTTCCTTTAACCATTCTTCATAAGGGTATTGTCCCCTGACCACACTGGTCTCTCTCCTTAGGACTCATTACACTTTGCCTTTGATCAAACACAGTCCAGGGGTGGTCAGTCTCCTGCAGAGTAGAGCAGTTATTAATAATAACTCAAGCCCCATCCTTTATTTTATGGAAGCTTTTACAAGGCTTCATTGGCACTCATGTCAATGTTTACACTGAAACCACAGTCAACTAACACCCTTCGTTCTTTTCATTGTTAGCCATCATTAAGCTTCAAGCCCTTCAATCAGTTCTGTATATATGCTTTCAATATTTCTGACTCCAAGTTCATAATATCATGTTTATCCTTGTTGAATTTCAGTGGTTAGTTTTGGCCACTGAGCCCAGCCTGGCAAGATTGATTTTTTTTTTTTTTTAACTAAAATTGTACATGTACAGTTGGTATGGCTATAAAACCTACTCACTCTACTACTTTAATAATATAATTTAGACACAGTATGTGTGATTCCTCCTGAATCTGAAATAATTTCAGAGTCTTAACAGTAGTGAGGAAAATTCAATAAAAATGTTTTCATACCAAGGGTTTAAAAAATAAAAAGTAAAGGTTTCTTTTATTGTGTTTTTTCCCCTAACTTTACAGTCTAATTTATAAGTTTATTTCAAATTATAGTATAAGCTAGTTCTCCTGGAAAAAAAAAATGCCCTTATTTTGCTTTACTTACAAGTACTATTGGAGAACATGATAAATAATACTCCAATTCTTTATAAAACATACTGCTTCCACTCAGCTAACTTCTCTGCCTCCTCTGTCTTTGGTGAGCAGAGTTTTATGTGTCACAAGCAATAGAAATTACAGAGGTTTGAGGCACTGCACCCACCATTAATTGAGGTAGTCCTCACATATTGTATTTACAGCTCTCAGTCAGTGGAGAAAAAAAAAAAAAAAGGAAGTGGCTCAAGGTAAAAATGGCTACATGAGAGAATTCTGAAGCCCTCTGGTTAGCAGTTGTCTACGAGCATGCCATGAAGTGGCCCAGGTGCTGTGGAGATGAAATAAGCTTTTGATGAACTTGGAGAAGAGAAAGAGCGGCCTGCTGACAACACAGTGAGGCCGTCCTTAATAGCAGAACACGAGTAAGGCCTGCAGCTTGAGCAATCCTAGAATGTCTCACCCTGTTTCTTGCCCTAGTCCTCATTTCTTCATTGCATTTGCAGCCTGGAGGGTGAACAGGAAAAGTCAGAGCATGTCAACTAGAGAAGGGAGAAGGGGGAGGGTGGGAGAGCTGGAGAGTGCATACGGCAACCTGGGGTTTTTTAAGGACATAAGCTCAACTGTGCCCTTCATTTTTAGGGGATGGGGAGAACCCTCATCACTGGCAGATGAACATCTTCCAACCAAATGAATTACTCCAAGTAGAAATATTCATTTATTTGAGTTGATGTGTGTAGGTGTTGCTAATGGAAAAGGTTCAAGCCTTTATTTCATATTGACAAGAAGTATGGGCAGATGGTAGATCCTGATGTCAGCTGTGATGAGACCTGAACCCAACACAGGCTGAGGCTGAATGACCATTTCCAGGCTAGTGAGGTGGCACCTTCGCCACAACATGGAGACAGGCCTGTAATTCCTCTCTCCCTCATTACTCACGTAAAATTTCTAATGCCCAGCCCTGCCTACTCAGGCCCCAAAGACCAGAGGAAAAGTTACTATCCCAACATGGTGATAATTTGTTCCCTTTCCTGGGTGATAATAGAAATAGATTTCAAAAGCAGGAATAAGGATTACACGTGGCAACCTGTGCAAAGGGCACTGTTGAGTGAACGGGCAGCATGACACTGTTGGAAGCTGGAGAAAGAGTGGCAGGTGCGAAGCTGAGTGGCCCACCACCCCCAAGGTTTCCAATCCCCGCCAAGTTGCCATAGCGCCAAGGACCACAGCAAGTGGAGGCTCTCCGTGCCCTGTGACAACGACTGACCAGGCGGCTCTAAGACTAAACGTGCAATCAATTAAAAAAAAAAAAATTTGCTGAGACCCTTGTGGTCCAGTGGCTAAGAGTCCACACTCCCAGTGCAGGGGGCTCGGGTTTGATCCTTGGTCAGGCAACTAGATCCCGCATGTTGCAACTAAGACTCAGCACAGCTAAATAAATAAATATTAAAAAAAAAAAAAAAAAAAGAATCTGCTGGGCCATGCAGTGACTTAATCATTTAAAAAAAAAAAAAACAGGAATGCCTGTGGATCCAGCCTGCCTAAAAGTAGGGAGGCAAATTAGATGGCTCCTGGTGGTCCTGTCCAGCACCCACCATCCCTGACCTTCTGGAGGCTGAGTGCCACTTTCTCCTCACTGCACCGCCTTGTCTCCCTGCAGACCTCGGGCCTCTCCACGTGGATCGGGCAGCAGATGCTGTCTCTGAGCAGCCTCCCACCATGGGCTGTCACCCTGCTGGCATGCATCCTGGTGTCCATTGTCACAGAGTTTGTGAGCAACCCAGCCACCATCACCATCTTCCTGCCCATCGTGTGCAGTCTGGTGAGTAGAGCAGGGCTCTGAGACGTCCAGTAACTGATAAGTAAAAAGATAATAAAAGCAAGAGCTCTAGAAACCCTTTCCCAAAAGTCTACGCTTAGTTTAGGGGAAGTTCTGAATGGAAACAAGAACGGACAAGATAACTGTAAAACCCTAGGATTCTAACACCCCACAATCCCCATCCATCTTCCTCTCCTATGGAAGTGAAGTGAAAGTCACTCAGTCATGTCCAATTCTTTGCGATCCTATGGACTATACAATCCATGGAATTCTCCAGGCCAGAATACTGGAGTGAGTAGCCTTTCCCTTCTCCAGGGATGAGACCTAACAGGAGGGTGGGAGAAATAGCTACAGAAAATGGAGACAAAATGTTCCCAGAAGTACTCTCAGCTGCAGAGACCAAAACCACAGCTCTGTCATCACTGCCTCCACCCAGCTTCTCTGTCCAGGAGATTCTGAGAATTATGAGCAATGCCAGCCTCATTCCTGGGTCTCAGAACAATTTGTGATTAATGGAGTAGGTGTTTGCGCAGTCGGATGGTGGGGGTGGAGCCACTGGCAGATCTCAGCCTGGCTAAGCAGCCCCAGAGGTGATCCACCAAACACAATGCTGCCTCCATCCCATTCTGTGAGGCGGAACCTGTAAGGTGAAGGCTCTTCCTCATCACCAACAAGATAATATCTTCCTACTCTATCAGCCCCAAACTCCTCCCACTCAGCCACTCTCTGCTCACTGCTCCCTCCAACTTCTCCCTCTCCTCAGCCTGCCTGTGTGAGTGCAGGAATGCACTTAAAACGTGGTACCATTGAGGGTAAGACCACAGGTTCCCACAGGTTCAAGTCCCACATAAGGCAGTTATTGTACCTTGGGGGAAAAAAAAATGTAGTTCTGCACGCCAAGAGCGAGAGATGTCTACCTCCATCAACGCAACTTATTCATGAGATTTGTGTTGCAAGAATTTCTCAGCTGAAGCATCAAAATTTAAAACTACTCCCTTAGACCAGCACCAAGAAATGAAACATCCCTTATAGTAGGGAGGCAACTTGGAGTCCATGTTTCCATGGGGAGTGAGCAGTAGGGACCCATCCAAGGAGCCTGGGACTACGTGCTTTTGAGGGCATGGTTTAACTGTCCGTTGCACATGGTATCCAATCAAGGGCAGCTGACACCCAACCATCATTTAGGCACACTCGTGATGGTAAGCATGGCAAATGCAAGTCTAACCTCCATGCTAATGTTTCTGTGAATTCTCTTTTCCTAGTCTGAAACTCTGCAAATAAATCCACTCTACACCCTGATCCCGGTCACCATGTGCATCTCCTTTGCAGTGATGCTGCCAGTGGGCAATCCCCCCAATGCCATCGTCTTCAGCTATGGGCACTGCCAGATTAAAGATATGGTGAGTCGTGGGTGGCCTCTTCCCACCAGGCCCACCTGCCATGAAGACAGGGATGACTGGCCCTATATAGCTTTCTAAAGTTTATTATTTTATAGGCAGTACCCCTGATCTGTATTAGCTCAGCCCCAGGGTGGCAGAAAGAATGGTTCTGGTGAAAGGTTTTCCTTTGGGCCACAAGCACCAAGAATAGCAATCATGTGCTCTCCCGAGCCCTAATCTGGGAAAAGAGTGGGAACGTAGACAGAAAAGGCTGGGACCGACCCGGGGTGTGACCCACTCTGGAAGCCGAGAGCTTGTTTTAGTCTTTGCTCAGTTCCTGCACTGAACTGTGGGGATTTGGCCCAGAGTTGCTGGCTTATTCATAAAAGGTTAAGTGTGAGACACTTCATGAACTGAGGGTGAAAGATACTTTGTAAGAACAAGATTCTCCTCCCTGTCCAACCCTCTCCCCAAGCAAGATACCCCCAAAGCAACAACTGTAAAATGAAGCACCCATAGCTCATTTCTCAGTTTTCAGCGAGGCTCACAAAACACGGCTTGGAGGGGACACTTTGCGGCTGGTTTTAGTGTGGGGCCACCCTCCACCCCTCAGCCTGCTGCTTGTGCCCTGCAGGTGAAAGCTGGTCTGGGGGTCAATGTCATTGGCCTGGTGACAGTGATGGTGGCCATCAATACATGGGGAATAAGCCTCTTCGACCTCAACACGTTTCCTGCCTGGGCCAAGGTCAGTAATATCACTGATCAGGCCTGACCCCTGTGGGTGAACGGCCCAACCCCAGGAGCGACCAGCACCCAGCAGAGTCTGACCAACAGGCTGAGACGACCACCAGCACAGGACCCCCTCAGAAGATTCCTCCGTCTTCCACCTCCAGTGAGGTGCAGAGAGCCTCCAAGCACAACGCACAGGCCCAGACGTCAGTGTCTTCCGCTCTGCCCTCCTTCCTCAGCGCTGCAGCGCAAGGAAACCTAAAACCCTTCTCCCTCCCTTGTAGCTTGTCTCCCCAACCAGCTCTTTCTGAAAGCCAGCAAGAGACAAAAGTCTGTCTTCATTGCCCCTCAGAGGCTAAGCCTCACAAACTGGCCAGTCCCCCTGGGTTTGATGTTATTCTTAAACTCTCAGTCCCGTTTAGGAATAGAAGGAGAAAACCCAAATCATCCTACCAAGTGCAGAGAGTGAAACCAATGTCATCTCCTCAGGGGAAAAGTCTCACCCAGAACCTGAGACCTGACGTCGGCTCCTTTCTCTTAGGTGTTTCTCACCAAGTTCTCTCCACAAACGGGCAGTTCTTAGGGAGGCCTCTTTGTGGCCATCAGTATTCTTATCACTCCTCTTATAAGTGTCTCTCTTCAATGGCTTCTCTATACCTTGGCACCAAATCCCTGCAAAGAAATAGTGTCCCCTTCAGAATGAGGCTGGTGCTGTTCTCTGTCAAAGGAGGCAGAAAGAAAACACATTGAGATCAGTGTCTCTCTCTCCACTCAGCACTAACCATCAATACCACTGTGCTGGTTAAGCGTTGGGAGGAAGGAAAAACCTTCATAGTTCGTACCTGTCTTACTGAGGAGGCAGAAACTGTGATTAAGACCACAGCACTATTAATGATATGTCGATGGGTTTTCTTCAGGAGGCAATGAGTAGTTCATCCCTAAGACAAGCACAGAAAGGTCCAAACACATCCGTCACTTTCTAAAAGTTGATGAGCCCCTGGAGGGGAGGGGAGATGTCTTATGTCTCTTAAAGTCTGCAGCAACTTATATGGTACAGTGAACTGTGTGCGTGTCTGCTCAATAAATGTCTTCCTTGAAATGACTCCTGAAGTCCAGGCCTCCTCCTTCTTCCTGAACTGCACCCCTATTCCCATGACAGAAGTCTTTGCCACAGGACTGGATGTTGCTCCCAATCCCTCCAGCGTGACACATTTCAGATTTTTACCATCAACTACTTGCTAAATACACCTTACGGGAAAAGGAGGAAACCATAGTTACAGCACTGCTTGAATTGATTTTAAGTTACTAATGACAGCAAGTGCAGTTTCCCGACAATGATTTACCAGTAAAGTAAATCACTGTCGGGAAACTGCACTTGCTGTCATTAGTAACTCTCTTAGTTTATCATATGTCTGTGAGTTACAAAGTTTCTTTTGTGCCAGTCAAAAACCTGCACCAGGTTTAACCAGGAATATTACTGCTGCTTCCTGTTAGCGTAGGCCAAATTATGTGGCCACTTACGAAAGTGGATGAGCCCAAATGAAATACCAATGTTAGGCACACTATGGCTGGTCCGAGGAAACAGCATTGCTACCGGTCATGTTGCTTTGAAATATTTCTGAGTCAGGATGTCACTCCTGTTGTCAGGGTAGCCAAATGGTCAAAGTGTCTGACCTATTACAGAATTTAAGACACCAAACCTTTAAGTCAGACAACAAGGCAATGCACAGATAATCAGTAAGATGCTGGGAGTATAAACAAGCAAAAGAAGAAAGAAAAGGTGGCAGAGAATTAAGTTGACTTCAGACTTTCTTGGTGGTCCAGTGGCTAAGAATCCGCCTGCCAATTCAGGAGACACCGATTCAATCCCTGGTCTGGGAAGATTCCCCATCCTACAGGGCAACTAGGTCCACAAGTCCTAGGCCCATGCTCCGTAACAAGAGAAGCCACTGCAACGAGCAGCTCTCACATAGCAACTAGAGAGAAAGCGCGCACGCAGCAACGAAGACCCAGTGCAGCCAAAAATAAATTAAAAAAAAAAAAGAATTCAGTTGACTTAGAATGATTGGCCCCTATTGAGCTATTTGAGACCCTGACTCGTTCTGAAACAGAGAGCAGAGCAGCTCCACGAAGCTGCTGCCACGTCCATCAGGCGGCTAACACTCTCGAGCAGTCAGTTCAGAAAGGGTGTTTATTTTGGTCTGGTCAGCAGACCGAACAGCACTGTTCTGTCCCCAGACCATAGATTCAGTCCAAAGCAGCCTGCTCATTCCAGATGTGACTAACGAGCATCAGCTGTGACTCACAACTCCTTGTCTTCTAGAATCGCTCTGCTGCTGGACAGGACCTAACAGCTCTGCTTGGTAGTGCTGTCTTTTGCAAATACATTAAATCTGATTCTTCTCTTCTCATATCACAACTCTATATGGGTGGAAAAGCTGTAAATGATCACCTGATACCAGCTCATTTTATAGCTGATGAAACTGAGAAACAAAAACCCAAGTAGAGTTGCCTCTTATTCTTGATTATACATCAAATTTTGCTTAAAGTTGTCTCAGAAATTCCTTTAAGTCACCCATGAAGTACACAGTATACAACCTTTTATGTTAGAATTCACATGAAACAAAGACTCGTGTGCCATTTTAGTAAGTAAAAAATGGCTAGTTTTTTCCTCCACTGTCAGAGTAGATCTCTTATTTAGCTGAACCCAAATAAAGTAGGTGGCTTCATGTTTAGCCACCTGTTTGAAAAGTGCATCTCAACACTAGGATCACTCTCAGGCGAGCAAGAAAACTGAACCACCGTTAAGACAGGGAGCTGAGAGCACCCAAGAGCTCAGGCAGCTGTCCTGGGGCCGCCCTCACTGAACAGATCTGAGCACACCGTCTACTCTATTTACAGGGTGCCTTCCGCTCAGCCCAGCCTGGTACAGCTGTGCATGTAAGAGTGGCACTTTTCACACGCGGGCGCAGGACTCGGGTTTTGCAATGTCCCACCACACCCCAGGCACTTTCCACAAAACTTCACTGTTGGCCTGTTTCTCTCCCATGCCATCTGCTAGGTCTTCAGTGCTTGACTATGTGGCATCCAGATTTAGGAAAGGTATAAATAGAACATGTGAAAATCCAAGTTTCACAGACTCCCTATTAAGACCAGGCAACATCTCCAAGTATTTCCCCTTCACTGTCCTGCTCCTTTCCACGAGGCAAGGCGTTAACAGACAGTGGGGGAAAAAAGAACTCACTCATCTGAGTAAGGCTGGGAAATGCTATGTGCAAAGTTCAGGCTGGGGAGCTGAAGAAAAGTCTCCTTTGCTTCAGTACAGTATACAGTGTTCCGTCAGGAGGAGTAACAGAGAAAGTATTTAAAATGTGGGAGAGCTTAGCAGAAAAGCAAACACCAGCACAGTATCTAGGGAGTGAACCACTCAGTGGAAATGAAAACACTATGCATGTCACACATGCTCCATGGACAAGTATGGACAACTGGAAAACCCACACATCCTAACTTTTCTCTAGAGTCACAGAAATGAAAATTGAGTAAATGAGTTAGAAAGAAGAAAACAAAACTGTCCCTTTAAACCAAAAACTGCTTAATTATCAGAAGAGAGGTCTAAAGACATCAACTGGTAACTTCAATTCATAAAATACAGTGCCAAGTAAGGTTCTTTTGGCTTTTTCTTTCTTTGGGTATTTTGTTTGGAGGTTACAGTTTAAGGATAAGGTTTCTAGTTCAAAGTATTTTTTAGGTTCCCAACATCAACCCTGAAGTCTTACTTTTCACACGAGTAACTTTAGTAGTGTTTTATGTAACCCTCCTTTTAAAGTCAGGAGTAGCAGAAAGTCTCCTTAAATGACAACAGTGATTTTCACTTTTTAAAAGGCATGTCCCTCAGTGGTTCTTCCCATCCCTCCCCTGCTTTGTGAGGCAAAGCTCTCGACAAAACACCCAGGGAGTGCACCAGTCAGTGCCCTTATTACCGTCACCACATCCCCTAAAATCCGTGGTGGCTCTGGGTTCCTCCAACACTATCTCAGTGAAGATAACCCTGCCTGAGAACTCAGAGCTCCTTTTCACTCCGCAAGGACCTAAAATTAGGAGAGGGGCTCTGAAGGTGACCAGGAAGTCGGCCTGTGTTCACTGTGGAGCAGTTTACATGGTGAAGGGCATTTCTTGGATGGCTCCCACTGGAAGAAATGATCCCCCTCATCGAGGTTAAGTGTCACTTCTGATAGAAGCTCTAAGTCCAAATGAGTTTCAATTACAACGTATGATTATAGAAACCTAATATTACAACATCTAAGTGACCCTCACCCCCAGAGCAGCCAGTCTAGGAGAACACATCCACAAATAACAATGCTCCGTAGGTGATAAAAAGAATCTGTCTTTGAAAACAGTTTTCTAAGTTTGTGGCATTTTGAATATTCTGAAGGATGGTAAATCTCTCTCCTTCAAGGCTGCAGTTCACTCTGCTAACAATTCAGTCATCCAAGAGCAAACCTTGCAAGCCAGGTGCTTTGGTCAATGTGGATACTACAGATTTTCATCAACAAAGCGAGTGACCAAAGAATAACAACAAATTTTGCACAGTTCATAGACTTTTGCTCCAAAAGTGAGTGCAGGGGGTGGAAAAAAAAAGTATTCAGACCCAAAGCAACATGTTTGGACGAGTATCTACTATTTATTGGCTGATTTTCAAAGCGCTGTGCTACACATCACACATTATTTCAGCTGTTTCTCACGGAAGCCCTCTGAGGTAGGTACAGAGAATGCAACAGTTTCAGAAAAATAAGCTGCTTGCCCCGATCACACTTCAAGGGACAAGTCAGTCCATAATATGATCCTAATCTGTCTCACACACCAGTACAACTCAACAGGGACAAAACTCATCTCCATGTATGAAAGATCCGTGTTTTCCAAGAGAAGCAGAATCACTTCATTTTATCATCACAGTAACAGTGGCATCACTGTCTGAAAAAAAGGTCTCTAAGCCATTCTTCCAGTTTACTGATTCTGCTAAAATGTCCTCAGAAATGGCATTATCAGTGAAGCTGCCCAATAAGCTCTCTGAAACAAAATGCCCAGTGAGATGGGACTTTATTTATATTTAGTGCACATCACCCTTCTAGGACTTCAGGATGGAGATATCCCCCTGCACTGACAAGTATAACATCAGGTTTAACATTACCACTGTAGTAGCAAGACAGAAAAAAACTTAGCATTTCTCAGGAGCGGATTAAATACATTATAGTATATTCGCTCAGTACAACCTTCTGCAGCCGAAAAATGAAAGCAGTCCTTTGTCCCTTCCAGACGGCCATGTAATGATCCCCACTGGGGAAGACTGCATACAGCTTTTTATCATTTGTATAAAACCCCCATGTATGTGTGTGTATTTAAGCACAAAATCTTTCCCAAAAGGATACAAGAAACTAGTGACAGTGTCTGACTCCAGTGGGAGGAACTATGAGCTGGAGGGTAATACAAATCCCTTTTGTATTGACCCAGAGGAAAGTTATGTATTTAAACATTTTTTTACAACTAAAAAATTTTATGGACTGATTATGCATTGAAAAATTACAAAAGTAATTTCTGATTGCAGGAGAAAAACACAAAGTCTTATGAGAATCACTCTAAAGTTATAATGTATACACTTTTTTAATATAAAAATGCAGAAAATTTCCTTTATAGACAATTTCTCATAGATCTATCATGTAATGTCAAAAGTATCTGTAATCGCATTAACTATGATTCTCATGACTGAAAAGAGATTGATCAAATACATCTAGAAAAAAACAGGCACACTAGATTATGAATTCTACTGAAGACAAAGACCATTATTTTAAATACTTTTAAATTCCCCAATTCCTGATAGGATTCTCAGAACACAATTTCTTGGTTAATGAATAGTAAATTGATTTATTGGTGAAATTAGCAACTATGGAGCTTCCTGATGATATAAAATCAGTAGATAATTCACAGAAACTAGCTTCCAGATTTTCATTTTAATTACTACTGTGAAACAATATAATTTAGTACCAAATGTTTAAAAACCCATTATAATCACCAGACTCTGAAATACGCATCATTTGGATCTCATCAACTACATAAAACTCATCCATTTTTCTTTTGAAAAAGGTAGTAGAAATCCCAAAGAATAAGGGAGAGACTACTAATTAAAGGTATGATAACTAATCGAGCACCATGATTTCATTCTCAGGACCTCCCAAGAGGCTGGAAGGAGGAAGGAAGTAGTGAGGATGTTGGAGAAATAATGGTTGCTCTTAACTTCTGGCCCCTTTTGTGCTGTGAGGCAATGCAAGGTCTAGTGAAAAAGAAAACTGTGGAGGCTGGAGATTAAAACAAAAGCTTTTGGTTCAAATGGTAAAGGAGGCCCTGGAGAGCAGTAGACTCAGTTTATCCAGAAGGCAGTGCTGGAGTTGGCTTCAGCAACTAGGGGGTTTCTTCTTGGCGTCCACGTCCTTTTTAATTTCTTCAAGTTTTTTAGCCAGGTTTGGTATCTTTAAAGAGAAAAGAGAATATCATCATTTTATGTCTACTTAGTCAGTATTTTTTCATTTCTCTTCCTCTAAAGTGAAATGGCTTCTTAACTTTCCTCTAAAAGAAACCTGATAAACAGCGGTGTTTCTTAACCTCAGAATTGCCTAAGAAAGATCCCTCCCTCCCCAAAAGTCAGACCCTGAGTTCTACTTTTATATACCCACTGAACTCCCTCAATCCAGTGCCAAGCAAAGTTGTTCAGTTCAGTTCAGTCGCTCAGTAGTGTCCGAGTCTTTGCAACCCCATGGACTGCAGCACACCAGGCCTCCCTGTCCATCACCAACTCCTGGAGTTTACTCAAACTCATGTCCATTCAGTCAGTAATGCCACCCAACCATCTCATCCTCTGTCGTCCCCTTCTCCTCCCGCCTTCAATCTTTCCCAGCACCAGGGTCTTTTCAAATGAGTCACCTCTTCACATCAGGTGGCCAAAGTATTGGAGTTTCAGCTTCAACAACAGTCCTTCCAATGAACACTTAGGATTGATTTCCTTTAGGATGGACTGGTTGGATCTCCTTGCAGTCCAAGTGACTCTCAAGAGTCTTCTTCAACAGCACAGTTCAAAAGCATCAATTCTTTGGCACTCAGCTTTATGGTCCAAATTTTCTTTATAGTCCAAGCAAAGTTGTACGTGTAAACAATAAATGTGACGTAACTTAACAAGCACCTGCCTAGAAGACCACATGACTCCAGTTTAAGGATGACAGTTAATTCTCTTTGTCACACTAAAAACTTCACTACAAATCAAAAGTTAAAATCATGTCTTCTTTCCTTGTCTCCTTAAAAGAAACATTACATTTCAGGATTCCCATTCATGGGCAGTTGTGTCACCTGATTTTCAACTTACACATCTGTAAAGTGAAGCTAATACAACTCCCTACTTCACGGAATTCTGTCCTTACATGTGTAGCACTAAATGGATCCACCTCCAAACTACTCAGTCATCTCTACAGCCGGGTAGCAGGGACTGGAAAGACTGTCCAGTGAAGTCTCACTTCACGTGATTTTCCACAGAACTGTAAAACTCCCAACAACGTTACTCTGCGCTAACAAACACAGCTCATGGTCACCATGAGACCACCTAAACTGATGGGATTTTGTTCTCTTAGGGTGAAATGTAGGTCAGGTGCTTCTGTGAGTTCTATTTTTTCAGACAATGGAAAATCTTTCTATAAAATTCAGGACTTTCCTCTCAGACCTATGGACCACCTTGTTTATGCTGGAAGGCATACTTTACTTCAAGAAACACAAGTCACTATACACTAGGTATGTGGAATCAAGGAAGACATGAATATGGTCACTTACGTCATAGTTTTGAGCCAGATACATTCCCACCACGTTGCCAAGAGTAAATCCAAGCTGTAAGAATAGAATAGGAAGAGTCACACTGGAGACTGAGTTCTGTGCCACCTGATACCAACCAGACGACATGGACAGTGTTCTTACCAAACCAGATGACACAGAGAGTATTCTCCTAAGGAACTCAGGACAGTTAGAAGACCTTAGTGCCCAGTCCAGAGGAGTGCATAGCATGAAGTTCACATCTTTCTTCTATAAAATAGGCACGGAAATATCCTCCCACAAGGTTAAATAGTATATGGTAGAACTAAACACATCGACCTTACAAAGACTTGGCTGTAAGTTCTAGAAACTCAAGCCAAAATCTGATTTTTGTTAAGAGCCACAGTTTGGTATTTTTTTAATGGGGGGTGGAGTGGTTATGAGATTTGTTATTTCTTGCTACATCAAGTAAAAAGTATCCAATTTTAAAAAGTATCTAGCTAAATCATAGAATTTTAGAAAATGAAGGGACATTCACAGTTCAAGCTTTTCAATTTTTAAGAGGCACCTTGTCTAAGACATGAAGTAACTTGTTCAGGGTCTTTCATCACAGGAGCACAGGACAACCTAAAGCAGATTCACACTCAAAAACTAAAATATACAATGACAGAAAGCAAGAGACTGTCACACAACTGAAAGATCATATGGCTTAGCTCTCTGGCTTGGGTGGAGTCTAATGGGCAGGGCACTTAAAACCTGCAGAGACCACAGGTCCCCTAACCAGCTCTGAATCAGTGGCAAGAGACACATGCACAACCTTAAGAGAACTCACCCCACTCCAGTACTGTTGCCTGGAAAATCCCATGGATGGAGGAGCCTGGTAGGCTGCAGTCCATGGGGTCGCTAAGAGTCGGACACGACTGAGCAACTTCCTTTCACTTTCCACTTTCCTGCATTGGAGAAGGAAATGGCAACCCACTCCAGTGTTCTTGCCTGGAGAATCCCATGGATGGAGAAGCCTGGAGGGCTGCAGTCCATGGGGTCGCTTCAATCAGACACGACTGAAGCGACTTAGCAGCAGCAGCAGTGTTTATCTCACTGGGTGACTGTTTTCCTGAACAAAAACTGCTTCATGAAAATCCCTGCACACCAAAAGAGCTTCAAAGTTCCTTCAGCTTGGAGTTTTAACGATGATCTATAATTTCCTGCCTTTCCTCCACCCTGCCCTCAGTGGGCTTCCTTGGTGGCTCAGATGGTAAAAAAAATCTGCCTGCAATTCAGGAGAGCCAGGTTCAATCCCTGGATAGGGAAGATCCCCTGGAGATGGGAACGGCAACCCACTACAGTATTCTTGCCTGGAGAATTCCATGAACAGAGGAGCCTGGTGGGCAACAGTCATGGGATAGCAGAGAACTGGACACGACTAAGCACCTAACACTTTCAACCAATAATTTAAAATGCCCAACTGAACACATAACCTCTAATTTTATAAATTTGAACTTGCAACTGATTTTTTATTATTTTCTTTAGTTACTGTAGCTCCTAATAAATACACAGCAGAGGTTAACACAGAAAAATAAAGCACTGCACTTAGCACCAGTGGTTGAATTATCTTCAAGTTGGAGACGCATATGGAGACACAACACAGCTGGATCCTTTTTAAGCCTTAAGCTTACTAAGCTTTAAACACCCATAATTTAAATGGGTTTGTTAGTAGGAAGCAGAAAAGAGACTATCAAGTAAAAACATACACTGTTTTCTGAACATTTGATTATTCAAACATAGCTTGTGAAATACTTTTACCAATGTGGCACCAAGAAGCCAAATGATTTTTTCCCACGCCCATGGGTTGAAACCAGGAAGTAAGAGGTTTTCCAAATCCAGAAAGAGTATTAAATTTGCTTAAAAAGAGAAGGGGGAAAAATCACCTAAGAATGTTAGCTCTAACACCAAACAGAAAGAACAGAAGGTTGAAAAATTTCAAGAAAAATAAATTGTGGTTCTACACTATCTAGCTGTGTACCTTCAGGCAAGACACTTAACCTCCTTGGTGCTATGCTGATTTGAGGCTCCTGACTTACAAAAAATTATACTAACCATCTTCCTTCCAGCTTCAAAATTCTAGGGTTCTTGGTTCTTACCAAGTGTGTCTCAAAATGAATAAGGCAAATCTAAATATGATTTCATTTTGGCAATTTCACTAGCACCAGGGCAATTAAAAACAAAAACAAAAACAAAAACAAAACAGTTATTTGAAACACAAAACAAAAATCATGGGTCTCTAGACAAGTCATGAGTCTCTGGACAAGTCATCCAACTCGTTTCAAAATACTGCTATGTCTACCAATGGGATATTGTGAAACTACATACACAACGTAGAGAAATGGTGCACATGAAGAGAAGCTGGAGGAAAATGTATGACAGTAGAAAAGCATTTGTATGTTGTTCATGGAATACTCGATAGGCAAGTTTAGAGAGGTAAGAAATTTTAATCGGAATAAATAAAGGATTAAAAAAAATAACATCTGTATCTGAGGAACGAGGTGGCACCCCACTCCAGTACTCTTGCCTGGAAAATCCCATGGACGGAGGAGCCTGGTAGGCTGCAGTCCATGGGGTCGCTAAGAGTTGGACACGACTGAGGGACTTCACTTTCACTTTTCACTTTCATGCATTGGAGAAGGAAATGGCAACCCACTCCAGTGTTCTTGCCTGGAGAATCCCAGGGATGGGGGAGCCTGGTGGGCTGCCGTCTATGGGGTCGCACAGAGTCGGACACGACCGAAGCAACTTAGCAGCAGCAGCAGCAGCAGAGCTCAGGTCACGAATGAGCCAGAAGCCTCTCCACAGGGCAGGAATGCTTAACTTCCTCCAAGTCAAGACCTGGAGGCCTCCTCAGTGGTCCATCCGGATGGCTGGATTCTATCGCCACGGCCCCCCCACCCCTACCCCCATCCCCAAAGCACTCCCTGCAGAGAAGATAAGCAGAAGGAAGGGAGTGCCTTCCTCCCAAGCTCAACACTAAATACATCCTGATTATGTCCTTTCTGCAATGATTCTGAGACTCTAGGAATATGTAGCTGCTTCTCACAAACATATTGGGGACAATAAATGGTAAAACACCAGAAGTTTGGGAACTGAGGAGTGACATGAGCAAAGCTACGTAGAGGACAAATGGGTGAGAAGAAATCTGAAAAGCATCCTCCCAAATACATCTGGCCTCTAAAGGTTTTGATTGAAGGATTGCAGTCCCTTATATACCAAAAATCAGTTTCATATCCAGCCCTGTGACAAGATTTCAAAATGGTCTCTTTTCTTAAAGAATTTATATGATGTACAGAAAGAAAAGCTACACATTAAGCACAATATTATAACAACAGACAGGACCCTGCACAGGACCTTGAATGTAACAGATGCATGAAAAACCAGAACTGGGTCATGCATTAAGTAACAAAATGAATGACACAGAAGTGCTTCTTTTAAGAAACCATACCTGAAAGAGATCAGTGTACCTCAACTTGTTATTAAAGGCTCTAAAGATGCTAAGGAAGTGTTAAAATTTAAGCTGGCAAAGGGACATGACTCTGGAGAATCAAGGTACAAGACAGGAATGACAATGTGATGACCTGAATAAAAGAAATAGGCCCAATGAGAAAAGAAGATTTGAACAAAAAATGGAGAGAAATACCAGTATGGAGAGCCAGGTGGGGCTAACTGATGGACTTCAAAAAACCAGCAAGCACGTTTAGTTCTCATGCCAAAGGGTAGGAAACCACTGCCTGCTCTTTACCAGCAGCAACGTGATGAAGCACCATTCTGTCAGCATTCACCTGACAGCTGTACCCAAAACAGCGGAATAAAGAGACAAGCAGAGAAGGCAAGCAAACACGAATGGTTTTTCTTCTTAAAAATCAAGATCAATGGAGTAGAATAAAGGGTCCAAGAATAAACCTTTACATTTATGGTCATGTGATTTTCAACAAGGGTGCTAAGCAGCCAATGGGAGAAGGATGGTCTTTGCAAGGAACGATGCTAGGACAACTGCATATCCACATAAAAAGGAACAAAGCTGACACCTACTTCACATCACAAACAAAACTTAACTCAAAAGGGATCATAGACCTAAATATAAGAGCTTAAACTGTAAATCTCTTTTAAAAATGGATAAATCTCACTTTGTCAAAATTTCAAGTGTTTGTGTTTCAAAGAATACCAAGACGGTGAAGACAACCACAGAATGAAATATGTGCACATCATGTATCTGATAAAGGACCTGTGCTCAGAATATATAAGGAACTCTTGACTGAATGATAAAAAGACAACCCAATTTTAAAATGAGCAAAGGATTTGAAGAGACATTTCTCCAAAGAAGAAATACAAATAAACAGCCAACAATCACATGGAAAGATGCTCAACATCATTAGTCATTAAGGAAATGCAAATCAAACCCACAAGGTGCCTCATTACATCCACTAGGACGACTTGAATGAAAAAGATGAGCAAGTGCTGGCACGGAAAGGCAGAAAATGGAACATACGCTGCTGGTGGGGATGCAACATGATGCAGCCACTATGGGAAAGTCTTGCGAATCCTCCAAAAGCTGAGCAGAGTTACCATCCGATGCACCAATTACACTTTAGGGTATATAAGCCATAAAACTGACACAGGTATCTACACAAAAAAACTTGTACATGAATGTTCACAGCAGGAGTATTCTTAATAGCCAAATGGTGGAAACAACCCAAACGTCCATCAACTGGTGAATGAATTAACAAAATGTGGTGTATTCATACGATGCAATATAGCCATAAAAAGGAATGAAGCACTGATCCATGCTAAAACATGGATGAACCCTGAAAACATTATGCCAATGAGAGGCAGTCAGAAAAGACTACATATTATATGATTTCATTAAAAGAAAAGTCCAGGACAGGCAAATCCAGAGAGACATGAAATGAGTTACTGTCCAGGGTTGGGTGTGAGGGGAATGAGAAATGAATGCTAATGGTATGGAGTTTCTTTGGGAGGCAATGAAATATAGTTGTTGTTTAATCACTAAGTCATGTCTGACTCTTTGTGACCCCATGGAATGAAGCGTGCTAGGCTTCCCTGTCCTTCACTATCTCCCAGAGTTTGCACAAACTCATGTCCATTGAGTCAGTGATGCCATCCCACCATCTCATCCTCTGTCAGCCCCTTCTCCTCCTGCCTTCAATCTTTCCCAGCATCAGGGTCTTTTCCAATGAGTCAGCTCTTCACATCAGGTGGCCAAGGTATTGGAGCTTCAGCATCAGTCCTTCTAATGAATATTCAAAGTTGATTTCCTTTAAGATTGACTGACTTGACCTCCTTGCTGTCCAAGGGATTCTCAAGAGTCTTCTCCAGCATTACAATTCAAAAGCATAATTTATTCTTCAACGCTCAGTCTTCTTTACATTCTGTCAGATCCATAAATGACTACTGGAAAAAACATAACTTTGATATATACAAACCTTTGTCAGCAAAGTGATGTCTCTGCTTTTTAACACTCTCTAGGTTTGCCAGGGCTTCCCTTGTGGCTTAGCTGGTAAAGAATCCGCCTGCAGGAGACCTGGGTTTGATTCCTGGGTTGGGAAGATCCCCTGGAGAAAGGAAAGGCTACCCACTCCAGTATTCTGGCCTGGAGAATTCCATGGACTGTATAATCCATGGGGTCACAAATGGTAGGACACGACTGAACAACTTTCACTTTCACAGGTTTGCCATAAATATCCTTCCAAGGAGCAAGTGTCTTTTAATTTCATGTGGAGCCCACGAAAATAAAATCTGTCACTACTTCCATGTTTTCCCCTTCTATTTGCCATGAAGTGATAGAATCGAATGCCATGATCATAGTTTTTTTTTTGAATGCTGAGTTTTAAGCCAGCTTTTTTCACTCTCTTCTTTCACTCTTATCAAGAGGCTTTTTTTAGTTCCTCTTCTATTCCTCCAATTAGTGGTATCACCTACATGTCTGAGGTTGTTGATATTTCTCCCAGCAATTTTGATACCAGCTTGTGATTGATCCAGCCCGGCATTTCGCATGATGTATCCTGCATAAAAGTTAAATAAGCAGAGTGACAATATACAGCCTTAACGTACTCCTTTCCCAATCTGGAACCAGTCCATTGTTCCATGTCTGGTTTTAACTGTTGCTTCTTGACGTGCATACAGGTTTCTCAGGAGATAAGTAAAGTTAGATATAAAAATTAGATAGTGGTGATTCTTGCACAAGTCCGTGAACATACCACTAAATCCAACTGTATGGTTTGGGAACTACATTTCAAAACTATTAAAAAAAAAATAAAGTAAGATTTGGGACTTTTCCGGCAGTCCAGGGGTTAGGACTCCACCCTTCCCCTACAGGGGGGCAAGGGTTTGATCCCCGGTTGGGGGAATAAGATCCTGCATGCAACATAGCCCAGCCAAAACAAACAGTAAGAATGGGTAGAATATCAGCTATATGGGATAAAATTGAGAAAATCAAAGACAACTTTGAGGTTTCGAGATTAGACAAAAGTTTAAAAAGAATGGAAATGTCAGATGAAAAAATGAGGACCATTAGACTAAGGCTTTGTTTTGTATATGAGAGGTCTACTGAAAATGTTGTCTGTCAATTTTTTTTTTTAAATATATAGACACATGAGGGGCTTAGTTACAACACTGTATCTCTTAACATAAAGAAGCACCAAGTCCTAAAAAGCAGAGAGTCAACTTCGAAGCAATCTGACTCCTCTGGATGATGCTCAACTCCTGCCCCCAACAAAAAGTTGCTATGTGTGTAGCTCCATAAATAAAGCTACAATTTTTATCTGGAAATGGTTACTGGCAATAATTCAGAATGAATACTACCTGACATGTCTGAAATAAGACCCATTAAATCACGTATTCAAAAAGTACACACCCAAACCAAGTTACAACATAGAATCTGAACCATCTTATATTTGCCAAGAAGGATTTATGAAATCTAAAAATAATCTGATTGTGTTTAGCAAATATAACTAGCATTCAAAAGGACACCTAAAAATGTTTCACAGTCTCAGATGAAAGAAACTACACACTAACAAGAAAACCAAAAGTATACATTATCTGACATTAATAAAAAGGTAAACCAACAATTTTACTTCTCAAGCTTAGTCTCAGCTATAGAAGCTGTCAGAGGATCTCTCTGTTCCAAGGAAGCAGGGGAAAAAGTTACCTTTTTTGTGCCTTAGTCTTTTAAACACTCAACACTTGGTGTAGAGATAATCATCAAATGTTTAACAACTGCTTCAGTAACAATAAAACTCAAATTCTACCCCCCTCTACTAACACTACATAGAAGTACATTATTAAGGTGTAAGCTAGGGTTTATATTCTATACTTTTCCTTAAAGAATGAAGAAAGAAAAACAACCAAAAAAAAAAGCTATTAATTCTTCAATTGAGCCAGTAAATTAAACAGAGACATTCATGGAAGTTAGCCAGTAACACTCTGAATAGCAGGGCATCAGGTAGAACTGGTGTGACTATTCTCAAAGAAGCTAATTCAAATATTCAAATATCTTATGAATATCTGACAGTAGTAATCAAGTAAAAAAGGAGTATCTAATTATAAATAAATGAAATCAATCCCAAAGTACTAAGTGCCATTTGCTTGGGAAATCTAACTATAAAGTATGTTTCCTCTTCCTGTGACCTTTATGATCTATTCTAGAAAGACAAGACAAAATAAAATATTGTACATCAAGATGCAGTAAACAAAACACAGCGCATCAGCAAATGATCTGAATGGGCCACACAGATTAAATGTCTTGTGTTAGAAATCTAATTCATATTAACATATTAAAGGAGAAAAGTCATGATCACTAGATGGGGAAAAAGCACAATAAAATTCTATTGCCTATCTCAATAAAAACTCCTAAGAAATAGAAGTGACTGAGTAGAGTGAAAGTCGCTCAGTCGTGTCTGACTCTTTGCAACCCCATGGACTACACAGTCCATGGGATTCTCCAGGCCAGAATACTGGAGTGGGTAGCCTTTCCCTTCTCCAGGGGATCTTCCCAACCCAGGGATCAAACCTAGGTCTCCCGCACTGCAGGCGGATTCTTTACCAGCTGAGCAACAAGGGAAGCCCAAGAACACTGAAGTGGGAGGCCTATCCCTTCTCCAGTGGATCTTTTTGACCCAGAAATCAAACCGGGGTGTCCCACATTGCAGGTGGATTCTTTACCAACAGAGCTATCAAAAGAGTTCCATGAATCTGTTAGAAAATATAAGAAACACAAACATCCTACTAAAACCTGAGAAGCATTTCCACTCAAAACAGAAACAAAACTAGGACATTCACTCTACTTCTACTACAAGGCCTGACTTGAGAGTCAGAACAGGAGAGCGGGAAAGAAGTGGAAAAGAACACAGACTGTCATTTTTGTCTTCCCTGGAGATACGAGTGCCTTCATAGTACTGCCTTCTCCGATTCACTGCGAAGTGAATCTACAAACTACTGGAGCTAAAAGGCAGACAAGGATGCTAGATACAGAATCAATATTATCATTAGCACTTCTATACATCAGCAACAACTAATTCAACAATGGTGAAATTGAGTCATCCTAAAACTAAGTACCCTTGCCTAGTTTATGATTAACCAACCTCTTTATCCAAAACTTCATTCCTGGCAACTCAAGACTCTCTGAGTCTGCCCATGTGTCTATCCACACATAGTGTACTCTTTTTCCTCCTAATCAACACTTGACTTGTTTCACTACAAAAAACAAACAAAAACTTCATCCCGTTTTCTTGTCCCGTCTGACCTCAACCCTGTGCTAAATGAACACTAATCAACCAGTGTTAGATGACTAAAGTTGTTGCTAATGCTGTCATTAATAAAACAAGGTCCTACTGTATAGCACAGGGAACTACAGTCAGTACCTTGTGATGAACCGTAATGGAAAAGAGTACAAAAAAGAATGTTTATTTGTATATATGTATGGCTGAATCACTTTGCTGTACAGCAGAAATTACATTATAAATCAACTGTACTTCAACAAAAATTTTTAAAATAGTATCATTAATGTACTAAAAGTGCTACTGTCAATAACATCATTAATGTACCAAAATTGGTGTTGTGCATATCATCACTAATATACAAACTCAGGTTCCTTCTCCAGGATAAGATGAGCTAACAGACTCCTGAGTCACAGGCCACAGAACTGTAAACCAGGGACAACCCTGACACCAAAACTACCACTAAGAAAGGTCACAGAAACATCATAAGACAATGGCCCCAGCTTCTTGGTTCTCCCCTCTTTAAAAGCCCCACTCTCAAAGACCAAGCTGGAGCAGATCTGAGCCTTGTGTTTGGTGCCTTGCAATACAATCCTTACTTTGCAGCAAACACTGCTGTCAGAGTTTACTTTTCTGTACAACAGGCACACAAGCTCTCTGCTCAGTTATAATGTAATGATAAAAAAGATGTCACATGAGCCAACAACAAAACTAAAAAAGCACCTAGGCATACTAGGTAAGACTAAACACAGTAAAAGTGAAACAACAATAAAAAACTACTAAGCAGAACTAAAAAGTACCTAGAAAAAGCAAGACTATCACTAAGAAATTAAAAAAAAAAAAAACCCTGATGAAAGACCCTAAATAAATGGGAAGATGGATTACAACAATGTAAAGCTTTCAAGAGTGAAGTCATCAGGATGGCTTGTGGAAAAAGGTGGGAGCTGGGCCACTAAGAGGAGCTGTGAAGGCAAGAAGGCGGATAAGGGGGAAGTGGGACGACGTGACAGCAGCAAGGTCCATACCCTGGGGTGGACCGGTGAGATTAGCCCAGCAACCCACGTCAAAGGATACACGTTGAAGGGTGGTGGGAAAGGAAACCTTAAAAATCAAGTGACAGTGGTCGTGACTTGATGGGGAAGGACACAGGGACCTGCCACAGTTTCCGAGCACGTGAATAAGACAGATCATCCTGGATGACTACTCTGGCAGCTGCGAGACAGGACAGAACCAAGGGGTTCAAGGGAAACACAACGAACCAGAGGCAACAGCCTTGCTATTCTACGGCCGATCAGATTATATTGGGAGTGCTATGTTTAAAAAAAAAATTCAAAAACCAGAATATTCAGAGAAGGATGACCATAAGAAAGAGTGGAAGAAGTAGAGATGGACAGCCTCAAGACAAGACTGGTGGGAGCAGGGAATTAGAGAGCAGCACCAAGGTATTTTTCTTAAACAGGTAAAAGGTCGTCATGTGAACTAGAACTGCTTTTTAACATCAAAGAGTAGAACCAGGTAAGAAGACACTGACCAAAAGTGCAAGAGAACCTGAGAAAACGGAGAGCCTGCTGTAACTGGAGGTGACTGGATATGAACTGGATGCCTCCTCAGAAGCAGAGACTTCAGCACTTAAGTCTTAAGACTTATTCAACTAGAGAATCTAAAATAATTTCTCTAACTCATACCTAACTAGGCTAGTGCAGCCAGTCCAAGGATGGAAGGAAGAAGACCTGCTCTACAAACCTGGCAATGGAAACACAGAGACAGAACTTGTCCTAAGGTAAGTAATGAAGACTTAGTAAAGCAAAAATAACTTACTGAGTGCTTACTATGCGCAAGGCAGCATTTTAACTCCTTTTCAGGAATTAATTCATGTTCTTCACAACCCTGTTAAAGCAGGTACTATTACTGTTCACTTTATGTTGGGGAAACTGAGGCACAGAGCAGTTAAGTAACTTGCCCAAAAAATATACAGTACATAAATGTGCCAGACACAGCAAGTAAATGACATGAAGAATGAAGGAGAGAACTAAGTCGAGATTATGTCAATATTTCAAGTTAATGAAAGCCAGGGCTAGGGGAGAAAGAAGTTAGGTGTGGAGTGCGGGGTGGGGAGGGAAAGAGGTAACGGGTCCCCCACATGTTGGGTCTAAGAGGGTTGGACAAGAGATGTTCAGGAGGCAGCTGATGATGGGGAACTGAACTCAGAAAAAAGGACTCAAGGTAGTTTTGGAAGCGGTCAACGGAGGTGAAGGCAACAGCATGACAAGGAACACGTCCCCTAAGGGTGTTGAAAAAAAGAAAGTCAAGGTCTGAGACCTGAGAAACACCCAGAAACCAAAAGAAGGGAACAGCAGCCAGTACAAACCGGCGAGCTTAGATAAGGCAATTTCCCAACTGGTATGCCGAGATACTGCTGCTCTTGGCCCTTGGAGCAGCCAGGACCCGGGGCTTGCCACCTGTACTCTGTGCAGCTTCTTCCAGAAAAACAAGTCCCCGGGTGGTACACTGTGTAAGAATACTGAAAAGCACTGAGACGCGGGATCCAAAAGCTGAGGAGGACGGATTAAAGAGGAGGAATAAGAGTAACAGGGGCTGCTCCTGCAAGAGAGAAGAGAACCAACCCATCACCCCATGAAAGTTCAGAAGGCAGCATACACAAACCATCAGCAGAGCCCATCACACCAGGCTTCCCTCGAAAGGCTTCGAAAGCTTCCTTAAACCAAACCGTGGCTACACCATGCTGGAAGTGAGGAGGCCACTGCAGTAAAATCAAGGTGGAAAGAGGCGCCAGGACCACAGGAATAAGTTTCGACATGTACGGGATGGATAACGGGCAAATACTGTAATCCAAAGAGAAATGAGGAATGAAGAGAATATATTAATATAAGCAACACGATCAGGTGCAGTGGTCCTCAAATGGTGTTCCAGGAAATGACAACTGCAGGAAACATCTTGGAGGGTTCCGAAACGGGTGGTGACAATACACCCTCCAAGATATTTTCTATCCCATTACTTTCCAAACCTGTTCAGCACGACCTTTCTGAATCCATGTCCTTCCAGTTACCAATGAGCTACAGCTGAAGTAGGAGACTCAAGGACATCATCTTACACTTTGGGGCCCATCCTGTTTTTAACCTGAGTGCTTCCTACAACTATAAGGCAGTAATTATTTCTACTGACTCCTAGTCAGGGCACTGGAGAAACTTCCAGAGGTGTAGCCATGTCTTGGTTAGGCAGTTCACTGTCAGGGATACCCTCTTTTGGTCTGTAAGATTGAAAAATCAACTGCCATCTCAAAAAGGACAGAGGGACACTTTTTCTTCTTTAATCTCTTTGATAAAGAATATAACAATTGGAACGAACACAACATTGTAATTACTCTCCAATAAAAATTGAAAAAATTAAAAAAAAAATCATCCCAAACTGGGAAATAAAACAAAAGGACAGCATCTCGTTTCAGCATGCTGGGGCGGTTGCGGGGGGGGGGGGGGGGGGGGGAGAATGTAACATTTGGGAAAGTATCTCATTCCAAGAGTACTCAGTTTCCATGGGCCACCTGGAAGGTTTTCAGAATACTCGACTCTTATCACTCAGAGTTTAAGAATCAAGTTTTGAAGGCACAAAAGCCTGGGAAGAAAGACTCTCAGGCTGAAATCCGGCAAGTCCTCCTGAAACCTTCAACAAGGCAATCTTTGCCAGAAAACCTGTTTCTAACTTAAGGAGAGCCATGAAAAATAATTTGCTTACTCACGGTAACACTCATTTTCCCCCAGAATGAGCATTCTGGAAAAATTACTTGTTCACCACGGCCTGACTCACGTATGTCAGCAACCAGCTATCCTCAGTCTGGAAGCTATAAAAGGTCTGAGGAGGGCTCCCTCGGTCTCTAACTCCGGCGGCTCACGAATTTCGAGTTTATTCCTGGCCCTTCTGTGTTCTCAAAGATGGCAACCAGCAGGGCTCCAAGCCGCGGACGGGGTACGTGTTTAAGTCGGGGGTGGGAGGGCCGAAAAGTCATTAAGGAGCCAACACAAGGAATGCACACAAAGCACGCGTGGCCCATCATACAACACCTTTGAAAAAACACCTACGCTCTGACACCTCAAAAGTTTTAGGGACTTGAACGGCGTCAGAAAAATGGTGAAAGGATATGAGTGAGGCAGAACAAAAACACCCACCGCCCACCCGGACAGGCGACGAGCAGGAGCCAGGGTTTGCGGGACCCACGCCCAGGCACCCCCCAAGGCCGGCACGAGGCGGGGCGTCCGGAGCCCCCGAGAGCTCTGGGCCAAGCTCCGGGTCGCTCCTCGGCAGCTCCACTCACCAAGAACTGGAGCATAGTGTCGGAAAAGTGGGCGCAAACAGCGGCTGCAGCTCCGAAAGCCGTCGGGACCTGCCTCCCCCGGCGCGATGGGCGGCGCCCGCGGCCAACTTCCGGCTCACGCCCCGCTCCGCGCCTCTCGCCTTGCTTCACCCGGAAGCTGTTCCTGGCGCCCCCCGTAGTGGAGCACCTGGGGATCACCTCCTGAACTGCGAGGTGGCGAGAGGTCTGGCGAGAGGGCGCTGTGGCCCGGTAGGAGAAAGTCCCAAGTCCCAAGTCAGGCTGGAAGCTTTGAACATTCAGATTCTAGAGCCCAGTCCTCAAATACCGCTTCTATAAACCTGGGTCGGGGCCCAGTAGTCTGTATGATTACCGGCATCCCAAAGACCAGTCTTTGAACTCCCTGACCTAGAAGGACCACAGGCAAAGCAGAATCACCTGTGGAGTTTTTGCGGTATACTCCACTGGGGCTTCCCAAGTGGCACTAGTGATAAAGAAACTGCCTGCCAATACAGGAGTCTCGAGTTTGATCCCTGGGTGGGGAAGAAATGACAACCTGCTCCAGTGTTCTTGCCTGGGAAATCCCATGAACAGAAGACCCTGGCAGTCCATGGGGTCTGTAAAGAGTCAAACGCAACTTACTGATTAAACAACCACAGTTTATCAAAACTAAAACCCTAGTAACTAGGAAGAATGTACTCACCTCTTTTTGATTTTCTAAGTCCAGCAAACTAACACAGTAAAAGCAACACATTAAGATCCTATATTTATTTAGTATTGTTGAGGAATGGGCTGCGCTGATAGCTCAGTTGGTAAAGAATCTGCCTGCATTGCAGGAGAACCCAGTTCAATTGCTGTAGGGAAGATCCCCCGGAGAAGGGATAGGCTACCCACTCCAGTATTCTTGGGCTTCCCTTGTGGCTCAGCTGGTAAACAATTGAATAGATGATCTATGCTCCAAAAAATGATTGAGGAATAGGTGACCTATGCTCCAAATGCTTTAAAAAACAAAAAACAACCATCTAAAATCTTTTTCAATCTCCTTTAAGGCTTTGCTGAAGAGCACAGGAAACATCCACATCCACCAGCCTCTCCCCCAGTGCCCCAGGGAACAATGCTGAGTCAGGTGTGCACCCTGTTAGCCTCCCCCTGTTACATTTATTACACAAACAGCATTTCTTGTCAGCCTTCAAAGCAATATACAGTGCAGCTGCAGTTCTTCCAGCTTCTCTTTTCCACACACTTCTCCACTGCCCTAACTTCTGATCCCCATTCTGCTGTTAATTTTGGAAGAAATGGTGGCAAAACAAAATAATGCTCAGTAAATCCCAAATCTTAACTATCCCAAACTAGCTCTCTGTCCTATGGAAGGCTTCACATATCAGAGGGTTATAAAATGCTTTGATTCTGTGCCTCAGGCTCTTTCCTGATATTTCTGTGTTCATGCCTGTGTGCAACATGATAAAGCTTACCATATGCCTGATTAGTGGAGCAACAGTCAGGCTTACTGGAGAAGGAAATGGCAACCCATTCCAGTATTCTTGCCTAGAGAATCCTGTGGACACAGCAACCTGGTGGGATGTTGTCCATAGGGTCGCACAGAGTTGGAAACAACTGAAGCGACTTAGCATGCATGCATGCACTGGAAAAGGAAATAGCAACCCACTCCAGTGTTCTTGCCTGGAGAATCCCAGGGACAGAGGAGCCTGGTGGGCTGTCGTCTATGGGGTTGCAGAGTCAGACATGACTGAAGCAACTTAGCAGCAGCAGCAGTCAGGCTTACTATGTCTTGGACCAGTTACTTATTTATTCACATCTCTCTAAAAATGCTCTTTATTAACAGGATGCTTTGCAGTTAAAGATTGATGTTTGTCAGTGTTAGGCAATAGATTAATTTCAAAATATAACAATGACAAAGTCTTTTTTAAATGCCTAAAATGTCATGGACATTTTATTAAGAAAAAAAATTATAGAATTAAGTATTAATTTTCTGCCACTACTTGAGGGTCAAGACTCTTTCCCCTCTCAGCAGTCTCTTCTATATACTGGGCTGAAATAATTGGTGACTGGAAAGTGGGCCATGGACTTTCGGATGATGTAGTCACATGCACATAAATACTACCAAGCAAGAAATAAGAATGCTAACAGCGGTCACCCTATTAACTATGTGTAAAATACAGGTAGATGATTAATTTGAAAAATTCCATAATTATTTTAGGGAATAAATGCAAGTGATTATTTCATCATTTACATGCAGGAAAGAAAAAAATACCTTTAGAAAAGGGATGCCTTGACTTTGAGACATTTCTGTAACACACTGTATTAAGTATACTTTTCTATTAAAAAAGCACTATCATAAAACGTGTAATACAGCTACAAAGGAAGAAAAAATAGACGTTTTTCAGGCTATGCCTTTAATCTGGCATTCAGAATAATACCCCTGGGAAAAACCAGCACTGGGGAAGGACTGTTTGTTGAATTCCTGATAATGCTGACCATTTTCGAGATAAAATTTCAAGAGACTGACCACGTGTTTGTTTTTTTAAAAAGTTTTTTTTTTTTAAACTAGTGAGCATGGCACCAGGCAAAGAAGTTTACAGAAAAGAAGTCCATATATAAAGAAAGAAATAGCAAAATATCTTCTGGTCATAATTTAGAAGGAAACTATAAAAAGGAGACAGTTTTCCCCAATTTGTCTCTTCCTCAGAAGAGTATAAGCACAGGCTCTCAGTTCCGTGATATCCTCAGCAGGCCTCGGATGCGTCTGACGAGAGCTTGTATGAAACTATAGCGAGATCGCACTTTTGAATACAATCCTTCAATGTCCAGAAGTTTCTTCTGTAGTGATTCTCCAAAAGCGCTGATAGCGTCAGCCAGAAGCTAGAGATAACACAGGTGACATTTCATGATCAAGAAGTCTCAAATATTCCTTTTATTCTTTGTCTTCCTATTTAAAATACCTTTGAATTTTTGTAATGTGATCCTTTCTCAGATGCCAAATTAACTCAACATTCACATTTTCCACCCTGAAGTTTATTGGTATAATAGTAACATTTTTCCTTCTTGTTTAAGTACATACAGTTTTAGAATTGCTTTGAATTGCAGTTAACTGTTGATATATGGAGTTTCCAGACCATAACGCCTATTAATTACTGAACTCTTAACTACTTTCTAGGCACTACCCTGGCATCTCACACATGAAGGCCTCATTTAATTCTGACAAAACACTTCAAGGTTGAATTATCATTTCCATTTCTGAGCTGAGGAAATGGAGGCTCAGAGGCTAAGAAAGTTGCTCTGAGTCACAGAGCCATTAGGTTGCTATCCCAGAATTCAAATCAGGTCTTTGCATGCAACTGTGAAAACTATTATCTTACTCACATACCAGGCTTTCCCTTTGTACTTGCAAAAAAAGAACAAGAGTATGAGCACAGAACGTTACCTGGTCTATATCATGCTGGCTCACTGTAGTTAGCCCACTTCTAAAATCCAGATTGCTTTCCGAAGCGAAGGAATCTAGAGATAAAAGACACAGTCAAACTAGGTTTGCAGCTGTGTCTCCTCCACAGAAGAGAAGAACCCAATGACAGTGAACCACAGTGTCTGTGACCAGCATGGGTCAAAGCTGAGGACTCTCTTTTAGCTTTCAGTAAATGGAAGCCCCTAGGAAGCATTTCGACGTTCCAAGACAGGGTTCTCAAGCTTTCCTTCTGGTTCCTGCCACTTAAGGGATCCAATACATGCTCATTAGTCACAAAAGATCCCTTTTAGCAATGAGCAGTGTGGCCAAGGCTGACCCATTTCCACTCCTCTGGACCAGAGGACTCTGGACCTGTGTCAGCCACGAGAGAAGCTGAGGAGCAACTGAAGACAGCCTCTAAGATGCTCTTGTGCTCTGCACAATTTCCCATGGACAGGAGGGAAATACAAAAACTAGCTATGCCAAGTAACTAAGTAGTTACCTAGTACATGCTTTGTAACCAGAACAGTCAAAAGTCGGTTGAGTATAACTAGATTTTCAAGGTGCTAAAATGTGTAGGCTCCGTGGTTCTGTAGTGAATCCGTGGTTCACTAATTTTCAGAATACAGTTTACCTTGTAGCCTTCTGCTTTTAAATAAGGACCTGGAGGCAAATAAGGAATCCTGAGAATCGGTGGGTGTGCAGTGTAACAAGTAGTACTCCAGATGGCGCCAGAGAATAAACAGGCAGGTCTCTATGATGACTACAGCGGAGAGGCCAGATTCAAGGAAAACAATCTCATCACATGACTTTACAAACCAGTTTCTGAGACTGCACCATTCAGTGATGTACCCACAGCTTCAGTCTAACAAGCTGGTTGTAAGGTCTCTCCAGAAAGCAGCAAGCTGTGCTGAGAGGAAGGAGATTAGGCCCTGGGGTGCAGTGCTAGCAGAGCCTTCAGTGTCCTTATCTCCTGTCTAGACACGAAGTATCTGCATATATTATGAGTATTACTAGTTATTCTAAAGAGTAAGAAAAATTTTTCCATTTAGAAATATGTCAGGCATTTAACTAGAAAACAATAATAGTAATTATGTCCCTTTCCATTTGGTTCTGATACCCAAATAATGTGAGAATAAGAGTTCCTACATTTGAAGATTCCCTTAGAGGTCACCCTTCAAGCACCCTGCAGTCTCGATGACTGCATTAAGGATACAAGAACAAAGGGAAAGCAGTTTAGCTCGATTGTTGATCAGCTTCACCAAACGCCGTCTTGCTAGAACATATTTCTGGGCAGTGGAGATTTTATCAACACCAGCAGGCATCACTGACTGACACAACTTAAAAAAAAAAAATCAAACACAGTATTAAGAATGACACATATTGTAAAAAAAATTTAATGAAAATCTATTATAAGCAGTCATTTGTGATAAGTACTGTGAAAAACATTCAAGTGGATTTAAACATCCTTGACAAGAGTTTAGCATCTAGTTAGGAAGCTAGTAATTTAAAAAACAAGAGCCAAAGAAGCAGTTGAATTCATAAATGAATGTTCATCTGTGGCTTTTTGAAAAAGTCCAGTCCCTCAAATAGATGTTTCCAATCTGTTGATGGGCCAACCAACCCTGAATTTCCTGTCAAATTAAAACAAAACGAAACAGTGCATTTTCAGGCAGTAAATGCCACACTGCCGTGGAGAATATCTGTAACAGCCGTCAGGTATCTTCTGAAGAAACTACAAATGAGACTTGTAGAGTGTAACAAATGTACGATCATAAGCCAGAAACTCCCCTGGTCCCTCTCCCATCTGGCATACCTGCAAGCACAACAGGTCAATTTAACTGCAGACCCTGGGTGTGGCGCCAGGCGTGCTGCGGGGGTCTGGGGAAGTGCCACGTGCTCTACTGTGACACTGTAGCTCCTGCGAGTGCCAGCGTCACCCGTAAGCCACACACGAAGGGGAAGGGCTGCTGGAGGTAAACCACTCAACTTCGGAGATCACCTGAGCCCACTCAGTAACACCTGCCCCCACCTGTACTTGCTGGTTGTGTGGCTCTGAGTAAACCCTCTCTCAGTGCCTCAGTTTCCTCATCTCAGAAAGAGGAGGAGCAACAATATCTGCCTCATGTATTCAGGTGGCACGTAGAGCTCAGGGCTGGGCACATCATGAACTCTGATGTTCCCTAGAGTTATCAGAAGGATACAACGAGGGAGTGGGCTCTGACTAGTCCAGAGGGCGACATGCTATAATTTGGAAAAGCTGGTGTGAGCCAGGAATGGCAAAGTGGATCAATAACCAGGCTGCCACACAGGCCGCCAGGAGGCCTCAGTACTGGCCGCAGGGTGTTCTACAGTTCAGCTGTGCCAAGTGGAAAGAAGGTGGGCTGCTTAGGGCGCAAGCTCAGTAACGCAGCCTCTGCAGTTACAGCAAGTGCCAGGGAATGGTTCTGGGTCATTGAGAGAAGGGGTCAAGTCTGACAGGCCATTCCATTTGTCTGAAAAATTCACTTAACAGATACTGAAGTTGTGGGAGGGACAGAGACATCTTACCTAAGGAGATCACTTCTAACTGAAAAAGCATCTGCAATAGAAACCTAAGTTTCTCAGCACAGATGTTTATAGTATAAATTACCAAACTCTTTATTCAAAGGCCAACTGCCTTTCTACTGAGAAAAGCAGGTGGTTTTCTTGAACAGGTGCAACTTTCGGTCACTCAGTCAAGTTTCTACACTTATGAAGTGTGGTACTTAGGTGAGGGACTCTTCTTCAAGCCACCACAGAAGAGTCATTGGAGTTCCTTTTGTCTCACTGTATGCATCATCTTATCAGTCTGACACTGGTCCCCTGCCTTATCAGGTAAAGCACTGGTTTCTCAGACGTCTCCATTGCCCATTATTAAGATTCATACCTCTTTTATCTCATCTGGGGGAAGCTGCTCGACGTTCTGTAGCTTGTTGACACTCCGTCGATGACTGTCGTAATAGCTGAAGAAATCACTAGCGCTCTGTCTCAGCAGGTAAACGATAATGCCCAAACCAGGCAGGTGCCAGTATGGAACCACTGGCACTTGGGTATCTAATGGAGTTGATAAGAAAAAAAAACCAATGTTCTACCTACAGCCATTTTATATGAATTTCAAATGACCTGTTTTTTTAAAAAAAGGAAAGCCCAGGAATTTAAAGGCATGTAAACTATTATTAAAAACAATCCAGGACTACTTTTAAACACCACTAACAGCTCAAAGGTGTGGTTAAGAGCTACTGTAATGAGGTAGGTACATAAGGCTAGAGCCTTGAGACAATAAGTAAGTCTGGCTGATGGACACTGAGAAAGCTTACCCTTTACTGGGTGAAGACCTCTTTGAGAACTCTATGGAAGCTATATGCCTATACACCCATCTCTCTACCAGCCCACCACCCCGTATGCACAGATACAGCTTACAGTTTCCTGACCCCAGGTGAGTAAGTCCTGCTTCACCCTATGGCTTTACTTATATGAATTCATTTCCAGTCTGCATCTTTCTGGTTGCTGAGTTCCCAGCTCAAAATCATTCTTCCAAACAGACAAGTAGAATACTAACTCATAGCTAAAAAACAGATAACAGAATTTTTAAAGTTTAATTCTTCCACCACAATAGTTCCATTTGGCTAGCAAAACAAAACGATCTGCCTTTTACGTGACCACTTTCTGAAGAAGGTGGAAAGGAACAATGTGATGCTGGAAAAACTGTCTGTAGAGGGAAGAGAAGCTAGAGAGCAGTAGCGTTATTCTAGACATGGTCTGTGTGGTACAAATAAAGCAATTTCCTCTTGCAACGAAGGGATTTCTTTGAGAAACACCTTAGTAATTTCAAGTTTAATTTGAGACAAACTTTGTTTAATGGCCCCAACTGCCATGAATACTGAGGGAGAGATCTATACGTGCTTCCTTCACTGCCATCTCCCTGAACTTTGCTCCAAAGTCGGATCTCACAGACCTTCACATGGAGGGAAAAAGAAGAGTCCTCTGTCAACGGATTTTGCCTAGACTCATCTGATTTGCCAGGTCTCCTTTCCCAGTCTTCAGTGAGGATGTGACAATCTTTATGACACAGGTCATCACAGAAAGCCTTCTCCTAGTGAAATTAGGTATGCTGGTCCCCGGATAACATTTGTGAGACCTCGACTTGATAGGAAACTATCCACAAATACGATGGTCTAATGCTGAGCGTATTTCAAATTTCTTCAGGAATTCTTATACAATAATTTGCTCCAGTCTAGAAAATATTCAGAGGCACCAGACTTAGACATCAGATGAGGATGGCTCATGAGATATTTAATTACAGAAATAGATTCTGCGGGAAAGAGAATGAGGTCAAGGAAATAGAAGTGCTACAGGAAAGGGTTCCTTGATCACAAGGAACAGTAAATATACTAGAGGATAACAACAATACAAGAGCAATAATAAAAATAATAATAGCTAACACTGACGTGCTGTCAGGCACTGTTCTAAAGCACTTTATACTTATTAACACATTTAATCCTTACAATAATACACTAGAGGAGACCTTGTTATTACTTCTACTTTATAGACAAAGAAACTGAGTCACAAAGAGCTAGGTCATTTTTCTTAAGTCACCTGTAGAACTGGGATTCAAATCCAGGCAGTTCATCATCAGGCTGTGCTCTTAACCCTAGGTTAACCACTAGGTTAAACTGTATCTCTGTAACTATTCTAGAACCTACTGAATATCTACCCATTTATATGCTTAGAATTGGCAGAAAAGAATATGCTTATTAGTCCTTAAAAAAATCTGAAGAAAAATAAATCCAAATTTATGTGGTCAATTGATTTCTGACAAAATGTATCAAAGTAATCAAACAAAAAGATAAATCTTTTCAGCAAATGGTACTAGATCTGGACACAGGCTCATCACTAGTCATCAAGGAAATGCAAATTAAAACCATAATGAGATATCACAACACACCATGTCCAACAGCTGAAACTTAAAAAGACCAACAAACCAAGCACTGGCAAGGATGTGGATCAACCAGAACTCTTTACATGGCTGGTGGAAATACAAAATTATTCTCATTCTGTAAAACAGAATGGCAGCATCTTACTTAGTTAAACGTATCACACAAGCCAGCAATTGCATTCCTAGGCATCTGATCAAGGGGTATGAAAACATATGTCCACATTAAGATCTATATCCAAATATTCATAGCAGCATTATTCACAACAGTGAAACATCTGGAAATAACCCAAATGTCTATCAACTAGTGGATAGATAAATGCATATGGAATACCAGCCAGAAATAAAAAGAACAAAATAGTAATACACACACATGAGTGGATTTCAAAAACACTGAGCTAAATGAAAGATGTCAAAACACAAAAAAGACTACATGTTGTATGATTCTATTTATATGAAATTCTGGAAAAGGCAAAATAATAGACACCTTGACCAAAGGGTCAAAGGAAACAATCAAATGCAAAGGGACAAGAAGAAACGTCAAAGGATGAGGGAATTATTCTATATTTTAGCTGTGGTAGTAGTTCCATACTGTATAAAATTACAAAAATTACTCAAACAGTCCACCTAAGATGGGTGAACTCTGTTGTATTTAAATAATACTTCAATAAAATTCTCTTAATTCCATTACCTAGGACATTTATAACAGAGTAAGACAAACCCTAAAATGATTCTCAGAAATCTCAGATAGAATGTTTCTTGAAATTACCACCAGTCCATCACAATACAACCACCAAGATCCAAAAGGGCTTTTGGCCTTTGAGTGTCCCATGGAAAACGGCTTTAACCAATCCATAATCCTGCCTTAGACTCCTAACCTTCCCTACTGGGTCATTTGGAAATCACAGGCTACATGAGCCTACTAAGTATCTAAATTTTACTGTGCTATGGTATGGCACATACCATACATTGGTATCATACAAAATCCAATTGAGATACTAAAAATTCAGTTTAACATGATTTAACATATAAACTATCTGCAATATTTTCACACTTCTCACCTAGCTAGCTTAGTCTCCAATCCCAGACTCTATGGGGTCTCACACACTATATAAAACTATCCTCTCCCCACATGGCTCTTCCAGATTCATTCTCAGAAAATCTTAAATTTCTCTATTCTTTCAAGCTCTCCAGCTGTATCCACAGGTCTGACAACAGTAACTCCTTATAACTTCTTCTTAAAGAAGTCGATTTAAAAATTCCCCATTCATTACTGGTTAAAAAAAAAAAAAAAAGGTGCACCTTACTGGAGCCAACTAGAGGTTCTCATAATCCTAGCAACTTAATTCCTCAAATACAGAAAGAAAGAAGCAGCTCACCTTGGCGGGGCCCATCTCTGTTAATGGTTTCCGAAAGGCTAGGGGTGAACAGACACACAGCATGCTGGAAGGTAGGGGAACTCTGTAACATGAGTGATTGGCAATATTCCATGACATTGGCACAAATCTACAAAGCGAGAACAGCAGTAACAAAAATATCAGCTCCCCAAATGCCTCATCTCATGGAAATCCAGATGTGAAGGAGAAAAAAATTAAGATCAATTTGTAAAATTACAACAAAGTTACAAATCAATTTAAAAATTATCCACATGTACTGTTTTTCTCAAATATTTCCAGAAACGTTAAAACCTTAAAGAATAGTTACATAACTGTCACTCCTCTTACCTGCTGCATAGCCAGTTCGATCTCATCTTTCCTGCTCACTCTATCTCCCTCCACATTATCATCTTGAAATTTAAACTGACGCAGTTTGTCGGAGCCACCAAAGCGACTTAGTAGTCCTAAGCACTGGCGCTGAGGAAGGAAAAGACAAAAAATGAACAAAAGTTCACATCTCGCTGGATATGTTTAAAGTCAGTGACCTTTCTTGAGGGAGATAAAGAAAAAGCTCAGCTCAGTGGAGAGTTAAATCCTCCTTAATGTTTCTGATTTCTGATTTCCAACTATGTCAACTATAAGTTAATAATACTAAAATTCATCTTTTTGCAAATGTATTTACTTGGCAGACAACTCATTAAAAGAATATTATTTTTTTTTAGCAGTTAACACTCACTAAAGTCTAAGTGTTTGCCCCCAATTTTTTGTATCATACCAAATAATTCCTTAGTAGACACCCATTAAATAAACACCAATCAATAAACACTGAGAAGCAAAATGAGATGGTGAACAGAAGCAGATCCGTGATCATTTTGTCTACTAAGGCTCAAATTTAAAGGCTCTGACTCCTGTGGCTTCTTCTGGAGATGTCATCAAGGAGTTGGGAACACAGAGGTGACCTTGGCAGATAAAATACAAAGGTCATTTGTTTGACATGTTGGTACTTTTCACCTGAGAATACAATCGTTCCTACAGTTCTCAGCAGGAAAGGACAAGCTTTGCAAAACTGCAATATGTCCAAAATCAGAGAAGTGGGTTCCAATTGCAGGCACATGACTTTTTGCTATTTGTCCTGGGACTAGTTACTTAACTTCTTCAAGCCTCTGTGCTCACATTTCTAGAGTGATAATAGCAATTTTCACCTTGGAAGTTATTGTTTGGATTACCCGAGACACTGAATTATATTTAAAGTGCTTAGTATAGTGTTCTGCGCACAGGATGTGCTCAGTCGCTCAGTCGTGTCTGACTCTTATGACCCCATGGACTGTAGCCCACCAGGATCCCCTGTCCATGGGATTCTCCAGGCAAGAATACTGGAGTGGGTTGCCATTCCTTCTCCACCGCACATACTAAGTGCACAATAAAAATGTGTTTAAACACTGGTATTACATATACACACACACCTATATACACATATATACCTACATGTTATATAATATCTACTTTAAACTCATGTTGGAGTAAGTTTGGATAAGGCAAAACAGACTAAGGAAACTGTAATATAAATTTATTTTGTCAAAACAGCTGTATCTATTTTGACAACTTACAACTGGCTGTTTGCTATGCTGACAGATAAAACAGATGCAGCAACACATTTCCAGAGGCCACCTTATGAAAGATGCATCAAAAATATTTTTTCATCCCCACCAATTAAAAACATTAGAAGACTGAGGAAAAAAAAAAAAAACCAGAGTATTTTGGTCTGGTTACAGACAACACAAGCCCTTCTGGAGTGCTATCTGACAGTGACTCAAAATGTACTACTTACAGACCCTGGGTCCCAGAGATAACAGTAATATTACATAAAAATGTATACACTAAAAAGCTGATGGCAGCATTTTTCTTTTGGAAACTTGAAAAACAGTTCATGAAAAGAGGACTGGTTATGACAATTACTGTATAAAAACAATGGAATATAAATTCTACTATATAAATATAATTCTTCTGAGGCCCCCAAAAGTGAAGATGTCTAGATCAAAGCAGGCCAGGAGGCTCCCAGAAGGACTGTGATAAAATACTGAATTAATAAGCTATCTACTATGTTTGAATATATTGAAAGGAGATTACACAACTGGAAGAGAGTTTGAGAATAAATCAGAAGTACAAAAACCAAGCAAATAAAAAAAAACAACATTTACTCACTCTAAGGAAAACATAATGTTTAGAAAAGTAACACATGGTCCATCCATGGCTTATTTATAAATGACATTTACACAGTAATAACAATATAACACTAAATGTTAATCTAATCAAAATTATGATATGATTTGTTGAGTTGGGGGTGGGGGCATGTTATAAGAGATACACATATCATATGGAAGAATAGGAGTAAAGAGATCAAAATTCTTATCCTCTTTGATGGAAGGTTGATAGATGATTCTTAAAATTGGAAAATTAAATAGTAGCAACATAAGCAAATTATTTAGAGATATGAAAGATTCAATTAAAACCATTGCTGGGTTTACCCAAATTAAGGAAGCTATAAAAGGATCAGAGAGGATTGTTGTATTTTATTATAAGTTTTACTACTGCTCTTTAAAGATGTAAGAATCAAAAATTTTTTTAATTTAGAAAATAAAAAAGAAGTAAAGAATCAGCTACCTGGAATCTTCCAATATGTCCCTGTAGCTCCATTAGTGATCCTTCATTTACATCAACATCAAGTTCACTTAGTATACCTATAAAATTTAGAATGTTTTTAAATGTAGTTTTGTAATTGACAAAATATAGACATTAAAAAACTAGGAAGAGTAGTTTTACTCTTTCACATTCTTTAATGCATGAATAGACACAGACTCTGCCATGAAGGAGGTTTGAGAAATACCTTACAACTTTACAGATTGTTAAGTGTACCACCACACGTTCAGTCATATGCAAAATAAATCTAGATTGGATCAGTGATTCAAAAGTGCATTTTAAAAAGTCTTTTGAAAAAAACCTATTTTTTATTTATAAATATAAAACAAAATTTTCTAAACTCCACAGTTAATTACTTTCTCATGAAACAGTTCAGAATATACAAAACACTAAGAATGAAATGCATTCCTTTTTTTTTTTTAATTCTTCTATGCATCATTTGATTTTTTTCCTTTTCCCTTAAGCAAAGTATAACTTACACATACAGAAAAAAGCTTCCATTCAATTTTTCAGTTTGGGCCCACTACAAAATCCCTAAATTAAGCTGATCAACCTTTTATAGTACCATGGATTTCCTTTATTTCTACTGAGCCCTCCAAGTAAACCCATGGGCCATTATTCCCATTGGTTTATTTCTTTGTTCCATTACTGCAGCCATACAGAGAACCCAGGTGACCCTGTCCTAGCCACCCTAACTTTCTATGTGTTTTCACAATCCTTTTAACCCATTTCTTACTTCCAAGCATACGCTTCATAGCACATAACCCAGAACCTTATCCTTTGTTCCTCGTAATGACAAGCTCTCCTTTTTAGATTTCCAAGCCCGTCACAGACCTACAGAGGACACTCGCATATCTGGCAGGTGCTGTCACGTTACCTCACCTGCACTCCACTGCTCCACCAGATCCAGTCCCTTCCCATCCTCCACCTCCACTTGGAGTCTGCTCCCAAATCACTATATTTAATTATTTTCTAACATTACTCTGCCATAGAGGATTTTTCCTCACTATTTGAAAATGTGTTCAGGTCTCCCTTGTATGCCAAAACAAAGCAAAATCAAGCAAAAACCTCATTAATATCAAATTCTTGAAATATTTTTTCTACATTTGCTGCTTCTGATTCTTATGCCATCCTTTTCCATTTTAACCTCTTGAGAGTCAGAGTTTGCACTTAACACTTTGGCTTTTTCCTGTTTCTCCTTAACCTTTCTTATCTTTTCAACCTGCCTTGCTCTTCCCCAGTTCTTTCATTCCTCCTGCTGACTCTATTTAAAGACAAGCAATTTTTAGATTCTTTTTTTTTTTTACTGCACCACGCGGTGCGCAGAACTTCCCCAACCAGGGATCAAACCCGTGTCTCTGCAGTGGAAACACAGTTTTAACCCCTGGACCACTGGGGAAGTCCAATTCTCAGATTCTTAAGACTTCTGCTACAAAGCATCTCAGTACTGTGGACCATATGTATCCCCTCAACTCTAAAACACTTTACAGAATATCCATGGGTCACAGATAAAAAATTAACCTCCTAAGTACTTGAGAAGGTACAACGTATCTGGTACTGGGCTAGCATTTTAAACAAAAACATAGGATGAAATTGTAGGATAATACAAAACCATGCATGTAGCCAAGGGCTGAACTGGGAGTAGGGTAACAGGAACATAAATTCTTTTCAAAAATGATTTCAAAACATTAGGAGGTACTTGGCATTATCTTTTAAAATTATTTTAAAGAGTATATACCAAGTCTACCAGCTCAAATATACAAAAATGTATATGTAAATACATACATACAAAGTTATTAAATGCCACACTATTTGAAAATTTTAAAAAGACTGGAAACAGTCAACATGTCATAGAGGTTTGGATAAATACCTCAGAACTGGAAAACTATTCTGCCAATTAAGGAATGAGGTGGGAACTATATATGCTGATGAAAAAAGTTCACCAAGACATAATGGGCACAGGGGGCGAGTTATAGAGCAGTGTGTCTAGTATGATTTCATTTTGTAGGGAGGAAAAAATTTTTACACCACATACAGAGAAACCACCACAAAAATAAAGTATAAATTGATAATCGGTTCTTTTCAGGAAACAGGGATTGCTATGTCAGAGTGCTTTTACTCTATTTTATTTGTTTGAATTTATCATGAGCATGTTAAAATACGTTGAGCTTTTCTGAATGTAATTTTAATATGGTGACAGGGTCAAATGGGCTTTTCTGAATGTAATTTTAATATGGTGACAGGGTCAAATGGGCTTTTCTGAATGTAATTTTAATATGGTGACAGGGTCAAATGCAAAATTCAGAATGTTTCAAGTATTTTTAAAAAGCAATGAAAGGAAATTCATCAAAAAAATCACCTTGCCAGAGTATCTGATAAAAGGCTCATGGCTTCTGGATTAAGATGGCAGAATGAAGTAGAATCACAGAATGTCCCTTCTACAACCAACCTACGAATAAATGAAATTCACCAAAAAAAGGAAAGGCGCCACCATATACCACAAATACTGAAGAATGGTGGTGGTTAAGGGAAAAAAAAAGATTGAAAAAATTCCAGGGGAATAAGTAACATGATTCATCGCATGACCCTCATCCCAGCCCTCAGAAGCAGTACGGAGGAAAGAGGGTAAGCCAACAAACTCTTGCAATTTACAAAGAAGCATATTAGACTGATGATGTAAATTAAGTAATCAGGAGAAATCCAAGTAAAAGCCATTAGGAAGAGAACCACTATACAGCACTATGGGACCACAGTAAAGGCAAGTAGGCTGGCCTGTCTTGGCATCATTCAAGGCCACCGGAATGAACTGGGGAAATGACCATAATAAGCACACAGGACTAAAACACGACAAGGTGAGGTAGAGTTGACCCTGGGATCTCCTCAGAATGAGCACAGGCTCTGAGTACCTTAATAAACACTGCACTCAACCCTGCCAAACTCTTCCGCCCAACATAAAGGGTTCAGGCACAGAGGAATGTCCAGAGAGGAAAAAATCTTGGGGTCATTGCGGCAGAATCAGGGGTTGGCCTCAGACTTCTCCACAGCAACGTAAAAATGGAGGCAGAATAGCTGAGTAGTTAAGCACAAAGGCTCAGAAGCCACGGCTCCTGGAAAGCCCTACAGCATTATCCGTGTGACTTGGGACAAGCGAACCTCTCTGTGCCTCAGTTTCCGGACCTGTAAAAGCTGGATAATAAAGGTTCTAACTCTCAAGACCGTTGTGATGATTATATCAATTAACATGCTAAGTGTCTAAAACACTACCCAGCATATAAATGCTTAAAAATGAGTTATTGTCATTAATATTAGGCCATGCTGTCATTCAAGAATAAGGCAATCTTCAGATGCTCATAAATATTAAAGAATTCAAGGAATATTATATATTTTTTCTTGGGGAAGAGGACCTCAATACAAGTTAAAAATTCCAAGAGATAAATCAAAAGAAAGAACTCAGAAATGGTGAAGTTGTAAGAGGAAAAAAAAAACAACTGGTGCATTTCTATGAATCCAGTTAAATATACAAGTAAAATTAAATAGCTGAAGGTATTATGGTTCCAGAACTGAATGAAAATTATATTTACTTCACAAAGTAAAAATATAAATAAACATAACGTGAGGGGGGAAGAAGCATAAAATAACTCACACTTAATCTTTCACATGGAGTTAGTTGATTCTGTCTAAAATTCATACGTAGTAAAACAAATTTTTTTAATGACCAAATTATCTTACTGAGTTATCATAATCTTTTCTTAATCATAGCGATCTTTTAAGAACTAACATCTCTTGTAGGAACTAACATCTCTTGTACACCTGTATTAAAGGAAAGTCTGTCTAGAATTCATCAATGTCTTCAGTTTCTCTTCAACTAGTTTTTCATCTGTAAAGTTTATGTAAAATTAAATAGCTGCTTTCTAAAACTGCATGCAAAAGGCATCCCATTTTCATATATTATCTCTATATGTCTGTTTCTTTCCACCATGCCCCCTCACCCACCAATACACACATACACATCGGACACTGGCTAAAAAGCTACTTACTGAAAGTTAACATTTGGCAATTTCTAGATAATGGGATTTGAGCGTTAATTACTTTAACTTTCTGAATTTTTTATACTGACCATAAACCATTTTTACAAACATATGACTTCACAAAAGGTAGTTAACCTTGTTAGTTCCAATCTCAAATAAGTCATATATAGCTGCAAAGTAATAACAACCTCATTCTACTAAGTGTATGTCTATAAAGCCATTGTTTAAAAATTCAACATAATCAACTCACCAGGAAGTGCTGCTTTACTTATGATTCCCGTCAGCAGAGCCAATTCCTGCAAAGACCCTGCACTAATGTCCTGACAGCGCAGAATTGCTTGTATGGTATCTGAATGAGAGATGAGAAACTGCAACACCTACCAAAGAAAAAGAGAGGGAAAGGAAAAAACAGAGGTGGAAGAGTAGAAAGGTATATTATAAATTTATATCCATCGGTTTAATAACACTGACGCAATAATTTAATGTAATGAAGAATATTAGATAAACAGTTGTCCTTTGTATTTACATAGTTTATTTCTTCAAGAAGCCAACATTCGTAAGAAAGCTCAAGATAAGGATTATTTCCAAGTTTAGAAATTTAATACACTTAAGAGCTATTGCAGAAGAGTATAAAATAAATTGGAATGACTGCATAAAAACCATTATCTGACCCGTACTTTATTTTAAAATTTTTGTCTAAATGGATCTAGAACATGAATTTAAAATCAATGTGTATAAAAACGACTTTCTGAATTCAAGCTGGCTCTATGAAAGTCTGACTAGTGTGATACGGGAACAATCACATAAAAGCTTTTGTCTAACTCTCCTTTTGATATGGTGAAAATAAAGGCGATACAAACCTTGACCTCCAAACTCTGCCCTTCCAGCTTAGCGTTTAACAGTGTCCCATAACAGAGGACTCTACTCTTTTTCACACCCAAACATCTTCTCAACTAGATTACAGATGCCTCAAAGGCAGGGACTACACCACAACAGGTTGAACATTTGAATCTCTCAGGAATTGTGCCCCTTTATTTTTTCAATATAGATTCCTGGCCTCAGCCCATCATTGCTGGACATGCAACTCAGTAATCTGTATTTTTTAAAGAAGCTATTCGGGTAATTATGCTATGCTCAGGTTAAGTCTGGTCTTATTTCACATCTACTAAAAAATATTAATCTCAATAAAGTAGAAGGCAGAGTCTTTGCATGTTAAAGAACTAACTCAAAGGCCACATATGAAAGGGATAGAATGTCACCAAGACCAATGCTGTATAAAATCAGGTGCCGCACTAGAAACAGCAGCATTCTATCTTGGTGAGGCAAGCCTCAAGACTGATGGCAGGGAAAGCAGATAAAATCACCATAAATTATTAGGACACAGTTTCTGAGAGTATCATAAGAACAGAGCAATATAATAAAAAATGGCAGATTCATGAATGATAAGCCTAATTAACTAGCGAAAGGCTAAATTGTATATTGCATTATTAAAGAAATAAAGAAACATATTTTTGAAGATTTCCCTGGAAAGCACTGAAAATAATATCACAACTAAATGTAGCGATACCATCTATCTTTTGTATTTTCTCTAAGGCCTAATAAAGTGTACAGCATTCACTAATAAATACGCGGTTAAATTACATTTTAGAAATCAGTTTATTTCTATCACAGTAACTGCTTCCTTCTATAAAACAACTGATTTAGATCCCTTGCTTCCCATCTCACTATTCTATTAATTAGCTGAAGTTCAGAGCAAAGTACATGGGCCTAAGGAAATCTATGTGAGCTGTCCATCTTCTGCATTTGTAAAATAAAGGTTTTGTACCTGATGATTTCTGCACTAAGGTTCCTCTTACCTGCCCTGCTGCCTGCAAGTGCTGAGCCATGCTGGACGTAAGGATGACCTGGCACAAGCGAAGGGCTGGAAGGAGAATCTGGCGGTATCGGTCTCCTGGAGTAGGGATGAACACTGGGGGGTCTCTCATGCCAAACACGCTTGATTCACACCCAGTCGACAAGGAGACAGCAACAGTCCAAGAGTTACGGCACATCCCAACAGTCCCTGACCACCCCCACGGCAAACAACCACAGGCGACTGATTAAGATGCGACGCTACTAACGAGGACTCTGTATCCCACATGTACAGTGAAGACAGTTATGTGAATCTTGAAAAAAATCTTAGTAAAGAAGACAAAATTCCCCAAACATACTTATCCTACTCTAAATGTTCCCGTAAGCCATAGAGAAACAGAAACAAAAGTTGCTTTCTCCAAATTTCCCTCATGTACACAAAGCCAAAAAGGAATCTACATTGTCTATTATATAAAATAAAACAAGATTTTAAAACCTAAAATGAGGTTGTAAAATAACTTAACCTTTAAGTTTAGGTCTCAGAACCACTGTATTAATAAACTATTTGCTTACTGTGAATATTTTATTTAAATTTTTGGACCAAATATAATGATTGCCTGTTGAGAAGGGAATGAAAGCAGAATATGGAAATAAAAAGAGATAACAGAAAGGCTTTCCAAAGATGGGCAATAATAACACATCATGAAGGGAGGAATATAAATAACTTAATCCCCTTCACCTAAGTTGAAAGTAAAAACTCGCATGTTTAAAACTTCAGAAAGTGATGTTAATTTTTCTCAAAGTAAAATATGTCTATAGCTAAACCTGAAAAACTCAAAACATGCAATTTGGCAATGGATCTTTTGAAGCAAATTATTAAAACTGAAATAATGTTATTTGATAGTAGGCAGGTAGGCTACATATAGGCTTAACAATGTCAGAGCCACGTAGACAAAAAAGAAAAACATCCACATTCAAACTCAACTGAGAAATCTGCTAGTTTGGAACTTAAAATAATTTCGTTTGAAGCTTTCAAATTAGCAAGCAGTTGGCAAAATGTTAAAATGAGAAAAACATAAAATATTACTCAAGTCATCAAGAAAAGAAAATCCACCACAAATTATAATTTCATTACAGGACTTTAAAAGACAGTATAATGGAAAATATGTACTTGCACTAAACAGAACAATCAAGTTTGGAAAAGTAACATCTACTAACAAAATGCTCTCCCATCTTCCTCTTATATCACTGCTCTAAAATAAAAAGCACTCGCCTCCCAGGCGGTGCTAGTGGTAAAGAAGCTGCCTGTCGGGAATGTAAGATACACATGTTCAATCCTTGGGTCAGGAATATCCCCTGGAGGAGTGCATGGAAACCCACTCCAGTATTCTTGCCTGGGGAATCCCATGGACAGAGGAGCCTGGGGGCTATAGCCTATGGGGTCACAAAGAGTCAGACACGACTGAGCACGCAGAAATGTCTCTACGCACTTTTACCCTGACTAGCAACTTTCATTTATTAGCATCAAATGGCAGGGGGGGTATGACCAAACAAAACCATCAAGATGAGAGTACTGCTCAAACAGAATTATAAAGGGCAAAATTATGTTTGAAAATCTTTTTCCTTAATAAACCTTTACTGGTAATTTAAAAAAAGCCAAATGATACAGACACTTACCCCTGTGGGTCCATTTCTGGGCGCATGTCATAGACTTGGCACTGTGCCAGCCTCACAATCACGCCAGACCTCAGCAGCTCTAAAGCACCCTGCTGAATCTTGGCCACTCTTGTGAGAAATGCCTAAGAAGTTACAGAACAAAATTCATCAGTACAGAGATCGCAGTCACGGGTCTCATTTAAAAACGAGGCTTTCTCATAGCACATTTCTTCTTTAAGTTGAAGTATAGTTGATTTACAATGTTGTTTTTATTTAATTCTTGGCCACACCCTGAGGCATGTGGGATCTTAGTTCCCCGCACCCCCTGCACTAGAAGGGAAACTCTTAACCACTGGACCACCCCACCATAGCACATTTCTAATCTGTAATCATTGGTGACTAGCTAGGAAGGGGCACATTATACCTCTATGGCTTCCCTCGTGGCTCAGCTAGTAAAGAATCTGCCTGCAATGCAGGAGACCTGGGTTCGATCCCTGGGTTGGGAAGATCCCCTGGAGAAGGGAAAGGCTACCCACTCCAGTATTCTGGCCTGGAGAATTCTATGGACTGTATAGTCCACGGGGTTACGAAGAGTTGAGCATGAACAAGCGACTTTCACTTTCACCACAGAATCTTCATGAGGAATAAACGGTACAGCATATCTGAAGTGCCACACAGGCCTTGCATGGGTTACGCATTCAAGTAAAATCATCACATGGGCTTATGCAGGGCAGGAAAGACTGTTTTGCTCACAGCTATATCTCTACTACCTCACGTAATACCTGGCATGTAACAGATATTTAACAAATAACTGTTGAATAAATGAAGGAGGGAGGGAAAACAGAATTAATGAAGAATCTAAGATTTTAGTGCTTCTCTTATTGTGACATTCATGGTATTTTTAAGCAGGAGGAAACAGAAATTAAAACAAGATTTGGAGGAAAGGAAATTAAATATATATACTAGAGTGAAAAATCCTGTGCTTAAAGTAGAGCCAGCACATCTACAGTGGAACTTCCTCAGGCAACCGGCACAGGCTGACTTTCTTCGGGAAGGTCATGCATGCTCACTCTCCTCCTCAGGGAGCACTGAGTGTCACACGGATCTGGCATCACCAGCAACAGGAGTGAGTGAGCAGCAGTCTCAGCACCCAGCCAGCCTTCATAGGACCGTTTCAGCTCAGCTCCGCACGCTCAGAAGATGCATTCCTAGCACATGTACCCAAATTTAAAACTCCTCAGAAATGATTATGGCAGGTATGATAAAAATATTAGAAACATAGGCCATGTTCATTTTCTTTAATATAGCTTTAACCTCAACAGGAAATGACCTGTTGATCTAACCTCAAGTGAACACAAAGCCTTACCATTTTGGATTCATAAGTATATAGGGCTTTTAAAAGGGGAGGCTGTGGAGTGAGTAAGCTCTGCAAAGTACGGTCATCTTCTACCAAGCTGTCCACAAGCACCTTCAGATAGCCACTGTTAGACAGATACAGGAGCCACTGCTGCTGCTTATCCACGGAGACAATTCGATCAAGGAGAGCCAGCGCCAGCATCTGAAGGAAGAATAAATCAAAGTCCAAAATGTGGAGATGGCTACCAAGTCAACAACAGTAACTCCTTTTACCTGGAAATGTTTAGAAGTTTTCTTAGAAGGAGAACTGTTGCATGCAATACAACTCTCTCCATTTTTTTTTTGAGAAGTTGAAAGCTATGTATCCAGAATCTTGATGTATTAAGAAAAGGAAAATGTTCAGGGTAAAGCTACATTTCTGAAACAAAACCTAACACATTAAAATAATAGCATTAAACATATTTTAACAGAATCTAAACATTACTTGTTGGAGGAAAGGAGGAAATTGATTTTTAAAAATAGCATTTTCCCCAATGAAGTGTTACATGCTCATTATAGAAAACACAGAAAACAAACAAACAAACAAAAAAATATATGGAAAATACACTAACTGATAAAGACCACTTTGGCCTATTTCTTCCCAGATACTATGTTTTTAACATAATTAAGAGCACACTACATGATTCAAATGCTATGTGATTTTCCACCAGTAGGAAATTATCTTCTCAATATATTATCACCAGTATGACATAATATTTTAAAGATACATAAATGTAAATACTTCTCAAAAAAGAAGAACAAGATATATTCAATATAAAAGCTATTTATCCCCATTCTCTTATTCAAGGATCTTTATTAACCAGCACCTCTGCTGTTTCTACCAGTATAAGGCAAATCTCAAAATTAGCAAAAAGATTATTCTGAGGGCCCAGTCTGAACTAATAGGGATTACTAATATAAGTGAATGAAACATATGAATAAACAAAATATAAATTTCAAATTAGAGTAAATAAGAAAATTCACTAAAATATATTACAGAAAATAATTCCTAGTATATAACATCCATTTGAAAAGCTGATCCAACTTATGCCTTAATACGAAGTCAAAATATCTGTCCAAGTACAATACTGAGCAGGAATTACTGTACCCTTCCAATCTCATGACCATCACAAGCATCTCGACAGACCACTTCCATGAGGGCGGCACCATAGCTCTCGATGATGGCTATGTTTTCTCGCTGTAATTTACTAAACACATCTTCAGGGGCAGTCAGCCTTTCCCACATGGTTTTCTTGGCTAAAGGGTTACAAAAGAAGACATATAAAACACTCCAGCAAAAAAATAGCTTGCTAACTGAATAATTACACCTTATACATTTCCATTAATGCCTGCGCACAAAGGCCCATCAACCAATGAGTCTGGGCAGGTAAATTTCAAGAATACAATGCATTATTCCATGCATATACACTAAGATAACAATGGCATTAGGAAAAGGAGAAACTATCCTTAAAGAAATCAAAATGAATCAGAGGCTCCAGGAGAACCAATTCCTGTATTTATTCTGCTAATTGATCTGGTTTTATCTTTTATTGAGATCTATGAGAATTTGGCTACAAAGGATCAGCTACAAAGTAGACAAAGATCTGCTTCCAAAAAGCAGATATTTTATTCTTTTATACTTTTTAATTGAAATACTTACTAAAAAGGAAAATGTATACTCATTATGAAGACAACTTAAATTTAATTCAAGGTACAATGATAATTAAAGATAGTATTATAAACTTTACATAGATTTCTGAAAATCTTTTAGAAAAAAGTTTCATAAATATACTATATAAAGCAATATAGCTGAAACTAACTTATGATTTTCCCCAACTAGGATAATGGCATCAGTTTTCAAACTGAGGAAAAATTCTTAAGACAGGGTGCTCAGAATGGAGAATAAAACAAAGCAGACATAATCATGAAAAATAATGCCACAATGTGGTCTATATTTCACTATAAAGTCTGCAGCAGGCAAATCTTCAGAGTTTTAATATTTTTTCCCTAAAATATTTTCACCACTACTTTAGTTTTATTTTAGTCATATTTCATGTCCAATAGTGTCAAAGGAGGGTATGAGATTATAAATCTTCTCAATCATGTCACTTCCTTAGGTCATCTGGTCCCATCTACTTTTCTATTTCACCTCCTTCCATTCTCCACCTCCATACTACCACCACACTAGCCATTCTGTCCCTCAAACTCAGCACTTACTTCAGTCTCAGGATCTTTGCACCAACTGTTCTCTATATTCTTCCCTAGATTGTAGCTTGGCTACCCCAGCCTCTATTCAATATCACTTCCCCAAATACACCCAATACTCCCTCCTCCCCCATCCCCCACACAACATATCACAGTACTATTTTATTTTCTCCACAGTACTTATTTGCTAGATTTACTAAAATAACGTTATTTGAGGGGGGGATGGATTTCCATGCTTATTCCCTGTCTCCCCACATTGACCACATCAAACATAAGCTTATTAACAATGGGATTGTGTCTTGTCTACTTAGCACACAAGTAGAAGCTCAAATACTAATCATTGACTGATCGACAGATTAAAGGAAAGTTTAGAAACTCTGCTCCAGGGAGGCCACCAGATGCCCTCGGGGGGGAGTTCCATGGTGAAAGGGTTCTCAGGAGCCTAGTCTGAGGAGATACGGCTTCTCCTGTTCTACACACAGAACTGCCACAAAATTATGTGAGTTGAGAATTTGGGCAAGTCTGAAAGCCACCGCTTTACAGGTTTAATGCTTTTTAGCCATGAATTCCTTAGTTCAAACATTATGATTGAAATGAGGGTAAAGAGATGCTGGCATATCACTCTAGAGATTCTTCCTCAAAACCCCTGAGGAACCCATGCAAGAACCTTGGGGCCTCATAGTGAAATCTGAAAAACAAGGGATTACAGAAGATCAGTTAAGTATCAAGAAATATTTGATTTCAAACTGTGAACAGATCTCAGAGTTCCAATATTGACAGCACTACCTAGAAATAAGAAAAATCTAATTCTTTCTTTAAAACGGGTAACAGACTTGTGGTTGCCAAGGAGGAGGGACGGAGTGGGAATCTGAGATTAGTAGATGCCAACTATTATATATAGAATGGATAACAACAAGTCCTACTGTATAACCCAGAGAATTATATTCAATATCTTGTGATAAATCATAATGGAAAACAGTTTTTAAAAGAAGCCCTTTCTTTAAAATCTTCATTTTTTAAGAAGATAAATTAATTCATTAGAAGTCACCAAAATGATTTCTTCTACTCAATCTGTCCCTTCTTCCAACATACCATATAAATCACTGCCACACATACTTTCCTAAACTACGAACTTATCAAGTTACTCAAAAATGTTAAATGTCTATTGCTTCATTCTACTAGCTCTAACACTATAGTTTCATTTCCAAGGTCATTAATAATACGGTCCCATCATCTCAAATTGGCTTAATTTGCTATCAACCCTCTCCCCTGCTTATGGCCTGATTCTTTACTCCCTCCTAGTCTGGGCCTCACTGAAAAGCCCCCCATTTATTCTTATGTAAATGCAACCTGACCAGAAAAGTCCAGCAAAATCCTTCATTTCCTTTCTCCTTTTAAATCCTATAAAACTTGTAATTTATAATTGGGGTTGGCAAACTAAGGCTGGTGGGCGAAATGTGATCTCCCACCTGTTTTTGTAAATAAAATTTCAATGTAACATAGCATATGTCTCTGGCTGCTTTTGCACTATAATGGCAGAGTTAAGGAGTTGCAGCAGAGAGCACATGGCTTGCAAAGCCTAAAATTGTTACTATCTGGCCCTTTACAGAAAAAGTTTGCAGGCATCCACTCTATATCATCCAATTTAAAGCTTATTGTTAAGCCTTAAACTTATATATATAAGCACATATACTTAAACATATATATAAGCACATATACTGCCATTTCTACTAGGATATAAGATTTTATGAAAGCAAGAACCCAATTCATGCTTTCTGGAACAACTTAAAATAATAAACCACCAAATGATTACTAATTTTTGTTTGTATTGTGAAAACTAGAAATAAGCTAAGGGTCTAAAAATGGGTAGGGCATTTGCTAAATATCCATAAGTGGCAAAATCCATAGAGGCATTAAAATGTTATTAAACGAGAGGGGAAAAGCTCATAATATACTAAGTAGAAAGAAAAAGGAAGATACAAATAAATCAATACAAAAAGATAGTTGGCTATAACCAAAATGTCCTGATAGCTATCTTAGAAGGGTGGAGTGTGTGACTTTTCTCTTCCTTTCACTTATTAGTATGTGGCTATAACCAAAATGTCCTGATAGTTATCTTAGAAGGGTGGAGTGTGTGACTTTTCTCTTCCTTTCATTTATTAGTATGTCCTAAATTTCCTTCAATCAACATTTATTTTTAAATAAAAAAGAAAAGCTAGATGCTATTTTTTAAATACCTGATTATTTTCAGTCAGGTTCTAAGGTCCTAAGATCTGACTCAAGTTGTAAAACAAAAGGAGTGGTGAGAAATGTACATCTAAATTCACATCAAGCAAAAAGTTTGCACCTACTACACACCAGCTGTAGTTGGTATTTTTAAGTCACTTATTGGAGTTGGATTCAAGAGAACAGAGTCAACAACAGGTAAGATTCTCTATGAAATCCTTTCAGTCGCACCACTTCATGACCAAAATCACAGGTGTACTTAAACTATGATTCTAGATCATATTAACACCTAGACCATAAAAACTGAAAATCTCACAATACGATTCTCAAAACTTTAGTAACAGCAATAGATCATCTTTTCTAGTCTCCTTTAAAAAGATGACTGGATACTATAATTTCATAAACAAAGAACAAGAAAATTCTTATCAAAAGTCACAATAGCCCAAAAGAATTATGAGCAGAGCAGAAAATTCATCATTCTTACTATAATTTCTCATTCTTATTTACTGAATACTATCAACTTGTCAAAACTAAAGAAAAAGAAAAGCCAATTTAGAAGAAAATAGAACATATGAGAAAAACATAATAAAACTACTTAAAATTGCAACAATAATTTTAAAATAAAGAATTCAAACTGACATCTTCCATACAGCTCATCAATCAATTACAAATTAAAGTTGAATGATAAGCTCCTAGAGAATAAAAAGTTAAAAACGAATCTGGTTTAAAAGCAATAAAATCCATTTTACGGAAATTAGAACAAAACAGTCAAACAGGGCTAATCTCAGAAATTAAAGAGGATGCACCTCCACACTGAGGTGTTAACATAACTTTATAGGTTGGCTTTATCAACTTTTAGTGAAAACATTAATCTCATTAAAAATATGCTGAAAATATATATCTTTGTCATTATCAATCTATTTTTAAATGTGAAATGTTTTTACAATACTAGAGTTTAAGAAACAGTTCAATAAAGAAATCAAGAATATAATAATTGTGGTTCATATTAAACATTTAAGCTCTGGTCAGATTATCCACCTTTTGTTTCTAGTGGTCACTGGTAGAAAAGAGAGAAAATAAAAAGTGAAAAGAATAGAGAGAGATATTTATGACAATAATAGCTATCAGGAATTACATATGCAAAAGAAATGTCAGATTTCAACTACACTGTTCTTAATTAGGGAAACACATAAGATTCTCCAAATAATTTTGTCAAAAGACATATTCTTTGGTTTCTCCCCAGATACACAGCATTGCCAGCTCAAGGCGATAGGATCCACCCATAAGGATTTTCAAAAAATTAACTGTATGTTTAAGAGACATTTGAATTTCCTTTTCCTTAAACAGTCTGCTCATATCTTCTGCTCATTTTTCTGTTGGGTTATTGATTTGTAGATGCCCTTTACTTATTAGACTTCCCTGGTGGCTCAGACGGTAAAGTGTCTGTCTACAATGTGAGAGACCTGGGTTGGATCCCTGGGTTGGGAAGATTCCCTGGAGAAAGAAATTGCAACCCACTCCAGTACTTTTGCCTTGAAAATCCCATGGATGGAGGAGCTTGGTGCAGGCTACTATCCATGGGGTCGCAAAGAGTCGGGCACAACTGAGCGACTTCACTTCACTTATTAGAAATTAGTCACGCATGAAATAAGTTACAAATATACTGGTGACATTTTCTACCAAATTACAGTAAGGAAAAACTACAGATTACAAAAAGATAAAATAAAAAGATGAAGATGTGATGTTCCAAGGTCAGAAGAATTCTGTTACAAATTGAGAAAACTGAATTCTAATTCTCAGATGTCACATACAACCAAGTCACTTAACCTCTCTAAGTCAGATTCCTATTTTACCAAACAGGGAAAATGGCTGCCCAGTATTCAATATATATGGTTATGTAAAAATAAAGTAAAAGTGGTATGAAAAATTAAGTATGTAAACATTAAAATTCACTTTTGGTTTTAAAACAACAGAAGGTATGTACAGTGTCTTGCACAACAATATGTGCTCAGTAAGAGTTTTTAAATTTAGTATTTCTAATTTGAGAATTAAAAATACTAGTATCTAGAAAATACTTTGCTACCTAAAACAAGTCAAAATAAGCAGTAATTATGACTAAGAAAAAAACTAATTAAGGGATAAAACTGCTCCAAAAACAGATCATTTGAAAATTAAAAACAAAGGAGAATTTTCTTTTATGGTCACATTGCTTTTACCACATCTTGGTAATAACTTCTTATAAAGCATGTTATAAAGCTCCACCTAGTGGTTATGTGATGATTTTTGCCAATTCAACTAAATCCAATGCTAAAATTTTTGTAAATCAAGAGGAAAATGGGGGAGGTATGCTGGCAGATTATCGCTCTTAAAAAGCTCCTATTTGTTTAAAAACTTTCTCTGAAGTATTATTTTTAATGACCTAAAACTACTTTTGTGCATTATTTATGCCAGTAGGACATTCCCATAAATGCATGATCTGGCTATTACTACCTTCTAAGGATATTATACAAAAAATATAGCCAGTAAAGAATAATATGAGATAATCTGAGTCTTATACACAGAGTGTATAAGAATATAAGTGTTTTTAAGAATCTGTATATAAAACAAATACTTATGAAGGTTATAAGAAGGTGCCTACGACAAGTTCTTAAATATCAGTGTTAAGTCTGGCAGAGTATTAAATCTTTTGAACAGTTAAAAACATTTTCCAAACATGGCAATCAAAGAATATATATAATTACTCTTATTTTAAAATGCTAATTATATGGGAATTCTGTGGTGGTCTAGTGGTTAGGACTCCATGCTCTCACTGTGAAGGGCCCAGGTTCAACCCCTGGTCAGGGGACTAAGATGCCACAAGTGAACAGCATGGTCAAAAAAGAAAAAAATACACACACACACACACTCTAACTACAGTTTACAAAGCCTCTATCGTTATTTTAAATATGTAGACCTTCTGAGCAAGAAACTCAGCTCTGTGACATTTACTCAAGAAAACCTTCACATTAAGTACAAAAAGACTTATGTATACTATTGATGAGAGTTTAAACTGGTAGAAAGCCATTCGGTAGAATCTGTTGAAATAAAAAAATGCACATCCTCTTTCACATGCAAATTCCACTATAAAGTATCCTTCTTGAGAAATATATAGTCATATAAAAGAATATTTGATGCAGCATTTTTGTAATAGTAAAAAATTAGAAACAATTTAACTACTTATGAATGAGGCAAATGATTAAATGTTACTTCTATACTAAACTAAACTAAAGAGCCTCTTGATGAAAGTGAAAGAGGAGAGTGAAAAAGTTGGCTTAAAACTCAACATTCAGAAAACTAAGATCATGTCATCTGGTCCCACCACTTCATGGCAAATAGATGGGGAAACAGTGAGACTTTATTTTTTGGGGCTCCAAAATCACTGCAGATGGTGACTGCAGACATGAAATTAAAAGATGCTTGCTCCTTGAAAGAAAAAGCTATGACCAATCTAGATAGCATATGGTTTTTCCAGTAGTCATGTATGGATGTGACAGCTGGACTATAAAGAAAAGAATTGATGCTTTTGAACTGTGGTGTTGGAGAAGACTCTTGAGAGTCCCTTGGACTGTAAGGAGTTCCAACCAGTCCATCCTAAAGGAAACCAGTCCTGAATATTCATTGGAAGGACTGATGCTGAAGTTGAAAGTCCAGGTCTTTGGCCACCTGATGCGAAGAACTGACTCACAGGAAAAGACCCTGATGCTGGGAAAGATCGAAGGCGGGAGGAGAAGGGAGCAACAGAGGATGAGATGGTTGGATGGCATCACTGACTCAATGGACATGAGTTTGAGTAAACTCTGGGAGTTGGTGATGGACAAGGAGGCCTGGCGTGCTGCAGTCCATGTGGTCACAAAGACTTGGACACGACTGAGCGACTGAACTGCCTTGACTTCTATACTGCGGAATGACAGCTATTTTAAAAGACATGTACTGTTAATGGGACCAGAATGAGCAGGAGTTAGAAAATATGTAAGCTAAAGTAGTATTTGAAGGTTTGTGCTTACATTCCTTTTGTACTGTTTCCACTTTTTTCCTCTTTTTTAATGTGGCTGCCCCAGGTCTTAGCTGCGGCACACAGGCTCTTTAGCTGCAGCCACGTGGGCTCGAGTTCCCTGACCAGGCATCAAATCCGGGCGCCTATATTGGCAGTGCAGAGTCTTAGCCACTGGACCACCAGGGAAGTTCCTATTGCCACAATTCTACAAAACTAAACATTTTCCTTTGACTTTATAGTAAGTACTTCAATGACTCCGTAAAGACTCATTTATTATAGCTTTGCTTAGCCAAAAGGTCAAAAGGTGATTAAAAAAAAAAACATTTGAAGTAACCGATCTCTAAAAACAGAAAAGATTAGCGCTTACCCACTTCTAAGGTGTCTGGCTCATCCGGCCTCTGGGCAATCTGCAAGTAGTAAAGCAGGGAGCCATACAGGTGCGTCCGCACTCGCTGGAATCCACCGCCTAGGAAAATACAGCAGAGTAAAAATCTTGTTTCAAATTAAAGTTAAAACAAATACAGAAGTCGTAATTTGTAGAAAATTTAGACGAAAAAAGAAAAACCTGTCTTCAAAATGAAGTCTAACAGTTTCTTCAATATGATGTGAAGTGAAGAATCTCCAATAGAAGCAAACCCCACCAGTGGGTTCTCTGTGGGTGGAGGTGAGGTGAACGAGCTATCGAGACTGAAAGCACAATGGACCTCTCCAGGCCCCAAGACTAAGGGTTGCTTCTGCTCCGTGCGAACGGCTTGGCTCAGGTGAGCAGTCAGGGTGAACACAGCACCTGCTACCACAGGCATTAATTCCTGCGCTGCTTCATCATCCAGGATCTTAAAGCAGAAAGACAAACCACAGTGAGGGCCCTGCTTTCAGCTACAGTCATTAACATGTCTTACACATGCAGCTTCTCAACTACCAAAGAATTTAAAACTGCAATTGTACTATTCAAAGATAAAAGCTAATACATAGAAAGAAATTTAAATAGGATGCTGAGTAAAATGTTCTTAACCAGAAGGGAGCCCTAGCAGAATTCCCCAGAGGTTTTTAATGGAAATTAACATAATGGCCTCCCCACTAGAGCCTCCCATTTAATAGGTCTAGGGTAGGGATCTGTCATGTAGATTTTTAAAAAAGCTCCCTAGGGAATTCTGACACACACTCTGTTTGAGAGCCATTATTGTACAGTTACAATAAAACTTTCCTTAAGGAAAGTTTTAACACTGGCGTTGCACAACTCTATTGACTCCAAATCTAAAATGGAAAAAATGGTGGGGTAAACTATATATTTAAATGGGATCAAAGTTTGTTCAGCAGCATACAGTAATTTAGGAAACATCACCTTATCATGCACATCTTGTAAAAGATCACGAATAATCAGTTGGCGATCCTCTGCTTGAATGAGGTCCTGGGGACAGGCTGTCAGGATAATTTCTACCAGCTGCCTCCATGACTCCAGAGCATGCCGTTTTGCATGAAGACACTGCAACAATTTGTTTCTTCCTACAACGTACTGGAGTATGGTGCTAATTTCCTACAGCCGCAGAAATTGAATTGCAAGGTTAACACTAAGACAAAGTCTTACCAATAGACTGCTATTTTTAACCCTGTCAGTTAATCTGAAAACATTTACAGTATCCTCTGGAAACCTTCCCATGCCTGCTAGACAGCAGATTAACTTTTTATGTTACACTGGTGGCCAGAATATTATTATTTTTCATAAAAAATAATAAAGCTCTGTGTGCATGTGTGTATGTTTAAGATAGGTGGCAGAGGTGATGTGGGTGGAAATGAGTTTTTCACCCCATCTTCTTTCTTCTTTCAACTGTCTATTATACTTACTCTGTAACACTGGTGCTGCTGCTGCTAAGTCGCTTCAGTCGTGTCCAACTCTGTGTGACCCCGTAGACGGCAGCCCACCAGGCTCCCCCGTCCCTGGGACTCTCCAGGCAAGAACACTGGAGTGGGTTGCCATTTCCTTCTCCAATGCATGAAAGTGAAAAGTGCAAGTGAAGTTGCTCAGTCGTGTCTGACTTGTAGCGACCCCATGGACTGCAGCCTACCAGGCTCCTCCGTCCATGGGATTTTCCAGGCAAGAGTACTGGAGTGGGGTGCCATTGCCTTCTCTGACTCTGTAACACTAGAGTTCCCTAAAACCCAAGTTCGATAGCACGTTTCCTCGATGTGTCTTCTATTTCTTTGCCTCTGGCTTTGGCCTAGCCAGCTGTGTTTCCACATAACTGGATCTCTGACCCCTTAGCTCTCCATTTGTGATGACAAGTGACTCTTCCCTCACTGACTGGGAACAAGTAAAATCTATTACACAATATGAAAAGGTTGTAAATCCTCAACTAGCTTAGCAGAAAAGATATGATTTTTATTCTGGCCTCCAGACATTAACTTCAGTTCAGCTTTTAACATTACAAAGTCAAAAGTGAAAGACTCCATTTCTATCAGATCCACTTCACAATTGTAAAAAGCATATCAGAACTCTCAAAGAGGCAGGATCCAATCATGCCTGTGAAATGATTAGAAAAGTCTGCTTAATTTGCATGTAAAACACATATTAGAATATCTTGGGTCATGCTGGCTCAGTGTGACGAACTCCACTGTGTATCTGTGTATATGAATAGAGCAAAATGTGAATGCTTTTAACAATAATAAAATGGCAATGACGGGTGACTTTTAATTTTTAAATAGTTTCCTAATAATGAATTAGAAGTCAGTTCACTGTTTTGTCATCTAATTGGCGATTTAAGTAGCTTAAGGAGTTAAAAGGTGTCAGCAGGGCTTACATCCATCAGGAGAGGTCTCTGTCCTATGGCTGCCATACCCTGAAGGGCGTTCACTTCGGCCACAAGAACTCTGTGAAGAAGCTACATAATTGAGAGAAGGGAGAAAAATAAGATCATTCCCGACATTGGTACAACAATAACCTAGCAGTTACTTTAAACTGCCCTAGAGGGGAAAGTTTCAGATAACTTTATATATAATTTAACTGTGGTACCGTCCAATTTCTGTCAAAAACAGGAGGGATCCCTCACATTCCAGAAAGTAGTACCAAAGAGTCTCTGTGGCAGGAAAGTTGGTCCAAATGCACAGGATATCTTCTTCCTACTAGTCAAGTCATTACCACCTACCTGGTAGAGAGTTAAATAATTAAAACCACCCCAGAGTGACAGCTGGGTGGCATGACTACTAACACAAAGGAGACAGGAAACCTGACAAAGAGATAAAATTAGTGTGGCCTATTCAGTTTTCTTTCCTTGCTGCTTGAAAACTGTAAACCACTGTCTAATAAACCAACACCTCTATAAGAAAAAAAAAAAGTTATTTTTTCCTAATGACTCCAAGACTGAACCACTTGATACTGCACACACTCTAAAGCAATGCTCACCTTGACATTGCAGACTGTCTGTCCCCGTAAATTCTTGTGTTCACAGTTAGCAATGACTTGTTCAATCTGGGCCCGATCAAAGAAATCCAACTGCAAAGGCTCAGGGATCTCCTGACTGAAGTCAATGGAGTCGAGAATATTGAGAATTTTGCGACGTACTAGAAATAATGAAAAGTCGTTTTATTTTAGCTGGGACATTGAAGAGAAAAGCAAACCACAGTACTCCGTTCACTCTCAAAGACAGTACTATATCTATGTTCAGAAAGGGCCTCAGTCTGGAAATTGAAGATTGTATTGAAATCTAAATTGGATTTTATTTCTAACACATTCATTTGCAAAAATGTTTTTCCCATGCTATCATCTTGCTATAAAAAGTTTTTTTTGTTGACAAATAATTTTTACATAGCTTTTCAACATCAGTTCAGAATTTGCAGATACAGGCATTAATTACCTCCTGAAATTTTAATCAATTTAATATATACATATCTAGCTTCCCTTGTAGCTCAGTCGGTAAAGAATTTGCCTGCAGTGCAGGAGACCCGGGTTCGATCCCTGGGTTGGGAAGATCCCCTGGAAAAGGAAATGGCAACCCACTCCAGTATCCTTGCCTGGAAAATCTCAAGGACAGAGGAGCCTGGTGGGCTGCAGTCCATGGGGTCACAAAGAGTTGGGCACGACTGAGCGACTAACATTTACTTACTCACTTACAAATTTATTACAAATCGAAAGAGCTTCACCTTTTGTAGAAGTGTCAAAGTGCAGGAACCCAGAGACAGATCTATTTTCATCTTCCATGCCTCCTTCCCCATCTGTTGGAGCATCAGTAATAAAAGATCAGAAAAAGAACACATTCATAAAATTTATTTGGAAATAACAAATATCAGGTTATTTTATTTCTATGTCATTGTTTCTAGGTCAAAGAGCCCCTTGCAAATGGATAATTAAAATGCAAAGATGATGAGAATTTATCAACAGCATTCATCTAATTCTTTCTGTTTCTATCAGATCCACTTCACAATTGTAAAAAGCATAATCAGAATTCTCAAAGAGGCAGGATCAATCATGCCTGTGAGATGATTAGAAAAGTTTGTGCTTAATTTGCATGTAAAACACACATCAGAATATCTTGGGTCAGGCTGGCTCAGTGTGACGAACTCCACTGTGTATCTGTGTATATGAATAGAGCAAAATGTGAATGCTTTTAACAATAATAAAATGGCAATGACAGGTGACTTTTAATTTTGTGTTCTGAAGGGAAAAAATTCTAAAGGCAGAAAGAACACGTTTGGCCTACAATCACAGACTAACCATAAGATTCAGATTTGCACTTGGGTTCACAAAGACCAGTCAGCAGCACGACAATACAAATGCCAACATGCACATGTTCACCTGAGTAGGGCTTCACTGGCATGTCATCCAGCAGGAGGTGCAGGAGCCTCTGGGTGTGTGAGCGCTGGCGATTCAAAGAAGTCACCCTTAGTTCTATTGAGGCAGTCTTCATCAGCCATGACATCTGGTTCAGCATAGATATTTCATATTCTGGAATTTAAATATATATGTTTAGTTTCCCAGTATATGACACAAAATCAGAACAGACATAGTCTGTAACTTGTCAGTATTTTCCCATGTAACATTGTCAATGATTTATGAAACTATGCACCATAATAATTTGTCACTCTGTAAAATTAAAAAAGAAAAAAACAGATGCCAAGAGAAAAAATAAGCCAGTGTATGTCTATGAAAGGTAAGCAAAAGCAACTGAAGAACAAAAGAGAATCAAGTTTCTGTTGCCAGAATAACTTCATACAGATCTAGAGAATTCTGGATCTATCATAGTTTGACATTAATAGAGAATTTAATACTTAAAAAGATAATCCAAGTACTTCTCAACTATTTATCTTGGCAAAAAAAGACTACCATAAAATTTGATTTTTATTTCAGAAAAAAATACATCGGGATAAAACTAAAATAAATACATAATTTGCATAATTTTAAAATGCATAATTTTCTGCTATCTTGAGATTATCAACACCATTTTGGTCTAACATATAGTTAGGGTTGGGAATCACTTATACAATAAAAGTTTTTGAATCCGATGTTATTGTAATATGCCTGGCTTTGAAGTCCTAAATTATGAGTTTTATAAACATACAACGCTACTACTACTGCTAATAATAATTATAAGCAAAGCTACATCAATATTTACAAAGTAGATAGCAAGATAGGCAAGACAGGAACTCTTTTTTCCAATTAGGAATGAAAAAGGGTTTCTTAAAAATCTTGTTATAAACAATATATTGGGGTTAAAAATAACATATACTGATTATGAAAATGAAGTCAAACTCTTCTGCCATTAGGTAATTCCCAAGTCTCTCACACCATACCCTAAGAAGTAAAGCAGGGGCTTCCCTAGTGACCCGGTGGTAAAGAATCCTGCTGCCAATGCAGGAGACACGGGTTCCATCCCTGATCTGGGAAGATCCCACATGCTGACGAGCAACAACACTTGGTGCCATAGCTACTGAGCCTGTGCTCTAGAGCCCTGGAGCTGCAACTACCGAAGTCCTGGCACCCTAAAGCCCTTGTTCCACAACAAGAGGAGCCACCTAGTGAGAAGGCCCACTCACCACAGCTAGAGAGAAAAGCCCTGCAGCAGTGAAGACTCAGCACAGTCAAAAATAAATAGAAGCTTTCTAAAAAATCCTTAAAAAGCAAATCAGAGTTGACAATTACTAGTAATGGCAACTTATGAAATCTGTGAGCCTAGAGGTCCTAAAACATAAAGATGATACAAAAAAACTTTTAAAAAACCTCAATAAAACGATTACTGGCTAGATATAATATGAATGAAGAAAATTGTTATAAATTGATCAAAAAGAAAATTACATAAAATAGAATCCTATAAAACACAGGAAGCCTGGGTAACTGTGTGACCAGGTCAATAAACTAAAGGTATAGTTTCTATCATAATTAGCTTCCTATTTTTCATTTAAAGACCTGATCATACACAAGAAAACAAAAGTAAAACACAGATTTTTACAAAACAATTTCACTCAAAAAAAATTCCAAATTTCTGAAATCTTATGTAGATATTTTCTTAAACACAATTTTAAAATTTTGATAGTAAAAATTCCATCCTTAACAGGCTATTTGAAAATAATTTTATGCTGGCAGTTAAAACATCAGGTTTCTCAAGCACAAATTACAAAAACAACACAAGGGAACACAGAAGCAAAGTAATAAAATGAGGACAGAATTCCACAAATTCTAAAACTGCTACCCCAGTTTAGTTCAGTTGCTCAGTCGAGTACAACTCTTTGCGACCCCATGGCCTGGCAGCACGCCAGGCCTCCCTGTCCCTCACCAACTCCAGGAATTTACCCAAACTCATGTCCATTGAGTTGGTGATGCCATCCAACTATCTCATCCTCTACCGTCCCCTTCTCTTCCCACCTTCAGTCTTTCCCAGCATCAGGGTTTTTTCCAATGAGTCAGTTCTTCATATCAGGTGGCCAAAGCATTGGAGCTTCAGCTTCAGCATCAGTCATTCCAATGAATATTCAGGACTAATTTCCTTTAGTATGGACTGGCTGAATCTCCTTACAGTCCAAGGGATTTTCAAGAGTCTTCTCCAACACCACAGTTCAAAAGCATCAATTCTTCGGCACTCAGCTTTCTTTATAGTCCAACTCTCACATCCATACATGACCACTGGAAAAACCATAGCTTTGACTAGATGGACCTTTGTTGGCAAAGCAATGTCTCTGCTTTTTAGTATGCTGTCTAGGTTGGTCATAACTTTTCTTCCAAGGAATAAAAGCCTTTTAATTTCATGGCTGCAGTCACCATCTGCAGTGATTGTGGAGCCCAAAAAAATAAAGTCACCCACTGTTTCCACATCTATTTGCCATGAAGTGATGGGACCGGATGCCATTATCTTAGTTTTCTGAATGTTGAGTCTTAAGCCAACTCTCCTCTTTCACTTTCATCAAAAGGCTCCTTAGTTGTTCTTTGCTTTCTGCCATAAAGGAGGTGTCATCTGCATATCTGAGGTTACCAGTATTTCTCCCAGCAATCTTGATTCCAGCTTGTGCTTCATCCAGCCCAGCATTCCACATGATGTACTCTGCATATAAGTTAAATAAGCAGGGTGACAGTATACAGCCTTGATGTACCCCTTTCCCGATTTGGAACTAGTCTGTTGTTCCATGTCCAGTTCTAACTGTTGCTTCCTGACCTGTATATAGGTTTCTCAGGAGGCAGGTCAGAAAGTCTGGTATTCCCATATCTTTCAGAATTTTCCACAGGTTTTTGTACTCCACACAGTCAAAGGCTTTGGCATAGTCAATAAAGCAGCAGCAGGTGTTTTTCTGGAACTCTCTTGCTTTTTCCAAGCAAGAGAAATTTGATCTCTGGTTCTTCTGCCTTTTCTAAAACCAGCTTGAACATCTGGGAGTTCATGGTTCACATATTGCTGAAGCCTGGCTTGGAGAATTTTGAGCATTACTTTACTAGCATGTGAGATGAGTGCAATTGTGTGGTAGTTTGAGCATTCTTTGGCATTGCCTTTCTTTGGGATTGGAATGAAAACTGACCTTTTCCAGTCCTGTGGCCACTGCCGAGTTTTCCAAATTTGCTAGCATATTGAGTGCAGCACTTTCATAGCATCATCTTTTAGGATTTGAAATAGCTCAACTGGAATTCCATCACCTCCACTAGCTTTGTTTGTAGTGATGCTTCCTAAGGCCCACTTGACTTCGCATTTCAGGATCTGGCTCTAGGTGAGTGATCACACCATCGTTATTATCTGGGTTGTGAAGATCTTTTTTGTATAATTCTTCTGTGTATTCTTGTTACCTCTTCTTAATATCTACTGCTTCTGTTAGGTCCATACCATTTCTGTCCTTTATTGAGCCCATCTTTGCATGAAGTGTTCCCTTGGTATCTCTAATTTTCTTGAAGAGATCTCTAGTCTTTCCCATTCTATTGTTTTCCTCTATTTCTTTGCATTGATCACTGAGGAAGGCTTTCTTATCTCTCCTTGCTATTCTTTGGAACTCTGCATTCAAATGGGTATATCTTTCCTTTTCTCCTTTGCCTTTAGCTTATCTTCTTTTATCAGCTATTTGTGAGGCCTCCTTGGACAACCATTTTGCCTTTTTGCAGTTCTTTTTCTTGGGGATGGTCTTGATCCCCTCTTCCTGTACAATGTCACGAACCTCAGTACATAGTTCTTCAGGCACTCTATCAGATCTAGTCCCTTAAATCGATTCCTTACTTCCACTGTATAATCGCAAGGGACTTGATTTAGGTCATATCTGAGTGGTCTAGTGGTTTTCCCTACTTTCTTCAAGTTAAGTCTGAATTTGGCAATAAGGAGTTCATGATCTGAGCCACAGTCAGCTCCCGGTCTTGTTCTTGCTTAGTATATAGAGCTTCTCCACCTTTGGCTGCAAAGAATATAACTGATCTGATTTCGGTATTGACCATCTGCTGATGTCCATGTGTAGTCTTCTCTTGTGTTGTTGGAAGAGGGTGTTGACCAGTGTGTTCTCTTGGCAAAACTCTATTAGCCTTTGCCCTGCTTCATTCTGTACTCCAAATTTGCCTGTTACTTCAGGTATTTCTTGACTTCCTACTTTTGCATTCCAGTCCCCTATAATGAAAAGGACATCTTTTTTGGGTGTTAGTTCTAGAAGGTCTTGTAGGTCTTCTTAGAACTGTTCAACTTCAGCTTCTTCAGCATTACTGGCCGGGGCATAGATTTGGACTAACTTCTTTAGCATTACTGGTTTAGGCATGGACTTGGACTTGTCTAAATGCTACCCCAAAATGTTATAAAATTAAAATCACTCAACACAGACTTTACACATTTGTTTTAATAGTAAGGGAGAAAAATGTCCTACCTTTGTTAGAAAATGGCAAATGCTGCAATTGAGAAAATAAGAAGTCCTGGCTGGTTCTCAAGTACCTCATAGTAGGACCAGACGTATCAGAGCATGCACATAACTGGTAAATCACCTACAGAATTACAGTAACATAAGAAAATCCCCAAATCAACTTTTTATATTACAGATTTTAATAAAAAGGTTGAACTTAAATCTACTAAGTGGAAACTAAGAACCATAAACAACTAAAGCAAAAAGGATAAACACATGTATATATAAAACAAAAACAGAGTAACAAGCAGTTCTTAGCACACTAACTCAAAATATACTGAAATACAACTGGAGAATGCTAACAATATTCTTAGAGGACTAATCTTAAAATCACCCTAAATATATTAACATATATACATGTATTTAAATAGTAAGTTTTAGTATTTTAACTATTATTAGCAGCAAATTACTCAGAAGTAACTTCTAAAAACCAAGGTTATATATTAATTAGTTGATACAATTGTTGGGATCTAAGAATCCCTTGTGGGAATTTAATCCTATGTATCTCCAAAGAGCAATGGTTCAGTATTCACCAATTCAGTGTTCTCTGTGACTTTATAAAATTAGTAACAACTGAATGTAAATTCAATACAGATCTAGAAACACAGTCTTAAGAAAAATACAAAACAACAAAGCATAACTAAAGACATCGAGTAAAGCAGAGCAAAAAAACTGGTAACAACCTAAGTGTAATTTATATTGTAGCACATAGAAAGTTTTTCCCCTCCCTCGGTGGGAGGGAAGGACACAAAATTGTAAATATATATTTAATATATACAAGGAAAAGACAGGAAGGGAACACAAGGTAAAGCTTAAATACTTGCAAACATATGCTTGTCTTTCAAACAGCCTTGATATTATATTGTTTTTGACACTATAAATACTGAACTTCTCAAAACAAAAGTTATTCATATTAGACGTTAAGAAGATACAAGAACAGATGCTCCAAGATATGGGGGAGGTAATACTGCTCGAGGGAGAATGACAAAGAAAGTGAATTCCAAAAGCGTGACAAACCACTCTCCAGGGGTTTGCCTGACACCCTTCCTAGTTTCCAGGACCAAGTAGGAAAACTCTCCACTGGTCAAGAGAAGACAGCAAAGACACAAGGCTCAGTGTCCGCTCTTCACTCAGACGGCCTTGTGCTGCTGGATGATAAGTGTGTCAGTAAGGCCCAGAGTGTTTCCCTTTCACATAATTACATTTATTCGTAAACAAGCTCTTCTTAGTGCTTTAATTTTTTTTCTGAAACACAGTGAAGTATAAACCTAGAGGTAAAGGATGCCTCTTTGGTTAACAACAGAGCAGTGCTTCTTGTTAAAAATGCAGATTCTGACCCAGAAGGGCTAGAGTGGGGCCTGAAATTCTGCACTTAACAAGCTCCCAGGAGGTGATGCTGCTGATGCTGTTCCACATTTTGAGTCACAGAACATATGTATTAAACTGGCAATCTGTTGGTTTAGACGTGATTTGTTTGGCCGGTACAGTGTTTAGGAAAGTAGAGGATCTGACAAGCCAGGGTCTGCATTCCAACAGGGTAAAGATGAGCAGGGGCTGAGGAACAGGGTAGACAGTCTCCAGTCTGCTGGATTCTCCTCTCCCCCGGCCCCTCACCCCACCTATTTGTCTTAAATCTGGTTTTATTCACTTCTTACACCTGCCTAACTCCTTTAACCCAGATGATTAACCTTATCAATTGCTTCTACCTAAGTACATCAAAATCAGTAACACTGTGCTAAAATACACATCAAGTTTGTTCCCTCATTAAGGGATTCACAGGAAGACCGAGCTGTAGTACTGAGAAGTGAAGTTTGGAGAGCCAGAGGATAGAAGAAGACAGTAAAGAATAACAAAAAGAAAAATAGAAGAATAACAAAAATCTCCAGGTTACTAGAAGTTAATGACACATTTCTTACCATGAAAATGAGAATCAGGGTGTCACTTAAAATGAAAAATTAGTTGTATCTTATAAAGCCTAGTTCTTAAAATACTTATAATGTGAAGAAAACAAGAAATAAAAGAATAAAACACAAGTAAAACAAACAGTTCTCAATAAAGTTTAACTTACATTAATTTGACTATCTATCTACCACCTTACATCCAGCTATATGTATAATGCTCATGGTTCTTAAAAAGTACTTTCACTTACATTCTTGCCTTCTCATTGAAGTCTCACAATAGCCCATTTCACAAATTTAAAAACTAAGAGAAGTTTCATGGCAGACCCAAGGTGACTTAGCTAGTTAAGGGGCAGAGACAGGAACCAGAGGTTTCTGACCCTAATCCACTTACTCTCTCCACCAAAAACAAACAACTTGAAACACAGCATCCTTGGAAAATTTCTGTATCAACTGGTCTAAATCCATCCCTTATTTTTCAAGAGATCAACATACAGGATCTTGTAGATCTATAAGATCTTGAGTTTGTGCTTTATGGATTTTACCCATAAATGAAAGACTGGTCAAATCACTAGATGAACTCATTTCAACTCAGTCCTACTGTGGTACTTGCATATCTGTGATGGATTCGAGCATAAGCTTCTGCTCATAGGTGCTACAAAGTCCAGCCCTCTGTATACCTGGTAACACAGCTCAGCGAGTTGAGGGGATTCCTTCACGGCCAGTGGGCCTGTTCTCCCTTCAGTTCCCTTCTCCAAGATGTTCAAGATGGCGTGAAGGCAGGTCCGAGGGCAACCTAACACTCCTGCATGAAACCAAAAGAAAATTCAGCTTCTCTTTTCAAATTTTGGCATTAAAAACCTTAGAATACATTTATAAAACTTAAAGTTTTGTACACATACACTCTACTGTAAATATCGTTTCAAATACTGATACAGAAAATTTATTAAATACTAATTTTCCAAGGCTTAATTTATCTAGACTTCATCTAAATCCCAAAAAAATCAACCTGTCACATAATTTTTCATACATTATTTCTTTCAGTGAATTATCCCACGAGCTCAAATTCAATACATAACCATTTAGCAACAAATATGAAAAAAAAAATAAATGGCTATATGTCTTGTGGCGATACCTGGGTCTTGCAGGTTTGTGGTACTGACAGGTTTCTTTAATTCAAAGCCCAACAGGTAGAGAGCGAGATTGGGTGGATTGCGTTCCAGAGACGTAATGAGAAGATTCAAGATGTGGATTCTTGTTTCATGACGGATTCCAGCTAATTTCTTTTCAAGTTCTGAGCCTAGACGTGGAAATAACACAGCAATAAAAAGTTACCAAGGGTCAAACTGAAAAATATAAAACTTGTATCTCAAACCTCAGATGTTTTCTTTAGCTTTAGTTTACTTGATTAGCTATTACATTAAGTTCAGATTTAAGAGGTTTCCCAAAAGTCTATTTACTGTTATGCTAGCAAATTCTCAAAATTACCTATGTCACCACTAGACATTCAACAGTTTTTTTATTTACATAAAATAAAAAATACACGTTAATCTAAGACATACCCTCTTCTAGACGTACAAATTCTTCTGTATCTTCACTATCCAAACACTCTACAAAACCAGCCATCAGCTTCTGACTTACACTCTGAAATCATATAAGGATTTTAAAATGACAAGTTATTAAAAGGTTCTAAGTATTAGAGAAACTATAATATGATATATAATTATAAATGCTTGGCTATAAAGACAAAAGGCAAATCTGCTCCAAGGAAAGTATTAGGTTTTAGCTACATTTTTAATTAATATAAAACTCAGTTCCTTAACTGAGTGCCATTTAGCTTGCTATAGAAATACGTAAAGAGGACTTCACTGGTAGAGCAGTGGGTAAGAATCTGTCTGCCAGTGCAGGGGACACAGGTTCGATTCCTGGCCCGGGAAGATCCCAAATGCCATGGAGCAACTGAGCCTGTGTGCCACAGCTACTGAACCCACGCTCGAAGGCCCATGAGTGGCAACTACCAGAGCCTGCACACCACAACTCCTGAGCCCACGTGCTGCAACCACTGAAGCCTGTGCACCCAGAGCTAGCGCTCAAGAGAAGCCAGCGCAATGGAAGCCTGTGCATCACAACGAAGAGCAGCCCCTCCTCTCCACAACTAGAGAAAGCCACACAAAGCAGAGCAACCCAGCAAAGCCAGAAGTAAATAAAGACAAGTAATTTAAGAAACAAAAACTTTTAAAGTTTATGGCTTTTAAAACTTGCTTCATTAATTTTCTTTCCCAAAGAATCAAACTAGTTTTTACAAACAATAACATTAAATTGCTATTTCATAACCTCTTCATTATATACTCTATGCTATTGATCTTAACTAAAATATAAAATAAAATTCTCATTTTTTCTCTTTAGAAATGTATTACTTACACCAGTTTTATATTTTTGGGCTGAGAGATTAGATACTACTCTCTTTCCTTTAAGAACTCTATGTATGTGTGTGTGTGTGTGTGTGTGTACACACTAAGTCATGTCCAACTCTTTGCAACCTCATAGACTATAGCCCTCCAGGCTTCTCTGTCCATGGGATTCTCCCCAGGGATTGAACCCGTGTCTCCTGCTTGGCAGGCATATTCTTTACCACTGAGCTACGTGGGAAGCCCTTAAAAACTCTAGCAGGATACTAAAACTGGTAATAATTCAAACTCGAACACCAATGAACTGAAAATCTGCATCCAAAGTCTTCTAATTAATTATGTGGCTTCATGAACTTCATCCAAAAACCAGATTAGACATCTAAAATTTACTATAAATAGTGGTTCTCAACCTGGGTGGTACTGCCCCTCTAAAAGGCCCTTAGAATTATATGAGAGCATTTTGAGTCTTCAGGACCAGGGACTGCTACTCAAAGACAGTGGCAGGGGACCAGGGATGCTAAAAGTCCTGCAATTTGAGAGACAGTTACGCTCAAAATGAAGATATGTCCCATCCAAAACGCCAAAAGAGTCCCTGTTTCAAAATACCAAAACCCAATAGTATTCGTCAACTAGCTAGAGCAGTAATTTCCAGCATAAAATACACAAGGGGAGGAATGTCTATAAAGAGAAAGAAAAATAACAGATTCTCCAATTATAGCTATTCAGTGAATAGAAAGAGAACTAGACTAAAAGAGGAAAACATCTAAAACACTCTACAGTGTATCAAATGAAGTGACACAACTGTGGGTCACCAAAAAGCCACAGAGGCTTCCCTGGTAGCTCAGTGGTAATGAATCTGACTGCCAATGCAGGAGACACAGGTTCCACCCCTGTGGAGTGGGAGATCCCCTGGAGAAAGAAATGGCAACTCACTCCAGTATTCTCGCCTGGGAAATCCCATGTACCAGGAGTCAGGCATGCTACAGTCCACAGGGTCACAAAGACTTGGACATGAGTTAGCAACTAACCAACGGCAAACAACAACAAAAAAACCACCACAAAAGCAGACAACTCACAGCAGTGAAATCAAAACTGCAGAGGCTCACTCAGCACAGAGGCAACTGAGGAAGAGTGAAACAAAGGATGCAAAAAACACACAGAAGGCGCACTTACAAACCTCACCCGCCCTTTAACGTGCTTGTGGAAGCACATTAAACGGTCTCCTTAGGCCATACAGTTACATACTATAATAAGTATACATATTAAGAGTATCCCTGGGAATGGTATTATTGTCAAACACAAATCATAGCCCAGTACATGGTAGGCTTTCATCCATCATATACAAATATACTTACTCTCAGAATTTTCCCACATACAAGAATAAGATGTATTCTGGATGTACCAAAAAAATAATAAGAAAAGCAATAACAAAATCAGTTAGTTACCTGGTCATGTGTGAAATCTCCAACCAATTTTATTTGAATATTGGAATTGCAAGAGATACAGCAGAGGATCTTGGCACTTTCAAAAGCCAATTCTGGATTAGTATTGCCATGATACAGGTATCTTTAAAACAAGAAAACATTTGAGGATCAATGTGATGAAATTTTTGCTTCTTACTATACTCAATACAGAACATTCACAACCAGGGCTCTCCTACCCATACTGCACTTTTGCTAAGTTAGACAAAGGTTTCCCCTTCTATCAATAACTAGATGTAACCTGTTATGGGGGCTTCACCAGTGGCTCAGTGGTAAAGAATCTGCCTGCAATGCAGGAAACACAGGAGACTTGGGTTCAATCCCTGGGTTGGGAAGAACCCCTGGAAGAGGGCATGGCAACCCACTCCAGTATTCTTGCCTGGAAAATCCCACGGACAGAGAAGCCTCGCGGGCTACAGTTCAGAGTCGCAAGGGTCAGACAAGACTGAAGTGACTGAGCAACCTTGTTATGGGTTGAATGGTGTTTCCCCAAAATTCACATGTTGATAGCCAAACCCAGAATGATCTTATTTAGAAAGAGTCTTTGAAGATATAATTAACCAAGTAAAGATGAGACCATTAGGGAGAGCCCTAATTCAATGACTGATAGCCTTATAAAAAAGGGAAAAGTAGACACAGCCACACACACAAGGAGAATGCCATGATGTAAAGCTGAAGGCAGAGACTGGGATGATGTGTCCATCATTTACTGAACACTAAGCACTGCCAGCAAACGACGAGAGGCTCAAACACACACAATGAAAAGTTTGCTCCCCAGCCCTATATTCCCCAAACATCCAACTTCCCTACAGGAGACAATATTAAGATTTCGTCATTTTATACTTTGAAATATTTAGGGCACAAAATAAATTAGAAAGAAGAAAAAGAAATTACAAGGTTCAGAGTCATTAAAATCAGAGTCGCAGAAGAAGACAATAATAAAATGAGACCAAAAAAATGCTTAAGTGATGCCTTACAGATCTGATCAGATTTGGACATCAAAGTTAGAATGCCATCTGATTCACGTCGTCATTTCTCTACCTACACAAGGAACTCACCTGGCAATGTTCACCACATTATCTGCCTTCTTGGTTCTGGGATTGATTCCCTGTAATAGCTGTTCTAAAGGAGAGACGATCAGAGCCAGCTGACTCTCTCTCAGCAGATCCATGAAGAGGTTTTCCTTCTGCAGAGTAAGATTGAGAAGTGCAAGGCAATGCTGCACTGCTTTCTCCAGGTGCTTCTTTCCTACAGAGCAAAATCAAAGTTAGAGAGTTCTACACGAATCTCAGAAACTCAGAATCAATTCTCAGGAAAACAAGAAAAAGGGGAAGTTCCAGATTCAAAAAGTCCTCAAGTCTTCAAACCTTTAGCAGTTAACTTCACAGAACTGCTCACTCAGACAAGTCACTGTAACTGTTGTGACTCAGATTAGTTTAATGCAATGGCTTCTCAGTAATTTTTCCTGCATTCTTTCCCTAATTATTTAGAACAGAGTTCTCAGATGGGAGTGAGTCTGGCCCCAGAGGACATCTGGCAATATCTGGAGACTTTTGATTGTCACAGCAAGGGATGCAGTACAGGCCTCTAGTGGGTAGAGGTCTACAACACACAGGACAGCCTCCACACTAAAGAATTATTCTGCCAAAAATGCCAGTGGTGCTGAGGCTGAGAAGCTGATTTAGAATAATACATAACCACCGTGGAAAATGTGGAAAACAAAGAGGCAGAAAATATGAACAAGGGCTACATAGAGTGCCACCATTCACACTTAAAACTCATGGGCTCTGGAGTCAAATTACCTAAGTTCAAATCATAGCCTTGACCCTGGAGAAAGAAGAGAAACCCCTTCATGCATCGATTTCCTTATTCATTAAATGGAAATAATATCATCTACCACACAGGCCTTTCATACAGATTAAATATATTAATACATGTAATGAGCTTTTAAAATTGCCAAGTGCATAGTAAGCACTTAATAAATAATAATAACTTATAGTAATAGTAAATGAAATTTATTGAACACCACATACCACACACTATAGTAAATGCTTTTACAAATACAATGGAGAAAACAAAACAAAAAGTACTTTAAATTTAGAGATGTTACAGTTTTAAGAGAGAACTATGATTACCTACCAAAGACCCTGCAATAAGACAGTTATAATGAGAGTCTCTGTATTTCAGTCTGCTCTCACTTTTAATTTACTTTCATGATATGACTCACTAAAACAACATGTAGATACAGAGGAAATCTTATGGTGAAAAGAAGTTCAGAGGTCATCTACTTCAAAGCTTCAATTTACACATGACAAAAACAGCAAAACTGTTTTCAAGCTATGGCGACATTCAGGCACATACCAGGGAAAGGAGCATAGGTATCAAGCTGTTTAACACCTTCCTCCAGTAAACTAAGGGCAAGCTCCAACATGGGTGACTCATTCAGAAGGTGATACATCAGACTAAATCCCGGCGGCTTATAGGCTATTATTTCTTCTCCTAAATAGAACATAACATAGTCCAAGAGATGGTGAATTAGTATTCTTGTCACATCCTTTTTATGAAACATGAGATTCGTAAATTAAATAATATCTAAACAAATGAAGCAAGCTTCAACTTAGAGACAGTGACCCAAACTATATACAATGGTTATTTCCACAAGGGCTGATCTGCACATAGTAGTTGGTTCACATGGTACACTGATATGTAACTCATTAATCTGTAGGCAATGTTCTTACTCTTTCATTCGGTGAAATTTTACTTTATTTTCTCTTGCTTAGAACAATCAAAATGACTAAAACAATGTAACAAAACACATAAAATTATAATTTAGTTTATAACCAGAAGTAATTTACATCTTATGCATAGTAACTTATAAATTATAAATAGGTTTATAGACAGCTGACACTTTGTTTGAAAGTGACAGAATTAAACTACCTTGTAGTTCCACAAACTGATCCACAAAATCTTCAAGTTGAGGTTCATAATCTCTGAGCAATTTATAAAACACCTCCAGAACAACCTCAGCAACTTCCCACTACAGAAAGACACAAATATTTCAGTAACAATAACAGTTCAAGGTGATAGACTGGGTAACTTTTTCATCCCTCTCACTTTCCTCCAGAAAATGTGTGAAGCCCCTTTTCTACTTTCTTGAAGCAATATAGAAAGCCCAATTCATTCTGCTTTGTTTTGCTAAAGGACAGTGGACTGGTTAGTTTTTCAAGGTAAAACAGGTATAAAAAAATTAGTAAAAGAAACATTTCTACAGCAGATATTTGAGCTTTGATAACAAATCTAAAGCACCCAATATCTATCCATATAGGGTTCCATTTATAAATTAAAATGTATAAATTTAGTTCATAAATCTACCTCAATCTATAATGAAAAACCATCACGTTTGAACACTTCTCCAAAAGCGTCAAACATTCAGTTTCTCTAAGGATCTCAGCTGGACAGGATCTGAGAAAACATCTCATCAACTCTTATTCTGCAGGTGAAGTAAGGGAAGCTCAGAGCACTGAATGATTTCCCGAGACCAGAAAGCTTGGCAGCCAACATGCTGGAGGTCCAGCCCCGCACTTCTAATTCCCAGAGCAGTGTTCACAGCTCTAGCCAAAGTTAAGAATCACTGGTAGGCTTCCTCCAAATGACCTCATCTTTACCTCTTTGTTTAAAATGTTTTTAAAAGCTATGTAACACTAAGGAAAAATATTTATGCCAAAGGGAAAATATACTGTACAGACATAACTGTACAGACAGTAAAATTAAACTGTTTAAAAATATCTACTACATAAAATTTTAATAAGGCTGAGTCTAGTAACTGTAGACAGTGGTTTTTAAAATTATTACTTTAGTCATTATTTCCACTGCATATGATTTTATCAAAGCAGATTTTTAAAACTAGGACTATGACAATCTTAATTTTAAATTATTTTAATTACTCATTTTTCTCTATTTTCTAAGTTTTCCAAAATCATTTAAATAAAAAAATGTTTATCACCACATGATAATGGACTTTAGGATTACTAAATATATATGCTGCCTCAAACACTGTTTATATTTATTTCTCTCAATCCAAAGCACTGTTTTTGTGACAAGCTAGTGTTCTAAAATACAACAACATAAATTAAACCTAAAAAAGACTTTCTAGTGAAATAAATTCAAAAAATTGAGGGAAATTTTCTTAGGGTAATATGTTAGGAAATCATTGGTAGCTGGAAGAGAAGCAGTGCTAGAAATATAAAAATGCATGGGTGAAAAATACTAAGCACAGAAAATGAGTGGCTTACTAAAGCTCTAAATCCTTAGGTCATACTGACCTTTTTAAGAAAAAGCAAGTAAGATATTTAAAAGAAATGCCAAGAAGTATCAGAACATTTTGTTGAAGAGACTGCAATTGTTAGCATCCATTATCCATCTTAAATGACTTTTATTAATAAGGCATGACTGCTACTAATGCTTTCATCCAATAAGGAAATACATGTTAATGCTGCCTTTAGTGAAGAAGGCAAAGGCACCCCACTCCAGTACTCTTGCCTGGCGGATCCCATGGACGGAGGAGCCTGATGGGCTGCAGTCCATGGGGTCACTAAGAGTCGGACACGACTGAGCGACTTCACTTTCACTTTTCACTTTCATGCATTGGAGAAGGAAATGGCAACCCACTCCAGTGTTCTTGCCTGGAGAATCCCAAGGACGGGGGAGCCTGGTGGGCTGCCGTCTATGGGGTCGCACAGAGTCGGACTGAAGCAACTTAGCAGCAGCAGCAGCAGCAGCAGGCCTTTAGTAAAACATATACCCCTGTTGGTATTGATTTTTAGCCACATGAGAAGCAAAACTTATAAAGCAACTGACAAAAAATAAACTTCAGCTATCTGGGACTAAATATTAGAAACTAACTATGTCCAATAATATGGCAATGAAAAATAAGCTATACGAGATACAAGTAATGATTATGCAGTCATTAAAAAGACTCTTCTCAAAGAATCTTTAATAGCATGAAAAAAATCCTCAAATACTATGTTTAGTGGCCAAAAAGGGATATAAGCTAATATCACTAAATGTTTCAATTTAAGTAGATATGCAAAGGAAAAAGAATAAAAGCAGTTATCCCTTCCTTTGGTAACAAGATTATGGGTGATGTAATTTCTTCACAAATTTTTCTGTATTTTCCTAATTTCCCAAAGTAGCATGAACTAAATTATTTTATAATCATTAATACAACAAACAAACCCAACAGGTTCAAAAACGGCAAACTATAAAAACAAACTAGAAATGTCCCTGTAAGGTATTCTGTCCGCGAGGGTATTCTGTGAACCAATAAACAGTATTATAGACTAAAGTGAATTACGTCAGAACCTGAAAGGGTCTCTTACACAGCTTAGTGGTTATGAGCTTAGATCTGGAATCGGAGTCCTAGGTTCAAATCCTGGTCCTGGACCTTAGGCAAGTTCCTTAACCTTGCTAAGCCTCCATCTGTAAAATGGGAATATTAATAGTACCTGCCTCTCAATACTATTATAATTACATAAGATGATATATACAAAAGCTCAGTTGTGAGTGTACTACGAGACCAAATATGAGCATAAATGTCAGTGTTCCCTCGGCCTCTCTCCAAGGCTTATATATCTAATGAACCACAGTGTGCCTTCCCACTAAGCCAAGACTCCACAACCCAGAAGGGCTACTTACTAACCAATATTAATTGATGTGCAAGTTAAAACTTATTTCAATCCTTAACCTAAATCATCCCAATAAAGGATAGTGTATTTCCAACTGCCAAAGGTATATCATTTTTGGTTCAATTTTGGTCAAAATTTGTTCAATTACGGATTTAATGACTATGACTTCATATCAATTAAATGGTGGTGATGGTTGGTGATTCAGTAGTTAAGTCATGTCCTACTCTTGCGACCCCATGGACTGTAGACCACCAGGCTCCTCGGTCCCTGGGATTCTCCAGGCAAGAATACTGGAGTGGGTTGCCATTTCCTTCTCCAGGAGATCTCCCCAACCCAAGAATCGAACCCAGGTCCCCTGCACTGCAGGCAGATTCTTTACCAACTTAGCTATGAGGGATGCACACATTTTTTTTTTTTTTTTGGTATAACCAGACTCAAATCTGAAAATTACATGAGCAAACTGGGAAAAAGTTGAGAGAAAAACTAAGAACAGAAATTTAGAAAACAAGGACTTCTGAAGATAAACTAAAGAAATCAAACTTACGTGGCAAGGGTACTTATCCTGCTTTGAGCACGAGATGTGTTCTTGAAAATGCATAATAACCCTCATTTCTTAAATTGTACTGTATTTTATAAAGCAAATAGTAACACTCTCCCCTCTTTGAGACCATGATCAAAGCATCATCATACAAAAAGCCAGCAGTGTGCTTCTCTGTTATAAATCAATTAAATTACTGATCACTAAAGAGTCAGTGCTTTGGTTTTAATGCTTGAATGTATTTTTTAATACATTTAAACCAATCAGACAATGGATATGTCAGTGTAAGACTATAAATTTTACTTTCAAAAGCTAAAATGAATTTACAGCATCTCATACCTCTAATAAAAGAAAAAGCAGCAATAAAATAAATAAGGAGACAAAAGTTTTTCTCTGAACATAACCTTTTCAGCTGCTCTCCGGTAAGCCCTTGTACGGAATCGGAGAAACACAGAATCTCGCAGGAACTGCAAATAAGGGTCAAAACCAGGGGGCCGCAGTCCAGCACCCAGATTAGAAGGAAAGGAGCTCTCCACCAGGATACTAATTAGCTGGCAAAAGGCGCGAGTTAAAGGGTATTCTTCACACCGGGATTCTATTTCATTTAGTTCCACCTTCCAAAGAAAAATAAAGGAAATTCAGTAACATAAAACCACTAGCTTTAAAGTGCAAAGCATTTTTCAGACTTTAACTCATTACTACCGGTATACTATCACACTCAAAGACCCACAAAGACATTACCATTTTTCTATTTAAAGGTAAAGATACAAAAGTTAAAAACAGATATCAAATGTTTCTTTTAAAAAAAAGAGGAAGGGGGCATAGAGAGAAAAAAGGAAACTTAAACAAGTAAATTCACACTTCACAGCTGACCCAAGTAGCCAAATTAAACTGAGTTCAAACCAAACTTTCAGTCTTGATGGCTGCCACTAACATACTTTTCCAGCTCTGAAACCAAAAGTGTTTTGACCTCTTTCATAAAGTTTCATCTACATTTCAACACAGAAAATCCTCAAATGAAAACACATCAAATTTGAAAACTACAGAAACTTAATACGGTAAGAATATATTTTTCTTAGTCTTTTAATCATGTGAATGCATGACTATAGAATTTAAACTAAAAGGAAACTTTTACCTCAATACCAATAGCTTGCCTCTGGCTTGGAACCCGAACGGTCTGCAGTATCTTAAAATAATAAGAAGAATGTGCTGTTAGCAGCATTCCTCATTGATCAGTGAAAATCAGTGGCTTTCAATAATATAATAGTCACGTACATCACCCACCACATCTGTACGTCTTAGTGTCGATCAGAAATGACAACCGAGAAGTCTCCAGTGAACTTTCATGAGCAACTGTGTCCACATTCAGGGAGAACTTCCAATTACTTGGGCTTCAGAAAACTGGTAATTTCTTAAGTGCACACAAGATGTATTTTCAACAAATTTATTCTCAGATATTTTAGGCATAAACCTTAAAAGGATTTATGGGATGAAATCTCACCAATGTTCAAGACACTAGTCTTGTTCACAACCAGCCCTACTGTTGGCACCAAAAAAACAAGAAGTAAATTTGTTAAGAACAGGTCTCTTATGTGAACAGAAGTTTTGGGTTAAGAAGTTCTGTCCTGACCTTGCTGGAGGCATAAATAGTCTGGTATATAATAATTATACTCAATGTCAATACTTTATTTTTTGCAAATTCCACTATTAGGTGTAATCCTCTTTAAGGAAAAAAAAAAGCCTTATCTAAGACAGAAATGTCTAAACCCAATCACACATATCTCAGGAATAAAGAAGCACTAAGCACTCAGGACTGACAGAATGTGGTCCACTGGAGAAGGGAATGGCAAACCACTTGAGAACCCCATGGACAGTATGAAAGGGCAAAAAGATAGGACACTGAAAGATGAACTCTCCAGGTCAGCAGGTGCCCAATAAGCTACAAGACATCAGTGGAGAAATAACTCCAGAAAGAATGAAGAGACGGAGCCAAAGCAAAAACACCACCCAGTTGTGGATGTGACTTGTGATGGAAGCAAGATCCAATGATGTAAAGGGCAATACTGCATAGGAACCTGGAATGTTAGGTCCATGAATCAAGGTCAAACAGGAGATGGCAAGAGTGAACATTGACACTTTAGGAATCAGTGAACTAAAATGGACTGGAATGGGTGAATTTAACTCAGATGACCATTATATCTACTGCTGTGGGCAAGAATCCCTTAGGAAAAATGGAGTAGCCATCACAGTCAACAAACAAGTTCAAAATGCAGTCCTTGGATGCAATCTCAAAAACGACAGAATGATCTCTGTTTCTTTCTAAGGCAAACCATTCACTATCACAGTAATCCATGTCTATGCCCTGACCAGTAATGCTGAAGAACATGAAGTTCAAGAGTTCTATGAAGACCTGCAAGATTTTCTAGAACTAACACCCAAAAAAGATGTCGTTTTAATTACAGGGGACTGGAATGCAAAAGTAGGAAGTCAAGAAACACCTGCAGTAACAGGCAAATTTGGTCTTGGAGTACAGAATGAAGCAGGGCAAAGGCTAATAGTTTTGCCAGGAGAACGCACTGGTCATAGAAAACACCCTCTTCCAACAACACAAGAGAAGACTCTACACATGGACATCACCAGATGGTCAACACCTAAATCAGACTGATTATACTCTTCTCAGCCAGAGATGGAGAAGCTCTATAGAGTGAGCAAAAATAAGACTGGGAGCTGACTGTGGCTCAGATTATGAACTCCTTATTGCCAAATTCAGACTGAAACTGAAGAAAGTAGGGAAAACCACTAGACCATTCAGGTATGACCTAAATCAAATCCCTTGCAATTATACAGTGGAAGTGAGAAGCAGATTTAAGGGACTAGATCTGATAGACAGAGTGCCTGAAGAACTATGGATGAAGGTTCATGACACTGTACAGGAGGAGGGGATCAAGACCATCCCCAAGAAAAAGAAATGCAAAAAACCAAAATGGCTGTCGGAGGAGGCCTTATAAATAGCTGTGAAAAGAAGCGAAAAGCAAAGGAGAAAAGGAAAGATATACCCATTTGAATGCAGAGTTCCAAAGAATAGCAAGGAGAGATAAGAAAGCTTTCCTCAGTGATCAATGCAAAGAAATAGAGGAAAACAATAGAATGGGAAAGACTAGAGATCTCTTCAAGAAAATGAGAGATACCAAGGGAATATTTCATGCAAAGATGGGCTTAATAAAGGACAGAAATGGTATGGACCTAACAGAAGCAGAAGATACTAAGAAAGGTAACAAGAATACACAGAAGAACTATACAAAACAGATCTTCACAACCCAGATAATAACAATGGTGTGATCACTCACCTAGAGCCAGACATCCTGGAATGTGAAGTTAAGTGGGCCTTAGGAAGCATCACTATGAACAAAGCTGGTGGAGGTGATGGAATTCCAATTGAGCTATTCCAAATCCTAAAAGATGATGCTGTGAAAGTGCTGCACTCAATATGCCAGCAAATTTGGAAAACTCAGCAGTGACCACAGGACTGGAAAAGGTCAGTTTTCATTCCAATCCCAAAGAAAGGCAATGCCAAAGAATGCTCAAACTACTGCACAATTGCACTCATCTCACATGCTAGTAAAGTAATGCTCAAAATTCTCCAAGCCAGGCTTCAGCAATACGTGAACCATGAACTTCTAGATGTTCAAGCTGGTTTTAGAAAAGGCAAAGGAACCAGAGATCAAATTGCCAACATCTGCTGGATCATCAAAAAATAGAGAGTTCCAGAAAAACATCTATTTCTGCTTTATTGACTATGCCAAAGCCTTTGACTGTGTAGATCACAATCAACTATGGAAAATTGTGAAAGATATGGGAATACCAGACCACCTGACCTGTCTCTTGAGAAACCTATATGCAGGTCAGGAAGCAACAGTTAGAACTGGACATGGAAAAACAGACTGGTTCCAAATCGGGAAAGGAGTACGTCAAGGCTGTAGATTGTCACCCTGCTTATTTAACTTATATGCAGAGTACATCATGAGAAACGCTGGGTGGATAAAGCACAAGCTGGAATCAAGATTGCCGGGAGAAATATCAATAACATCAGATATGCAGATGACACCACCCTTATGGCAGAAAGTGAAGAACTAAAGAGCCTCTTGATGAACGTCAAAAAGGAGAGTGAAAAAGCTGGCTTAAAACTCAACATTCAGAACACTAAGATCATGGCCTCTGGTCCCATCACTTCATGGCAAACAGATGGGGGAACAGTGGAAAGAGTGACAGACTTTATTTTGGGGGGCTCCAAAATCACTTCAGATGGTGACTGCAGCCATGAGGTTAAAAAATGCTTACTCCTTGGAAGGAAGTTATGACCAACCTAGACAGCATATTCAAAAGCAGAGACATTACTTTGCCAACAAAGGTCCATCTAGTCAAGGCTATGGTTTTTCCAGTGGTCATGTATGGATGTGAGAGTTGGACTATAAAGAAAGCTGAGCTCCAACGAATTGATGCCTTTGAACTGTGGTGTTGAAGACTCTTAAGAGTCCCTTGGTTTTAAAAAAAAAAAAAAAGAGTCCCTTGGATTGCAAGGAGATCCAACCAGTCCATCCTAAAGGAAATTATTCCTGAATATTCATTGGAAGGACTGATGTTGAAGCTGAAACTCCAATACAGTGGCCACCTGATGCAAAGAAGTGACTCATTGGAAAAGCCCTTGATGCTGGGAAAGATTGAAGCCAGGAAGAGAAGGGGACAACAGAGGATGAGATGGCTGGATGGCATCACCGACTCAATGGACCTGAGTTTGGGTAAACTCCGGGAGTTGGTGATGGACAGGGAGGCCTGGTGTGCTGCAGTCCATGGGGTCACAACGAGTCGGACACGACTGAGCGACTAAATTGAACCGAAGCACTGAGGACAATAATAAGCGCTGACACGCTTCTGAATGAAAACAATGAAGTATCAATACTGAAAGAAAAGTGGCCCAGCGTCTCCCCGCACATATCAACTTTCTTCATTTTTATAAAGTATCATTAACACCTTCAAGACACATATGTTAGAAATCAACTAGAATGCTGCTTCAAAACAGTAGCTTCTACCAATGTGTCTGAATCACAGTTTCCCTTATGTCATATTATTTTGAAGACAAATGCAAGTTCCACCTAACCATTTCTCTAGAAATATCTCTATAGAACACATTCTTATTTTCCTTTTTTACTCCATCATTTATAGAATAAGTCCATCTTGACATAAAAATTCCAATAGGGCTTATATCTAAAGAAATAAGAATTGATACGACACTTTACTTGACTGTTATAAGACAGGAAGGGTCACAGAAGGAAGCAGTTAAAAAGAAAACTAGGCATCCCCCACATTTAATGAGTACAGATGACTTCTGAAGGCTTATTGCAGGCTGGTACCCAAAGACAGACTTGAGGAATTCTGTCCATTTATTAATCTTACACACACTGAATAACAAAGTCTTAAGAAAAAACCAATCTCTAGTAACCCAGTAAAGTTGTCAACTGATCCAAGAGAAAAATCCAAGCCTATTAGTTTCTGAAGTTACGCTTAGTACCAAAATCATAACTTTCCATTTAGGAAGTTCACGGTGTACTTTAAGTTTCAAATAGATGCACTTGCTTGTACAATAGTATTAAAACTCACTTCCAAACTGCAGTAATGTAAATAAGAGAGCACACAGTACTACCTGAGTATACTCTAACGACTGCCAGAGAGAAGCAGCAATTTCAGGAGATTTTCCAAACGCTGCAAGTGTCTTCAGTAGTTCGGCCTTTAGTACAGGAGGGATACTGCACTGCAGGAGGCCCAGAATCACCACCACGGGCGTCCACTGAGGATGCTCACAGAGTGCCAAACGAGCATTTTCACTCTGTGAATTGAACACAAAAAGATCAAGACAGGCTTTGCATGTTTAAAAGCTAAGAAAAATGACCGGTAAAATCATCTAAATTGCTAACACTTACACTGAGTATTCACAGGCTCAATTAACACGTACTGAAACAGAGCAAATGCTTGAACTCTACCAGTAGATCAAATCAGATCACAAATTCAGTTAACATAAAAAAATGGAGAGAAAAATAGCTTTTACTGAATTACAGCTCTAAGACTAGAAAACAATATATACAAATGGAGATAAACCGTCTTCCAGGGTCACATAAATCTTACCTAGGCATTCTAAACCCTTTCTGGAACAATGTCATATATAAATGAGAAAAATGCCTTGTCCTTTTCTGAGAAAAAAAATAGAAATACACACACACACACACACACACACACATAGTACCAAGTATCACTCTAATTTAATTCAACAGTAAATAATTACAAACTTTATGTTTTGACTGAATAATGTTTAGCATTATTGGAAAAACCAATAAAGTTAGAAGACACTCTTCCTGTTCTTCTGAGAGAATGTCAGCCAAAGGAACTTAGCTTTGCACTAGCAAATAACAGAAACAACCAGAAGAACAAATGGGACCTAATTAAACTTAAAAGCTTTTGCACAGCAAAGTAAACCACTAACAAAATGAAGACAACCTATATACAGAATGGGAGAAAATATTTGTAAATGAAATGACCAGTAAGGGATTAATATCTTAAATATATAAATAGCTAAATACAAACAACACGATTAGGCTATTATTTTCATACACGCTTCTGGCAGTAAGCAGGGAATACCACACCCTTTAAAGGTGAAGAAACAAAGAACTTAGAAGAACAGAATGCCAAATATAAATGCTAAATTTATCACTTATAAGCTTTAAGCCACTATAAGAAAACTTGGGGGCTCCTTAAAATGCCACCGTGTTAGAATACAAATAAAATTATACTGTACTCACATGAGGCGGGTGGGTTACCTACCCAAGTAATGATGGTAGATGTCAGCTGCAGAAAAGCAATCAACCCATCTTGCTCCTTCTGGGTGATACCACGTGAAGGGAGGTGACGGTACTGGACACTATCGGCACTTGGAAGATCCTTCCGGAGGTGCTCGTGGTAAAGCATCAAGGAGTGAAAGAAATGTTCCCAGGAAACAGGACTGCCACCTGCTCCCTGAATATTTTCAACTGTAAAGAAACACAGCACAGAATTTCCTTTCAAAACTGTCTAAGTACCTGCTTGGAAATGGAGGGAGAAAATAAACATAAAACAATACATTTTGTTTGCCTTTGTCCTAGATATGTTGTGTGTTGAAAATCGGTTAGAAATCCTCTGTAAACTAAAACTCTGGATTAATTTTTCCTGGGACTAAGACATGGGTAGTGCCTATGCAAGTACAAAGGCAAATTACTTTGGATGTCAGTTGCCCTGGCCTGCCCTGCGTGTATGCTCAGTCATGGCCAGTGCTTGGCAACCCCATGGACTGCAGCCCACCAGGCTCCTCTGTCCATGGGATTTCCCAGGCAAGAATACTACAGTGGATTGCCATTTCCTTCTCTAGGGGATCTTCCTGATCCAGGGATTGAACCCACATCTTCTGCATCTCTTGCACTGGGAGGCAGATTCTTTACTGCTGAGTCACCTCGGAAGCCCTGAATGTCAGTTACCTACTTCTAACCCAGGACGTTTCTCTGTGTTGTCATGTAACTATTCAGGGCTGCTTTTCCCATGAGCAGTTCCCAAATGTTGAGCTTACATTAAATTCCCAAAGAGATAGATAACTACAATCTTGATTAGCAGATTACAGTACTCTATTACATACTAAGCACTGAGAATAAAAGCCTAGCAGACAAGACAAAGAAGCCTTAACAAAAGGGTCAAAACCCCAGTCTTGGAGTCAGGCAGATCTCAATTATGGCTTGCCTATGCCTTGTGACCTTAAACTACTTCACTTTGCTAAACCTGTTTCCTCAAATGTAAAAATGAAAGTAATCTACCTGACAGATATTTAATAAATATTTGTTTCTCTTCCCTTTTGCACTATCTTTGGTGTAGTTGGCGGTTAGTCACTAAGTTGTGTCGGACTTTTGCGATCCGGAGGGCTGGAGCCCATCAGGCTCCTCGGTCCCTGGGATTCTCCAGGCAAGAATACTGGAGTGGGTTGCCATTTCCTTCTCCAGGAGATCTCCCCAACCCAAGAATCGAACCCAGGTCCCCTGCACTGCAGGCAGATTCTTTACCAACTTAGCTATGAGGGATGCACACATTTTTTTTTTTTTTTGGTATAACCAGACTCAAATCTGAAAATTAAATGACCAAACTGGGAAAAAGTTGAGAGAAAAACTAAGAACAGAAATTTAGAAAACAAGGACTTCTGAAGATAAACTAAAGAAATCAAACTTACGTGGCAAGGGTACATATCCTGCTTTGAGCACCAGATGTGTTCTTGAAAATGCATATTAACCCTCATTTCTTAAACTGTACTGTATTTTATAAACAAATGGTAACACTCTCCCCTCTTTGAGACCATAATCAAAGCATCATCATACAAAAAGCCAGCAGTGTGCTTCTCTGTTATAAATATAATGTATACGCCCAGTAGAACCCAGCACAAATAACCAAATGCTTTAACAGGTAGAAGGATACTGAATGTCATGACAAACTTAGAAAACATCTAGATTTTTCTTACCATGACTGCTCCCATTGACTTTGAGCAGGCTGAAACAGTAGTGGGCACACTGGGGCCCATTGGCCAATCCCTGCAGCATCTTCAAGTAAGGAATATAAATAGTTGGAGGCAACAGGTCACCCATTTGCCTAACAAACTTTGACAAGACAACCTGAAATACGGAGAAGCCAACAGTTTACATAAAGCATAGCTTAACTTTAAGCCAACACGGAGTAGCCAATAAAGACTACATATGAACCAAAACTAAGTACTCTCATTTAACTTTCCCCAAGACAAAATAATCTGGAATTCTATTATGAAAAACTGCATTTCCAAGGTTATCATTAGTAATTTAATGCAACTACAGAATATCTTTGTGAACCCAACGTACATCTAAATGCCACAAACACAAACTACTGCTCATATTCTAAATATGTAAAACAATTGAAGAATTTACTCATCTAAAATTAACCAGCAAATTCAAAGATACACTTAGAACCCAGAGTTCCTAAACCCCACTAAAACTTAGTACGAAGATCTAGGATCCTAGAAGAATTTTTGATAGTAACCTAAACATACTGTTTTATCTTCTTGCAGATACATGTTTCTATACTGTTCTTTAAGTTCACTTCTTAGGTTTCTCTTTTCTCCTGCTTAAGCCATAAATCTATTATCAACAACTAAATATATTACTTAGACTAATTAGTTGGAACCCAAACCAAAAATGTCACACATCTCTGGAAATTTTTGTTAAATCTGTTGTGTTTAACAATGATCTTATGATCATATAGAAAAATATCCTTATTTTCAAGAGATATTAACAACCAATGAGAGGTGAAAAAGTCATGCTGCCTATAATTTACTTTAAAATAACCCAGCAAAAAAAAAAAAGCAGTAGAAATAACAAGAGCAGAAGTAAACACAGCAAGATGTTAACAGCTATTAAATTAAGATACTGGGTGTTCACTATAATTATTCTCCCATATGTTTGAAAATCTTCATAATGGAAATTATTTTAATCTCTAAAGAATTTTAATAAATCCTTCCCTGAAATATATCTTTTAAGTGAGGAAAAAAGTGAAACAATAAACGTAAGAAATACAGTTTAAAAAAGGGGGTCTTGACCTTTGCCTCTTAGCACAAATGAAAATTATAGTCATGGCATGAAACCATTTAAAATAGAAAATCCCAAAAAGATGAAGACAGATATGGTAATCCCTCTGATTTGCTAATGCATAACATATTTTAAAAGTTAATACAGGATAGAAAATGAACTTTTTCCTACACTATCTACTGACTCATAGGCATTTTGGCATTAATTATAACTTCTAAGCCTTTTTCCTTCAGTATTTGTACCTCTCCTATCTTACCCAACTTGCTAAGAAAGATGGATATTCATTGTTATGTCTACAGAGAACAGAATAAGCTAATAAATATTAATTTTAATTAGTCACTTATTTAGTCATACACTTATTTAGTGACTCACAATGAAACTAGACACTTTTCTACAACTAATGATTCAATACATAGCTAGCATCTAATAAAAGGCTGACTGTATAAACTTTGAAATGATCAGATCAATTTAAGAGTTTCCATTTCCTTAAATAAGTATAAACGCCTAAAGGTTACAAGTGTTCATTTTGCATGAACAGCAATAACATGAGGAAAATACCATTCTTCATGTTTTAATGATTTCCAAGGTAAAAAGTAGGAAAACCAAGAGCTCACCTGGCGTTGAGGGGGTCGCTGGTGAGCCACTCCAAGATAAGAACCCAGGATAGTGGAAGTCTGAAGAGGCTCTGACGGACACCAGTATTCCAGGGCAAGTTCCAAATTGAAAGGATTCTTTTTATACAGCTCACCAATCTGCAAAGTGTAAACAAAAACTGTGTGAAAATGTCTGTAACTCAAAAACTACTTTTAAATAAAAAGTTACATTTTATTGAATTCATCTGCGTGTTTAAGATATTAAGCCTGAACCTTTCCAAAGTTAGGGAAAAAAGATCTGAAATTTTCCAAAGTTAGGGGAAAAGTAACAGAGAGAGGGAGATGATGATCCAATATAACAACTTACCAAGAGCATTAAGTGTTCCAGATCCCTTCTAAGCGAAATGGGGGGATCGTTCCCCATCTGCATACTCATGTGAATCATTCGAGCATCTTCATCTGCCCGATTCCTCAACTGCTTCACCTATGAAGTTTATTACAGGCAGTTCATATGTAAATTTATTACATGGGTTAATAATAATGAAACAGAAAATCAGGCAACTAAGTTATTACATAAAAGAAAAATATTGTTTAAATATCAACTCCACTTTAGTCGTGGAAATGAATATACCAGGAATTTTATTACAATATTATATTATCTATGATTTCTAAGATCTTAAAACTCAGTGCAATTCCCACTATAGATAATTTTAACTACAGTGTTTCTCAATTACTGACATTTTGGGCAGGGCACTTCTTCACTGGGTTGAATGATTCTGAACATTTAGCATTCCTAGTACTACTTAGCGGAGAAGGCAATGGCACCCCACTCCAGTACTTATGCCTGGAAAATCCCATGGACGGAGGAGCCTGGGACGCTGCAGTCCATGGGGTGGCTAAGAGTCGGACATGACTGAGCGACTTCACTTTCACTTTCCACTTTCACGCATTGGAGAAGGCAATGGCACCCTACTCCAGTACTTTTGCCTGGAAAATCCCATGGACGGAGGAGCCTGGTAGGCTGCAGCCCATGGGGTCGCTAGAGTCAGACACGACTGAGTGACTTCACTTTCACTCTTCAATTTCATGCATTGGAGAAGGAAATGGCAACCCACTCCAGTGTTCTTGCCTGGAGAATCCCAGGGACGGGGAAGCCTGGTGGGCTGCCGTCTGTGGGGTCGCACAGAGTTGGACACGACTGAAGCGACTTAGCAGCAGCAGCAGCAGTAGTACTACTTAGTGACTACCAATATTGACTACAGTCAATATTAGTCTAGACTAACAATTAGGAAAAAGTTAAAGCCTTAACCTTTTCTAAAGCTTTATTTCCACAAATATAAAATGAAAACATTTCTTTCTACTCAAAATTTTCAGCATGTCAGTCTATCATGTCCTTCAAGGCTGATGAGGTCTGAAGTTATCTGTTAAATTCTCCTTGACTATTCTAGTCTAAGTGAGCTATTCTTAGCCTAAAAGCCACAGCAATTTACTGTCTATACCTTCGTTTACTTCCTATTACCATCTATATTTTTCTGTGTGTATTTTTCTGTATGTATCTTATTTCTCCAACTAGACTATATATACATTCTTTGCTGGCAGGGAATGAGTCTCCTACTTATTTGTCTTCTTTACAATTCCTAGCATAGTTACCTGGAACACAGGAGGAATTCAATGAACACTTGATTTATTATAGGATGAGTAAGCACTTAACTCTGTTTGCTAAAGACCCTGATGCTGGGAGGGATTGGGGGCAGGAGGAGAAGGGAATGACAGAGGATGAGATGGCTGGATGGCATCACCGACTCAATGGACATGAGTTTGAGTGAACTCTGGGAGTTCGTGATGGACAGGGAGGCCTGGCATGCTGCGATTTATGGGGTCGCTAAGAGTCAGACACAACTGAGCGACTGAACTGGAACTAGACTCTCTCTTTTACTTCCTGCCACCACTTCCTTGGCACAAGATGGCACACAGAAATATGCTATGAAGGAACTGTCTGAAATGGCTCTAAGAATCCCTTTCTGGAACAAAGCTATAGCTCCAGCACTTTATTTAAATGTAACCTCACACTAGAGGTGGGCAGGGCACCTGGGCCTTATTATTAAAAAAAAAAAAAAATTAAAGAAAAACTAACCTTTGCATTAGTTTCTTAAACCCATTACCTGTATCGATGTGGAGGTCCATTTTACACGCTACAATTAAGTGTTTAAACATTTATCTATAAAACTGGAGATTCTCCACTATGCATCTTCCAAATCATGTATAAATAGCATTAAATAAGGCAACCTTAACACTGATTCCTCAGGATAGCACGGAGTTAATAATTTTCTGCCCACAGAAGCATTTTCACTTGCTTACTACTTTCTCATTATAAACCACTCTCAATGTCAAATATTACTTCCTTTTAGTTTATTCTCGGTTAATGAGTCTTATATTATCTTCTACCACTCTTACTCACCCTGCATTATTACACTTACCTTCATTGGCATAAGTGCCAAGAAATCTGTAATTAGATTGTGGATTCTACGAATGTAAAATTCCTCCTGATAGAAGTTTTCTGACACCACTACAGATTCAGTGAGGAACAGGAAAACGTTGTCAGCAATTGCAAGCTCTGCCATTGCTTCATCTGCTTCTGTGAATTCAGCCAGAGCTAGAAATGTATTTAGAAAAATAGCACATGGAGGAAAAGTTACTAGATTATAGTACTTCATAATATTCTCCTGATAGGTCAAAATTCAGATCTCTTCTCAACCTTTCGTTTGTGTATATTTTGAGTTACACACAAAATAAGACAGTGTGTAACTGTAATTGACTAATAAACCCCAAAGAACTACCAAAAAAGTGCATTAGAAAACCATCTGCTCTTCACAGTAACATTAAGAGTGATAAAAGAAAATAAACACTTAACAGATGTATGATGTAACACACATGTAGTCAGAAAGCTATTATCAAAATATTAACAAGTTTAAATGATGCCAAGGCTTTAATCTCAATGAAATGAACTGGATCATTTGGCAAAAGTCTTCAGTCAACAAGTGAAAATCAAAAACATGACCACTTAAGCAACTCTATTAATTTGGTAAACAAGTAGCAAAAACTGAAAAACTAAATAAATCTTAGCCTAAAGACAAAGTGGTCTATTTGTAATATTTTTAGCTTTGTACTTGGAAAACTTTAAACAGATAAGTGAAAAAAGAGAAAACAAGTATAATGAACCTCCACAGCCCCAACACCTAGCTACAATATTAACCATTTACGATTAACTTTGTATCATTTAGTTCTCCATGTATTCTTCCTCTCCACTTAATTTCGACTGAAGTCTATACCAATGGCACCCAACTCCAGTACTCTTGCCTGGAAAATCCCATGGACAGAGGAGCCTGGAAGGCTGCAGTCCATGGGATCGCTGAGGGTCGGACATGACTGAGTGACTTCACTTTCACTTTTCCCTTTCATGCATTGGAGAAGGAAATGGCAACCCACTCCAGTGTTCTTGCCTGGAGAATCCCAGGGATGGGGGGGCCTGGTGGGCTGCCATCTCTGGGGTTGCACAGAGTCGGACACAACTGAAGTGACTTAGCAGCAGCAAATACCAGACAATTTAACACTATACTTCTAAGTATACGACTCAAAATGGCACTTAAAAAAAAAGGGAAAAAATTAACCACATATGTAATGTCATTAGTATTTTGCCACATAATTCAAAATCAAAAGTACAGTCAGTGGTCAAATTTACAACTGTCCCATAAATGCTATTAAAGATTTTAGTTTTGTCTTTTTGCTTCTGTCTTCGAGCAATTTGTTAGAATCTGTATCCAAATAAGGTTTATACACTGCAATTAACTGATATATCTGTAGGCTCCTCTTACGTCTTTTTCATTTTTCTCTTGCCCTTTATTCTGCTGAAAAAACTAAGTCTTATATTGTAGCATTTTCCACCATGTGGGTTAGCATTGCGTCCCAGTGGTATAGTTACTATATTCCTTTTCCTCTTAAAAATTGATGTTTGATCTTAAGCAGCTTAATTAATTACATTCCATTTTTTCAGTAAAAGTATATCATGGGTGATGCTGCATCTTTCCATCAAAAACTACATTGCTGTTCACTTCTTTTAAACTTTAAAAATGCTAGGTAATTTTGTGATAATCTGGCTTTGGAAAATAACTGTTAAATAGCTTATTCTGTTTCACTGTCATAGAGACCAAATATGATCTGTTCCTTAAGGTACATTTTCAATGCCTTGGAATAGATATAAACCAGGATATTCTCAACCAGAGGGAAAGAGATTGGTTGGTTTTTTTCTTTTTTTGTTTATATACTGTTTGGCATTTTGAAATAAAGCCTGTATATCTACCCATATTATACAAACTCGAGAACAAAATAGTTTCTTAATTATTTGTTATTACTACTAATAATAATTACTGAAATGGTTAATTAAATATATAATAACAATAATAATTAGTTCCAAGTCTTCACTTGAATTCAGAAATACTAGAATTAAGAACTACTTTTTAAAGACTACTTAGTTAATAAAGTACACTAATACATTAATGTAAAATGAGTTTTAATGTCTCAAAACAGTACACAAAAATTTTATAGTTTAATAAAACTCAAAATACACTTTTATAAAATAATGTAATAAACACATATGATAAAATTTACAGAAGTCTATAATAAAGAGTAGAAAACAATTTTTCAAAATTCAGATCTTGGTAAAACTTGTCTGGATTCAAGAAATCACCATTTCTGCAATATAAGATAAGTTATTCATTTTTTCTAGTAATTTTTAAAATATAAATTAACAGAAAAAAATTTGTATTTAAAATGTTCATTATAATGCCCCTAACTTCAAAGATTATGAAAGGATATGAGCACGCAAAACCAAAGAGATTAAGTAGCCAAAGATCTAGGACTTGAAACCAGGTCCACATTTCTAGACTATTCTTATCTACTATTCAGTAATGAAGTACAGCATATTCTACGTGCCTCTCAAGATTAGGGCAATGGTACAGTAATTTACAGTATATGAATTTAATTAACTATCACAAAGCTACTTAAAAGTACATAGGGTCATTTTATGCCCCAAAAGTACTGAAATAAGACTCATAAATGAAGAGGCATAGTTAAAAAACAGAATTTGTACATAAATGTAAATGTCTAATTAGCCTTTTATCAGCTTTAATATAAACAACACTCGGCCAAAGAAAAATCTGTAACATAAAAAAAGCTTTCCACAGCCCACTTGGGAGCAACATGAGACTAGTGAACATGTTCTGGAATCACACAATTGACAAGCTCCTGGAATCTGCGGACACTCTAAAACTAGAAAACTGACGTGCATGCTCAGCCACTTACTCGTTTCCCACTTTTGCGACTCCAGGGACTGTAGCCCTCCCACCAGCCTCCTCTGTCCCTGGGATTCTCCAGGCAAGAATACTGGAGTGGGTTGCCATTGCCTCCTCCAGGGGATCTTCCCAACCCATGGATCGGACCCATGTCTCCTGTGTCTCCTGCACTGACAAGCAGATTCTTTACGACTGTGCCACCTGGGAAGCCCATGGACTGTAAATTTTAATAAAATCTTTCCAAATTTACCATAAAAACCTACAGAAGTGACAATTTCAGGGGCTTCAAATGACAACAAAAGCTTATTTCTCATCCTGTTACAGTAAACCACTAGTATGATGATAAACCACGTGCATGATGTACATACACGGCAGAAGAGGATACGCTACAGCAGAAAACATCGTTAGAAGTCAGAATTCCACATCCATTACTGACTGAACCAAACACCTCCTAACACACTGCATTTTTAAATAATACTAGTTTTTAATCTGACACAATGTGAGAAAAATTTGTTTGTGAACAAACCCAAGAAGAAAAAGTTAAAATACATATATATGTATGTTACACTGTCATTTTCAAATTTCAAACTCTTAAGAAAAAAAGACGCTAAAAGAGAATTATCACTAGCTACAAGAAAGGGAAAAATTTTTTTTAAATAGTTTCTTTTGAGAGACAAGAAAAAAAGGAAAACATTCATTCACCACAACTCTAAGTATCTTCCTAGGCTCATGTTTAGACTTGTCAAATGTCACACCTTTTCTGAAATATTAAATGCAGATACATCGTTTCTCATAAGAAAATGACCTACAAGCAGTTTACCTGTCACATCAGGCAGCTGAGATATCCCCCTCAAGGCCAGCGCCCAGGCAAGCCTCACTGTGGCTTGCAGCCCTGGCAGCTTCCAAGGCTGTGAGTCCTGAAGGCGAGAGTGAATTGTTGCGATGTATTGTCTCTCTGTCAACAGCGGAAGTTGATGAATCATATCTGAAAACAAAAACAGACACTGTACCAAAAAGTAGAGAAAATTTCCACTTTTGATGTATAGGAATGATATCTAAGAATAAGAAAGTCAGAGAATTTCTATAAAAAAAGACTAAACATTAATCTTTGAAATAAGTACACTATTGTAAAAACTGTACAAACTAAAACTGAAAGAAATGACAATAATCCTAAATTTTAGTTTCATTACTTTCAGTGATTTTTTTTTGGTAAGTGTTCTATTAACAAATTTGAAAAAAGTTAAACAGCCACTCATTTTTTTCTGTGCACTAATTCCAAAATATAAACCAACATTAAAGATTAAAGAAAGATACTTTTATGAGATAAATAATAGCCTGAATTTAAAGTATTAAAAAGAAAACCCTGACCAAAACAAAGCATGCCAACTGCAAACATGCATCTAGTCTGATTATAACATAAATGAAACAACCAAATAATTAAGGTATTTTCAATTATACTATGGTACTTCAAAAAGCACAAGATCCCAAATAAATCTAAAAGAGTGGGAAACATCACTGATCACCTACAAATTTTATTTTACTTCATTGTTTTCTTATTTTTTGTTTTGATGTCATTCTGTGAATAACTAGTTCAGTGGTTCCAACCTTAAACCAGAAAGAACACTTTCTTTAATTTTCTGTATTTTTAAAGTTTATGTCTACTGTTATACATGAATTAGTAATTCACTACTCCCGTTAACAAAGATATTCAGAAAGATCAACAAGTAATTAAGATGAGATAATCCAAATAAGTACCCCAAGCCTATGAAACTTCCCATTCTATTTAGCATTTCAAAGTTCCAGCTTACAAACTTCCATTAACACAGCCAACACCCACTTAATTCTGTGCTTCATTTCATTCAATACAGGAAATCTGACCAATGCACTAACTGGCAGCATTCCTATATGAGTAGCACAGGTCAATGGACGTGAGTCTGAGCAAGCTCCAGGAGATGGTGATGGACAGGGAGGCCTGGCGTGCTGCAGTCCATGGCGTCGCAAAGAGTCGGACACAACTGAGCGACTGAACAACAAAGCACAGGTGCTGCCTGTGATGTGACATGACGTATCACCCGACAATTCGACTGGAGGTACGGGATACTGTGTTTTACATAAGCCTTTCCTAACGGCTAAGGATGATCTCCAAAGACGAATGGGAACCGTCTGTTCTCTTCACATATCTAATGAAAGGCTGGGATGACACAATCAAAAGCGGACAGGGGATAACTGTCGGAATAATTATAAATATTTATGACATTAAATGGGCTTCCCAGGTGGCGCTAGTGGTAAAGAACCTGCCTGCCAAGGCAGAAGACATAAGAGAAGCAGGTTCAATCCCTGGGTTGGGAAGATCCCCTGGAGGGCATGGCAACCCACTCTAGTATTCTTGCCTAGAGAATCGCATGGATGGAAGAGCCTGGCAGTCAAAAGGGTCACAAAGAGTCAGACGTGACTGAAGCGACTTAGCATGCACGCATGACATTGAATAGCAATAATCTTCCTTCGTGAGAGTCATTTTTAAGATCCTCAGCTCTAAGCAATAACATTTATAAGGTTGTTGTTTAAGTTGTTTAGTCGCTAAGTCATGTCTGACTCTTTTGTGACCCCATGGATTGTAGCCTGCCAAGCTCCTCTCTCCATGGGATTTCCCAGGCAAGAATACTAGAGTGGGTTGCCATTTCCTTCTCCAGGGGATCTTCTCGACCCAGGGATCGAACGTGTATATCCTGCACTGCCAAATGGATTCTTTACTGCTGAGCCACCAGAGAAGCCCATTTACAAGGTTAGCAAGAGAAATTCTATCTACTTCACAGAAAACAACATCAAAAATGATATGTTACTAAAAATTATAGTCATCCTCCCTTAGAATGAAAGGTTTAAAACGTGAATAAATAACAAACAAGCAAGTTATGCATGCATAATTCACAAACACACATTGTAAATCCTTTAGCCACTTTCCCATTTTAAAATCCCAAACAATAAAAGAAACATCAAACGGGGTTGAAATTACTTTCAAAATGTGATCTTATATCTAAATATTCAAATATGGATGCATTACACACAAAGGAATAAACTTTACAATTTATATTTTAGTTGTTAGACTGTCACCTTTCTTAAATGTCATCTCCACAATTAAATCTGATTTTTTAAAATAAATGTATTAATGGATACAAAGTTCACTACCATCACGTTCCTCTGTGCTTTCTTCTATAAAGCTGCTATCGAAGCAGTACAAAAGCGCCATAAGAAGAGCCAGGTTCACTGCATCCAACGAGCCGTTGGCCTCAACCGTCACTCTTTCCAAATGTCCGATAAGGAGGAGAGTGTCATCTTTGCCTAAAGGTGACTGGCAAGCCCAGGCGAAAAGGCTTTCTGCCAGAGACTGCCTGCACTCCTTGATGAGATCAGAAACCTAGAAATAAAGGTGAAGGTGAATGATTATCATTATAAATGAATTACTATGAAGCCTGATCTTATTCCAAAGTATCAACTATCTATTATAAAGGTGAACTAAATAAACATATCTGAGTCCATAAGTGACCCTAAAATCTCAGCTTTCCGATTCTGAAATCCTAACTCCAGTTTCCTCTACAGGATAACCAATTTCTTAAAGGCCTCATTCTAGAAAAAGTGCTAGCATGGCACATAGTGACTAGAAAGAGACTGAAACAAGTGCACGTCAATGTCATGAACTGACCACACTTCAGTGTTATTAATTTTCCTACGCATGTATTAGAAGAATGTTCTGGCTGACATGGCTTTTCTGCCTTCAAGATCTGACGCAGACAACTATGAACTGACGCATCCAACACTCACCTCTTTCCGATGTTTTTCACTACCCAGACCTCTCTCACGCTGCAGTTTCTCAAACTCATTGTTAACATCAATCTGTGACACCAGAGTAAGAACTTTGTAAGTCAATCCTTGCTCCATCAGCTCATCAGTAAACCGTGTTGTCATAGAAACGAGCTCTGGACTGTGATAAAAAATCAAGTTACCATGAATGATAGTGTTTAAACTTCCTCATCACATGGATATAGCAAATACTCTTTTGACAATAATGTTGGATAACTGGAAACAACCAGGATGAGTTATAACCTAGCTCTTTTCATTGTTTTCAGATCACTGTGTTTCAGTAAACTTCTAACCACAAATAACTGAGTAATATTTCATTTTTAAATTAAATAAAGCAGGTTTAAACTGTTGTGTTATTCCTGGCACAAAAAGGGAGGGTTTATTACTCAACTTATGTTATACATACCAAAGACAAAGTTTTGTTTCTAAAATTGTAATTCTTCAAGCAATTTCTAATTAAGTCCTGAAATCTTAGCATGCAAACAGACCTGAGTTCAAGGGTCCATGTCTTTCCTCGTCGGGACTGTATCAAGGCTTTCAGGGAATTTGCAATGCACCGCTTTCCATCCCAGTATAAAAGAACAGCTACTAATCCTCTGGTGAGGCCAGGAAAATGTGGCTGTTGGTGCTCTCCTGGAAAAGGAAGTTGAGAAATAATTTAGGAAGTAAACATGTATGTGTTTAGGCTGCGACAAAAATCATGATACCAATGCTCAGTTCAAAGAAATTATGAAATCTCAGGGTTATGTATGGATGTGAGAGTTGGACTGTGAAGAAAGCTGAGCACCAAAGAATTGATGCTTTTGAACTGTGGTGTTGGAGAAGACTCTTGAGAGTCCCTTGGACTGCAAGGAGATCCAACCAGTCCACCCTAAGGGAGATCATTTCTGGGTGTTCATTGGAAGGAGTGATGTTGAAGCTGAAACTCCAATACTTTGGCCACCTGTTGTGAAGAGCTGACTCACTAGAAAAGACCCTGATGCTGGGAAAGATTGAGGGCAGGAGGAGAAGGGGACGACAGAGAATGAGATGGTTGGATGGCATCACCGACTCGATGGACATGGCTTTGGGTGGCCTCCGGGAGTTGGTGATGGACAGGGAGGCCTGGTGTGCTGCGGTTCATGGGGTTGCAAAGAGTCGGACACGACTGAACGACTGAACTGAACTGAAGGGGCCCTACCTCAGGGTTTAAGGGGCTCTACTTCAAACACCTATCCATCGTTTTATTCCCTTTCACATAAAATCTTTCAAATATTTTTAAGATTCTTCCCCTAGTAAATTAAATAACCTTTTCTTATGTTTCTACTTTTACTTGCTCTTTTGCACTACTCCCCTTTGAGTAAATTCTACTTTGTCTTTTCTGAACAACCTTGCCTACAGTTTCATTTCCTATGGTTTTCTTCTACCCTTGGCCCAGTCACTCCTACACTCTCCTCCCTTCTCTTCCCCAAATTTGTCTCACTGCCTCACAGTTCTCACAGGTGACTTCTGCCCGGCTGTCCCTTGTCTTCTGAGTGCACACCTACTCCACCTGACACGTGCCTAATTACTCTCAACAACCACTGGAAGCCCCGTGATCTCTGCGGACTTCTCTACAACCTGAGGTCAATTTAAACATCTCCCCGCTGGGCCGTCCCCAAACTTTGCATTAATGCACTTAATGGGGCAAAATTACTGGTTTCTATGTCTTTCTCAGTTATTAGACTATCAGCTCCTTTATGTATAGTGTAATAACTTCACTTATAATAACTTATAAGCTAGCTGAGGTTTTATTCATCTTTATATCCCTGGAATCTTAACACAGTGCCTGACATATAATATGCACAGGAAAAATATTTGGTAAATTAAGTTTTGAATTAAACTCACAACTGGAGCATGCCCAGTTAACATCTCCATCACAGAATGGGTAAATGACCTTAGTCATTCTCAATATCTTACTTCTTTTAATATAACCTTAGGTCAAAAGCCAGATATTATTCTGGCAGCTACATGGTTATCTTCAGATATATTAGACTGTCTTTCAATTAAAATGTCCACCTGGCTTCTTCACATGGCTCCCCAGCTATGACTAAAATGAACAACTTATTTTACGGAAATTTCAATCTTTTTTCTATATTGCAGCAGGACAAATCATTTCAGTTTTTCCAGATACTATAATTCTTATGCTTAAAGCCCCTGCCAACAACTTCCCACTGCAATTAGAATAAAATCCAAACAATGTTCACGGCCTGCAAGACTATGATCTGACCCCTATGATGTCCTTGTCTTCTTTCGCTCTCGCCCTCATTCATGATGTTCTGCCCACTGTGGTCTTTGTGTCCTTTGGCATGCCTCTGCTTGCACCTCAAGCTCTACAATCCCTGGAACACCCTTCCCCAACAACTCTGGTACCTTGTCATCATACAGGTTCCAGAGCGAAGGCTCCAATCTCAGAGAGGCCTTCCCTTAGTACACTCCTTACACAGTTCCCTCTACCAGCCCCCATCTCTACCCCACTGCCGTGTTTTACTTCCTTCCTAGAACTCAGTATTATTGACATTATCTTATTCTTTACCTAGGAACTTCCCTTGTGGTTCAGATGGTAAAGAGTCTGCCTTCAATGAGGTAGACCTGTGTTCAATCCCTGGGTCGGGAAGATCCCCTGGGGAAGTATTATATTATGCCTGGAGAATTCCATGGACGGAGGAGCCTGGCAAGCTACAGTCTGTGGGGTTGCAAAGAGTCAGACCCGACCGAGCAACTTCACTCAGTCATGAATATTCTTTACCTATTCATTGTCTGAATCACCCCCTCCAAAAGAAATGCCAAAAAAGCAGTGACCTTACCTTCTTACTCCTTGTATGACAAGAAATGCTCTGTGCTATAAAAACATCTGAGATGCAGTCAGCTATTCTTTGCGAGTCAATGACCGAGAAAAAGTCTATCTTAAAACAGTTAAATTTCCTTAAACAACTCTGACCACTAAACTAAAGCCTTCCCATTAGTCAAAGATAAACAAAAGGCAATATTGTGAATATCAAATACACTGCATCTTTAGAAACTACTGCGGAATCTAAATGGTATAATATTTGAAATTACAAGCGAATAATTGTATATGTATGTACTGCCTGACCATAGGTTAAGTGTCAACCTACCAGCCAAAAGAAGTTCAACAGCTGCCAGTTCTCCAATATCAAAAAGGTCACTGAGGATAAAAGCCTCTTTAATGAGCTGTTCGGGAAGAAGTCGGGTTCCCTGTTGACCCTGAATGGCAACTCCCTCTGTGCTGGCTTTCTGAACCTTCTCATGTTGTTGAACGTTTTTTGGCTACAACAGTAAAAATAAATAAATAGGATCATTTCATGAAAATGGCACATGGAAACAAGGTGTTAACTGTTACCTAGAGAAGGTCATTCACAAAGCAGTCTGACAACAAGACCAACAGTATTTCTTATCATATGATCTACAGTTAGAACTTTATGAGGTAACATTTTACATCACTTTCAACTTTTTACACTATGATTACCTTCTTTTTTTTTTTTGATTACCTTCTCAATAACTATTTCTGCTCAACTTGGAAAGGTTGAGAAATCACACAAAACAGCATCCAACTTTTCAAGTATCTAAGGAACTTTCCAATAATATCTTTAAGAAGTATAAAAACAATCAATCTTCAAGTGGAAGACAGCAAATGGAAATGAATTGCTGAATTAAATAGGAGGACTAATGATAGCTTGTTAGTATGTTATTTTAAAATGTAGTCTTATTTGCAAAAAGATTTACCTGCAAATATTTAACATATAACATAGTACAGAATTACTTGATGGGCCATAAAATCTTAGGTATTTCTACATTGAAAAAGGCCATATAGTCATTTAATCCACCTTCTCTATTTGCAGAAGGGAAAAACTGATGCCCAGAGAAGTCAGGTGGCTTGCCTATGGTCACACAACTCTTCAGTGGGAGAGCCAAGACTGGAACTCAGTTCAACTGGCTCCCAGGCCAGGGCTCTTTCTGGTAAGACAAACCCATAAATAGCTCTTAGATGGCCTTGCTAGTGTATAAAGAAAACTGTCAAACAGCAGGGAAAGGAGTTTCCAAATATGAACCCCCACTGCTGAAGTAATCTACTCCTCATTGAAAAGTATGTCAAGATGCAGTGATTAACGATATGTAAGAATTAACTCATTCAGTTAACACAATTTACATAACGTTATAAAGAATTAAAATGTTGAAGTGTACCTGAAAATAAATAAAAGAATCAACCTTACTAAGTTTAGATGGATTAACTGCAAGTCAGAAATTCCAAGAAGGCTTCTATTTCCGGAATATGTAGACCTTCTAAAATCGTATTCAAATACTATCAAGATACCTGCTAGCTAGAATTAAAAGCTATATTAACTTCCATGGAGAACAGAAAGAAGAAAATAATTGCTCCTAGGTAATTTTCATCTTTAGAAAAAACTTTAATCAATAGACTAGAACAAGTAACATATTGCATTTAAATGCATTAAGAATTTACTTGCTCCTTCAATCTTGAAAGGAAAAAGCAAATTCAAGAAGCAAAAAAAGAAAATCTCCTACAGGATTTCTGAACAATGAGATGAAGTCAGGTTTGTGCTTCTTCAAAATCATGTCAAGGAGGTGGACCGCCTCAGGTTGTCTTCTCCAAAGAGCATTTCCCACAGTCTGCCAAATGTCTTTGTAAGGGCCCCACAGACTAGCGGCTTAAAGGAAAAATAAATAAAATCAGCATCAAGTAGAACATACATTTGGAAAAGAAGGCAAAGTTATTGTCTACGCATTTTAGTCACACTCACAGAAACTTTTAAATATAAGGCATTATATATACAAACCAAACATTAATATAAGAGTATTAGAATTCACAAGCAATAACACAAACATCATTTTACCTAACTTAATACAAAGTAAATCCTGACTTTAAACTGAAGCATTAGTGGAACCTGGTTTTGTCACTTTATTAGTTATGTGACATGCAGTGAGAAACTAACCTCTCTGAATTTCAGTTTCCTTATATACAAAATAAGGACATCACCTGCTTCATAAGGTTGAATGGACTAAGAATAAACTAAGTAAAACATACAACACAGTGTCTGGCATATCACAGTCACTCAATAAATGTAACTGCCTTTCCATCCCTCCCTATCATCCAGAGGAAAAGCAGGAATGGGGGGAGGAGGAACCAGAGTCTGTAAAACTTAGAAGCTGAAAAAAAGTATTTTACTTTGCCTGGGACACTAGCTGTTAAAAAACAGCATAGAAATACAGAATTCTTCCGTAAACTCATTTAATAAAGAATCACATTTTTCTTTGTAAAGATACTAAGAATAATAAGTAATACTTACAGAGCTATTGCTATGTGCTACTAAGTACGGTTTGAAAAAAATGACACAGAAGCCCAAAGTTTCTATTTGCAAACAATTAGACATGGTACCCCTATATGTTAATAAAGACTCTGAAAGGGAAACTAACTAAAACCACTCACTCACTCAAGTGATGCACTAACTATAGCTCAAACCGTGAAGAGTGGGCTGCAAACATGTTTAACTGATATCTAAGAAAACACAAATCCCACTAAAGTCACCAGGACAGTCAGAATGACATGCAAGATAACTGTAACCTAACTAAATGCATTACAATCTTATGAACAGTGTTGTCAGAAGGCAGCAAAGTACTGTGCAAAATTTTTTAAAGGGATGTGTAAGCAAGTAAAAGTCACACAGTCATGTCCAACTCTGTGACCCCATGGAGTATACGGTCCACGGAATTCTTGAGGCCAGAATACTGGAGTGAGTAGCATTCCCTTCTCCAGGGGATCTTCCCAACCCAGGGATGGAACCCAGGTCTTCCGCATTGCAGGTGGATTCTTTACCAGCTAAGCCACAAGGAAGCCAGATGTGCAAGAAGAGGACAGACTAAACCAGTCAAGCTGGAGCATTCATTCACTGGACTGAGGGCTTTCCACGTGCCAGGGACTACAGAGCAAGCAGAACAGACAGGATCCCTGGGCTTATGAACTTATGGATTGATGAGAAAGACAGGCATTAAATGCAGAATTCAAAACACAACCAACAGTATAATGAAAGGCATGATGAAGAAGAAGAGTCCTATGAGAACATACAAAAGGAAGCATCTAGCTTGATGTGATGGGCAGGGAGGAAGCTGTGTGTCAGGTCTTTGCTATGGGGATGTGATCGAATGGGGATCAATTGTCTCGATCTTACATAGAGAACAATCACCCAACTCCAGGCTTTGCTTTTCTCGTCTCGACCCTAAACTTGCCAATCTTCTGATGGAAAATACAGCATGTCATATAAACTTTCCAGAATAAAATGTGCTCAGGAAATGAGGACCCATGCAGATGTACTTCCCACTAAAGATCAATTAATTGACATACTGGTGTACATATCTGTCTGAGGGTGAGTAGAGAAAATAAATTACTGGCATCTACTGGACTCTGGATACAACTAACAAATATCAAAGCTCCAGGCCTGCCAAGATGAGGACCTGACCCTGGATCCTGGTGACTGCCTATGAGGGGCCAGTTGGATAGTGGCTACCTGACTTCCCTAGAGATCATTTTCTTGGCTCTTTCCAGCTGCTGAGGACAGAGCAGGTTTGAGCCTTGTTTTCCTGGCCAAGACGGAATTTTTCCCATTAGCAAATCGGCAAGTTTCAAGTACTAGATGACAAAATGCACATATGCTCAGTCACTCAGTTGTGTCCGATTCTTTGAGACCTAGTGGACTACAGCCCGCCAGGCTCCTCTATCCATGGGATTCTCCAGGCAAGAATACTGGAGTGGGTTGCCATTTCCTTCTCCAAGGGATCTTGCCAATCCAGAAACTGAACCTGCATCTCCTGCATTGGCAGGCAGATTCTTTACCACTGAGCCACACGGGAAGCCCCAGAAGACAAAATAAACCTGGACAATGGTGTGATGGACAGACTAACTAGAATATGAAGTGTCAGGACCCAAGGATGATCAGTAGGTAAGTTACTCATGAGGTGATGGAACCTTAAGCAGGATGAGGGCAGTAAAACAGAAAGGCTCGAGCTGTTGGTAGAGTCAGAACTGGTTCCTGATTGGCACGCAGTATGAAGGAAAGTTACCAAAACTGACTTGTAGGAACTTCCTAGCAGTTCAGTGGGTACGGCTCAGTGCTCCCAACGCAGGGGGCCTGGGTTCAATCCTTGGCCAGGGAACTGAGTCTCACATTTGGCAACTAAGACCCAATGCAGCCAAATTAAAAGAAATAAATAATTAAAAAAAAGAAAAATGACTTGTAGGCAAATGTGAAAGTTGCCTAACCACAAGTATTTTTAAAATCTGAAAAAAGCTAACAAAAATAGACTGTCTGTAAAAATAATACTTAATAGAACCTCTGATGAACGATTCTTTGCAGTACACATAGCTTAAATAAGTTCAGTGAAATCCAGAGAAAATTCTACTTCCCTCCTTTTATGGGAAGGCATCCAATAACAGATCAAAAATCCCACCTATTCACTCATTCGTCATGGACTAGATATGCATAAGCTCTCAGTGTAGTGAGGAAGCACATTTCCACAGTCACACTTCAGGGCAATCTCCAATATGGGGTAAGGGCTACGACAGTGAAGCACCCGGGCAAAGACCGCACAATAGAGGAATGTGACCTTGCCGGGGAGATCAGGGAAGGCAAGGATGCACTGAGCAAGGGATGGTTATTAGGCTGAAATGCGAAGGATAAAAGGGGGAGTGGAAGGTGGTAGACATAACACAACAAGGAAAAAGGACAGCACATGGGTTCCCAAGGCAAGAGGAAATGCTGCTTTCTCAAACTGCTGAAAATGCCAAGAGAGCCAGAGTACCAAGAAGGGTTCGCAAGGAGGGCAACTGGCACACCATGCAGGGCTTACTAGCTCCTGCTAAGGATTTTGGTCTTACCCTTGAAGATCAAGTGAGAAAAAGATCTCACACGTCTGCTGGACTTACTGAAACAGAAAAGCATGTAAAAGTTGAGAGCTGTTTAGGAGGATGAGAACAGACTAGAGAGGCTTCCCTGGTGGCTCAGCAGGAAAGAATCTGCCTGCCAAGGCACAAGATGCAGGTTCAATCCCTGCATTGGGACGATCGCCTAGAGAAGGAAATGGCGACCCACTGCAGTATTCTTGCCTGGGAAACCCTATGGACAGAGGAGCCTGCCGGGCTACAGCCCATGGGGTCGCAAAGAGTCTCATGCAACTTAGTGACTAAACAACAAGATACTAGAGTGGGTGGAGGAGGAGAAGGTATGGAAATAGTCAGTGAATACTGATGAGTGTTTGAAAGATCTGACTGTGAAGAGGAGCAAGAGGACAGTAACTGGGGTGCGGCATGAAATCAAGAAAGAGGGCAGTTGATGGAAAGAAAAGGAAAAAGACACAGAGGCAAATCGACAAGAGGAAGGAGTAACAGGGATAAGGCTGTAAAGGGTAGCATCTACCTTAGACAGGAAGACACAGGGCAACTGACTCAAGGGTGTAGACATACCTACCTTTCCAAGTTTAAGGGTGAAAAAAGAGTTCAAGCCTTTTGGCTTCTTTCTGTGTGACTAGGAGACTAAGGGATCGGTTGGAGGTTAAAGATTTGATGAGCGTGGAAAAGGTCTGAAATAGACAATGCTATGAACAGGACAGGGGTGACCAGATAACCCTCCAAGGATTGTCAGTGTTAATGGCTGCTTACCCACAAGCCTATAGGTCTACTCAGCCAGGCTGACATGGGTCACAGTACTAGTAAACCATGCAGCTGAAACTCAGGCATAGGTCATTGAACTCTACAATCTAGTTTTTTCCCTTTCTACAATTCTAAGATGTTTAAGTTTTTACTTGAACTATGATAAAAAGCACATAGCATAGAATTTTCCATCTTAAATGTTTTTAAGTATGCAGTTCAGTAGCATTAAGGGCAATCATACTGTTATATAACAGATCTCCAGAACTCTTTCATCTTGCAAAACTGAAATTTTGTACCTGTTAAACAAGCCCTCATTTCCCCCTCCCCCTCAGCCTCTGGCAACCAACATTTTTTGCTTCTGTGAGTGTGACTACTTTCAATCCCTCACATAAGTAGAATTATACAGTATTTGTCTTTTTGTTACTGGCTTACTTCACTTAGCAGAAAGTCTTCAAGGTTTTAGCATAGGACAGGATTTCCTTTTCAAAGCTGAGTAACATTCCATTATAGATGTGCAGACCACACTATTTACCCATTAACTTGTCAATGGGCGTTTGGGTTACTTTCCTGGACATCTTTTTTTTATTTTTAACATTCTCCTGGGACTTCCCTGGTGGTTCAGCGGCTAAGACTCCACACTCCCAATGCAGGGGGCCGGGTTCGATGTCTGGTCAGGGAACTAGATCACACATGTCACAACTAAAGATCTCGCACGCCACAACTAAGACACAGTGTAGCCATATAAATAAATAAGTATATATATATTAAAAAAAATTTCTCCTGACTCAGCTCTTAAAAATGTTTCCTTTCTATGTGGCCAATTAAACACTCCTGCCACAAGGCATTATTATACAATCTATACTCTTTGCAGCTGTTGGCAACAGCAATTTCCTTCAATGATTTATGTTTAAGAATAGCAACTTACAATGAGTATATATACTAAAGAAAAGTATGCTAAGTCGCTTCAGTCATGTTCGACTCTGTGCGACCCCACAGACGGCAGCCCACCAGGCTCTGCCATCCCTGGGATTCTCCAGGCAAGAACACTGGAGTGGGTTGCCATTTCCTTCTCCAATGCATGAAAGTGAAAAGTTAAAGTGAAGTCGCTCAGTCGTGTCCGACTCTTCGTGACCCCATGGACTGCAGCCCACCAGGCTCCTGCATCCATCGGATTTCCCAGGCAAGAGTACTGGAGTGGGGTGCCCTTGCCTTCTCCAAAGAAAAGTATATAATCACACATATAACATGCAAGACTTGTTTTAAGTTTACATCTGGGTGGGAGGGCAGGACAGCAATATTAAGAAAGTAACTTCACCGCTAACATTTAGATACATGAAAATTCTATGTAATGAAATGAATTAGGTTTTGCTTAAGCAGGGCTTCCCTGGTGGCTCAGACGGTGGAAAATGTCTGCTGTAATGCAGGAGACCTAGATTCTATCCCTGGGTCAGAAAGATTGCCTGGAGAAGGGAATGGCAACCCACTCCAGTATTCTTGCCTGGAGAATTCCATGGACAGAGGAGCCTGGTGGGCTGCAGTCCACAGGGGTTGCAAAGAGTCAGACATGACTGAGTGACTAACACTTTCACAAGTAGGATCACGTAGAAATTTAAGTATCAAAGACTGGCTTCAAGGGAAAAAAAAAAAAAAAAAAAAACTGGCTTTAAATCATTAGCTGTATAACCTTGAAAAAGTTAAGTACTCTAAGACTCTTATCTCCAAATCTGTAAAATGATGTATTTAATACCAACTACCCCAGAGCTGTATAAGACAGACTAAATGAAAACACAACTCTAGGTCTAGTGCCTGGAAAATAGGAGGTGCTCAATAAACAGAATTCATTATTACAAAATAATTTATCATAGTGGTTCTGAAAGGGTTTGATTTACAAAAGTCAGATTTAGACAAGTTTTCAAAAATATCATCATGTGAAAAGAATAAGTGAAAAGTGAAAGTCGCTCAGTAGTGTCCAACTCTTTGTAACCCCGTGGACTATATACAGTCCATGGAATTCTCCAGGCCAGAATACTGGAGTGGGTAGCTGTTCCCCTCTCCAGAGGATCTTCCTAACCCAGGGATCGAACCCACACTGCAACGAAGATCTCCCGCATTGCAGGCGGATTCTTTACCAGCTGAGCCACCAGGGAAGCCCATGAAAAGAATGTATCAGCAACAAGAAAAGACTGTACAGAGACAGAAAAGGCGCCCAGCAAAAGAGTCCTCTTGAGTGAAATGCTCTACAAGCATTTACCACCCAGATATGCTCTTAACTACCCATGAAGCTTAGCACGGCTCAATCAAGGCATTCTAAGCAGGAAATTCCTCATTTCCCAGGCACGTTTCAGGCGCTACAACACTTCTGGCATCCTCGGCCCGCCCACTAGGCGCCTGCAGTGCATCCCAGGAATTGTGACAATCAGAATGCACCCACTCTTTCAAACGCCCAGGTGGGGACAGGGGTACGGGTGGGGAGGCGGGGTACTCGCCCGACTGAGAATTGACAAGAGAACCCAATCCAAGTCCTTCAAACTTTCTTCTCTCCCTTCTAGATTCTGCCCGTCCCCGACGGTCTACTGCTCCAAGGGTTCAGGAGCATCAAGGGACGGGCCACAAAAGCCAAGTCGGGAGTCACGGCACTCTGGACCACCTTCCGGATTTCAGGCTTCATAACCAAGGGACCTTGCTTTCTGTAGAACTACCCATCCACCCACCCTCACCCAACCTAGAGGGGCCCCAGCGACTATCTTGAGGTGTGAATTTTCATTTTAAGCCTGCGCTCGTGGCTGAAAAATATCTCCGGTCTCCTGGCCCCATTGCCAGAGACTTGCAAATCCTGCAGGAATTCGGACCGCAGACACATACTGGGATAGGTAATGGAAGGCACTAGACTAGGCCCTGGTTATGAGAACTGCCCGTCCTGTTCCAGTGGACCAAGCCTCCCTGTCTCGAACCTTAAGACCCAATTCTAGGGCTAGAGCCGCAATGCCGACACGCGCCATTCAAACTGGGGAGGGGCGGGACTCTAGCCCCGGAGCTAAGGAGAAGCGGGCACTTATGCACAAGTGGCGTCGTGGACTCCGAGAAAACTCACTGCCTGGGTCTCTCCCTAAAGGACGGGTCAGCACCTTGCCCACAGCTTGCATTCTGCCCCGGCCGCACCTACCCGAATTTACCGCCAACAGAGTCGCCATCTTTGAGGCGCAATAACGGAGCCCTCCAGCCGCACGGAAGCCCCAGAAGAGGGTGAGGCTGCCCGGACCGACGCCTGATAAGGAAAGTACCACGCTGTCCTTCTCGAACTGCACTCTCGACCGACCCAGGCGTACGGATACCCGAAAATCTGCCCTGAGTCACAGACGTCAATTTTCGCTGGGATTATTCCCATTCAAGTAAAGGCGAGGGCAACTAGTTCGGAGACGCGGGGTCTTCGAATTGACGTCCATCGTGCAGTGCATTCTGGGACTTGTAGTTCTGTTTCTAATGATTTCAGTTGGTTAGCTAGGGACTTCTCTGAAGTCCCGGGATTAAGACTCCGTGCTTCCACCGTAGGGAGCACAGGTCGATCTCTAGTTGGGGAAAGAAGATCTTGCGTGCCACGAAACTCATCCAAAAGGAAAAATAAATAAAAGGAGAATTTTTTTTTTTTAAAGTCAGTTCACTGAAGCAGAAAAAGATTAGTTACTGAAATGACACCCACTTATGATATTATGAAATTCAAATAATCTTACTTTAAATCTTCTTGCATCACTCCCTTACTTTGGGGAGTTGAGTAGGGTGTACGGTGACAAGCCTCAAAAAGCAACTTGACCGGTTACAAACTAAATTTTCATTACATTTCATCTATACACCAAGCATATTGTGTGAATATAGTTGCATGCAATTAAACAATCATAATTTTTTATTATGAAAATTTCAGATGCGTACAAAATTAGAATAATGAATGCTCAGCTTAGATAACTGGTCAATTCCTGTACCCCACTCCCAACATGAGAGATTATATTGAAGCAATTTCCAAACATATCATTTCATAAACACCAAATATCTTCCTGCCTAAGCACCTCCAAATAGCCGGACCTTCTTTTTTCACTTGCTGAATTTTAGTTTGCTAATTTTCAAACTAAAATACAGTCTTTACCATTTGCTATCACATGCCAGATATTTATTAAGAATTTATCAAACAACAAGGCACTACTGTATAGCACAGGGAAATATATTCAATATCCTGTGATAAAACATACTAAAAAAGAACATGACAAAGAAGGTAGGTATATATGTGCATAACTGAGTCACTTTGCTATACAGCAGTAATTAACACAGCACTGTAACTCAACTACATTTCAATAAAAAATAAATTTAAAAAAGAATTTGTTTTAAATTAAAAACAAAATATGCCAGATATTTATTCAGTTCAGTCACTCAGTCGTGTCCAACTCTTTGCGACCCCATGAATCGCAGCATGCCAGGCCTCCCTGTCCATCACCAACTCCTGGAGTTCACTCAGACTCATGTCCATCGAGTCAGTGATGCCATCCAGCCATCTCATCCTCTGTCGTCCCCTTCTCCTCCTGCCCCCAATCCCTCCCAGCATCAGAGTCTTTTCCAATGAGTCAACTCTTCGCATGAGGTGGCCAAAGTACTGGAGTTTCAGCTTTAGCATCATTCCTTCCAAGGAAATCCAGGGCTGATCTCCTTCAGAATGGACTGGTTGGATCTCCTTGCAGTCGAAGGGACTCTTAAGAGTCTTCTCCAACACCACAGTTCAAAAGCATCAATTCTTCGGCACTCAGCTTTCTTCACAGTCCAACTCTCACATCCATACATGACCACTGGAAAACCCATAGCTTTGACTAGACGGACCTTTGTTGGCAAAGTGATGTCTCTGCTTTTGAGTATGCTATCTAGGTTGGTCATAACTTGCCTTCCAAGAAGTAAGCGTCTTTTAATTTCATGGCTGCAGTCACCATCTGCAGTGATTTTGGAGCCCAGAAAAATAAAGTCTGACACTGTTTCCACTGTTTCCCCATCTATTTCCCATGAAGTGATGGGACCAGATGCCATGATCTTCCTTTTTTGAATGTTGAGCTTTAAGCCAACTTTTTCACTCTCCACTTTCACTTTCATCAAGAGGCTTTCGAATTCCTCTTCACTTTCTGCCATAAGGGTGGTGTCATCTGCATATCTGAGGTTATTGATATTTCTCCCGGCAATCTTGATTCCAGCTTGTGCTTCTTCCAGCACAGAGTTTCTCATGATGTACTCTGCACATAAGTTAAATAAGCAGGATGACAATATACAGCCTTGACGTACTCCTTTTCCTATTTGGAACCAGTCTGTTGTTCCATGTCCAGTTCTAACTGTTGCTTCCTGACCTGCATACAGGTTTCTCAAGAGCCAAAAGCTCTATACAGTCAACAAAAACAAGATCAGGAGCTGACTGTGCCTCAGATTATGAACTCCTTATTGCCAAATTCAGACTTAAATTGAAAAAAGTAGGGAAAAACCACTAGACCATTCAGGTATGACCTAAATCAAATCCCTTATGAATATACAGTGGAAGGGAGAAATAGATTTAAGGGACTAGATCTGATAGATAGAGTGCCTGAAGAACTATGGATGGAGGTTCGTGACATTGTACAGGAGACAGGGATCAAGACCATCTCCATGGAAAAGAAAGGCAAAAAAGCAAAATGGCTGTCTGGGGAGGCCTTACAAATAGCTGTGAAAAGAAGAGAAGCGAAAAGCAAAGGAGAAAAGGAAAGACATAAGCATCTGAATGCAGAGTTCCAAAGAATAGCAAGAAAAGATAAGAAAGCCTTTCTTCAGCGACCAATGCAAAGAAATAGAGGAAAACAATAGAATGGGAAAGACTAGAGATCTCTTCAAGAAAATTAGAGATACCAAGGGAACATTTCATGCAAAGATGGGCTCAATAAAGGACAGAAATGGTATGGACCTAACAGAAGCAGTAGATATTAAGAAGAGGTGGCAAGAATACACATAAGAACTGTACAAAAAAGATCTTCATGACCCAGATAATCATGATGGTGTGATCACTCACCTAGAGCCAGACATCCTGGAATGTGAAGATAAGTGGGCCTTAGAAAGCATCACTACGAACAAAGCTGGTGGAGGTGATGGAATTCCAGTTGAACTATTCCAAATCCTGAAAGATGATGCTGTGAAAGTGCTGCACTCCATATGCCAGCAAATTTGGAAAACTCAGTAGTGGCCACAGGACTGGAAAAGGTCAGTTATCATTCCAATCCCAAAGAAAGGCAATGCCAAAGAATGCTCAAACTACTGCACAGTTGCACTCATCTCACATGCTAGTAAAGTAATGCTCAAAATTCTCCAAGCCAGGCTTCAGCAATATGTGAACCATGAACTTCCTGATGTTCAAGCTGGTTTTAGAAAAGGCAGAGGAACCAGAGATCAAATTGCCAACATCCGCTGGATCATGGAAAAAGCAAGAGAGTTCCAGAAAAACACCTATTTCTGCTTTATTGACTATGCCAAAGCCTTTCACTGTGTGGATCACAATAAACTGTGGAAAATTCTTCAAGATATTTATTAGAAATATTTATTAAGAACATTGTTGTCATTACATTATCTCACTTAATCCCTGAAATAATCCTACTAGGGAAATATAATTATAGCTACTTATCTCAGAGATGTTTTATGTACCTTACAACCTCACTTTCTCAACTCCTCCAACATTTCACTGAGTTTGGGACAAATTAGAATTTATATTCCCATTTTACTGTTGGAAAAAAAAACACAATAATTTAGACAAAATCACAGAGTATGTTGTTGAGAATAGCAAACATTCATTCTTTAGAATGAATATATGGAATGACACAGTGTACATTAGGTGGAACACAACAGTCAGTGGTAATATTTTTGAAAGTCATTGTCAAATAGAGACAAATGCCAGATTGCGATAAAAGTGATTTTAAGGCGAGAAAGGGAAGAGCAAATGAAAAGGTAAAGGGATTTTTCCTGAAGTTTATCACGAAAGTGAGAAGAATTTTGAGCAGAAACTTGGCAGGAAGTAGCATTCAAAGATTTTCTTTCTCAGCACAACTATTATGAGCCTTCCCCTCACACTGTTTAAGCCCACACATTTCCCTCTTGGTAGATCACTCACTTTCGCTGAAGGAACTCTTTAAGTTCCTGCAACTCCCCCTCGCCCATCATCTCATGGACAAGCATGCTCTCATAGGTTTCCCCAATCCATAGCAATTGGGGTATTGGCATTATAACTCTCGTAAAACTGTTCTCAGTATGGTCACCAGTGATTGTCAAATCTCACAAGCACTTTTCCAAATACCATAGAAATTCTTTTCTCCCTTGACTTGTGGGGTACCACTCCTTCTGGTTTTCCTCCTGTCTTTATAGTTCTTTTTTAAATAGTTATTTCAAAATCTCCTTTATGGCCTTCTCTTTCTCTTCTCATTATTAAATGTAGTTCTTCCCTTTTGGTCATCCCAGCCAGGATTCTTTTTTTTTTTTTTTTTTTAATGTTTATTTACTTACTTATTTGGCTGTGCCCAATCTTAGTTGCAGAATGCAGGTTTGTTTGTTTTTTTTAGTTGGGGCATGGCAACTGTTAGTTGCAGCATGTGGGAATCTAATTCCCTGACCAGGGATCCAACTTCGGCCCGTTGCACTGGTACTGGGTGCGCAGAGTCTTAGACTTGGCCCATCAGGGAAGTACTCCACCCCCCACCAGCCTCTATTCTACCATTCTGCATACTTCTGGGAAATCTATGGCTTCTTAAAGCCACCTGCTTGCTGATGAATTTTATATCTTTAACCTGGCCCTCTCTCCTAGCACTCAAATTTGTATATCCAACTTGTCCACCGCCCACTTTTATTGATTGTCATACAGGCATCTCAAAATTAATTGATCCAAAGCTTAAATGAGCACCTTCTTTCATAAAACTCAATCACTTGAGTTGCCAAAGTCACACACTTGAGAATCATTCCATATTCTTCCTTCGATTGCCATATCCTATTCATCTTGCCTTGTAAATATTTCTGAAGCCCTTTTCTTCTTCTCTGCTCCCTGTGCCATTGCTGCATGAGGCCTCATCATCTTATACCTGCTATTTCACAAGAGCCTTCTCACCGGTCTTCCTAATTTCCATCTCACCCATTCCCATGGTCTCCCAAAGTGATATTCAAATACGCAAATCACATCATGTGCTTGAAGTGAAAGTTGCTCAGTCATGTTGGACTCTTTGTGATTCAAAGGACTATACAGTCTATGGAATTCTCCAGGACAGAATACTGGAGTGGGTAGCCTTTCCCTTTCCAGGGGATCTTCCCAACCCAGAGATCAAACCCAGGTTTCCCGCATTGCGAGCAGATTCTTTACCAGCTGAGCCACAAGGGAAACCCTAATCATGTGCTTGCCCTAATCAAAATTTCTCAGAAACAAACAAACAAAACTTCTTAAAGACCTAGTCCCTAAGGGTAACATTGGGAACTTCTTAACAAGGCACTCATGCCATTTCCTGATCTGGTTCCATCCTCTTCTTCAACCTCCCTAGCCTTTTTCTTCCTCAAGTTCCCTTTTTACTCTAATCACTCTCAAGTATTTGTTATTCCCCAGGTACAACATGCTTTCTTGTACCATGTACTTGTGCAGCTACTATACTATCTGCCTAGAATGTCTAGCTTTCCTTCTTCTTCCCTCTGTCGACCACCCACCAAGTTATCACCACCCACAACCCTGGATTCAAGGCATTATGTGATCATCTGCCACACTGATGACTCGCTTGGACCAAAAGTGTAAGTAACACTGAGTGAGTTCCAAGTCTAGCATCTGAGAGGCCTTGCTGCTTCCACTTTTGCTTTTTTTTTTTTTTTTTTTTTTGCTGCTCTGAGACATCATGAAAGGAAATCCCAGCCAGCCTCCTTGAGAATGAAAGACCAGGAGAAGAGAAGTCTAACTAGCCTCCAGCTAAACCAGCTAAGAGTCTAGACTTGAGTAAGGCCATCTCCGATCCTCTATTCCTAGTTGAACCATCACTTGACTGCAAACGGGTAAGTGAGTCCAGCCCACATTTTGGAATCATGAGCAAGTAAAAGGCTGCTGTTTTAAGCCACAGTTTTGTGGTTTGTTATGTTCAGTAAACAACTGATTTCCTCCCAGAGAGCACAACTATGTCTTTTTATATTTGCGTTCCCTTCTGCTGCCACATCCCTAGCTTACAGTCACAACTCAGGAAAAAACAATCTGCAGAACCTGGTGCTTCCAAGATCTACTGGCAGGGAGAGAGGACTTGTACACGCAATTGTGGCTAAGAGTACAGAACCTAGAGCTGGCTTCCTGGGCTCAAATTCTTACATATGAGCTGTGAAACCCTCCTTAGTGACTTAGTTTTCTCATCTCTAGATGGGGGTGATAAGATGAGCATCTACATTGTAGAGTCGTTAAGAGACTTATTTGTAAAGTGCTTAGACTGTGCCTGACCTTTAGTGCTATGTGAGTGTTTTTTAAATGAACTTTTGCTAAGGCAAAATAAGTGTAAGTGGAGGTACAGTCAACTACTTCAGTTCAGTTCACTCCCTCAGTCATGTCTGACTCTTTGTGACCCCATGGACTGTAGCACGCCAGGCCTCCCTGTCCATCGCCAACTTCCCAGAGTTTACTCAAACTCATGTCCATTGAGTCAGTAATGCCATCCAGCCATCTCATCTACTTAGGAGGAATTTAACCAAGTTGTTGGAGTACACCACAAACATGAAAGCACCCAGCCATTGAACAATTTGTGATTTATCTGGGGAGAGGGGTAGGACTGTGCCCTAGTCTAACTGATCTGTTATTTGTAATTTCCTTCCTTGCTCCAATTTATTGAGTTTTAACTGTACACACAAAAGTCTTTGAAATCTTAAAATAAGAAAGGTTAATTCTTTTTTCCTTTTTTTAAAAAATGAGGTATAATTACATACACCATATTAGTTCCAGGTGTACACCATAATGCCGCAACACATGTATGTACTGCAAAATGATCATTCATAATAAATCTTGTTAACATGGTCACCATGTTACAGATTTTTTTCCTGCAATGACAGCTTTTAAGATTCATTCTCTTAACAACTTTCAAATATGAAATACAGTATTATTAACTATGGTCATCATGCTATAATTCAACCCCATGGCTTATTTATTTTATGACTGGGAAATGTGTACTTTTGATTGTCTTCACCTCCACTCATCCTCCAACTTCTGCCTCTGGCAACCACCAATCTTTTCTTTGCTATGTATGAACTTGGTTTCATATGGTTTGGGTTTTTTGTGTTGTTTTGGGGGAGGCCCATTTTTTACCATGCCACGTAGTTTCTAGGATCTTAGTTCCTCCACCAGGGACTGAATCTGGGCGTTCACGGCAGTGAAAGCAGAGTACTAACTACTGGATCACCAGGGAAGTCCCAAGATTTCATTCTTTTTAACAGCTAAATTATATCCCATTATATATATATATAATATATATATAATATATATATATACACACATACATATAGCATTTTCTTTTTCATTTATCCATCAATGGACATTTCGGTTGCTTCTACATCTTGGTTTTTGTAAATAAGATTGCAGTGAACCTGAGGATGTATAGAGCTCTTCTGGACAGCTAACTCTTATTTGGAGTCCAGAGAAAATTACATGAAGAAAATGGCACTTGAATGGACAGATGCTAGAATTTTACATGGTTGCGAGAGCGTATGGGGCTGGGAGAGGGAACAGATCACTGAAAAAGTGACAAAGCCCAAGTTTTCATATTTACAGATCTGCAACAATTCCTCTGGACAGGCCTTAGACATTGAGGTGAGTTTCAAGTTCTGAGATTTTCCATATCCAGCCAGTGAAGACTCCAGGCATGATAGACTCACCATCATGTTTGACCCCAGTCAGTAGCCAGCTGTGGAAAGTTTGCAATGGCAGAACTATTAGCCGTGGAACACTGGCAGAGGAGGAAACAAACCTTCCCCAGATTTTCCCTGAGAGAGTCACAACCACCATGCAGCAAATAATTCTGTGTAAAAGCTTCCCTTCAAAGGCAGGATTATTCCTATTGCCTCCTAATTGGTCTTCCTGCTGCCAGTCTCACTCATGCCCACTCTATCTTCTGCACCATAACCAGAGGGACCATTTCATCCTCTCCCTAAAACCCTCCGAGTTCTTGTCAGTGCCCTGAGGGCAAGTCCACCCTTCTTACAATAGTTCAGTTCAGTCACTCAGTCATGTCTGACTCTGCGACCCCATGGACTGCAGCACACCAGGCCTCCCTGTCCATCACCGACTCCCAGAGTTAACTCAAACTCATGTCCATCAAGTCGGTGATGCCATCCAGCCATCTCATCCTCTGTCATCCCCTTCTCCTCCCGCCTTCAATCTTTCCTAGTATCAGGGTCTTTTCAAATGAGTCAGTTCTTCTGATCAGGTGGCCAAAGTATTGGAGTTTCAGCTTCAACATCAGTCCTTCCAATGAATATTCAGGACTGATTTCCTTTAGGATGGACTGGTTGGATCTCCTTGCAGTCCAAGGGACTCTCAAGAGTCTTCTCCAACACCACAGTTCAAAAGCATCAATTCTTTGGCACTCAGCTTTCTTTATAGTCCAACTCTCACATCCATACATGACTACTGGAAAAACCATAGACTCAACTAGACAGACCTTTGTTGGCAAAGTAATGTCTCTGCTTTTTAATATGCTGTCTAGGTTGGTCATAACTTTTCTTCCAAGGAGTAAGCGTCTTTTAATTTCATGGCTGCAGTCACCATCTGCAGTGATTTTGGAGCCCCAAAAGATAAAGTCTGACACTGTTTCCACTGTTTCCCCATCTATTTCCCATGAAGTGATGGGACCAGATGCCATGATCTTCGTTTTCTGAATGTTGAGCTTTAAGCCAACTTTTTCACTCTCCTCTTTCACTTTCATCAAGAGGCTCTTTAGTTCTTCTTCACTTTCTGCCATAAGGATGGAGTCATCTGCATATCTGAGGTTATTGATATTTCTCTCAGAAATCTTGATGCCAACTTTTGCTTCTTCTTACAGTAGAGCACAAGGCAGTTCACTATCTGCCCCTTCAGGCCTCCTTACTTTAATCTCACACCTCCTCCCATAAGGCTCGTTAGTGATGACTGTGGTTACTTAGATACACATTCTTAGCTCCTCCAGCATCCATAGCAGTTCCTTCTTCATGGAGTATTCCCTCTGGCATTTTGATGCTTTGGAACTGTAGTACTGGAGAAGACTCTTATGAGTCCCTTGGATAGCAAGAAAATCAAACCAGTCAATTCTAAAGGAAGTCAATCCCAAATACTCATTGGAAGGACGGATGCTGAAGCTGAAACTGCAACACTTTGACCACCTGATGCAAGGGCCGACTTATTGGAAAGGACCCTGATGCTGGGAAAGATTGAGGGCAGGAGGAGAAGGGAACGACAGAGGATGAGATGGTTGGATGGCATTACCAACTCAATGGACATGAACTTGGACAGACTCAGGGAGATAATGAGTGACAGGAAGGCCTGGTGGGCTGCAGTCCATGGGTTTGCAAAGAGTCAGACATGACTTAGCGACTAAACAACAACAACAATTAGACTCACAACTTTTGGCCTCTGAATCCTTGTTGGCATGATCTTCCTCTTCTAGAATACCTGTAGCCCCTTCATCTAGTTACTCTTCTCAGGTGTCACTTTCCCCCATGGAGCTCCTACCTCAGCCTGTACGATATGCCCTCCTGTGCTCTCCAATAATGTACTATAATTTCCCCCAGTTTGTCAGTCCTTCTGGACAGAAAGCTGCACACAGAAAAGGAGAGGCACCCAGGAGCCGACAAACATTTGTTGAATGAATAAAGGTGAGGAGAGGTCAGGCTGCTGTCTTCTACTCATTACCTGACTATACCATGGGCTCCTTGGAAAATGGCTCCATATACCACCATCTCTCTTGTAAGTGCCTGAAAACTCCAGGAAAAGAAAGCCGGTCCCTCTTTTCCTGATGCATGGATTACCAATACAGACCGAAGGGGATAGCGTTCTCCATACTCCCCTACATGAAACACACCAGGGCTCTAGCTAAGGAATTAGCTGGCGGAATCCCCTTGTGATAGACGTGAATCTGAACAAACTCTGGGAGATAGTGAAGGACAGGGAAGCCTGGTGTGCTGCAGTTCACGGAGTCGCAAAGAGTCAGACATGACCGAGCGACTGAACAGCAACAACCCTTTGAGAGGTTTTCCTATATAGATAAGGTGGGGACTTTGGTTCTGACAGGAGGCATATGCCACAGCAGCACATGACATAGAAAATGAAAATGAGCAGGGGTAAAGGAGTGTAAATGTACTGGTGGCAACATCAATTTATGTGATCAAAAAAGAGTCTGGATTGTACTCCGGGAATTAGCATGAATACTTGGCTGCAGTCTGGGACGCCAGTGTGTGAAGGAGAATGGGGAGTCACTGAGGAAAGCAGAATTCTGTCTGAGTGTGATGAAAGAGCAGGACATTCATCCTATCAGAATACTCAAAGTGAAACTATGTACAAGGAACAAGAAAGCATTAACTGAAGTAAACTACCATAGTGTTCCGAACATGACATAAACTCCAAAACAAAGGACAATAGGAAACATTGCCAAGTGCAAACAAATGCAAAAGTAAATAAATTAGAGAAAGATTTTTTAGATATCAGATCACCATGAAGCTGTTGTGTGTATCATTTCTCTGCTTCCATTCAGCTTAGGGTCCTTCTTCAGCCAAGTGCATTTTCTATCTTCTCTTGCTACTTCATGAAAGAGTTGCGATTTCAGGAAGGAACCGATCAACAGTGTAAGGTGTAGCATGCTGGTAGAGTTGAGAAGAGATTTTGAGACAGGTTGCCCTGAATCTAAATTTCTACCTTGCCAGCAACTCACTGTGTGATTGTAAGCAAGTTTTTTTCAATCTCTCTGAGTTTCCTCATCCATTAAAATAGAAGTAACACTTTCCTTGAATTGCTGTGAAGAATCATAAACTAATATATGAACTTGACATAAAATACTCAGAAGATATTCTGCGGTGGTCATAGGATGATCAGAAGGAAGAACAGTGAAGGTAAAATATGGGGATTACACAAAGAAAAGAGGAGCCATTGAATAAGAGTGTCTGATAAAGCTATACTAATATAGTCTGCCCTCTGTATCTGTGGGTTCCACAAGTGAGGATTTAACCAACCACAGATCGAAAAAATTTGGAGAAAAAATTACAGAAAGTTCCAAAAAACAAAACTTCTGTTTGCCTTGTGCTGGCAATTATATACATAGTATTTACAATGCTTTAGGTATTACAAGTAATTTAGAGATTATTTAAAGTATGGTGAGAGGGGAAGGACGTGTAATATAGTTATATGCAAATTCTATGCCATTTTATATAAGGGATTTGAGCATCCTCAGAATTTGGTATTGGTGGGGGGTCCTGGATCCAATCCCCTGTGAATACCCAGGGATGACTGTATTAATAATAGCATAGCATCAGTGAACTCTTTTAATGAGGCTCCCATGGTAGTGTTAACTCAGCCATGTTGTACAACCCTATACATTTTAAGCTGCCCATTTAATAAGCATCAGTTCAGTTCAGTTCAGTTCAGTCACTCAGTTGTGTCCAACTCCTTGCGACCCCATGAATTGCAGCACACCAGGCCTCCCTGTCCATCACCAACTCCCAGAGTTCACTCAGACTCATGTCCATCGGGTCAGTGATGCCATCCAGCCATCTCATCCTCTGTTGTCCCTTTCTCCTCCTGCCCCCAATCCCTCCCAGCATCAGAGTCTTTTCCAATGAGTCAACTCTTCGCATGAGGTGGCCAAAGTACTGGAGTTTCAGCTTTAGCATCAGTCCTTCCAAAGAAATCCAGGGCTGATCTCCTTCAGAATGGACTGGTTGGATCTCCTTGCAGTCCAAGGGACTCTCAAGAGTCTTCTCCAACATCACAGTACAAAAGCATCAATTCTTCAGTGCTCAGCCTTCTTCACAGTCCAACTCTCACATCCATACATGACCACTGGAAAAACCATAGCCTTGACTAGACAGACATTTGCTGGAAAAGTAGTCTCTGCTTTTCAATATCCTGTCTAGGTTGGTCATAACTTTTCTTCCAAGGAGTAAGCGTCTTTTAATTTCATGGCTGCAGTCACCATCTGCAGTGATTTTGGAGCCCAAAAAATAAAGTCTGACACTGTTTCCACTGTTTCCCCATCTATTTCCCATGAAGTGATGGGACCAGATGCCATGATCTTCATTTTCTGAATGGAGTAGGGAATGGCAACCCACTCCAGTATTCTTGCCTGGAGAATCCCATGGACAGAAGAGCCTGAAGGGGTCATCCATAGAGTTGAAAAGAGTCAGGCATGACTGAGTTTAGTTTCTTCGTTTCTTCATCTTTCCCCACTAAACATGAAGAGTCATATCTTATTACTATAAGTAGTAATAAGACTAATTTAAATGCATTTGAAATTAGAAAATTAGTGTGGTCGCTAAAACTTAGTTGGGTATACTGTGATTTTAAGATTTTAATATTCAGTCATAAGTGTGACAATGCCAAAAAACGTGGTTTTTCTTAAAAAGGTACTATCTACCATTGAAATATTGTTGCTTCTTGGTTTCTAAAATTACATCTGCACAGTACCTAGACCAAGTCTGGGGACTCATTTTTTTAGATTGTGATAAGATAAACACGGTGGCACTAGTGGTAAAGAATCCACCTGCCAGTGGAGGAGATGGAAGAGACATGGGTTTGACCCCCCAGTGAGGAAAATCCCCTGCAGTAGGAAATGGCAATGCACTCCAATATCCTTGCCTGGAAAACTCCATGAGCAGAGAAGGCTGGCGGGCTACAGTCCATGAGGCCACAAAGAGTCAGACATGACTGACTGAGTAACTGAGCACGCACACACACAAGATAAACATAACCTAAAATTATGACCACTTTGGGGTGTATGGATCTATGACGTTAACAGCATTCATGCTGTTCTCAAAGCATCACCACCATCCATATCTTCAGAATTTCTTCATCTTTCCCCACTAAACTTTGTACCCATTAAACAACTCCCTATTTTCCCCTCTTCCCAGCCCCTTGGCGACCACCATTCTGCTTTCTGGTTCTATGAATTGACTACTCTGGGTATCTCATGTAATAGGAATCATACAATACTTGTCCTTCTGTGACTGGTTTATTTTTACTTACCATAATGTCAGGGCTCATCTGGGCTGCCGTCTCTGGGGTCGCACAGAGTCGGATACGACTGAAGCGACTTAGCAGCAGCAGCAGCAGCAGGGCTCATCTACATTGTAACAGGTATCAGAATTTCCTTCCTTTTAAAGGTTAAATAATAGCCTATTGTATATATAGACCACATTTTCTTTATCCATTCATCTGTTGAACACCCGGGTTGCTTCCACATTTCTGCTATTGTTAACAATGCTGCTATTAACATAGGTGTAGAAATATTTCCAGCCCCTACATTCAGTTATTCTGGAATGATACCCAGAGTGGAATTGTTGGATCATATGGTAATTCTGTTTAATTTTTTTAATGTATTTTTAAATTATTATTATTTTTGGCTGTGCCACGACTTCTCATGAGTTTTCTCTAGTTGCAGCGAGCAGGGGCTTCTCATTGTGTTGGCTTCTCTTGCTGCAGGGCATGGGCTCTAGGCACGTGGGCTGTAGAGTGCAGGCTCAGTGGTTGTGGCGCACGGGCTTAATAGTCGTGGCCTGTGGGCTCTAGGGTGCATGGGCTTCAATAGTTGCAGCACACAGGCTCAGTAGTTCAGCACGGAGTTGGTAGCTGTGGCGCATGGGCTTAGTTGCTCCGCAGCACGTGGAATCTTCTTGGACCAGGGATCGAACCCCCATCCCCTGCATTGGCAGATGGATTCTTATCCACTGCTCCATGAGAGAAGTCCAAAAGAGAAAATTTAAATCAGCATAATCTCAGAATTTTTTTTGGTTGACAATATTAGGAAACCTTGGTTATGATTCAACCCTAAAGCTAGCTGATGCTTATGAAAATTCAGTCCATCTTCCTGAGTTCAGACAGAATAAGGCATAAATATGACAGAGAAGAACACATCTCCCAATAAATACCATCTGTCTCAAAAACATGATTATAAATTTAGGAAATATATGTAGACAGGAGGTTTGAATCAACTGTTTAAGTATAAATATGAGGCATTAAGGATTGATACTTTTTAAAGTGAGGTTTATCTTATTTTATTATTTTTAATGTATTTTATTTATTTATATTTGGCCACGCTGCACAGCATGTGGAATCTTAGTTCTCTGACCATGGCTCGAACCTGTGCTCCTTGCACTGAAAGCACAGTATTAAACACTGGACTGCTAGGGAAGTCTCCCTAAGTAGATACTTTCTAAGTGTAAAAGTCACTGGTATCATTTTATAGTTGCAAATAAGTTCTGTAAAGTCATCATGGAGATATAGGAAGGAAATAGTCTTGACATGCTGCTACTGCTACTGCTACTAAGTCGCAGCAGTCGTGTCCGACTCTGTGCGACCCCAGAGACGGGAGCCCACCAGGCTCCCCTGTCCCTGGGATTCTCCAGGCAAGAACACTGGAGTGGGTTGCCATTTCCTTCTCCAGTGCATGAAAGTGAAAAGCGAAAGTGAAGTCGCTCAGTCGTGTCTGACTCTTAGCAACCCCATGGACTATAGCCTACTAGGCTCCTCCATCCATGGGATTTTTCAGGCAAGAGTACTGGAGTGGGGTGCCATTGCCTTGTCCTAGTCTTAACATACTATTATCTTATTTTATGTCAAGACTTCAAAAGGAAGGTGATCCTTTGATAGGGGTAAATACCAACCAAATCATAAAACAGTAACTCCTAATAAAATACATGTTCTGTATAGGGGGCTTCCCTGGTGGCTCAGATAGTGAAGAATCTGCCTGCAAGGCAGGAGACCCAAGTTCAATCCCTGGGTTGGAAAGATCCCCTGGAGTAAGAAATGGCAACCCACTCCAGTATTCTTGCCTGGAGAAACCCATGGACAGAGGAGCCTGGCAGGGTATAGTCCATGCGGTCACAAAGAGTTGCACATGACTGAGTGACTGACCCTATGATAAAATACGTGTCTGTGTGGATAGGGATATTTATTTTATTCACTCTGCCTCTCAAGTACCTAGAACAGTATCTAGCATTTCACAGAAGATGATCAATAAATATTTGCTGAGTGAATAAATACACAGGAGAAAAAAGGTGGTGCACAAGGCAGTGTGAGATTGAGAGAGAAAAAACTACTGAGAAGGACCCAAGGGGGGAAAATCACAGACAAAATTAGACAATGTTTTTAACTGAATGAAAATTAAACATGTCTTACTTAATATTTTGTAATAGCTTACACTGTTGGTGGGAATGTAAATTGGTGCAGCCACTATGGAAAACAGTATGGGGCCCTCTCAAAAAAAAAAAAAAGACAAAAACTGAACATAGAGTTACCATGTGATCAAGCAATCACACTCCTGCACATATATCCCAACAAAACTATAATTAAAAAAGATACATGCACCCCTGTGTTCATAGCAGCACTGTTCACAAAAGCCAAGCCATAGAAACAACCTAAATGTCCATCAACAGATGATTGGTTAAAGAAGATGTGGTGAATATGTATAAAATGAATACTATTCAGCCATAAAAAGAACAAATAATACCATTTGCAGCAACATGAATGCAACTAGAGATTATCATACTAAGTGAAGTAAGTCAGAAAGAGAAAGACAAATACTATATGATATCACTTATATGTGGCATTCTAAAGCAAATGATACAAATGAACTTATTTACCAAACAGAAATAGAGAACAAATATATAGTCACCAAAGGGGATAGTGGGAGGGTCGAGAGATAAATTAGGAGCTTGTGATTAACATATACACACTTATTTTTTTCCTTTTTATTCTTTTTTAAAATATTTATTTATTTTTAATTGATGATTGCTTTAAAATATTGGCTTGATTTCTGCCATACATCAACATGAATTAACCATAGGTGTACAAATGTCCCCTCCCTCTTGAATCTCCCTCCCACCTCCTGCCATATACACACTATTATACACAAAATAGATAAACAACAAGGTCCTATGGTACAGCACAGGGAACTATACTTAATATCTTAAATAACCTAAAATGAAAAAGAATCTGAAAAACGAATATATAGGTGTGTATAACTGAATCACGTTGCTGTACACTTGAAAATAACACAACGTTGTAAATTAACTGTACTTCAATAAAAAATAAATAAATAAAAGAAAAGAAGGGGCGAAAAGAAGGGAAAGTATGAAATTTTTTCAACAAACAGAAGCAGTCCAGCTCTTGAATACAGATGTGAGTGGCAGTACTACTTACAATTATGCAGGACACCATTTCTACTCAGGGCCAACCAAGAGAGGTTTGAGTGACAATACCTGAATCCCAGCCTCCCCAGAGGGTCATCCCCCCAACAGGCCCTCTTGGCTTTCTTGACCTCTAACTCATCTCAGATGATCACCCCACTCCTAACCTGCTCACTCATGGGTGACCTGATGGAGCTCTGGCAAGTATTTCCCTGTTCGCTGCTCAGGTAGGAAACCTGTATCAGCAGCGAGCAGAAACTCTCCAGGGCGACACCTCACTTGCAGGAGCTCCTGCTGGCCTTCTGGCTCCTGGGTGTTTTGGATCATGACTCCAATTTGCAGAGTCCTCATTTCACCTGCCACCCAGGCGTCCAGTCAGTCCTGGACCTCTACTGCAGTGGAACTGTGTCCTTATAGCTAACCTTAATTTGCTGAATCTGAAATATGGAGCTGCATAGCGCAGTTAAGCTTCAGGGCACAGGCCATTAGCTATGTAGGTGGCTCATTCCCTCCTTCTGCCTCACCCAGAGGGAGAAAGGCTGATTGCTCAACAGGGTAAAGGCAAGGTGAGGTTGAGGACAGAGGGAGGTGAGCTAGGTGCTGCCCATCAACTAGGGCCTGAACTGAGATGGTAAAAACTGTAGCAAGCCAAATCCCCCAGCAGGTTTGGGAGGCTAATAGGAGACAGAGCCTGGGGCCATTCCCAGGAAATGTGAAAGCCAGGAAATTGTTGCAGAGGGCAGCCTGCAGCCTCAGCCTAAACCTAGAGGTGCTAATGATGTTTGGACATCATCCTGTATGGGACTATCACAGTGTGATGCCAACTAGCATTAAGATGATTTGACTCAGCGATTTTGAAATTGCAAGTTGTGACTCTAGTAGATCCTGAAATCAATTTATTGGGCCTGTGCCTCAATATTTTTTTTACTGAAAAAAAAATACATATAACAAAATATCAGTGTCTCGTGTAAGAAGAGCATGTTCTGATTTGTAAAACTTTTGTTTCAGCTCTATTTTGTATGATGTAAATAGGTCTCCATGGAATGGATACTTGTGTAATGTATGGCTGAATCCTTTTGCTGTCCACCTACAACTATCACAACATTGTTAATCAGCTATACTCCAATATAAAATTAAAAGTTAAAAAAATAATAAATAAACTAGGTCTCCAGGTAAAATGTATTTCCAACAAGGGGTTATGCCAACAAACTTTGCTGGCAATGACTCTCCCTAACTCCCCTTGCTCTGATTTTTTTTGCAGTCCTATCCAATAATCTATTGATTTGAATTTAGCTACCCATGTAAAAAGATGGCATTAATCAATAAACACAGGAATTCAGTTGCCTGACAGTGTTACCTCTCATTGTAAATTAATCAGTTGGCATTCCAATTCTACTATTATCACTCTATTGTGAATTTTTCTAGCATGAGTCAACTCCTTGCTGCACACATTCCACTGGGTAATTAATAAAACAGATTTCTAAGTCAACCAAAGCAAGGACTCCGTATTAGAAGAGGGTTATTTCAAAGCAACCACAGCCTTACTGATCTTTTCCCTGCCTTCTCATCTGTCTGCCATCTATCCTCCTCCCAGCAGCCAGGGTGACCTTTTAAAAATATAAATCCAGTCATTGCAGCCCCTGTTTTAATGGTGTTGAAGTGCATTAAGTTGAACCAAGTGAAACTGGAACTGAGCAGGACCCTGTGGAGCTCCTGGGCAGAGAAGACTTCCTGTGTCCACTGTTTCTTATTTACAACCAAGGCCAGGACTGCACTCAGCCTCCATGACTTTCCCTGAGCTCCCAAGGGCAGCTTGGAACAGTTGCTAATCAAGGGAGTGAGAGGATGCAGAGACAAGGGAGGAGCAGCCAAGACAATAGTGCAGCCTTCCGTCAGAGCAGTCTGGTTCTACCTCAAGGGATACATTTAACAGTATGGAGCTCTTTGGCAGCTCAGATGGTGAAGAATCTGCCTGCAATGCAGGAGACCTGGGTTCGATCCCTGGGTCTGGAAGATTCCCTGGAGAAGAGAATGGCAACTCACTCCAGTATTGTGTGTGGAAAATTCTATGGACAGAGGAGCCTGGCTGACTACAGTCCATGGGGTCACAAAGAATCAGATACAACTGACCAACACACAGACTTTGAGTTCTTTACAGAACTAAAGACTCCCATACTTTGGCCATCTGATGCAAACAGCCGACTCATTGGAAAAGACCCTGATTGAGGGCAGGAGGAGAAGGGAGTGACAGAGAATGAGACGGTTGGATGGAATCACTGACTCAATGGACATGAATTTGGATAAACTCCAGGAGACAATGAAGGACAGGGAAGCCTACTGTGTTGCAGTCCATGGGGTCTCAAAGAGTTGGAGGTGACTTAGTGACTTAGCAACTAAACAACAACAACAGAATTAAAACCCCAACAAATGGAAGATGTTAGCATTCTTCACTCCAGAGAAGACCACCCGAGGCCAGATTAAAGGAACCAGAGAAGCTCAACAAGAGACTTCCTGAGACCAGATTAAAGGAGTACAGGCCCTGCACACATCCTAATCCTTATCAGCAACCCCATTCTTAAAGCTTGCTATAAAACTCCTTATCAAACCTTTCTCCGGTTGGGACATAAAATTTTGATACAGTTTGTATCATTTTTTTAGAATTCCACATACAAGTGATATCATATAGTATTTGTCTTTCTGTTTCTGACTTACTTCACTTAGCACAATAATCTCTAGTTGCATCAAATGGTATTTCATTCTTTTTACAGCCAAGTAATTGTTCACTGTATACATATATACCACATCTTCTTTTTTACATAGCGTCTCTTCACAAGCCTGCTACGACCCCGTTTAACTGGCAAAGCAATAATGCTATTCTTTTCTACTTCACCCAAACTCTGAGGTTCGATTTGGCAGTAGTGCACGAAGGCTGAGTTTTCGGCATCAAAATCACCGGTCAAAACTGAAGATCAACAATTTTATGTTCATCAATTTAATAAAAATAAAACACAAACGCCGCAACTATAAGGATTTATATGATCTGGATCCAATTTCCTTATTTTACTCATCTGTATATCTTCATCATGCAATGGTTTCCTCTCCCACTTTTTTTCCTTTTGACAGCCCACAATAAGAAATATATGTACAGGCTTCCCTGGTGGCTCTGTGGTTAAGAATCTGCCTGCCAATGCAGGAGACACAGGTTCGATTCCCGATCCAGGAAGATTGTGCCTCAGAGCAAATAAGCTCAAGAGCCACAACAATTGAGCCTGTGCTCTAGAGCCTGGGAAGCACAACTACTGAGCCCAGCTGCCCTACAGTTTCTGCTCTGCAACAAGAGAAGCTCTCACCACAGCTAAAAAGCAGCCCCCACTCACTGCAACTAGAGAAAAGCCTGAGTAGCAGTGAAGATGTAGCACAGTCATAAATAAGAAAACTTTTTTTTTTTTTTTTAAGAAATATGTTTACAGCATCATCCACGATCCACATGTATGTAAGCAAGTGTAATGCATTTCTGGTCTTGAATGGAATATTATTTCCTACGAGAAGCTTTCTTTAACCAACCTATGCAAATGGATCCCACCCTAACCTTGATTCTCTACCATTCAGTTCAGTTCAGTTCAGTCACTGTGTCATGTTCAACTCTTTGCGACCCCATGGACTGCAGCACACCAGATTTCCCTGTCCATCACCAAGTTCCAGAGCTTGCTCAAACTCATGTCCATCAAGGCGGTGATGCCATCCAACCACCTCATCCTCTGTCATCCCCTTCTCCTCCTGCCTTCAATCTTTCCCAGCATCATGGTCTTTTCCAATGAGTCAGTTCTTCACATCAGGTGGCCACAGTATCGGAGCTCTGAAACTGAAACACTAGTCCTTCTAATGAATATTCAGGACTGATTTCCTTTAGGATTGACTGCTTTAATCTTGCAGTCCAAGGGACTCCCAAGAGTCTTCTCCAGTACCACAGTTCAAAAGCATCAATTCTTCGGCGCTCAGTTTTCTTTATGGCCTAACTCTCAAATCCATACATGACCACTGGAAAAACCATAGCTTTGACTAGACAGACCTGTGTCGGCAAAGTAATGCCTCTACTTTTTAATATACTGTCTAGGTTGGTCATAACTTTTCTTCCAAGGAGTAAGCGTCTTTTTATTTCATGGCTGCAGTCACCATCTGCAGTGATTTTGGAGCTCAAAAAAATAAAGTCTGTCACTGTTTCCATTGCTTCCCCATCTACTTGCCATGAAGTGATGGGACCAGATGCCATGATCTTAGTTTTCTGAATGTTGAGCTTTAAGCCAGCTTTTTCACTTGCCTCTTTAGTTCCTCTTCACTTTCTGCCATAAGGGTGGTGTCATCTGCATATCTGAGGTTATTGATATTTCTCTCAGAAATCTTGATGCTAGCTTATGCTTCATCTAGCCCAGCATTTTGCATGATGCACTCTGCATATAAGTTAAATAAGCAGGGTAACAATATACAGCCTTGACGTACTCCTTTCCTGATTTGGAACCATTCTGTTGTTTCATGTCCAGTTCTAACTGTTGCTTCCTGACCTGTATACAGATTTCTCAGGAGGCAGGTCAGGTGGTCTGGTATTCCTATCTCTTGAAGAATTTTCCACAGTTTTTTGTGATCCACATAGTCAAAGGCTTTGGTGTAGTTAATAAAGCAGAAATAGATGTTTTTCTGGAACTTTCTTGCTTTTTCGATGATCCATTGGATGTTGGCAATTTGATCTCTGGTTCCTCTGCCTTTTCTAAATCCAGCTTGAACATTTGGAAGTTCACTGTTCATGTACTGTTGAAGCCTAGCTTGGAGAATTTTGAGCATTACTTTGCTAGCATGTGAGATGAGTACAATGGTGCCATAGTTGGAACATTCTTTGGCATTTCCTTTCTTTGGGATTAGGATGAAAACTGATCTTTTTCCAGTCCTGTGACCACTGCTGAGTTTTCCAAATTTGCTGGCATATTGAGTGCAGCATTTTTATAGCATCATCTTTTAGGATTTGAAATAGCTCAACTGGAATTCCATCACCTCTGCTATCTTTGTTCATAGTGATGCTTCCTAAGGCCCACTTGACTTGGCTCTAGGTGAGTGATCATACCATCATGGTTATCTGGGTCATGAAGATCTTTCTTGTATAGTTCTTCTGTGTATTCCTGCCACCTCTTCTTAATATCTTCTGCCTCTGTTAGGTCCATACAATTTCTGTCCTTTATTGAGCCCATCTTTGCATGAAATATTCCCCTGGTATCTCTAATTTTCTTGACGAGATCTTTAGTCTTTCCTATTCTGTTGTTTTCCTCTATTTCTTTGCACTGATCACTGAGGAAGGCTTTCTTATCTCTCCTTGCTATTCTTTGGAACTCTGCATTTTAATGGGTATATCTTTCCTTTTCTTCTTTGCCTTTCACTTATATTCTTTTATCAGCTATTTGTAAGGCCACCACAGACAACCATTTTGCCTTTTTGCATTTCTTTTTTTTGGGGGGATGGTCTTGATCACTGCCTTCTGTAAAATGTCATGAACCTCCGTCCATAGTTCTTCAGGTACTCTGTCTATCAGATCTTACCTCTAAATCTATTAGTCACTTCCACTGTATAATCATAAGGGATTTGATTTCTAACACTGATCTCTAACATTGCATCCTATTAATTTGGTATAAAACTTGTGGCTCAGGGGGAAAGAATCCACCTGCCAATTCAGGAGACATGGGTTCGATCCCTGGGTTGGGAAGATCTTCTGGAGAGAGAAATGGCAACCCACTCCAGTATTCTTGTCTGGAGAATCCCATGGACAGAGGAGCCTGGTGGGCTATATAGTCTGTCATCATTTGGTCGCTAAGTGGTGTCTGACTCTTTGTGACCCCATGGACTGCAGCACGCCTGGCTTCCCTGTCCTTCACTATTTCCCAGAGTTTGCTCAAACTCATGTCCATTGAGTCAGTGATGCCATCAAACCGTTTCATACTCTGTTGCCCCCTTCTTTTCTTGCCCTCAATCTTTCCCAGCATCAGGGTCATTTCCAATGAGTCAGCTCTTCCCTTCAGGAGGCCAAAATATTGGACCTTCAGCTTCAGCATCAGTCTGTCCAATGAATCTTCAGGACTGATTTCCTTTAGGATTGACTGCTTGGATCTCCTTGCTGTCTAAGGGACTCTCAAGAGTCTTCTCCAGCACCACAGTTTGAAAGCATCAATTCTTTGGCGCTCATCCTTCTTTGTGGTCCAACTCTATCGTCCATGGGGTTGCAAAAGAGTTAGACGTGATGAAACAACAAGTATCATCTGAAGTTCTACATTTACTTACTTCCTTTTGATAGAGAGAAAAGCAGCCCCCTGATATCCAGAAGCTGGCTAGATATTATTAATCAGTTAGGCCTTGGTGCTGCTATGAGTCGGCCCAGCAATCATAACTAGATCTTGATGTGTTCCCACTGAACATAAACAATGTCACACAATATCAAGGACAGATAAAGGCACTCTGTGACCATGATGAATCAAGACCAAAACAAGACCACTCTGTAATCAATTTGAATAGAGAAAAAAATGATAACATTGTCCAAGTTATAAAATACCAAATATCCTCCCTTCAGCTAATAGGAGGGACTTCACTTCTTTCCCAACTACAGTTTTAGCCTTACTCCAGTTTGCCCTCCCTAGAGATAAGATAGATTCATGTGATGAATCATAGAATTATTCCTTCTTCCTGAAACCACTCAATCTAGACCAAACTTCTGTTTGCTTGAATCCTCCCTCAAATTACCCAACCCAAACCCAAATCCTTTAAGTCCTTTCTAATATATTTTTACCGAAATGCCCCATGGATCCCCAACGTGTGTATTCTTGTTTGCAGCAACAAGTTAATAAACTCAATTTGTTCAACTATACTTGCATTCCTGGTATATTATTTACCAACCTATTCCCTCAACTTTGCAGAGTACCTGATACTTATGAGGTGCTTAATAAATATCTTAGATAAATAAATAAAGAAAGAGTAATTAGTGACTTACTTTCCACCTTCCTGGGCAGAAACGGGGGACCTGTCTGGGTGACTGGCTGACCTTCCCAGACACTGTTCTGCCTTGCTGTGTAACTTTATAGCTATTAGCTTTCCTTAAATTCTTTGTACTCTCTTCTCTGAAATTCTCTCCTGCTAGGGATTTTCGATTCTTTTAAGCATGGTCAAACCAAATTCTTCCATGATCTTGGCTTTCTGAATCCTTAGCATATAAATATTCTCTGGATGGCAACAGGCAGCCCAACTCTCACCCCTGGGTCTGCAGAGTGGTCTCCTGTGATGCTCTTTCCAAGCAAGAATTTCTTTGACAAACCCTTCCTGGCTCCTTCACTCACCCCACCTGGTTTCTAGCATAACAGTTTATCTCCCTGTTGAGGTTCACTGTTAAACCTTCATAATTTTAAATTATTTTTTTCTGATTATAACAATAGCACATGCTCATTACAGAGCATTTAGAAAACACAGAATAGTTCTAAGAATAAAAAACTGAAATTAGCTCTAATAACCATAGCTAGAGACCTTGCTTTAATTCCCTGGACACATTGATATTAATATAAATTATTAACCTTATATATTTACTTTGTTTCTTATATTCTCAATAAGAACATCATGAGCCTTATCTTCATCATTAAATATTCTTCAGGATCACTGTTTTCCGCTTTGTCATTCTGCTCAGAGAACATTTACGTGCTAAGAACTCAAAAGCCAAAATATTAATCCTGTGCATGAGCATACAATCCTACATTTATGTAGTCGAGCTCCTAATACTGCATATTGAGGCTTCTTCTAATTTTTCATTGTTACAAATGCTTTGATGAACATCTTTATGTATGAATCTCTGTCCACAATCCTTGCAAATGTTTCCTAGAAGTAATATTATTAGTTTAACAAGCAAGTATTTTTTAATGCTCTGTGTCAATATTACAAAATTGTTTTAAAGACATTACATTCCTTCCATAGAATGGACCTGATTCTCCAACCTTCACCAATACTAAATATTATAACTTTAAAATTTTATTATTAGGAAGTTTTTTTTTAAAAAGTGATATCTAGTTTTAAAAAATTGCATTTTTTATTGCTTATCAAGTTTGGGAATTTCTTCAAAGAAATCTCTTTAGGAATCCAAGTACTCTCCCTATGCTATGTTTAAAAACATAATTAAATGAAGCATAATATCTTTAAAAGTGTCATTTTTCTCATATAACATATTTACCATAGACAGTATGTTGTGCTCAGTCATGTCCGACTCTTTGCTACCCCACGGACTGTAGCCTGCCAGGCTGCCCTGTCCACAGGATTTCCCAGGCAAGAAGATGGGAGTGGGTTGCCATTTCCTCCTCCAGGGGATCTTCCCAACCCAGGGATCGAACCCACATGTCTTGCATCTCCTGCATTGGTAGGAGATTCTTTACCACTGTGCCACCTGGGAAGTTACCCAATTTACTATAGGACCCCCCATAAATATGAACCAGAACAGAAACAAGTCTGATACTGAGATAATATTTTATATCAAAACTGTGCTGGAAAAGCCAGGATATGCAGTTGCCATATTTATATTCCATGTTGAATTCAGAATTATTGGGGGGGAAGAAATTGCCAGGTCGTAATTTCAAGGGATGAGGATTTAGAAAAAGATTTCTATAAATTTTGCTTATTTATTATGTGCTACTGGGTTAAGCCATGACTGAGATTAGAGACGTGAGTGAAGAGAAGGAAGTATATTCCAGACAGAAATACATCTCTGCCAAAGGTTCAAAATACCCAGACATTTCCCTAGTGGTGTTTTGCAATTCTTCATATTTGCATTTTTCTCATTACAAAGACCCTAGCCTGCAGCCAGAGCTGTTTTACCCGCTTGAAAGTCTCTGAACGAAACTGCCTGAATCCAGATTTCTATTTTTAACCCCTTTGAAACTCTTTTTGAATAAATCACTTGATCTGAGTGTGTGGAATATGCTCTGAATAGCTTCAATTATGTTACATTCTATTCAGGTAAATTCAATCCAACAAACATTTATTGAGAACCCACCAGGAGAAACAAACAAACAAAAAAGAGGTAACATAGGAAGAACACACACGTCAACACAACCACAACACACCATGACTCTATGTGATACAGATGGAAATAAAGGACCACAGGTAAGGAACAGGGAGAAAAACTCCTCTTACCTCTTATTTTGTTGAATGGGTGGTTCAAAAGTTTTCCAGGAAGTAAAGGAGAGAGAAAAGAGAGAGGATGGGGTGAAAAAGAAGAAAACAGTGTTAGTTTCTTTCCCATACTCACAAACCCACCCTTCTTGCAATTTAAGCCCTAGTTAGGTTTCCAAGATCGATCTAGAATTGACATAAGTAGCCAAACTTTGGGGCAAATGGCTGAGGATTTATTGGGCAACATGAATGGGCCAGAGGAGTGACCAGCTATGTGGAAAACTAGATCAGATGTTATATGCATATGGCTATATTTTTTTTTTCCACTTTGTTGAGATATGATTGACATGTAAAAAGCTGTATGTATTTAATGTACACAGCTTGATATGTTTGGGTTAAGTATATACTTGTGAAACCATCATCATCAAAGCCATAAATGTATCCCAAAGTTTCCTCTTACCTCCTTCATGAGTGTTTTTATTTGCGTGTGTGTGTGAGACAAGAACACTTGAGTTACTCAGCAAATTTTAAAAGTAAACAATAGTTACCTATAGGTACTATTCTGTATAGAAGATCTTCAGAACTTAATTATCTTGCATAACTGAAACTTTATACTCTTCAACCTCATTCCCCCTCCCCCAGCTCCTGGAAATCACATCTACTCTCTGCTTCTATGAGTTTGACTATTTTCTTAAAATTTTTTATATATTTATTTTCAGCTGGGCAGGGTCTTTGCTGCTATGTGAGCCTTTCTCTAGTTGTGGCAAGTGGGGGCTTCTGTCTAGCTGCTGTACACGGGCTTCTCATTATGGTGGTTTCTCTTGTTGTGGCTGGAGAAAGCAGTGGCACCCCATTCCAGTACTCTTGCCTGGAAAATCCCATGGATGGAGGAGCCTGGTAGGCTGCAGTCCATGGGGTCACTAAGAGTCAGACACGACTGAGCGACTTGACTTTCACTTTTCACTTTCATGCATTGGAGAAGGAAATGGCAACCCACTCCAGTGTTCTTGCCTGGAGAATCCCAGGGACGGGGGAGCCTGGTGGGCTGCCGTCCATGGGGTCGCACAGAGTCGGACACGACTGAAGCGACTTAGCAGCAGCAGCTTGTTGTGGAGCACAGGCTCTAGGGCAAGAGGGTTTCAATAGTTGTGACATGAGGGCTGAGTAGTTGTGGCCCCCAGGTTCTAGAGCACAAGCTCAACAGTTGTGGCCCACAGGTTTCGTGGCTCTGCTGCATGTGAGATCTTCCTGGATTAGGGGTTGAACCTGTATCTCCTATATTGGCAAGTAGATTCTTCACCATTGAGTCACCAGGGAAGCCCTGAATTTGACTATTTTAGATTCCACGTATAAGTGAGATCAGCTGTATTTGTAATTGAATAGACCTTTACAGGTTACAAAGTCTTCCTTCCTTCCTGTGTAATCTCAATTGTCCCCATAACAACTTGGTAAATGAGGAATTACTCTTCTCCAATTTTACAGATGAGAAAACTGAAGATCAGACAAGTTAGATGACTTGCCCAAGACCATCCAGAAAGTGGCAGAGCCAGGCATGAAACCTAAGTCTTCTGAGTGCAAGTTGAGTGCTCTTTCCAGTAGAGGAAAGCCAAAATACAAGAGCAGGCATTTGGTATTTCCCATGCATGCAATGACTCCAGCTTCTATCATTTTAAAGTCCCCAGTAAAACCTGTTTAGAACCTAGAGTTCAGAGGGGAGGAAATGAGGAAGAAGTTTTTAGTTATACCACTGATTTAGACAAAAGATGCAGGGAAAACATAACGCTCTAAAATTTTCACTTTTTCATAAAAGGAGAGGTAAAGCTAAAGAAGAGAGCTAGCCCACCAGCACCTCTGTCCGTGGAATTCTCCAGGCAAGGATACTGGAGTGGGTTGCCATGCCCTTCTCCAGGGGGTCTTCCCTGGAGACCCAGCGATTGAACATGGTTCTCTGCAATGCAGATTCTTTACCATCTGAGCCACCAGGGAAGCCCTAAAGAAGAGAGCTAGACAAGATCAACTACAAGAGTATTATCATATGTCATTCTATTTTCATAATGTAATAATACTTATTTTTAAGTAATAATACTAATGCTCAAGTAATACTTATTATTAAGATACTTAAAAAGTGCTTACAATATTCCAGGTACCGTTTAAGTATTTTAGATGTATAAATTCATTGATTCCTCACTATAACTCTAAGAGGCAGATATAATTATGATTCCCATTTTATAGATGAAGAACCTGAGGTACAGAGAGGTTAAGTAAGTTGCTCAAGTTCACATGAGCAGTAAGTGATGGGGCCATGATGCAAACCCAGAGAGCTGGGCTTCTCAGGGTCACTTAACCACTAGTCTCTACTGCCCCTTCTGGTGCCCGAAAAGTTCCTCCCAAGAACATCCAGACTTCCCTTTGATATGGATTAGGGATGTCCCTCCATACTGTGTTCCCCTAATGCCTTCTACATCCCCTATCAAAATACTCCTCACATTTTCTGTTATCACAAGTTTGTGTCTTTCTCTATCATCTCAAAGTTAAAGAGGCAGATTCTGTGACTCTTATTCACTGCTGTAGCCCAAGCATCAGGCTCAATGCCTGGACCACATAGTTGCTTGATGCATATTTGTTAAACTAATTTATAAGTTAATCTAACTAGCACTTCTATGTTTACTATGGGTCAGGCACTGTTCAAAGGACAAATATTAAATACTCTATAAAGCAATATGTACTATTTTACAGATAAGGAAACTGAGGCACAGAGAAGATGAATGATTGGGACAAGGTCACATACTAGTAATGTTACCAAGTTACAAAGATTAAAACCCAGGCAGTCTGATTTCAGAGTCCACATTACTACTAAATTGAATAAATACATGAATGAATGAATGAAGCCTCTGTCTGTATGCACTGTATAATCTAGGACTGCTGCCCCTTAGGCTTTTGTGGTCAATTAGTTTTCCAAGTGGCTTCTTGATGGCTTCCTTCATGACTCCGGCTTATTTTTCACTGATCTCCCCAGTAAAAAGATGATGAACATTAACAATTGCAACTTGGCTGAGTTAAGTACCAGACATTTCTGTCTCAGTGACTCTGATTTTTATTTAGTCTCTACAAATGTCTCAAGGTGGAAATAGTTGTCTAAATCTTTGGAAAAGAACTAAAGAACTGGATTTTCACAGCATTGCTAGACATCAGTAGAGTGCCAAATGGGAAAAAATGGCTAAAAGAATGATTTTATTTCCAAACATGTAGCATTATTTTGCTGCAATCTCTCAGGTCCCAAGTAAATTTTGTGAAAAAATATTGAAACAAAATTAAAAATGCATATTTAAAATATTCTAACAGAAACTTCTATGACATTTTCTGCAGTTTATTACTTACTTAATTGTTCTACAAAAGCTTGTGCTGTGAAAATTGAATCCTGCTTTCTTAAAAACTATTTGATACCTACTGGACTACTGATAGGAAAAAAAGGCATAGTTTGGAAGTAAATGTGCCTGAACATAAGAAAAACTTTTTTTTTAAATTCTTGAGTCTCTTTACTGGTATTTCAAGGACTTGGAACGAGAAACTCACACAGAACTGCGCCCTCAGTGATGGAGCAAGAGTTATCATGGCCAAGTTTATATTTTATCCCACTTCATTCTCATCAATATATGAAACCTGTTTGCAGCATATGGGCCACTTCAGTGTGTAGCACTGGGCCTGGTTCCAACAGGTGTTCAATAAATGCTTGTTGAAGAGGGAGTAACACAGAAGATTAGACCTAGAATGACTCTCCCAAAATGCAGATCAGCCTCTCCAAAGAGATAATGTGAAACCTCAAATCCTGTTTTCCCCAAGTTTTTGTTGCAATCAAACCCAGGAGAGAAATCAGAAAATATTTAAACCATGAACCCAAAGTCATTAAATGGAGTTGTTTCTCAAGGTCTTTCAGATTAATCATAAATTATTACAGTTTTGGTCTTTGTGTCTGGATTTTCTCCTCAGTAGAAATAATTTATTTTATTTTGGTACCATATTGAGCATGCAATGAAAACAGTCTCTCTCTCTCACTCTCTCTCTCTCACCTCTTCCTCCAGCCCACAGATTCCATCTCTAGAGGGAATCACCATTACTAGTTTCTCGTATATCCTTCTGAAGACATTCTTTGCATACACACACACATTTTTTTCACAAATAATAATATACCATACACACACTTCTGGTTTCTCCCTTTTTTTTACACACCAGGACGTGATGGACATGGCTCCACACCAGTATATATGCATCTGTATCATTACTTAATATGACTATACAGAATCCCACCATATGAATATACTATAATTTCTTTAGCCTGTCTACTATCATTGGACAATTAAAACTTTTATAAACAATTACAAGCTATTATAAACAATCCTGAGAAGAAACTATCTAACATATAGACAACTAGTATTTCAGAGGGAAGTAGTATTAGGTAAACACTGAGAAAGAAAGCACTTTGAAACCCTTTTGCTGTGCTGTTTGCTTAGTCGCTCAGTCATGTCCAACTCTTTACAACCCCATGGACTGTAGCCCACCAGGTACCTCTGTCCATGGGGATTCTCCAGGCAAGAATACTGGAGTGGGTTGCCATCACTCCTCTAGGGGATCTTCCCAATCTAAGGATCAAACCCAGGTCTCCCACATTGCAGGTGGATTCTTTACTGTCTGAGCCACTGGAGAAGCCCTTGAAACCCTTTTAGGGGTACTCATTTTGAAAATTTTAAAAAGGAAAATATTTTAAATTCTCTAATAATGTAGGAGGACAGTGAGTATAATAAGAATTAGAGGCTTGTAACATGTAAAAAAAAAACTGGAGTTTTTGAAACGAATGTTCTCTTTATGAGTACGTTGGTTTAAGAGTTAAGTTGTTTGGATAGCAGCACAAGATGGTTAAAGAGAAATAACTTTAGCTACATGTACACAGATTTTTCCACTGTACAAAAGCCTTCTTTTACATAAAGACAGAACTTTCATTTATTATTATTATTGGCTGTGCTGGGTATTTGCTGTGGCACAGGGGCTTCTCTAGCTGTGGTTTACAAAAGCCTTAAAGCTGGAAAAGGTATAGAACATGGGACTTACAAGTTTGAAATGATTAAAGCTGAGAGAAGAGTCCTAGTCACAAAAACAGAGCAGAAAAAACAGGTTCAAATAGTGTTGCAGATAAACATGGCAAAGAAAAAGACAGAGAACAAGGGCAAGGGGGTTAAAATGGAACTACAGGCTAATCTCAAGTTGAAAAGAAAGGAAAATATCCAAAGGATGGCTCTTCAATGCTCAGCCCAAGCAGGGTCAGCATGAAATGCATGGAAGCCTCCTGGCTAACAGGATTTTACGTCTCCACAACCAATCCTGATTCAACTTGGAAGAGTATCAGCCAGGGGAAACCAGGGAAACAAAGCAAAAACGCCAATTAATATGCCAACGAGTTTTGCCTGAGTATCTGGACAGCTAGAGACCATGCATGTGACCTAGGCTCTGCAGTTAGATGCTCTTTCTGGGACTCTGAGTGATGCAAGGAGGCAGACTGAGTCAGACTGACCTGTGGCAGTATGCAACAGAGGCAACAGGGCCATTTAAGCCATGCAGAACAGTGGTGATGGATGTGGTGGCTGTGACATTTATGCTCTTAACCAGATTGCTGCAGCTGCCAGCCCCCTGGTTCCTGCCTGTTTTCCAAGCCTGGTTCTCCATTTCTCAGCCAACTGAGTGAGTCATCCAATGTCCTTCTAATACATTTATTTCCCACTTTTGTTAGCCAGGCCCCATTGTCGTTCTTTGTCTTCAAGAACCCCAACTGATACAGTGAACATACAGTGATTGGGGCCAGCCTCCAACAGGATAAGAGCAGAGATCCTGAGAACTGGGTCCAAAATGGGAAAACCTCTAACACTGACCTATAGACTTGGTCTCATCATGCGAGGCCAGAAAAGTAAAAGGCAGGGCAAGGTATTAAAGGCTGAACTGGTGTCTGGGGATTAGATAACCCTCCTTTCTTCTAGTGGGGCTTCCCTTGTGGTTCAGCTAGTAAAGAATATGCCTGCAATGTGGGAGACCAGGGTTCAATCCCTGGGTTGGGAAGATCCCCTGGAGAAGGGAAAGGCTATCCACTCCAGTATTCTGTCTGGAGAATCCATGTATAGTCCTGGGGTCACAAAGAGTCAGACATGACTGAGCGATTTTCACTTCACTTCACTTCTCTTCCAATGAGATTATCAGGATTATTGGAGGAGAAATGTCTGAATGCTTTTCTCCCCAGCAAGTGGGAACTGGTTGCATGTACGAAAGAACGACAGAGAATCAGTAGGAAACTGATGAAGATATCCAAGGCAAAACTGCAGATTTCAAATCCAGTTGTTCAAAGGGAGCTTGGTGGAAAGAGGCAAAGGCTCTATAACTTGGGAACAGTAAGACACCATGAGCAGGTTGCATGGTTCTTTGTGATACCAGCACAGAGGGAGTTGAGCCCTTGAGCTCATTTGCTTTGCTCACTCAAAGGTGCCTGGTACATTGCAGGTCCTCAATAAGTATGTGTTGAATGAATGGAAGAATCGTTAAAATCAGACACCTGCCAGTGACAGATTTAATCTTCTTGGACTCCAAAATCACTGCAGATGGTGACTCCACCCACGAAATTAAAAGACACTTGCTCATTGGAAGAAAAGCCATGACAAACCTGGACAGCATATTAAAAAGCTGAGACATCACTTTGCCACCAGAAATCTGTATAGTCAAAACTATGGTTTTTCCAGTAGTCATGTATGGATGTGAGTTGGATCATAAAGAAGGCTGCGTGCCAAAGAATTGATGGTTTTGAATTGTGATGCTGGAGAAGATTTTTGAGAGTCCCTTGGACTGCAAGGAAATCCAACCCGTCAATCCTAAAGGAAATCAACCCTGAATATTCACTGGAAAGACTGATGCTACACCTGAAGCTCCAATACTTTGGCCACCTGATGTAAAGAGCTGACTCACTGGAAAAGACTATAATGCTGGGAAAGATTGAGGGCAAGAAAAGAAGGGGGGCGACAGAGGATGAGATGGCTGGATGGCATTGTTGATTCAATGGACATGAGTTTGAGCAGATTCTGGGAGATAGTGGACAGGGAAGCCTGGTGTGCTGCAGTTCATAGGGCTGCAAAGAGTCAGGTACAACTTAGTGGCTGAACAACAATGGTGCCACCATTCGCTGGTACTTCATTGGGGCACCTCGTGTAGGTAGGATGGGGTCATATTTGGAGCTTCAGTCTAGACCTGTCCGACTCCAAAGTTCAGATCCTTAGTCATTGGGATATACTGTTTACTTCCTGGACTCCAGTAGCGTAACTGCTCAGGGTTCTGCCCCCTGTCAAGTCACATGAAGGCGCCCATCATGACTCCTGGTGCTCACTAAACTGTCACTTGTCCCAGTCACCATCGCCTCCCTCTCTGTGCATTGTCATGGAAGATACACTGGATTTTTCAAGGTGCCAAAGCTCCTCTGAGTTCTGGGCAAATGTGCTCTGGATGTCATGCTTATGAATGAGTATCAGCGATGTGAAGCTCGTACATCAATGTCACACAGAGACTGTAGGGACATTGCTCTTTCAGAGTTGACTCATAGCTCATGTTCCCTTCTTTCCCCAGTACATACACCTGCATTACTCAGATATGAGTTTACGGAGGGGGCTGAATTGCGATGCAGATCTGAGTAACACACATGAGTCAGTATCATCCCCTGGCCCTCTAATGACTAAGGCTTTTTTACAGTCCTTTATGCCATGTTCTTCCCTGGAGACTCATGTCTCTCAGGAGATTCTTTGGATCTTCTACAGATAGAATTCTGATGACCATCCCTCAGCCTTCCAAAGATATCAGACATATCCTATAATAGCAGTAGATACAAATAAGATTCTCCCTGGGGTCCTTCCTGGACAAGGTTAGCAGTTTCAATCACACATAATAAATTCTCTTTAAACTGCCATTCAATAAAATCAACAAGGTGAAAGAAATTTTAAATTGTTTCCATGTTATTTGAAAATAAGTTAAAAGCAAAATGATAGTGATAGAAAGCAGGTCTGCAGTTGCTTGAGAACTGGGTAGGGGGAGAGGGCTGACGGCAAAGGGGTACGAGGAGTGCAGGCACTGCCTCGTATCATTCACCTATTTAGTGGCATACTAGATCTTTGTTGCAGCCTGTGGGACCTTGAGTTGCAGCCCAGCCTTGAGAAACGCTGGGCTGGAAGAAACACAAGCTGGAATCAAGATAGCATCTTTTTCTTTTTATAGTCCAGCGTGTGGAATCCCTTTTTATAGTCCAGGGAATGAACCCGGGCCCCCTGTACTGGGCGTGTGGAGTCTTAACCACTGGACCACCAGGGAAATCCTTGTCCTCTATCTTGATTGTGCTGGGGGTTCTGTGATTGTCCTACCTGTTGGGTGAGCTTAGAGCCCTTCAGAAGCAAACCCAGAGGTAAGAACTTGGGTGAAAGAAGTTATGTGGGAGATGATTCCAAGAAATGCAAAAGTACAGAGGAAGCATGGAAAGTAATACAGGGAAGAGACAAAAAAGGACACATTAATAATGGGAATACCAGACCACCTGACCTGCCTGTTGAGAAATCTGTATGCAGGTCAGGGAGCAACAGTTAGAACTGGACATGGAAAAACAGACTGGTTCCAAATAGGAAAAGGGGTGCATCAAGGCTATATATTGTCACCCTGCTTATTTAACTTATACGCAGAGTACATCATGAGAAACGCTGGGCTGGAAGAAACACAAGCTGGAATCAAGATTGCCGGGAGAAATATCAATAACCTCAGATATGCAAATGACACCACCCTTATGGCAGAAAGTGAAGAAGAACTAAAGAGCCTCTTGATGAAAGTGAAAGAGGAGAGTGAAAAAGGTGGCTTAAAGCTCAACATTCAGAAAACGAAGATCATGGCATCCGGTCCCATCACTTCATGGCAAATAGACGGGGAAACAGTGGAAACAGTGGCTGACTTTATTTTTTTTGAACTCCAAAATCACTGCAGATGGTGATTGCAGCCATGATATTAAAAGATGCTTAATCCTTGGAAGGAAGTTATGACCAACCTAGACAGCATATTCAAAAGCAGAGACATTACTTTGTCAACAAAGGTCTGTCTAGTCAAGGCTATGGTTTTTCCAATAGTCATGTATGGATGTGAGAGTTGGACTATAAAGAAAGCTGAGCGCCAAAGAATTTATGCTTTTGAACTGTGGTGTTGGAGAAGACTCTTGAGAGTCCCTTGGACTGCAAGGAGATCCAGCCAGTCCACCCTAAAGGAGATCAGTCCTGGGTGTTCATTGAAAGAACTGATGCTAAAGCTGAAACTCTAATACTTTGGCACCTCATGCGAAGAGCTGACTCATTGGAAAAGACCCTGATGCTGGGCAAGGTTGAAGGCGGGAGGAGAAGGGGACGACAGAGGATGAGATGGTTGGAAGGTATCAGCAACTCAATTGACATGAGTTTGGGTAAACTCTGGGAGTTGGTGATGGACAGGGAGGCCTGGAGTGCTGTGGTTCATGGGGTCACAAAGAGTCAGACACGACTGAGCGACTAAATTGAACTGAATGATGCATCTACTGTAGTGGGCAACTGGTGTTCAATCCTGCCTTGTTGTGACTTGATGTGTATTCCATAATCTTTCACTGTTTCTTAGACATTTTATTTTAAATATTATCTTTAGGATTAACTTAAAAGCTAAGATAATGTAAATTTCCTCCAGCAAATTTTTGTTTTCTTCAACCAAGTACCTGATGGTTCATGCAGTCAAAGGCAAGACTGGGTTACTGAGATGACCCACTGGAGGGTACCTACCCTTACTTTTTGAAATAGGGGTGTTCTGGGTCCCAGTCAAGGGCAGAAGATCTCCACCTTCAGATGTTTTGAATCCCAACCCCTGTTTCTTAAACCTCAGGTGTCCATGAAGTTACTCCAGTTTTAAGCTATTCCCCTCAGATTAACAAATGTCTCCAGAGTAAAGGCAGTAGCTCTTTAGCATATTTAACAGGAGGGGTATCTTTACCTTTGGAACCTTTGTCTCTCAGATGCCCCTCATCCCCTTTATTTGGTATAAGCAAATGCTCCTTGGACAGAAATGGCTTCAGTTAATCCCAAGTTCCAATTCTTTCCCAGGTTTAAGGCCTGCCACATTGATGCTTTTTAGTAAACGCTTCTTGGTATTTATCCAACTTCTTCTCAGTTGTCTTTAGTGAAGGGATAAAGTGACTCACTTAACGAGGCCCCAAAAGCCACGAAGTGAAGAGAGACAAATCTAGATGATCCTAGAGATTCACTCCTGTCCCTCTTGTAGTATTGTGGTAGATTAGATTATTGTTCAGCACATTTTCATTCTACCTAACCCAACTGGCACAGCAGTAAAGAATCTATCTGCCAATGCAGGAGATGCAACAGATGCGGATATCACTGGGTTGGGAAAATCTCTTGGAGTAGGAAATGGCAACTCACTCCAGTATTCTTGCCTGGAGAATCAATCCCACAGACAGAGGAGCCTGGTGGGCTACAGTCCATGGGGTCACAGAGTAGACGTGACCGAGCACAGCACAGCACAGCAACCTTCCTAAGAAGAGTCTACTTTCCAGTTCTTTTGATGTTGAAGCTGGCTGGGTGACTAGCTGTTACCCAATGTGCTTGCATATTTGGACTTGCCCTCCTGCATCTATCTCCCTCATTGCCATGAGAACTTTCCTCAAGAAGATGCTGCCCCTTCAGCCTGGGCCCCAGAATAAACACACACGAAAGCAGTCTTGAGCCCAACCTGCAGAACAGCCAGCTCCAACTGGACTTGCAGATGGAAGCAAAGGCACCCAGGTGAGCCCAGTTTAGGTACACTGACCACCCCCCCCTGCCCTCCCCCCACCCAGCTAATCTACAGTTGCATAAGAGACAGCAAATGATAATTCTTTTTAAGTCACTGCTTTTAGGGGATAGTTAGATAGTACTGTTTCTGTAATAACTACTCATACCAGTATGTGAGTTATCACAACAGAAAAAAAGGCTATTATCAGAATCTGAACTCCAGAAGCTTCTCTCTTCTAACAGGTCATTCCTCAACCAGGAGATTCTCATTTTTACACAATTGCCTAGATGCTCCCCATTTTCCATTCTGTATAAGTGTCAATAGTATCTCGAGAGTTTGGTTTATCACTTGGAAAACTCCCTTACAGGGAGTATACCCCGTATATTTATGCCAGGCTTAAGCATGTGTCTCTATGGGATAAATGAGGAATAATATCTGTGCTGCATCTCCAGAATGTTTTCCTCACTAAATCTTATTTGCATTTATACTATGTAGCACGAGCACTGTGTGTGGGCCTCTGTTCCTTATGCACAATAGTGGAAAGGTTGATCAAAATCATTTTGCATGCTATTACCAAAAAGAAATCCTAATCTCTCAGCTGAACACCCATCACCCAAACTTAACAAATCGCTTTTGTCATGTGCATTTTTTGCCGTTTCATATTGATTGCTGACATATAGGAATGCTCTTGATTCCTGTATATTGATGTGTTCAATGACCTTGCTGAATCCTCTTTAGTTTTCATTATTTGTTCATATATCCTCTTTTGAATTTTCTATGCTGACAATCATATTTGTATATAATGAGTAGGTCACTTTTCTTCCTAGTTTTCTTATATCTTTTGTTTCCTCTTTATGTCTTTTTGCATTGGCTAGGCCCTCTGGTATGAAATGGGATAGTAACAATGATAGCATGACATCCTTGCCATATTTTAAAGAAAATGCTTTTAAAATTCCACTATTATGTGTAGTGTTTGCTATAGGTTTTTAGTGGATTAAGGAAGTTCCTTTTTATTTCTGTTTTGCTAAAATATATATTTTAATAATTGACCATTGTCTTTTATTGAAAGCTTTTTCTGCATCTATTAGAATGATTACATGTATTTTCTATTTTAATCTGCTGATGTGGTAAATTATGCTGCATTTAACTCCATAAGTGAAGAAGTTGAATAAGAAAGGCATTATCGATTTCTTTGAATGATTGGTAAAATGAGCCTGCGAAAATATTCAGATGTGGTGTCTTTCAGCTGGGGAAACCTGATTAGTAATTCAATTTTTTCATGAGTATGTTCCTGAATAATATAATTGTTTTCACCATGAAGCAAATCACACAAAGGAGAGTACAAAATGTATTTGCATCTATTAAAAATAATAGTAACCTGAACACCTGTAGGTCTACAAGATAAAGAAATAGCATCAGTCCTTTAGAAGTTCCCTGTGTAACCCTCCAAGGTCAGGTCTCTTTCTCCCCCATGTAGGGATAACCATGTCCTGAATTTTGTATAAAATATGTCCTGATTTTTCTTTGTAGTTTTAACTCTACCTATGTATCCCTGCGGAGAAGGCAATGGCACCCCACTCCAGTACTCTTGCCTGGAAAATCCCATGGATGGAGGAGCCTGGTGGGCTACAGTCCATGGGGTCGCTAAGAGTCGGACACGACTGAGCGACTTCACTTTCACTTTTCACTTTCATGCACTGGAGAAGGAAATGGCAACCCACTCCAGTGTTCTTGCCTGGAGAATCCCAGGGACGGGGGAGCCTAGTGGGCTGCTGTCTATGGGGTCGCACAGAGTCAGACACAACTGAAGCGACTTAGCAGCAGTAGCAGCAGCATGTATCCCTGGGCAATATTATTTAATTCTGCCTATTTTTGAACTCCATATAAAATGTATCATACTGTTATATATTTATGTATGATTTTCTTCTTTTGCCCTGTATTTTGTTTTCGGAATTCATCCTTTGAAATTGAAATGTGTAAACTCTGGGTCAGATTTTGTCTTTATTTTATATTTTAAAGTTTTTTCACCATGGACTTTTTGCATTAATGTTGATTTTTAAACATATAGTATCAAAATGTTATTTACCTTGATGACTGCATCTTTGAGAGCTTGCTTAAATTCTGTGCCCAAGGCAAGAGCCTCTCTCACTTCGCCCTAATTGCAGCCCTGCCATAGTCTAAACTAATTATCTCCAGGTTGCACTTTTGCAAGAGCTTCCTAACTGGTCTCTCCACTTCTATATAGTCTTGCCAGCCATCTTTGATCTACTCTTCACGTGATGGCCCCACTGATCTTTTGAAAAGACAAATTGATTATGTCACTTCTCTTTTTCAAACCATTCAATTGTTTCAATCTACTTGCAACAAAATCCAAATTCCATGTAAAACCCTTAGTAGACTAGATTTTACCTTCTTCCCTAACTCCATCTTCTACCACTCTACCTTTGAATGCTCTGACTTCACTGGTAAACTTTCCATTCCTGGAATATGGCCAAATTCATTCCCACATTGGGATCTTAACACAGGCCATTTTTTAAATGGGTAGCAGTGTTAATTGCTCAGTCGTGTACTTTTCGGACCCCATGGACTATAGCCTGCCAGGTTCTTCCATCCAGGCAAGAATACTGGAATGGGTTGCCATTTCATTCTTCTCTCTTCTTTAAATGGGTGATTCCTTCCAATCCTTTAAATTTCAGATTAAGTCATCTCTTTAGAGAGGCTGTCCAATTTAAAGTAAATCCTCTCATGATGTATCTATTTCTCTGTTCTTTTTCCTTCTTAATACTTTGACAACAAATAAGTAGAGTTTTACTTGCTTTTTAACTTATTTTCTGTCTTTCTTTTTAAACTCTAAGATCTTTGAGGGAGCTTAGTGCTTTGCTCACTTTGACATAACTCAATATTTAGCACTCAAATACCAAATCATTAAAACTAGAAAAGATAAATAAGAACAATAAAATTCCAAGCAAATGGATTTTTGGGAGAAAAAAGCCTCCATGTAAAATGGCATTAATATTCACTGATACAAAAGCAATCTGGCCATAACAAGGGTCATAAAGCTGACCATTTCCTTTGACCCTGTAGATCTATATTTGAGACTATAAGAATATAACTTGAATTTTTTAAAAAATATCCATATATTAATTATTAGTTAAGGTTAAAAAATATGGGAAATAACCCATAATGTTTTCTGTTTTCATTCTCCTTCTCCAGCCTAGATAAACCCAACTGTATGTTGTTTCTTTGGCAGAACCCAAGCAGATAAGCATTATTAGAGATAAACCACTAAGTTAGGCAAAATACATTCGGCAGGACTTTTAAGATCACCCAACTCAGATGGGCAATCATTTCCCTGAAATACTGTTGTGTTATGGATGAAGCTGTTCTTCTCCCTACAGATGTTATTTCAATATTCACCATTCTCCTGGGATCAAAGGAGCCACTGTCTACAAAGCCAAATAAATCAGAAAACCTGAGAGTTACTCATGGGACTGCCTCCTGGTCCATTATATCACTAAGTCCTATTGTTTCCACCTCAGGAAGCAGATCTTGAACTCATCACGTCTATGCTATCTTCACTGCCACCACTATCAGAACCACGATACGGATAACTGAAATGTTCTCTTAATTAGTTGCTCCATTTCATTCTATAGCTTTTATCCTATCCATTGTCCACACAGCAGATTGATCTGTTTTTTAAATGTATAAGACTAATTCATACACATAATAGATCCGTATAGCAATTTATAAAGACAAAGTTGTATACTCCCTCTACCCCTTTCCAACTGAAACTCCCCAAAGTAACCAGCTGCCCATTCTTTTCTCTGTGCTCTGCATAAATATAGATTCTTTCTTATTTCTAAAAAATGGGTAACATTATACACAATATATCATGTTATAATTTATTTATTTTTTACATAATAACATGTCATGGACATTCCTTCAGGTTGATATACAGTTCTTTCCCTTTCTATTTTTTATATAGCTGTATATTATTCCAGAGAATAGAAGTACAGAAATTAAATTGGCAACTTCCTCAGTGACAAACATTCCATAGCATGGCCTTTTAAAAATGTAAGTGAGATCATGCCTCTTTCCTTCAAAACTTTCCTTTTCCTGTGGAGTAAGATCCACATTACCTACAATGGCCTGCAAGGCTCTGGTATGATAAGGCCCTTGCTTCTTTTAAATTCACCTTATACCCCCACCTCGCCTTGCTCACCATAATCCATGCTGCTGCTGCTGCTGGTAAGTCACTTCAGTTGTGTTCGACTCTGTGTGACCCCATAGACTGGCAGCCCACCAGGCTCCCCCGTCCCTGGGATTCTCCAGGCAAGAACACTGGAGTGGATTGCCATTTCCTTCTCCAATGCGTGAAAGTGAAAAGTGAAAGTGAAGTTGCTCAGTCGTGTCCGATTCTTCGCGACCCCATGGACTTCAGCCTTCCAGGCTCCTCCATCCATGGGATTTTCCAGGCAAGAGTACTGAAGTGGGGTGCCATTGCCTTCTCCGCACCATAATCCATACTGGCCTTCTAATAAGGTTTTCCTCCCCCCCCCTCATAATTCTTGTATATTTTTAACTCTTAACCTGTAAAGATTTCCCCTGACTATCGTCCTCTTGCTCAAGAATGGCAACCCACTCTAGTATTCTTGTCTGGAGAATCCCATGGACAGAGGAGCCTGGTGGGCTCCAGTCCATAGGGTCGCAAAGAGTTGGACACGTCTGAAGTAACTGAGCACACACAGATGCACACATCTTCCTCTTGCTCACTCATTTAAATTAGGTTTACCTCAAAATAATTGCATTTGCAGCAACACGGATGCAACTTAAGAGATGATACTAAGTGAAATAAGTCAGAAAGAGCAGGACAAATACCATATGATATCATTTACGTATGGAATGTAGAATATGGCACGAATGAATCTATCTACAGAGCAGAGGTAGACTCACAGACATAGAGACCTATGGTTGTGGGTGGCAGCAAGGAGGGAGAGGGATGGATTGGAAGTTTGTGGTTGGTAGATACAAACTATAAAAAACAGAAAACAAAAAAGAGTTTCCCCTCCTAAACACTCTCATAACATCTTATAAACACTTTCACGGTACTCATCACCAGTTATAATAATCTATAAGAAATTATATTTATATATTGTATTTATTTAAATGTCTGATTATTTCATCTGTCTCCTCCACTAGGTACCATGTTCTATGAGGACAGAGACAATGTTTTGCTGTACCATACCACCAACACCACCAACACCTCCTAGTACAATACTCAAAGGCAGAAAACATTTATTGAGTGAATAGATTGTATATGCTATACCAAGGAATCAATCATTGTGTGTGCTTAGTCACTCAGTTGTGTTTGGCTCTTTGTGACCCTATGGACTGTAGCCTGCCAGGGCTCCTCTGTCCATGGAATTTTCCAGGCAAGAGTACTAGAGTAGGTTGCCATTTCCTCCTCCAGGGGATCTTCCTAACCCAAGGATTGAACCCACATCTCTTGGGTGTCTTGTATTAGCAGGAGGTTTCTTTACCACTGAGCTACCTAGGAAGTCCTAAGGAATCATTGGGCAGTGAGGTAATATAATTTAATGTTAATTAATTTTTAAAATGATATGAAAAAAAATATGTTGGATGTCTATATGGGCATTCATGGATGTCTATATGGGCATCCATGGATGTCTATATGAAATTATACATACAAACATACACATATACATATATGAAAAACTGGTAAAATACTGTAAAAGGAGCATTGGCATGGGAGGGTTGTGACTCTGTCACTAATTAGTTGGTGACCTAGTAAATGTCACTTTAATCTCCAGGAATAAATGACTGTCAGTAGGTATGGTATTGCCCCCCTAGTACTGAATACTTCTGGAGGTACTATTGACTTTTAGAGGATAGGGGCCAGGTAAGCTAGTCAATGAGTGAAAGTTCCTCAGTCCCATCTGACTCTTCAAGATCCCATAAACTATACAAGTCCATGGAATTCTCCAGGCCAGTATATTGGAGTCGGTAGCCATTCCCCTCTCCAAGGGATCTTCCCAATCCAGGGATCGAACCCAGGTCTCCCACATTGCAGGCAGATTCTTTACCAGCTGAGCCACCAGGGAAGCCCAAGACTTCCTGCAAAACATGGGAATCTTCCTTACATGAAAATTTTTTGTGTGTCCTTCATATCTTTTAAATGTCCTCAGTATAGGTGAAAAACCCGTGTGTGTGTATATATATATATATATATATATATATATATATATGAACAACTATTTTGCATATGAACACAAGGGTTTGTTTTTTTTTTTTTGCTTTTTAAAAAATTTATCTTTTAAATGGAGGAAAATTACTTTACAGTGTTGCATTGGTTTCTGTCATACAACAATGAAAATCAGCCATAATTATACATATATCACTTTCCTCTTGAGTCTCCCTCTCTTCCCCACATCCCACCCTTCTAGTTCCTCACAGAGCACCAGACTGGGCTACCTGTGTTACTGAGCAACTTCTCACCGACACTGTTTCTAATTATTATACAATTCTAACAGAGAATGCTTTGGGACTGCATCTACAGTGGACGCTGAGGACAGATTAGCATTGTCACCAGAGGTGGCCACATCACCATACTTGTGTCAGTTGGTAATTGGAGCTTTCACATTCCTGGAGATTTACAGGAGCCAACAAATGATGATTTGATTATATTTTCTAGACTAGTTATGTCTGAGCATTTACATACTGAACTACAAATCACTTTTTTGTACTTTTTATATTATATATAGGACATTATTTTGATTTAAAACAAAATCATGTATGTAAATGAAATTTATAAATTATCCCTGAATTTCATTTTAGGCTAATACAAGAGACACTGTGAAGACACTGTTCTTAAAAAAAGGTATGTAGGATAAGGTGATGGATTAAATGATGATTAAAGATTTTTTCTGTAAGTCTTATAGTGGTGGTTCTAATCTTTAATAAGGTTAAGGATTCTTTTTATTTTGGTCTTTGCATTACTTGGCTTATATTTCACCATATAATTGGTGATTAAAAAAACAAACACACATTAAAAAAAAAACACGCCTCCTCTACTGAACGTTATTACCTAAAGGTGGTGAAGCCAAATGATTTTCCCAATTTTGCTTGCTAGATAATAATCTCATGATTCTACAATTTCAAATTTTGGGGAAATTGTGAGTTTATTACATATTTTAGGTATTCACCAAATAATTGTGTCTAGGCTTGACAGTGAAGAAACTGAAACACAAATAACTAATGTATTTTTGAAAAATGAAAAAGCTGCTCACTACGGGCTTAGGTTCACAGATTTAAAACTGCAACCTCTCCCTATTCCCCTTCTGTTTTTTTTCATCAGTTACAATGCACTATGCATTTTAATCATACGTTGCTTCCTCTCCCTTTTCTCTCACCCTAACACACACACTGGAATAGATACAGGAATTCCTAGAATAGAAACGGAGAATGCTATCTATTTTGCTCACCGTCGCCTCCCCATGTATAGAACAGTGCCGGGCACACAGGAGGAGCCCATGAGTATCCGTTGTATGAATGGGTGAGGAATACACGCAATAAGCAGAAACGACTGCGTGGAGCGCCACTTCCACCAGAATTCTAGGAGGACTGTGGGCGGGACCAGTAAATTGACTGATTTTTGAGATTGAGGATTCCTCAGCGCTCGTAGAAATTGCGAGTGCATTCTTATATTCCTTGGCATGTACTGATGTGTGAAGGGTTTGTGAACTCCGCGCGCAGAGCTGTGCAGGCTGGAAACCGAACTAACACTAATATGCAAAGTCCGCATAATGTTCTCAAATTGACCTCATCAGAAACACATTTTTGTAAGTGAGTGGGTCTGCCGTTCTCTTGTACTTCTGTACAGGACAATTTAGGATTACCTCTTCAGTGGAGATTAATGGTGAGGATGGGAAGAAGGGTGGTGGCTCCAAAAAGCGCAAACAGGGGAAACGAGATAACTCTCACTTTTCGAAAAACGAACGCTAATTCAGTATCTCATTCCCACCCTAGATCAAATCCCGCGCTCCTCCTACCCCCGCATCTGCCTCTACCCCGCCCTCTCTGATACCTATAGTGGGCGGAGCAGAGAAAAGACGTTCTCGGCTCCCCTCAAATTGGTTATGCCCGCCCCGAGTTTTGGTTTCCCATATTTGAGCAAACACTGAGGAAACGGAACCGCTAACGTAGGCCGCCGACCAAATGACAGCGGAGCAGCACACACGAGGGCCGAGAAGGAAGCAAAACACGAAAAAAAGGCAATAGTGTAGCAGCCACGTGAGGCAGGCGATGCCAGCCACCCTCCGAGTGAGAACTTCAACTCCCGGCTTGCAGCTGGGCGGTTGCCCTCCCAGAACTACAACTCCCAGGGTGCTGCGGGAGCGGCCACCCGCCGCTCCTCCCGCCCCTCCCCCGCCCCTCCCGGCCGGATCGGCGTGCGCCTGCGCACCGGAGGCCGGAGGAGTCTTACCCTAATGTAAGATGGTGGCCCGTCTGGCTGTGGAACCCACCGAAAGCTGAGAGTCTCTCTCTCAGCCGTAAAGGTCGGACTCGCTGAAGCAATCAGACCCGGTTCTGAAGAGTTTTTTTCCCCGACACTCGTTCAGTGGTCTCTCGTGAGGACGCGGCAGCGCGTGGAGTCGGCTAAGGGAAAAGCGAGGCAAGGCAGGCGGGTGAGTCTATGCGGGGCTGGGCTTTAGGGGAAACCCAGGGCTGACCGGCTACGAGAGAGCGGAGGCTTCGCTGGGACTGTGCAGGCCGCACCCCCCTTTCTCCCCACCCCCCCCCGCCTCATCTTCACCCTCCTCCTTCTCGATCTTCCTCCTCCTCCTCTTCCTCCCTCTCCCCTCTACGCCACAGCAGTTACCACCAGGAAAAGGGAGCAGGGCAGAAGGCAGCGCGGCGGCGAGCGCCGGCTGCTTCGAAAATCTCTTCAATTGGGCAGCTGAGGCGGCTGCTCGTCTTCAGCGCTTTCCTCTACATTTTTGTAGGAGCAGCAATCTTAAGTCTCAGGACTCCTTGTTTTCCCAGCCCCCTTGCCCCTCTCTGACGTCCTTTCCCAGTGGACCCCGTCTCCCAGGACCAAAGCCATCACTCCCACTCTGACCGGTGCCGCTGCTGCTGCTCATTAATCCTACTGCTCGTTGCCCACTCGTCCTGCTGCTTGGTTTGTTTTTTTTTTTGCTACCACTCTGGAGTTAGCCTTTGCCCCCCTCTGTTGCTTGCAGTCAGCCCCTCAGCCTGTCTTGCTACCCTGGAGCTTCCGATTTGCTGTCTTTCCTTTAACCACATCTGTCATTTAAAAGCTGCCCCTTAACTATCTCGATTGTGCCGCTGCTCGTTCTAACCCACCTGTTTCACAGCTTTCTTGGGTATTGTCCTTTCCTTCCCTCTTTCCTAACTGATTCTTTCAGCATACTCTTCCAGAAAAAAAAAAAAAGAAAGAAAGAAAGAAAGAAAGGGACGCCCCGTGTTGGCCCCTGAAAAGTCAAGGAAGTTGGGAAGTGAATGAAGTGAGGTAGGATACTATTAAACATTTTGAGTGAAGATCGTTTATCAAGGCTACTCCGGAGAGGAGCGTCTTCGTTTTGCTCCCAGTGATCAATTTGTGGAGTATTTGCTCTGTTGGGACGTGGTTTTGTTTTGTTTTTCTTTTTTCATTTTGGACCGGTTTCTCCATGCTACCAAACGTTCTTCTGAATTGCATCTCCCCAGGACACTTAGTATGGGCTTTGATGATACCAACAAATATTAGCCTAGGCGTTTAAAAATAAGATAAATCTGACACACAATCAAATTCATCTGTGAGCTTCACGAGCAAATATAAGTGGTATTTTGATTATATGCAGGTTATATGTGGGTTAGGGATTCCTTCCAAATTGAGAATTGATTATTGACTCAGTGTTACTGATGTTCAGCTTAATTGATGACATTTTATTTATAGTTTGAGTGGAAATTTCCTCTCTGGCTAATACCAGATTGACTTAATATTTTTGGATTTGGTAAGTTCTTTCTTTTAACATTTCTAGAATGGTAGGTATCAGAATACATTATCTTCTTTTGAAAACCATTAGGTATATAAGCAAAAGAAAAATCGGTTTTTTTCTAGAACGAAATCCCTCATTTTTTTTCATAGGAAAAAAGGGGGCTGGGAAAAGAAATGACAAAGCTGTGCACATAAATGCATTTGGTAACACTCACTGTCATTATTGTTTACATTAAGAAACAGAAAGCTAGAAGCCAAGGGTGGCTTATGATGTCTGTTTTGGTGAAAGCAAAATTAAAATGTCCTGAGTAATGGCATAAAGTGAAGAAGGAGCTTTTGCTATAATCAGACTACTGTAAAGTAAAGAATTACCAGAAAACCAGACAGGATTACATAGATTAGATACATACATCTCAAATTTAAACATGAATAATACATTGTATTCATAAGATATATATAAAAATGTTAAAAGTCATAGTAGCAATCTCATGCAGCAATATACCTCTTACTTGCAAAAGTAATAATACCTCAAATGTAAATATAAATACATACAGCTGGCCTTTAAATCACTTTTGGAGATTACTGCATTAATTGTTGATTTTTACAGATTTTATCTGTAGTACTTGAGGAATCTTATATTTGACATTACTTTCACTTGATTGTGATAAATGGTCTGTTTCATCAAATGTAAACCAAGGTTAGGAAAAGATACTTATAAAGCTTTGTTTTTCCTTTCAGCCAGTTAAGCCACAATTTGGGGAAACTGAATTAATCCCTACTCTTTTGAGATTTAGAAGCAATTCATGTAGCAAACCTTGGGTTGAGTTATAACCTGAGCTTTTTTTTTTTTTTTTACAAGTATTACTTTTAGTTTATATTAGTAGGAAAATATTTAATACAATTGATCTTCAACTCTAAGCAAAAAATACATTTCATTTTTCTTTGTAATACACTGGTGGAGAAGCTTTCTACTATGAACAATCTGAATGGGTTTAGAAACCTTTGGCAGTCATGCTTTGCTGAATTGTAAGCTGTGTATTCTAGGAGAGGACAGTCTGGCAGAAGAAGGTAAATGATTTTAATATATCTTTTCTTTTGTAAAGCTATTTTGCTTCAATAAAAAATGTTCTCAAGTAGTTTTCTCCACTCTATACTTTTTTTACCTGCAGTCATCAAATTCTTATTTTCAGCACTGTGAAGTCAAAATGAATTCACTTTGGGATCTTTAACACATCTGAAGAAGATAAGTGCTTTGATATTTTGATAGGAAATAGAGAGCTGAGATTTCAAAATATTTTTGTATGGTTTATTGCAGCTTCCTAATTTTATGGGTTTTTTGTGGGGAGGGGGAGATAGTTTGAAATACTTTCTGCTGGGTTCAGTAGTTGAATTCTTCAATTAATAGATTATTTCTAAAGGAGGGTTTTTGAATGTGAATTACTTAAGGTAAACTTGTTATAAAATTTGTTTATATAAAGTTCTGTAGACAAACCTTTTATGAGGGATAAGACTATAACCACATGGCAAAGTGCAGAAAAATTGTTTTGTAATGCCCTTCAACTTCAGTCTGAATGGAGCACTAGTGATAACTTGCAGTTTATTACTTTGTAAAAGAAAGAGAGCATTGCTTAAGGATGAGCATCTTGCATTAGGGGAGGTTTATTTTTAAGATGATGTTTTATATATATATATTAAGTTAATGAAAAAATACCTTCTCAGTTTAAGCACTATGATTTTAGAAATCTTCCCTTTCTCTCCTTCACTACTCCTGTCTTAAGGTTAAGCCACACTGTTGATTAAAACATTTTTTTTTCTTTTTGGTGCCTGCAAATAGCACTTGATTGAATCTGTTTCAACTCAGTGTTACTATTTTTATATACCATTCAAGTGAAGTAGAAAGTTTTAATTTGTAAAAACTTAAACATTTGCTGAAAATTCAGTTAGTTTTTTGTCATTAGATATACTACTGTCTTCTGACTTTTTGTGAAGGAAGTTACATTCATCTCAGCTGGTTCTAAAGAAAAACAGTAGGGAAATAGGTTATAGAGATTTTTGGTGCTCTAGAAATAGTATAACTAGAATGTACTACATACTTTTCTCAAAGGATTTCTTAATCTAAGTGAAACTTGTAAATGGTTTTCATCCCACTGGAGTAGCATGTATTGGATAAAATTTGTTAACACATTTTGAGATTAAAAAAAATCTGTGTTTAACTCAGATATTAGGAAAAATGTGCAAATGGCCCATTCTTTGTGGTAATACCCATGATATTTTAAAAAGTAATGTTTTTTCTCAAAAGTCAAGAGTATACAAATGATAAAGATGGGCATTATTTACTCAGTGATGTGATGAAAAAAGATAAGTGGGACCTTTAATCCTATATTTAGTGGTTTTATGAAAATGTTTTTGATATTTATGTGGTCTTCTTTATTAGAAAAGATTGTGTGGTAAATGTCAACTTTTTCAGGTGTAATAATATTAATTCAATAGGTTTTGTCTCATTTCTTTTTCATAGCATGATTCTTGTATTTTTTTAATGAGAAAGTAGTTTATAGAAGAGAAAATTTCAACACTCTTTTGGCCCCTTAGATTAGCTTTCCTATCTAGCAGTTTTTCTTTTACTGGAAGAGGGAAATTACATGCTACTAAAAAGAAGATCATTACCTTTACTTGCTAGGAAAATGAAACTTTAAAGATAGGGCAAGTACAAGGCAATTTAAATATGTTTATTTTTCTTCTAAGAAGTTTATTTGTGAGTATGGTTTCATTCTTTCTAAACTCTGTTTATATAAGAAAGTTGTCTTGTTTTAAGCTTTAATTGTATTGGGTGATGGACAGATGATGTATTGCTATTAGGATAAAGCTTGCTGTTTATTTGTTGTGTAGTTGCTCAATCGTGTCAGACTTTGCAACCCATGGACTGCAGCACACCAGGCTTCCCTGTCCTTCACCATCTCCTGGAGTTTCCTTAAACTCATGTCCATTGAGTCAGTGACGCCATCCAGCCATCTCATCCTCTGTCCCGCCCCTCTCCTCCTGCCCTCAATCTTTCCCAGCATCAGGGTATATGAGATATCTGTTCACAGTCACTGGGTTTTTAGTTATGGTATCTAAAACCTACCCTCTTGAATATTTAGAGAAATTGTGGAGAAGGGGAAATCAAAATAATCAGATTAGTGTGTATATATGCCTAAAACTAGTTGGGAGAAAAAAAAGTTAAGGCAAAGAAGCAGTGTAATGAGAATAAAATGTCAACATTTAAAGATAGTAGGTGTTTGTATTACTGCTTTTAAAAAGAGTTAGTTAATGATGATGTAGAGAAATGGTGGTTGAATTTTGATAAGTAGCTGTAGACTGAACTACCAAAGGGGTGGAGCATTCCTTAGTAGTAGCAAACAGATGCATTAAGGCAAATATCTGAAATTTCTTAAACATAATTTTCAGTTCTCAGAATAAAGAGGAAGTGCTTATTTTTCTGATTATTTAATACTCTACTAAGTCAGTCTCTGTTAAGAGCAATAGTGTCTTCAGATTGTAAATTTCTTGAAGTAGCGTTGACTGATTTGGCTTATTGAATGTTGATTGTAGCAGCCTTTTTTTTTTTTTTTTTGCCTTTTGTATTTTGCTTTTTTTTTTAAAAACAGCTGATTTTCAGCTGTTGTTTGGGTGGGTCCTTTTGTGAATGCTGTAATTGAATGAGAATTTGAAATATAAACAGTATTGCTTTTGGTAGTAGATTAATTTTTCTTTTGATGATTATCGTTCCATTTAGATTGTTTTTTTTCCTTTAATTTTTAAATTAATTCTTAGTTGAGAATTAGAATCATACAAGTTCCCTGCCAAGTTAGATCTTTCCAGAATTTTTTTCTTACTTTAAATAGGGACCTGGGTATTTGTTGGGTAAAGAAAAGTGGTATTCTATGCCTTGGTTTTGTCATTTAAAATCAACTCTAGACTTATTAGTGTTAAAAATAAAAAAACTTATTGTGGAAAATTTAAACAGAAGTAGACAGAAGTCTCTGACACAGACAGAAATGTCTGTGTCAACTTCAAAGATCAACTCGTAGTCAACCTGAGTTCACCTGGTACCTTCACTTAGTTTATTCCTTGTCCCCCTACTCATTGACCTGGATTATTTTGAAGCAAATCCTCATCTTCACAATTATTTCATATGAGCTAAAAATCTTTTGACATAAAAATCCTTGTTTTTTTTTTTAAGCAAGATTATTCAGTCAATCTGTCAAATAGCCTTTAAGTATTTATTACAGATGTGCTTCTTGGGAAACGGTTCAGCCTCTTCTGAGAGTTTATTATCTGGTTGGGTGTACTTCCATAATTATTAACTAGCGCTAACCAAAACATAATAGATCTAATGCTTTGATTCATAGGTCTGAGTCCAGTATGTTAGTGTAGAGATATTTAGAAGTAGGGCTTCTTGAGAAAGTAGGACTTGAATAAAGAATATGTACTGTCTGTATAGGCAGAGCGTCTTCAGAAGGAGAACATTCCATACATTCCGTGTGGAGCATGGAAGCAGGAGCAGACACGTTGAAGGGGACCAGCATGATGTGAGAGAGAGAGGAGTCTGATCTCAGTGGAATAAGGTGCTAATTTCTGAGAATGGTGTCAGAGAAATTAGTATGCTAGAGTCAGGCTAGATTATGAGGTGTATTCAGTGTCAGGTTGAATCTGATGTGCTAAATAGTAAGGAGCCAGTAGGTTGGTTGGGGCAGGAGATGACATAGTGAAAGTACTTTCTAGAAAGATCCCTCCTTCAGTAGTGTGCAGTGTATTGTGGGGTGGACAGTTGAGTGAGAAAAATTAATGAGTAGACTATGGAGGTAAGGCACCATCTGAGAGATGTTGGTGTGACATCTCATAGATTCCATCTTCTCTTCAGTCCTTTACATCCAGAAATGACAACAAGGTTTTGGAGAGTAGAGAACTGAAGAAATGTAGTCTCTTTGTCTTTGATAGTAAACTGCAGTTTGTTATCCAAGCCCAGCTTTTGGAAAGGAAGTGATGGCATGATTTCTCAAAATAACAATCTCAAAAAATTTCAGCAGAAAATAACCACCAGTGTTTTCAAATAATTTTAGTTATGTGTTCACTGAGAAATAAGAGTTTAGAAAATAAAATCTTTATTACATGATGATGAGATGGAACATATTTCATCTGTAAAATAGTAATTGATGCCTTATCTGCTTAAATGTGTATGAGTTCAGGATTACTAGGAAATGTATGTTTGAACAGCTTGTAACCAGTATATATTATTGGGTGTCTTTAAAGTTTAATAGTGCCTGATGAAAGCAGAAGGAATGGCATAAAATTCTGATGAATAGACACTAATATTGTCAACCCCAAGCTCCTGTAAGGATGAATAAGGATAGGTCAGCAGGCCAAAGAAGAATGTAGGGCCATTATTAAGTGAAAGTTTATTCTTTGATTTATTTTGATTATACTTTGTTTTGCAGAGGTATTCTAAACATATCTGGTTAAACAACAGGCTTATTTGGATTTTTTTTTTTAAGTTTTGAGACCCTGGAAGTTATTCTTTTCTTTGTTTTGGTTTGTTTACTCTTCATTAAACCAACTTTCTTCATCTATTGTGTATTTCTGGAGAGCATGCTTGCTTTGTTTTGTGAAGGAAAATTTCATTTTGTATCTTAAAGCAACGGGGGAAAAGTAGATTTCTTGTTCTGGCTTTGTAAATAGTAGATGGTTTTCATTTCTTCTCTTTCTGATTCCCTCAATATGACACTTAGTCCCTTTTTACAACATTTAGCATGTAGATCTCAAGAATTATCACAATTGAGTCTGAAAATATGTCAAGCTTGGGGTGCTTACAGCTTCAAAATGACTTATCAATCATTTTCTTTCCTATTATTAATATAAAAGATCTACCATAATGCCATGAATATTTTGGGAAATTATAATAAGAATAAAGATAATAACATAATATAGTGCTTTGTTGGGAAATATGTGTTTTTCATTGATGTTCCTTCCATTCTGTACCTCCTTAATCCTGGTAATGTGACAGAGCTATTTCTGACATTTTTCCCCTTCTTTATTTAGCGGGTTATGTGTGCTGTCTAATATGGTCACTAGAATAAAAGCTGTTGCTTTCTCCTTTGGTATATTTTAACAGAGCCTTTCATATTTTAATTTTGGATTTAAGATTGAATTGAAATCGCCTTTGTGCAGAAGAATCTTGAGGATTATGCTTCTTTCTCATTCCCAGTGTACATGGAAAGGAAGTAAATTATCAAATATGCAGTATAGGAGAGCCTTAGTATTTGAGAATATTTTCAGTGGTGGCTGCCAATCTATTCTTTTCCTCCAGGAACTTTTAATTTAATGCCTTGAGTATGGAGCCACGATGAAGGGGTGGTAGTGAAGTGAAAGTCACTCAGTTGTGTCCAACTCTTTGTGACCCATGGACTATATAGTCCATGGAATTCTCCAGGCCAGAATACTGGAGTGGGTAGTTGTTCCCTTCTCCAGGGGATCTTTCAAACCCAGGTCTCTCGTGCTGCAGGTAGATTCTTTACCAGCTGAGCCACCAGGGAAAGGAGTACTCGAGTCGGTGGTCTGTCCCTTCTCCAGGTGATCTTCCCGACCCAGAAATCCAATGGGGGTCTCCTGCCTTGCAGGCGGATTCTTTACCAGCTGAGTTACCAGGGAAGCCCCGAGGGGTTGATAGGGAGGGGAGCAAATGGTTCCATTCTCCAAAAGGCTCTCCCAGATTTTAACAACTTGAATTAATGTCAAATTATTAGTATTTTGCATAGCTTTATTCATATAAATCTTGGAAAAGGGCCCTTTTTGTGTGAGTGGCTTTGGGAGTGTCTTGAGTTGCTACGAGGGCAGGTGCATTGCAAACCTAGGAAAAGGGAAGATAGGCAGAAAATACAACGAAAGTCTTCAAATTCTAATAACGGCCACAGTGCATTTTTGCCTCAGGCATTGATGGTACTGGCTCCTTTGCTGCCTTTGGCTACGTACTTTAGGTTTTCTAAGTTAGGCTACTAGTTGGGAAGGCTACAAACTTTAGCATTTTCTAAGTCAGATTAGCTTCCTTCTCCAGGCTTCGGCATTTTAATCTCTCTAGCTCAGAACCTGACAATTGTGTCTTTAATCTGCCAGGAAGAAGGGGGAAATGGGAAAGAGGAGAAAGTGATATGTATGATACTCCTCATCTGTTCCTAAGTTGGCATAAGATTATTCTAAGATTATTTTATACAAGAACCTCTTCCTTTCATTTTTAATTGTATGTAATTAGTTATAAAATAGCTTCATAAATTTCCTAAATGAATCCTTAGAAATATTGTAAAATGTGCTTTGTCCATAGAGTTGGTGATATGTTGCAGGGTATGGATATAAGTTAGGTGCTTAGTGGTACTTCTTTAGGAATGTCTTGCTTCTATTAAAATCTTTTTTGTTATACTAGACCTAGTATAAATGTGAGTTTTGCTTCTAGAAAGTAAAGCTAGTGGTCTTTGTTTGTTTAAGGTAGTTACCTTCCCTGCACTGTATTCTAATCTGTTTGATCCGAATGAAAACAAGTATGACAATAAAATACTTTAATAGCCATGCTAATAAAATACCATTTGTTAGTCATATGTCCCTATCAGTTCAGTTCAGTTGCTCAGTCCTGTCCAACTCTTCACGACCCCATGAATCGCAGCATACCAGGCCTCCCTGTCCATCATCAACTCCCGGAGTTTACTCAAACTCATGTCCATCGAGTTGGTGATGCCATCCAGCCATCTCATTCTCTGTCATCCCCTTCTCCTCCTGCCCCAATCCCTCCCAATATCAGAGTCTTTTCCAATGAGTCAGCTCTTTCCATGAGGTGGCCAAAGTACTGGAGTTTCAGCTTTAGCATCAGTCCTTCCAATGAACACACAGGACTGATCTCCTTTAGGATGAACTGGTTGGACCTCCTTGCAGTCCAAGGGACTCTCAAGAGTCTTCTCCAACACCACAGTTCAAAAGCATCAATTCTTAGGCACTCAGCTATCTTCACAGCCCAACTCTCACATCCATACATGACCACTGGAAAAACCATAGCCTTGACTAGACGGACATTTGCTGGCAAAGTAATGTCTCTGCTTTTGAATATGCTGTCTAGGTTGGTCATAACTTGCCTTCCAAGGAGTAAGCGTCTTTTAGTTTCATGGCTGCAGTCACCATCTACAGTGATTTTGGAGCTCAAAAAAATAAAGTCAGCCACTGTTTCCACTATTTCCCCATCTATTTCCCATGAAGTGATGGAAGCAGATGCTATGATCTTCGTTTTCTGAATGTTGAGCTTTAAGCCAACTTTTTCACTCTCCTCTTTCACTTTCTTCAAGAGGCTTTTACTTCCTCTTCACTTTCTGCCATAAGGGTGGTGTCATCTGCATATCTGAGGTTATTGATATTTCTCCTGTCAATCTTGATTCCAGCTTGTGCTTCTTCCAGCCCAGTGTTTCTCATGATGTATTCTGCATATAAGTTAAATAAGCAGGGTGACAGTATACAGCCTTGACGTATTCCTTTTTCTATTTGGAACCAGTCTGTTGTTCCATGTCTACTTCTAACTATTGCTTCCTGACCTGCATATAGGTTTCTCAAGAGGCAGGTCAGGTGGTCACTGGTATTCCCATCTCTTTCAGAATTTTCCACAGTTTATTGTGATCTACACAGTCACAGGCTTTGGCGTAGTCAATAAAGCAGAAACAGATTTTTTTTCTCTGGAACTCTCTTGCTTTTTTGATGATCCAGTTGATGTTGGCAATTTGATCTCTGGTTCCTCTGCCTTTTCTAAATCCAGCTTGAACATCTGGAAGTTCATGGTTCATGTATTGCTGAAGCCTGGCTTGGAGAATTTTGAGCATTACTTTACTAGCGTGTGAGATGAGTGCAATTGTGCGGTAGTTTGAGCATTCTTTGGCATTGCCTTTCTTTGGGATTGGAATGAAAACTGACCTTTTCCAGTCCTGTGGCCACTGCCGAGTTTTCCAAATTTGCTGGCATATTGAGTGCAGCACTTTCACAGCATCATCTTTCAGGATTTGGAATAGCTCAACTGGAATTCCATCACTTCCAGCTCAACTGGAATTCCATCACTTCCACCAGCTTTGTTCGTAGTGATGCTTTCTAAGGCCCACTTCACATTCCAGGATGTCTGGCTCTAGGTGAGTGATTACACCATCATGATTATCTAGGTTGTGAAGCTCTTTTTTGTACAGTTCTGTGTATTCTTGCCACTTCTTGATATCTTCTGCTTCTGTTAGGTCCATACCATTTCTGTCCTTTATCAAGCCCATCTTTGCATGAAATGTTCCCTTGGTATCTCTAATTTTCTTGAAGAGATCTCTAGTCTTTCCTATTCTGTTGTTTTCCTCTATTTCTTTGCATTGATTGCTGAGGAAGGCTTTCTTATCTCTCTTTGCTGTTCTTTGGAACTCTGCATTCAGTTGCTTATATCTTTCCTTTTCTCCTCGGCTTTTCTCTTCTTTTCACAGCTATTTTTAAGGCCTCCTCAGACAGCCATTTTGCTTTTTTGCATTTCTTTTTCAAGGGGATGGTCTTGATCCCTGTCTCCTGTACAATGTCACGAACCTCTGTCCATAGTTCATCAGGTACTCTATCAGATCTAGTCCCTTAAATCTATTTCTCCCTTCTACTGTATAATCATAAGGGATTTGATTTAGGTCATACCTGAATGGTACCCTATATGTATATATAAATATATAAAAATTATTTTGTCATGCCTAGCAAATATTTTCAGCAGCTTTGGAGAACTTTGAATAACATATGATGTGTTTGTGTTTACAGATTGTGCTTTTTATAATGTACTACTAAATTCTACAATCTTTAAAACTTGGCATTATATTAAAAGCAATATTGCTCTTAGAGTAAAGGAGTTAAATGATTTTTTTTTAATACAGTTGAACATAGTTTTCATTGGCCTCTAGATTTCATTGCCAGCCCTTTGAATTCCTATTTTTATTTATTGCTTCTGCTGCGAGTATTATGCAGTTTAGTATGGAACCAGGTTGCCTGAATGTGAATCTTGACTTTACCACATTCTTCTTGTCAGACCCAGGGCAAGTGACTTTATCCTATCAGGGCCTTAGTTTGCTCATTTGTAGGATGCTGCCATTAAGATTGTTGTGTGGAATAAATGATTTAATGTCTATAAAATGTGTGGAATAGTGTTTGGCATATAGTCTTGTCTTGTATGTGTGCTGAGTTGTGTCTGACTTTTTGCAGCCCCATGGACTGTAGCCCGCTGGGCTCCTCTGTCCGTGAGATTTCCCAGGCAAGAATACTGGAGTGGGTTGCCATTTCCCAACCCAGGGATTAAACCTGTGTCTCTTGTGTCTCCTGCATTGGCAGCAGGATTCTTTACCACTAGCGCCACCTGGGAAACCCTTGACATGTAGTTAGCCCTGTAGAAGTGTTTGCTGTTTTTACACATTTGAAAGGATTTAAAAAAAAATCTGTTTCTGTAGACTTTTTATTCAGTATACTTTTTTGTGTCTAGGTAGTGGACATACGTTTTCAGTAGTTATTTGACCAACTAGAAATACAAGTAAAGTGTTTTAGCGGGTAATCCAAGTACTGACCTACCTAGGATTCTTTTGAATCAAGGAATAATAGAAAGTGAATTTGGATAGGTGTAATAGAAAATAATTATGAGTGTTTTAAATAAAGACAGAGAAATTTAGATGTGATTGGTAAGAGGGGAATCATTGCAGTCACTTCAAATTCGTTTTTTTAAGTTGGGGAGAGATGTGTTTAAAATAGTGTTTCAGTTCAGTTCAGTCGCTCATTCGTGTCCAACTCTTTGCGACCCCATGGTCTGCAGCATGCCAGGCCTCCCTGTCCATCACCAACTCCTGGAGCTTGCTCAAACTTGAGTCGGTGATGCCATCCTACCATCTCATCCTATGTCTTCCCCTTCTCCTCCTGCTTCAATCTTTCCCAGCGTCAGGGTCTTTTCCAATGAGTCGGGTCTTCACATCAGGTGACCAGAGTATTGGAGCTTCCCCTTCAGTGAATATTCAGCCCTTCCAGTGAATATTCAAGATTGATTTTGTTTAGGATTGACTGGTTTGATCTTCTTGGTTTCCAAGGGACTCTCAAGAGTCTTCTCCAACACCATAGTTCAGAAGCATCAATTCTTTGGCGTTCAGCTTTCTTTATGGTCCAACTCTCACATCCATACATTACTACTAGAAAAACCATAGTATTTAGGGGAAGATGGTTTTGAGTATCTGTGGTAGCATAGATACTTGATTTTATGTGGATAAGATATTATTTGTTTATTCTGTTCATTGATGTATCCAGAGTGACTCAAACAGTGCCTGGTAGATAATAAGATGCTTGATAAATATTTATTGGATGAATGAACCTTGAGGGGGACTGAGATAACAGACAAGTATAAAGGAAAGTAAGCTTTTGGGATCCCTACCTTTAAAGGGGTAGAAGTAAAAAAAAAAAGGTATTATTAACCGAACAACTGGAGAAGTAAAAAGAAGGTGGAAAAGTATGTCTCAGAAAACAAATGAAGAATTTCCTAGGGCACAAGTCACAGGGATAGGAAGATCCAGTATGATATCACTTTGACTTCAGGAGGAAAGAAGGAATTGACACAATTCAGTGCAACATTCCAGGAGAATGAGACCAGAGAAAGCTCTTTGGCTTGTGGTGGGATGGTCACTAATCACATTAGAGCAGTTTCATTAGTCTGGGAATGTGAATCAGATTGAGGGGAGCTAAGGGAAATGGTAAGTAGAGACTGTAGGTAAAGACTGTTCAGTAGTAAGGAATGACTGTAAAAAATGTCAGTAAAACATTATAATAGCTTTCATAATTATTGAGTATGTAATATGAGAGATTCTGTTTATTAGAAATGAGAAAACGAGGCAGTCTTTATGCTGAATGTTCTTAAATTTCACAGTATAGAAGACTTATTATACATGCTGCTTCAGGGCTCTGCCACTTGGTAAATAACTCTGTAGTCTTGAGGAAAGTTGTTTAATCTTCTTGTGCATCTGTTTTCTTCCTTGTAAATGATGGAGATCTAGGTCATAGATCTGGTATGTTTATAGATCTATATTATATCTTAGATGTGTTAATCTTTTTAAAATGCTTAAAAAATGCTTGGTATGTAGTAAATATTTGATAAATATTACCTGTTATTACCATCCACTGCTGAAGTGAGGGTAAAGAGTAGGATTGGACAACAGAAGAGAAGAAATAGAAAAAAAGATTAATAAAATCGTTACCAAGTAGTGGTAAGAACTGAATAGAAAAGCCTTCGTTAGAACCTTTGCTCTGACTGTCCCTCTGCCTGGAGAGCAGTTTTGCAGTTACTGTATAGCTGTCTCCACTCCCTCAGACCTTTGTTCACGTAGTGTACTTTTCATTAGGCCTGCCCTGTTTATTTACAGTTAGCATTCAAGCCTCTCTCCCCTAGTATTTGCATTGTTTTACTTAAAAAAAATAAGTTGTCACTTCAGTTGTGTCCGACTCTTTGTGAACTTGTGAATTGTAGCCCGCCAGGCTCCTCTGTCCATGGGATTCTCTTAAGCAAGGACACTGGAGTGGGCTGCCATGCCCTCCTCCAGGGGATTGTCCCAACCCAGGGATTGAACCTGTTGCTCTTGATATCTCCTGTATTGGTAGGCAGGTTCTTACCACTAGCACCATCAAACATATTGTATAATCCACTTACTTATTGTATATACGGGTTGTTGTCAATCTCCATCTACTAGGATGGGGATGTTTGTTCCTTGATAGACCCAGGTTCTGGGAATAATATTTGGTACATAGCAGGTGCTCAGTATATGCTCGTTGAATGAGTACAGTATTTCACCATTGAAGCGAGGTGGGTGGGGAAAGCAATTTAAGTGGTGCTGGGGATACAATTTTGGAGGAAAAGCCAATTTTCTGAGATTGATGCATACTATATAGAAGTTGATCTTCTCAGATCCACTTCCTCTTCTCAAGTGGGTTTTCTGAGTCCATTTTGGTACTGGTTTACCTGGAAATCACTTGGAAAACCCATCAAGCTGAGGAAAGAAAAATGTTAAGACACCTCTCTTTTCCTATAATAATTATATTTTACTTTTGATTAGCTGATAAAAGCTTAAATTTTTGTGTTTATTAGAATTTAGGAACTGTTCTCTAGACTCTTTATATTATTAATTTTTAAAAACTCGACAGCCTCCCGGATACATTGCAGTTTCCTCCTATGCCATCATTAGGGGAAGGAAAAGCCCTTTGCACGGAGACAAAGGGCAGTGCTTCCTCAGACTCTCACGTTCTATTGACAGGGAGCTTCTGACACCTCATTTCCCCTTCTGGCAGTCACAGGCTTGACACCACTGCTCGCCCGAAGTCCAAATCTCATTATATCTTTTATCCCTTTTTATGTCAGTTACTGCCATTCTCCCAAGTGACAGTTCATGTCTCACACTTGAATCCTGACAAAGTTCTGTTTCTTACCTTTTCAGTCCTTTCCATCATCAGCAAAATTTCTTGTATCCTTGTTTGTTTTTTTTTTCCCCCCTGAACACTTCTCCACTTCCTACTGTTGTGAAGACACTGTCATCCTTGTATGTGTTGGCTATAATATTTTTCATTTCATTTTTATATGCTATCATCAAGGGTCAGTGGTGAGTTTCATGTACTGAGATTTAAGATTACATTTCCCATGATGACTTCTTCCATTGACTAGGAGTTAAAAAGGGAACCTGGTTTATATTGTCCAAAAACCCTTAGATTTGCTGGCATTTCTTGCATTCTGAGCTACTCATCTTTTCTTGACTTTTAGCTCATAGTATACTGTCATCCTTGATAATAACACTATCCGTTTAAAAATTCTTGATAGTTGCAGTATACACCATTTGTGTTGTTTCTATTACTTTGACCTCTTAAGTTCTAAAATTCTTCTTGAATGATTTTGCTCTCCACCCTATCTCAGCCACTACTTCATGGTCGTGTCTTTTTTTTCTTTTTCTAGCTGTGCTGCATGGCATGTGGGATCCCAGTTCCCTAGCTCAGTATTGAACCTCTGCCCCCTTTAATGGTAGTGAGGAATCCTAACCACTGGACAGCTAGGGAAGTCCCCATCAGTTCAGTTCAGTTCAGTCGCTCAGTCATGTCCAACTCTGCAACCCCATGAATCACAGCACGCCAGGCCTCCCTGTCCATCACCAACTCCTGGAGTTCACTCAAACTCATGTCCATTGAGTTGGTGATGCCATCCAGCCATCTATCTTATCCTCTGCTGTCCCCTTTTCCTCCTGCCCCCAATCCCTCCCAGAATCAGAGTCTTTTCCAATGAGTCAACTCTTCGCATGAGGTGGCCAAAGTACTGGAGTTTCAGCTTTAGCATCAGTCCTTCCAAAGAACACCCAGGGCTGATCTCCTTTAGAATGGACTGGTTGGATCTCCTTGCAGTCCAAGGGACTCTCAAGAGTCTTCTCCAACACCACAGTTCAAAAGCATCAATTCTTCGGCGCTCAGCCTTCTTCACAGTCCAACTCTCACATCCATACATGACCACTGGAAAAACCATAGCCTTGACTAGATGGACCTTTGTTGGCAAAGTAATGTCTCTGCTTTTGAATATGCTATCTAGGTTGGTCATAACTTTCCTTCCAAGGAGTAAGCGTCTTTTAGTTTCATGGCTGCAGTCACCATCTACAGTGATTTTGGAGCTCAAAAAAATAAAGTCAGCCACTGTTTCCACTGTTTCCCCATCTATTTTCCATGAAGTGATGGGACCAGATGCCATGATCTTAGTTTTCTGAATGTTGAGCTTTAAGCCAACTTTTTCACTCTCATCTTTCACTTTCATCAAGAGGCTTTTGAGTTCCTCTTCACTTTCTGCCTTAAGGGTGGTGTCATCTGCATATCTGAGGTTACTGATACTTCTCCCGGCAATCTTGATTCCAGCTTGTGCTTCTTCCAGCGCAGTGTTTCTCATGATGTACTCTGCATATAAGTTAAATAAGCAGGGTGACAATATACGGCCTTGACGTACTCCTTTTCCTATTTGGAACCAGTATGTTGTTCCATGTCCACTTCTAACTGTTGCTTCCTGACCTGCATATAGGTTTCTCAAGAGGCAGGTCAGGTGGTCTGGTATTCCCATTTCTTTCAGAATTTTCCACAGTTTATTGTGATCCACACAGTCAAAGGCTTTCACATGGTCATATCTTATACCTTGTTGTTACCAATAAGGTGAGCCCTACCTCCCATGATTTTCAAGTCATGCAACCCCTCTCTGACCACCATGTCTTTTCACTCCTTCCAGGCACTCCCCAACTCATCAATCTTATTGTCATTAGGACCTCCAGTCCACAGATTTCTATTTTCTTTTGCACTGTTCCACCACCTCCCCATCCCCCACCTTGATTTTGTTTCTTCCCTTCTTACCTAGTGTACATTCATTACCTAGGTGTCAATCATTATATTCATGAGTTAGTGAGAGATTATTCTAGTCTATCTTATCTTAACTAAACCTTGAAGGCATATTTAATGTAGACTTTGATTATACCGATGTTTGTGGGTGGGGAAGTTGTCACGGATGGCTCATGGCCTGCTTTTCACCTCACTCACCCTCCTCTCCTCCATCCTACACACAAAAGACCTGACAACCTATATACCAGAGGAAATTGGGAAGAGAGGTTATGGGTTGGTTACTATTACAGAAAGTTACTTTGAATGGAAGACTGGACCACCCTTTTAAATTAGAGATCCATTGGGACTTCCCTGGTGGCCCTGTGGTTACAATTCCATGCTCCCAATGTGGAGGACACAGGTTTGATCCCTTGTCAGGGAACTAAATCCCACGTGCCGCACAGTGTGGCAAATAAAACAGCAATCTGTTGTTATTTCACTACTGCCTCTACCTCCTTTAGCAACACTTGCTTCCTCCCCAGCTCATGCCAGGCTCAGTGTCCTCCCTCTACGCCTGCCCTTTCTCTGTTTTTCCCTACTTCCACGTGGATGTATTGTATTTCTTAAGAAATTTGGCTCTGTTTGAATTAGTATTTTATACTCTAAACTCTTCTTTCAGATATCTTGATAGTCCATTCTGCCATCTGTGATGTGAGTTGGTTTTACTTTTGTTGATAAAGTTTCCAACAGAATGATACTGAACATGACAGCAAAAGGGTAATTGATAGAAATAGGGAAATCATGTGTAAAATGGTGGGGAAAATGAAAGATATGTTTTTTGGGTATTCTGAATGTACTTGTCATAATGCTCATGATTTCTAGAAGAGTTACACTGTATTGCAACATGTAGAGACGCTTGGAGATTGGTTGAAAACAGAACTTCATAGTTCATTCCTTTTATCTTTTCACTTCTGTTCTCTGAAGCAGATGTTCTTGAATCAGTTTTCTTTTGATTCCCTTGCAGAATGTTCTCTTATACTGGGATCAGCAGTCATATTACAAGCTGGGATATTGTGTGTATGTTACTACTGATATCAGATCTTTTCATATTTTAGTACTTAGGACCATAGATTTGTACCAAGAGATTGGTCTGAAGATACATATATATGCGCCTGTTTTCTCAAGCTGTTTCAGAGTTGTGTTGTTTACTGTGTTACCCATGAGCTATGTGTTGGCTTTTGAGCATTTGAAATGTGGCTAGTCTGAATTAAGTTGTGCGCTAAGTGTAAATTAATAATTACATGTTGAGTTGATAATATTTTGGATATATTGGATTAGATAAATTACCTATTCTTTTTCTCAGTGTGCCTAGTAGAAAATTTACAATTACGTATGTGGTTTGCATTTTATTTCTCTTTGACATTGTTGTCTTATCTTACTTTTTCGTTTGTTCTAACAGTTTCAATTATTTTAATCCATTATATCGTCTCTAAAAATAATTTTGGTGTTATGTAATATGAAAGGATTTTTCCCCCAAATTTAATATTTTTATGTTGTTATGCTTATTAGTATTCACTTTCTGAAACCCTGAGTTGTCTTTTTCTTTTCCTTTTTTTTAACCTTTTGACTTCCGTCTTTTCTTCTCATGGTACTATATAGGCATCTTATGCGTTCTGTATATTGCCTGGGAGAATTTTGGAGGAGTTTAAAAAGTATAAGAGTTTATCTTTTATTTACTACTTAATATTTAGGACTACTAATAGTATATTTTATAAATCATTATGTTACTAATGTAAAATTTTAAAATTTAAAGTAAAGGCAATTTGTATCTGGTAGAAAAGAAAAGGGATTGAAAATTTCACATTGAAAGTCTGCTTGACCATAAAACCCAGCAAACAAATAAATACACAAGCAAAAACGCACTGACTTCGTTTGCTGTTACAGGTTTTATAAACTTTCATAAACTTGGACCTTAGCACCATTGCTACTGTTTCTCCCTCCATGTTGCAGTCCTTTGAGGGTTTAAGTTTTTTATTTTATTTCTCTTACCTTTTCTGATCTTTGGGAAAAAAAGGATTCATATTGAGTTCAGGGAATACCTTTATATGGTTAAGCCTTAAACTGTTTAAAACAGTTTGTAGCTGTTTTAAACAGTGGTGTTTTAAAAAGTGGTGTAGTTCAGATCTGGGTAATTTTTAAGTGAATAAATGATTTGGGTAACTGTGGCTTATATTTTAAAGTGAGATGTTGACTTCTGAGCTCCAAAATATATTTCAAATTAATCTATCATATGTTGTTACCATCAAGGTATTAACAAAAATGGCTTTATTAGGCATTTGAAAATTATTTACTGGAGAACTATTTTATTATCCTTACCTACTTAGAGAATAGTAGGTACCTACATATTGAAAATTTATGTAAAAGCATATTCGCAAGAAAGTATATAAGAAAAAAATTTGGCCAACAAGTTTGAATTTTTTTTTTTTAATGATTGGAATTGATAAAATACAGGTTTAAAAATGAAAATTGGGAGAAAGGGTATCTTGGGAGAAAATAGTAGAGAAATAGAGATAATAGGAATTGTGGGAAGGAAGTAGAAAAGTGAGCTCATAAAAGTGCACATTCTTAGATGCTCAATGGATGGATAATTTTGATACTCTTTGATAAACTGAAACAAAGACTTCGCTACTTGTCAGTTTTCTGGATCTTAGAATACCCTCTTTAACTTTTTGGTTCTTCCTAAGTTTTGAAGATAGGCCTGATGTCTGTTGGCTGTGCAGACTTAGATTTGGGTTGATCTGTAAGAATAATTTCTGAATCCATATATGTTGTGTATATCATATGTTCTTTTTTAATTTGCTGAGTAATATTTAATGGTGTGGATATATCACAGTTTGCTTATTTGGCTTATTTGTAGTTTTTTTGCTTTTCCTAGTTGAGTTGTTTTGAGCATTTGTGTACACATTTTTGCTTGTGAAAACTGTGAAAACACAGTTTTCATTTTTGGGGGATAAATTCCCAAGAGCATGCTTACTTGATCATCAGATAAGTGCATATTTAGTTTTAGAAGAAGCTGTAAGACTATTTTCTAGAGTTACTCTATGATGTTGCATTTCTGCAAGCGTTGTATGAGTGATTCAGTTTCTCTGCATTTTAATCAGAGTGGGTGTGTATTATCCCTATTTTTTATTATAGTCATTCAAATAGATGTGTAATATTTCGTTGTAGTTTTAATTTGCACTTCCTTATGGTTAAAGTTGTAGAACCCCTTGTCATGTCCTTATTGGTCATTTGTATATCCTCTTTGGTGAAATGTCTGATGTCTTTTGCCCATTTTCCAACTTGATATTTTTGCTCTTGAGTTGTGAGGGTTCTTTATATATTCTAGATATGAGTACTTTGTCAAGTACATGGTTTGCAGATTTTTTTTTTCCCAGTATGTAGCTTGTCTTTTCATCTTCATAGGGTCATTCATAGAAAAAACTTCTAATTTGATGAGGGCCAATATGTTAAATCTGTTTTATGTATTGTGCTTTTTGCTACAAGTCTAAGAACTCTTAGTCCTAGTCCTAGTCCTGAGTCTTGAAGATTTCTTTCTAAATTTTTTCCTAGAAATTTTATTGTCTTTCATTTTACATTTAGTGTATGATCCACTTTGAGCTACTTTTTGTATAAGATAGGAGGTTTCAGTTGATTTTTTTTTTTTCTTTTTAGTCCATTTGTTCCAGCACCTTCTGTTGAAAAGTCTCTTTCCCCTATTGAATTGCTTTGCATATTGTTGTCAACAATTACTTGGACATATTTGTGTGGACCTATTTCTGGGTTTTCTGTTCCATTCCATCCATCCATGTGTCTATCTCCATCAGTACTACACTGTTTTGAGTAATGTAGCTATGTAGTAAGCCTCAATATCAGGCTTACTATATAATTTGATTCTTTAGGTCTTAAAGTTTTAGGTCTTGTAGGATCTTCTTTCCATACAGATTTTAGAATAAGCTTATTTATACCTGTAAAAAAAAATCTTTCTGTGACTTGCTAAGAATCACATCTATATCAATTACATATATTATTTATGGAGTATTGTTCTTCACTGTGTTGTGTCTTCCAGTCACTGAACATGCTGAGTCTCTAGTTCTTTAGGTCTTTTTAAAATTTTTTTCATCAGCATTTTGTAATTTTCAATATATAGACCTTGCCCATTTTGTTAGATTTATACCAAAGTATTTAATTTTGTTTGGAGTGATTTTTAAATGACATTGTGTTTGTAACTTAGGTTTTCATATGTTTATCAGTATATAGAACTATGGTTGCTTTTTATGTGTTAATCTTTTATCATTTGACCTTGCAGAACTAATTTATTAGTTCTATTAGTTCATTTTTTTTATAGATTACCCAGTATTTTCAAAATGAAAAGTCACGTTATCTGCAAACAAGGACAGATTTTTTCCTTCTGTTCCAATCTGTTTGCCTTTATTTCCTTTTCTTAACCTTGTTTGCTGAACTTCCAATCTTGAAAAAGATTGGTGAGATTGGCCATCTTTGCCTTGTACTTGAGCTTATGTGGGAAACATAGTTTTTGCCATTAAGTTGTGATGGTATCCATGGGTTTTTTTTTAATCGACTTTATTTATTTATTTTTAACCAAATTTAGGAAGTTCTCCTCTATTCCTAGTTTACTGAGAATTTTTATTTTGAATTTTGATAAATGCTTTTCTTTCCATTGATATGATCATGTAATTTTTCTTCTTTAGCCCTTTTATTTGGTGGATTACAGTGATTGATTTTCCAGTGTTGAACCAGCCTTGCTTTCCTAGAATAAGTCCAATAATCTTTTTAGATGTTTCTGGATTTTATTGGCTTATATTTTGTTTAGGAATTTTGCATCTTAAGTTCATGAGAAATAGTGGTCTGAAGTTTTTGTTTATGTTTTTTGGTACTGTGTCTGTCTGGTTTTGATGCCACAGTGATACTCACCTCATAAAATGAGTTAGGAAGAGTTCCTCCTCTTTTCTGGAAGGTAGTATAAAAATAAAACTAATTCTTTAAATTTTTGGTAAAATTCTCCAGTGAAGCCATCTGGGCCTGGGAATTTCTTTTTCCTGAGTTCTGAACTATGGAGTCAATTTTTTTTTTTTTTAATGTTTGTAGTGAAGTCGCTCAGTCGTATCCGACTCTTTGGGACCCCACGGACTGTGGCCTATCAGGCTCTTCTGTCCATGGGATTTTCCAGGCAAGAGTGCTGGAGTGGATTGCCATTTCCTTCTCCAGGGGATCTTCCTGACCCAGGAATCGAACCTGGGTCTCCTGCATCGCAGGCAGACTCTCAACCATCTGAGCCACCAGGGAGGCCTGATAATGCTTATCAGTTCAGTTCAGTTCAGTCGCTCAGTCGTGTCCGACTCTTTGCGACCCCATGAATAGCAGCACGCCAGGCCTCCCTGTCCATCACCAACTCCTGGAGTTCACCCAGACTCACATCCATCGAGTCAGTGATGCCATCCAGCCATCTCATCCTCTGTCGTCCCCTTCTCCTCCTGCCCCCAATCCCTCCCAGAATCAGAGTCTTTTCCCATGAGTCAACTCTTCACATGAGGTGGCCAAAGTACTGGAGTTTCAGCTTTAGCATCATTCCTTCCAAAGAAATCCCAGGGCTGATCTCCTTCAGAATGAACTGGTTGGATCTCCTTGCAGTCCAAGGGACTCTCAAGAGTCTTCTCCAACACCACAGTTCAAAAGCATCAATTCTTCGGCGCTCAGCCTTCTTCACAGTCCAATTCTCACATCCATACATGACCACAGGAAAAACCATAGCCTTGACTACACAGACCTTTGTTGGCAAAGTGATGTCTCTGCTTCTGAATATGCTATCTAGGTTGGACCTAACATTCCTTCCAAGGAGTAAGCGTCTTTTAATTTCACGGCTGCAGTCACCATCTGCAGTGATTTTGGAGCCCAAAAAATAAAGTCTGACACTGTTTCCACTGTTCCCCCACCTATTTCCCATGAAGTGATGGGACCAGATGCCATGATCTTTGTTTTCTGAATGTTGAGCTTTAAGCCAACTTTTTCACTCTCCACTTTCACTTTCACCAAGAGGCTTTTTAGTTCCTCTTCACTTTCTGCCATAAGGGTGGTGTCATCTGCATATCTGAGGTTATTGATACTTCTCCCAGCAATCTTGATGCCAGCTTGTGTTTCTTCCAGTCCAGAGTTTCTCATGATGTACTCTGCATAGAAGTTAAATAAGCAGGGTGACGATATACAGCCTTGACATACTCCTTTTCCTGTTTGGAACCAGTCTGTTGTTCCATGTCCACTTCTAATTGTTGCTTCCTGACCTGCATACAGATTTCTCAAGAGCCAGGTCAGGTGGTCTGGTATTCCCATCTCTTTCAGAATTTTCCACAGCTTATTGTGATCCACACAGTCAAAGGCTTTGGCATAGTCAATAAAGAAGAAATAGATGTTTTTCTGAAACTCTCTTGCTTTTTCGATGATCCAGTGGATGTTGGCAATTTGATCTCTGGTTCCTCTGCCTTTTCTAAAACCAGCTTGAACATCAGGAAGTTCACAGTTCACATATTGCTGAAGGCTGGCTTGGAGAATTTTGAGCATTACTTTGCTAGCAGGACTATTCAAATAATCTCTTTCATCTTTTATTGAGTTTTGGTGATAATGTAGTTTTTTTAAAAAATTGTTTTTTTCTATCAGTTTTATTGAGATATAATTGACATAGAGCACTGTGTAAGGTTAAGATGTACAGCATAATAATTTCACTTACATGATTATCAGAGTAAATTTGGTGAACATCCATCGTCTCATGCAGATACAAAATTAAAGAAATAGAAAAAATTTTTTCCTTGTGATTAGAACTCTTAGGATTTACTTTCTTAACAGCTTTCATATATAACATACAGCATTGTTAACTGTATTCATCGTGTTGTATTTTACATCCTTAGTATTTATTTATCTTAAAACAGAAAATTTGTACCTTTTGATCACATTCATTGAATTCACCCCCCACATCCCCTGTTCCCTGACTCTGGTAACCATAGATCTCTTTTTTTAAATGAGTTTGTTTGTTTTTAAAGTGTTACTGACCTCCAACACTATGTTAGTTCCTGTTATATACAACATAGTGCTTTTGTATTCCTATACATTTCAGAATGATCACCTGATGTCTAATTGATATATATTTATTATATTCCTCAACATCATGTGTGGTTTTTAAATAATTGTTTCTAAGTTGAATTTATTAGTATGAAGTTGTTCTCAATATTTCCTTATTGTTATTTTAATGACTGAGAAATCTGTAGTGATAATCCCCTATTTCCTTCTGATAGTTAAGATTCAAGTCTTTCTTCTTTTTGTTAGTCTTGCTTGAGGTTTATAAATTTATTTGAAACAGAGAACCAGCTCTTTGTTTCATTATTTTCTCTGTCTTATTTCTGTTTTCAATTTTATTGATCTCTGTCTTTATTATTTTCTCTTTTATGCTTGCTTTGAGTTAATTTTCCTCTTCTTTGTAGTTTGTTGCAATAGGAGCTAGGAAGTTTAAGGCCTTTTTTTTTCTCCTAAATAAACATTTAGGGTCATTCATGCTTTTGAACTGTGGTGTTGGAGAAGACTCTTGAGAGTCCCTTGGACTGCAAGGAGATCCAACCAGTCCATTCTGAAGATCAGCCCTGGGATTTCTTTGGAAGGAATGATGCTAAAGCTGAAACTCCAGTACTTTGGCCACCTCATGCGAAGAGTTGACTCATTGGAAAAGACTCTGATGCTGGGAGGGATTGGGGGCAGGAGGAAAAGGGGACGACAGAGGATGAGACGGCTGGATGGCATCACTGACTCGATGGACGTGAGTCTGAGTGAACTCTGGGAATTGGTGATGGACAGGGAGGCCTGGCGTGCTGCTATTCATGGGGTCGCAAAGAGTCAGACAGGACTGAGCGACTGAATTGAACTGAACTGATTTTCCTCTGGGCACTGCTTCTGCTGAATTTTGCGTTTGATACATTGTAAGTTGGAGTCCATTTTGGTCAGTGATCATGCTGTTTATGATACCAGTTCTTTGAAATTTGTTGAGGTTTTATGGCCCCGGATATTGTTTATCTGGAAGAATGTTCTATGGATGCTTGAAAAGAATATATGTTCTACTTACTTTTTGACTCTATTGGAATACCACCTAACTCTCCCTGTGGAACTCTCTCCTTGCTGCCTGGCCCACCCATTCTATTTGGTTCATGTTCCTTATTATTGGTTTGTAGAGCATCATTGACATTTATTCTTTATTCCTCTCCTTATAATTTTTTATTTCCCATAAATTCTTAATTTTTATGTCTCATTTGACATTTTCTATAGTTTTAAACAAAATTTAATATTGTCACTAGTCTTTAATGTTGGCACTGTAGTTTGTGCTTACACTAATGGCAGATTGACCTTGAATTATTACTACTCCAAGGTGAAGTATGGTGGTGTGTTTTTATAATTCTTTAAAAAGTCACTCATAAAGTATGATTCTCAGGATAAATTTAGACTGAATAGGAATTGTATGCCAGGCATATTGCTGTGCATTAAATAGGAGGAAAATCTGTGTTTTCAAGGTACTTCATTGGACACAAGATGAACACTTCTGCAGTGTTTCTAATAGTATAAGACAGATGCTTAATGGAGAGGTACTATAGAAATTCAGAAAAGGCGTAATTAAAGAATGGAGGCAGGATTAATTTGTGTAGCCTTGTGAAAAGAATAATACAGTTGAACCTTGAACAGTGTGGAGATTAGGGACACTGACCCTCCATGCAGTCAAAAATCCAAGTATAAAGAAAATTTAAAAAGAGAAAATCTGTGTTTAAGTTATAGTTGCATGCTAAGTTGCTTCAGTCGTGTCTGACTCTTCGCGACCCTGTGAACTGTGGACCGCCAGCCTCCTCTGTCTGTGGAATTTTCCAGGCAAGGATACTGGAGTGGGTTGCCATTTCCTACTCCCCGGGATCTTCCCCACCCAGGGATGGAACCCACGTCTCTTACGTCTCCTGCATTGGAAGGCGGGTTCTTTACCACTAGTGCCACCTGGGAAGCCAAGTTATAGTTGACCCTCCATATATGTGGTTCTTTCTTCCATGTCCCAGATTTCTCTGTATCTGAGGTTTTGCATTTGTGAATTCAGCCAGCAGCAGATCATGTAGTACTTGTAGCATTTACTGTTGAAAAAAATTCCTGTGTAAGTGGATCTGTGCTTTTCAAACCCATGTTGTTCAAGGGTTAACTATTTCAATGAGTGGTATATAGTACTGTAGTGTTTACTGGGGGGAAAAGAAATCCATGTATAAGTGGATCCCCAGTTCAAACCCATGTTGATCAAGGGTCAACTAGAGGGAAGTTTCTGAATACCAAGAAGGAGCTTCAGTTTGAACAGGAGGCAGTAACAGATTTAAAGGTTCTCATTCTGAAGAGTGACTTGAAGAATGGAGTATAAAGCATTGGCATAACCTGGGAGATTGTTAGAAATGCAAATTTTAATACCCTATCTTACCTATAGAATCAGAACTTACATTTTTTAATAAGATAGGTAATTTGTATGCATGCTTAAGTATAGTAAGACTGCTAAATTGAAGATTATGTTCAAGTTTTGGCACTGGGCAACTGAAAACTGGGTGGGCCATTGACAGGAAATAAAAAGCCTGGGTGGCAAAAAAACTGTGATTATTTTTTACTCCCAGGCTATTAGAGAACTTTTTGTTGATAGAAAATGAGCATAATGATAACATTGGAGAAAATCTTGAAAAATGAGTGGAAAAAATATATAATTCCAAAATCCTAAAATAAATAGCATCTTCATTATTTTTGCATGTTGTCTTGATTTCTTATTAATATGTAACTTGTTTTTATATTGTTGTATACTTTAAAATTCATTATATAAATGTTTTATATTTCTTTACAACTTAAAATACATACATACACTCTCATCCACATTTTAAAAAATGCAAATTAAAAATAACAGTGATTCCAGTATTTACATTTTTAGATTGGTAAAGATTAAAATGTTTGATTCTAATAGATTTTAGTGAGAATGTAGATTGGTGCAGCTTTTTAAAGGGTGATTTGGCAGTGTTTGTTAAAACTAAAAATTGCACATAACATTCTTGATCCAGCAGTTTCACTTCTAGGAATATGTTATACAAATATACTGGCTCTAGGTCAATTGATCTACAAGGCTGACTTGTCACATTTATGTTTTTTTGTATCAGTCAATCCAAGAAAACATTTTTTTAATGAGTATAGACAAAATAGCATTATTTTATAATAAAATTTTTCAGTTTACTCTGATTTCTTTCCCGTTCTTTGAAGAGTTATGTTTTTTCCCCCAGCACTTTCTGATTTCTTTATAATCTTTTAAAAAGTTATTTAACGGTTATTTTGTGTTTCCTTCTAGCATTTTAATAATTTTAGGGTTCTTTTGTCAGTTTCAAAGTGCATCTACCAGCGTTTGTTTTTTAATAAATTTTTTTAAATTAAAAATTTTTATAAGTTTTGAAAAATTTGCAGTTACGTATATTGGATGGAATTATTTTAATAACGTTTAAAGATTTTTGATGGGATTTGGTTTACAGCCCCCCCCCCCCCTTTATTTTAAGGAATATTGGAAGCTAAGGGTCATAGGTTGGTTGACTTTTTTAATGAACATATTTAATATTCAGAAAAACATTTCACAATCATAAATATTAATAAATCAGTGTAAATATTACATGCATTTACCATAGATATGTGCTAAAAAATATCTAGAGCAGCTATTGCTGAGACATGCTAATATTTTTTTAATTGCTATAAAAATTAAGAATATTATCTCGATTGAGGCCTTGGGGAATAATAATAAAATTACCTAAAGAGTGGAGTAATGAAATATTTCATTCAAACAAGAATGTGAAAGAACTGGAAAGAGTGGCCTAAATCTTGCTACAAAAGACAAAAAATTTAATGACTAGAAATACAAAACTAACATGTATTTACTAATAAATATAAAATGCTTATAGAAATATTTATAAATAAGAACTATTTATAAATGAGATTTCTCTATTTATTACTATATTAACAAATATAAATATTTATACATGTGTGTGTTAAGTCACTTCAGTTGTGTCCAACTCTTTGCGACCCTATGGACTGTAGCCCATCAGGGTCCTCTGTCCATTGGGTTCTTCAGGCAAGAATACTGGAGTGGTTTGCCACGACCTCCTTCAGGGGATCATCCCAACCCCTGGATCAAACCTGTGTCTCTTGTGTCTCCTGCATTGGCAGGTGGTTCTTTACCACTAGTGCCACCTGGGAAGCCCATTTATACATATAGGTAGCTATAAATATAGATATATTTTTAAATTAATAAATATATTTATACATATAGACTATACTCTAAATATGTGTGTTATAGCAATGTTACAGTAAGCCAATACGGTATATATTGATATAAAATATAATCAGGGTCATGTGTCTGATTTGTTGAGATCTTTGAGATGAATATGTAAATTTGGTAATTTCAGTGAATTTATGCAGACTGAATTTTGGAGATTGGTTTGTTTCTGATAATACTAACATACCAAAACATATGTGGAAGAGTGTGCATTGCAGTATTGTAATACCAAAAGGCTGAAACTGCTGAAATTCATGTCAGCAGAGTTTACTAGATTATGTGTGCATCTATATGATGGAATATGTTACAGCCATGGAAAAGAAAGTAAAGGTAAATGTATTAAGATAGAAAAATTTGTAGTGTAAAGTAAAAAAGGTTCAGAACAGTGCACACAGTCCTTTTCATTTTCAGTTAAAGAAAAGATGCTTATGAACATATATTTATATATATATTGGGTATATCTGGAAGAGTACTAAAAATTATTTATTGTGGTTGCCACTATGGTCCTAACAGGTGGAAACAAAGTTAATAGGTACCCTTATTGTGTGTTAATCTTGATCAGTTTTACTAACTAGTAAAAGTAAAATTAAATATTTGCAGCATATATTCCTTGTAGAAGATGTGAAAATGACGTGTAGAAGACAAGTCTCCCAATGGTGATGTTTGTTAAAAATTTTGTTTTACTGTGTTTCCTTTCAGTTTTTTTATATTTTACTTTTTTGTGTTAGTTTACTTACCACAACATTGGTGTTTTTCACTGTCTTTTTAAAGCAATTAGTTTCATTTACCTATGTATAGTTCTGGTGTTTGTTAGTTTTCATTTGAACTTGCCTATACAAATTCACTTTTCTTATATACTGTACATTGGAATTTTGTCAAGAAGAGTTGACTCATCCGTTTTTGCTGGGATGTTTTACCATGTACAGTTTTGGTTATGGTCTGCTTAATTTTGTTAATTAACTCTGCCATTAATATTCTTTATGAATTGGGCAAAAAACTGACATCTTATTTCTTAGCTAATCCGTGAGAAAATTGTAAGCATCTTTTATTCAGTACTGTAGGACTGCTTACTCCGTCATGTTCATTGAGTCTCAGAATTCTTTCCATTCTTTTGTATTTCAGTTGTTCTCCCTAAAAGTTACTGGTCATGATTTTGACCTTTTTGTTTTGGAGGCTTCCTGTTCCAATGATGAGAGTTTAGAATGCAGAATTCCGTTTGTATGTGACTTATTCATATCTTTGATAAAATTTTGTTACGTGGTTGCTATTAGTTATTCTGCTACATAGATGACACTTGCAGAGTAGTGGGAGACCATCTCATTCATGGAAATACCGATCTTCACACCCACTGAAACCAGAGTTCAGCCTGTTGACCGCAAAATTGGTATTAATTGGACTCTCAGGTGCTAGGCAAAGTTGAAATAGCTTACATTTCTTTAGCTAAATTATTTGCCTTAGCTGTACTTCCAGACATAAAAACACTGGAGCAGAGGACTTCATTATATAATTTGCATGGTTACTGATTTTCAAAAGAATTGAATGAATTTATAATGCCATCAGCAGTGTATAAACACCTCAATTTCAATAGATTTTCTTTGGAATTAGTTATTATTATTAGAAAATATTAACTAGGAGTAAAATGATCTTGTGGAGTTACATTTTCATTTGCTTTGTGTAGAAATTCAGTAGGAACAACAAATTAGAAGTGGGTTTGGAAAATGTTAACTTCTAACTAGAGCATTTGGTTATGCAACCATCACTACATTATTGTTTTGAATCAAAAGTTAAGATTGGTTATTAGCATAATGAAATAGAGTGTCCCTGGAGCGAAAGTCATGAAGAGTACTATTGTATTCTTGGAACAGAGGAGTTCTTTTGTCTTATGTCCCCCTAGGCTGAGAATAGAATAATATGCTACTTTTATCCTGCAGCTAGACAGTCACTGTGCTTAAGTCTATCTCCGTGTGTCTGCTTGGTTCAGTCAATTAAAAAACTTACTGTTTGTTTGTTTGCCAAGTTACTAATGTCATAATATATTTTGCAAGGAATTGAATAATAAACTGTTTTTGTCATGTTTTAATAGTTTTTTGTGTTTATTTTTTATTTAACAAAAATTTAATGTAGCCCCATTTTTATTGTTTTTGAATCTAGTTTTTAAAACTGTAAGTAATTTAGGAGAAACTAGAAATAATCTTTTAAATTAAGCAAATCACTAGTTCAGTTGTCAGAAAGTAAGCACTACTAATTTAAGTGAATATTTTTATTTACTTTCTTATTTGTGACCTTTTAAGACTTATTCAGCCTCCAAACCATCCAGCAATTTTGTTAAAAACTGATTCTATGGCAGGTTAATCTTTCTTTTTTTTAATACCAGCAAGATAAGAAATTATAATTGCATCTTTTAAAAGATTTATTTTTAACTCACTTAGAATTTCTTATTTGTGAGGCACATACTTAAGGTTCTTTTTTTTTCTCCTCTGTTTAATTTCTTTTGGAGCCAGTCATTATCTTTAGAGCCAGTTTAAAAGGGTTGTTTTGATGCTTTCTGCCACGACTGACTTGTAGCAAGGAACCTTTAATATATTGGGTTGGCCAAAAAGTTCATTCTAGTTTTTCCGTAAGATGTTATGGAAAAACTTGAACGAACTTTTTGGCTGACCTAATACAGTATAACAAGATCTCATTTGGCTAGTAAGTGTGTCTTCCAGCTCTCTGCTAGGTGTAGGACACTGCCTTCAAAGTGTTGGCATGTAGGCTAGCTGAATTACAAGGTTTGCTTATATAGTGTAAGACATGAATAATACAAGTCGTTGTGTATATAGGAGCTGAATAAAAGGAAGGAAAAGAACAATGAGTAATTTAATTTCAAGGCTGTTTTCTACATTTAACTTTATCTCTTGATGATTTTACATCCTAAACCTAATTTTATTAGATCTCTTTAAAATTAGTCTTCAGCATGATTTTTTCATAAGCAGTTATCTTACTTACAATTTTAGTACCTTATGCTTCTAAGCTTGTATTACAACTCCTAATAATTTATAATTGCAAGATATTCTATAGTTTAATAGTTGTTTGAGGAATCTGAAGTTTTATAAGATGGGTATCTTATAAAGTCATTTGTAATACAGTAGTTTCTTTCAAGTATCAAGTTTTTCCAGTAGTTTGAATGGTCTCTGAGTGGTTTTGTATGCATAATGGCTTTTTATCAACTAGAATCCCTTGTCCTAATAAATTTACTTGTAGTTTAGGAAAATTGTCTATTCTGAATATTTCAGGATTCAATCTTGTAGAGGAGAGTTAAAAGACTTCCCTCTTTTCCTCCCCTCAACTCCCCCTTCTCACCCCCAGTGCTTTGCTTTGGTAGGAGTCTTTACCACCAACTGAATAGTGAAATATGTAAGTTTTGACAAATGCATGCACCTGTGTAGCTACACCTGTTTCAAGATCTGTAACATTCCAGTTACCCCAGAAATCTCTTATGCCTCTTACTACTCAGTACCTGTCTCCCAGAATGCATCTCTGTTCTTATTCTGTTACCAGACCTTAGTTTTGGCTGTTGATGGAATTTTACATAAGTGGAATAATTTTGTGACTGATTTCTTATACTTAGTGTAATGCTTCTGAGATTGTCCATGTCATATTTATCGGCAGTTCCTTTTTATTGCTGAATAGTTGTAGTATTCCAGTGAATAAATATACCACAGTTTGTTTATCCATTCGTATGTTGGTGGACATTTGTGTTGTTTTCAGTTTGGCTAACTGTGGATAAGGCTGTTTATGAACGTTCATGGATAAGCTCTTTTGTGAACATGTGTTTTCATTTTTTTCTGGGTAAATCTCTAGAAATGGAATTGCTAGGTTATGTGGTAAGTGTCTGCTTAAAAACTGTTTTCCCAAGGCCAGAATTTGAGGGCAGTGGAAGTGAGAGATACTTTTAAAGGCTACACCATGAATGATCTTAGAGATCATGTTAAAGAACATTTATCCCAAGTACAGAATAAAGCCATGGAAGGGTTTAAGAGACCACTTTTGAAGAGTGGGTTAAAAGTGAGGCTGAAGATGGAAGACCCTGTGAAGAGGACTCTTTCCTTGCAAATGACATAAAACTTGACCCAAACTGGCTTAAACATGAGAATATTTTGGATCACATAAACAAGAAAGCCCAGGTAGTATCATCAAAACCATAAATATTAAATATGTGTCTGAGTTAAAAATTTATATTTCATCAGCCTTCATATCACTGAGCTCTGTATGTTTATTCAAGTGACACCAACCCCCGTGCGTAGGAAAGTAAGTGCATTGTGCATATTAGACGCTCAATAAATATTTTGGTGAATGAATGAATGTTCATGGGCATCTCTGAGAGTCATATTGAGAGTCATTCTTGAAACCTCTTTATCTTTCTTTCTCTAATATCTAGTCTACTTTCCTGTCAAAATATTTCTTAAACTTGTTCACTCTTGTTGATCTCTGCTGTCACTGTGCTCTTTTTTTTCTCCTACCTGTCTGTCTCTGGAGTGTCTTTGTGGTCTTCATAAACATGCTTCGTCTCCACTGCAGTCTCTACAAGGTTGGAATCACTCTGGCCTTGGTCTTGTGTGTTCATTTCTTTCTTTGTGCTCTTTCCTGGGTATAAGGTAGATTTTTTTTTTTTTTAAGGAAGATTAAGAGTGTGATATTAGGAGTAAGGCATGAGGTTTTAAGTGATTGTGGCATACAGTTAACTACATACTGCTTTGCTTTAAGGAGAAAATAGAAAATATGCTAATGGTTATAACAAAACTATGTTCAGGGAAGGAGTAGATACCGAAAATTTGTAGGAAAATTTCTAGTAGAGTCCTTTTGATTTGCTTGAGAATTGAGAAAATACTCAAGAAAATAGAAAACCAAAATTGTTCCTTTGGTTTTCAATCTACAAATTAAATATCCACAGTGTAATCTTAATGTACGTTACAAGTAATCTGTAATAGTTTTGTTTTTCCAAGCTAATAAATGACTTTAAAATCTGTGATGGAAAAAAAGTTTGCTACATAATTCAGTTAAAACACCAGCATTTATATATTCTCTTTGCTCTTGACTATCCTTATCATTCTACCCTATATTTTCCTCAAGACATTCAAGTTTTCTGTAAATTTTACCTCTTTACATCATAGACTGTTAATGAAAAAAGGTTGGCTCATAGTGATGATGGGGAAAGTTGCAACAGCATGGAGTAGACAGAATTGCACAGTAGTTTGCACAGCTATGTTTAGAACATAGCTGACTTATTTTTAAATCTGGAAGAACCTGAAATTTGCCTGTCTAAATAGAGTAAAGGTCATTGAGTGTATAATAAATTCATTAGTCCTTAATTTTTCTCCCCGCCCCCCAACAACAACAGCAGTAACTTCATTATGATCACCAACTCACCATCTTCAGTGCCTAACACTATATCTGACACATAGTAGGAACATAGGATTTGCTGCTTTAAAGTGATGCACTTCAGTTCCCTGGAAAATTCGCAGATGGTGAAATATAAAGTGAACACTGCTAAAAATACTCAGTCCTAGAAATAGAAATGTATTTTATGGAGGAGTAAGAATTTGACCTAAATATCTAGTCTATAAGTTTTTTAAAATGTGAGTTTATTTCTTGTTTATCTTTTTTTTAGACATTTAAATATAGCATGTAACCCTGCTCCAACTAGTGATCATTGTGTTGTACTAATATGACTTTCTTTGAGTATATTTTTCTTAAAAGCATTGTTCTTAAAAAATTTAACTATAGTCACACAAGTAATGAAGTTTTAGGAAAATTCAAGCTGTACAAATAGAGCAAAACTCCCTTTTAATTGAACCCCATTGCCCTTTGCCCATCCACATCACTTAGTTAACTCTTCTAGTCAATTTGGCATTTATACTTCTGAGATTTTAAACATATGCACAAATATACACACTTAAAAAAAACGTTTAAAATTACAGTTGCCTGCCTTAAGTGAGTTTTAGGAGTCTTACTGCACTTTAGAGTTTTAGGAACATTTCTACACTTAGAGCACTCCTGCTTATTTAACCAAGTCATGTCCTTTTTAAAAAAATTAGTTTACTAAAACCAGAGAACAGCAACCTAGAAAATAAGCCAGACTTATTAAGAATTTGCTTTAGTGGCCAATCCGTCTTCCATATCATCTTCTATAATTTATAAGTTAGTAATATCAAAAGCAATCTGATGTGTTTGATACAATGTGTATACAAAGAAGTACTCTGCTAATTCGGACTGTCCTTCAATCTAAATTAGTAAAACTTATGTTTGCATACGGAAAATTTAGGAAAAACTTTTTTTACACCATAGCTAGCTATTACTTTAACACTAACATTAAGAGCCATTTAATTAACATCAAAATGAAGCAGGTCAAGGGTAACAGAGTTTTGCCGAGAGAGCATACTGGTCATAGCAAACACTTTCTTCCAACAATGCAAGGGAAAACTCTACTCATGGACTTCACCAGATGGTCAACACTGAAATCAGATTGATTATATTCTTTGCAGCCAAAGGTGGAGAAGCTCTATACACTCAGCAAAAACAAGACCAGGAGCTGACTGTGGCTCAGATCATGAACTCCTTATTGCCAAATTTTAAATTGAAGAAAGTAGGAAAACCACTAGACCATTGAGATATGACCTAAATCAAATCCTTACGATTATACACTGGAAGTGACAAATAGATTCGAGGGATTAGATCTCATAGACAGAGTGAAGAACTATGGACACAGGTTCATGACATTGTACAGGAGGCAGTGATCAAGACCATCCCCAAGAAAAAGAAATGCAAAAAGGCAAAATGGTTGTCCGAGGAGGCCTTACAAGTAGCTGAGAAAGGAAAAGACGGGAAAGGCAAAGGAGAAAAGGAAAGATACACCCATTTGAATACAGAGTTCCAAAGAATAGCAAGGAGAGATAAGAAAGCCTTCCTCAGTGATCAGTGCAAAGAAATAGAGGAAAACAACAGAATGGGAAAGACTAGAGATCTCTTCAAGAAAATCAGAGATACCAAGGGACCATTTCATGCAAAGATGAGCTCGATAAAGAACAGAAATGGTATGGACCTAACAGAAGCAGTAGATATTAAGAAGAGGTGTCAAGATTACACAGAAGAACTATACAAAAAAGATCTTCATGACATAGATAACCACGATGGTGTGATCACTGAACTACAGCCAGACATCCTAGAATGAGAAGTCAAATGGGCCTTAGGAAGCACGACTACGAATGGAGCTAGTGGAGGTGATGGAATTCCAGTTGAGCTATTTCAAGTCCTAAAGCTGTGAAAGTGCTGCAGTCAATATGCCAGCAAATTTGGAAAAACTCAGCCGTGGCCACAGGACTGGAAAAGGTCAGTTTTCATTCTAATTGCAAAGAAAGGCAATGCCAAAGAATGCTCAAACTACCACACAATTGCACTCATCTCACACGCTAGTGAAGTAATGCTCAAAATTCTCCAAGCCGTGCTTCAACAGTATGTGAACTGTGAACTTCCAGATATTCAGGCTAGATTTATAAAAGGCCGAGGAACCAGAGATCAAATTGCCAATATCTGTTGGATCATCGAAAAAGCAAGAGAGTTCCAGAAAAACATCTACTCCTTTATTGACTACACCAGAGCCTTTGACTGTGTGGATCACAACAAACTGGAATATTCTTAAAAGAGGTAGGAATACCAGACCACCTGACCTGCCTCCTAAGAAATCTGTATGCAGGTCAAGAAGCAACAGTTAGAACTGGACATGGAACAACAGACTGTTCCAAATCAGGAAAGGAGTACATGGAGGCTGTATATTGTCACCCTGCTTATTTAACTTATGTGCAGAGTACATCATGAGAAATGCTGGACTGGATGAAGCACAAGCTGGAATCAAGATTGCTGGGAGAAGTATTAATAACCTCATATATGGAGATGACACCACTCTTATGGCAAGGGTGAACGAAAGAGGAAAGCAAGGAAGAACGAAAGAGCCTCTTGATGAAAGTGAAAGAGGAGAGTGAACAAGTTGGCTTAAAACTCAACATTCAAAAAACTAAGATCATGGTATGCGGTCCCATCACTTCATGGCAAATAGCTGGGGAAACAATGGAAACAGTGATAGACTTTATTTTTGGGGGCTCCCAAATCACTGCAGATGGTGACTGCAGCCATGAAATTAAAAGACATTTGGTCCTCGAAAGAAAAGCTGTGACCAACCTAGACAGCATATTAAAAAGCAGAAACATTGCTTTGCCAACAGAGGTCCATCTAGTCAAGGCTATGGTTTTTCCGGTAGTCATGTATGGATGTGAGAGTTGGACTATAAAGAAAGCTGAGTGCGGAAGAATTAATGCTTTTGAACTGTGGTGTTGGAGAAGACTCATGAGAGTCCCTTGGACTGCAAGGAGATCCAACCAGTCCATCCTAAAGGAAATCAACCCTGAATATTCATTGGGAGGAGTGATATTGAAACTGAAACTCCAGTACTGTGGCCACCTGATGCGAAGAACTGACTCACTGGAAAAGCCCCTGATGAAGGGAAAGACTGAAGGTAGGAGAAGAAGGGGACGACAGAGGATGAGATGTTTGGATGTCATCACCAACTTGATGGACATGAGTTGAGTAAGCTCTGAGGTTGGTGATGGACAGGGAATCCTGGTGTGCTATACAGTCCATGGGGCTGCAAAGAGTTGGATGTGAGTAAGTGACTGAACTGAATTAAATTAACATCAAATATCAAAACTTTGGGCTTTATTAAATATTATAATTTTCTTGAGAATGATGGCAATTTTTAATTTTAGAATCACAAGATGCTGGATTATTTAATATTTCCTAAGTAACATTTTATTTTTTTCCTATTATCAGTTTGTTACATAGTCCCTTTAAGGTACTTTGTGTTTAATTGTGGGAGGTTTAAGCACCTTGTATTTTTAGAATTTTAGAACCAGGAGAGATCTCAGTATTTAATACAATCCCCTTATTTTACAAACAAAGAAATCCACAGAAAGTCAGTAGCTTGACCAGCTACCCAAAACAAGTTATGGTAAGAATCAGAACTGTAACCTAGATCTCCTGCTATATATATATAATATATATATTATATATATATATATATCTTATTTTCTGGTGCTTTCTAGTCTTGAGTCTACTTGAAATAGAGAATGAGCTTAATATTCACGTTTATTTCTTTCCTTGGTAAAAAAAATCTGCCAGACCCTATGATGGCCAAAAGTACTTTGGGAAAAGTGAAATTTCCTGTGAGAAAAAGACTTTGTCTTGGTGATATGTGGTTGATACTTTGTCTTGGTGATATGTGGTTGATACTATCTTTTATTTCTCCATTTCTTTTTTCCTCCCCTTCTTCTCCTTTCTCTCTTAGAGTGCACATAGAAAGATTGTCAAGTAGACCTATTATAAGGAAATTGGACCTAGGGAGATGGGCTGAAGCTGGAGTAGGTTATGTTTTGTAGCTTCTCTGGTGGCTCAGTGGTAAAGAATCCAGCTGCCAATGCAGGAGACTCAGGTTTGATCCCTAAATTAGGAAGATCCCCTGGAGAAGGAAATGGCAACCCAGCCAGTATTCTTTCCTAGGAAATCCCATGGATGGAGGAGCCTGGCTGGCAGTGGTTCGTGGGGTTGCAAAAGAGTTGGACACAACTTAGCAACTGAACAATAGCAACAGCAACTTACTATACTGGTTCTGATGTTCCAACCTAGTTACTAGGACCAAAAGAACCAAAACCAGTAGATTCATGAAGCATCCCAGAGTTCACCAAAGCTGGCAGTATTATAAACATATTGAATTGTCTTTCCGTTAGTTTTCCACCATGCATCTATAAAGTCTATCTTCTGTTTTCTTTTTAAAAAAACTTTTCCTTTTATCCTTCTTCAAGCATTCTTTGCTTAGTATATATTTTACAAAAGAGCATAAAATATAAACTGAATATATTCATAAGACATACTCTTTTAATTCTTTGTAATGTCACTGGTCTTACCCTTATTGTTTAAATTGTATAATTTGCTGATGCTGTTAAAAACATTTTAGTGAAATCATATATTGGTAAACAACTTACTTTTTAATATTTATTGCATTTCTTTCACCTTTTTTTTTTAAATAAAGAGTTCATAGGTGATACAAGGACAGGCTATGGGATAAGATGGGGACAATTAGGTGATGATGTTTACTGCTGTAGCTGTGAATCATTACGTAGCCAGAGTTGGGAGAGCACTGTTTGTTAACAGTAGCCTTTCAAAGAATATCTTCGGAGTATTTGATCAGTTCAGTTGCTCAGTCATGTCCGACTCTTTGAGACCCCATGAACTGCAGCATGCCAGGCCTCACCATGCCTGTCCATCACCAACTCCAGGAGTTTACCCAAACTCATGTCCATTGAGTCGGTGATGCAATCCAACCATCTCATCCTCTGTCGTCCCCTTTTCCTCGTGCCCTCAATCTTTGCAGCATCAGGGGCTTTTCAAATGAGTCAGTTCCTTGCATCAGGTGGCCAAAGTATTGGAATTTCAGCTTCAGCATCAGTCCTTCAAATGAATATTCAGGACTGATTTCCTTTAGGATGAACTGGTTTGATCTCCTTGCAGTCCAAGGGACTCTCTAGAGTCTTCTCCAACACCACAATTCAAAAGGATCAATTCTTCGGTGCTTAGCTTTCTTTATCATCCAACTCTCATATCCATACATGCCTACTGGAAAAACCATAGCCTTGACTAGGTGGACTTCGTTGGCAAAGTAACGTCTCTGCTTTTTAATATGCTGTCTAGGTTGGTCTAACTTTTCTTCCAAGGAGTAAACATCTTTTAATTTCATGGCTGCAATCACCATCTGCAGTGATTTTGGAGCCCCCAAAAATAAACTCAGCCACTGTTGCCACGGTTTCCCCATCTATTTGCCATAAAGTGATGGGACCGGATGCCATGATCTAACTTTTCTGAACGTTGAGCTTTAAGCCAACGTTTTTACTCTCCTCTTTCACTTTCATCAAGAGGCTTTTTAGTTATTTTTCACTTTCTGACATATGGGTGGTGTCATCTGCATATGTAAGGTTGTTGATATTTCTCCTGGCAATCTTGATTCCAGCTTGTGCTTCTTCCAGCCCAGCGTTTCTCATGATGCACTCTGCATATAAGTTAAATAAGCAGATTGACAATCTACAGCCTTGACGTACTCCTTTTCCTGTTTGGAACCAGTCTGTCATTCCATGTCCAGTTCTAACTGCTGCTTCCTGACCTAAATACAGATTTCTCAAGAGGCAGGTCAGGTGGTCTGGTATTCCCATCTCTTGAAGAATTTTCCATAGTTTATTGTGATCCACACAGTCAAAGGCTTTGGCATAGTCAATAAAGCAGAAATAGATGTTTCTCTGGAACTCTCTTGCTTTTTTGATGATCCGGCGGATGTTGGCAATTTGATCTCTGGTTCCTCTACCTTTTTAAAACCAGCTTGAACATCTGGAAGTTCATGGTTCACGTATTATTGAAGCCTGGCTTGGAGAATTTTGAGCATTACTTTACTAGCGTGTGAGATGAGTGCAATTGTGCGGTAGTTTGAGCATTCTTTGGCATTGCCTTTCTTTGGGATTGGAATGAAAACTGACCTTTTCCAGTCCTGTGGCCACTGCTGAGTTTTCCAAATTTGCTGGCATATTGAGTGCAGCACTTTCACAACACATCATCTTTTAGGATTTGAAATAGCTCAACTGGAATTCCATCACCTCCACCAGCTTTGTTCATAGTGATGCTTCCTAAGGCCCACTTGACTTCACATTCTAGGATGTCTGGCTCTAGGTGAGTGATCACACCATCATGATTATCTGGGTCATGAAGATCTTTTTTGTATAGTTCTTCTGTGTATTCTTGCCACCTCTTCTTAACATCTTTTGCTTTGTTAGGTCCCTACCATTTCTGTCCTTTTTTGTGCCCATCTTTGTATGAAATGTTCCCTTGGTATCTCTAATTTTCTTGAAGAGATCTCTAGTCTTTCCCATTCTGTTGTTTTCCACTATTTCTTTGCATTTGATCACTGAGGAAGGCTTTCTTATCTCTTCTTGCTATTCTTTGGAACTCTGCATTCAAATGGGTATATTTTTCCTTTTCTCCTTTGCTTTTCTCTTCTCTTTTTACAGCTATTTTTCAGGCCTCCTCAGACAGCCAGTTTGTTTTTTTGCATTTCTTTTTCATGGGGATGATTGATCCCTGTCTTGATCCCTGTCTCCTGTACAGTGTCACGAACTTCCGTCCATAGTTCATCAGGCACTCTTGTCTATCAGATCTAGTCCCTTAAATCTGTTTCTCACTTCCACTGTATAATTGTAAGGATTTGATAGAAGTCATACCTGAATGGTCTAGTGGTTTTCCCCACTTTCTTCAATTTAAGTCTCAATTTGGCAATAAGAAGTTCATGGTCTGAGCCACAGTCAGCTCCTGGTCTTGTTTTTGCTGACTGTATAGAGCTTCTCCATCTCTGGCTGCAGAGAATATAATCAGTCTGATTTAGGTGTTGACTATCTGGTGATCTTCATGTGTAGAGTCTTCTCTTGTGTTGTTGGAAGAGAGTGTTTGCTATGACCAGTGCGTTCTCCTGGCAAAACTCTATTAGCCCTTGTCCTGCTTCATTCTGTACTCCAAGGCCAAATTTGCCTGTTACTCCAGATGTTTCTTGGCTTCTTACTTTTGCATTCCAGTTCCCTATAATGAAAAGGACATCTTTTTGGGGTATTAGTTCTAAAAGGTCTTGTAGGTCTTCATAGAACTGTTCAGTTTCTGCTTCTACAGCATTACTGGTTGGGGCATAGACTTGGATTACTATAATATTGAATGGTTTGTCTTGGAAACGAACAGAGATCATCCTGTCATTTTTGAGATTGCATCCAAGTACTGCATTTCAGACTCTTTTGTTGACTATGATGACTACTCCATTTCTTCTTAGGGATTCCTGCCCACAGTAGTAGATATAATGGTCATCTGGTTAAATTCACCCATTCCAGTCCATCTTAGTTCGCTGATTCCTAGAATGTTGAAGCTGAAGAGTTATGAACATTAGCAAGATCACTGATTCTGATAAGCACCTTTTAAAATTGTAAATTTTTTGCACAGCAGCCTTTATAATTTTAAAATTTAAATAAAACATTTTAATAATCTCATCAGGATAGAAGTTAGGTGATCTTGTGGTGGTTAAAAGAAGAAATCAAAGTAAAAATAACTAAGAATTAAACTTATTATGCTACACTGTCAAATAAAATGTGATGACTGGCACACCCCCCAAGAATTCTAAGGTAACTTTCTGTCTTCATGGGTCTTTTTATAAAACATGATCTAAATTGGGTCAGCAAACTGGCCTGCAGACCACGTCCTGTCCTTGGATTGTTTTTGTAAGGTCCATGAGCTAAAGAATGGTATTTTACAGTTTTAAAGGTTTGTAAAAACAAAAGAATAAACAACAAAGATTGTACATGGCCCTCAGTGCCTAAAGTATTTGCCATCTGGCCTTCAAAGAAAAAAATCTCCATTATCTGCCCAGAATCACCAATAAGACCCTAAATGGTCACAGAGAATCATTTTAGGCCATTTAAAGTTATAGTAAAAATAAAAGATATGAAAAAAATCAACAGAAATGTACTGTTTGTTACAATATTGTTCACAGTGATAAAAATTTGAAAACAAATATTTCGTAACAGGGGACTGACTAAATAAATTACAGGACATCTGTGTAGAAGAATATTATGCATTGAGAGACATCACCCATGACTTATGAAGGGAAGATAGCATTAAGCACGGGGCCAGAGTCCAGAATAGGGTGCAGCATGATCCTTCCCCCTTTTAAATTATGTGAACATTTATAATATGTAATTGAGGTGTGTGGATACAGAAAACTTTATGTAGTAGAATATGAGATTGTGGGGAACTTCACATTTTTTAAATTGTTGCAGTTTTGTAATTGCTAATTATTTTACAGTGAACTTAGATTGAATTTGAAAAAATTAACAATTAGTTTTAAGTCACAAAGAGAAGAGCTAACATAGTATTAGAAGTATGAATGCTCTGTTGAAACTTAGACGTTTTTGGGCAAATGAGAGAAAATAGAACTGTCGAAATCCTCTTAATGTATTACCCTTAGGCATTCAATAGGCTGAATGTGCAATAATGGCATTTCAATGGGCTATTCAAAGAATAAAGAATATGAGGTATATTCTTAACAATCTGAGGGACTGTGTATCATAGAGAATACTCCCTTCCACAAAAAATTTGTTGGTGTCATTTTAAGAGAAAATTTTGATTTAGATCATGAAATTTAAATTAAACTGGCACTTGTTCTTTTTCCTTTCCTTCTTTTCCTTTGCACAGTACAAAATTGAGGGACAATTCTTATATAAAACTAGACACTTGACCTTTTACATATGTATACAAACTTGTCTCCAACACCCAGATCAAAATGTGAAACTTCTACAATCAGGTGGTTCCCTCTTTCCAGGCAGTTTCACTGTTCCCACTAAGAAGTAAGCATTCTGACTTCTGTTGTTTGTTGTTTAGCCAGTAAGTCCTGTCTGAATCTTTGTGACCCCATGGACAGCAGGATGCCGAGCACCCCTGTCTTTCACTATCTCCTAGAGTTTGCTCAAACTTATGTCCATTGAGTTGGTAATGCCATCCAGCCATGTCATCCTCTGTTGCCCCCTTCTCCTCCTGCCCTCAGTCTTTCAGAGCATTAGGGTCTTTTCTAATGAGTCAGCTCTTTGCATCAGGTGGCCAAAGTACCAGAGCTTCAGCCTCAGTCCTTCTAATGAATATTCAGGGTTGATTTCCGTTAGGATTGACTGCTTTGATCTCCTTGCAATCCAAGGGACTCTCAAGAGTCTCTTCCAGCACCACATTTTGAAAGCATCAGTTCTCCGGTTCTCAGCCTTCTTTATAGTCCAGCTCTCACATCTGTACATGACTATGGGAAAAACCATGCCATACTATGCTAAGTCACTTCAGTCGTGTCTGACTCTGTGTGACCCCATAGACGGCAGCCCACGAGGCTCCCCCGTCCCTGGGATTCTTCAGGCAAGAACACTGGAGTGGGTTGCCATTTCCTTTTCCAGTGCATGAAAGTGAAAAGTGAAAGTGAAGTCGCTCAGTCTTGTCTGACTCTTAGCGACCCCATGGACTGCGGCCCACCAGGCTCCTCCGTCCATGGGATTTTCCAGGCAAGAGTACTGGAGTGGGGTGCCATTGCCTTCTCCGGGGAAAAACCATAGCTTTGACTATATGGACCTCTTTTGGCACAGTGTTGTCTCTGCTTTTTAATACACTGTCTAGGTTTGTCATCACTTTCTTCCAAGGAGCAAGAGTCTTTTAATTTCATGGTTGCAGTCAATGTCCGCAATGATTTTGGAGTGAAAATTTGTCACTGTTTCCATTGTTTTCCCATCTATTTCCCATGAAGTGATGGGACATGATGCCATGATCTTAATTTTTTGAATGTTGAGTTTTAAGCCAGCTTTTTCACTGTCTTCTTTTACCCTCAACAAGAGTCTCTTTCCTCTATGCTTTCTGCCATTAGAGTGGTGTCATCTGCCTATCTGAGACTGTTGATATTTCTCCTGGCAGTCTTAATTCCAACTTGTGATTCATCCAGCCCGGCATTTTGCATGATGTACTCTGCATTTAAGTTAAATAAGCAGGGTGACAATGTACAGCCTTGTGCTCCTTTTCCATTTTGGAACCAGTCTGCTATTCCATGTCCGGTTCTAGCTGTTGCTTTTTGACCTGCATATAGGTTTCTCAGACAGGTAAAGTGTCTGGTATTCCCCTCTCTTTTAAGAATTTTCCACAGTTTGTTGTGATCCACACAGTCAAAGGCTTTAGCGTAATCAATGAAGCAAAAGTAGATTTTTTTTTTTTTAATTCCCTTGCTTTCTCTATGATCCAACAGATGTTGGCGGTTTCATCTCTTATTGCTCTGCCTTTTCTAAACCAGCTTGTACATCCAGAAGTTCTTGGTTCACATACTGTTGAAGCCTAGCTTGAAGGGTTTTGAGCATTACATTACTAACATGTAAAATGAGCTCATTTGTCCAGTAGTTTGAACATTCTTTGGTGTTGCCTTTGGGATTGGAATGAAAACTAACATTTTCCAGTTCTGTGGCCACTGCTGAGTTTTCCAAATTTGCTGGCAGGTTGAATGCAGCACTTTAACAGCATCATCTTTCAGGATTTGGAATAGCTCAACTGAAATTCTGTCACCTCTACTAGCTTTGTTCATGGTGATGAGTCCTAAGGTGCACTTAACTTCACACTCCAGGATGTCTGGCTTCAGGTGAGTGATCAGTTCAGTTCAGTCACTCAGTCATGTCCGACTCTTTGCCACCCCATGAATCGCAGCACGCCAGGCCTCCCTGTCCATCACCAACTCCTGGAGTTCACTCAGATTCACGTCCATAGAGTCATTGATGCCATCTAGCCATCTCATCCTCTGTCGTCCCCTTCTTCTCCTGCCCCCAATCCCTCCCAGCATCAGAGTCTTTTCCAGTGAGTCAACTCTTCGCATGAGGTGGCCAAAGTACTGGAGTTTCAGCTTCAGCATCATTCCCTCCAAAGAAATCCCAGGGCTGATCTCCTTCAGAATGGACTGGTTGGATCTCCTTGCAGTCCAAGGGACTCTCAAGAGTCTTCTCCAACACTACAGTTAAAAGGCATCAATTCTTCGGCGCTCAGCCTTCTTCACAGTCCAACTCTCACATCCATACATTACCACAGGAAAAACCATAGCCTTGACTAGACGGATCTTTGTTGGCAAAGTAATGTCTCTGCTTTTGAATATGCTATCTAGGTTGGTCATAACTTTCCTTCCAAGGACTAAGCGTCTTTTAATTTCATGGCTGCAGTCATCATCTGCAGTAATTTGGGAGCCCCAAAAAATAAAGTCTGACACTATTTCCACTGTTTCCCCATCTATTTCCCATGAAGTGATGGGACCGGATGCCATGATCTTCATTTCTGAATGTTGAGCTCTAAGCCAACTTTTTCACTCTCCTCTTTCACTTTCATTAAGAGGCTTTTGAGTTCCTCTTCACTTTCTGCCATAAGGGTGGTGTCATCTGCATATCTGAGGTTATTGATATTTCTCCCAGCAATCTTGATTCTAGCTTGTGTTTCTTCCAGCACAGCGTTTCTCATGATGGACTCTGCATATAGGTTAAATAAGCAGGGTGACAATATACAGCCTTGATGTACTCCTTTTCCTATTTGGAAGCAGTCTGTTGTTCCATGTCCACTTCTAACTGCTGCTTCCTGACCTGCATACAGATTTCTCAAGAGGCAGGTCAGGTGGTCTGGTATTCCCATCTCTTTCAGAATTTTCCACAGTTTATTGTGATCCACACAGTCAAAGGCTTTGGCATAGTCAAAGCAGAAATAGATGTTTTTCTGGAACTCTCTTGCTTTTTCAGTGATCCAGCGGATGTTGGCAATTTGATCTCTGGTTCCTCTGCCTTTTCTAAAACCAACTTGAACATCAGGAAGTTCATGGTTCACGTATTACAGGTGAGTGATCACACCATAGCAATTATCTAAGTCATTAAGACCTTTTTTTGTAGTTTTTCTGTGTATTCTAGCCACCTCTTCTTAATCTCTTCTGCTTCTGTTGGGTTCTTGCCATTTCAGTCCTTTATTGTGCCCATCTTTTCATGAAATGTTCCCTCGATACCTCCGATTTTCTTGAAGAGATCTCTAGTCTTTCCCACTGTATTGTTTTTCTCTGTTTCTTTGCAGTGTTTACTTAAGAAGGCTTTCTTATCTCTTCTTGCTATTCTCTGGAACTCTGCATTCAGTAGGGTATATCTTTTACTTTCTCCTTTGCTTTCACTTCTCTTCTTTTCTCAGCTATTTGTAAGGCCTCTTCAGACAACTACTTTGCCTTCTTTCATTTGTTTTTCTTGGGGATGGTTTTGGTCACCACCTCCTGTACAGTGTTATGAATTTCCATCATGGTTCTTCCAGCACTCTTATCTACCAGATCTGATCCCTTGAATCTATTGGTCGCCTCCACTGTCTAATCATGAAGAATTTGATTTAGGTCATACCTGACTGGTCTAGTGGTTTTCCTTACTTCCTTCATTTTGAGCCTGAATTTTGCAATAAGGAGCTCACAGTTTGAGCCACAGTCAGCTCCAGGTCTTGTTTTTGCTGACTTTATAGAGCTTCTCCTTTGGCTGCAAAGAACAGAATCAGTCTGATTTCAGTATTGATCATCTGGTGATGGCCATGTAGAAGTTGTCTATTGTGTTATTGAAAGAGGGTGTTTGCTATGACCAGTGCATTCTCTAAGCTCTGTTAGCCTTTGCCCTGCTTTACTTTGTGCTAAAGGGCCAACCTTATGTGTTATTCCCAGTGTCTTTTGACTTCTTACTTTTGCATTCCAACCCCCCATGATGAAAAAGCATCTGACTTTTGGCTAGCTTATGTAATGAAATCTTGTGCTCCTTTATGCTTGGCTCCTTGCTCTAGACATCATAATAATTTTGAAATTTATTGAAGTAGTTATTTGTAATAGTAATATCTTTTCTGTTGTGAAGTAGTATTCCATTGTATGAATATAGCACAGTTCATCCACTCCTCTGTTGATGGACGTTTAAATCATTTCCTTTTTTTGTGGGGGAAGGAAGTGAAGCTATTACGAATAATGCTGCTATGAAGATTCTTGTACAAATCTTTTGTTAGTCATACACACTCATGTTACTTGAGTATATATCTAGCTGAGGAATTTCTGGGTTATAGAGTAGGTGTGTGTTTAACTTTATTAAAAACTGCTAGTTTCCAAAAATAGTTGTCCTGTTTTACACTCTAATCAAAGTATGGCAGTTCTAGTTGTTTCGTGTCCTCACTAACACTTGAAATTGATTATAGCAATTCTGGTGATTGTGTAGTAATGTCTCAGTGTAGTTTTTATTTGCTTTTCCCTGATGACCAGTGATGTTGAACACATTAATTGCTTACTGACCATTTTTGTAAATTGTATTGTCTTTTATTATTGATTTGTAGGAGTTCTTTATATATTTTGGGTATGGATTCTGTTAGATGTTTTGAGCTTTATCTTGCAATATTAGCTTGCCTTTTCACTTCATGAAAATCCATTTGGATTTGGATTGCTTTGAATAAATAATTTGAGGATAGTTGATATCTTAAAAATATCATGTCTTCCAATTTATAAGCATTGTGAATTTCTCCATTCATTTCTGCAGTATTTTGTGGTTCAGTATAGAGGTGTTTCAGATCTCAGTAAATTTATTCCTAAGTAATTGATGTTTTATTTAATGCTAAGTGGTGTTGTGGTTTTACTTTCTGTCTATATTGTATGTTACTAGTTTTTAGAAATGCAGTAGATGTTGGTGTATACCTTTTTATCCAGTGGTCATGCTAAGTTCACTTAGTTCAAGTAGTTTTTCTGTTCCTTTGGATCTTCTATGTATGAAGTTATATCATTTGCAAATAAAGACTGGTTTTAGTCTCACGATCTTTATTTGTTTATTGTCTTGCTCTACTGGCTAGGACATCTAGTAAAAAAAAGTTGTTCTTTTTTAATTGTGGTATAATTGCTTTACAGTGTTGTGTTAGTTTCTGCTGTACAATGAAATGAGTCAGCTGTATGTAGACTTATGTCCCCTCCCTCCCATCTGTCTAGCAAAAGGTTTGAATAAGTCAGTTGAGAGCAGACTGTCTTGACTTTTTGATTTCAGGAAAATTTTTCAGTATTTCACCAATTAGGTATGATGTTAGCTGTAAGCTTTTTACAGATACTCTATTACATTGAGGAAGTTTCCTTTTGTTTCTAATTTGCTGAGTTTTTATCATAAATAGATGTTAAATTTTGTCACTTTTTTGCATCTTTCAAGTTGATCATGATTCTTTATTTGGTTAATGTGGTGATTTCCACTTATTTTTTTAGTGTGTTTGTAATGTTTTATTTCAAAGTATTTTTTAATACCTTTTGTCGTTTACTTTATAATACATTTAAAATATACATATGAATCAATAAATGAGGATGAAAGTAATGGGCTATTAGAGCCCACTGATAACTGATTTACATATGAGCAGCTTTATCCTGATTTCCTGACCATCAAGCAGCTTCATCTTCACATGAACTTGCTCACTAAGGCCGTGGGTTGTGCAGGTATCTGGGCTGCTTGACATTAGATTCTGTTCTTTAGTGTCGCTGGCATCCTGGTATACTCTCCTTGGCAGTTTGTTCAGTTACCCAATGACTAACTTTTAAATGTTAAATTAACTTTTCATCCCTGGCATAATCACAGTCATGATATATTTTCTTTAATGTATTATGTTAAGTTTCAAAGATTTTTTTGGTCTGTGTTCATGAAGATTCTTTTTTGGGAATTTTCTTGTCTTGTCATGTTTTTGTCAGGTTATGATAGCAGAATATACTACCTCATAAAAGGCCTCTGGAAGTGCTTCCTCTTCTGCTCTTCTCTGTAAGAGTTTGTCTGAGTTTTGTGTTACTTACCTTTTAAATTTTTTGAGGACTAATTCATGAAGCCATTTGAAAATATTTTAAAATACAAATAAAATTGCACTAACCTTTAGAGGCAGTCTAGATTTTCTATTTGTTTGGGGTCAGTTTTTCTTTTTTTTTTTTTTTTTTTTTCATTTTTTATGATTTTTGGCTGTGCTCTGTGGCTTGCAGTATCTTTATTCGCCAACCAGGGATAGGACCCATGCCCACTGCAGTGGAAGTGGGGAGTCTTAACCACTGGACTGCCAGGGAAGTCCCTTGGGTCAGTTTTAAAAACCTGTGTTTTTTTTTTGTTTGTTTGTTTTTAACAGAATGTAGGCATTTACTTTTATGCTTTTATTTCTTCTTGTGGTATGTGAAATGTTCCCATTTTATTATGATATTGGTAATACGTGTTTGTCTTCATTTTCTGTTTTTAATTGTTCTTTACATATAATAATATTGCTTAATTTTAAAGTTTTATTTAACATTGACTACAGCTTTTAAAAACAGCAGACTGGTTCCAAATAGGAAAAGGAGTACGTCAAGGCTGTATATTGTCACCCTGCTTATTTAACTTCTATGCAGAGTACATCATGAGAAACGCTGGGCTGGAAGAAGCACAGCTGGAATCAAGATCGCTGGGAGAAATATCAATAACCTCAGATATGCAGATGACACCACCCTTATGGTAGAAAGTGAAGAGGAACTAAAAAGCCTCTTAATGAAAGTGAAAGAGGAGAGTGAAAAAGTTGGCTTAAAGCTCAACATTCAGAAAACAAAGATCATGGCATCTGGTCCCATCACTTCATGGGAAGGAGATGGGGAAACAGTGGAAACAGTGTCAGACTTTATTTTTTGAGCTCCAAAATCACTGCAGATGGTGACTGCAGCCATGAAATTAAAAGACGCTTACTCCTTGAAAGAAAAGTTATGACCAACCTAGATAACATATTCAAAAGCAGAGACATTACTTTGCCAACAAAGATCCGTCTAGTCAAGGCTATGGTTTTTCCTGTGGTCATGTATGGATGTGAGAGTTGGACTGTGAAGAAGGCTGAGCACCGAAGAATTGATGCTTTTGAACTGTGGTGTTGGAGAAGACTCTTGAGAGTCCCTTGGACTGCAAGGAGATCCAACCAGTCCATTCTGAAGGAGATCAGCCCTGGGATTTCTTTGGAGGGAATGATGCTGAAGCTGAAACTCCAGTAATTTGGCCACCTCATGGGAAGAGTTGACTCATTGGAAAAAAACTCTGATGCTGGGAGGGATTGGGGGCAGGAGAAGAAGGGGATGACAGAGGATGAGATGGCTGGATGGCATCACTGACTCAATGGACGTGAGTCTGGGTGAACTCTGGGAGTTTGTGATGGACAGGGAGGCCTGGCGTGCTGCGATTCATGGGGTCGCAAAGAGTCGGACACGACTGAGCGACTGAACTGAAATGAACTGAACAGCTTTTGAAATAATGTTAATAGTAATGATAGCATCCTACATTATTCCTGATTTTACTGAAAATTCCTTTAATGTTTTGTTATTAAAATGTGTTAGGCTAGATACCGATTATCATGTTATAGAGTAATCTTTTTATTCCTGTTTTGTTAAGAGAGTTCATAAGGACATAATAGTGGATTTTTATTAAGTGACTTTTAAGTATTTCTGGAAGTGAACAGTTGTTTTTTTGTTTGTTTGTTTTTACCTTTTGAGGAGATAAATACTCCTATTATGAAGTCCTTGCACTTCTGGGAAAACTCTAGTTTAATACTGTTGAATTTAGTTTTGCTAATACTGTGTTAGGATTTTTGTATTTATGTTTTTATGAGAATGATCTGTAGTTTTCTTTACTCAAATTTCAGTATTAAGCTTATGATATAGTCTCCTCATCTGTTTTTCCTCTCCCTCCTCGTTTTCTCAACCTTCATCCTTCTCTACAGTTACACCTACACCTAAAGTACAGGGCACTTTATACTTGTTCCTCTAAGACCTGTTTATTGATTAGTCTTTGTTTAGGAGACATAATCTTATAAATCTAATTTTGCTACTTCAGCAATTTTAGTTTTGACCTAGTAGGTTGTAGTCTACATTGTTACTCAAAAACATCAAGCTAGTTCTTCTGATTCTCAGTTTGATATAGATTTCTGCTTGGTTAGTGTATTCTTATACATTCCTGTTGCTTTGAAGGAGAATTTTTTAAAAAATCCTCATTTTGTGCATTCAAGCTTCTAGAAGCATTGTAGATATTTGTAACAATTTACTATAATTTGCCTTGTTCCCCAAAATTGATGAATAATAAGTGCTGAAATTCTAGCCATTATCAAAAGTTAGACTCTTCCACAGGTTGTAAGTGTAGTAACAGAAGTTTACAGTTATCTTAATAGTCTAAACTTTTAGTCTAAACTTAAACTTAATAGTCTACTTTTGGCTGTACTCTTTTCTTGTTAAAACATAATTTAGACTCTAATAATTGTTTTATCTCACTTCTATACCTTTACTTTTTTACCTCTTGGATTTTTCATTATTTATATTTGTTTTCATTATTACTCCTTTTTGCACCTGCAACAGAATTTCTTCTTTTTATGAAATATGAAACTATACCCAATTCTAAATGTCTTCATCATTTTCTCACTCTTTATATGCATATAGTTATGAATATCTAGAAGTTTACTGAGGCCCTCAAAATCAGGACCATTTTGTAAACGTTTAGTTAGTGCTGGTTAACATCATTAGGGATAGTTTTACTTACTGCTTCAACATGTATTATGAAAAATGATCTTGGTTTCATTGTAGCTGTCATGTGATAGGTTAAGTATTTCATGTCAATATTTCTCAGGTACTCTATTTATTTCCTGAATTTTGTCTAATTGGCAAACTAGCCTGTGTCCACAAATTATTTCAGGTCTGTGGAGTTTTATAGTTAAGAGTATGAGGATGCAGAAAGAATTTTTAGTATCTTAAAATAGTGCTTATAGTTTGTTTCTCATATCATGCTAGGGCCCACTCAGCAGGACATGTAAAAGTAAATGCTTAGAGTGGAGGCAAATCATTTGCCTAATAAAATACTAAAAAGATTTCCTCAGGAACGTTAGGAGAAATAGATTTGAAAGTAGTCCAAGACAGACTCATGCTCAAATTTGTGAGTTTTCCATGTTAGTTTAGAGCAGGGGGTCATGGTGCTTATTTTTTGTAGGGCCAAAGGGAATGATTTTTAAATTTTCAGGTGGTTAAAAAATAAAAAAAGTAATATGATATGGGAAAATTAAGTGAAATTCAGATTTTAGTGTTTATAAATAAAGTTTTATTGGAACATTGCCACACTCATTTAGGTATTGTCTGTAACTGCCTTTACATTTCAGCAGAGAGTTGAGTAATTGCAAGTCTGTATGGCTTCGCTCATAACTCAGTCAGTAAAGAATCTGCCTGCAATGCAGGAGACCCGGGTTTGATCCCTGGGTTGGGAAGATCCTCTGGAGAAGGAAATGGTAACCCACTCCAGTATTCTTGGCTGGAGAATCCCATGGATAGAGGGTCCTGGAAGGCTACAGTCCATGGGATTTTAAGAGTTGGGCACGACTGAGTGATTAAGCCATCACATGGCCCACAAAACATAAAATTTAACATTCAACTGTTGTCAAAAAATATTTGCTGATCCTTGGTTTAGAGCCTCTTCTCTTTTAATGTTACATTTTTTAAAATGAGGCTTTTAGTTTCTAAGATAGCAGTGGTATGGATATATATGGATTAATATACATTCCACAATTAAATAAACAGTGTATTATTCTTCATCTCAGAATTTAGACGTGCATATGTTTGAGTCATTTTTTGTAACCCCCTATTTTAGAAACCAGACTGTTACCCGCCTCGCCCCCCATAGATCTGTTTTTTTTTGATAAGGTAACTACTTCTGTTGACAACCTGCACCAGTATGGTAGAGAACTGATTGGCACACTGATTAATTAATCTCGGGTTTGATTTTGTACAGGTTTAATTTTATCTTATTAATAAGACTTTCATCAGGCTTAGCCTTTAATTTTTTTATACTCTTGGCCTTCTGAGAGAGCATCAGACTAATGGAAAACATTAAGGCTACTAATCTAATCACACAGTCAAAAGTTTTCATCTCAATAAAGAGACTCTATTGTCTCTTTTTGTCAATTGTACCAAGTTTTTTACTAATTTAAAATAATTTTTCCCATTATAAATGTTTATTTTCTAAAAATTAGGAAGCAGAAGAAAATAAAAGGAAGACAAGAAGCTACTCATAATTGCCCTGCTAAGTGATAATGTCTGCTACTTTGGAATATTTCTTTTTGAGTCAGCCTCTGTATCTCCCTCCATTTCTTCCAGTTGTAGGAATCTATTACTTGCTATACATTTGCCCATGGTACAGTACTTGAACACAATGGATACAGTCTTTACACTCAAAGAATTCAAAGTTTAATGTCTTTAAAATTATCTTTAAAAGTTAATTTTGCTATTATAGAGAAATACATTAGCCATCTTTACAAAAATTATAGACAAGGCTCAAGTTTCTAATCCATTCCCTTTTCTTCATCGTTTCATAGATGTAACCACTGTTACCAGCTTGTGTTTAATTTTTCTGATTTTGTATATGTTGTTATAGATTTTTCTCATCTTATTATGGAATTACTTTCCAGTAATTCCCATCTGAAAGAGATGGGAATACCAGACATTCAATTGAATGTTCTGAAAGAGGTGGGAATACCAGACCACCTGACCTGCCTCTTGAGAAATTTGTATGCAGGTCAGGAAGCAACAGTTAGAACTGGACATGGAACAACAGACTGGTTCCAAATAGGAAAAGGAGTAAGTCAAGGCTGTATATTGTCACCCTGCTTATTTAACTTATATACAGAGTACATCATGAGAAACGCTGGACTGGAAGAAACACAAGTTGGAATCAAGATTGCCAGGAGAAATATCAATAACCTCAGATATGCAGATGACACCACCCTTATGGCAGAAAGTGAAGAGGAACTAGCCTCTTGATGAAAGTGAAAGTGGAGAGTGAAAAAGTTGGCTTAAAGCTCAACATTCAGAAACGAAGTTCATGGCATCCAGTCCCATCACTTTATGGGAAATAGATGGGGAAACAGTGTCAGACTTTATTTTTTGGGCTCCAAAATCACTGCAGTTGGTGACTGCAGCCATAAAATTAAAAGACGCTTACTCCTTGGAAGGAAAGTTATGACCAACCTAGATAGCATATTGAAAAGCAGAGACATTACTTTGCCAACAAAGATCCGTCTAGTCAAGGCTATGGTTTTTCCTGTGGTCATATATGGATGTGAGAGTTGGACTGTGAAGAAGGCTGAGCGCAGAAGAATTGATGCCTTTAAACTGTGGTGTTGGAGAAGACTCTTGAGAGTCCCTTGGACTGCAAGGAGATCCAACCAGTCCATTCTGAAGGAGATCAGCCCTGGGATTTCTTTGGAGGGGATGATGCTGAAGCTGAAACTCCAGTAATTTGGCCACCTCATGGGAAGAGTTGACTCATTGGAAAAGACTCTGATGCTGGGAGGGATTGGGGGCAGGAGGAGAAGGGGACGACAGAGGATGAGATGGCTGGACGGCATCACTTACTCGATGGACGTGAGTCTGGGTGAACTCCGGGAGTTTGTGATGGACAGGGAGGCCTGGCATGCTGCTATTCATGGGGTCGCAAAGAGTCGGACACAACTGAGCGACTGAACTGAACTGAAAATTGAACATCTAGTCAGTCAGAAGTACATTTAGTACACCTAGCCTGCCAAACATTACAGCATAGGCTAGCCTACCCTTCCTTGTGCTCACAACACTTACATTAGTGTACAGTTGGGCAGAGTCACCCAGCACAAGCCTTTTTTCATAGTAAAGTATTGACTGTCTCATGTAATTTATTGAATAAGTATAATGAAAGCAAGAAACAAAATGGTTATCTGGGTACAGGATAGTTTAAGTGTATCTGTTGTTTACCCTTGGGAAGGTGTGGCTGGTAGCCGTGGCTCACTGGCTCATTGCCACTGCCCAGCGTCACAAGAGAGCATTGTACTACATACTGCTAGTCTGCAAAAAGATCAGAATTCAAAATTGAAAGTACATTTTGGCTTCTGTTGAATGCATTTTGCTTTCGCATCATGATAAAGTTGTAAGTTGAACCATTATAAGTTGAAGACCATCTGTATGTTTGTATATAAAGAAAGCATATGGTTTCTTCTTTAATGTAAAAACTGTTATATAGTACTTGCAATTAGCTTTTTTCATTCAATCTGTTTATAATGTAGGGATCTATCTTAGTCTTTTAAATTGCTGTATAGTGTTTCATTTTATTGATATGTTGCCATTTCCTATTCATGGACTTTTTTTCTTTTTTGGCTATGCTGCAGCATGAGGATCTTCAGTTCCCTGACCAGGGATCGAATCCATATCCCCTAAAGTGGAATTGCAGAATCTTAACCACTGGACCACCAGTGAGTTCCTTGATGGATGTTTAGATTTCCAGTTTTTTCCTCTATTACAGTGGTGCTGGAACTATTTGTACATGGTACCTTATTAAAATGTGCAGTGGTTTCTCTAACAAAGGTACAGGAAAGGGAATTAGTGGATCTTAGTGTGTATGTGGTTATCCTTGAGAGTTTACTATTTGTATTGTTCTTAAAGTTGGGTCTTATAGCAGTTTATTTATATCAGTCCTCTCCCAACCGACATTTTATTATTGTTTAGTGTTTTATTTTACCCTTGTCAAATCCAACAAGTTATATTACTTTATGTAGAAGTAGAATATTCTATAGAAATATGATTGAGTTTACATATAATTTTTTTATATTCTTTCCTCACCGTCTTTTTAAATCTCTGACTTTCCTTTATCCTGAAGAATATCTTCACAAATGCCTGTAATGGAGGTGGCTTACTGATAAAACTATCTTTATTTTTGTCTGCTTGTTTTAATTTAGCCTTTTGTTTGTTAATTTTTTTTTGACATATCCACACCGCTTTATGTTTTATTTTTGGCTGCACCGAGCCTTTGTTGCTGCATGCAGGCTTTCTCTGGGTGGGGAGCACTGGGGCTTCTCAGTCGAGTTGCACAGGTTTCTTGCTGTGTTGGCTGTCTTGTTTAAGCACAGGCTCTGGGTGCAGGGCCTTCAGTAGCTGCAACACGGGATCAATAGTTGCTACTTGCCGACTCCAGGGCACACAGGATTCAGTAGTTGCTACTTGCCGACTCCAGGGCACACAGGATTCAGTAGTTGCGGCACAAGGGCTCATCGCTTGTGGCCCATGGGCCTTAGAAGGGTACAGGCTTCAGTAGTTGTGCTGAGGGGGCTCCATTGCTCCACAGCATGTGGAATCTTCCTTGACCAGGGATTGAACCCATGTCCCTGCATTGGCAGGTGAATTTTTAATCTACTGTGCTACCAGGAAGCCTAGCCTTACTTTTTAAAATTTTCATTTATTTACACATTTGTTTGGCTGTGTTGAGTTAGTTGTTGGCTGTGTTAGTTGTGCCATGCAGGGTCTTTGGATGCGGCGCACAGACTGTCTGGTTGCAGCACGCAGCCTCAGTAGTGTGGCACGTGGACTCTGGAGCTCTCCAGCTCAGTAGTTGTGGCCTGTGTGCTTAGTTGCGCTGTAGCATGTGGGATCTTAGTTCCCCGACCACTCCAAGGTGGATTCTTCACCACTGGGCCACCAGGATGTCCATTCACCTTGCTTTTTAAATCACTTATTTTTAGTTTGTTATCATGGTAAATTTAAGCATACTTGAAAATAGACCAAACAGTGTAATGGAATCCAGTTATTACTACCCCTCAGTTTCCACAGTTATGGACTTTTGCTATTCATCTCTTCCTCGTTTTGTGTCTCCTTTCCTGCTAGAATATCTCATCAGGAGATGTGTAAATATTTTAGAATGTATTTCCTGTAGAAGAGCTTTTTAACAAAATAAACTCAATACTAGTATGATATTTAACTAATGTCTTCTAATAACCAGTCCATGTGAAAAGCTGCATTATCTCAAATGTTGTTTTATCATTTACTTTCATTCTTAAGTGTTATTGTTTTCAAGTAGCACAATTGTAGGTTGACAGTAATTTTCTGTTGCTGAGAAATCTGCTGTCAAGTCGGATTATTTTACTGGGTGAAGGATTCTTTTTCAGTGTTTGCTTTTGAGACTCTTGTTGCCTTTAGTGTTCTGCATTTTACTGTCTTGTGTCTGGGTGTGGATTTGTTGATCTCACTTGGGTATGTTGTACTTTGTGGGACAAGGGGTTATTTTTAACCATTCTATTGGCATTTTAACCATTCTGCAACTATTATCTTTTTCTTTTAAGACTTTGAAGAATGTAAGAACTGCATATTCAGAAACATATAAAATGTGTACATGTAGAACATGTACAGTTTAAGGGTATAGCAAACATCTTTGTAACCATTTCCCAGGTCAAAAATAGAATATTTCATTGAAGATGAGTCAAAGAAATGGAAAGATATCCCATGTTCTTGGATTGGAAGAATTAATATTGTTAAAATGGCAGTACTACCCAAAGCAATCTACAAGTTTAATGTGATCCCTACAAAATATCCATGATGTTTTCCACAGAACTGGAACAAATAATCCTAAAGTTTCTATGGAACTATAAAAGACTCAGAATCCCAAAGCAGGAGGCATAACCCTCCCAGACTTCAAACAATACTACAAAGCTACAGTTATCAAAAACATCATAGTATTGGTACAAAAACAGACATATGAATCAATGGAACAGAATAGAGAGCCTAGAAATAAATCCACACACCTGTTTCAATAGTGATCACACTGAAGTCAGTCAGTCTTTGATAGAGGAGGCAACTGTCTTCAACAAGTTGTGTTGGAAAAGTTGGACAGCCACATGTAAATCAGTGAAATTAGAGCACACCCTCACAACATACACAAAAATAAACTCAGAATGGCTTAAAGACTTAAATAAAAGGCATGACGCCATAAAACTCCTAGAAGAAAACACAGGCAAAACATTTTCTGACGTAAATCGTACCAATGTTTCCTTAGGTTAATCTTCCCAGGCAATAGAAACCAAAGCAAAAATAAACAAACGGGATCTAATCAAACTTGTAAGCTTCTGTATAGCAAAAGAAAACATAAAACGAAAAGACAGCCTACAGACTGGAAGAAAATATTTGCAAATGATGCAGCTGATGAGGGCTTAATTTCCACAATATAAAAACAGCTCAACCATTTCAATAAGAATAAGAAAAAAATAACAATAAAAAACCTCCAAGCAACCCAGTTGAAAAATGGGCAGAAGACCTAAATACATATTCCTCCAAAGAAGACACAATGGCCAATAGACCCATGAAAAGATGCTTAACACCCACAATTATTAGAGAAAAATGGAAGTGTTAGTCACTTAGTTGTATCTGACTCTTCATGACCCCATGGACTGTATGTAGCTTGTCATCTCCTCTGTCTGTGAAATTCTTTAGGCAAGAACCCTGGAGCAGGTTGCCATTTCCTTTTCCAGGGGACCTTCCTGACCTAGGAATTAAACCCAGGTCTCCTACATTTCAGGCAGATTCTTTACTGAGGTACCACATCACACTGGTCAGAATAGCCATCATTATAAAGTTTATAAACAACACATGCTGGAGAGGGTTTAGAGAAAAGTGAATCCTTCTACTCTGTTGGTGGGAATGTAATTGGTGCAGCCAAAAACTAAAAATAAAGTTTTATTTTACCTGTTCAACTTTGTATGAGCACAGCTACATTCTACTTCTTTCTTCCTTGTTCAGTACTGTGTTTGTGGGATTCGTCTTTGTTTTAGCGTCACTGTAGTTTTTCATTTTCGTACATCCATTGTTTTTTCGAGCATTTTTTCTTTTTCTTTAGTATTCCCATGACGTGTATGTTGATGCACTTAATGGTGTTTTACATTTCTCTGAAGCTCTGTTCATTTTCTTCAGTTTTTTTCTCACTCTGTTTTCTAAATTGCACAATCTCTATTAATCTATCTTTTCTTTCACCAGTTCATTCTTCTGCTAGTCTACATGTACAGGCTTTGACCCCGCTAGTGACTTCATATCAGTCATTGTACTTCTAACTCCAGAATTTCTGTTAAAAATAGCATCATTCTCTGTATTGAAATTCGATATTTGTGAGATGGTCATCATACATTCATTTTGTTGTTATTCAGTCACTAACTCGACTCTCTGTGACCCCATGGACTGTTGCATGCCAGGCTTCCCTGTCCTTCACAATCTCCTGGAGTTCTCTCAAGCTTATGTTCATTAAGTCGGTGATGCCATCCAACCATCTCCTCCTCTGTTGCCCTGTTCTCTTCCTGCCCTCAGTCTTTCCCAGCATCAGGGTCTTTCCCAATGAGTCGGCTCTTCTCATCAGGTGGCCAAAGTATTGGAGCTTCAGCTCTAGCATCAGTCTGTCCAGTGAATACTCAAGGTTGATTTCCTTTAGGATTGACTGATTTGATGACCTTGCAGTCCAAGGGACTTTCAAGAGTCTTCTCCAGCACCATAGTTTGAAAGCATAAATTCTTTGGCACTCAGCCTTCTTGATGGTCCAACTCTCATATCTGTACATGACTACTGGAAAAACCATAGCTTTGACTAGATTGACCTTTGTTGGCAAAGTGATGTTTCTGCTTTTTAATGTGCTGTCTAGGTTTGTCATCAGAGAAGGCGATGGCACCCCACTCCAGTACTCTTGCCTGGAAAATCCCATGGACGGAGGAGCCTGGTAGGCTGCAGTCCATGGGGTTGCGAAGAGTCGGACACGACTGAGCGACTTCACTTTCACTTTTCCCTTTCATATGTTGGAGAAGGAAATGGCAACCCACTCCAGTGTTCTTGCCTGGAGAATCCCAGGGACGGGGGAGCCTGGTGGGCTGCCGCCTACGGGGTCGCACAGAGTCGGACACGACTGAAGCGACTTAGCAGCAGGTTTGTCATAGCTTTCCTTCCAAGGAGCAGGTGGCTTTTAGTTTCATGACTGCAGTCACCATCCACAGTGGTTTTGGAGCCCAAGAAAATTAAATGTGTCACTGTTTCCACTTTTCCACCATCCTTTTGCCATGAAGTGATGGGACCAGATGCCATGATCTTAGTTTTTTGAATTTTAAGCCAACCTTTTCACTCTCCTGTTTCACTCTCATCAAGAGGCTCTTTAGTTCCTCTTTACTTTCTGCCATTAGAGTAGTATCATGTGCATATCAGAGGTTATTGATATTTCTCCTGGCAGTCTTAATTCCAGTTAGTGATTCATCTAACCCAGCGTTTCTCATGATGTACTCTGCATATAAGTTAAGCAAAGTGTTAGTCGCTCAGTTGTGTCTGACTCTTTGTGACCCCATGGACTGTAGCCTGCCAGGCTCCTCTGTCCATGGGATTTCTAGGCAAGAATACTGGAATGGATAGCCATTCCCTTCTCCAGGGGATCTTTCTGACCCAAGGATTGAACCCGGGTCTCCTGCATCACAGGCAGATTCTTTACTATCTGAGCCACTGGGGTGTCTTAAGTTAAATAAGCAGAGTGACAATGTACAGCCTTGGTGTACTCATTTCCTGATTTTGAACCAGCCCATTGTTCTATGTCCAGTTCTAACTGTTGCTTCTTGGCCTGCAAACAGATTTCTCAGGAGACAGGTAACGTGGTCTGATATTCCCGTCTCTTTAAGAATTTTCCAGTTTGTTTTGATCCATATAGTTAAAGGCTTTAGTGTAGTCAGGGAAGCAGAAGTAGATTTTTTTTTTAATTGGAATTCCCTCACATCCAGTGAATGTTGGCAATTTGATCTCTTGTTCCTCTGCCTTTTCTAAATCTAGCTTGTATGTCTAGACGTTCTTGATTCCAATAGTGTCGAAGCCTAGCTTGAAGGATTTTGAGCTTTACCTTGCTAGCATGTGAAATGAGCACAATTGTATGGTAATGTGAACAGTGTTTGGCATTGCCCTTCTTTGGGATTGGAATGAAAACTGACCTTTTCCAGTCCTGTGGCCACTGCTGAGTTTTCCAAATTTGCTGACATATTGCGTGCAGCACTTTAAAAGCATCATCTTTTAGGATTTGAAATGGCTTAGCTGGAATTCCATCACTTCTGCTGTCTTTGTTCATGGTAATTATTCCTAAAGCCCACTCCAGGAATCATTCACACTCTAGGATGTCTGGCTCTTGGTGAGTGACCTCACCATCGTGTTTATCCAGGTCATTAGGACCTTTTTTTGTATAGTTCTTCTGTGTATTCTTGCCACCTCTTCTTAATCTTTTCTGCTTCTCTTAGGTCCTTGCTGTTTCTGTCCTTTATTGCATGAAATGTTCGCTTGGTATCTCCAGTTTTCTTGAAGGGATCTCTAGTCTTTTCCTTACTGTTTTCCTCTTATTTCATTGTACTGTTCACTTAAGAAGGCTTTCTTTTGTCTCCTTGCTATTCTCTGGAATTCTGTGTTCAGTTGGGTATATATTAGCCTTTCTCCCTTACTTTTTGCTTCTCATCTTTCCTCAGCTATTTGAAAGGCTTCCACAGACAACCACTTTAGCTTTTTGTATTTCTTTTTTTGGGGGATGGTTTTGATCACAGCCTCCTGTACAGTGTCATGAACCTCCGTCCATAGTTCTTCAGTCACTCTGTCTGCCAGATCTAATCTCTTGAATCTGTTTGTCACTTCCACTGTATAATAATCATAAGGGGTTTGATTTAGGTTGTACCTGAATGATCTAGTGGTTTTCCTTACTTTCTTCAAATTAAGTCTGAATTTTGCGATAAGGAGCTCATGATCTGAGCCGTAGTCAGCTCCAGGTCTTGTTTTTGCTGACTGTATGGAGCTTGTCTGTCTTTGGCTGGAAAGAATCTAATCAGTCTGATTTTGGTATTGACCATCTGGTGATGTCCATGTGTAAAGTAGTCTGTTATGTTGTTGAAAGAGGGTGTTTGCTGTGACCAGTGCATTCTCTTGACAAAATTCTCTAGTCTTTGCCCTGCTTCATTTTGTACTTCAGGGCCAAATGTGGTATCTCTTCCTGCTTTTGCATTCCAATCCTCTGTGATGAAAAGGACATCTTTTTTTGGTATTTGTTTTAGAAGGTCTTGTAGGTCTTCATAGAACCATTCAACTTTAGCTTCTTCGGCATTAGTGGTTGAGGCTTAAGACTTGGATTACTGTGATGTTGAATGCTTTGCCTTGAAAATGAACCGAGATCATTCTGGTGTTTTTGAGATTGCACCCAAGTACTACATTTCAGACTCTCTTGTTGACTATGTGGGCTACTCCATTTCTTGTAAGGGATTCTTGCCCACAGTTGTAGATATAATGGTCATGTGAGTTAAATTCTCCCATTCCTGTCCATTTTAGTTCACTGATTCCTAAAATGTCGATGTTCACTCTTGCCATCTACTTAATTTTGTATCCAATTTACCTTGACCTAACATTTCAGATTTCCTATGCAATACTGTTCTTTATAGCATCGGACTTTGCTTTCACCACCAGATGCATCCGCAACTGAGTGTCGTTTCTGCTTTGACCCAGCCTCTTCATTCTTTCTGGGGCTGTTTATCTGTTCTTCACCAGTATCACATCGGACACCTTCTGACCTGGGCGCCTCATCTTCTGGTGTCATACTTTTTGCCTTTTCATACTGTCCATGGAGTTCTCGAGGCAGCAATACTGGAGTAGCTTGCCATTCCTATCTCCAGTGGACCACATCCATTCCTTTACTTCTTTAATTATGATTTCCTTTAGTTTTTTAACATATTAGAAGTGGCTCCTTTGAAGTTTTTGGCTATTAAATCCAATGTATTGTGGCTCTCACAGGAAGTTGTCTGCTTTTTTTTTTACCCCTGGTGTATGGGTTATACTTTCCTGTTTCTTTGCACAGTTGTAATTTCTGGTTGGAAACTGTACATTTTATATAGTATTGTAGTGACTCTGGGTACTAGTGTCCTGCTTTTCCCAGGGTTTGTTATTATTATTTGCTTATTTGTTTAATGAGTGGGTGAATTAATTCAGTGAACTCTGTTTCCCTCTGACTGTGTTAAGCATTTGTTTGTGTTCCTGGGGGGTGCAGAGTTGGATATGTCCACGTGTATCTTGGGATGACTGTGTTTTGGACAGGGCCCTCCTCCATGCTTTCCTTGACCACATCCAGATGTTAAACTCTATAGCTTTCCAGGTGACTGCTCCATTGATTTCAACAATGCCCTAGGATATAAATTGTTTCTCAGCCTGATTTTTTTTTTTTTTTAATGAGCGCACTCGAAGGCATAGATTTTTAGGTCACAGCTTGAAGTTTGTTTTGTGACCATGGGCAGGATCATCCTAGCTGTTAAGAAGAACCTGATTCTTCTTATTCTTTCCTGCAAACTAGCTGGTTTACACTTCATTCAACTTGTGTCTGACTACTCTCATTTGTCTTTCACCACAAGCTTCCTGGTTTTCAGATTGTGCTTAGGTTTGGACTTAAAGACTCCGTTACAGATGAAGTTGGTTTAGGGGGGAAGAGATCCAAAGTTACCAGTTTTAAGACCTGCTTTACCCCTCTGCCAAAATCTCTTGCTGAGCTCTGATACTGAGAAGGAGAGGCAGTGGCGTGCTTTTTTCCTCTGTGTGACACTCCCAGTTTAGTAACTGAGCACTCATTGAAAGAGTGTGCAGTAGCCTCAAGTCTTGTCTTACCTTTCCTGGTGCAGGATCCCAGCTTTATAAAGTAGCTGTTGCAGGGCAGTCTGGGTCCTAGTGTTTTCAACATGCAGCAGCAGCAAAGGTGCTCTTTGTTGTGAATGGCAGTTGGGTGGAGGAGGGGCACCTTCACCTGTTGGTTGCACTTACCTGGGACTTAGCTAAGAGCATCAGGTAGCTTTGGGAGGATGAGAGGTGCTAATGTCCTGTCCCTCCTAGGCAGATGCTCTCTGAGTGGTAACTGTGTTTAGGGAGCACCTTGTGTTCTTGGCGGTGCCAACCTGGAATAGAGTTCCCATCTCACCAAGCTGAGAAGGGAGGAAGAGAGGGGGCAGGTTTTGGTTCCAATACCACATAGTATTGTTTTTCTTCTTGATTTTCTTGAGTGAGTGTTTCTTCATTTCTCTTGTGCTCTTAGTATTTCCAGATACTTCAAATGATACATTTTAAATAATTTTCAGCAGTTTTGCTGGGGAATGAGGTCATGGAGCTACTTACACTGTCAGTCTGGAAGTAGAACACAGAGAAAACTTTTGAAAATATAAGTCACATCCACAGCCATTCCTCTCTCTAAAACTCTGGTTCTCTTCATTTATTTTACAAAGAAAGCCAAAACTAGGGAGGTTCAAGAGTGAGGGACATATGTATACCTATGGCTGATTCATGTTGATGTTTGGTAGAAACCAACACAATTCTGTAAAGCAGTTATCCTTCAATTAAAAAATAAATAGCTTAAAAAAAAAAAAAAAGCCAAAACTGTTCTAGTGCCTTGTGATGAATCCTTCCAAGATCCTGAACCCCTACTCTGACCTTATCTGAAATTGTTCTTCTCCTTGCTTATTCTGTTCCAACCTCTCTGAATTTGCTGTTTTTCAACCATTTTAGGCAGTTTTCCTTTTTGGGGTTTCTCTGCTGATTTTTTTCTTGCCTTTTCTGTTCTCTTCTCACATATCAGTTCAGATCAGTTCAGTTCAGTCTCTCGCTCATGTCAGACTCTTGGCAACCCCATGGACTGCAGTACTCCAGGCTTCCCTGTTCATCACCAGCTCCCAGAACTTGCTCAAACACATGTCCATTAGTCAGTGATGCCATCCAACCATCTCATTCTGTGTTGTCCCCTTCTCCCCCTGCCTTCAATCTTTCCCAGCATCAGGGTCTTTTCCAGTGACTCAGTTCTTTGCATCAGGTGGCCAAAGTATTGGAGCTTTAGGTTCAACATCAGTCCTTCCAATGAATATTCAGGGTTGGTTTCCTTTAGGATGGACTGGTTGGATCTCCTTGCAGTCCAAGGGACTCTTTAACAGTCTTTTCCAACACCACAGTTCAAAAGCATCACAGTTCTTCAGTGCCCAGCTTTCTTTGTGGTCCAGCTCTCACATCCATACATGACCACTGGAAAAACCATAGCTTTGATTAGATGGACTTTTGTCAGCAAAATAATGTCTGTTGTTTTTAATATGCTGTCTAGGTTGGTCATAGCTCTTCTTGCAAGGAGCAAGCGTATTTTAATTTCATGGCTGCAGTCACCATCTGCAGTGATTTTGGAGTCCAAGAAAGAAAGTTTGTCACTGTTTCTCTATTTGCCATGGAGTGATGGCACCTGATACCATGATGTTAATTTTTTGAATGTTGAGTTTCAAGCCAGCTTTTTCATATGCACGGCTTATTCAGGTTCCTCCATTAAAATGTTACCTTCTTAATGAAATCTACTCCAGTTGGCCAATTTCAATTGCATCCTGACTTTGGTATCTTCTGTTAATTTGAGCAAACTCTGGGACATGGACAGGGAAGCCTGGTGTGCTGTAGTCCTTGGGGTCGCAAACAGTCAGACACAGCTTAGCAATTGAACACACACACACAGCATTATCACCTTTTATCATACTTAATATACTGACTTATTATGCCTTTTGTTTTGGGTTTGAATTGGGACAGGAAACCAAGGTTTGCCCTTTAGGGTCACCAAAGTATCTCAAGGACTTAGACTAGAATTTGAAACAAGAGCTTAATAACTATTTCTTGAATCACTAAGTGAGTAAAGGATACAATGAACTTTTAGGTGGCAAAAATCTTCACTGGTCAGCCATCTGACTTTTCTAATTAAATCTTTTTACCTAGAGAGAATCATAAGTAATGTTATTGGTATACTAGATGCAGTTAGAACAACCAGTTAGTTTTCTTGTAAGAAAGCTTAAATATGCCTTAAAAAAAGATAAACTTGTTCTGCCTACCATACTTTCCATAGTAGAACTCTTTTCCAAATTGGCTTGAATTAGATACTTTTGCTTCAACCATTTTAAATGTGTTTGAAAACTTTTATTTAAAGGAAAATTGTAGCAAACTTTTTTCTTTAAAATTGATTTTTCACAAAATGATCATCTTCAAGTTTTTTGTACATGTAAGTTTTCATAGTGTTAGGTTTTTGAAAACATACTTGTTTGCATTTCTTTATGGCTTTGATTAGATGGTTTGTCATCTTTGTTGTCTTCATATAGCTGATAAATTGGTAGATTTTATTGAACAACTTCCCCAAATTAACAATCACATTGCTCTAACTATGCAAATGAGTACTATATGCAAGTTAGAAATTATTTTTTAGTAGTGTTACATCATAAGAAAATAGAAAAGCCTTTGCCTTTTTCACTGATACATTCAGAGAAGTGTATTACTATGTCTGCTGTGTATTTGCTGCATGAAAACTTGTAGAGATTGGCACAGTTTTGTTCAGTGACTCTTCAAATATGTGCTTACACATGTATGGATGAATGAAGAGGTACTTTCCTTTCCTTCAGCTCCCTTCCTTCCTCCATCCTTTCTTGTTTTCCTTCTATTTGACACTTATTTGTTAAGTGTTTGCTCTCTGCCAAGAATTCTAGGATTTTTGGATACGTTAGCAAGCAAAACAGTCTCTATCTTCATGGAGTTTGCTTTCTGTTGGATAAACATTGTTTGTCTTCCACCCTTATCTGCCCCTTCTGCAAAAACTGCTTAGGGGACGTGATATATTATGTGAAGTGACTTGTATGCTGATGAGTACAGGGAATTCCCTGACAGTCCAGTGGTTAGTACTCAGTGCTTTCGCTGCCGGTACCTGTGTTCAGTCCCTGGCTGGGGACCTAAGATCCCACAAGCTTCACAGTGCTGCCAAAAAAGAAGAGAATATGAAGTACAAATAAGTTGCTGAATAAAGAACAAATTGGTGTGGAAGTAGAGAGCAATTCCACATAATCAATTTTTTTGTATAACTGCAGCTTAACCTTTTATGAAAGAGACTTTAAATTCTTAGGTAGATATTTTTCTGTAAGAAAATATCTAAACATGATGTTTATTTCTATGAGAAAGTAAGTAAGCTTTCCTAACTTTGGTGGAGGCAATCTTGAGTTCTGTTGTAAATGTACATTTATGGTATATGTATATTGATACTTTGGTATTTAATTTAAGAAGGGGAAGAGGTACTGGCACTGATACTCAGTCAGTTAACTTACCTTGCTCTTTCACTTAGCAAACTGTTCCTAGCTACCATTCAATCTGCTTTTGCCTTTGTGTAGTTTATATGTGCTTTATATAATGAACAACTTAGAATGTTCTTTCCTATTTTTGAAGAGGATTGTCAGTCAAAACTGATGTATAACAAATAATTCATTCCTTCTTTTATTCATTATTCATTCATCAAATACATGAGTGCTATTTATTCCCAGCCAGGTGTAGCTGCTTGGTACATGTGACACACCAGTTAACTTCTCTCCTGAAGTTTCCATTCTATTGAGAATAGACTGTTAAAGAAACAAGCATTTATAGTTATGAAACATTGACTAAGTAAAATGTAAGCTGTGTGGTATTGTACTTACATTTACTATAGGTTTTTAAAAAATATTAGTTTATAGTTCTGTGTATATACTGAATGTAAGGTTTTAATGGAAACTTAAGGGGCTGTTCTTTTTTTTTTACTTTTATTTTGTATTGGGATATAGCCAATTAACAAACAATGTTATGATACCTTCAGGTGAGCAGTGAAGGGACTCATCCGTACATATACATGTACCCATTCTCCCCCAAACTTCCCTCCTGTGCAATATGCCACATAATACTGAGCAGAGTTCCTTCTCCTGTACGATAGGTCCTCATTGTTTGTCCACTTTAAATATAGCAGAGTGTACATGACTACCCCAAACTCCCTAAACATCCCTTTCCTCTAACCCTCCCACGGGCAGCCATAGGTTTGTCCTCTAAGTCTGTGAGTCTCTTTCTGAAAGTTCAATTAAGATACTGTTCTAATTACCATTCAAAACTTGTGTATGTATATGTCATATCTATAAATAGCTTTTCTATTATGTGTAATTATAGTATACATTCCTGTATACTGTATTCAGGAATGTAATTTCTATGTAACTATTCAATGGACTTGTATCACACACATGTTTAACTTACCACAAATTCACTGCCAGATTGACAGAAAACTAGAGGAATAATTTGGAGAAGGAAATGGCAACCAACTCCGTCGTTCTTGCCTGGAGAATCCCAGGGACGGAGATGCCTGATAGGCTGCCGTCTCTGGGGTCACACAGAGTCGGACACGACTGAAGCGACTTAGCAACACAGGATTAATTAATTTAAATAAAGCAACCAAATACTTAAAAACCTTTTTTCAAAAGTGCTGTGTATATAGCGTGTATATAGTGTATATTTGAATTTTTTAGTAAAATACATGTAACATAAAGAACTATACAGCAAAGAGGTTAATGATCCAGATAACCATGATGCTGTGATCACTCACCTAGAGCCAGACACCCTGGAATGTAAAGTCAAGTGGGCGTTAGGAAGCATCACTACGAACAAAGCTAGTGGAGGTGATGGAATTTAAAATAGCTGAGCTATTTTAAATCCTAAAAGTTCATGCTGTGAAAGTGCTGCACTCAATATGCCAGCAAATTTGGAAAACTCAGCAGTGGCCACAGGACTGGAAAAGGTCAGTTTTCATTCCAATCCCAAAGAAAGGCAATGCCAAAGAATGTTCAAACTACTGCACAATTGCACTCATCTCACACACTAGCAAAGTAATGCTCAAAATTCTCCAAGCCAGGCTTCAACAGTACGTGAACTGAGAATTCCCACATATTCAAGCTGGATTTGGAAACGGCAGAGGAACCAGATATCAAATTGCCAGCATCCATTGGATCATAGAAAAAGCAAGAGAATTTCAGAAAAACATCTACTTCATTGACTACACTAAAGCCTTTGACTATGTGGATCATAACAAACTGCGGAAAATTCTTAAAGAGATGGAAATACCAGACCACCTTACCTGCCTCCTGAGAAATCTGTATGCAGGTCAAGAAGCAACAGTTAGAACCAGACATGGAACAACAGACTGGTTCCAAATTGGGAAAGGAGTAGGTCAGGGCTGTATATTGTTAACTTGCTTAATTTATATGCAGAGTACATCATGTGAAATGCCAGACTGGATGAAGCACAAGCTGGAATCAAGATTGCAGAGAGAAGTCAATTGCTTCAGATACACAGATAATACCATCCTTATGGCAGAAAGCGAAGAGGAACTGAAGAGTCTTGTGATAAAAGTCAAAGAGGAGAGAGAAAAGGCTGGCTTAAAACTCAGCATTCAAAAAACGAAGTTCATGGCACCTAGTCCCATCAGTTCATGGCAAATAGATGAGGGAGACAATGGAAACAGTGAGAGACTTTATTTTCTTGGGCTCCAGAATCACTGCAGATGGTGACTGCAGCCATGAAATTAAAAGACACTTGCTCCTTGGAAGAAAAGGTATGATCAACCTAGACAGCATATTAAAGAAGCAGAGATATTACTTTACTGACAAAGGTCTGTGTAGTCAAAGCTATGGTTTTTCCAGTAGTCGTGTATGGATGTGAGAGTTGGACCATAAAGAGATCTGAGCACCAAAGAATTGATGCTTTTGAACTGTGGTGTTGGAGAAGACTCTTGAGAGTCTCTTGGACTGCAAGGAGATCCAACCAGTCCATTCTAAAGGAAATCAGTCCTGAATATTCATTGGAAGGATTGATGCTGAAGCTGAAACTCCAATACTTTGGCCACCTGACCTGCCTCTTGAGAAACCTATATGCAGGTCAGGAAGCAACAGTTAGAACTGGACATGGAACAACAGACTGGTTCCAAATAGGAAAAGGAGTACGTCAAGGCTGTATATTGTCACCCTGCTTATTTAACTTATATGCAGAGTACATCATGAGAAACGCTGGGCTGGAAGAAGCACAGCTGGAATCAAGATTGCCAGGAGAAATATCAATAACCTCAGATATGCAGATGACACCACCCTTATGGCAGAAAGTGAAGAGGAACTCAAAAGCCTCTTAATGAAAGTGAAAGTGGAGAGTGAAAAAGTTGGCTTAAAGCTCAACATTCAGAAAACGAAGATCATGACATCTGGTCCCATCACTTCATGGGAAATAGGTGGGGAAACAGTGGAAACAGTGTCAGACTTTATTTTTCTGGGCTCCAAAATCACTGCAGATGGTGACTGCAGCCATGAAATTAAAAGACGCTTACTCCTTGGAAGGAAAGTTATGACCAACCTAGATAGCATATTGAAAAGCAGAGACATTACTTTGCCAACAAAGGTTTGTCTAGTCAAGGCTATGGTTTTTCCAGTGGTCATGTATGGATGTGAGAGTTGGACTGTGAAGAAGGCTGAGTGCCAAAGAATTGATGCTTTTGAACTGTGGTGTTGGAGAAGACTCATGTGAGTCCCTTGGACTGCAAGGAGATCCAGGCAGTCCATTCTGAAGGAGATCAACCCTGGGATTTCTTTGGAAGGAATGATGCTAAAGCTGAAACTCCAGTACTTTGGCTACCTCATGTGAAGAGTTGACTCATTGGAAAAGACTCTGATGCTGGGAGGGACTGGGGGCAGGAGAAGAAGGGGATGACAGAGGATGAGATGGCTGGATGGCATCACTGACTCGATGGACATGAGTCTGAGTGAACTCTGGGAGTTTGTGATGGACAGGGATGCCTGGCGTGCTGTGATTCATGGGGTCGCAAAGAGTCGGACACAACTGAGCGACTGATCTGATCTGATTTGATAGTTGATTTACAGTGTTGTTACTTTCTGCTGTAAAGTTAATCAGTTATTCAGTTATTCATACACATATATTCACCCTTTTATAGCTTCTTTTAATATAGGTCATTACAGAGTATTGAGTAGATTTCCCTGTGCTATACAGTGCATGTGTGCGTGCTAAGTCACTTCAGTTGTATACGACTCTTTGCGACCCTGTGGACTTTAGCCTGCCAGGCTCCTCTGTCCATGGGATTCTTCAGGCAAGAATTTTGGAGTGGGTTGCCCTACCCTCCTCCAGGGGATCTTCCCTACCCAGGGATCGAACTGGCATCCCTTATGTCTCCTGCGTTGGCAAGTGGGTTCTTTACCACTAGCGCCATCTGGGAAACACGCGCTGTACAGTAGGTCATTATGATTTATTTTATATATAGTGGTGTGTATGTCAGTCCCAGTCTCCCAATCTATCCCTCCCCTCTTATCCCCCTGGTAACCATAAGATTAAACCCCTAATTTTATACATGAGAAAACTGATAGTGGCAAAACTGGGTCTGTAAACTGGGATTCCTGAATTGTTTATAAATATATATGTCATTAAAAAACTTATATTTTGAAATAATTATAGATTCATTAGATATTTCATTTTTCTAATTATTAACACAAGTCAGGTTTAATTTTCCTAAAGGAGATGAAAATAATTTCTTTTTTAATTTAATTTTTTTGTCATTTGAATTGCAGAAAGGTTTGTCATAGCAATACAGATAATACAAATTTTCAAAATGAAATTAGTACCTCCATTTTATCTTTTGTGATATGGGTTACATTTTGGTGTAAAACCTTTAATATGCTTTATTTTCTTTGAGAAACAAAATATACACATACAGGTTTTATATATTTGTATTGAAGTTACTGTATATTTATGTTAGTTGCTTTTACAAATTAAAAAAAATCTGTATAATAAACATCTTTTGATTCAGCACACATCAACTTAATAGCTGTATCATTATTTTCATAATAATTTGCCAACTGATGGACAGTTAACATTGTTTATAGTTCTAGTCATACGGGCAATGCTGCAAAACCTACAACAAAGTACTTGGTGCATATGTGAGTATTTATGTAGAATAAATTCGTAGGTGGTTTAAAGGAATGGTTAAATGCACAGATTCTGGGGCTAAAGACTTCCTGGAATGAATTCAGGCACCACCACTTAATAGCTGTGCAATTTAAGGCAAGGTGGGGCTTCTCTGGGGGCTCAGATGGTAAAGAATATGCCTGCAATGCAGGAGACCCTGCAGATTCTATCCCTGGTTCAGGATGATCCCCTGGAGAGTTCAGTTCAGTCACTCAGTCATGTCTGACTCTTTGAGACCCCATGGACTGCAGCACGCCAGGCCTCCCTGTCCATCACCAACTCCTGGAGTTTATTCAAACTCATGTCTGTTGAGTCGTGATCCATCTAACCATCTCATCCTCTGTCATCCCCTTCTCCTCCTGCCTTCAATCTTTCCCAGCATCAGGGTCTTTTCCAGTGACTCGGTCCTTTGCATCAGGTGGCCAAAGTATTGGAGCTTCAGGTTCAGCATCAGTCCTTCCAATGAATATTGAGGACTGATTTCCTTTAGGATTGACTGATTGGATCTCCTTGCAGTCCAAGGGACTCACAAGAGTCTTCTCCAACACCACAGTTCAAAAGCATTAATTCTTCTACTCTCAGCATTCTTTATAGTCCAACTCTCATATCCATACATGACTACTGGAAAAACCATAGCTTTGACTAGATGGACCTTTGTTGACCAAGTAATGTCTCTACTTTTTTCATACCTTTTCTTCCAAGGAGCAAATGTCTTTTAATTTCATGGCTGCAGTCCCCATCTGCAGTGATTTTGGAGACCCCCAAAATAAAGTCTGTCACTGTTTCCACTATTTCCCCATCTATTTGCCATTAAGTGATGGGACCAGATGCTATGATCTTAGTTTTCTAAATGTTGAATTTCAAGCCAACTTTTCACTCTCCTCTTTGATTTTCATCAAGAGGCTGTTTTGTTCTTCTTCACTTTGTCTCGCTTGTGTCCGAATCTTTGCAACCTCATGGACTGTAGCCCATCAGGCTCCTCTGTCCATGGGATTCTCCAGGCAAGAATTCCCTGAATGACATACCCTGAATGGCAGCCTACTCCAGTATTCTTGCCTGGAGAATCCCATAGACAGAGGAGCGTGACGGGCTACAGTCCATGAGATCGCAAAGAGTCGGACACAACTGAGCGACTAACACTTAAGGCAAGGTACTCTTTGTGTTCGAATTTACTCTTTGTAAAGAGGAACTTATTTCAGTGATGATCTCTGCTTTGTGGGGAGACTAACTTTGACAGGCTGGTGCAGGGAAAATGCTATCTCACTGTTTACTAACTAAAGAGGTTGATCATCTTTTTGTATATTGTAATCATTTGTACTTCTTTTGTGAACTATTGATCATATTCTGTTCTCATCTTTTCTTCTGACTTATTTGCCTTTTAAACATTGCTTGTAAGATTCCTTTGTATATTCAGGACAGTAACGCTTATATACAGTGAATATATCCTTTATTCTATTGCTTGCCTTTAATTTGTTTAGTTGATTATATTATCTTTTATGAATTTATGTTTTTATCTTAGGAAGACTTTCTGTATTCCAAGTTTTTAAAAAATTCTATTTTCTTCTAACACTTTAATAGTTTATTTCACTGTGTAACTCTTTAGATCATCTGGGATTTATTTTGATTGCAGTGTGAGATGGCTATATACTGTTTCTTTCTCAAAATATACAGAGCAGGATCCTGTTACCCTTTATAAATTGGGTCCGTCCTTACCGTATTGATGTTGTCTCTTTTATCAAATATTGAAATCTAATTCATTATCTGTTTCTAAATTCCTTATTTAGGTTTTTTGATCTTTTGTCTGTTTTTGTATCGGTATCAAATTATTTGTTACTATAGCTTTGTGGTACAGTTCAATATCCGATAGCACAAATTCCCAGGTTCCCCCTTTGAAAAGTTTCAAAGCATTTCTCATGCATTTACTCTTTCATGTAAACTTTAGAGTTAATTTGGCAAATTATATAAATAAAAATCTCTGTTATTTGACATAACATTTTAATTTAACAGTGACTTTTGCCTAAAATTTTCAATTCTCCATAATCTAAAAAGATAAATTATTTAATTTTTTAAAAGACTTTGAAACATGGAGGTCTGTTTGTTCTCTTTCTCCTTTCTCTAGGCTTTTAGTAGCCTTTCTACAAGAAAAAGGAATATTTTCATTTGTTTAATATGTGCTTATTTTCCCAGAAATGAAATTTTTATTGGCATGTTAATACCTGTTTAATTGTAAACAGCTAGCTTCTGTGGCACATTTTTTCAGCTCTTATATTTTCTGTGGTTATGGTTTGATATTAACACATACTGGACATCTGAAGCCTCTCTTCTTTATTAAATTTATTTGTAAATTAGGACACTTTTTTAGACTACTATAATACTCTTAGTTACGTGGCAGTATTATTACTACTAGCTTTTAGGTCAAATATAAGACAGTTTAAATTTAGAATATGTTTTAAGATGAATGTGCTTCTGTATAGTATTTATTACTCTAAAATGTGCTATGATTAGTACTGGTTTTGTATTAAATGTTTTAGCTAAAAGAGGAACTTCTTTTCCTCCTTCTGTTGAATCAAAAAATGTAACAACCTCTCAGGTCTTTTATCTTGACATGGAAAATGCTCAGAATTCCATCTTCTGAGATAGCAAAAATTGATCTGACTAATATTTTTCATTGTTGATAATATGATTCTTGATTGTTGAAAATGCCATTGTTTTTCAGTAGTAAGCAGTGTATTTTGTTTTTTCTCATGCAGGTCTTTGAAGTTCTACGGTTTAGTTCTCAGTGCTGAACTTCCTTCTCCCTTAAATTATTATAAACTTTTGCTGCTGTTTAATAAAAGTGAAGATGTCTCGCAGTCCTGACGCAAAGGAAGACCCTGTGGAATGTCCTCTTTGCATGGAGCCCTTGGAGATAGATGATATCAACTTTTTCCCTTGCACCTGTGGCTACCAGATTTGCCGCTTTTGTTGGCATCGAATTCGCACTGATGAAAATGGGCTTTGTCCTGCATGTAGAAAGGTAAATGCTCCAAAATAACTTTGTGTTTAGTTTTTTCCCCCATGCCTATGAGCAAGTAGATTTTAATAGAATCTACACAACTCAGGTGAGATGAAGTGTGACATTATATTCTTAAGATATCATGAAGTGTAATGAACACTGCCCTAGGAATCAGAGTCTCAACATTATGGTTAACTAAGTATATTACCTTGCTAAAGTCATAGAACCTCTCTGGTTGGCCTTTAGTTTTCTTATCTGAGGAGACTGACAGTCAGTGGTGGTGGTGGTTTAGTCGCTAAGTCATGTCTGACTCTTGCGACCACATGGACTGTAGCCTGCCAGGCTCCTCTGTCCATGGGATTCTCCAGGCAAGAATACTGGAGTGGCTTGCCATTTCCTTCTTCAGGGAATTTTCCTGACCCAGGAATTGAACCCGGATCTCCTGCACTGCAGGCAGATTCTTTACCAAGGATTAGGAGTAGTGAGAGGCAGTAGATTTAGATAGGATAATGTCAGATTGGAAAAACAGAGTCAGTTTTACATCTGGGGAGAAATTTACTTTAGTTTTCTAGTACAAAATAGAGAAGTTTTGATGTTTACTGAAAGAGTGTGAATTAAAATGACAAGAGAAATCCTGGTTCAGAAGGTAACTCTTACTCATTTGTTGACAATTCTAGGCTGACGAGTGCTCTCCCTATTGTACACTTAAGGAAACTAGGCCTTCTTAGTAATTTGTCTAAGGCATCAACTGATGGGTAATAGGTTCGGTGGTCAAATGCAAGTCCTTTGAATCCCCTCTAAATAAAAAAAAAATGTATGATTTTTAAAGTAATTTTCTGGGTCTAGTTGTTTTACTAAGCAGATACAGCAGTTATAGTGTAGTGAATGACCTATTAGAATGAGTAGGATTGCTGCATCTCTGTTTTGAAGGTCTTTATTTGTTACTTTAGGGGTTTATGCAAATATCTATTTTTTGCCTTTAATGTCTGTGTATGATTTAAGCTTTCTTTTCTCTTTACCCATTAAAAGAGCTCTTGGGTTCATTATTACTAAATTTTGATAAAGTAGAAATGTGTTTTAGATACCTGCATTATTTAAAAAAGAAAAAAAAATTAACAACCAAAAACTCAGAAGACAATGCATTGTCCAGTCTTTTATTTAAAATCTAGGGGGCAGTTAACATATGTTATATGAATGAAAAAAGGTGAGATCTATTTAAGTGTTAATTAATGTAGTTACAAAACTATATATATAAATATGTTTTATAACAATACAGGTAGAAAAGTTGAGGATGACAGCAAGATTTTGAACTGAACAACTAGAAGTAGAGAATGGCTGTTAACTGAGACGGGGAAGACTGTAATAGGAATAGGTTTTTTGAGAATATCAGGAACTTGGTTTTAAACATGTTAGGTTTGAGATTCCTATTAGAGATCTAAATGGAGATAGTGAATAGACAGGTGAATTTATTCAAGTTGGTTTGGATATGGAGTTATAACTTTGGAAGTTATCAATATATAGAATGTTTTTGTAAATTAATGACCCTGAGTGAAATCACAAGAGAGGGTCAGTGGAAAAGATGAAAGATTATGCTTTCCAACATTTATAGAAAAAGAGAAAAAAAATCCATAATAAAGAAATATGAGATGAGTCATTTATCATAAGTAGACCAGGAGTATATTTTTTTTCTTCCTGTTGATTTAATATCCACAACTCTTAGAACCTCTCCTTAGTCTCTCAACTATCAGACCTTGCTCATACCTATCTCATGGCATGAGTCGTGGAATGCAGATAGTACAGGTCAGGCAAAGTCTTCGAATCTGACTTAGCTTTGCCGGAGAGTGCTGGACACCCAAAATTATGAAGCTACCCATCTCAGTCAGGGACCAGAAGATCTTTACATCTTTGGAGACCAGCTTCAGTGGTTATGTTAACACAGAAGGAAACCACAGGTGTTTCTGGAGAGGACCATGAAGCTATAATTTACATGTAGCCCAACCCTGTGGGCAAAAGTCTATAGAAGGCATTCTGTGAGATGGCCAATTGAGATGATTTAACTAAACTTGGAGATGCAGGTGGAGGCTAATAAAAGCCAGCACCTGATTTTGGCCCACAAGATGATACCTGTCTTTTTGCAGAAAGGGCCTCTTTTGTTTACATAGCTTTGAAAAGCAGAGAGAGGAAGGTTTTAAAAACATGAAGTTGAACATTTCTCTTTGGTCCTAGTTGCTGAGCTTGGTGGGGTCAAGAGGACCTTAGCGCCTCCCTAAACATAGGCGCAGGTCATTCTTTAGACTGCCTTTGCATGTTCTTTTAGTGCAGCGTATCTGAGAAAAATACCTGGTGGAAACAGCAGCTGTGGGAACATGGGTGGTACATTGATGTAGCACCATGCAGTGCTGGTTCTCATGAAAACTAGAGACTGGCCAAGGAAGTAAAACTTCAACAAATGTGTTATTTTAACCTCAGAAATAATGGAATCTACTGCATCCATGAAACAAGAATAAGATGGTGTAAAAAAATTCAGTGAACAATAAAGTTATTGAAAATTAAATATGATAGCAGAAATAAGGAAAGAGTTGGAGGATGAAGTTGAAATGATCTCTTAACAAGTAGTGCGAAAAAGCAAAGACTATTTGACAGAAGAGAGAACTTTGATTTGAGGATCAGTCCAGAAGGTCACATGTCAAATAAGTTAGTGTTCTAGGAAGAGACTACAATGATAGAGAGGAAAATTATCTTCAATAATATGACTGAAGAATAGTCCCAGGACCAAAGGTTATATTTTCATATTGAAACAAAAGAATACAAAAATATTAATTTAAAAAGATACATATGTTCCTTGTATTGTTTATAGTAAAAAAGATATGAAAGCAATATAACGATGGATGAATGAATAAAGAAGATGCGATGTGTACACACAAACACTCACTGACGCACTCACCCTTGGAATATTACTCATCAAAAAGGTAGAATCTTGCCATTTGCAACAGCATGGATGGACCTTGAAGGGTCAATGCTAAGCAAAATAAATTAGAGAAAGACAAATACTGTATGATTTCACTCATATGTGGAATACATAAACAAAGCAAAATAAATGAACAAACAAAATAAAAACACAGAGATACAGAGAACAGAGTAATGGTCATCAGAGGGGAAAGGGCAAAGAGGGAGGGTGAAATAGATACAGAGAACAGAGTAATGGTCATCAGAGGGGAAAGGGCAAAGAGGGAGGGTGAAATAGATAAACAGCATCAACTGGTGACAGATAGAAACTAAATTTTTGGTTGTGAGCATGCTGTAGGGTACACAGAAGTAGAAATGAAACGTTGTACACGTGAAACTTACAGAAGGTTATAAACTAGTGTTACCTCAAAAAAAAAAAAAAGAGAAAAACCCCAAGAATCAAAAATGCCTATCAAGTGCCAGGCACAAACTTTTTAAATAATAGTTGTTTAGGTACTAAACAAAATCAAGGACCTTTTTAAAAATGTTTGTTTATGGCTGCACTGGGTCTTTGTTGCTGTGTGCAGGCTTTCTCTAGTTGTGGTGAGCAGGGCTTGCTTCTCTTTGTTTCAGTGTATGAGCTTCTCATTCGGTGGCTTCTCTTGCTGTAGATCACAGGCTCTAGGCACGTGGACTCAGTAGTTGTGGCACCCTTGCTTACTTGCTCTGTGCCATGTGGAATCTTCCTGGACCAGGGATTGAACCTGTGTCCCCTGCATTGGCAGGCAGACTCTTACCCACTGTACCCCCAAGGAAGTCCAACAAACTTTTATTTTTAAATATCAAAATAACAAAGAGAAAGAGGTTCTACAAGTTTCCAAAGAGGAAGAGGTAGGTTGCACATAAAAGATCAGGAATCAGTCATTTTAGACTGATACGTGGATAGCTAAACATTAGCCTTTCCACGTAAGTTTTTAAATTCATTTGTCATTTTGTACAAAAAGCCTACAGGAATTTTGATTGAGATTGCATTGAATAAACAGGTCTATTTGAGGAAAAATGACATCTTAAAAATGTTGATTTATGTAGTTCATGTGGAGAAAAATCCCATGGACGGAGGAGCCTGGTAGGCTGCAGTCCATGGGATCGTGAAGAGTCGGACATGACTGAGTGACTTCACTTTCACTTTTCACTTTCATGCATTGGAGAAGGAAATGGCAACCCACTCCAGTGTTCTTGCCTGGAGAATCCCAGGGACAGGGGAGCCTGGTGGGGTTGCACAGAGTCAGACACGACTAAAGCGATTTAGCAGCAGCAGCAGCAGCATGTAGTTCATGAATAAGGTTTATTTTTCTACATTTCAGAAACACTGTTCTGTAGTTGCAGTGTACAGAGTAGTGCAGCATGTTTTGTTATATTTGCCTATGACTATTTTATGTTTTTTGAGCTGTGGCACATGATACGCCTTTTAAGATTTCATTTTCTAATTGTTCATTTTTATAGGTAGAATAATTGATTTTTGTTAAATAGATTTGTTAGGATTTTCTAAATAGATGGTTACACCTTCTGTGAATTAAGACAGTTTTATTTCTTCTCAGTCTTTATTTTTTAAAAATTATTTTCTTGCCATATTGCACTTGGGTAAGTTGGACATGACTTAGCGACTGAACAACAAAGCTCTACACTATATTCTTGGATGAAAGTGTTACGAGCACATATCCTTGTTTGTTTCCCATCTTAGTGGGAAGGCATGGGGTATTTCATTATTAAGTATGTCACCATTTTTTTGTAGATGGTCTGTATCTGGTTGAGGACATTTGCTTTTATTCTTTGGTTACTGAAAGTTTTTAATCATGAGTGGGTGTTGCATTTTGTCAGTGCCTTTTCTGCTTCTGTCGAGGTGATCGTGTGTTATCTCCTTTGTTCTGTAGAAACAGTGATTTAGGTTGATTGATTTTTTAAAAAAAATCAACCTTCCCTTCCAAGGGTAAATCTTGTTTGATTTATGTGTCATGATGTATTATCCTTTTTATTTTCAATTTGCTAATATTTTCATAAAGAGTTTTGTATCTGTGCTATGAGAAGTATTTATCTGTGGCTTTCTTTTGTATTGTTTTTAGATTTGGTACCAAAGAAATACTTGCTTCAGGAAGTGTTTCCTCCTCATCTGTATTCTGAAAGAGTGTACATGTGACTGGTTTTAATTCTTTTTGATTTCCTTCCCAGATTCAGTGTTGACACTCTATCAGGAGGGCTATTATGAAAACTGGATACCACAGGATTCTTCCATATCGATTTCTGGAACTCTTTTTGTATTAGTTCACTCTTTGTGGTATTTTTGCCCTGTAAATTTCAGTTGCTTCAGCCTCTTCAAATTTTGAACACTGTCCCTTCTGCTCAATGTGACTGTTAGAACCAGTGCCAGGGTCCAGTAAGTGCCAGAAGAGCAGAAAACTGGGACACTCATGGTTTTTATCTGCCTTATTTCTTTTCTCTCAGAGGTCATAGATCTGCTTGCTGTTCATTCCTTGTTGTTCAATGTCTGAAAACAGATATTGCATACATTTCGTCTAGTTTTCTAGTTGTTTATGCTGGTATCCCTAGTCTCTTAACCATCTAATCTGCCATAGCTGGAGGTAAAGGTGTAAAAATAATATTTGAACTTTGTAATAATGTAATTATGACTATTGGCCTAACGAAATTAGAATGGAAGGTTAGAAAGTGGGCTTGGAATATGTTGTTAGGCTGGCTGAAAGAAAGCTAAATCTTGATTTTGCCTAATATAATAATATTTAATACTGAAAAAATCAAGAAGTAGCAGTACAAGCATGTTATTTAATGATGTGATAGTAAATGACAAAAGAATCATGTGAAAGAATAAACATTATTTTTAGGGAGAGGCAACTGTTGAGGGGGAAGCATATAGGGGACTGCTCTATTTCCTGATAAACCTTGTAGAGCTAGGAACACGTAAGAAATAGATCATTAAACTAGGAGGGGAAAAGAGTGGGCAAATGGAAACCATAGGAAAGAAAGTATAATTGTACTGATATTATTTAGTCATAATCAGATTCAAGATCGACACATTTTGAAAGTAGTTAAAGAGGATATTTTTCTTACTGATTAAAGATCCCCTAGAGTCACAAAACTTTTATTCACATAGTAGAGCTCTGAAGTATATTGAGCTGATGTAAATACCAGGAGAAACTGCACCCACTTTCATAATCGAGGGGCTTCTAACTTCTGTAGTTTAGAACTATGTCACACAGAGTCAGACACGACTAAAGGGACTTATTAACACATATGCACATGAAGTACACAGAAGGAATGAAAAATTTGATTAACACAGTTAGCAAGTATGTGTGTTTGTGCACACATACAACTTTGTACAAATAAATTTGTACAAAACTTTAAAATACAGTGTATCGGGCACAAAAATTGACTATCGATCAGTTCCAAAATGTAGAACTCACTTGTGTATTTCTATTTATTTTGCTTGAGGTTTGTAGGGCTTTTTGAATCTGTGGATTTGGTGAATTTCATTGTTGCTGTTCAATCGCTAAGTTGGGTGTGACTCTTTGAGACCCCATGGACTACAGCAGGCCAGGCATTCCTGTCCTTCACTACCTCCTGGAGTTTGCTCAAACTCATGTCTAGTGAGTTGGTGATGCCATCCAACCATCTTATCCTCTCTTGCCCTCTTCTGCCTTCAGTCTTTCCCAGCATCAGGGTCTTTTCCAATGAGTCGGCTCTTCGCATCAGGTGGCCAAGGTATTGGAGCTTCAGCATCAGTCCTTTCAATGCATAGTTAGGGTTGATTTCCTTTAGGATTAACTGGTTTGATCTCTTTGCTGTCCATGGGACTGTCAAGAGTCTTCTCCAGCCCCACAATTCAAAATCATCAAATCTAGAGTTTCATTAGTTCGGGAAAAAATTAAGCTGTTATCTAGTCAGCTGTTGCCGTTTTTCTCTTTCCTCTCTTTCTGGGACTCTGATTAAATATTTTCCAGTTCTTCTCACTATCTGCCATGTCTTTTAATCTCTTTTTTGTTTCTTTTTCTTCCTTTAATGCATTATAGATGATTCCTTCTAATCAATTAATTTTTTTAGGTCTAGTCTCAGTGCAGTTCAGTCACTCAGTCGTATCTGACTCTTTGTGACCTCATGGGCTGCAGCACGCCAGGTTTCCCTGTCCATAACCAACTCCCAGAGCTTGCTCAAACTCATGTCCATCGAGTCGGTGATGCCATCCAACCATCTCATCCTCTGTTGTCACCTTCCCCACCTGCCTTCAATCTTTCCCAGCATCAGGGTCTTTTCAAATGAATCAGCTCTTCGCATCAGGTGGGCAAAGTATTGGAGGTTCAGCTTCAGCATCAGTCCTTCCAATGAATATTCAGGACTGATTTCCTTTAGGATTGACTCCTTTGATCTCCTTGCAGTCTAAGGGACTCTCAAGAGTCTTCTCCAACACCACAGTTCAAAAGCATCAATTTTTCAGTGCTCAGCTTTCTTTATAGTCCAACTCTCACATCCATATATGACTACTGGAAAAACCATAGCTTTGACTAGATGGACCTTTGTTGGCAAAGTAATGTCTCTGCTTTTTAATATGCTGTCTAGGTTGGTCATAGCTTTTCTTTCAAGAAAGCAAGTGCCTTTTAATTTCATGGCTGCAGTCCCCATCTGCAGTGATTTTGGAGCCCAGGAAAATAAAGTCTGTCATTGTTTCCATTGTTTCCTCATCTATTTGCCATGAAGTTCTGGAATCTGATGCCATGATCTTCGTTTTTTGAATGTTGAGTTTTAAGCCAGCTTTTTTGGTTTTCTCTTTCACTTTCATCAAGAGACTCTTTAGTTCCTCTTTGCTTTCTGCCATGAGGTGGTGTCATCTGCATATCTGAGGTTGTTGGTATTTCCCCCTGCATTCTTGATTCCAGCTTGAAGTCATCCAGTCTGGCATTTTGCATAATGTACTCAGCATGTAAGTTAAGTAGTGTATAAGTTCTAGTCTACTGAATTTTAAAATTTTGTTTTCCATTTCTGAAAGTAATGTATGTTCTTTTTTGCTACTTGATTTTTTAAAAAAGATTTTTATACCCTGCAGATATTTTCAAGTTTGTCATATATTTGTTTAAACTGATAATCATCCTTGTTTTAAAATCTGTCCAATAATTCCAGTTGCTGAAGTCTGTGAGGGATGTTTATGCTGGTTGTTGTTCGTGTTATTTCTTTCTGTGATTTGTTGTCTGATGGGCTTCATGGTTGTCACTGAGTCATTTGTGCAGTTCTCTGAGGCCCAGGATAAATTTGCCGTCCTGTAGATAGGCTTTGGTTTGCCTTCTGCGGGAACCTGTGAACGTTGCCATTAGGGATGCCTTAATCTTTTGTTCTCTCAGGTGCACATCTTCCCTGGGGCTGGTTTCACCTTCTCTAGGATGGTTTTTTCCTTCACTCTTTTCCTTTTTTCTTATCTTGTTCTGACCTTTCTGTAAGTCTGTACTTAACCCTAAGAGAATATGAGCCCTTTAGGGGTGAACTGGTCTCATCTTATCATGGGAGTGATCTCCCCAGAACTCTTCACCTTAGACTGGTTTTGGACTTTGAATGCTGTGCTTCTTCCCTCATTTGTCCCTCTGTCCCATTGGTTGTTACTCAGCCTTTCCACTTATCTCTTTGGGTTTTGACTTTTATCCAGAAATTTGCTTGGGACTTCACCGCTGCAGATCATTATTGTTTTTAAGATGTTGGTTTGAAAAGTTTTACCCAGTATTTTTCATTGTCTTGAGCAAGAGGAAAAGATGAAGCTGTAAATTCATTTATTAGAAAATGAAGAGCAAAAATAAATGAACTTATTTCTGGGTTAAGAAACTAGGAAAAGAATAAACATTATGACAGTAGAAAGTAGGGATTAAGTAGAATTTAATGAAATAGGAAAGCTGTATTTCCATAAAAGTTGGAGCTGGTTCTTAAAACAACCAATAAAATAATCAAAGTCCTGGTAAGTCTGATCAGAAAATAAAACGGAAGACACATCTAAATATACATGTAAATTGGGAATAAAAGTGGAAACATAACTACACATATGAAAGGAATTAAGTGATTATATTAAAGTGATTATATTATATTAAAACCATCTTAATTAGTAGTTTGGCAATCTATTGACAAATTAACACTAACTAAAAATATTTTGCTCATTTAAAATGCTTCTCCAGAAGCATTAGTTTGTAACATGGAGTAGAAAATTTTAAAGAAAAATTTTTTGCTTATAGCTTTTTATTTGATCCTGTATTCCTAGAATATTAGGTTTAACATTATCTGTTTCAGTCAAAAAGTAGACCAGATGTATTTTTCTTTATATTCATTTTTAGTACTAAGGTTACTAGTTTTGTGAGTCATAGTGTTTTTCTGCAGCTGTTCAAGTTATGTGTTTTCATCTCCCATCTTTAATCTAGCTTCTTTCCTCATCTTATTGTATCATATGATTAATTTTCTATCGGATTTGTAGAGTAGGTATTTAATGGTGGTGTGTGTGGAGGAGGAACCATCATAGAATGTGTGCTTTACCAGCTTTTTATGAAACCTGTAGACAGGTTGAGACTAATAAAATTTTGTATATTTTTCATTTGTGTTTAGGTTAAATTACCAGATTTCTATTATCTGAAACAATTTATTTAATTCTTCCTAACAACAGAGATGCAGATTCACAAATATGTTAAGATTAAGAAGTTTTTTTTTTTTTAATTTTTTTTTCTAGGGATTTTTTTCTAGGAACAGCCCCCTCTATGCCACTTGCACAGATACCAAAATCCGTGGATGCTCAGGTCCCTCATATAAAATAGCATAGTGTTTGTGTGTAACTTACACACATCCACCCATGTAATTTAAATCATCTCTAGATTATGTATAGTCTCCAATATCTAATGTAAATGATGTATAAATAGTTGTAAATACAATGTAAATGCTATGTAAATAGTTGCTAGGTGCATGACAAATTCAAATTTTGGTTTTTGGAACTTTTTTTCTGGAATTTTTTCCCCCCAAATAATTTCATTTGGTTGAATCTGAGGATGTGGAACCTGCAGATATAGAAGGCCAGCTGAAATAATAACTGGTTTATTGAATGCTTCTGTGCAGGACATAGTTTTAATCATTTTATAAGTGTGTTGCCTTTTTAAAATTCTCACAGAAACCCTCTGAATAAAGTACTATGATTCCCATTTTATGGAAGACCGAGGCAGACAAATTACATAACTTAGCCAAGGTCTCTCAGTAAAGAAAAATCCAAGATTCAAAGCCAGTTTGCAGCTCTCATTCAGGCTGTTGGTAGTCTTGGCATTAGCAGGAGGAATGAAAACAAAATTGTAATGATGAGAGAGAAGAACATTACAGTGGTGTAATTGCTGGTATTTATTGAGGGATTACTGTGGGCCAGTTACAATGATTGCTTTACGAGTGTTATTTTTACACCAGCCTTTAAGATGATTTTCATTTTACTTACATGGATATGGAGACATAGAGTTCTATTGACTTGTCTAAAGCCATGTGGATAATAAGTGCTGAAGCTAAGTTCAAACTCCTGAGCCATAGTATCTGTGTATTGTTTATTTGCCCATCTCCTATGACAGGAAATGTCTACCTATTAAAGAATAAGTACTTCATTAATCTTCAAACACATAGTACGTTTTCATTAAATATTTCTTGATTGTAATACAATAAATCCATATTTAGATGATATTTTGTACTCTTTGCCCCTTACGTAGTACCTTAAAAGCTTAATTTTTCTGTAAACTGTGTACTAGGCATTGTTGGTAATACCAGGTTGGTTTTTAAAATTTTAGAATCTTTGGTGATATTTTAAGTTTCAGCACTAAAAGTGGTTTAAAAAGTATTTAAAAACACTCTTATGTAACATTTAACTTTTATTAAATAAAAAGTTTAGAAGATTAGAAGATTCAGAAAAAGGGAGATGTAGCAAATAAGTGCATACACATCATCCAGCATTTGAAAATTATTTATTCATAGTTTTCTGTTCATTTAATGCTAACTCTGTGTTTGTTTTATGCCTGAAGCCATATCCAGAAGACCCAGCAGTTTATAAACCACTCTCCCAGGAAGAACTGCAAAGGATAAAGAATGAGAAAAAACAGAAACAAAATGAGAGAAAACAGAAAATATCAGAAAATCGCAAACATTTGGCTAGTGTACGTGTTGTACAAAAAAACCTCGTCTTTGTTGTAGGTCTGTCTCAGCGCCTAGCAGACCCAGAGGTAAGTTGTCTTCTCTTTTCTTCCTCAACTTGGCATTTTTTCTTTTTGTTTATTTGGAAATAATAGCTGGCCCTGCCCGATGGCAGGATTTACCTGAAAATTCTAAAACTTAGAAGATAATGGGAAATGATTTTTTAATAATCACTAAGAAACCAGTGACCAGTTGTGATCTTAGGCCAGTGTCTTAATCTTTCTTGGCTCATTTTCTTCAGTTGTGAAACTGGGCAGTTGAATTAGATCTCTGACGTCCCCTTCAGTGCTCATAGTCTGTGGAAGTTGGATAGTGTCTCTGTTGTGCTCTTAAGGCTCATGTGACAGGACTGCTCTGTTTCTTTCCTCTTGTCTGTAGCTGTATTAAGGATCAACAGTGGAGATGTACTTTCATGAACCCACCAGAGATCTGTATTTTTTTAAAAATCACACTGAAGTGGTGAACCTTGATTATAAAACAGTGATAGAATTGTTACTCTACTGTGTCATCGTTCTTTATTCATTCATTTTAAGCCAACTTTGGGGAAGGAGAGAGAATTCAGAGGGAAACAGTGGTTGAGGTTCTTTGTGATTCATTGAAAGCAGGGGAGGTCTTAACCCTTTTGTTTATTTATTACATAACTCTTCTCTCCTTCCTCCACCAGGCTTATTAGAGTAATGTTGAACTCATTACTTTCCTTAATGCCCTTGCATACGTGTCTGCTAATGTTTAGTTCCTGATACATGAGGAGATGCTGACTAGATTGTTGGGAAGGCAAATAAAAACTGAATGGGAGCCAGAATGTTCACTTAAGTTGGAGAGAGCTGGATTTGAGGGATCTGTCGGAAGTCCTCCTTGAGAAGGGTTTATAGTAATGCTCAGGATGGCAGCAATCAGAGGAAGGATTATAGTGAATATGCTTAGGGAGGCGGCAATCTTTGAACTGGTCTAAGAGGGCTAACGGCCCCAGAAGGAGGAAATAATAAGGCGTCTAAAAATTGATTTTGTAAAAATCAGTTTAGAAAGAATAAGAAATATTTATTGCTGATTAGTTAACTATGTATTGAGGCTGTGAAGGGCTTCAAGATCTGTAGAGGAGAACATCAGGGCGACCTTACTAAGAAGTCTCTGTCATGGGTAGTAATTGTGGAGGCAGCTCACGAATCACTAGGGTCTAGGTCCACGATGCTGGCACTAGTGGACTACAACGATCTTCAAGAGACGAGGTTTTCCAAAGCCAAAGGGGTGGACCTGGAGTTCATATCTATAATAAATGATAAGGAAGGAGCTCATTTTAGGCCTGTGATTTAACCTCAGCAGCCAGTTCTCCCTTTTTCCTAAATCATATAGCATTTAACTCCCCAGACAGGCAGAATCCCGTTTCACTCTTGAACACTGCCACAACTTTGAATCAGTGCTTCTGTCTCCCTCTTTAAACAATACTTTTTTCCAACCAGAGAACATTTCTTGCCTAAGCAAGTTTTTAATTTACCTACCTCTATTTATTCCTTGGCACCCCACTCCAGTACTCTTGCCTGGAAAATCCCATGGACGGAGGAGCCTAGAGGGCTGCAGTCCATGGGGTCACTAGGAGTCGGACACGACTCAGCGACTTCCCTTTCACTTTTCACTTTCATGCGTTGGAGAAGGAAATGGCAACCCACTCCAGTGTTCTTGCCTGGAGAATCCCAGGGACGGGGGAGCCTGGTGGGCTGCCGTCTATGGGGTCGCACAGAGTCGGACACGACTGAAATGACTTAGCAGCGTTTATTCCTGCTAATCTTATTGATTAGAATCTGTGTTTGCTTTTCTGAAGCTGCTACTCCAGTAAAAAAAGAATTTTTGAGGGGTGGCGTTCATGTACCTTGTGGGATCTCAGTTCCCTTGACTGGGGGTTGAACCTAGGCCATGGCAGTGAAAGTGTGCAATCCTAACCACTAGGCCACCAAGGAACTCTCTGCTATGCCAGTAAATTAATGGAACTTTAATTTTGATTTAACAACTCTTGGATATGGATGTGCTTGGTTTTATTAATACAAAATCCAGTTGCTTGTGGTACTGGAGGCTTACCGAGCAGCACCCAGATGCTGGATAAAAATGAAGCCATAGCCTCAGTCTGATGTTTGGTTTACAGGTTTCTGCTTCTTCTTAGAGATGTGACTTAGATCTGTAGTTTGTTTTTACTTATGTACAGAGATTTATATTCATTTCAAATGACACAATGTCAGCAAGATTAATCTGAAGAACTATTACACAGAAAGAAATGAATCTAGGGAATGACTCGTGAAAGAGAATACTTTACCATGAATGTAAATATACCTAAAAAATCACTGTCTTGGTTTTATACTTTTGAAAGCACTGTTGCTTGGTAAGAGGACAGTGAATTTTCTTAAACATTAGTTTCTCTCATTTGTTTCTCTTGAAACCCTAAGAAAACCAAAGGTTAGTGTTTTAGTTATTAAAGCCTACTACTTCTAAATAATACCTTAAAATTTTTTTTAAATGTAACTGCCTGACTCTTTCAGATTGGAACACTTCATTAGAAATCACCAAGTTTCAAATTGTTAGGGTAACTTTTAGTAAAAGAAGATCCCTTTCATTTACTTATTTTTGGATGCTGAACAATTTGATATTTGGCTGAATTCTGATTAGCAGAATAGGAATATTTAGGAAAACTTAAAGCTTATTTTGAAAATAATTTTTGTATATCTGACAACTTCATACCAAGATTGATGGTCAAATGTATCCATTTATCACTTAATAGGAAAAAAAACCTATCTTAGAAGATGTGGTAGTTAGAGATAATGCTTAGAGTAAACATCTCCTAAATCCTAAAAATTTCAATTTGTCAGAACCTTATTCATTTGTTCTGTAAATTAGCTCTTGAATACTTACAGTCTGTTAGGTACTTTGATGTTGGAGATGAAATGGTTTAGCAGGCCAGACACAGTCTCTACCCTTAAAAGCTTATAGACAGTGGAGAAGACAGAATTAAGTACTTGTAAGTGTGCTGAGTATTTATAAATAGGGAGATACAGGGCTTTTTGAGAACATATAAACATAGGTAATTTAGCTAGTGCGGAGATCCACGAAAAGCCTCCCTGAGGAAAGGATGATTAAAAATGACTAGGGATTAGCTGGGTAGCAAATAAGGGCAGAAGTGTCCCAGGTGTATGGTGGCATGAAAGAGCTGCTTGTTTGAGGAACTGAAAGACTTTAAAAACATAACCATTTTCTTTTACAAATGGGAAACTGAGGCATAGAGAAGTTGAGTGACTTGCCTAGGATCACTTAGCTGTTTCATAGCAGACCCAGGACTAGAAACCACCCTCATTCCCTCACCCCGCACCCCACCTCCCTGGTCTTAGAATTCCTATTCCAATGTATTTTACACCAGTGGTGTATATGGTTCCTTCATCCACACATTTGTCTATTCATCTTTCCATCTGTCACTACATTTTTTATTTTCTATGACATGTCCATGAACATTTGTGTTCCCAAAGTATAGGAAGACATTTTACACATTAGGTATGTCATTGGGCATTTATAATTCTATCATATAACCTTTTATATAGTAGTTAGTACTCAAGTTGACTCACTGTGAAGTAAATATAGGACTTTGAATATATAGGTAATGTGGTTATATGCAGGGTGTTCTGCCTACTACCCATACTCTTTACTTTTTTTATTTACTGTTTTGCTAGTTGACTTATGTTTAGATAGAACCTCGATTGTGCAACTTAATATAGAACATTGAAATTACTTGAGTTTCCCTTGCCTGGGCGGGCTGTTTTTACCACCCATAGATCATTTCCTAATACAGTAAGGCCCACCAGTGTTTTACACATGTATTATTCTTTTTGTTCAATGCTGCTGCTGCTAAGTTGCTTCAGTCGTGTCGTACTCTGCTCGACCCCATAGATGGCAGCCCACCAGGCTTCCCCATCCCTGGGATTCTCTGGGCAAGAACGCTGGAGTGGGCTGCCATTTCCTTCTCCAATGCAGAAAGTGAAAAGTGAAAGTGAGGTCGCTCAGTCGTGGCTGACTCTTAGCAACCCCATGGACTGAAGCCTGCCAAACTCCTCCGTCCATGGGATTTTCCAGGCAAAAGAGTACTGGAGTGGGGTGCTATTGCCTTCTCCGTGTTCAGTGCTACTGCTGCTAAGTCACTTCAGTCGTGTCCGACTCTGTGAGACCCCATAAATGGCAGCCCACCAGGCTCCGCCGTCCCTAGGATTCTCCAGGCAAGAATACTGGAGTGGGTTGCCATTTCCTTCTCCGATGCTAACAGAGTTTAATTATTCCATAAGCATCTATTGAGTACCTGCACTGTGCCAGGCACTGTCTGAGACACTGAACATAAACCAATAAAAGGTTGCCCCTGTTTATTTATAAAAGCAGCTATATACTGTTAGAAGTGCTGTGTGTTGTGGAGGCACAAGAGATGGCACCTGACTGTGGGGGCGGCGGGAAAGGTATGTACTTCCTAGCTATCTTTGGTATAAAATGCTTCAGTCAGTTCAGTTGATCAGTCGTGTCTGACTCTTTTCGACCCCATGAATCGCAGCACACCAGGCCTCCCTGTCCATCACCATCTCCCAGCGTTCACTCAAACTCATGTCCATCGAGTCAGTAATGCCATCCAGCCATCTCATCCTCTGTCGTCCCCTTCTCCTCCTGCCCCCAATCTCTCCCAGCATCAGAGTCTTTTCCAATGAGTCAACTCTTCGCATGAGGTGGCCAAAGAACTGGAGTTTCAGCTTTAGCATCATTCCTTCCAAAGAAAACCCAGGGCTGATCTCCTTTAGAATGGACTGGTTGGATCTCCTTGCAGTCCAGGGCACTCTCAAGAGTCTTTTCCAATTCAGGCATAGGGATTATACAAGTGCTTCTGGATTTAAAAAAAAAAGCTTGGTCTTCAAATGATTTGTTTGGCTGGAAAATTGAGTGAAATGGTGAGAGATGAGGCTGAGGAGGTAAGTGGTAAGGGATAACGAAGGGCTTTTAAAACATGCTAACGAGTTTGCACTGTATCTTAAAGACAATGGGAAGCTATGGACTAATCTTAAGAACAGAATGACATGGAGAGATTTGTGCTTTGGAAATACTATTCTGGCCGCTCACTGTAATTATATACAAGTCTTAATGTTTTTTATGAAAGTATTGCTCAATTATTGGCCAGAATTTATTTCCATAAGTCAGTCTTTAACCTTTTCAGACCCAGTATCCACGTTTTTTTTAAAAAATAGTATTTTGTAACACCCTTTGAGTTTCATGAAATGACTTCTTGATAATATAATTTGTCTAGGTAGATACATAATTGAAAAAATGCGGGAGAAATTAAAGTATAAGAAGGCTGTTTCTACATGTAAATACTTGGTACCGCTACTCAGGGTGTGGCCTCTGAGCTACTAGCATTAGTATCACCTGGGAGCTTATGGTGTAAACTCTCAGGGGCTGAAATAAGTATTTCAGCTGGATCCTCAAATGGTTTGTGTGTGTATATAAGTTTGTAAAGTACTTTTTTTCCCAGTACGTTATGAAATAGGAGCTTGCATCTGCTTGTAGAATCACTGTGAATATGACAACTAAAAGTGCAGATTGTTACAGATGTATGTGCTGACAGCACGGGTGCCATGAAGAGTTAATGATGTGTGTGATTTTTCTGAAGAACTCTTAGTAAAATTTCAAACAAAGCATTTGCAGTTGTCCCTTAATTACATAGTGTTTGCTTTTAAATCCAACATGTGTTGAAACTGTGGGAAAGTGCTTTATGTTTATGATTTGTTTCTAGATTCACTTAATTATAAACAAGCATCTTGGCTAGATGAATGTCTTGTAGAACATTCAAAAGTTGTGTAGGATGGTTCTTTGTGGTGCAGGGCTAGCCTGAGTGCTATAAGCTGTCCCTGGCTCTCACCCACTGAGCGCCAGTAGTGTCTCCCAGTTGCTTTGACATTACGTTCCAGCATCCCCTGATGCTGCCTTCATTGAGAAGTACTTCCATAAACTTGGATGTGATATGAGATGCTGATGCAGCACAACCTTTGACCAGGCTGAGTCCCTTGAAGCAAGTCTTTTGGCTGAGGCCTTTTGCTGAATTGGTACACATCCAGCTGGAATATTGAATGCAGTTCTGTTCTCCACTGGCCAGAAAGTTTTTCAAGATACATACTCTTCCCATAACCTCTATCCTAAGACTCTTTGAACAACCCAAGAGCACTCTAAATGTCATATCCTTCAGAAGATTTGGGTGGAAAAAAGATTGAAAGTCAGTGTAGTCACTGCATTTTCTAATCCATTAATATTGGCTGCAGAAAACATAATAACCCTATACTTATAAAAACCTAAAATAAAGTACGTTAAAAAAATTATACTAATCAAGTTGAAAACTGTTAAGAATTCATGACACCCCAGCCGCAGACTGTTTCACAAAACTTTGGTTCTGTCAGATGTAGAGTATATTAGCTAAGATGTTAAGTATGCGAGAATTATCAAATAAGAGTATTTGGAGAAGATACTTTGCACACACTTGAACAGATACGTGCAGAAAGCTTCAGTTGAGATATAGCTTGCTATTTGGAAAGATTGTAGGAATAGTGGGTCTATAGGTTGTTGTTTAGTCGTTAAGTTGTGTCCAACTCTTTGCAACCCCATAGACTGCAGCACGCCAGGCTTTCCTGTCCTTCACTATCTCTTGGGGTTTGCTCAAACTCATGTCTATTGTGTCAGCGATGTCATCCAACCATCTCATCTTCTGTTGCCCCCTTCTCCACCTCCCTTCAGTATCTCCCAACATCAGAATCTTTTCAAATGAGCTGGCTCTTCGCATCAAGTGACCAGAATATTGGAGCTTTGGCTTCAGCATCAGTCTGTCTAATGAATATTCATAGTTGGTTTCCTTTAGATTGACTGTTTGATCTTCTTGCAGTCCAAGACACTCAAGAGTCTTCTCTAGCACCACAACTTCGAAAGCATTAAGTCTTTGGCACTCAGCCTTCTTTATGGTCCAGCTCTCATATCCGTACATGACTACTGGAAAAACCACAGTTTTGACTATACGGACCTTTGTTGGTAAAATGATGTCTCTGCTTTTTAATTAGCTGTCTAGATTTGTCATAGCTTTTCTTCCAAGGAGCAAGTATCTTTTAATTTCATGGCCACAGTCAGCATCTGCAGTGATTTTCTAGCCTGAGAAATTAAAATCTGACATTGTTTCCACTTTTCCTATTCGCCATGAAGTGATGGGACCGGATGTCATGATACTCATTTTTTGAATGTTGAATTTTAAACCTATAAATAAATACTACGTAGGTCTGTAGGTAAATTTTGGAAAAGAACAGTTTAATTTTGAGGTAGTTGCAAATCCTGGGGGAGAGGATTAAGTTAGTTTGCAGGACAAGCTAAATGAATGCATGTAGTGATCACAGAGTAAAGGAGATGACATAAGTATGAGGGAAAATGACCACCAAGAAATAACCAGGTAATAGAGAAAAATTCATTCATTATTTATCAGGGAAAGAGAGAAAAACACAGAAGACAATTGAAAAATGGTGAAATTGACATAAGGAAAATTTGTTGACACACACCGAGTAATAAATCATAAAGCATGAAAGTTTGAAAAACATTCTGTTACCATATTTGGAATTTGTAGCTTATAAACAGTGCTTTAATATAATACACAGTATTTTATGTACAATAGATTTATGAGTAAAACTGTCTCTACTTGTGTCTGTTTTTGAGTTTGTTTAACCATCATTTAAGATACGAAAATATCTGAGTCCATCTAATTGCTGTTCTATTATTTTAAAACTGTTATTGTTTTTATTTTTAAAGATATATGTTACTTATGCAATTAAAATTTAATAGAAAATTAAAAAAAATACATAATCTTGGTCATTGTTCTGAGACCTTATAAGGATCATCTATTAATGAAAGTGTGGTTAAGATAGTTGATCTGTTCTGTGTTTAAGAATACTGTCAAATTAAGATCCCATAGATTATTGGTGTACATGTTAGAATGTAGTAATGTGAGACTTAGTCTCAGTTTCTATTCAGTGGGTCAGTAAAGAATAGCTTTTAGATTTTTGTTGATGATTTCCTGCAGTTAAGTTAACCACACAAATTGTAATCAGTAAGTAGTCACATTTATTGGAAAACTTTAACAATTATTTTCTTTTCACTGAAGAGGCATGGTGCATGTCCCCATTATAAGGATAAAGTTGATGAAGTGGGGAAAGTTTATACCTTATTTCTTCTTCTTTTATAGGTTTTAAAACGACCAGAATATTTTGGGAAGTTTGGTAAAATACATAAAGTTGTCATCAATAATAGCACATCATATGCAGGCTCACAGGTAACTAACTATAGGGATTTTTACCTTTCCTCCCTACGGTCAGGGCTTGACCTGGGCTGTTCAGAAGGAAAACTTGGTTTCTGTGATTAGAAAGCTTGATGGTCAAGCATTTACACCATATAGTGACCTCTATTGGTAGGGTGGGGGGATTTTTTGGTGTTTCTTTGATCCTTTCAAAACTTAACAGTGAATTGATAATATTAAGAGGGAAGTAGTAACAGAGATTTAGTGATGGTTTGAAGGGGAGGGGGAATTGAGTCTATAATCAACCAGTTAAATTATATAGTGATTTCTAATTAATATTTTCAGATATTGTGAACTTAATAGAGCATTTTTGTTATGCTGATATTAGCAGCTAGAGTACTCTTAAAGATTCCATTTGTTCTGAGAACATAGTTTGACACTGTCTTCACATCTTATTTTTTCAACTCTAATTTTCAAAGTTTGTTTTTTTTTATAATGTTGACAAGCCTGTCAGATGACTTTTATAAGAAAATTATGAAGCCAAAGATATTTCATTTATATATATTTTAGTCTGCTTAAAATCAGATAAAATTCGTTAAGTATGATTATCTTAAGGTGGGCTACTATATAGCTTAATATAAGCTAGTACTACTTCTAATCATTGTCATTATTATTAAAGATAGTGGTAGTAAAGGCCTTTAGAATTCCTTTGGCAGGTTGCAAGTTAATTTTTTTTTTTTTTTTGAGTTTTTGTTGAATTTGATTCTAACAACAGTGGCTTTTCACTTTAGGGTCCAAGTGCCAGTGCTTATGTAACCTATATACGGTCGGAAGATGCTCTCAGAGCCATACAGTGTGTTAACAATGTGGTGGTGGATGGCAGAACACTTAAGGTAATATGGTCCTCTGGGGTTTTTTTTTTTTAAGGGGGAAGAGATAACATGTAGTAAGTACAGATGAACATAGCTGTTACATATTAATGAAGGAGTCTTATTTAAAGAGTGCTTCATAGGTATCCATTCTAACCTATGACAGCTAATTTGCTTATCACTTACCTGTTAGGGTCCTGTTCTACCAGGTAGAAGTAAACACATACCTTATTAGGGGATTAATCCTAAAGAAAAAAATCTCCTGTATTTACACATATTTTCCTTTGTGAAAATGGATTTATTCTTCTTTACGAAATAGATGATGGTTCCAATTTGTTGTCCTTAAATATTTGGACATTGATAAGTTCAGGCTTGAGTGAAGGGTCCCACCAAGCAATGCTTCAAGTAAGTTGAAAGAAGGATGGCATAATTAGAAAAAGGAGTTTGTCTTATGTGCCTAACCGCTTAAAACATTGAACAGATTTTGCCTTCCTACTCTCCTGATTTCTAGGGAAAGGATTTGGGTGCTCAAGCTCTGGAAACCATAGATGGAGGGGTTTTTTTGTTTTTGTTTTTTTTTGAATCTTTCAAATGATCATCATATTTAATAAATTCTGCTAATAATAGTTGAATTCTCTAGCATTCACAGCCATACTTTGTTTTATTGTGTCTTTGCCTCATTTGAAAACACTAGATACAGAAATTCTCATTCTGGTGTCAGTTTACGTTTTGGGTCTTTTTCCTTCTTCCCTCCTCTTCCTGCAGGCATCTCTAGGTACAACAAAATACTGCAGTTACTTCTTAAAGAATATGCAGTGTCCAAAGCCTGACTGCATGTACCTACATGAACTGGGGGATGAGGCGGCCAGCTTCACAAAAGAGGAAATGCAGGTAGTAAAGTAATATGAATTATCAACTTTGCAGCAAAGGAAGTATTTTTCTATATAACTTAAAATTGCAAAAGCAAAAACTAAGAATTTTATTTTTATTAAACTGTTATTACTTTAAATTAGCTTTTTCCAAATATGTGGTTGTTCTATGGAATATCAGTTCTGCAGGACATTGTTATAATAAAAAATGCATCTGTGGTCCCCTAAGTTTTGAAAATGTAGGCAAAACTAAAGCTAAGTGGAGTATTGTAAATATGAGGTTCCCCTCTGCCATCTCTGCAAGTGTGCTAGAAAATAATACTCTGTTAAGTGCCACTGAAAAGCTTAATTGTTTTTATAAAATGATTCTACCCATGCAAGTGTCCACTGAGTCAGTGTCCTGTAAAGGGTGAATTGAAGGCTTATTATCCTGTATTCTTTTTTACATTTCCTGTTCTCCTGTCTTCTTTCAATTTGTAGTATAAACTTGCCTTTACAAGTAAAAATATTGACCATACGGCATATTAAATGAGCATATGCCAAAGCACAATGCTGCACTTCCCCATTATAGGTGAAGACTTCAGATTGTTGCTGTGGACTTTGCAGGAATACTTCTCCTTTAGAAGGTGGGGGAGCATTGACTATTGCCTTTCATTCTCCAGGTCAAACTAGAGACAGTCTAGGAGGGGCTCCTTTCAGAGCAGATTGTTAAATGGAATGAAATATTACCCTTTTGACTTGGAGTTATTACTGATTAAATCACATTATAATAAACACATTGGAATTTCTTTACAGTATGTATGGTCTTTATGATCCAGAAGCAGTGTTAAGAGACTTTCCAGGTGGTCCAGTGGTTAAGACTTCACCTTCCAACACAGGCGCTGTAGGTTCGATCCCTGGTTGGGGAGCTAAGATCTCACATGCCTCACAGGGAAAAAAACCAAACAATAAATATTGTAACAAATTCAGTAAGGACTTTAAAAATGGTCCATGTCAAAAAAAAAAAAAGAGCTTAAAAAAAAAACCAAACCCCAAAACTAAGTTCTCTGTGATATTTAATGGGGACAGATGACTTACTTGTTTCTTGCTTATCCAGTAAATGGTTCTTGACTTTTTTTCTTCTTTTGAATGAAACTTTCTTGGATGAAATCTAAGGTTGAGCCATTTCATGCTGTATTTTGACTAATGAGAACTATGCTTTACTTATGGGTATTATTACAATAAAATATCTGTCAAGGAGTTTCTAAGCCCCAGTTGATCTCACTTAAGTATTATTAAAAAGTAAAAGAAAATGGATGGGCAAGTCCATTGGAATTTATTTGTAATGCTGTTTAACCTGTCTCTGTAAACTGCCCCTGTTAAACCATTTGAATACCAGTTTGAGCTCTTTGTGGCTAATGAAAGCCATAATATCTCCTGAAGTATTGCTTGCAGAAAGAATTTTCAAGGCTTTTTTTTATTTTAAAGATGTAAAATCCACATCTAAACTGTGTTTTTTCTTAACAATTTAAAATTCATTTCATGTTGTTGACCTGTATTCATCTCTCTCTTTGAGTTTAAAATTACTTTGAAAAGGCGTTTCTTCATTAAAACATTTTTTCAGTGTAGAAAGGAAACGAACAAATTATATCATGGCAAAAACTAGGTCTTTCCTTGTTACTGCATAACTCAAAATTCAGTACCATATGAAATATTTGTATAGTTGAACAGGCAAGAGCCCTCTCAGAACAGGGAACAATGCATTGTGCAATATATATGAGACAGTTGTGCTGGATCACATGATACTGCCCTTGTTTTTATTGCTTTGTTTTTGTTTTGATCTGTTCTGGTTTTGGTTTTCCCATAACATCTCTTTAGATCACACTTTAAAAATAATTAACAACCCTGAAGGTAAGTAAAAATGTCCTTGCAGTCATAATATACATGCAAAGAATAGAAAGTTATTCAGTGTAATTTCATTGTAATTTATTTTTGCGTGTGACTAGTTGCACAGTCAGTTGTTTAATTTCTTCCATCATGTTTGTAACACTGCATTTTGATAGACAGCTACCAACTCCAGAAATACAGAGCTCTCTTTGTCATGTATAGGGCAGGGATTGGCAAACTTTTTCTGTAAAGGGACAGTTAGTCAGTGTTTTAGTTTTTCTGGTCATGTGGTCTCTGTAACAACTACTCAAATTTGCTGTTGTAGCACCAACAAGGTCATAGATAATATGTAAATGAATGAGCATTACTGTTCCCTTCAAACTTTATTTACAAAAACAAAGCGGCTGGCTCTAAATTGCCATCTTCTGGTCCAACGTTTAAATATATTCATTTTTATGTAAATGTGTTACTTAGTCTTAGGATAATGAAAAATATAGTAAAATCCTTCATCTCTGAGTTACTTTTAGTGTTAATCTCTTCTAAAAAGAGAGATTGATTTTCCAGTGATCTTCAGAAAATTCTGTAATGACCTGTTAGAAAACTTAATTCTTTTGTGGAAAGATGGGGAAGTAAATTTAAAAGGGCCCCTCTAGTTTTTTAAGCTAGCAAAAATGTTGTCCATTAATATGTTTTTTCTCCACATAAAGTGGTTAAAGATGTGCTTAATTAATGGAATATGTCTCCTGTAGTTTTGTTGAAACTTTCATTGGTCTAGAAGTTCCTGTGACATCTTCCTCACAGGTTTCTCTGACACTGTGACAAATCCTTATGTATTTTATTTAGGATAGCTTTAATAATTCAGAAAGTACATCAGCATTTTATACCAGCCACTTTGTGAGTCCCACTGCAGTTTTAATTTCTTCTTTCACTAGGCGGGTAAACACCAAGAATATGAACAGAAACTCCTTCAGGAATTATATAAATTAAACCCCAATTTCCTTCAACTGTCTACGGGTTCAGTTGATAAGAATAAGAACAAAGTGACACCACTGCAGAGGTATGATACGTAAGTACCGATACTAGTGTAATCAAATACCTTAACCTTCTTGTCTGTCATTCTTTTCTTTTCATTCTGCATCTTTTTCAGGCAGGATCCTTCTTGACAGTGTCTGTCATTTGTGCAGAATTGTTGTACTGTAGGAAATGTTGAGTCACAATTTCTGGGTTTGAATATTTGCTGCCTGCTGCTCCCTGGTAATACTTCAGATGAGCCTCTCGATGCTTCCCCTTTGCATTGATTTGCAGACTACCCTGAGCCCCAGGAACACTCTCCTTGATAAAAAGGGAAATTAAGAGATGTGGGTTATTAAAAGGCTCTTGTCACCTAATGGAGGTTTCCTTCCTGATGTAATGGTGGGGTGTGGGGTGTGGGGCGGGGGGGGTGGCACAAAATACTGTAAAAGGGACAGAGGGTTATTAATCTGAAGCATTTTGTGTTGGGGATACAAGTATTCATGTTTGTCTTGTCTCAGGAATCACCAAAGTCTTATGTCCTCTGAGTGAGGAGGGTATCCCATATACAGATCTTTTTCATCTTGGAGACAACTTGTTTTTGCATAGACCTATATTCTGTTCATGTTTAAACAAATTTATAATTTTATGTATCGAATCTCATTCTGATATGGTGATCGTCACATCTTGGATTGTATTTGGGTTTGGCCTGTCAGAAAATGATATGATTAATAAAAATGATAAATGGGGGTTACACTTTATTCTGAATATATCTTATGTTTGTGTTTGGATCTTTTTTTTTTTTTGTAAATTTGGTAAGTCTAACTTTTATAAAGTGAATTCATCTAAAGTAAATAGCTGTAATCAAATAGGTCAGTTTTCTTTTTTAAAAAATTTATTCCAAAGTTGAATTTGTTTAAATGATGCTTTAAAGGTCTGGGTATTACATAGTCCTATTACAGTCCCATATCTGTTTAGCATTAGAATAATGTAAGGGCCATTTTTAAGCATAGCTAATAATAACCACATGGATTGTTGTTAGAGTCAGTTTCTTCAAAACTTATTCTTATATTTAAATTCTTGGAAGTCCTTGTTAAGTTTATTCACTTTGATAGTGAAGATTATTTATAAACGCAATTCAAATTTAAAAACTTCCTTTTATTTGCACACACATATGTACATATATATATATATATATATATATAAAAATATATAGGTGACCATAGAGCAAAACATAAAATTATTATATAATAAACTACATGAAATTTATTTTATCAAAGCTAAGTATAAAAGTTAAGTCTAAAATCTTTGGGGGTTGATAAACTTTGACCCTTTCCATTGATCTTTTTGTACCCACCCCTATGTTTATTTTATTAAGAACCTATGCTGTTATTTACCTCATTGGTTGCTAACTCTGTAGTACATTATGTAAGAATTTGTAGTAAAAATTTATTTCAGATGCTTTTAAATACACGTCTTTATTCTCATTAAAAGTGTTGTCATTCTAATTAAAGTCATGTTCTGGGTTTATAGCCCCTAAGAGAATGCAGAGCAGAAATGTAAAATTTAGATGATCTCTTTGTGACAGCATTTGTTATTCCCTGAATATAAAAGTAATGTTGCTATTGAAGGAGAGCTGAAAAATATACAAATGCATAAAGAAGAAAGTAAATATTGTATGTGATCTCAATACTCAGACGTTTTCACTAAAATGATTTGGTGTATCTTCCTTGCAGTGTGTGTTTCCTTGTAGTCCTTTTCCTTTCTGTGAATGTATATATGCAGAAAATCGCATTGGTTTGTTACATTTTAAAATTTAATACCCATTATTATGAATACTTTCCCATGTTATGAAAACATAATTTTTATGACTGTGTAGTATTCCATTATATGTGAGTATTGCACATTTATTAAACCAATCTCCTGCTGGTGTATATTATCTTACTTTCATTTTGGTGCTATTATTTATAACACTGTGATAAATATTTTTTCATGTAAACGTTTTGGTTATAGTTTTGATGATCTTAGAACTGCTAAGTCAATGTTTATGAGTATTTCCTTGAATTAAGTATTTTTTTCCTGCACATTTGCCAAATTTGATAAAATCTTTCATTTTAATTTGTTTTTGATTAATATACTGAACTTCTTATGCACCGTGAATTCATATCTCTTTGCCATGTTTTATTGGTGTATTTAAGTGTTTTCTGTGCAGTATATAGGCTAGCTTCTCCCGTTAGTTGACCAAGTCTATTTGTTTCAAAATATTTAAGTCTTCTGTGTCGCTCAAGAAAGTTTTTTTTGGTCTGTTCCCTGCATTTTTAAATCAAATCTCCTACCATCACCTCTTCCTGTCTAAGAATTTCTAGGAACTAAAAATTAAGCAACAGTGTCAGAAAGTGGTATAATCACAATATGAAAACACCTTATTATTTTTAATTTATTGGGCTTTTTTCTTTATATTAGAAGTGAAAATTGAAATTTACCAACATGTCTTTTCAGCATTTTAACAGTAGTTAGCTGTCTTTAACTTATGTTTTTGTGATGACTTATTAATATAGATTTACTAATATTTTATTAACTTTGCCTTCATATAAAGTATAGCAGAGCACATTTATAATTGTTTCAATTACAGGAGAGGAGTGTCATAGCAACCACAAGTTGTAGGGGAAAAAAGAAAAGGGGGGAATTGAAACAGTATACCCATTTAGTAACTTTGCCCAAAATCAGTGCAATTGAACTTCAGCTGGGACCAGAATAAATTTTGACATGATTACCTTTGCTTAACATAAGTACATGATAAGTGAAGGATTTTTGAGAGAGGGAGAAGAGTTTTTTTTGTTTGTTTATTTAATGCAAGGCACCCCCTGTCCCCGCCCCAGGATTTGTTAAGGACAATTGATGGCCCAGGCTACATAGAGTTATCGGTGTTTTGTTTTGTTTGGCAAGCTCCTATAGTTTGTTTTCTTTGCTTGCCAACCCCTGACAGAGAGTAAGTTTGACTGTCAATATTACTGAACATCTGCTTTGGTCTCCACTTGTACCTTGTCACCATACAGGGTACAGGTAGGGATGAATTTGTAAACAAGTTTTCTTCTTCCCTCAGGGAAGACCTGCCAAGTTAGAATGAAGAGCAGTACAACTCTTTCTGTGGTCCTACCCCAGAGAGAGAACATTTTTCTTATTTGAGTTGAGAATTAAACTTTTAGGGACAAAAAGAATGGCCCCTTTTCTTTTCTTGGCATTCTTGTGTAGTGAGCAGCAGTTTTAGAAGAATTTCAAGAAAGCAAAACTTGAAAATTTATAGATTGACATTAAACTGAAATGTACTTTTCTCACGTGTAATTAAGGCAGATTATAAATATTAAGAATATCATAGCTACTAATCATTACTGAACCCCAACATGGTCCCTTGATACACATTAATGTTAGTAAGTGAAATTTTCTATGTCTTATTCCTGTATCACTTAAATGAATAATTAATTAGAGGGTGTGTATCATTTGTTCTTCACACACATCCCTCCATTATTATGGGTTTGAGAGTATATCAGTCAGATTGGGTTTTGACTGTGGATACGCTGTTTCTCTATTAGTTATTTTGAAATGATGAATAAAAATGTAGTTAAGGGGAAATAAGGGAGCCATGCAGTAGTGATGCTTAAGGACTAGATATTCTGTTTTTAAGTTCAGGGCTTTGAAATACCTTTATTTACATTGAGGTACTATTTGTGCACCAACTGAAGACTTAGACAGGGCAGTAGTAGCTAAATGGCTGCTATATGCCCAGGACAGTGTATAGGTCTGCTTACCTTGGGGGGACAGATTACGGAATGTGCAGATCACGCAAGTCAAGTTTATGACTTGATATTGTGACTCAGAGAAGACACCATTGAAGGAATTGAGATGTTCAGCTTTAGATTTAGGTAGAAAGAAAGTTGAATAAAAATTTGATGTCTTCTGTGTTCATTTAGTAGTTCTGTGTGGTAGACATCATTGTTATCTTACTGCTGGCAAGAATACTAAATCTCAGAGAGTTTAGGTAATTTACCAGTATCCTCCACAAGTAAGTGATAGACCAGATTCTGACCAAAAGTCTCAGTCAGTTTTAAGCCCAAGCTCATTCTTTCACTCTGCCATTTCTTAATCTAGAAGAGGCGAAATTTAAGACTCTAACATGAATTAAAAACTCTAGCATGAATCAAACTAAATCAGTTAAACTATGCCATAACGGTATGTAGTTTGACCTTGGAAGATCTCTAGTACTTAAGGCTTATACCTCAGGATAAATATAATGGATGTACTATTAATCCCAGGGAAGGCTTAAGCAAAACCTTCCCTAAACCACAGATTGGTGGCAGTAGAGGATAAGCTAAAGAAATGGTGAAAAGAAAATTTCTCTAGAAATTTGTCCATTTTATCACATTGAAGGAAAAGGTGTATTTTTAAAAACTATATGCAGCTATATTTGTATTGAAAGTCAAATATAAGCTCTAATAGACTGAAGGCATAATGAGAGTGCCTTATTTATTTAACAGAATGGAAGTAGGCACTGCCTGAATCATATTCTTCTGTCCTAATATCATTTGGTAAACCCCTGAAATTTAGAAAGGATATGGTCCAGATAATTATATAAAATAGTCTTGAGTAGAACGTGTTAAATCATATATAGACTTCTGAATATCTGCAAACTCTGAAATCTTCTGTAAAATTGTGTGTGTGTGTGTGTGTGTACTTTTCTGGAGGGAGGATCCATGACCTAAAAATAGTTATAAATTACTGGTGTATGTTGATACCTATAGAGGTGAATTCAGGAGCAGTATAAAGCAGTAATTCTCAAAGTATGGACAAGTGTCATGAAAGGTAGCCTACATTGTTTTTGTAAAGTGGACCCCCAGTAAGGCATTCCGTCTTTTGAAGTAGGTAAATTATTTACATTTCTCAACTTTTATTTTTGTATAAAGCTAAGGCTGCTTACTGTTAAATTAAGTAGGTGGTAAAGTTTGCTAAAATTGGGTATTTATATTAAAATTCATGAATTATTAAATTTTTCTGAATTTATTTCTCAGTCTTTCCTTATTTTTCTTAAGAAATCTTACTTAGTCCCATGATATATTTGGATATATAAAGTTACTGCACATGTGCACATACATACTGGAAAACTAGTCAGTCAGCTCTGGTATCTTGCTCCACTGAAGTAGAATATTTTCAAAAAGTTTAGAGAGCCATGGGTATTTTTTCCAGAGGGTGGTTGTAATAAGTGCAAGGAAGGGAGGGGAAGGGTGGGTATCGGTAGGAATGGGTTAGAGATCGAAGTTTTTGGTGCCTTTATTTCTTAGAAGAAAAGACACGTCAAATATCTTTTTAAGATCAAACTTTATTACTGAAATACAAAATTATAATGAATAGATGGAGATTTTGCTTTTTGTTTTTGAAAGCTTGCAATAGTTTATGATGTTTAGGATGGTGGATGTCCATCTTTCAGTTTTAATATTAAGGATAATTAATTTTTTGTGCTTACCAGTAATAAAAGCATTTATTTTCTTTCATATTTGGTATGTCCTGGAGTTATGAGAAACTTGCAGTTAGACTCATACTTGCCAACTACAATCAGTCTAGGTTTACTGAGGCATTTTTCTCTTGCCATGTTAATTGTGTCATGTAACTTAAGATGTGGCCATATATTACTAGCAAAGTAATTTTAGTGTCAATGTGTATTTGAAGCCCCTGTATCAAAATAAACTCTTTAAAAGCAAGCTTCCTGTCTGTAACTTAAATTTGTCCTTTGCAGTAGCAAATGTTTATCTCAGTTATTTAAGACTTTGGCGAGCATGAAAAATGAAAGTGAATTATTCTCAACGAATAAGGGAATATTTAGGAGCAGTATAAGTATGTACTTGGGTATATAGTAACACAACAGAAATTTGGAAATGTCCATTATACTGACATTTGCCTTAAATTTTACTTTATGTTCAAAATGCAACAAAAATTAGTACAACCTTGAAGACTTTTTATCTTTTGAATATGATAAACCAGGAAACTAAACCTCACTGTTTTTCTTATCCAACTCCCAGTCCTTGAAAATGTTTTTTTCTGTTTCCTCTACTGCATAACTGCTTGTTTTATGTTATAATTTTTAGAAAGCAGCAAAGAGACTATCTTTAGGAATTTGGTTGGTGTCACCACCAAGGAAATTAAAGGAAATCAAACTCAAAAATTGCCCAGTGGGCCAGTTAGAAACTAGCAAAGTTGACTGAGCATCTGAAGATCCAGAGAGAGGCACTTTGCAGATAGTTGTGAATTTGGTTTCTTTAACTGTAAAACAGAATTTAGATTTGATGTTAATGATTCCTTCTAGCTCTAAAGCCTAATAATTTCAGAGACTTTGAGGAGACTTGATACTTTTTCACTGTATTCCTTTTCCACTAGAACAGTGATCATCAGACACCAAATATCTCAATTTGGACTGAGTCAGAATCTCCAAGGACAGAATCTAGATATAGACTCTATTCTTTACATAAATAAATATAAATGTTTATATTTTGCAAAGCTACATAGCACCAGATTCCAACTGTTGGGTTAACTGGAAAATATTTACTCCTGAGAAATCTGTAATTTCACCATAGATTTCAGAACTATTTTATAGATTTCAGAACTATTTAGGACTAGAATTAAAAAAAAAAATTTAGTGAGACTATGAAAACATGTTTACAAATTTTTATCTACAGGGATTTATACACACAGCATTACCTTCTAGAAATAATACCTTGATTGTGTTATGAAACCTAACTTTAGTTCAGTTGAGTCGCTCAGTCATATTCCACTCTTTGTGACCCCATGGACCAGGCTTCCTTGCTCATCACCAACTCCCAGAGCTTGCTCAAACTCACGTCCATCGAGTTGGTGATGCCATCCAACCATCTCATCTTCTGTCATCCCCTTCTCCTCCTGCCTTCAGTCTTTCCCAGAATCAGGGTCTTTTCCAGTGAGTCATTCTTTCACATCAGGTAGCCAGAGTATTGGAGTTTCAGCTTCAGCATCAATTCTTCCAATGAATATTCAGGACTGATTTCCTTTAGGATTGACTGCTTTGATCTCCTTGCAATCCAAGGGACTCTCAAGAGTTTTCCAACACCACAGTTCAAAAGCATCAATTCTTTGGCACACAGCTTTTTTTATAGTCCAACTCCCACCTGACTACTGGAAAAACCATAGTTTTGATTATATGGACCTTTGTCAACAAAGTAATATCTGTTGTTTTTAATATGCTATCTAGGTTGGTCATAGCTTTTCTTGCAAGGAGCAAGCATATTTTAATTTCATGGCTGCAGTCATCATCTGCAATGATTTTGAAGCCCAAGAAAGTAAAGTCTGTCACTGTTTTCATTGTTTCCCCATCTATTTGCCATGAAATGATGGGACTGGATGCCATGATCTTTGTATTTTGAATGTTGAGTTTTAAATCAGCTTTTTCACTCTCTTTCACTTTCATCAAGAGGCTTTTCAGTTCCTCTTCACTTTCTTAGGTTTCACTTTTTATGAAACCTAACTAACTATTAGAATTTCCTAATCCCACTTGAAACCAGTGCTTATCAGTCAACTGTGTGATTCATGTGTCTTGATTTCTCTCTCTTCATATTGTTACTGGACAATGATGGTTCCAAGGCTAACATGCTGTTCTTCCACTTCTTAAACCAACTGAACTATGAGTGTAGCCACTGCAGCCAGGACCTTGCATATTTGTTACTACAGCCCAACTTGCAAAAATTCTGTTGGGACATTCTGGCCTTTCTTGGGGCCATACCTAATCGGCTGAGATGATCTTTGATCTCTTTAATTCTGCTCCAGGCTCAAAGGGCTCAGTCGAAGCAAGGAGAGGAAGACCTCAAAGAACCTGTGGAAAGCCAGCAGCATGAGATTGAATCCTGGACCCTGGAATTAAGGGCTTGATGGAGAAACTGGTAAAATCCATCAGCCAACTGAAATGCCAGCAGGATGTCTTTTGCCTCCAATGTAAGAGCCAGACCCAGTGAGGATACCCTTTTTGGACCCCTATCAGACCAGACAGCAGCAGCTTTTTCAGGAAATTCTCCGTGAACTGGTCTAAAGGAGTAAGGAGGTGTTGGATGCCTCCAAAGGACTACTGGGCCAGTTACCCTAATTAAAGTATTGCTGTTGAAGTTGGAGGCATGGAATGTTCAGCAGCACAAGGCCTGCAGTGCAGTGCCCCTGGACCATTGGCTGGATCAGCTGGAGAAATGTTCACAGCTAAGCTGTTGTTTCACCTGAAGAAGCTGATGGAATTGAGTTGCTCAGTTATATATCAGGACGACCCTCTGACCCAAGGGGCAGACCTGTGAAAGGTCCCATAGAGAGAGTTGCTTTTATGTCTGTTCCACAAAGCCTTTTTGGTAGAAACCCAGCCGTGCACAATTCCCCATTGGCCCCTCATCCTCAAGGCTGGGAGGAAGTTTACTGTTCAAACAAGGCTGCTGAAGAGATTCCAGGAAGGCTGTGGGTCACTGACTGCAGAAGTCTCCACTGACAGTAATCTTCCTCAATTATAGTCATCCCTTGCTATTCATGGGGATTGATTCCTTAGGATGCCAAAATCCTCGAAGGCTCAAGTCCCTTATATAAAATGGTGTGGTATTTGCACATAACCTACACACATCCTCCTGTATACTTTAAATCATCTCTAGATTACTTATGATACCTAATGCAATGTAAATGCTAGGTGAATAGTTGCTAGCACAAGGGAAATCCAAGTTTGCTTTTTGGAACTTTTCTGGAATTTTTCTCCTCTGAATATTCTTGAATCTGAATAGGTGGAACCCACAGATGTTGATGACCAGTTGTACAAAGTTTATAGAAGTTCAACATTCTGACTTCAAACCAGAAAACTTTGTGCCCCAAGAAGAAGCAGGGTCAGGTTTTAATTTGGTCTTTGGCTCCCTGACTCCGGAGCAATGTTCAGGTGGTTCTGGAAAGGGCAACAGTAGGGGACTGCTGGGTGCAACAGGAAGTGCGCATTATCAGCTTCATGGTCGGATACAACTACCAGGATCTGAAGCAGGAGCTGAAAACAGACACCTTCTCTTTGATGATTATTTCTAATGTGAACGTACTCTTGATTGCCTGGTTCTTGATTCTTTGGTTCAGTCTGATCAGTTCAGACCCCTAGAATCAGCAGTTCTTTTCCAGTACTGCCAGGGATGCCAGCTTCTGAAGACCATCTCTGGCACCTTTCTGCTGCACTTCAGTGAATCATTGGAAGGGGGCATTATCTGCTCCTGGTTGAATGATGATGAAGTGCAGCCCTGCACCAGGAACGTACTCCTGTCATTCTTGCTAGCTGAAGTCATCAACTACTAACAACCTCTTTGAGGAGAACTTACCTGAGAACCTGCAGTACTTCCTCCACTCCTGAAGCCCGAGGGATGAGGCTTTTGGGTGCTATTATAGGAGGAAGTTAATTTTCAGGAACAGAGGAAATACCTGAAACATAGACTCATTGTGGTCTCTAAGAGACAAGTGGATGAGCTAAAACAACCACTAGAGCCAGAACTGGAATCATTAGAGGGGAAGCCCAGACTGGCACAGGGAGCCAGAGCTAAGCCTGAAGTTAGAGTCACTGCTTGAGCAGGGCTGGATCTGGAACCAGCAGTAGAGCGTACTCTAGGCATGCTATCACAAAGAAAGCCAGAGCCAAACCCAGGACCTGAACTGGAACTGGAGCCTGTTCTAGAGTCATTCCCATGGAACCCTAAGAAACAGGTGTCTATCTTCATTAGTAAATGTGATATTTATGTTTGCTTTCCTTTCTTAACCTTCTTGGCATTGATAATGGGTGGATGTATGTTGAATGTAAAACAACAAATTTTATTAGTATGACAGAGCTTAATGAAGAAGGAATTTGGACACTTGATCCCAGGGGGTTGTGAGAACTTTGGCTGGTTAGTGGTAACTCTGAGATACATGTTTTCTGTTCAGCCATCAGAGTGCAAGAAGTGTACATTTATTGCAGTTAGACTTGGGAAATGTACTTTTTCTTTATATTGAGTTTATACATTCATTTGCAAGGACTCCCCCATCTTTATTTTCCATTTTGACACTGATAGTTGCATTTACTATGGCAGGTTTAATTTTAATTGACCCATGTTTTTTACATAACAAAAACTTATTTTTTTACAACCCACATAACAAAAAACTTTCTAGTTATATCCTTATTCCTAAAGCTGTCATCTATTATTCCTTGAATTTGTTAATTATTCTTAAAATAAATTGAAGAATATACTAAAATTGAATGGGACTTAAGCTTACTAAATCTTGCCCTGATCCTGATTTTTCAGTAGCTGTCTTTGAATTGATGACACTGATATCAATAAGACCTTCCCAGATGAAGTGTTAAGTATTCATGAATCAATGTTTATGAAACTGCAGTTGGTATGGTGGAAAAGATGCTATAAATTATTCTAATTAGTTGTAATCCAGAAACAGTCTCAAGGTTTAATTCTGAATGCTATAATGTTTTCATATATTACCCTTGACATTAGCAAGATTGACCTCATCTAAGTTGAAAATTATTATTTAGTGCTTTCTAATGATGATAATTGAGGTGGTGAACCAAGATGAAGACACTGAAGTTTTCTTTTGTGGTATTTTGCTCTCATCTTTCTGTTTCTATGACTACTCCTTCCTCTCATTTTTAAGCCCTTATTCCCTATTGCAAGAACAGTGCAAATTTGGGGAAGGTGACAGTGTAGATAGCACCAGGAATCAATCTCTCCACCTGGACAACAATTGCACTTGCATAATCTGTCTAATGAAACTGTTCTTGAACTCTTGAGGTCTTTTGAAGGCTTGCAACTTTCAGGAAAAGACCTGGCAGTTAATTTTGGTCAACTTCCACTCTTAGCACAGTAGCTTCCCACCCTCATCCCCAGCCACATGGCAGGTGCTGTGTACATGTTCCTAGAGCAGCTTGCCTATAGCTTGTGGAAGACAGGATGGACAAAGTGGACCATGTCCTCAGATATTGAGGATCTCTGCTCTGATTGCTGATCATGGCTTCTGATCACAGGTGCAAACAGAGAGGCAGGCAAGCATTGTTGTATCTCCTCTCGTAGTTACAAGTCCCTTCCTCTCTGACTGAAGTGATTTCCAGAGAATTTGATGGACTGATACCCACTTGCCATACCCCTTTAATTTTTACTTTTTCTCCTTTTGGGACCTGGGCATTAAAGACTAGGACATTCAAAAACAGCTACATATAAGGAAAAAATTAGAAAGTCACTCTGCATGTCCAGGGAAGGCTCAAAAAAGACCTGAGAAGACCTTAAGTTTACAGCTAAGACTAATTCTCAGTACAGAGATAGCCTGCAACAATCAAAAAAAAAAAAAAACACCAAACACAGCAACTGGTAACAAAAAGAGCAAATACTGGGGAAAGGGGAGAATCTGCTTTCCAGAGGTAACATGTTACTAGATAGATTCAAATGGAGAGTGTTAAACAAAAAAATCAGAAGGCATACAAAGAAACGGAAAAGAATGATCCATTCAAAAGAAAATAATAAATCAACAGAAACTGTCTTTGGAAAAGACCTAAATGGCAGATATACTGGACAGTCTTTAAATCTTATAGATTCTTAAAGAATTAAGGAAAGTTGTAGAGAAAGAAAAGTGATGTGTGAAGAAAAATGGAAGCATCAATAAAAGGTAGAAAAATTTAAAAGAAACTAAAAAATTCTGGAGATGAAAAGTACAATAATTGAAACAAAAAATGCTCTGGAGGATTCAAAGACAGATTTGAGAAGACAGAAGAAAGAATCAGCAGACTTAAAGATAGGGTGATGGAAATTATCTAGTCTGAGGAACACACAAAAATTGAGGAAAGGTGAACAGCCTAAGGGACTTATAGGATTCCAGGGGACCAGCAGATGCATTATTGGAGTTCAGAGGAGAAGAGAGAAAGATGCAGAGAGAATATTTGAAGAGAGAACGACTGAAAACTTCCGAAGTCTGCTGAGTATAAACATCCAAGAAGCTAAACAAATTCTAATTAAGGTGAATTCAGAGACCCACAGTGAGATACTTGAGACAGTATAATCAGAGAGGGCAAAGGAAAAAAAGAGAGAATCTTGCAAGCAGCAGGAGAAGCAAATCATCACATAGAAGGGAATCTTCAGTAAGATTATCAGCAGATTGCTTATTAGAAAGTTTGGAGGCTGGAAGGCAGTGGGCTGATAGACTCAAAGTGCTATAAAGAAAAAATATATATACACCAACCAAGAATCTTCTGTCTAGAAAAACTGTTCTCAAAGAGTGAGGGAGACACTAAGATATTGCCAAATAAACAGAAGCTAAGGGAATTCAGGACCTCTAAACCTGCCCTGCAAGAAAAACTCAAGAAGTCTTGCAAGATGAAATAAAAAGACATTAAGCAATACCCTAGAGCTGTATGGAGGAAAAAGATCTCAATAAAAGTAAACCTAGTGTTATAACAATGGTTTGTAACTATGCTTTTTTCTTCCTGTAGACCTTAAGAGCAGTATGTTTAAGGTCCAGTACATTAGTATAAAAGCTAATATTACCCTGCTTCATGACTTCAAATCTTGTTTTCTACATAATTTAAGAAACTGCATTCAGAAGAATTACTAGGGGCACACAATGTATGAAGATACAGTTTTGTGATATCAGTAACCAGAAGGGCTAGGGAAAGGAACTATGAGTTTTGGTATATTGTTAAAGTTAAGTTAGTGTAAATTTAAGGTAGACTGTTGTGACTTTAGGATATTAAATGTAATTCCCATGATAGCAACAAAGAACTCTAGAATGTACACAAAAGGAAGCGAGAAACATTTCACTACAGAAAAATAAGCTAAACATAAAAGAAGATAATAATGCAATAAACGAGGGGGGGAGGCTATGAGACATATAGAAAACAAATGGCATGGTGACATAAATAACTTTTTACTACCAGTTATGTTAAATGTAAATGAGTTCAGTTCTCCATTCAAAAGAGATGGGCAAAATGGATAAAAATACATAGTCCAGCTATATGCTGTCTATGAGGGGCTCACTTTTGACCCAAAGTCACAAACAGGCTGAAACTGAAAGAATGGGAAAAGATATTCCATGCAAATAGGAATCAAAAAAGATTAAAGGTGGCCCTACTCATAGCCCATGGACAGAGAAACCTGGCAGGCTACAGTCCATGGAGTCACAAAAGAGTCAGACACCACTAGCAACTAAACAAACTACTTCTAATATCAGACAAAATAGACTTTAAATAAAAAAGATTAATGAGACAAAAAGGACATTATATATTAATAAAAGCTCAGTACAGCAAGAAGATAGAACAATGATAAACATTTACACACTTAATGACCAAAATATATGAAGCAAAACCTGACAGAATTGAAGGGAGAAATAGTTCTGCAATCCTAGCTAGAGACTCAGTACCCCACCCATAATAATGGATAAAACAACCAGACAAAAGATAAGGAGAGGATTTAAACAACACAAACATATACAGAACACTAGATACAGTATACGTACCTAGTGTACAGTATATGACCACTGTACCTAGTGTTCTGTATATGTTTGTGGTGGTGTTTAACAATAGAATACACATTCTTCTCAAATGTACATGGGACATTTTCTAAGATAGACCATATGTTAGGCCACAAATCAAGTCTCAGTAGATTTAAAAAGATGAATATACAAGGTATCTTTTCTGACCACAGTGGCATAAAGTTAGAAATCATTAACAAAAGGAAACCTAGAAAATTCATAAGTGTGGAAATTAACACTTGAACAAATGGGTTCAAAAAGACATCACAAGGAAATTAGAAAATACTTAGATGAATGAAAATGAAAACACAGCATACCAAAACTTCTGGGAAGGAGCAAAAGTGGTGCTAAGGGGGAAATTTATAGCTCTAAGTGCTATATTACATTAAAAAATAAAAAAGATCCCAAGTCAACAATCTGACCTCACAGTTTAAGGAGCTGGAAAATGAACAAATAAGCCCAAAGCTAGCAGAAGGAAGAAAATAAGAAAGATTAGAGCAGAGATAAGTGAAATAGAGTATAGAAAACAATGGAGACAATTGAGGAAACCAAAAGTTGGCTCTTCAAAAATATCAACAAAACTGACAAAACTTTAGCTAGGTGAACTGAGAAAAAAGAATGTCTCAAATTACTAACATAAAAAACTGCAGTGGGAACATTGCTACAAATTCTCCAGAAATAAATATGAAAGTACTATAAACAGTTGTACACCAACAAATTGAATAACCTACATGAAATGATTCCAAGAAGCACAAAACCTATCATGACTGTGTTACAAAGAAATAGAAAGCATGAATAGATGTATAACCAGTTAGCATATTGAATTAGTAATAAAAACTTCCCACCAAAGAAAAGTTCTGGACCTAATGGCTCGATTGTTGAATTCTACCAAGTATTTAAGGGAGAACTAGTAGCAGTCTTTTTCAAGCTTTTCCCCAAAATTGAAGAGAAGAGAATGATTCCTAATTAATTCTATGAGACCAACATTACCCTGATAACCAAAGCCAAAGACACTGTAAGAAAACTTCAAACTCCTAACGAACATTGACGCACATATCTTTAACAGAATACTCACAGAGTTCAGCATGTTGAAAAGATTAAATACCAAGACCGAGTGTGATTTATTCCTGGAATGCAAGGATGGTCTAATGTATGAAACTTGAACAGTACAATATGCCGTATCAACAGAATGTAGGTTAAAAGCCATATGATCCTCTCAATTGATGCAGAGGGAGCATCAGACACAAACACTTTGGTGACAAAAACCGTTAACAACCTAGAAATGGAAGCCACTTTGGCATAGTAAGAGCCATATATGAAAAACCAAAGTGAACATCATACGCAATGGTGGCAAGATTGAAAGCTTTTCCTGAGACGAGGAACAAGGCAAGAATGGGATGCCTGCTTCCACTACTTCTCTTCAACACAGCATTGCATTTTCTAGCCATGGCAATTAGCCAAGAAAAAGAAGAGGCATTTAAATTGGAAAAGAATATGTAAAGTTATCTCTTTGCAGATGGTATGGCTTTATACGTAGAAAATTATAATGATAATACACAGAGAGAGACACATACACACCTGTTAAAATTGATAAATGAATTCAGCAGTGTAGCAGTATATGAAGTTAACATACAGAAATCATTTGCATTTCTATACATGAACAGTGAACAATCTGAAATGAAATTACAAAAGCAAGTTCATTCACAATAAGATAAAAGAATAAAATACATGGCTGAAGTGACTTAGCACACATGTACGCATGCAATACTTGTGTAAGAATATGAAACATTGCTGAAAGAAGTTTAAAAAGACACATAAATAAATGAAAAGATCAATGTTTATGGCTTGGGATACTTAATATTAAAATGTCAGTTCTACCCAAAGCTGTCTACAGATCCCAGTCCTGTCAAAAATCCCAGAGTTTTTAACAGATGAAAAATCCATCCTAAATTCATGCAGAATCTCAAGGGACAAATAGCCAATATAATCTTAAACAAGAAGAATAAAACTGGAGGACCCATACTCCCTGATTTCAAAACTTATACAAAGCTGCATTAATCAAAATAGTATGATATCAACATAAAGATAGTCTACAGACCAGTGAAATAGAGAGCTCATAAATATTAACTCATATATAGCCAAATGATTTTTGACAATGTCACCAAGACCAGACTACTGAGGATAGGACAATCTTTTCAACAAATGGTTCTGGGAAAACTGGATATTCACATGCAAAAGGATGAAGTTGGTTGCCTGCCTAACACGATATTCAAAGATCAATTCAAAATGGATCTAGCATCTAAATTTAAGACCTTAAACCTCCCCTTGCCCCCCAAAAAACCTTAAGAGAAAATGTAGGATAAATCTGATGACATTGAATTTGGCAGTGATTTCCTGGAGATAACACCGAAAACACAGGTAACAAAAGAAAAAATAGATAAATTGGACTTCATGAAAACTTAAAAATATTATAAATCAAAAGACACTATCCACAAGTCACAGAATGGGAGAAAATATTTGCAAATTATAAATCTCTTAAGGAATATTAACCAGAATATGTAGAGAACTCCTAAAACTGAACAGCAAAAAGTGTCAAATTCAAATATGGGCAAAGGACTTGAATAGACATTTTCCCAAAGAAGATTTGTGAATGGCCACTAAGCATATGAAAAGATGAACATCACTAATCGTTACGAATATACAACTGAAAATTACAGTGAGATACCCCCTCAGACCCATTCTCCTCGCTATAGCCACCATCAAAAAAGCAGAAAACAAGTGAAGAAATGTGGGGATATTGGAGCCCTTGTGTACTGTTGATGAGAATTTAAAATGGTACAGCCTTTGTGGAAGAAAGTATGGCAGTTCGTCAAAAAATTTCAAAATAAAATTACCATATGATCTACCAATTCCACTTCTATATATAAGTGTAAGAGAATTGAAAGCTGTATTGAAGCGGTATTTGTGCAGCATTACCCACAGTAGCTTGAATGTAGAAGCAGTTTCAGTGTCCATGGATGGATGAATGGACAAACCAAAAATGGTACAGGGATTTCTTTGGAGGGAATGATGTTGAAGCTGAAACTCCAGTACTTTGGCCACCTCATGCGAAGAGTTGACTCATTGGAAAAGACTCTGATGCTGGGAGGGATTGGGGGCGGGAGGAGAAGGGGACGACAGAGGATGAGATGGCTGGATGGCATCACTGACTCGATGGACGTGAGTCTGAGTGAACTCTGGGAGTTGGTGATGGACAGGGAGGCCTGGGGTGCTGTGATTCATGGGGTCGCAAAGAGTCGGACATGACTGAACTGAACTGATACAATGTAATAGTATTTGGCCTTAAAAAGGAAGGAAATTCTGCTGTATGTTACAACATGATGAACTTTGAGAACATTATTATTTATGAAATAAGCTAGTCACAAAAAGATAAATACTCTGATTACAGTTTATACACAAGGCATTTAGAGTGGTCAGAGTCATCAAAACAAAGTACATGGTAGATACTGGAAGGAGGAAAAATAGAGAGTTGTTGTTCAGTGGGTATAGAATTTCATTTTTATAAAATTCAAAGTTATGGGAATGGATGTTGGTGATGGTTGTACAACAAGGTGTATTTAATACCACTGAAGTGTATTAATCTTTCTAAAACGTTGCTTTATTTGTATTATTTCTGTGCTCAAAAAAATTTCCAGTGGCCTCTGATGTCTTTCTCTTCTTACCTCCCATTGTTAAAATCATCCTATATGTTAGCTAAACTAATTACCTTTCTCTCAACCTTTTCTACAACCTTTTGATTCTTGAAATTCTTGCTAATCCTGCCTTTAATGCTGCCTGCCACCACCCGACCCCACTTGTCTTCCTTCTAACATGTAAATATTTTTTAAGGGCCTAGTTAAATTTGAACTTCCCTAGGAAACTTTTCCCAGTTGCCCCTCTTGGAGGGGCTCCTCTTTCTTCTGAAGATTTATGGCACTTAGTGTTTAAACTTAGTCCATTTAATAGTTGACACTGACTGGTGTTTGTTGTTGTGCACCTGTCTTGTTACCCAGCTACCTCTAAGTTTAGTGGGCCCAGAACTGTATCTTAAAATTATTAGGATTACCCTCTTGACAATAATATGAATTCATTTATTGATATACTGTGAATAGTAAGTAAAAGTGTTCTTCAAGGAAATTTCAGACTTACCAGTCAGATTCAGGAGCATCTGGCAGTGTTTCTGTAGAAGATGCATTCAGATTGGATACTAGTTCTTGTGAAATTATTCCAAAACAATCAAATACGGTACCAGTAAGTTGTTGGTTTGTAAGGTGACTTTATATATGTTTCCAGACAATAAAATAATTTTCAGAAATTTGAAATCTTAAGTTTTTTTTGCTATAGTATTATATCAGAAGTAAGTATTAGTTATATGAGTGCCAAAACTTTTGTTCATGTGCTGGATTAAAGTTTGTTATAGAAATTGCTTGCTTGATCAGTGTTGTAATGTTTATAAAGATTTCTGTTTTAAGTCAAATGAGTTAAAATGGACTTGAAGTTAGCAAATCTGTGTTACTTTACTGTGATACTGCATTTTCTCTTACGGAAATCAAGTTTTACTACTTTTGTTTGAGGCACGAAAGTTTCTTTCTGTTAGTCATGTGTGGTGTGTTTGTGTTTATGTGTGTATATGTATATACTTACATACGCCTTCTCTTAAGGTTATGATTAGGCTATTGAAGTATTAAAAATGTATTGATTTTAAGAACCTGTAGATGACATTTCAGTAACTTTTATGCCCTCTGTTAAGCACCTAGAAAAATAGAATTTTTTCAGAATTTTAATGGGGAATGTGTTTATCATGGGCACAAACTAAATAATGGATTAGTATACTTTTCCCCCCCAAAACTGTTGTTTCACTCATTGTTTTTGGAGAGTCTAATATTAGACTGTAAGTCACTCAAGGATAGAGATTTTATCTTAACACTTTGTGTCCCCAACATCTAACCTAATATTTTGCATCTGAGTGCTTTAGTAAATGTTAAGATGAAAAAATGTCTATTTTTCAGGCTTTGATTGTAGGAGAATAAATTTACTCTAATTTTTATTTTTTTACAGCCCTATTGACAAACCTTCTGATTCTCTCAGCATAGGGAATGGTGATAATTCTCAGCAGGTAAGATTGTGATACTATATTCCCTTATTTACCTGCCATCTGCTGAAATAAGACCTTCTATGCAAGTGAATTTTCTAGATAGTGAAAAATACTTTAAATACTTAATTTAAAAACACTTTTAGTGAACATCTTTGTTACATGTATAATAATTAGCTGTCTTTTTCTCCACAGAATAGAGCATAATGTAACCCTTTCTTGATGATGCAGAAGTATCATTATGACCATATGTTACAGTTGCTGTTCATTGTTCAAGTCCCTAAGTCATGTCTGACTCTTTGTGACCCCATGGACTGCAGCACACCAGGCTTCTCTGTCCTGGAGTTTGCTCAGACTCATGTCCACTGAGTCAGTGATACCATCCAACCATCTCATCCTCTCTTGTCTCCCTTCTCCTCCTGCCCTCAATCTTTCCCAGCATCAGGGTCTTTTCCAGTGAGTCAGCTCTTCATATATCGGAGCTTCAGCTTCAGCTTCAGTCCTTCCAGTGAATATATATTTATGGTTGATTTCCTTAAGGATTGACTGGTTTGAGCTCCTTGCAGTCTAAGGGACTCTCAAGAGTCTTCTCAAGCACCACAGTTTGAAAGCATCAGTACTTTAGTGTTCAGTCTTCTTTATGGTCCAACTCTCACATCTGTACATGACTACTGGAAAAACCATAGCTGTGACTGTTTGGACCCTTGGCAGCCGAGTAATGTCTCTGCTTTTTCATACGCTGTATAGGTTTGTCACAACTTTTCTTCCAAGGAGAATTTTAATTTAATGGCTGCAGTCACCATCTGCAGCGATTTTGGAGCCTGAGAAAATAAACTATGTTACTCTGCTATGTACCAATACATTAGTGTCCTTAGAATCCCTCATATTCTTGGTCTTTTTGACCTGACACGAAATGGTCCCAGACTAACATGCCTTCTGCATTCTTGATTTTGAGTTGTTTCTCTGTCCTGTGCTCCCCTGTCCCTTGTTGTCAACTTTAACTTTCTTTTTTTTAAAAATCTTATTGAGTTGATTTACAACGTTGTGTTAATTTCTGCTGTACAACAGAGTGACTCAGTTATACATATTCTGTCTCATATTTTTTTCCATTATGTTTTAGGGTATTAAATATAATTCTGTCTGAAATGCAGTAGGATCTTTTAATCCACCTTATATATAAGTTTGTATCTGCTAGTTCCAAACTGACTTTAATTTTCTGTTTCTTTCAATGAACTTTCCCCCAAGTTTCCCTCATTCCTCAAATGACTTTGGGCTTTGAAATGGTTAAATCAACTTCAAAGTTGTATCCAGTATCATACTGAATGAGGTCCTAATCTGTAGAGCATGCTTTGTATCATATTGTCTGGTTGTTAGCTTTTCACTACACCTCCTTACATTCTTTATACCCTCTTACTTAAAAAAAAAAGTGTTCTAATCTCTTCTGTAAAGAATGTGCAGTTTCCCACAACGTGAAATCTAAATTACACTGCTTTTCTAAACTTTTTGTTCATGAGTTCCATGAAAGTATTTGAAAATCTGCATGTCCCTTTGTATATTTTAAGTTAACATTAAATATTTTTTTCATAATAAGTTAAAAATAGTCACAAAGGATGTAATTTCCAGCTTATTATAAGTTTTTGTATTTTTAAATAAATAGGGACGGGGGATCCTGGTAGGCTGCCATCTATGGGGTCACACAGAGTCGGACACAACTGAAGTGACTTAGCAGTAGTAGTAGCAGACTATATTGGTTTTTAATTAGTATTCGAGAGATTTAAGTATCAGAATGTTTTGTTACTCCCTCATCCATTTACACAAGCTTGTCTTTAACAATGGGAAATTTTACATCCTTCCTTGACCTGATTTTTTTTAATAAAAAAAATTAATCATTTAACATAAAAGCTAAAATTGTATTGGAAATTTACTTCTTAATGAAGCAGATAGGGCTTTTTAAAATTAGTTTTCTTGTATCCATGGATGAATATTACCCTTTGGCACAAGGAGATGTTTTAGCAGCCATCTAATCGTGTTTTTGTTTTCCTAAATAAAAGTGCTGAGATATCTTGTTCGTATATATAAGTAAATGAAAGAAAGAGTATTATGTCTATATCACTCAAATTTTCAAACTCTTGAATTTTAAATACCTAAGAATCATATTAAGATTTATTATAAAAATTAGTTTCAATGATGTGTTTGGAAACAACTTGATTAGATATTTTCGTCTTGTTTAAAACCAAAGTATTGGGAATCACTTAGTTTGCCAAAGAAAATGTAGTCCTTAAGAGTCAGACACTCTGTCATTACTAATCTGAATATTTCTAATAAAGTTGTGTTTGGCTTCCAGAAAGTTTTCACTCTTGGGCAAAATACTTTGATTAGATCCCAGAGAGTAAGAAATAGTGAGAGAAATTAGGTTGTAAAACGAGAGGATACTGGCTGTGTCTTTTCAGGAGGGTCAGTTTTGTTATATAGAAGAGTACATATGTAAGTTGATGTTTTTTCAGCTGCACTGTGTGGCATGTGGGATTCTAGTTCCCCTACCAGGGATCAAACTGCGCATGCTCCTTACAGCAGACGTGTGGGATCTTAACCACTGGACTGTCAGATAAGTCCGAAGTTGATGGATCTTTTTGAAAATTCATACAGTCCTAAAAAAAGTCTCTTAAGTATCCCGTTTTTGAAGATCACTATTCTAGTACCTTTCATTGCAAGCCCTTTAAATTATGGCTTATTGTTGTATATAATATAAATTTATGTTGATTATTCTTTTCTTTTCCTATTTTATTTAGATATCTAACAGTGATACACCTTCACCACCTCCTGGTTTATCAAAATCCAATCCAGTCATCCCCATCAGTTCATCCAATCACAGTGCACGGTCTCCTTTTGAAGGAGCAGTAACTGAGTCACAGTCGTTATTCTCAGATAATTTTCGCCATCCCAACCCTATCCCAAGTGGGCTTCCTCCTTTCCCCAGCTCCCCACAGACTTCCAGTGACTGGCCTACAGCACCAGAGCCACAGAGCCTCTTCACATCAGGTACAGAGCAACACTGCATGTGTTAGTAATTATCCTCAGACTAAAATCAGCCCTTCACTGGGTGTGCTGTTACGCTGTTTTTATCCTCTTCTTTTTTCATAAAAATGTAAACATTTAAATTGCAAGAAATTGGATGGTTTTGAGAAGAGTTGTGTGATCTAGAAGTTACTGTGTTAACAGACTTCTCCAGAAATGAAGGATTAGATCATTTTTTCAGTATTCAAATACTTATTCCTCTAGGAAGTATTAATAGTAAGGGCTTACAGTTTTTAATTAGATTTGTATTTATATAGTTATATTTTAAAAAGTGTTTTCCCAGCTGACAAAAGAAGTATGTTAGTTAATATCGAAAGTTATATTTTGGAATTTGAACCATTTCCAGTTTCATTCATTTGTTCTCATTAATGTGAAGGATAGCATAAAATTAAGACAATGTAAAAAAATATAAAGATTAAATAGATACTTTTTTCATTGTTATAGTCGTATATAAAGCATATATTCAAAATTATTTATACTTGTGTCTTTGAGAAATACATTTTAAAAATAAACTTTAATTGAATTTTCTGACCATATTTATTACTTTATTTAAACAACTGATTCTGGGTTTTGATGATGAATAATTGAGAGTATGATTTGGGTTTCAAGTAGTACTTTGTTTTCCTTGATTAGCAAAATCAGTCTGTATCATTCAGTTTTTGAAGTTAGTAACTTAAAAATGAAATCATTGTTTAAAGTATCTGAGGCCAATTATAATTTTACAGTCTTAATGTTCTAATAGATCATAACAGATTTTGCATGTATTTATTTGCCTTTGTGTTATATAGTATGATGTTTCACTAGTATGGAAGTGAGATATATGTTTTAAATTCATCCCTGATTTTCTTCCCATCAGAAACAATCCCAGTATCATCCTCTACAGACTGGCAAGCAGCGTTTGGCTTTGGTTCTTCTAAACAACCAGAGGATGACTTGGGTTTTGATCCCTTTGATGTCACTCGAAAAGCCTTAGCAGACTTGATTGAAAAGGAACTGTCAGTCCAAGACCAGCCTTCCCTTTCGCCCACATCTCTTCAGAACTCCTCGTCACACACTACAACCGCCAAAGGTCCAGGCTCTGGATTCCTGCATCCTGCTGCGCCTACAAATGCCAACTCTCTGAATAGTACCTTTTCCGTCTTGCCACAGAGGTTCCCTCAATTTCAGCAGCACCGAGCGGTTTATAATTCATTCAGTTTTCCAGGCCAGGCAGCCCGCTATCCTTGGATGGCCTTTCCACGCAATAGCATCATGCACTTGAACCACACAGCAAACCCCACCTCAAATAGTAATTTCTTGGACTTGAATCTCCCGCCACAGCACAACACAGGTCTGGGAGGGATCCCTATAGCAGGTAGGTTCGTTTATAGCCTTTGAGAATTTGTGAATAACTCTTGCCTACAGGTTGTTGGGTGGGTAGGGAGGGTACTTTTGGATAACAGAAAGTATTTATTATTAGTCTTGGAAATTTCAATGGGAAACACTTTATCATAATCTAAAAAAATTTTAATTGGATGGATGCCTTGTAATATTGAGCTTTATAAGGATGGTGGAGTATTATACCTAGTTATTGCTCGGAAGCATTTTACTTAATAGCATAGTTACCATACTTTCTTATGGCATATAAGTCTTTCAAATGCAAAAAGAAATGGGCTCTGAAATTATGGTGCCATAATGTCCAATACCAAAAATTCTGATTATACATTCTAAAAGTAAACTGGTTCAAAAAAATTTTTTAGAGATGATAATTAGTGAGAGCATGAGGGATAAAGCCACCCTCTTAACTCCTTTTCACAATTTATTTTGACTGATAGACACACACTCACATCAAAACTCTGCTTATATAATAAAGGATATAATATTTGGGAACTCTTAATTTTCACAGACATATCATATGTGCATAATTATACTTTCTGTGAAAAAGAAATTGTTCAAGGAGAGATTTTTTTCCTTTTGGTCTGTCATGCTTTTGTTTCTGGGGTAAATATTAGATTCCTGTCAGTGATGCCAGAATATTTCTAATTTTGTACTGCTACCCTTGAAGGTTTCAGAACTTTTGGCATTTAAGGTCTTATGATATTTTTTTAGATCAAGTGACTTCTACATTTAAAGGAATCTTTCTTATTAATAGTTTTTCAAAGTTTGATTTGGGCTTTAGATATGACTGTTGAAAGAGTTTGTTTTCTCTTGATTCTGAAGAGAATCAAGTAGAATAGAATAGTCCTTCACTCTGTTACATAACTCATAAAATTTATTTTTATCCCTTGTCTTGGCCTTTGTGATATGGCATGGCACAGTATTACTGTAATAATGTGCTATCACCAGCAAGACATTTGTTCTCTTGTTTTTAGCAAGGTTGATAGATAAATTTTCAGAGATCCATCAAAATTTTTTGGTTCTATTCTCTTTGTGACTGCAGCATTTGAATTTTAAGACAAGTAGGTAGGTTAAGAGAATATGGTGTGTGGCTTTTGATACAGTCAAGTTAATTTACATATAAGTGTGATAGCACATGGGGTCTGTAGCTCAGTTGCTAAAGAATCTGCCTGCAGTGCAGAAGACCCGGGTTCAATCCCTGGGTTAGGAAGATCCCCTGGAGAAGGAAATGGCAACCCACTCCAGTATTCTTGCCTGGAAAATCCTCTGGACAGAGGAGCCTGGCAGTCTCCCATCCATGGGGTTGCAAAGATCAGACATGACTTAGCAACTAAACCACCACCACCATGATAGCACCTAATGTAATGGTTTGCACGTTGGTGGGACTTGTGATATTTGTTCGTTTGATTATGGTAGTTAGTAGGTAATTAAGAGTGACATTTTTCAATCCTCTTCTACATGATATTCACTTAAGAAATACTAAGTGTTCAGTTCCTGGTACTCATTTTTTTCCAAGACAATATTAGAATGTAATTTTGTTTTGTTTTCCTTTGTTTCAATCATTTAGAAGTGTGGAATTTAAATTACTAGTAGTGCATCTCATAACATTATAACACCAAAAATTTAATTTCCCCTAAATATTCTAAACATTTAACAATAGAATATTAGACCAATTACTATGAATATTTGGGTATCTGCCCAACAATGAACTAGGCCATGTGGATAATGCAGAAAAACTTTAAAATGCAGATATTATTCCCAGATACTGTATAGTGTAGTTGACAAGATGAAATAAGACTGTGTATGAAGGTGGTAACTATTTGATGCTGGAATGCAAGATACATCAGTGGAGCCTGTAAATTGTTGGGGAAGCATCATTGAAGAATTAGGACTTGATCTGTATCCTGGATTTGGGTTAGCAGGAGGAAAAGGGCAAGACCTTTTGTGTTGGTAGAAACTCCCGAATAAAGGCATAGAGACAAAATCTAGTGTGTCATTACATTAAGAAACAGTAGAACTGCCTGCTGTACCAGGAGGTGCTTCATGTGTTTTAGAGAGTGGAGCTAGGCCAGGGAGGCAGAACAGCGTGGGCTTGATACGACAGGAAGGAGGATGCCTTTGTGGAACTCTAGTTCTTAGCTGTCTTCTTCGTGTACTTTCATTTGACTTATTATGTGACCATCCTCAAAAATTATCTGTTCTTCTATTTCATAGTTACCATATTGTCCATTAGTGTAAAAAGAGCAGTTTTAAACCAAATATTTTTTAAGCTGATAGATATTCCAGAAATGCCACAGGGTTGATGAGTAATCACTGATTTTTGAAGGTAGCTGTCCTTGTGTTAGTCATTTGAAATCTTCATCTAGAATAGATACTTTATGAAGAAAAATGTGGCATTAAATCATGATCCTATCTTCATGGGTTTTTCTTTTCTTTTAGCATATACTCAACCATAGAGCATAAAATACTTTTTTTTTTTTTCCCAGAAATTCTAAGAATGAAGTCACCGACTACAGATTCTGAATCATTGTTCTATTTTCTGGGAGGTGGGGAGAGTTTGTTATTTCAGTTTCTTGACTGTGCATACTAGCTTGGTATTTAAGTGGTGACTTATAATTAAGCTTATTTTTAGAGAACTCTTAAGGTTCCCATGGCTAAAGAAATTTTAGTGTTAATGTACCAAAATATTTAAAATTGATATCAGGAGTTATACAGAACCCTTCCATGGCCTATATGTATTTGGCAACTACCTCAGGATGCTGAATGTGCGAAGCCTCAGATGATTGAGGTTTTGCAGTAACAATTAGAAGTGACAAACTAAAATTCTGGAAAACTGTGTACATCTTAACTGTAAATTATTTGAAGCAGTTTAATATGTAGGCAATATCTGCCTCCCACCCCTAGTTGTAACTCAGCTGTACTTGAGTTGAACTGTTGAAAAAGCTTTAACTCTATTTTCTGCAGTGAATATCATGGTTTCTTACACAGGGTAACTGTTAAGAGCTTCATAAAGGAGAGTACATATGTTTCAGCAAGGTCTGCCACTTAAGACATGCTTAGATAGTATTCAGTACTGGAAAAATCATGTATATTTATTCTTTAGATACATAGAGCAAGATGGGGTTTCTGACTTTTAGTTAGGAATAAATAGTTACCTTTGTGTCTTACAAATGTCTGTGTTTATTATACATTTGTATTTAAATTTTAAGTTTTGGTTTGTTTCAGTTAATTATTAAAAATTGATATATCTGAAATCTATCATGGGAAGGACAGTTGCCAGAGGTTTGACATAAACATGGTTTCCATTTCCTCTGCCTAATTGAAAACATTTTTTAAATGTTGAAAATTAGTTATTTCCTTAGGTGAAATCTTTTTAGCAGCATTTTCTTGGCTGCATATCCAGTTTTCTAAATTGAGAAGGATTTTTGGAATAAATATTCTTGAGGGAAAACTTGGATTAGTAACCAGTAATAGTGAAGTCCATTCAGATCTTCCTTGTTATTGGAACCATGTGCTTTTGTTTTAAAAAGTAACTTTTCCTGTTCTAAAAAAATGACCTGCCTGTTCAACTCCTTCATTTTAGGAATGGCAAAGCTGTTGCCTGAAAAGGTTAAATAATTTGTTAGAAGTCACACATTCAGTTGGTAGTAGATTTAAGATAGGAACCCAGGTCTCAGATTCAGCAACTGAAATGTTTCTCACTACAGTATTGATGTTCTCCTTCATAAATGAACATTACTGGCATTTACTTTAACTTGGCTTTCTTCCCATAGTAATTGATTTTTGCTCTCACACTCTTGGGAGGTCCCTTTTTTATCTATTCATGAGACAGTTAGCCCAGCTCAGGAATATAACCTGCAGTTACAAAATAGAATGCATTTCACTGACTTGATGAAAATTAATCTCTTGCTTAGTTCTTACGAGTACCACGTCCTCACCAAGAACTCTAAAATTTCTTTTACACAGCCTTCTTGCTATATATTTGGTATTTATAGAATATTTGCCAATTTACTGTAAAACTATGAAATAACCTTTTCTAAAAACTCAGTCTTTTTCTTCATGGTATCCCTTAAACTATCTTTCCAAGTGTAACTTTGCAGATTTGTTTTTCAAAGAACTTTCTGCCAGGATGTTTTTATTCTATAGAGCTAAAAATTATTTGGGAAACAAATAATAGTCTAAGTCTGTGAGCATTGTTGTTTCAAAATATACCTAGAAAAATATTTGAAACTGTTCAGGATTAGATTTTTGTTCGTGTTTTTGTTTATTCAAATTTTACTTAAGAGAGGGCATTTAAAGAAAATTCTTTGTTTCTGAATTCACTGTTTTAACAGTGACTTGATTGAAATTTGAGTCATTTGTGAAACAAGTCACTTGTAGTCATTATCAATTATAATTGGGAGAACTGATCTCATTTCATGTATAGTTCTTTGACCTAGAAGTAGTCATCTTACTTTCAGTCAATTGGATCATTGTATTGTTAGTATTTTACTATTTTCTCATTATTTCAAAAGTGCACATTGAATTTTCAGATGCTATATGGTAATTTGCTAAACTAATATTTATATCTTTTTATTTCTTTTTTCTAAACATAATGACTGCTTTTAAAACACGGATTTGTCATTTTGCCCTTTACAAAACTCACATTTTCACTTCTGTGAATTTAGTTTTAATTCCGCCCTCCCCCCCCCCCCCCCCCAAAATACTACTTACTATTAGGAGTATCTATATAAAAGGTCCAATTGGCTTGGAAAAGAATGGCTTTCCTGGTCTCTTTTTTTCCTTCTTGTATATTTATAATTCTGAATCTATTGTTTGTTCTTAAATCTGACATCGTATTAAAGTTAAGGGTGTGATTAGAGTGTAACTGCTTTCTAGGTACTTGATAAGTTTATATTTTAAAATTCATGTCTTGTTTCACACCCGCATTCCAGCCATTAAGCATGTATTTTATATATGTATCAGTATTCCAAATATTGAAATCATTTTTAAAGGGACTGTTAACAAATCTAGTCACCCATAACTAGACCATGACTGACTTTTCCACAGGGGAAGAAGAGGTGAAGGTTTCGACCATGCCACTGTCAGCCTCTTCCCATTCATTACAACAAGGACAGCGGCCTACAAGTCTCCACACTACTGTGGCCTGACAACAGAACTGAGAGGAGAGGATTAGACTCTGGGGTGCTTGCATGGGCAACCGGATTTTTGCATGATTCCTTTCTGATTTTGCATTTAATGTATACACCCAAAAGAGCCAACATAAACGTTCCTCATGCCTACAACTAGTGTGTTACCTCATATAGCTGCTAAAGTATTTCTTCATTAGGCCTTTAACACAATTTATTAGCATAATAATTTTGGCATTGTTTCTCATGAGTGATACTATTTTTTTAACTCACACAAATAAACTTGTAGTACTAATTAAGATCCCAGATGAGATTAGCTAGAATTGTTACTTTGGCTCTGTTATTGAAAATATTCAAAGATAATGGTAGTTTCTTGTTTTCTGACTTGTGAAAAAATGGTAATATCCTAATATATTCATGAGAAATTTGGAAATTAAGAAGATAATGTCTATTGCATTCTTTGAATACTTGAGAAGAAAGAATACATATAAAACAAAATTGGTGGTGTCATTTAATGCCCAGAAGGATGTTATCAGCAATTGTTTGTAGTTGTATGGATTTATGTCCTATATTATGCATTACCTGTTTAGAAACTGTTTTTGTTCTTTCTCATTTGCACATTTGCACTTTCTTTTTGAATGGTTGTTAATTATATAGAGACTCTTAAGAGATAATTATTATAGACTAAATGCAATATAATCTCTTTCCTAATGCACTGCCTAGTATACCAGGAAATGCCTCAGAAACAGAATTTCAACTTACAATTGATTTATCAGAAACTTGAATATGGGGTAAATATTGTATGTGAGAAGCAACCATAGTAGTGTAAAACTTTTATTGAAAAAATGGTAGTTCTGTGAGATATTTGTTTGGAAATTTCATTGTTTCACAATTGAAATGTGATAATAAAACTATATTACAAGTTCCTGACCAGAATGAGACTAAGGTGGAAGAGAAGAGATTGGGGATCCTCTAAAATTAGGCCACGTAAGTTGTCATAGGTAATTTTAATCACAGAGAATAGTGGTGTACTTTATTAGGATATAATGTGAAGTGACTTTTTTGGATAATAAACAATTTCTTGAAATAGTTTTAAAGCTGATAATGAAAGAAAATAAGCTGAGTTCAGTACTCAGCATTAGACACAGCTGGTTCAGAAAACATGACTGTTCTGCCTAAATTAAGCATCTGGGAAGAAAAGGGAAAGTCAGATCTCCTCATGGGATTTTCAAAGGACAATTGTGATATAAAAGATATGCCTTAATTTAAAAAAATATTAAAAGAGTAGCATGAATACCAAAAAAGGAAGCCTAAAGATTTAAAGTAATGATGATGATGATAATAATAATAATGAAATACCTTACTGGGAACAGATACTAATATCATGTTGGAGTTGGAGTTTTCAGGGTTACCTCTCTGTGTAAAGTCTAATAACTTTCCATTAAATAAACTACACAAATGGCTTTGTCCTGAAGTATAGGGGGTAGACTAAAATCCATTCTTAGATATTCTTCAATTTGGTTAGCTGAGAGTATAGAAACAACTATCTAGCCATTTAAATTATTCTTGTAAAATTTCTGCATACATGACAATCTCAGCTTTTGATTTAGGAGTGACTTTAGGACAGCATTATAAGAAATTTAGCAAATACAAATGAAATACTGTAAATTCGTTAGAAGCCTTTTACTATGTATTGAATATGAAGCCTTTTAGTCCGTGTTGACTGTGGTTTCATTTTTGCTGTAAGAGGCCAAGACATCCACTTAATGCCTCCTGTGGTGCTGAGGCTCCTGGGCCTTGTGGACAAACTCCGGTTCCCTGCTAGGGCTGACCTAGTGCATAGTTTTCTCCAGCCTTCAGAGCCAAGCCTTTCATTGCTTGAATCTTCTTATGAAAACATAAGAGGTGGTTAGCTCTCATTTACTTTCTTCTCTGTGTTGAGAAATACACCTGTTAAACAAGGCTTCTCTCCTGTGGTAGCTTTCTCTCCTTTCTCATTCCTGGCCATTGCCACAAAACTGTCAGAATTTATATGACTTACTAGAGCCCAGCACTGTCTTCCTGCCTGCTTCCCCTCCTATGCCATCTTATACATACACACTGTAAACAGAAAACACTTTCTTGGGTAATTAGGCTTCAACTTAGATATTTTCATTTGGATGAAAGATGATCATTTAAGTAACTTTGTAAATCTGAGACTTTGTAAGCCTAAAAAATTAAGCTTCACTGTTTTGCTTTGTATGTTATGGTTTTTTAAAGTGAAGTCCTAAAATCAGTCAAAATTGATTGTACTAAAACTCAGAAGAAATTACACAACACGTACAAGAAAGTACTGCTTCACATAGCAAGTAAGTTGATGAAGCCAAGTGATGGTAAAGACTGAGAAATTCTAAAAACTTCAGATTAGTTTTTGATAAATTCCTTGCATGATTGATATGTCATGCACAAGGGAAACTTTATATGCCTTGATATCCTTAACTTTTCAAAAGTGACTCATCTTTTCCTTAAATCAGAAATGTTTAACCTGGAATACAAAACTCCTTGGACGTGCTTATGAGTTGTATGTGTGTATAGATGTTCATTTTTTTTTCTGGAGAGAATATTCATAGTTACTAGACTTGTCAAAGCATTTGGTGACCCACCTCTCCCCCCGGCTGAAGTGGGAGAAAATGTTAAAAAAAACATTTAGAGCGTCACTTTTTAGTGTCACTGTAGGATATAGACTTGGACTGAATAATTTTGATCATATGATGAATGTCAAGTGCCTCTTTTTATTTTCTTAAAGATTCCATTAGGAAATATTTTCTGATTAATAATACTTTCCTTTTCATTCTACTGTTGCATTTTGTTTTTACAGGTGGTACTTTTGTATACTCTCCTCTTATTTCAGCAGAGCATTAATTAAATATTTAAGTGCCTGTTCTGTGTAGTGGCTCGAGGTAGATCTTGAGGGATACCAGTTAAATAAAGTATAGATCCTATTATATATTATCAAGGATAACAGTCTTGTGACAATTTTATTTCAGTTATTTCTATAGGGTCACCTCTTGATATATTTTAACTACAAGAACAGTGATAGTAGTCCACTCATTTTATTATTCATTGCTTTGACAGGGCAACGAAGGATATTGAATACTGATACTTGAAATTTTGAAATATATGATAATTTAGAGTGAAAAAAATTTTAACAGGGGAGACAGACATTCATTATTCTAATTGAAGTATTGCTCAGTTGTGGGCATATACTCATGTCTTATTCTTTAGTGTTGTGGTAGTTAAGTATAGATTCCTATATATATATATTCTTTTAAAGAAAGCTTCATTGCATTGTGTGCACATTTTTACTGACATGGCTCCTATTTATACAGTATTCCAAGCACCTTCAAGACTGACAGCTCTCTTCTGATGTAATACAGGTACATAGGGAGCTACTCATACAGAGGCATTACCTCAGAGAGTCAAGAGCAAGGAACGAATTGCAGGTTTATTGAAACTCACAAAATGAAGACCACCAAGTTACGTGTGCATATATAAAAATAAGAGGACATTTTATCCTATATTGAGTTGTAAGGTTTTGGGTTCTTTGGTTTATTTGATGATGAAGCTTTCCCATATCTGCTTAAGAGGTGCATAGCATATAGTTGAGAGCGCAATAACTTAAAAAATTTTTTTTTTCTTTGAAAGAGGTGATACTGCAAAATGACAATATATATGTCTTTTTCTATAAAATTTAACTAAGTCATTTATCTGGTTTCAAGCTAGTTCTTCTGCCGTTAGTGCTATGTCTTCCTCCTCTCAGTCTTTTTATCTGAATATCTACTATGTCGTCTCCTTGTGCTGAATAGTCACACATGAAATGCTGAGTGAGCCAGTTAGACACTTTGCTGATACAGAAGTAAAAATGGGATTTAGAGAAAGAAGTTATTCAGGCAGATTTGGAGAAAGGCTTCGTAGGAAATGTCTGACTTTTTGCTTTTGAAGGATGGCTTGAAATTAAATGATGGAATTGGAAAATACAGTAAAGGGAACAGATTGAATGAAAAATTGGGGATGGAGATTAGCATGGTCTTTGAAGGGTCAGGAGAGGATAGTAAGGAGATGGACTTGTCTGAGGTATTACAGGTCATGTAGGAAGGTGAGGTGAATGTGCAAAAGCCTTGATAACTAGGAAGAAGAGTTCAGTCTTGATGTGGATGTGGTCAGTGGTAGAGAACTACATTTCTTTGGCAAAGATGTAATTTGATTGCAGCGTTTTAAGAAGATTGATACATTTGCTGGAAATTAGTACCAGTTAGAAAGTAGTTCCTGTATGTCATTGCTGACCAGTGAAAATAAGGTGGCCTGGACACAAATAGTAATACTAGTAGGATTGCAGAAGAAATTATGAATTAGAAGTAATAATGAGATTCAGGGAAAGGCCTTTGGGTTTGGCCATGTCTCTGCTGCTGCTGCTGCTGCTGCTTCTAAGTCGCTTTAGTCGTGTCCGACTCTGTGCGACCCCAGAGACGGCAGCCCACCAGGCTCCCCTGTCCCTGGGATTCTCCAGGCAAGAACACTGGACTGGGTTGCCATTTCCTTCTCCAATGCATGAAAGTGAAAAGTGAAAGTGGAGTCGCTCAGTCGTGTCCGACTCCCAGCGACCCCATGGACTGCAGCCCACCAGGCTCCTCCGTCCATGGGATTTTCCAGGCAAGAGTACTGGAGTGGGGTGCCATTGCCTTCTCCAGGCCATATCTCTAGTGATCTTTAAAAATGCTGCTTTCATAAAAAGATACAGATGGAAGGGCAGATTTCTAGGATTTATGAGGAAATGTCAAGGATGTAGATGCAGCAATCATTGACTAAAGACATTTGGCAACAAAGAGGAAGGGAAAAACAAGATGCTAACTAGACGGGTCGTAGATCTTAGAAGGCATTGCTTTAAGATAATGCTGAATATCTAACGCAGAATTTACAGAGTCAAGTGAGAGAACAGCGTAGATAGTATGAAAGAGAAGATAGGCTAACCAGTGGAGTAAAAGATTTCTGTAGGTGTTCGGAATAGATACACCCCCGAGATGAGGTTAGGCTATAAGCTTAACTTAATCGAGATGGGCTATATCTTCCTTTGTTATTTGTAAAAAAAAACAATCTGAAAATCTAGGTGAAAGAAGATGAGATTAGAGAAAATGAGATTAGATGAAGGTGCTCATGTGAGTAATTCTTGGATGCATATAATGTGAGAAAATGGGGGTGAAAGACTGGAGTTGGGAACCTGTTTTTTTTTTAAAAAAAAAAAGAGGGAGAGAAAGAAATAAGTCTGTGAGAATAAGCCAAGAAATTAATCAGAAAGAAATTTAAGAATTGTTGAGTCAAGATAAGGATCAAATTTAAAAGAGTCAGATATGTATAGTTTTGTATGTTGTGATGATTCAACAGGAGTGGACAAAGCATATATGAGAGTTTGTTTAGAGGGTGAAGAAGAAAGAACCCAAAGATATTTGAAAAGGTAAAACTGATGATATAATCTTGTGATCCAGAGTTCATTGATTTTATATGTTGATGAGGACAAAGAACCAGTATAGTATTGTTAAGAGAAGGACAGATTAGGAGACTAGTCAGTGTGATGACCACTCAACACTACGTGACAAGTGAGAACCAGGAAAAGGATTGTAGATAGATGTCTAACATTAGGGCTGGAGGTTGGAAAGAAGGCAAGCTTTCCTTACCCCTGTGGTCTTTACTTGTCCAGCTTTCCCTCTAGTTCTTTTGTTCAGAGTAGGACGTCAGACTGTGTGAGAGAGAATTGTAGAAAGCATGGTATTACCAGAGGAATCCTGGATCATGTTTCCTATAAGTTGAAGGTGATCCAGAGGATAACATCCCACAGTGGAGTGAACATTGCTTCCTCAAAGCACAGAAGGAGGATGTGAACACATAGTCCAGGGGAAGGCCTGGGGAAAGCCAGAGGTGAGATTGGACGGCGTAGGTATCCCCAGTGAGTGTGTTACTTACGATGTGAAAGGTTTAGGCAGAGGAAGTAGGTGCATGTGAAGAGTCTGGTAGCTTGGAGCTTTGGAGAGTCTACCCTAAGTTTGAGTTATATAAAAATCTGGTTTACACCTATTGGTACCTAGAATTGAAGGCAGGCCTATGCAGTATAAGCTGCTTGAGAATTAGACTGAAGTACCTAGAAATTCCATGAACCAGATGGAAATTACTGTACTCAAGAACCAATCCATTTTCTTCAGGTTCCTTCACACCAGACTTCATAAAGCAGCTGTTGACTTCACTTTGTTCTTAGCCAGCTTCACATTTTATGATTATTTTCAAGGTTCCTGGAAGCTCCAACCCAACCCCTAAGAACTGTGCTTTGAACAGTTTGCTGTTGCAGCTCCTGGTTGGTCCTAAGACCTACTATTGTCCTGTGTTATAAGCAACAGCCTCAAAGCTTTTTTTCCCTTCCATATAATTTATAAAGCCTTTAAAGAACTCAGTACCTTTTTTTTAAGTTGAAATTCAAATAACATACAATTAACTACTTTAAAGTGTACAATTTGGTGGCCTAGTAGGACTGTTCTTTAATTATCTTAATGTTAAAATTGAATAAATGACCCACTCTGGCTGTGAGAAATTTGGCCCGTCCTTGATGGGGCTGTATGGTAATAGCTGAATCTAGACTCAGGTAAAAAAGTTTAAAGTAACTGTCTGAGTAGTTCTTAAGTGGTAATTTTCTGTCTTCATGACATTTGACTAGTACATTACAGAAAAAAAGGCTTCCTTAGCAAGGAAGCCTCACTCTATGTCTGAGGGTGATATTGAGTGGGTATGTGTGCATGTACATTGATTTATACATAGTGATTTCCATTTAAGTCCTCTACTTAGTGAATATGGCAGAGGAAAACGTCTCAGGCCATCTCCCTATGACTTTTCGTGTATTTATTCCTTCTGTGTTCTTATTAATTCTTGCGTTTAGGATAAGAGCTGTATTCATATTCCGTCATTCTCTAAAGTTTTTTTCTTTTTTTTTTCTTAATGGGAATTAAAGTCCTGTTCATATGCAGCAAGGTTACAATATAGGTGCCTACTTCACCCCTGGTTATGCTTTATCTGAACAAATATTTTCATAGCTTTTTCTCATCGGTTTTCACTTCCACTACTGAACATACCCATCCCATATACTCTTTAGGAAAACCTAAGGAAAGGATAAAAAGAAGAAAAAGATGTTTTATTATACAGTCCTAAAACTTCAGAGCTGTGAAACATAATAGCATAGCCTTTAATGATCCTTCTTTTGAAGACCAAATAATAATAATGATATTAATAAACAAGGTTCAGAAGGATTGTGGTTTGCCCACAATCACATTCTAACAACAGTTTAAAGTTTTGTTAGCCCTCACCAATGAATATGTGTTCGTATATGTAATTCAAGGAGAAGAAAACTTCAAGATTCAGAACATATCTCTTCTATAAACTTCATTGTGTCTTACAGTTTATTATAGTAGTTCTCACAAGTCAAGGGCTTTCAACTGTGAATATCAGTGCAAATAATGAATTTAAGGTGTTCAGATTGTCCATCTGTGGCAACTGTTATTACAGACCCTGTAAGTTGTTAAAACAGCCTTGTGTTAAATGTGGCCTAGTGATCTTGGAGTAATTTTAGTGGGGGGAGATTGAAACTTCACAGGTACTCTTAATGTGAGTATATGTAATTCAAGAAGAAAACTTCAAGATTCAGAACATTTCTCTAAACTTCATTGTGTCTTACAGTTATTATAGTAGTTCTCACAAGTCAAGGGCTTTCAACTGTGAATATCAGTGCAAATAATGAATTTAAGGCATTCAGATTGTCCATCGGTTGGCAACTGTTATTACAGACCCTGTAAGTTGTTAAAACAGCCTTGTGTTAAATGTTGCCTAGTGATCATGGAGTAACTTTAATGGGGGGAGATTGAAACTTCACAGGTACTCTTAATGTGACTTAAATACAGATGTCAGAACCAAAATAAAGGGTAAAACAGAGTTGGAATTTAATTTACCCAGGACTTTTCTGCAGTGCCAAAGAGCATTTAAGCATCAACCTGCATGACCACTAGACTGCTGATATCTCTAATACTACAGAATGAAAAAAATTCTTACATTAATGGCACCAAGATGTACTGCACCCACACCAAAGGGGTGATCTCAGATTCATCTCTGAAGAGCTACTGTATGCTGCACCGTGTAAAATGATAGAATATCTGCTGATTTTTTTTCCAATCAAGGAGGTTGTTGTTTTCAGCATAATGAAAAAGAGGGGAAGCTCCACAAGGATTTAAAGTTGATAATACCATCATCGTCTCCAAGAAGAAATGCAGGGAAGCTGACTGCAATCAACTTTTATAGCCTAGTGCTGTTTCCTAATATGGTGAGATCTCTTCCCAAGGACTGTACTGGCATTTCTACTCTGTTGTCATCAGTCTTGTGTATGGAAGTAATGTGTCTATGCAGCAGAACGTAGTAATCTGGAATATTGCTGGGATGTTTTTAAACATTGTCAAGAAAACTGACACTGAAGCCATTCTTTTTTTTTTCTTTATTATGTCTATAAATTGAGTACTCAGTAAAGGAAAAGGCCCTGGGTTATGACTTCATCAACAAAGTAGGAAGATTGCTTACTGACCTTAAGCTGAGTGTTATTTTACTTATGTTGTCTCTATTAAAATAATACGTTTTTATTAAAATTTGTGATTATGAATTACTGATAGCCCTATTCCCTCATCCCTAACTTAGGGTGTGATTTGCTACCAGGTATGGGCTGCGATTCATGGGGTCACAAAGAGTCCGACACGACTGAGCAATTGAACTGAACTGAACTGATGGGTTTTGGGGGGTTTTTTGTTTTTACATCTAAACTATTAACATTCACTAATTAACCTAACCATAGTCTTCCCCAGCCCTAGTCCTAGATAGGAATGACATTTCTTGAGTCAGTGCTGCAAAACCTCACCTTTATTTTAAATGGCAGGTGATTGGAATGAAGCCTATTATTGAACTAAGCAAAGATCTTTCATAATTTCCAAATAAATACATATAACCCTGCAACTTTTGTTTTATAACACACTTTCTGGTTTCAGTTCTTGACTGCTGTGAGTCTTATTCTCGTAGCTTGTGCTCGCCTCTCTGTCTAGTTTTTCTTCCTTTGTGCAAAGAAAAAGTTGCTTCTTTCTTTCTCCGTGTAGCTGACCACAGTTAGAGGGGGAGGTCTTGACTAGATCTTAAGGTGCACTTCCTGTGTGATAGCCCTGTAGGACCCTTGACAGGCCTGAATTTTCCCTCTTCAGAGGAGAAGAAAGGGCTCTGTCAGGTTCCTGAGTGTTCACTCAGTGTCTCTATGGTCATTTACCTGCCAATTTCCCTCTCAGTCAGTCTCTGTTCTCTCTTAAAAATCAAAACAGCACATTTAAGCAGAAAGCACAGTCTGGGTTGGAAGTAGATTGAGTAACAAATGTCTGATTGGTAGGCTTTTTACTTTACTAGATTGCCGCTATTCACTTACTTTTACTTCTAAGTAATTCTAGCTCTTTAAAAATACATTCTGGACAATACTACTGAAATTCAGTGTTTCACAAATATATGTGATTTTTAATAAAACTATTTTTTCCACTAAAAATTCTAGTTCTGTATAAAGCTCCAGGAGATGGTGAAATAGGAACTGTTGTTTCTAATTTATATTTAAGACTAAATATATAATTTATATTTTATTTTAAAACTGTTTCATCTGATCTTTCTCTCTTTCCTTCCTGCTTTCCTTTCTTCAACACTGATTGAGAATTGGTCTGTCAAGAATATCTCTGGCATTCCTTGAAGGTTGAACTACAATAAATCATAGCCAAGGATGAGCACTTAAATATATTTTTAAAATAATTTTTAAACTAAAGCCACTTAGTGAACCTGATGGTAGGCATATAGCTGTTTAAATTCATCAGCAGGTAGGCCTTTTGAAATCCTGTCCTACAAAGGAGTATTATCTTTTATAGGTCTGAAAAGAATACAGTCTTATTAGGATTAAATCTCTTTAAATTGAGGCATTATTTGAAAAATTGAAAGCAAGAAAATATGTGTATTTTCCACAGTATAAATAGGAAGAAGAAAAAGCAAAATAGTCTTTTTTTTAAGATCATAAATTTCACATATGTATGTGAAAATAAAAGAATAAGTAATTTCAATTTATATTCTTGTTTTGAAAAATCAAATGTTTATTTATAAAACAACCTCAAAACAAATTTTAACAAATACCTCTGCTTTGTGAAAATAGTACAGTGAAGAAGAAAGATGTATGCTTGATCTGTTTGGTTGGAAGTGTTTATTACTATGACCATATTCATTATCTGTTTCTTTTAGTTTTAGTATAATGATGAGGACTTTATTTCCTAAAATGATTTTTTTTCTAAAATTAAGAAGCAGTTTCTTATTTTAATGCCTAAAAAGATAACTTTCTAAAAATAAAGCTCATAGTTGGGTTATAATTCAGAGCATGGAAAATCATATTTCAGAGCTTGGATAATTTTTAGTCGTCTTTTCAGGGTATTTTTGTGTCTTTGATATAAACCCTTAAGATAGGAGCCATCCTTCAGAAAAAGATGAGACTGACTGATCTTCACTGTCAAAACAAAAGTGAGCTGTGTAATAATCAAATGAAGTAAAAACTGGCTTTAGTGTTTTTTAATAACTTTTAGAAAATTTAGAAATCTTTAAATTTGGAAGATTATGAACATAAAAAGTCTTAAAATTTCAATGGACATATAACCCTATGAGGATTTCTTGCATGGGTAGCAAGATACTTTGGTCTGAATGCAAGCCTAAAGGGAACTTACACTCCCTTAAAAAATATTGTATTGGTACTAAACAATCAAAAGCTATCACTGCTTTCTTCAAAATAACCAAAAACTCCAGTGATCCGCTGAAGAAATAGAAAGTAAGCAGAACAGCGTGATTTGTAGGACGCTGCTGCAAAATGTTATAGCATCAAGCCCCAGACAGAGCCAGTAAACGTTTGCTGAATGAAAACTTGTGGTTGAGAAGGTGATGTTTGTATCTGATTATTTCTGGAGGTATGCACAGCCTGGGTCTGGATCTGCTTTGTGTTAAATCTGGACTTGTGGAGACATTAATCAGATTCATTTACAAATAAGTTATCTTATCTCTTGGTTGAACTGTGATCCTCAGTTCAGTGTAACGATATTGCCTCATCACTCCATGATCAGTCCTTCTATCTTCTCTACCTCTGAACTCTGAAAATTCAGCTTGCGACTATTCCTTATTTTCCCAAGACCACTGTGCTCCCTCCTCCATACACACAGGCTTTAAAAAATTTCATCTAACCAATAACCCTTTTTACCTCCAGGGTCTCGTTTGTGATACTCACAAACATATACACACAATTCAGAAAGCCTTTATAAATACCTTATTTTCTAGAACTCTACTTATGTGAGTGCTGAAGAGCTACTTGGGGAACTTAATACTTTCATAAACAGGGTGCTCTCACTAGGGAACTTAGGATTGTTAAAGAATGTTTTTTCTTGGCTAAACCAAAATCTTTTTCCCATTTGTGCTTGTCAAATATGTGAAGGCAGTATCCACTTGTCTAGTAACTTCTAGACATAGATAAGACATCCTTAGTCCTTTTAACCTTTTCACATTTAACATGGTTTCTAGTTCTCTTTAGTCTATTTCTCCTCCACATATTTTGACATTACATTGAATAGCTTTCTTGAAATGTGGAGGTCATAGTTTAATAATCCAGATGTGATTAGAGAATCTACTTTATCATTAACACTTTTCTTATTACTAATATTTGTATATTCCTTTATAGTTTACACAGTCTCTTTATAAAAATATCCTGTGGAGTAGATATTATCCCTATTTTGTGAATGAGGAAACTGAGGTTCAGAGTGGTTATCATTTGTGATTGGCTCAGTGTCATACAGTTGATAATTTGGACATTTCACATCTATTTATGTGGGCTTAATGTTATTTTTTAAAAAATTCTATTACCTAATTGTTATGAAATGGTGTAAGTAAAACTACTAAACCTTTTTCATACATGTGACTGGTTAGTTAGATCTCTCCATCCTGTACTTTGCAAATGTATTTTTAAAAACCTGAATGTAACCATGTTAAATTGTGTGTTTGGATTTGGTTTGTATATTTGGTTTCCTTGTTTGTATATTACCATCTCAACAAGTTTATCGTATGAGACTATGTGATTATAAAGTGAGAGATAAATGTTATTAATAACATTAATAGTGAAGAGTTTAAGGATTTTAATTTAAGAATAGTTGTAGTTTTAATTATTGATTCTGTCATCTGTAGACTTGGCTTTTTGTTTGCATGTTTAAATAAACGTTGTCGGGAGTCAAAGATAAACCAAGCACTATCTCAGGAACTTCCAGACTAACACACAGTGTCTTTAGCTCTGTAACAGTTCATCTAAACCCTGCTGTCATCCATGCTGTACTTTAGAATCTTATACCAAAAGGTTACCATTAGAAAACTTCCAGAAACTGCTGAATTCAAGATATATCATAGTTATATCCTAGAAAGTCTGTAGTCTGTCCAAAGAATAAATTACTTTGATATGCTTGGTTCTTTATGGAAATGCATTTTGGCTTTCATTGACTGCTCTATTCCATTTGTTTTATGGCATTGATGTTTTGGTGGGATAGAAATGGAGTTTAGCTGTGAAGTCTTTGAGTTTGGGCAGGCAACAGAAGAAGAAAGGAAATGGATCCCGGAATTAGGAGGAGGACATTTCCAGTGGGAAACAATTGTCAGTGGAAGCTGCTTTCACGACTGCTGTTCACCTCAAAGTTAAACTTCCTGTGTATTTCATTAGGAAAGGAGCTGAGGTTTTAGTCCAAATGTTGCGTATTATTTCTCATGACAAATGACCCCAAATGCAGACAGTAGAGCAGTGCTTGCAAAACCTCTCATGTTCACTTCTAAAGAAATCAGGTGTCTTCCAATCGGTTTCAAAAATTTCCCCAGAACCCATTTTAAGCATTTAGCTTACAGAGCTGCCTTTTCTTTCTTTCCTTGTAATTCTCTTAACAATGGTTTTGTGATGACGTCTCTTGAGGATGAATACCCTGGAAGAGAACCCATGTTGCACCTAGAAATTTTAAGCCTACTGAAACTGAGTAGATGTTCTTTTACTGTCTTTGTATCTCTTGTGACTTACAGTTCTCTCTCCACGTTGCTTATTCTGTCCTTTCTGGTTTGAGGATCATGCTCTTTTATAAAGAAGATGGAACGAGGCAGATGAAGATGGAACTACATAGCTCTGACTTTCCTCAGGACTTAACATTATGACAGGCTGAGCCGTTGCCTTTTCCTAAATTTCTTCTGTTCCAAACTTAGCTTTTTTTTTTTTTTTTTTGCCTTCAGCATTTTTCACAAGCTTCAGATCATTATGGATTCTGATTTTAATCCTCAAGGATTATGATACTCTTATCCACAGGTAGGTTATGTAACTCTATCCAGCTTTTCACATCTTATCCCATGAGACTCTCCCTGCACAAGAACTAGTTTCTTTAGATTTTGCCCCAATTTATTTTCCTTATTAGATTATTATATAGTCTGAACATAGAATGTTCATATTTTTGCATCTTCTATCGTCTATGGAATCACTGCCTCCTATAACCACGGGACCACGCTGACCCACCTTTCTTTTTTTTTTAAATAAAAAAAAAACTTCTTTGGAAAGACGTTTTCTCAAAAAAAAACTGGAAGCAAACGTTCAGGGCTCCTCATTTAGGAAACATTAAATACCTCTTGAGGTTCAGAAACTGTTCACTGTACACAAAGAGGATCAAATCAAGGCCCTTTCTGAAGGAACTCACAGGGTAGTAGAAAAAAACTGATAGACAAATGAATGCAATTCACTGAGGTGGTTACAGAAGTAGCCAGGATGCCGGCCATCCAAGAACTCCATCAGTTAGTCTCATTCCTTCTTAAAGTCCTAAGGTGATGTCACATACTTTAGGGCTTCTATTGTATTCACAGTAGCCAACCTGTGCTTTGTTGGTCAGAAGTCCAGAAGAAAAATTTCCCTGTGTTTCCACCTTGGGAAAGGCGGGGTCGGGGGTCAGGAGATGAATTTTATCAGGTTTATTTTCTCCTGGCAGATTCAGATCTCAGAGATGTCAGGGTGGTTGACATTCTCCATGTCCCCGCAGTTTTATAATTGGGTGAAATCATATTCTGATGGATCCACGTATCTTCTCCTGGGTAGTAAGCTCCCTCAGTCATCCTTGGATGTCCTCATAGGGCTTTTGTTCATAGTTCTTAGTTTCGTGCTCACTTAAATGCTTTCTTTCAAGCTTCCGACTTCAGATTTTGTCAGTTTCTTACATTGGATTGTTGTCCCTCCCATCATTTAGTTTTGTGTACTCTGGTTCAGGCTCCACCTAATAATGCTTCTGAGAATGTATTGTCTTCTCCTCCATTGACTTCTCAGTTACCTTTTTCCTCATTCTAAATGAGGCTTTATATATAGACTTCTTTCTATAGATACTTTTTCCTGTTGTGTTTGTTTTTTCTTTTTTTCCTTAAATAGATTTTGCTTCTTCAGATCCTTCATAAAGCAAACATCTAGATGTTTTCCCGGCTCTCATTAAAGGATCTGATTCTTCTCCAAAAACAAGCTTACAGATCCTTGTAGGAACATTCTAGAAGAGAGAAGTGCACATTGTGCAAAGCACATCTGTGTATCCTGTACCATGCACTGTGTTTTGTGATTAGCTGCTTCTGCTGCTCTCTGTTCAGTATGGAATGCCTTTCCCCTTTCCACATCAGCTTCTCTTCCCCTGAGCGTCTCCAGCCATCATTTGTCCTGCATGCAGAAAGGCCAAGTTGTTCATTTTCTTCCTTGTGCCCTACAGGACTTTGTTTATATCACGGTACTTATTATCACATGCCATGTCGTTTTTTAAACATGTCTGCCCTGCTCTTCTCTTGGCCTGTGAGTCCTGCCAAGGCACAGACTGGATGGTAGTGTGCACACTACTATCAGAATGGATATGATTACTGACTTCAGCACTTTTGAACTATTTACTCACTGTGCACTTTATGTACTTGATATCCTAGTACCAACAACCCAATGGGCTAGGTAGTAGTTTCATTTTCCAGAGTCAACTTAGTCTCCTCATTTATACTACAATGAAACTACTACTTAACTCATTGGATTGTTGGTACTAGGATATCAGGTACATAAAGTGCATAGTGAGTGAATAGTATCTAGAGTAGAAAAATGGATAGAATATAGCTAATAGGCCTGTTTACTGTCTCATGCACATAATGTTAGAATATCTTTTTAAAAAAAGTATTCCTGATTTGGTAAATTGGATTTTTTTTTCTTTTTTTTTTTGTAAATTGGATTTTAAAAGTTATATTTATTTGTGTTTTGACATCTCAAGCACTATTGAAAGCATATTTTAGTGGCCTCTTTTCAGAGAGGCCTTTTGGGCCCCCACACTTAGCTGATTCCTCCTTTCAGAAGGATTTGCACCTCTTTTGGTAGAACAGGTCGAATCGCTGCATTATACAGATAATAGGCCTTTTCGGGGAAAGTGGTTTTTCAGCTCCTCTCAAGTTGGGAATTTGATTCAGCAGGTATCCTGAAGCATGTCTCGTTTCTAAGACACTGAGCTGTATTCTCAAGAAGGTATAAGACAGCCTCCTTCAGGCGTGTCAGCAGAGCTCTGAGAGAAGATGAGAGTACACGTGAGAGTGTACCGGGTGTCTCAGCACGGTGTGCGGCTGCAGGAGCGCGGTCCAGACCGCCGTGCTCTCGTCCAGGATCATCTGTGGGGGAGACTTGGGCTTTTGAAAGAGTAAAGATTAATTGAAGAGATCAGGAAAGCATTCTAGACAAGGAGGAAGGAAGGAAGTAGAGACAGTCCAGAAAGCCTAAATCATATTTAGCTGATCCTCAGGGCCTCTTTTTTCCTGTTTGTGTCATTTCTACTCTGAGTTCTTAGAATGTTTCACTTAATTTAATCTCTACTTTCAGATCTATTCAACCCTCAAGATTTTGTGCGCCAGCAAATGTGCTGTGCAGTAGTGGTCTGTTTTGCTTTTTATAACGAGCATAATTCTAGAAAATCTGAGGATCAGTTCTTTTTGTTCAGACGGAATAGCTTTTTTTTTTTTTTTTTTCATAAACAAGCTGATTTTGTAAATCTGTTGGAAAGAATTCATTCACATTTTAGTTAATAAATTGAAATGATTGTTGTGACTGTCTTAGAGAAAAGCATTCCTATATCATAAAGGCTTTCTTTTAATTTCTGATATAAATTTTGTGTGCTCTTTAAAGTTTGGTTTTATATATAGGACAAGCATAATTCATTTCTATTTCAGTTGTTTAGAGATATGTTGAAGTATAAGAAAGTTTAGGCTTTCTTGAAATCATATACTGATGGAGATAGACTCCATCCCCAAACTCATAGAAATTAATATCTAACAGGGCTGGGGGAGGTGGGGAGTTTAGCAAGGGGTAGAGTGGCTAAGACAGGCCATACTCAGTGTCCTAAAAATGAATATTTGAAAGTCTAAGTAGCAAGAATTAATCATAATGGGAACTAAATTTCTGATAGACAGCCCCTTGTACCAAGAAAGACTTGTTTCACAAGAAGAGGAAGATTAAAGCTTTTTAGAAAACAAGATCAGATTGAGGAGACTTTGGGGAGTAGCGGTGAGATAAGGATTAAAAACTGAAGAGCAGAATAAACTCTTTTAGGAATGTTTTGGGATTGGAACTCTCAGTGACTACTTCCCAGTTGAGTTAGACTGCTAACAGAAATTTAACTTAAAATAAGAGGTCTCTGGTCCTAGGGACTGTAGGCGGGAACAGAGTAACGAAAGGATCAGGGCTGAATATGTGGACCAGTTGTCCCTGCCCAAACAGGAAAGTGGAGACATTGGTAGATTTGTGACTGTAGTTACATCTAGCTAGTTTAATTAATAAGACCTATGTGTTTATAATAAAAAGGCCTTGTGGAGGGGAACCAAAGAGAAGGTAGAGGCAAGAATGCCAAGTGGAGATAAAATCATGACCTGGTGGTATATATTGTATTAGAGTAAACAAAAACTTGGAATAGCCTTTTATTTTAGAGTTCCCCTTAAGTGTGTTTTATTTCACCATGTTATTACACATAGATCCTCTGTCTTCTATCTTAGCAGGTCTTGTTTTTCAAATGCAATCTTACCTGCTACCCTGAAATGTGAAATAGATGAAATCAGGAGGTGGGAGCAGACGTGTTGTCCTACCCTTATCCCCTTAACTTCTTCCTTAGTGTCTCCTAAGGTGGTTTTGCAGTCTGTATAACCAATTTGAAAATTTTTCTCTTAGATAAAGATTTTATGCAAGCCAGAAAAGATCACTGGCTTATCACCAGTGATGATTTATCATAAGGAGCAGATTTTCCTACAGTCTTGTTCTGTGTAGCAAAGTTTTACATTTTATAATAACATATTGCAGTTAACCTGAGGAACAGAAAGGAGAGAAAACCACTTGGGTGCTGTAACGTGTGCTGTTACCTAAAGCCATTCAGCTTTTCCTGCTTTTGATTTTCTGTGAAAGGCCTGATGTCAGAACACAGCTTAATTTGATTTTGTAATATGTTATAATCATTGCTTATAAAATGGATCTTTATGTGTATTTTCTAGCAAATAGTTGGGCTAGGTATGTAAAAATGCCAAAGATAGTTTTAACATGTCATGGATTTTTCAGGCTCAGGGCATCTGTGAACTTTAAGCTCCATGAATGAGAGGCTACAACTCTCACCCGCATTTCTACACGTGTGCCTACCTAGCCTCTCTTTTCACTAAACTTTTATAGCATTTGTTAATCATGTACAACCCCATGACATTTCTTCTGTCGGTTTTACAGACTGTGGTTGTTGAGCTTTTCCCCATGTTTGCATTGTCTCACCATCTAGACGTTAAGCTGCTTAAGAACAGAAATTAAGGCATAAGGGCTTTGTCCTCCCTGCGTACCATAGGCATTCACTAAATAGTTGCTTTGACTTTTATTTTGGCAGCCTTAACACATACATTTTCTGTTGTTGCTAAAAACTAGACTTGTCATCTTGCTTAATGCGTATGGACCGAGTCTTAGGCTACCAGCAAACTGGCAGAATTTTAACTATAATTTCTTCCTTAATAAAATGTGTTCTGAGCTAGGTAAATTGAAGTATACTGATGTTTCTTACACAGTGGAATATGAGAATGTGATATAAGGCATCTTGAAAGTACTTTAAATTCTGTCTTTGAGTTCTGTTCTGAAAAATAAAACTACTACAAACAACTTCACCTGCTCTCCTGCCCTCGAATTATTTAGAACCGAAAATAGTGGTTTTGTACATATTTGAAAATTATAAATTGAAGGTAAAATTTTAACATCATAAAACATTTAAACATATCAACAATCCCTTAAAAATACGCAATCCTTCCCTAATGTATTATGCTGTGCTATGCTTAGTCAGTCAGTCGTGTCCAACTCTGCGACCCCATGGACTGTAGCCCACCAGGCTCCTTTGTCCACGGGATTCTCCAGGCAAGAATACTGGAGTGGGCTGCCATGTCCTCCTCCAGGGGATCTCTCCAACCCAGGGCTCAAACCCAGGTCTCCCACAGTGCAGGCGGATACTTTACCATTTGAGCCACCAGCAAAGCCCAGTGTATTATGCTACTTCTAATTAACTACTTTAACACTAAAATTAGTATCGTTTAGTATAAAGTATGTTCAGTGACATGATTTTCATTGTAGTTTGCTTATGGTAAGTTTATTGTTGTTTATTTATTTGGCTGCTCATAGCTGTGGCATGTGAGATCTAGTTCCCTGACCAGGGATCAAACCTGGGCCTCCTGCTTTGGGAGAACCGGGTCTTAGGCACCGGACCACCAGGGAAGTCCCTGCTTACGGAAAGTTTAAAGGGCTTTCTCATGTCTTGTTTGTGTTTGTACTGTGTTGGTGGTGAGAAGGCTTATTAGTAGGTTGACTGCACAGCACCTCTGGGAGAATGCTGGATATCAGCTCTGCATTCCTGGGAGGAGACTATTGTGCACAGAGCCACTTCCTGACAACTGAGAAATGTTCTTACCTTGGCTTTTTGGAAACCACTATCTATTCAGTACTGAGTATTAAAAAAAATTGTTGTTAGGCATTTATCAAGTAATAAATGGGCTTCAAATTGCTTTTCCTTCTCTTATTTGATCCTTATAAGAGAAAAAAGCAGATGTTATAAAATAGGGTCCTGGCATACTAAGGGGCGGCTTCCCTGGTGGCTCAGAGGTTAATATGTCTGCCTGCCATTCAGGAGACCTGGGTTCGATCCCTGGGTCGGGAAGATCCCCTGGAGAAGGAAATGGCAACCCATTCCAGTATTCTTGCCTGGAGAATCCCATGGACAGAGGAGCCTGATGGGCTACAGTCCACGGGATATTAAGAGACTTGCATGCACTTAAATGTTCAAGGTTATGTTAATTACGGTTGCCTTATAGAGTCCATCTGCAATTTTCAGCCCAGTGTTTTCTCCATTACAGCTATTGACTTGTACGTAGTGAATTTATATGCCAGTGTGAAGTCCTGTATAAGCAAAGGGAAATGAAGTTGCATCAGGTTGCATCCAGGTTGCTATTTAAAAGGAAATATGTATTCGAATGGAATTATTTAGAGTCCTAGAAACAAAGGAATCAACTTCCTTTGTGTCAGTGGTTGTCAACAAGGGATAATTTTGCCTCTCCACACCCCAGTAGCTATTTGGCAATGTCTGGAGACATTTCTCATTGTCAGAATTGGCGGTGGGGGGGTGGGGGTGTTGTGCACAGGAGCTACTAGCATCCAGCAGTGCTGCTAAACACCTACAGGGCAGAGGACAGCCCCTGCATGACGAGAAACGAACTGTCATTTCTCCTGAATGTCAGTTGTGCCGAGGTTCATCTGCCCTGTGTATTGCAAGGAATGGAATTACCAGAAGCCCTCTCAGCCAGAAAAGATTTGGGCCAGAGGTGGGGTGGGAATGTGGGCAGGGAGGTAGAGTAGGTAATTACAGGTGTGGCTGTTGAAGTTTGGATGGATTTATCTGATTTCCTTTTTCTTGGTCTTTCTTTGTGCCAGCACTTGGCATAGCAATAGTAGAGAAAACAGTGAAGAAAACTTTTTGCAAGCAGCTGAGAAGAGTGGTCCCGTACCCTGAGCTAAGGATGTCAGTCCACTTCTTGTGACACTTGCAACTTCACTGCAAGCCAGCCAGCCATGCTGTCAGGCTCCCATGATGTCTAGGCACGTACATGACTTTGTTTTTTGGCAAGATTGTAAGAGTTATAAACTAGCCAATTTATTTCCCAAGGTATTTTATAATCATAGTTCACCTTGGGAGGATCTAAGTTCCTCGTTGTTTCTATATCATGTGCCATCTGTGAGTGTCTTTGGCCAACATACTCTTGCTTGATCATTACCCTAAAATCAAAGAAAATAGATGTTATTTTTTAGAGGACTTTTTAAGTTCACAGCAAAATTGAGTGGAGTACAGAAAGTTCCCATATAGCTCCTGCCTGTGAGCAGATATCTTTGATTTTATTGTAATACTAATTTTCAGATAAACTTTATATAGTTGCAAATGTTATTCTGTTAATGCAGAGTTCCTTAGTTCCAGCTTTCACTAAATGTAAAGCAAAAGTAAGGAGAAGATGGGTTTTTACTAAGTTAAGGGTGTGTTTTTGTTTTTCTTTTCTTTTTCCCTGTGTAGTAGAAGAGGGAACCTCAGTTTATCTTAATAGGCTTCTTGTTGAGTTTGGCTACCTAAAGTTCAAGGGCATTAATCTTCCTTAAAGTTTTCCCATGTAGTTGTACATCACCTTTTTATATTGGGGAGATTTTTTTTCCCTTCCTGTGAAGTTTTCCTTATTTAGAATTCCATTTTTAGTTAACTGAAACCTTGAGAGTCCCTTGGACTGTGAGGAGATCGAACCAGTCCATCCTAAAGGAGATCAGTCCTGGGTGTTCATTGGAAAGACTGATGTTGAAGCTGAAACTCCAATACTTTGGCCACCTGATGAGAAGAGCTGACTCATTGGAAAAGACCCTGATACTGGGAAAGATTGAGGGCAAGAGAAGGGGATGACAGAGGGTGAGATGGTTGGATGGCATCACCGACTCAATGGACATGGGTTTGGGTGGACTCTGGGAGTTGGTGATGGACAGGGAGGCCTGGTGTGCTGCGGTTCATGGGGTCGCAAAGAGTCGGACACGACTGAGCGACTGAACTGAACTGAACTGAAACCAAGTTAAGTTATTCAGTCTGACAGTGTGACTGCTTTACAGGTTAGAATGTGCCGTAGCCACTAAACCTTGTAATTGAGAGTGTTCTAGGACTTTATTAGTGTGATTTTGTTAATGCCTCATGCAGTTGGAGTCAAGAGGAGACTGCTGGTTGTGTTGTCGATGAGAATTTTTTCACCCTGGCTGCCAAGTCTCGTTTGTTCCTTTAGTGAAATATTTCTTCTGCAAGTCATGACTGATGGACATTCTATAATGTTTCTGTGTTTTTTTGCTTCCTTTTCATCATGGGTCTCACAGCCCCTGGAATTTGCCTTAAGCATTTAACTTGTTAAAAAGCTAAATAATAGTCTATACAAATACAAGGCAAATAAATAGTCTATACAAAATCTAGAGCTTGGTGTTACTTAAAAAAAAAAATCTCAGATAAGGTCTGGCTTTCAAGTGTTGACTATATAAGTTATGTGACTTGGACAAATTATTCTAGAGTCTGTTTCTTTATCTGTTAAATGCACGCTATTCCTCCTGCTCTGCATACCTCACAACATGAGCATCAAATGAAATAATGACTTTGAGAGTGCTTTGTGAATTATGCAACACAGTGTGAGTATGAGGTAGGAAGCAAATAGAAGGGTGAGCCTTAGGGAATTACACTGATGGTGAATTGGAATTTTGTTTGAAGAGTTTACTTTCCTTTCTACTGACTCGTACGGTGTAGATTGCGTCTTCATTTTAGTAAATTCAGAGATGACTTGCTGAATTTGGTTGTAGTTTCTGTCTTCTTATAAATAACGTCAGTAGGGTTAAAAGCTTCGCTGACTGAAACATTTTAATTTAGCATAGGTCAGTGATTAGGGCAAAGGAAAAATTATAAAAAGAAAACTAAATTCACCAAATAGCCTAGACTGTACCTGATGAAGTGTCATTGTCATCATCATCATCATTAATGGTGATTTCTCATCAGTTCTGTAGAACTCAATTTTCTGTGCTCTTCTCAAGAACTGCAGTTCGTAGTTTGACCTACCGTCCTAGTCTCAATAAGACAGTTATTCTAAGTAGTAATTACACTTTACCCTTCCCCTCCCCCCAAGCAATTAGTTACATGCCATGTGGATTCTGGATGGTAGCAGATCCAGTGAGTTTAGTCACAATTTATGAAAGCCTTTTTATCTTGATAGCATCTTATCATATTTGATGCTATTTATAAATAGAGCCAGGGAACTAACCATAAGGCTCCAGGTCTTGTGTTGTGAATGATTGGTAGAACTGTAAGGACAGAGTGGGCAGGCCACTGGAAATGATTCCGTTTAAAGGGTAGCTTCGCCCCTGCCTCCTTGGCCTTGTGACTAATGGAAAAATACTCTCTTCAGATTCTAAAGCCTATTCATTATGCCTTTCTCCTCTGAAATACATGATCAGTTTTATAATCAGGAAGAACTTTATTTTTTTTCTATTGGCTTATGTTTGCTTTTCATAAAATGGCTTTTTTTTTTTTTTTTCATTTGATGGGCTCAGAATACAATCCTGAACTTCACAGGCTTGCTTTCTTTATGTATAGCATAGATTACCTCAGCTGGCTACATGCCCCACTAACTGAAACTTCATAATGTAGCTGGAACCAAATCATGCTCCGGAGCAATGAGTCTTTAAACTGGATTGTTGGCTTACATAAGCAAATGGTGAAGCGTCTGTCAGGACAAGAAGCTCCCTCTCCTGATTCTTGAGCAAGTTTTTCCACACTGATTTCAGGGGCTCCGAGCTCATGAGCAAAATCCTAACCAAGTTTATCTTGCTAGGACAACCCATTCTAGATGCTCAATAAAGAAAGAATAATTCTTCTCCCACTTAACCACAAAAGAACAACATATGTTTCTAACGTCAGCTTTTTATTTTTTTTTTATCTTTCATTTTTTTGTTGGTAAATCTCCCAGACAACAGCAGTTCTGTAGAGAGTTTAAATATGAAGGAATGGCAGGACGGGCTAAGGGCACTTCTACCCAACATTAACATCAACTTTGGTGGACTGCCCAATTCTTCCTCCCCCTCCAACGCCAACCACAGTGCACCAGCCTCCAACACTGCCACCACCGACAGCCCGAGTTGGGACCGCCCTGGCAGCTGGACAGACCCAGCCATCATCACAGGTAACTTTCTCGCTCCTTCAGCTCCACTGACTGCCACCCGTTTGGTTTTTAGCACAGATGATCTAAAAGCAGAGGTCTCGTCAACATAATCTTCCCCCAAAGTCACAAGTGTGTGGCAGCTTCTTTGATCCTCTGGGGTCACGTAGCCTCAGTTGTAAACTCTGTTGGCCTCGTTGGGTAATAAGGCATTTGGTACCTAGGTTGCTTCCTTTGATGTCAGTAGGTGCTCACGTCTGACAGCATGCGTGTATTTTGTAGGTCTCAAAGTACAAAAGGATCCGACTTATCCTCTTAAAGGAACATACTCCACTTTAAAACATAAAGCTCTCTATTATAAGGCTATCTGGTCCGTGTATCCCTGCTAGAGAAGGAGAAGCACAATTGGGAAATACCGTCATGCAATCTTGGGGACTGGTTTTTGCAACTCCACCTCTCTGACACGGGGGGATAATGTCTGTATAGTTGAAGAGGAGACGTGGGTTTGTGTGACAATAAATCATGGTTGTTGTGGGTGGAGGATAAATGCAACGTAAGGCTGAGAACATCTTATTTGGACGGAGTTGAAAATTGCATTTCTTATTGGATAAACTAAGCACCTTAAAATATTTGTTTGATGAATTTCTTATTCTCTCTGCACAGACTCACCATCTTCTTCTTGTTTTGTTTTCTCTCCTTAGGTATTCCAGCATCTTCAGGAAACAGTTTAGACTCTCTTCAAGATGACAATCCTCCACACTGGCTAAAATCCCTTCAGGCCCTCACAGAGATGGACGGCCCCACTGCCCCTCCGTCACAAACCCACCACAGCGCCCCCTTCAGCACACAGATCCCTCTGCACAGAGCCAGTTGGAATCCCTACCCTCCTCCTTCAAACCCTTCCAGCTTTCACTCCCCACCCCCAGGCTTTCAGACAGCCTTCAGACCCCCCAGCAAAACCCCCACAGATTTATTACAGAGTTCAACACTGGACCGCCACTAGGGAAAGAGGGGAATCCATTAGAAAATGCAGGATTTGTCCCCCCCTGTTTTCTCCCTCTCAGCCCACCCACAGCTCCCTTCTCATCTCTTACGTTCTGAAGAATCCAGTTCCTGATCAATTTTTTTTTTCTCCCTACCCCCAGATGCAATGCGATCACAGGGTCATTAACCATCTTTCTTTTTTAATTGTAAACGTTTCTGTTGATCCAACATTCAAGTGACACTGTTGAATGTTTTCTAAAAATGCCTTTTTAAGGAGGAAAAAAAAAAAATCAAAGGGCAGTCTTGAAACTTAGAAAATTACTGTTTGTCTGTTGCGCATAATAATGATATAATCTGCTTAGCAGAAAATGACGATTAATCTCTAGGAAAGGTGAAGTAAATGCATTATCAACTGCAGAAGTTTGAAAACCAGGTTGAAATGAGATTGCTAAATGCATGGGGGAAAGCAGTGGTCCTGGCATCCATCTTGTATTCAGCTTATCACTATTGCAGGGAAAATGCTTTTAATTTAATTTTTAATTATTTTGGAAAGTTGATGGAGAGGACTTGATTGTGTTGTTAAGCTTAAGAATTTATTGGAAGTTGATGGAAAGATAAATTGATCTGTAGTAGTAACTGGCCTGTTGCTAAAGAGTTTATAAGGAGAGGAGAAGTGATTTTTTTAAAGGAGAAAAAATTTTGACTTTAGATTTAAAATAAATTCAGATGTTTTAAAGAAAAAAAGTATTCACAGATTTAATACCTATGCATAATATATAAGAGCTGAAATATAAGTGATTTTGTCAATCTTTCTCCTCTGTCAGAATCTTTTTTTCTTTTTACCGTAAATTCACCTGACTGAGGGCACTCTGAGATAGCACTGCTCTGGGGCCATCTGATCACCATCAGGAGCAAATCTCTGACCTCCTTGCCTGCAGCTTTTACTTAACCCTGTAGTTTCTGGACGTTTGTGCAGTATTGAAAAGACAGGAGAAAAGAAAACAGAAACCTGGTTATAACCTGATGCTAAAACTAAAAAAAAAAAGGAAATGTACCTCTTTCTTCAGAATTAAAACTAAAATCTTAAATAAAACAGAAAACTTGATGATGACCCTTGGGTTGTTCTTGTTTTTGTTTTTCCATTTTGTTGCATGTGAATTTGAAATATTTTGTGGTAACAGTCATCGGGTGTATCCATGGGTTTTACATCTTCAACAATAGGGAAGACGGGTTAAAAGAAGAAACTAGAAAAAAAATTAATCTTATTGTCAGGCGTTGCCATGTGTGATGACCAGCCCATCTTCAAGAGTTCCTCTTCCAGTGGCTTTCAGTAGAAGATGCTTCTTTGTGCTGTTGCATTGTGTGGGCCACACCTTCCCAACTGAGAAGCCTCTCGTGCAGCAAAGGAGCACATAGGCTGTGTCGTGCTGAGACGGTGGTGGTCTTGGGGAGACCTGGCAGGACCAGCAGGCAGGGTGCCATCCAAGTAGCAGCACGTGTGCGTGCTACGATGGGAAAGAGGAAAGAGATCGGAAACACCGATGCAGGAAACCCACAGAGATGTCTTTCGTGACCAACTGTTCTAGGGAGGACCTAAGAGGGAGAGTCACACCACTGACCAATGATGAGGATGAGGTTGCTAGAAATCTGCGTGATTTGGGTTACATTCAGAAGTCCAAAGCTGGAGTTGGTATATTTCCAGCTACCTCCATTAAGCAGATCTTTGTGGGATGAATTAAGTAGATCTTTTGAGATTTTACGTTCTGGTTTTTTCAGGTTGATTGGCCTTCTTACCTTTAATCTGTACTTCAATTTGATACCAAAAAGTTTTTTTAACAATCTTTGAAGAATGTGAAGCAGATTGTCTCAAATACATGTCACCACAAGTAGATATGACTGGGTAAACAGCAAATTGTGTTTTAAAAAATTAACCACAATGTAACCTGTGATAGGAGAAGACTATATAGGCTGTAGGCTTTCTTTGGTCTGTAAGCTTTACTTCAGTTGCCTACATCTTCCAGTTGCCTAAATCTTTACTTTGTGCTGCAGAGTGGTGGCCCAATACACAAGTAATATCAGGTAGTCATGAATTATAATCAAGGCTTTGGGGCATTCGGGCCAGGGGGGTTGGTATATCAATAAAAATGTAAAAGGAGGGCAATTCTATTTTGCATGGCTATGCTATGATTGTGTATATGCTTAATGAATCATATATACGGAAGACCTTATAAAATATATAAATACCATTTAAAGAATAATAAAACCCTATATGCTTACCACCTCAGTTAGAAATAGAACTACAATATCTTGAAAGACCTCCTATCTCTCCCTTTCCAATTTTCTTTCCTTCCCATCAACAGAACCATGATCTTGATATCTGTGCTAATCTTTCTTTTTAAAGTCTTGCCATGACATACGTATCCCTGAATAATGCATTGTTTCATTTTTTATTTTATTTTTTTTAATTTAATTTAATTTAACTTTACAATATTGTATTGGTTTTGCCATATATCAAAATGAATCTGCCACAGGTATACATGTGTTCCCCATCCTGAACCCTCCTCCCTCATTTTTTAAAAAGCTTAAGTTGAAAACCAAAACCTAAATGTGTAAGGAAGAGCAGTATTATCAGTATCAGATCCAGGGTTTTAGAAGATAAATTGAACAGATTCTCTAGGTCATAGTCTGGCTTTAGTTTCTCTGATAATTTATGAAAGCCAGTTCTGGGGAAGACTGCAAGGTCATGAGTGAGTCCTGGAAAAGGGATGCCAGCGGGGCATCTGACAGGGCTGCCATGAGCCTGACCCTGGGTGTCTGGCAGAGACTCTGATGGAGTAGTCTGCTCTCTGTTTCCTGTGTCCAAGCTCTCTGTGGTTTCCCTCCAGTCCTCTGGAGTTGATCAAAGCCCAACCTATGGGAATGGGGTGGTTTAAAAGACACGTCAGGATCAATTTACCAGGGCCTGGAGGGGAGAAAATAAATTTTATAAGATTTGGTCAAAATCAGATAAGTGCAAAAAAGAATCTGGACCAAACCAATTTAGGCGGTCTGTTGGCATAATAGCAATAGAAATCTTGGTACTGACAGCCCTCAATGTCTGTCTGTGGGCTCACAATTCTTAGATCTGATGCACTGCTGACAGTCCTAGTGTTTCCTTTACCTCTTTCCTTTCTTGGGTCTTTTTCCCCCTGTATTCCTATATGCCATATCTTTTGGTCTTTTTTCCTCTAATTTTGTTGGAGTGACATCTTCCAGAAACTCCTTGAGAAATGCATGTGGGAAATAACTATTTTAGTATTTTGCATACCTGAAAATACTGTTTCAGTTGATAGTTTGGTGGATAGAAGATATTTTTTCCTTTAGAACTTTGAAGGCCTTACTCTCTTGTCTTCTTGCTTCCAGTATTACTGTTAAATCCAAAGCCACTCGTATGTAATCCTTTTGTCTCTCTCTCTCTCTCTCTCTCTCTCTCTCTCTCTCTCTCTCTGGAAGCTCGTAGACATTGTCTTCTGTGTTCCTTGGTATGGGTCTATGCTGAACACAGTGGATACACACTAGGTTTTTAAAACCTGGTGACTCATGTCCTTCAATTCTAGGAAATTTTCTTATTTCATGAGTGAATTTCTTGCAGTTATTTTCTCTGCTCTTCCTTTCTAAAAATGCCCTTATTCTGGACTTTCTCCTTTTTTTTCCAATTTGCCAACTTGGTCTTTTGCTCTTTCTAGGAAGCTTTACCTCGAGTTTGTTTATACGTACAGTTGTCTTCTTGCATTGTTTCTGTTCCTCCCCATTGGTTTTACCTCTTTGTTTGCTCTGATCTCTGTCTTTCGTATTAGAGACTTCGCAGATCCTGGTAACTCTTGATATCCGCTCATGAATAAGACTAAAAAGCTGACAGGAAGTTTTGTAAACACGAAGGCATGCCAGCTTTGAACTTCACTTTGGGAAGGTCTGGAGGGGCTCTGTTGGGAAAGACCTATTGTCACTGTCTTTGGGCTTTTTCTCCTGGGCTGGTCAGATTGTCTAAAGAAGAGTCTCATGATGGCTGGCCACGGGGAGAGGGTCTGAGGCCAGAGCTGCTATGGGGGTCTCTGTATTCATTATGAGTATGTTTACTTCATCCTTGCTTTCAGTCCTTTTCTCTCCAGAGACTGTCTCCAAGTAAATATCTGCCCAGTTAAGAAATGTGTGGTTGCACTATGGTGTGGAGTGGGGGACTGAATCTAGGGAACTAACTTCTTGAAACAGCTTTCTCAGTAAGCTTTATTTTACCTCCGCCCCACACATTTTATCCGTGGTTCTCAGGGCACCTGGCATGGTCAGTCTGTGCCCTGGAGGGTTCTGTGGTGTGAATTGTGTTGGGTCTTAGCATTCCCTGCTGCTAGCGTGAAGTTTCTCATCAGCCAGGTGACTCAAACCACTGCTTTCTTGGTCACCGCATTTTGCTCTGTCGTCTCCTGTCAGGGTCTCCCTGCTTTTTTCTTTATTCTAATTTTAAGTTAAGTATGTAGGTTTAATCTGCCATCTTAGTCCAGTTTTGTGCTCTGATTTTATAAGCTAATCGGCGTAGTTTTTTTAGGCAGTCAAGTGGAGGAACAAGCACTAGCCACCATGTTGTACATACATGTGTATATATCGTTTGAATGGCACCTGCCCACGTTTGTTTTGTTGACCTTGAAGTGGTTTCTCTCTTTTTAATATCCTCTTTTCCATTGAAGCTCTTTTGATTTACAATCATTAGTTTGTTTTCCCAAAGCTCGTCATACAGGGGATTTTTTTAATGGTTAAAATTTTAATCTAGATGTCCACATTTACTGCAGTTTTAGGGGACATAGCAAGTCAGATGGATGTGGGTCATTTTCTAGGCTACACTGAGTTAGAGCAATTCTAGAAATTGCAGAGGAGGAAATAGCCTACCCTTAGCGCTATATGAATTATATTTTGTGAACAAGTAATAAGTGTCAACAGTGTGTTTCCACAAGGATTATGCCATGACAACCCATAATGCAGTTATAAAGCTGAATGCAGTTAGCACTCTTCACCACCTGCCTGAATTTAAAGACATGGCATCCATTGCACATGTTATTCAAGTTCAAGTTTTTACCATCATCATTTGATTTAAGGTCCTTATTATATTTAGGGTATGTAAACTTTAAAAAGTTGACAGCTTATATTCCTTAAACATAATCTTGAAACGTATCCTTTGTCAGATATGGCTATTTCCACTCAAGCGATCTATCCAAGTGAAAGATGACTGAGGACGTTAACGTGAATTCTTTAAAAACCAAATACTTATTTTGTCACAAAAATCAGTACTCAATTCCTTGTGCTTAACACATTATTAACTTAGTCTAGACATAGCTTTTAGACATGTAGGCAATTTCCTACCAGAAGGAACTGCCTTTGAAAATTCATTTCTAAAATTGCCACTGAACAAATTGATTTAAAGAAATGAGTACATGATTATGGGGGGAAAATCCCTTTAAAGGGTAAGATAACAGTTTCTATTGGTGGTAACCCAAATAATTTGAGCATGAACGTAAACATTGGCCCAAATGTTCAAGGCACATCTCATAAGAATTGGCCATTCTAAAGCATTCGGCGCTTTGCTCCGTCTCTGGAGGAAACTCAGTGTGTCCGCAGGTGTTTGTAAGTGGAGTCCTTGCACTTCCTTCCACAGCTTCCCTCCAGAGCCGATGGGAGTGGTATATATGACCAACAGAGGTTAGTAGTTCAAATAGAATATTTGTGGTAGGTAGGCTGGGTTAAAACTTGGAGAAGGCAATGGCACCCCACTCCAGTACTCTTGCCTGGAAAATCCTATGGATGGAGGAGCCTGGTAGGCTGCGGTCCATGGGATCACGAAGAGTCGGACACGACTGAGCGACTTCACTTTCACTTTTCACTTTCATGCATTGGAGAAGGAAATGGCAACCCACTCCAGTGTTCTTGCCTGGAGAATCCCAGGGACGGGGGAGCCTGGTGGGTGCCGTCTATGGGGTTGCACAGAGTCGGACACAACTGAAGCGACTTAGCAGCAGCAGGGTTAAAACTAAGGCTCATAAATAAGAGAATTTAAAGAGAAACATGCAAAGAGCCAACTCTAGAAAAGACCCTGATGCTGGGAAAGATTGAAGGCAGGAGGAGAAGGGAATGACAGAGGATGAGATGGTTGGATGGCATCACTGAGTCAGTGGATATGAGTTTGAACAAGGCCTGGGAGATGGTGAACGGGGAAGCCTGGCATGCTGCAGTCCATGGGGTTGCAAAGAGACATGACTGAGCCACTGAACAACAACAAAGAGAAACAATAATCTTTGGGGTATTTTTGTTTTCAGCTTTAGTATTTGCAAAACTGAGATACTATTAATAAAATACCTAACCTAAGGTCCAGAAGATTATATACAGCCCAGAGGGTTTATATACATACATATATATATATATAATGTTTCAGTAGTGTGAATTCCCTGGCTTTTATCAGTCTCTTTAATATGCAAAAAGAAGTTGAGTTTTGTCCTGGGTCACATTTAATAGCAGAGCTAAAGCTCATTGTTACCCTTTCTCAGCTACATTTATCCATTACTTTGCTCATACTCCATTTCTGTTCTGAAGCTCCAAGTGCTTTGCCACCTTTCTTGTTTATATTTGTAAAATGACTAAGATAAGGATGGAATTATCTACTTCCCCCTTGTTTTATTTTTCTTCCTTATTTTAGCAAAGTGGTGGTGAAATAAAGGGTGTGAAGAGATACTTCTTGTCCCAAATCATAGAGTGTGAGTCAAAGGTTGATTGGGAAATAGAACGCTGAGGGACTTCTTGACTATGTTGTGCTTCTGTTGAGTTTTGTTTACATAGACTACCAAGTTAGCCAGTACCTCCTGGATTTGGGGCAGATAAGAAAAATGAACAAGGTAATTGTTTTCAAATATTTGAAGGGCAGTTATGTAGGAGAGGAAAAACAATGAAGGACCAAACTGAGACTGAGATGTAAAGGAGAAATTTGAGCATACTTAAGTCTAACATTTTCAAACATCTACTTTGGCCTGGGCATTATGCCAGGTGCTTCAGGAGGTACAAAGATAAGGTGATTCCTGTTCTTTTACTCTGAAAAATTTTGGATAGTCAACCCTAAGACTATGGACTTCTCTGGTGGTCTTCGTGCTTCCATTGCTGGGGGCACAGGTTCAATCCCCAGTCAGGGAAATGAGATCTCATATGCCACCCTCCAAAAAACAAAATTAAAAACTAAGCCTGGATATGAATGTCTAATGTATGAAATAATCAAACTAGCTCAAAGAAATACGAGCTTTGGATAAACTAAGACTTGGGTGGGGGGACAGCCTGAGCAAAGAAAGGCTTTGTGATGAGGTTGCATAGGCCATGTTTAGGGACTGCATCTCAGTTTGGAAGGAACCTGGGTTTATGCAGGGGACTTGTGAGAAAGAAGGCCTGCAAGAGTCCTGGACTCTGATTTTGTTGGAAATGAGCCTGTTTCCAGTTTCTGTTTTAGGAGAGAGACATTATAAGACTGTACTTTGTAAATACACAGCCTGAGGCAGGAATGATGAAGATGGGAGAGACACTGAAGTGGGATTCTTTAGGTTAATGGAAAACCCCAAGAGTCTGGGGTTTTGCCTCAAAGGGACTGTTGATGACCACTTGAAATTTTCTATGAAATAAGGTATGTGTGTTCCATCAAAACATAGGAAAGTCCACGATACAATAAAAGGTCTAGCTAGAGAAAAAGAGAAATAGTCCAGGTGAAGGTTACTGATTGATAAGGGGTTGAGAAGATGAGAAGGGGCAATAATTCAAAAGATATTAAAGAATCTTGAATTTTTCCAAGTGACAGGTTAAGGATTAAAAAAATCTGGGGGGGGGGGGGGGGGAACATGTTGAAGTTTCTAGAAGTTTCCCCTAGACTGTAAGTTCTGAGAGGAAGGAACACATCTACCTGTTTGTTTGTTTAGGCCATACCGAGTGGCATGTGGGATCTTAGTTCCCTGACCAGGGATTGAACCTGCCGCCCCTTCAGTGGAAGTGCATAGTCTTAACCACTGGACCACCAGGGAGGTCCCCATCTCTACCTGTTAGCCATGCTGGTCCCAGCACTTAGCAAAGGGCCTGGCACATAGTAGCCTCTCAATAAATGTTTACCTGAGTGAGAGTAAAATCTAGTATGGCTGTGGTTTGCAGCCAATAGTTGGAATAAATAACTGCATTGTGCTTAAAAGAACTGTGGACTCGTGAAAAGGAACTAGTTTGAAAAGAAGGTGATTTTTATTGAATGTGTTGAGTTTGAGGTTTCAGCAGGTCATCAAGATGGAAGTGTCCAGGAAATAGATGGAAATTTGGATGCAGAACTTAAGAGGAAAGGCCAGAGGTAGAAAGTATAGTTTTGGAATCATCTTTATAGTGGGGAGAAGTGAGATAGAAACCTGGGGGGAATGCAGGACTGTTTCTAGGCAAGACTTACTCAAAATGGCATCCTGTGTGAGGCTTTCATCAGGAAACCAGGGGTTTCACAACCCCCAGGAAGGCTGGGAGAGGAAAGGCTAGGAGAACCTCACTGGCTTGCAGGAGATCTGGACATGCTGGGGTCCGAGGAAAGCCTTCACCCAAGAGCTCCCTCTCAACTGACTGCAGTGCTATGTTGGGATTCTCAGGTGGCTGTGGGAAGTAGCTCCCAAAACCCCGTGTTTGCCAGTGGCCAGTGACCTGCCCATAGCTGCTGATCTAGGAGTAAAACTTTTTCTTTCTCACCTTTCAGATTTCACTTTTGGGCCTCTTATCAGCAGGGCCTAGCCTGGGATCCTGTTGAAGGGAATCTGAGAACTGTGATGCAGAGGAAAGGGTGGCAGGATGTGGGGCTGATGATTAATTGTCAACAAAGCTGGCACCTGTGATTTAGAGCAGCTAAAGTGGGTCATGTCACTTCCCTTCAAAACTTTCCAAAACCCCCACTCCCAACACGTTCCTAATGAAGTTTAAGTTTTGCTAGGGTGGTACCCAGTGACTTCTCCCCAGAGCATAGTGATATTCTGTGTTTCACAAGACTGTCTGTTCCATGCATTTCCATTCTCTCAACTTGGAATATCCACACCAATCTCATCTTCAGCCTGGTAATCTGCTCCTTGAAGCTTGCTCTCAAATTTTGGTGGTCCTTGGTACCTTTTGTACCCTGAATAATGTTTTCTTTCTTTTTGTCCACATGTTCCCAGGGCTTAGCATACTGCCTGCCATTTTATTTGCATAAATGAGAGGAAGGAAACTTTGGGTGGTGGGCTGCTATTAAATTTTATTGGTAGGTGATCAGTAATGATCTTTAAGGGACTGGTTTTAATACAGAGGAGGTACTGAAAGCCACTTGCAGTAGGTTGAAGAATGAGTAGGAATTAAAGAATTAAGAGACATGAACGGCCAAGACATTTGATAAAGAGATGATGACAACACAATTTCAGAGGCCAAATTAGAGTACAAGCAGCTTCCTGCCTGCCCCACCCCTCCACCTGCCCCCCAGGAAGCCATAAACTTGTTAGAAGTCAGAGAAGACAAAACTGCCTAGAAAAGGAAATTTGAACAAGAAAGCCGAATTCAATCAAGAGCACATTTGGAGGTTTACTCATAGAAAGAGGGATATTTTTTCCTCCAAGTTGTTAATAGTAGCAAATACAAGAGAGGGTTTTGATATTAAAAACAAGAAATCTTTTCTTTTTTTAGCATATATATTTTATTTAAGTATGGTGGTGGTTTAGTCGCTAAGTCATGTCCAACTCTTGCGACCCCATGGACTATAGCCCACCAGGCTCCGTCCATGGGATTCTCCAGGCAAGATCACTGGAGTGGGTTGCCATTTCCTTCTCCATTTATTTAAATACAGTTGACTTAAAATATTTCATGTGCACAGCAAGGTGATTCAGTTATACATAAGACAAGAAATTTTAAGAGAACCCATAAGCTCAGTATAATTTGGAGGCCGGGGTAGCCTCAGGGTTTGGAGCTTAACAACAGACAAAATGTTTAATTAGCACTTAGGAAAATGTAGCAGGAAGGTTTAAAAAAAATGGATAAAAAGAGTGGTAAACAAGTAGCAAGGGCCTAGTTGAGGTTAGCATATATCTGAAATGGACCCAATCAGAATAATTTGATGTCATCCCCAAATACTTAACAGTTTTACAGTGAAGAAAGGCAAGCAGGCAGTAGAGAGTACCCGGACTTTTAGAAAATAGACATGTCAGAAAACCCTGGGGTTGGTGCTTTGGGAGAGTGGGGCTCTTACCACCAGGTTCAGACCCAGAGAAGGCCAGCAGTAGGGGATGTTCTTAAGCCATGTGCCGGTCTCCTGGGGCAGGGCTTGGTGCCAATGACGTTGTGCACATGCACTAAACAGCCTCTTCTCAGGGCAGAGCCGAATAGGAGGTTGGTGGTGGTGGTGCCATACCAACCAAGAAGTTGGACTTCTCCCTGGTCCTAAAAGTTGCTTCCAACATTTAGGATTTTATGACTATTTTAGGATTGCTGTAGAAGTTGACAATCCCCAGAATTCAAAACTGAGTGTGAAATGTAATAGACTATATACAGAATTATTAAAATAAAATTCACAATAATCAAATTTCATATGTTGATTTTCTTCCAGGGGTATCTGTGTTCTCGCGTAAATAGTATCCCCTTAATTCTTTTATTTTTTTTCCACTCAAAATATTTCTTGAGCCAGAGGTACTAGGCTATGATATGCTCTAGGGATATAATTGGTTTTAAAACAGACATAGGTCCTTCTTTCTTAGAATTCATCCTTGAGTGATAGTGCTGACCACTGAACAAACAGTCCAGCAGTGACCATGCACTCATATCAAAAATGCAGAGGAAGGAATTCTCTGGTGGTTCAGTGGTTAGGGCTCTAGGCTTCCATTCATGGGGTCTGGAGTTTGATCCCTGCTCAGGGAATTAAGCCCTGGAGAAGGAAATGGCAACCCACTCCAGTACTCTTGCCTGGGAAATTCCAGGGGCAGAGGAGCCTGGCAGGCTACAGTCCATGGAGTTGCAAAGAGTTGAACACAACTGAGCGTGCTTGCACGTCAGGGAATTAAGAGCCCACAAGCTTTGTGGCTTGGCCGAGAAAAAGAGTGCAGAAGAGTATGCTTATCACCCTAGGGTAAGGAAAGCATGTATAAGCAAAATGCAAGACCCAAAAGGAAAAATACTGATTCATTTACTAAACCTAAATTTAAAACTTATAAAACAAACACTATAAACAAAATTAGATCAACAGTAGGCTAGGGGAGAATCCTTGCCTCCTATGTATTAATAACCATAATCTAGCTGAGAAACCCCTGAAATGAAACAACAAGAAGTGCTACTGCTGACTCCATGGCCTTGGGAAGACTGCCCTACCAGTGCTGGCCTCTTCATCCACCCATCAAGATCTTATGCTCATGTGGCCGTGAGGCTTGAATGAAATATTGTGAATGAGCATGCTTTGAAAAGGAAGTACAATGCAAATGCAAAGAAAGAGTGTGTAACGATTTACTGCTAATGTGCTTTCTTCTCCTGAAATACTGCTGTCACGTGGCAGGCTGGTGGCTGGGAACACGCGCATATGCTTATGGTCATGTGGATTTCGTCAGTGTCAGTCAAGGAGCCTCCCAGACAGCCCTCCACAGGCCACACTGCATGTGGCTGTCACTCCCCCTGGGAATGGCACCCACAGTTTCCTTTCAAGAAGACCTTCAGTTTAAGTGACTTCTAGGTTTGAATTCTGCTACCAACCCTCCTGGGGAAAAGCCACTGCTTTGGGTTTGATTGCCTCAGACAATCAAGATGACAGCTTTGAGTAATTACCCTTATTATATTTGACACTTAAAGAGCTTCTAATCATAAGCAGCTGTTGTGATAACCACTGTTATTCCAGGTTTTCATGTTGGGAGCAGATGCCCCTACACAGTGTATGGAAGGGTATCTAAAGTGTGTTTCAGAATCCTGTATCTAAGAAGACTTTTAGGGACCACCAAATGTGTCATATATCAAAGAAGGCTGGGACGTCCCTGGTGGTCCAGTGACTAAGACTCTGTGCTTCCAATGCAGAAGGTATGGGTTCAATCCCTGGTCAGAGGACTAATATCCCACATGCAGCCAAAAAAAACAAAAGAAGGCTGAATTGTAACCCCACATAGATGGATGAATATTTTGCTTATTTATCCCTTGAATTTACGTTTTACTAAGTACCCACCAGCTCAGTTCAATTCAGTCGGTCAGTCGTGTCCGACTCTTTGTGACCCACCAGCTAGAGTGCCCTAAAAGAAAGGAAAGGATGTGTTCTCAACCACTAAAGAAATCACAGGCTCAAAGGGGAGACTGACATCAATATTTCTTAAAGCATTTTGAATGAGAAATATAAGACATAATAGGAAGTACATAAAACCTAGATGTGCCCAGTGATCTAGTAACATGGTGGAGGGAGGGATTGGATCAGTATTGGAAGGACAAGGCCAACTTCCCCGGGGAAGAAACACAGAAACTGGGCTTCAAAGGATGAGTAGGGCTTGCTAAGTGAAGACCAAAGGTTTGAAGGAGGGCAAAAAGGACAGAGAGGATATGACATTCCAAGCAGAGGAGGCGGCAGGTGCAGGACACTCGAGAAAGGCATAGGAGGACTTACCTGTTGGTGTGGGAGTAGCAAGAAGTGGCACTGGAAAGGTAGGTGGCGGCCAGGTTTTGAAAGGCCTTGACCACCATGCTAAAGAGTGTGGATTTTCTTTTGTGGTCAGTGTGAAAGAGTCTTTTCATGTCTTAGAAAGGTAATTTGTATTGTATTGTACCAAAAGCGTTGGAAAAGAAAAACAAGATGTAGTGTCTGTGTGTGTGTGTTGCTCAGTGGTGTCCCGATGGACTGTAGCCCACCAGGCTCCTCTGTCCATGGAATTCTCCAGGCAAGAATAGTGGAGTGGATTGCCAATTCCTTCTCCAAGGGATCTTCCAGACCCAGGGATTGAACTTGCATCTCCTGCATTGGCAGTCGGGTATTTTACCACTGCACCACTTGGGAAGCCCCAGACATAATGAAACCAGTTAAAACACGATTGCTGAATTGGAAGATTCGGTGCCGGGGTCCAGCCCCGGTGGAGTCAGGGGTTTCGAAGGGGAGACAGCATCGGCGATCAGGAAACAACAGCTTATTTAAATGTTAATTAAAGATATAAAGAGTGGTTAAATAAGGATAGCTCAGTGAGAAAATTTAGTGGAGAAAAGAGGCTGAATAATTCAGCCAGAAGGTGAGAGAAAGAACAACATGGGGAGACCAAGCTTCGGTGAACAAGGCCCACACTTTATTTTCCAAAGTAGTTTGTATGCCCTAAGTTATGCATAGAGGATAATGGGGGAAGGGGTAGAGTCATGCAGTAAGCCAGGCTTTCTTCCTGCAAACTTATCATATGCACAAGTTTAGGTGATTTGCATCATCTTCTGGCCTGGAGGCCTGTTAACATTTTAAGACCCTTTCTTCAGAAAACTTATTTTTTCTCTAAAGGTGATTAGTCAGGTGCCACCCTTCAAAAGCATTAGATAAAGTTGCATTCCTATAGGGCAAAGGTGTGGTGGAGTATAACAAGAAAAAGAATTAACTCAAAGGTCCAAGGTCACAAACATTAAAGCTACTACTTACACCAATTATATTAATCAATACACTGCCAGGGACACAGCAGGTAAGGGATATGGAAACTTAGCAGCAAACATTGGCCCAACAAGTGAAAAACCCTTCACCAATACGATTTCTAATCAATCTTTTAACTGCTCAAAGGAATCTGTATTTAGACAGTTTAGAACATCTCATGCCTCTCACAGTTGGGAGGCTCTGAACAATCACATGTGGCCGGAAAAACCTATTCAGGCAGGCTAGAGGACTTCCAAAGGAGTTTGTAGGTTGAAACACTGTCACACCCAGGAATTATTAACTGGAGCTGTAAGTTAACTCTTTTTTCAGAGAGAGGTAGTGGAGGACAGCCCCCCGTAAAGTCAGAGGTGTAGGTGAGAGCACAAAGCAGAAAGTAGGCAGACTCTGGTTTTGAGGGTAGATGCTCGAGAATTTCCAGGGGGACTCCTGAGGCTCGATCCCGCCTTTGCGTATGCTGAGCCTCCTTCCTCATGACTTTGCCACGGGCAGAGCTCCTGCTCCCGGTAATTCGGGTTGACATTTATACACTATTGATACTGTGTATAAAATAGATAACTAATGAGAACCTAATATATAGTACAGAGAACTCTACTTAATGTCTTTGGTGAGTAAAAGGGGAAGAAAGTAAAAAAAGAGCAGACATATGTATCTGTATAGCTGATTCACTTTTGCTGTACAGCAGAAAGTAACACAACATTGTAAAGCAACTATACTCCAATAAAAATTTAAAAAGAAATAATGAAAATTGTAAAAACTACTGAGAATAAGCCAGAAGCAAAAGGACAAATATTATATGATTCCACTTGCATGAGGGGCCTAACATAGTCAGAACCATAGAGAAAGTAGGATACTGATTACTAGGGCCTGGGGAAAGGGGTTGAGGAGTTTCTGTTGAATGGGTACCATTTCAGTTTGGGATGATGAGAAAGTTCTGAAGATGGATAGCACAGCAGTGTGAATGTATTCCATGCCACTGAACTGTATACTCAGAAAGGGTTCAAATGGTAAATTTTATGTTATGCATATTTGACTTTAAAAAAAAAGAAAAACAAAGCATTTGTCCTGGTAAGAAAGTGCACATGAATCTGAATTGAAATAATGAGTTTAAAGAGGAAAAAAATAATTAAATTTTCCCCCTGTAAGAGTGATTTAAGTTGAAAAGACATTCCTGAGAGGTAATTGGCAGGACTTGTGTCTGGATGAAAAGATCAAGGAAGAAGGAAGCAGAGATGACAGAGGTCTTTGGTTTCTATACAGCTGTGTGTGTATTGGCTGAAGAAGAAGGGAAGGAGGAGTTTGATGCTGGGTGATATCATCTACAGTGGACAAAATACATGAGTTCATGCACACACATGCGCGTGCACACACACACGTATCAGGGAAGAGCATAGAGTTAGAGATGACACTTCAGGGGTGGGTAGTATGGAACTGAAATCATTCAGGGATGAGTGAGGAGAAAAAAACAAAAAGAGAACCATAAGCAGGCTTTTGGAGAACACCAGCTTTGTGAGACTGGAGGACACAGACAGAAAAGAAGAACCAGGGTGGGGAAATGGCTTTATGGAAGCGAAGAGAGGAAAGAGTGTCATGGTCAATTAGGTCAAACGCTATGGAGGTTAGTTAGGATGAAGACAACACAGTTGGCAGACTAGATGTTTGGGGTCACCGATGACCTTTTTGGAGGGAAGGTAGCCAAGCAATCACAGTGGGGCAAGAAGTGCATGGGGTGTAAGGACATGGACGTGGTCAGCGGAGAGTAATTTCTCAGAAACACGTGTGAGATTCTTCATCTCCTTTGCAAATAACACTAGAGGTTTTATCATTAACCCTCACTCTTAATTGTATATGGCTTCACACGTCTGATTTCAGTGAGAAGCCCACTCAGCAGGGTGAGGAAAGCTGGGGGTGGGGCTGGGAGTCGAGGCCCACTCTGCTCTGCCTGCGCATTTGAGCACAGACTCCCAGGAGGCAGAGAATCCTAAATGCAAGCCGGCTCCCGGGTGGTTATGAAGGTGCGTGTGTCAGGGTGGAATGACAGGACCGACTTATTCACAGCGCGCCAGCGGGATTTGTAACCCATCAGTGGACATGGGGTGTGTAGGCCTCCTTTTGTGTGTGTGCCCGGGGCTGCCCACGTCAAGGGTGCAGGGTCCCCAAGCCGTGCTCCTGACATGGGCAGGCAGCCTGTCTTCTCTCTAGAGGTTTATAGGGACACAGAGTATCCTGTTCCTCGTTCATCCTGATATCCTTAGGACATCTTCTTCCTTAAGTTCAGTTCCCTTAAGGCACAGGACGCGGTGAGTTAGAAAGATCTTTTTGTTGACATGGTGAACGCTGCTGACGGGGACAGAGGCTGCAGTCGGATCTCGGCTGGGTGCTTGCTCTCTCCAGCCCATTCTAGGAGAGGTCTGGATTGGGCCCCACAGACGATGGGATGGAGAAGACAGGACTGATGGCTGAGTGAGGGACAGCTCTGTCTCCCACCTCGCTCACCAAAGAACCCAGGGTGGGGATGGGGGTGGGGGGAATGGGGAAAAGTCTCCACACGGCAGCCTGCCCAAGATACCTCCTTGCAGGTGGAGGGGGAGCCCAGGGTAGCAGGGATCATGCTGCTGCCCCTCCTAGCTTTCCGTGGATCCCGGCTCTCCTGGGTCCCAGCCCCGGGGAGGTGTGTCTTCCGAGACCTGAGCAGAGCGCAGGCCCCTTGGCCCCTGGAGCTGCTGGCAGGGCCCCTGGTGAAGACTCCAGAGGGGAGACTCTGGCCTGCTGGTTGACCTGAGGAGGCCTCCCTGGGATGAAGGATGAAGTGGGAGAGAAGGGAGGGAGGGAGATGTGAAGGACCCAGGATGCCATCTGTAGGGGCCTGCTTGTGGGGTTGAGTGTCTTGGCGCTCAGCGCTGTCTTGCTCTCCTGACTCAGATGTTTACTCTGCCTCTGGGGGGAGGGTGGGCCTCCTTCCCTGTTTTCACCAGACTCGGGGATGGGCGCTTTCTCCTGCGGCATGTCCCTCCACTGCTTTCCCCTGCCTTTGAGGATAAAAGCCAGCGAGGGCAGTCTGCTGCCCGTTCTAGCCAATTTCCAGTCACTCACAGCGCTCCCCACTCCTGTATCACCACGAACCCGTTTACCATCTAACGAGAGGCACTGATTGGCTATGGGAGTGAGGTCTGTTCACCCTATCCCCCTGTCATCAGGAAAATGGAGTCCAGGTAGCCATCCGGTCACTGGGCATCGAGTGGGAAGAAGGGCCAGGACGTGGGGCCTTGAGGGAGCCCGCTCAAAGCCCAGGCTGAGAGCCTGGGTGCATAGGAGGAGTCAGCCAGCACCGCGGGCAGGGCAGGAGGGCGGCCGACAGGAGGCTGCTCCAGGGGAGGAAGCCCACCTCTGCAGGAGCTGAGGATGTTGGCCACTGACAAGGGAAAACTGAGCTGGAGGACCCTAAGTCACCAGTAGAAAATATGGGGGCAAGAAACCGGTTACCAGATCCAGACTCTGGGCCACAGGCAGCACTCAGCCCATCACTCCCTGGTGGTGGTGGTTTAGTTGCTGTTGTGTCTAACTCTTTGTGACCCCATGGACTGTAGCCTGCCAGGCTCCTCTGTCCATGGGATTCTCCAGGCAAGAATACTGGAGTGGGTTGCCATTTGCTTCTCCAGGGGATCTTCCTGACCCCGGGGTTGAACCCGAGTCTCCTGTAGTGCAGGCAGATTCTTTACCAACAGAGCTACGAGGGAAGCCCACCACTCCCTGGCCTGAAGGAAAAATTCCATTATGGTAGCTTGACCTCAGAGTGACCAGGACTGCCACCTTGGTGGACTGCCCAGGCCTTCAGGCACAAAGATCAGGGCATGATTCTGCTTGAGACATTCCCTCTGAAAGCCCCAGCTATAGGGGTGGTGAGTTGATGGAGTAAAGGGCAGGAAGGTAGCTCTGCGTCCCCAGTCCAGCCCTGTCCATCAGTCCCACATGCCTCTTCCTGTGTAGGGCCACCTCCCTGGGTAGTACCTGGGGAGAGCAGAGAGAAGCAGGCTGGTCCTCGGAGAGGCACTTGGGAGCCAGGAGTGGTTTTGTGGGCTTCCCTTGGAGCCACAGATGTCGCACGTCAAGCCCTTCTGGCACCTTCCAGTCAGCTTGCCTTTCCTTCCCACTCCAGGATGTCAGCACCATGGACAGGACTCAAGCCCAGAGCTGGGGAGGTGAGATGTGTTCAGGTTCAGGCCAGGTGGAGCGAGATGGTGATGATTTCTCCACTGGGTGTCACTGCTCCCCTTGTTCTCCGTTACATGGGCTCCGCCTGACTGCAAGGTCATGAGGCAAAGGAGGCCCCTCCCTCTCCACCAAGTAGGGAACAGGGAAGGAATTATCTGGGTCAGTCCAGAGAAGGCTGGCTGGGAGCCCAGCGATGGCTTTTTAGTCTTTGATGCTACTTAGGAGGAAGGACCCCACTTGACCTCAGCGGTAAGATTAGGGTCTGTTGCACTCACTGCCCTGCGGAAAACATCCTTGGAGGGCTCAAGGGTTCCGTGAGGCCCTGGCCAGTTACAGTGCGCTGGCCCACCCTTAGGGACTCCAGATTGCAGCACTGCCTCGCCAGGGACAGAACAGCACAGTGCAGCCTGTTACCTGACACCCCATTCAGCACCGGGGCCCAGAGAGTGGCTGAGCCTGCCTCGGTGATGTCAGAGCTGAAAGGAGAAAGGCAGTGGCCTGGGCCCTGGGGCTTGTTAGAAGGACTCAGAGGAAATGCCAGAACTAAGAGAACTCATGTCCAAGAGAACAGCCTGCCAGTCCTGCAGAAATCATATTTCTGAGCAGAAAAACCCACAGGCATTTGTATCACTGCTGCTGCTGCTAAGTCACTTCAGTCGTGTCCGACTCTGTGCAACCCCATAGACGGCAGCCCACCAGGCTCCCCTGTCCCTGGGATTCTCCAGGCAAGAACATTGGAGTGGGTTGCCATTTCCTTCTTCAATGCATGAAAGTGAAAAGTGAAAGTGAAGTCGCTCAGTCGCGTCCGACCCTTAGCGACCCCATGGACTGCAGCCCACCAGGCTCCTCCATCCATGGGATTTTCCAAGCAAGAGTATTGGAGTGGGGTGCCATTTGTATCACAGAGCATCCCAAATGATCTCGGAAGTCACTTGGCAGTTCTCACTGTCCCCAAGTCCGGATGTGTGTCTGTTTCGTCTTCATTGGCCAGGCCTAGAGCTGAAGAAGGGGCTTCCCAGGTGGTGCTAGTGGTAAAGAACCCGCCTACCAAAGTAGGAGACATAAGAGACAAAGGTTTGATCCCTGGATGGGGAAGGTCCCCTGGAGGAGAGCATGGCAGCCCACTCCAGTATTCTTGCCTGGAGAATCCCATGGACAGAGAAGTCTGGCGGGCTACAGTCCACAGGGTCGCAAAGAGTCAGACGTGACTGAAGGGACTTAGCATGGATGCAGGGCTGAGTGAAGCAATTTTTGTATCTCTATGCCAGGAAACAGTTATGGAAGAAAGTGTGTCATCAAGTGTAAAATCAGCCAAAGTGCCATCCACTGGTACCATGACCTGGTTTCACCCCCAACAGAGCCAGCCTTTAACTGTCTATGGGAGCCGCCTCAATGGGGGCACATGGGACAACAGAAGAGGGAGCGGGTGGGCGTGCAGCTTCTGCGCCTTCAGCCCCACCCGCTCCAGTCCTCCCTGCACAGCCTCCCCCACCCCTCCCTGAACCGACAAGATCCGCACAGAGGCCACCCTCCTGGCAGGACATCTTTCTTTGTTCCCTCCAAAATCCATTTTGTTGGTTTTTTTTTTTTTCATTCAAGTCATCTAAAGGGCTAAGGACACAAATTGGGTTCCCAGAGTGGTCACTGGCCTGAGAACACTTTTCTAAGCTAATTACTGGAGGTGTGATGATGGTCCAGAGTGCCAGGCTGTTTCTCTGCTGGGGAGCAGGATACTGTGTTGCTGTTGCATGAAAACAACTCCCTCTGGGTTCAGCAGACAATAGGGGTCAGGGCTTCACTGCCAGAAGGGTGCCTTGTGAGGCTGCTGGTCGCCATGTCTGAGGCAGGAGGGAAGGTCAGGCCTGAGTGACAGGTCCCTCAAGAGGCTCTCACACAAGGGTTCTCCTGGCCTGGGTCCTAGTTTATTCAAATGCTCCTGCCATGACGTGGTCATTTTATGCCACTCTAATTCTGATTTGCCAGGCTTCTGAGCCTCCATGTACATTTTTAGAGTGTCTGGTTTCAGACTAAAAAAATTTGGAGAGGGGGAGCCTTGTAGTATATGGGATCTTAGTTCCTTGACCAAGGATTGAACCCATGTCCCCTCAGTGGAAGCATGGAGTCCTAAGTACTGGACCCTCAGGGAAGTCCTTCAGCCTAAAATTTAACATGCCTGCCCCAGACACATACTTTTACTGAAAGAGGTGTGGTGGGTCTGGCTGCTTGCCACTCAAAAACTAATAAACAGGCCAGGTTAGTGGAGAGGAGAGTTTGCTTTATTTCAGATGCCAGCAACTGGTGAGGGGCGGGGGCAGATATCTGTGCAAAAGCCAGCTTCACCCTCACCCCCTAAAAAGCAGAGGTGAGAGCTTTTATAGACAGTTGGGGGTGATGGGGCTTCATGCAGAAATAGCACCGTCATCTTTAACAGTCATCTTCAGATTGGTCTGACCAGCATCATCTTGGTTGTTTTAGGTACAATTAACCTTCAGTTCCAGGGTCCATTTGTTCCCATTTCTTTGTGTCCGACTCTCAGAATTGTGGCGGCTCGTGTCCTGGGTACAGTCTGGTCATCACGTGGTTAACTTCCCCACCTGGCGTTCCAGTACCTATAAGACAGCTCCCAGGCTATGGCTCAGAATATTATCTATAGCCCTTTAGAAAGAACTCAAAGTCCTTGACTCTGCTTAATGACTACGTTTTTAGTCTCCTTTGACTGTTCTCCTTTGTCTTTATATGTTCTCATTTCTCTGATTAAATTATTCTTTGACTAGAGTTTCTCCACTGACAGAAGGCAGGCAGAGGACATGGAAGGGGGGGCAAGGACCATCGGACCCTGCTCTGTTTCACTGGCACTGAATCTACTGTTACAATGCCTTTTGGTTTCTACCTGCCCTGCTCCATCATTTCACGTTTCATCCTTTCCCTGCCCCCATCCTCCAAACACACTCACAGCATCCACCAGAGACCCTCTTGGTCATTGAGGGTCCTGGCCACTGAAGTCATTTCTCCCAGACTGTCTTAGGAGAAGTGTGCTTGACTTGATGACTCTGGACTTCTTAGACCCCCTCTGGGGACTTCTGAACCTACCCCTCAGATTCTTCTGAGTGTCGATCCAGGGAGTGGCATTGCTTGGGAAACTTGTTCACATCTCCAGCAGCAATCAGAGTGGCTCTGAGATTTTTCCAGGTAACCAGACACAGGGTGGATGAGGGTCTAGCCCTTTGCACTTTCCTGATCCTGGGAAAGAAAAAAAAAGTCAAAACTGAAACCAGACAGTATCAGAAGGAGGGTGTGTAGACTTATGCAGGTGTGTGCAAGTTTCCTGAAAGGAAACTTCTGTGAGACATGGACCTACTAGACCTCCAAGTTCAGCCTGGGTGGCTCACTCTTCAATCACCCTCAACAGAACTGCCCTCTCCCACACCCCTCTCCTGTTTATAGTTTTCAGAGCTGTTGACACAATGTAATAGCTTCCCTCTCCTTCTCCACAAAGCCAACTCACTAAGCCTGATTGTGCTGCTGCTTTTTGGGGGGTTGCCCTGGGGGTGAGGGGCAGGGATCTTAGTTCCCCAGCCAGGGTTTGAACCCATGCCCTTGGCAGTAAGAGTGCAAAGTCATAACCTCTGGACCACCAGGACATTCCCTGTGCTGCTGCTTTGGTATCAGCAGCTGTGTCTCACCCCCCACTTCCCAGCCCTCTACACACCTTGCTCCTACCCAGAGCAGATTTGAGGGAAGGAAGGAAGCAGACATAAGTAAGGACTGACTTTTGTGACTGTCCAGTTGGATCCCAGACCAAAAGCCAGGTGACTAAGAAGTAGGCCCTCAAGCCCCAGGGCTGTCCTGAGCCCTCTAGCAGCCACTCTCCCCTGAGATCTCTGGTGCTTTCCCTCCCTTCTATCTCAGCTCCAACAGCAGTCTATTTTGTCCCACCAAAGTGCAAAGCTTGTTTAGAAAGGATGGCAAAGAAAAGTTCTATTTCAGACTCACTTTTCTCTCCCAAAAGTCTCCTATGGTCCTTCTCCATGGGCCCTTTCCAGGGAAGAAGTGTCATTACAAAGGTGTGTGTGTGTGTGCTCAGTGGCTCAGTTGTTTTCAACTATTTGCTTCCCCATGGGCTTTGCTCACCAGGCTCCTCTCTCCGTGGGATTCTCTAGTCAAGAATACTAGAGTGGGTTGCCATTTCCTACTCCAGGGGATCATCCCAACCTAGGGATTGAACCTGAGTCTCTTACATCTCCTGCATTGGCAGGCAGATTCCTTATCACTGTGCCACTTGGGAAGCCCTCATTACAAAGGTGGCAAATGTAATACCCCTGAGGAGCTGCTCTGGTGAGCAGTGGCTCTTGAGAAACTCCAAACCTCTCCATCCAGCATCATATTAACTGTCAGTTCAGTCCGTTCAGTCGCTCGGTCATGTCCGACTCTTTGTGACCCCATGAATTGCAGCACACCAGGCCTCCCTGTCCATCACCAACTCCTGGAGCTTGCTCAAACTCATGTCCGTCGAGTCAGTGATACCATCCAACCATCTCATCCTCTGCCCTCAATCTTTCTGCCCTCAATTCTCCTCCTGCCCTCAATCTTTCCCAGCATCAGGGTCTTTTCCAATGAGTCAGCTCTTCGCATCAGGTGGCCAAAGTATTGGAGTTTCAGCTTCAACATCAGTCCTTCCAGTGAACACCCAGGACTGATCTCCTTTAGGATGGACTGGTTGTATCTCCTCAAGAGTCTTCTCCAACACCACGGTTCAAAAGCATCAATTCTTCTGTGCTCAGCATATTAACTGTATTTTCTTATTTTCTGGCATCTGGGGCTCACAGAAAGGCTGCCCCATGGAAGAGGAGGTATTGGAGTCTCCACCTCTTTGTGGACAAGAGTTGAAAGTCACAACTTAATGACTGAGACATACTGAATATGTCTGGAGAATGTGATTCAATCCAACTGTTCTTCACGGAGGAGCTACTGTTGTGCGCCACTCAGAGTGATGGGGAGTGGTGAGCCATGGGGCTCTGAGAAGGCAAATTGTGAAAGCCATCATAGGCCATGCCAAGGATTCACTTTACTGTAACCTTGGGGCACAGGTGAGTCAGGAAGAGTTTTACAAAGGAGAATGACAAGACTAGATTTATGTTTTAAGAGATGACTCAATGAAGTTAACTTAGATGAAATTAATATAATGCATTTGCTACTCCTGGACAACTGGACACACATGTAAAGCATTTAGGAGGTGAATTGGACAGGACTTGAGAAGGACTGTGTATGGTGGACTGAGCTCTGGCTTGGTGTAGGTGGACATTAGTGTCCTTCACTGAGATGAGATGTGTGTGTCCTTGGGACCTTAGTTTCTTCTATAGTTCTTTCCAGATTTCATCATCTAGAATCCTACTTTACAGAAACTTCTCTGCAAGAAGATGAAGGGAAAAAAGGGAGAAGCAATATTTACCCTGGTGGGCTCTGAAGTCAGCTGCTGGTATTTTGCCAGACTGGCATTCAGAGAAGGGCTGAGTTCACATGGATCTTGGTCAGAGCTGGGCAGAAACCACCCCTGATGCCCACCTGGTGTACCTCTCAGGAGGAGCATTTTGATATGTAGCCTAAGCTCTGCTGCTTCTCAGTCTCCTTAGAAATGTTCAACGGGAAGATGGATACCATGTGCAGGAAGTATTTAGGTCAAACTCCTATTGAGAGAAATTGAGCGAAGAAAAGGCCAGAGGCTAAAGCCACTCTTTTCTTGTAAACCAAATCACAGGGGAATTCCACACATGCCAGATGGTCTTAGTCTATTTGGGCTGTAATAACAGAAATACCATAGACTGAGTGGCTTTAACAACAGTTCTGGAGGCCGAAAGTCCAAGATCAAGGTGCTGGTGGGCTCAGTGTCTGGTGAGGACCTGCTCACTGGTTCACAGGCAGTCATCTTCCTGCTGTGTCCTCACAGGCCAGAAGGGGTGAAGGAACTCTCTGGTGTCTCTTTAATAAGGGTGTTAACTCCATTTATGAGGGCTCCACCCTTACGTCCTAATCACTCCCTCAAAGGCCCCCACTTCCAAAGACCATCATGTTGGGCATCAGGATTCAACATATGAATTTGGGGGGAGCACAAGAGCACAGATCTTAGAAGGTCTCTGGCCCTGGGCTCCCAGCCCCCACCCCTCGCTGCCATCAACCCCTGGATAGCAGAAGAGCTGCGATGGAGCCCAGTGCCAAGACACCATTGTCTCCAGTGTTACACTGGGGATGGTGCAAAGAACGGCCAACCATGGGCATCTCCATGATATCTATTCCCTGATTCAAGCTGGAAGGTAGAGTGTGGGGAAGACACTCACTCACTCTGCTTTGTCCGTGGCTCACACAACCACAGTTGCTACTCCTAGAGCAGTTTTCTACTTGTGTAAAGCATCAGCCCTCCTCCTTAAGGTTTCCATAACAAGACTGAATTCCTATAAAAAAAAATGTAGGTGGGCAAAGAGGAGAAAACATTCATTTTTTTGTGTGTGACCCTCCATTCTACTAGGATGGTAGATGTTCAACCTTTCCGGCTGGGGTTTCCCCCTTTCCTGGAGTTTGTGGCTAAGTTCGGGAGCGCATGGGTTATGCCAGGGCTTTAGGAGAGGTCCCATTTGGCCTTGAGTCACTTGTGCTCAGGGCTTCCCTGGTGGCTGAGATGGTAAAGAATCTGCCTACAATGCAGGAGACCTGGGTTCAATCCCTGGGTCGGGAAGATACCCTGGACCAGGGAATGGCAACCCACTCCAGTATTCTTGCCTGGAGAATTCCATGGACAGAGGAGCCTGGCGGGCTGCAGTCCATGAGGTTGCATGACATGACTGAGCAACTAACAGCTGTGCTCAAAGGGGTCCTCGGAGATGTCTGTTTTCTGTCTGGTCCATGCTCTTCAGTTCACGTATGTCCCCATGAGAAGGCCCTCATTATTTCAGGCCATCAGCTATCATGACCACCTCTGATTCTCTGATTCTTTGGCTTGAGGACCCAGGAATTATTCAGTTGCCTCAGTCTCCTGCGAGGGTGCCACTGGGTCCCTGCCACTTGGACCCATTGTGCAGATGGTCCCTTCAGGGTCTTGCTGTCCTCTTGTGGGACTCTTTCCCCAGGAAGTGGGATTCAGCCACTTCTCGGAGATCCACAAGGCTCTGACATTTTCCATTTCCGCTCATCATCAACCCCCTCAACTGCCTGCAGTGTGAAATCCTTCCCTTTATAAATGGTGAACATTTTTTTGTTTTAGTCTGAGGAACCCAGTATTATTATTATTTCTAAAACATTATTCTTCCACAGTGTCTTCCTAATAAATTTGGTGTCCTCACAAAGGTGGGGACATTGGCTCTGCCCTGCACAATGAGTGCCTGGCTCTGTGGGTCAGCCACTCCTAGGGTCTCTTGAGGGCAGCTGGCTGAGACTGGATACTAGGCAAAGATCTCTTCTCCCTTCCTGGCATCATACCTGCTCCTCGCTCTCTCCTTCCCATACAGGGGCCCAGCATAACTTTCCCTGAATATGGATAAGTCTCTGAGTGTCTTCCCTGAAAGCGAGGGTAGGGGGTGGGGCTTTATTCCCTGGGGTCTCGGCTTTAAAGGCAAGCAGTGAATGTGGATGGCCACCTGCCCCCAGCCTCCAGCTGTATCTGCTTCTTCCAGTCCTTGTCCCTGAGTCTCAGCCATCTGCCATCATACGGGTGTAGGGTCAGCTGGGGGTAGGATTGTGTGGGACCCTCAGTGCTCCTGCCTCTGTGCCCCTGGTCTCCTGAGACCTTCCCAACCACACCTCACTTTCACACTTTCAACGGAGAGTTCACAAGTCTATGGGTCAAACCACCCTTGAAAGGGCAGAAAGTCCTAGAAATACAGCAAAAAGGAAACCGATAAGCCCCAAATTCTGAAGAGATCTCTTGAAACTATGCCTCATTTGCTCTAGCTTTCCTAGGAGTTCAGAATCCTCCCCAAGCTCAGTTTCTGCATTGAACCTGGACCCCATCTTTGGGTGGGCACCTGGGACCTCTCCAGTAAAGTGTCCCCCCTTTCCTACCTGATGGCCCATGACCCCTGCCTGGTCCCAGCCAGTGGTACCAGGTCTGATAAATACCCTCTACCCGGGATGAAAGTGAAAGAGGAGAGTGAAAAAGTTGGCTTAAATCTCAACATTCAGAAAACTAAGATCATGGCATCTGGTCCCATCACTTCATGGCAAATAGATGGGGAAACAGTGGAAACAGTGGCTGACTTTATTTTTGGGGACTCCAAAATCACTGCAGACGGTGACTGCAGCCATGAAATTAAAAGATGCTTACTCCTTGGAAGGAAAGTTATGACCAACCTAGATGGCATATTGAAAAGCATATTGAAAAGACACTACTTTGCCAACAAAGGTCCGCCTAGTCAAGACTATGGTTTTTCCAGTGGTCATGTATGGATGTGAGTGTTGGACTATAAAGAAAGCTGAGCGCCGAAGAATTGATGCTTTTGAACTGTGGTGTTGGAGAAGACTCTTGAGAGTCTTTTGGACTGCAAGAAGATCCAACCAGTCCATCCTAAAGGGGATCAGTCCTAGGTGTTCATTGGAAGGACTGATGCTGAAGCTGAAACTCCAGTACTTTGGCCACCTGATGCGGAGAGCTGACTCATTGGAAAAGACTCTGATGCTGGGAGGGACTGGGGGCAGGAGGAGAAGGAGACGACAGAGGATGAGATGGCTGGATGGCATCACCGACTCAATGAACATGAGTTTGAGCCAGCTCCAGGAGTTGGTGATGGACAGGGAGGCCTGTTGTGCTGCAATCCATGGGGTCGCAAAGAGTCAGACACGACTGAGTGACTGAACTGAACTGAACTGGTACTTCTTATTGATCACGTGGCCAGTTCACTTGCCTGCAATAGCACAGAACTTACTTGGGAAAACTTGCTGGGCTCCTCCACCCAGATGCTCCCTATTATGGTGATGGTGCCAAGTGATCATCTCCTTTCTACACCTTCCTTCTGCTTTCCTTCCCTTTCATTTGGAAAAACTGCCCCTTCCCCATTCTAGGTGTCCCGCAGACAGCTGCCAGCTGTAGGACTCCACCACCACCCCAGTGCCATGGGCTGCCTGCAGGGGTGGGCACATAACCCAGGAGGGACCAATCAGATCCCGTCTCCTACAGTCTGACTTCTGAGTGATGGCACAAGGCAGACACAGTGGGTGGGGAAGGTAATACCCAGAAGGACAAAGTCCGTGTTCCTGCTGCTGTGATTCTAGATCCACAGCTGCTATCCTTCCCAGCTCCTGGTTGGTCAATTCTTCATTCTCTGAGCTACCAGAGTTCTTCAAGTAGATGCCCATTTCTTGCTTAAGTTGATCACAGTCCGTTTCTGTTGCTTGCAACTAAGAATGCTAATTCATAGCGTTTGATTTACCCCTACTAGGCATTCTCTGATCTCCCAGCTCCTCCAATGGCCAGGTAGTAGCAGGGTGCATCATGAGTTGCCAACAAATGCTCTGGACGATAGCCCTCTGGCTATGTGGGCCTCGAGGTGACCCATGAAGGCTGCCAAATGGTGCTCAGGCAGGGGAAAAGATCAGATGTGGCACCTCAAGCTGGTGGAGTCTGTAATCCCAGGACTGCTCATGCCAGAAGGGTCTCTGCATGAGAGCCCACCTGACTTTCAGTGGTGTCCTCCAGCCAGCCCCATGCTCCTCTCCCAGCCTTATTGACCTGATGGAGGTAGAGGGGTGGGGATTAGCAGAGCATGCCGTAGGAAGAGCTAGAGTTGTGAAGGCACCAGAGCTGGCTGCAGGGCGATGGGCAGCTTGGAGCAGCCGTATTTTGGCAATGTGTTTTCCAACTTTGGAATCTGCCTGGTTGTATTAGAGTGTGCTTAGTCACTCAGTCGTGTCCAACTCTTTGCAACCCTGTGGTCTGTAGCCCAGCAGGCTCCTCTGTACATGGGGATTCTTTTCCAGGCAAGTACTGGACAGAGTAATACTCTATAATACTCCTTCTCCAGGGGATCTTCCCAACCTAGGGATCAAACCCAGGTCTCCTACATTGCAGGCGGATACTTCATCTTCTAAGCCACCAGGGAAGCCCTGTATCAGAGTAATAGTTTTCAACCCCACTCTCCAAAAGCTGGTTTTGGATTTTGGTTTTACAGACAACAGTCCCCTGGTCAGTATCATCTCTCCAGGTGGTCCAGCCCTGTCTCCCCTGACACCACCTGGATATTCTTCCCAGGGCCCCGCTTGCCCAACAGAAGGATGTGGACATGCAGAGACAGAGATGAGCTAAAGGATTAGCAGAAGCATTTAGTCTACACAAGAACAGAAAGAGAAAAGAGTGTAACTGGTAAATTGCCTGGTAGGTTCCTATTAAGCCACAACAGGTGACTGCTTCTGTCAAGCAGCTTTGGAAGAGAAAAACAAAGAGGGATAGCAACTGAAAAAGAGAAAATAAGACAGATACACATTACTGTACATAAAATGAAAAAAACAGAAAGGACCTACTGTAGAGCAATATTTTGTAATAATCTATAATGGAACAGAATCTGAAAAGAATATACAAAAAAGAAGAGAAAAACAGAATTTTTAATGAGTTCTTAGCTAGATTTCATTTATTTAAATTGTACCTCCATTGTATCATTATAGATGAAAAAATTACATGCTGAAGACTTAATTTTCAGACTGATATTCTATACCAGCAATCAGCAAACTTTTTTTTCTTTATAAAGGGTGAGGCAGTAAATTAGTTTAGGCTTTCTATCTCATCACAACTATTCATCGCTGCCCTTGTAACACCAAAGTTGCAATAGAGAATATATAAATGAATGGGCATGGATGTGTTCCAAGAAAACTCTATTTACATAAATGGGCCATGGTCCAGGTTTGGTCTGTGAATCAGTTTGCCAATCTCTGCATTATAACAGAGATTTAACTGAGTATGGCAATTATTAATATTTAGACCAGGAGGTCATACATTAAAAGCCACAATCCACTTGAAGCATTTTCCCAAGCTGCATGTATCAAAATTTGAAGTAAATAACTGCAAAATCAAACCTAAAAGTCTACACAGAATTCAGCTTCTGTTAAAACAAGTCAGGACTTGATGAACATTTAGAAAATCCCGGCCTCCATGACTAATGTCGGTTTTTTGACCTTTCATATCAAGAGTATAAGATTAATGAATCAGCATGTTGATGTTTGGCAGAAACCAACACAGTTCTGTAAAACGATCATCCCTCAATTAAAATTTAAAAAAAAGATGAGCAAATCAGGTTTTCATTTGAGTAAAGCATCTCAGAGACACGAGACACTGCTTCCTCATTACTCTCTTGGGTTGTTTATGTCACATTTTAAACAATGGATTCTATTGTGTAGAAGCATGTTGAGGTTGGAGAAGGCAATGGCACCCCACTCCAGTACTCTTGCCTGGACAATCCCATGGACAGAGGAGCCTGGTGGGCTGCAGTCCATGGGGTCGCTGGGAGTCGGACATGACTGAGCGACTTCACTTTCACTTCCCTTTCATGCATTGGAGAAGGAAATGACAACCCACTCCAGTGTTCTTGCCTGGAGAATCCCAGGGACGGGGGAGCCTGGTGGGCTGCCGTCTATGGGGTCGCACAGAGTCGGACACGACTGAAGCGACTTAGCAGTATGTTGAGGTTGTTTGCATTGGAATCAATTTCAGGTTATTTTCATTGCTTTTGAAATTTAACAATCATTATTCGTGAAGGGAAAAACCTTGGTTGGTAAATGTTGTATAAGTTATTCCAGAAAAAGAATCAGTCAAGGACTAGAGATAAAAGTGGAAGTTTGGGATTTTTCTTTTCTTCTTTTTTTGGCTTCAAATGACAGAAAAGGCAAAAATCAGATTGATTTAAGCCAAAAAGAGAACTTATTAGCTGAGGTATATGGCTTGATATATGGATTCATGTGTGGACCAGACTAGGGCCTGGTCTCTCTTCTTCATATTGGCCTCCTTCACAGACTCTGCGTGTCATGAGGTGGCTGTTGGCAGCTACATCCTATAGGTTCAGGTTTAGTGACGAAGAGAGAATCCCTCCCTTCCCCAAATCCCAGAAAAATTCCATTGCATCTGTTACTCTGGTTGGCTATCATGCCCATCACACATCCACGGCAGTGGCCAGGAGCTTGCAGCACTCCACCTGGCCTCTCATCTTCATGCCAGAGATGCAAGAGATGCAGATTCGATCCCTGGGTCCGGAAGAACCCCTGGAGTAGGAAATGCCAACCCACTCCAGTATTCTTGCCTGGAAAATTCTATGGACAGAAGAGCTTGGCAGGCTACAGTCCATGGGGCCACAAAGATTCAGACACAACTGAGCAACTGAGTACACAACTGGCCTCTCACCCTCAAGCCGGGCAGCCAGGGGCAGAGTAAACTCTGCCTGAAGCCCATGGACTGGCTGCTGTGGGGCCAGGATGGTTCCGCTCCGAAAATCGGGGAAGACTAAACATTCTCAGTGGTAAAGCCCTTAGTTTAGCTTGACCTTCTGAGAAACTGTTGGCCTCTTTCATTCTTGCTGTCAGGTGTGCCTTGCCCCATGGCTGTCTCCCGGCAGATTCCCTCCGACGACCGCCAACTACCAATTTATCTAACCTCAATCAGTTCAGCTCAAGCCTCCTTGTGCAGCCTATTCCACATACAAAGATGGTGCATTCAGTGGGGGCTATTACGCATTATAGATTGAGAGGCCCGGTGCCTTTCTCCTCCCAAAGTGCCTGGGGCCTGAGGAACTGTCTCAGATCTTGGATTAGAAGTTTATATGTGAAAATGTAATGGAAGAGTTTTTAACTCCTTCATGTGTTTGAGGAATCTTCATAGGTTCCTAGCTGCTGCTGCTACTAAGTCGCTTCAGTCGTGTCCGACTCTGTGCGATCCCATAGACAGCAGCCCACCAGGCTCCCCTGTCCCTGGGATTCTCCAGGCAAGAACACTGGAGTGGGTTGCCATTTCCTTCTCCAATGCATGAAAGTGAAAAGTGAAAGTGAAGTCACTCAGTCATGTCCGACTCTTCTCGACCTCATGGACTGCAGCCTACCAGGCTCCTCTGTCCATGGGATTTTCCAGGCAAGAGTACTGGAGCGGGGTATCATTGCCTTCTCTGATAGGTTCCTAGAGAGACCACATATTCTTAAAACCGGTTTCTTATTCTTATTTCATATTCTTAAAACTGTCATTGCTTGAATTAATTACTAAATTTCCATGGTGTTGGAGAAGACTCTCGAGAGTCCCTTGGACTGCAAGGAGATCAAACCAGGCAATCCTAAAGGAAATCAATTCTGAATATTCATTGGAAAGACTGATGCTGACACTCCAATACTTTGGCCACCTGATGCAAAGAGCTGACTCATTAGAAAAGACCCTGATGCTGGGAGGGATTGGGGGCAGGAGAAGGGGACGACAGAGGATGAGATGGTTGGATGGCATCACCGACTTGATGGACATGAATTTGAACAAGCTCCGGGAGTTGGTGATGGACAGGGAGGCCTGTTGTGCTGCAATCCATGGGGTCGCAAAGAGTCAGACACGACTGAGTGACTGAACTGAACTGAACTGGTACTTCTTATTGATCACGTGGCCAGTTCACTTGCCTGCAATAGCACAGAACTTACTTGGGAAAACTTGCTGGGCTCCTCCACCCAGATGCTCCCTATTATGGTGATGGTGCCAAGTGATCATCTCCTTTCTACACCTTCCTTCTGCTTTCCTTCCCTTTCATTTGGAAAAACTGCCCCTTCCCCATTCTAGGTGTCCCGCAGACAGCTGCCAGCTGTAGGACTCCACCACCACCCCAGTGCCATGGGCTGCCTGCAGGGGTGGGCACATAACCCAGGAGGGACCAATCAGATCCCGTCTCCTACAGTCTGACTTCTGAGTGATGGCACAAGGCAGACACAGTGGGTGGGGAAGGTAATACCCAGAAGGACAAAGTCCGTGTTCCTGCTGCTGTGATTCTAGATCCACAGCTGCTATCCTTCCCAGCTCCTGGTTGGTCAATTCTTCATTCTCTGAGCTACCAGAGTTCTTCAAGTAGATGCCCATTTCTTGCTTAAGTTGATCACAGTCCGTTTCTGTTGCTTGCAACTAAGAATGCTAATTCATAGCGTTTGATTTACCCCTACTAGGCATTCTCTGATCTCCCAGCTCCTCCAATGGCCAGGTAGTAGCAGGGTGCATCATGAGTTGCCAACAAATGCTCTGGAAGATAGCCCTCTGGCTATGTGGGCCTCGAGGTGACCCATGAAGGCTACCAAATGGTGCTCAGGCAGGGGAAAAGATCAGATGTGGCACCTCAAGCTGGTGGAGTCTGTAATCCCAGGACTGCTCATGCCAGAAGGGTCTCTGCATGAGAGCCCACCTGACTTTCAGTGGTGTCCTCCAGCCAGCCCCATGCTCCTCTCCCAGCCTTATTGACCTGATGGAGGTAGAGGGGTGGGGATTAGCAGAGCATGCCGTAGGAAGAGCTAGAGTTGTGAAGGCACCAGAGCTGGCTGCAGGGCAATGGGCAGCTTGGAGCAGCCGTATTTTGGCAATGTGTTTTCCAACTTTGGAATCTGCCTGGTTGTATTAGAGTGTGCTTAGTCACTCAGTCGTGTCCAACTCTTTGCAACCCTGTGGTCTGTAGCCCAGCAGGCTCCTCTGTACATGGGGATTCTTTTCCAGGCAAGTACTGGACAGAGTAATACTCTATAATACTCCTTCTCCAGGGGATCTTCCCAACCTAGGGATCAAACCCAGGTCTCCTACATTGCAGGCGGATACTTCATCTTCTAAGCCACCAGGGAAGCCCTGTATCAGAGTAATAGTTTTCAACCCCACTCTCCAAAAGCTGGTTTTGGATTTTGGTTTTACAGACAACAGTCCCCTGGTCAGTACCATCTCTCCAGGTGGTCCAGCCCTGTCTCCCCTGACACCACCTGGATATTCTTCCCAGGGCCCCGCTTGCCCAATAGAAGGATGTGGACATGCAGAGACAGAGATGAGCTAAAGGATTAGCAGAAGCATTTAGTCTACACAAGAACAGAAAGAGAAAAGAGTGTAACTGGTAAATTGCCTGGTAGGTTCCTATTAAGCCACAACAGGTGACTGCTTCTGTCAAGCAGCTTTGGAAGAGAAAAACAAAGAGGGATAGCAACTGAAAAAGAGAAAATAAGACAGATACACATTACTGTACATAAAATGGAAAAACAGAAAGGACCTACTGTAGAGCAATATTTTGTAATAATCTATAATGGAACAGAATCTGAAAAGAATATACAAAAAAGAAGAGAAAAACAGAATTTTTAATGAGTTCTTAGCTAGATTTCATTTATTTAAATTGTACCTCCATTGTATCATTATAGATGAAAAAATTACATGCTGAAGACTTAATTTTCAGACTGATATTCTATACCAGCAATCAGCAAACTTTTTTTTCTTTATAAAGGGTGAGGCAGTAAATTAGTTTAGGCTTTCTATCTCATCACAACTATTCATCGCTGCCCTTGTAACACCAAAGTTGCAATAGAGAATATATAAATGAATGGGCATGGATGTGTTCCAAGAAAACTCTATTTACATAAATGGGCCATGGTCCAGGTTTGGTCTGTGAATCAGTTTGCCAATCTCTGCATTATAACAGAGATTTAACTGAGTATGGCAATTATTAATATTTAGACCAGGAGGTCATACATTAAAAGCCACAATCCACTTGAAGCATTTTCCCAAGCTGCATGTATCAAAATTTGAAGTAAATAACTGCAAAATCAAACCTAAAAGTCTACACAGAATTCAGCTTCTGTTAAAACAAGTCAGGACTTGATGAACATTTAGAAAATCCCGGCCTCCATGACTAATGTCGGTTTTTTGACCTTTCATATCAAGAGTATAAGATTAATGAATCAGCATGTTGATGTTTGGCAGAAACCAACACAGTTCTGTAAAACGATCATCCCTCAATTAAAATTTAAAAAAAAGATGAGCAAATCAGGTTTTCATTTGAGTAAAGCATCTCAGAGACACGAGACACTGCTTCCTCATTACTCTCTTGGGTTGTTTATGTCACATTTTAAACAATGGATTCTATTGTGTAGAAGCATGTTGAGGTTGGAGAAGGCAATGGCACCCCACTCCAGTACTCTTGCCTGGACAATCCCATGGACAGAGGAGCCTGGTGGGCTGCAGTCCATGGGGTCGCTGGGAGTCGGACATGACTGAGCGACTTCACTTTCACTTCCCTTTCATGCATTGGAGAAGGAAATGACAACCCACTCCAGTGTTCTTGCCTGGAGAATCCCAGGGACGGGGGAGCCTGGTGGGCTGCCGTCTATGGGGTCGCACAGAGTCGGACACGACTGAAGCGACTTAGCAGTATGTTGAGGTTGTTTGCATTGGAATCAATTTCAGGTTATTTTCATTGCTTTTGAAATTTAACAATCATTATTCGTGAAGGGAAAAACCTTGGTTGGTAAATGTTGTATAAGTTATTCCAGAAAAAGAATCAGTCAAGGACTAGAGATAAAAGTGGAAGTTTGGGATTTTTCTTTTCTTCTTTTTTTGGCTTCAAATGACAGAAAAGGCAAAAATCAGATTGATTTAAGCCAAAAAGAGAACTTATTAGCTGAGGTATATGGCTTGATATATGGATTCATGTGTGGACCAGACTAGGGCCTGGTCTCTCTTCTTCATATTGGCCTCCTTCACAGACTCTGCGTGTCATGAGGTGGCTGTTGGCAGCTACATCCTATAGGTTCAGGTTTAGTGACGAAGAGAGAATCCCTCCCTTCCCCAAATCCCAGAAAAATTCCATTGCATCTGTTACTCTGGTTGGCTATCATGCCCATCACACATCCACGGCAGTGGCCAGGAGCTTGCAGCACTCCACCTGGCCTCTCATCTTCATGCCAGAGATGCAAGAGATGCAGATTCGATCCCTGGGTCCGGAAGAACCCCTGGAGTAGGAAATGCCAACCCACTCCAGTATTCTTGCCTGGAAAATTCTATGGACAGAAGAGCTTGGCAGGCTACAGTCCATGGGGCCACAAAGATTCAGACACAACTGAGCAACTGAGTACACAACTGGCCTCTCACCCTCAAGCCGGGCAGCCAGGGGCAGAGTAAACTCTGCCTGAAGCCCATGGACTGGCTGCTGTGGGGCCAGGATGGTTCCGCTCCGAAAATCGGGGAAGACTAAACAGATTCTCAGTGGTAAAGCCCTTAGTTTAGCTTGACCTTCTGAGAAACTGTTGGCCTCTTTCATTCTTGCCGTCAGGTGTGCCTTGCCCCATGGCTGTCTCCCGGCAGATTCCCTCCGACGACCGCCAACTACCAATTTATCTAACCTCAATCAGTTCAGCTCAAGCCTCCTTGTGCAGCCTATTCCACATACAAAGATGGTGCATTCAGTGGGGGCTATTACGCATTATAGATTGAGAGGCCCGGTGCCTTTCTCCTCCCAAAGTGCCTGGGGCCTGAGGAACTGTCTCAGATCTTGGATTAGAAGTTTATATGTGAAAATGTAATGGAAGAGTTTTTAACTCCTTCATGTGTTTGAGGAATCTTCATAGGTTCCTAGCTGCTGCTGCTACTAAGTCGCTTCAGTCGTGTCCGACTCTGTGCGATCCCATAGACAGCAGCCCACCAGGCTCCCCTGTCCCTGGGATTCTCCAGGCAAGAACACTGGAGTGGGTTGCCATTTCCTTCTCCAATGCATGAAAGTGAAAAGTGAAAGTGAAGTCACTCAGTCATGTCCGACTCTTCTCGACTTCATGGACTGCAGCCTACCAGGCTCCTCTGTCCATGGGATTTTCCAGGCAAGAGTACTGGAGCGGGGTATCATTGCCTTCTCTGATAGGTTCCTAGAGAGACCACATATTCTTAAAACCAGTTTCTTATTCTTATTTCATATTCTTAAAACTGTCATTGCTTGAATTAATTACTAAATTTCCATGGTGTTGGAGAAGACTCTCGAGAGTCCCTTGGACTGCAAGGAGATCAAACCAGGCAATCCTAAAGGAAATCAATTCTGAATATTCATTGGAAAGACTGATGCTGACACTCCAATACTTTGGCCACCTGATGCAAAGAGCTGACTCATTAGAAAAGACCCTGATGCTGGGAGGGATTGGGGGCAGGAGAAGGGGACGACAGAGGACGAGATGGTTGGATGGCATCACCGACTTGATGGACATGAATTTGAACAAGCTCTGGGAGTTGGTGATGGACAGGGAGGCCTGGTGTGCTGCAGTCCATGAGGTCGCAAAGAGTCAGACACGACTGAGTGACTGAACAGCAAGATTTCTGTAACTTGTAACACAGGGTAGTAAATAATCATATGTGACTGTATTGAATGTGTAGTGGAGAATCTCAGACTAGTGTGTGTATAGGGTGGCAGCATCATTCTAATCAGGGAGGTAGGGCTGAGCCAACGTCTGGGACAGCTGAAGAAATGGGAGAGTTGGGGTACCACTGAGGCTTTGGGGTGAGAGATGGTAGCAGAAGCTGAAACCACATAACTCAGATGAGATTTGAACCCACTGTTTTTTAATTAAAATCACACACCTAGTCTCAAGAATTACTGAAGTTCAGGTTTTACGTCTCAGCACAGAAAGAACTCAGTGAGAGACAAAGCAATAGGTAATACACAGATTTATTTAGAGAAATACACATTCCCCAGACAGTATCCGGACAGTTTCAAAAGGCAAGAGCAGCTTGAGGGCATGAGGTCATCTCAGAATGTGAGTGCTGTCATGGAAGAAGCACACTGCACAGAGTGTGGGCCATCTCAGGAGGCAAGAGGCCCCGAAACATGAGATGGTTAGTTTTTACCGACTGGGTAATTTCATAGGCTGGGGATTCCCTGGTGGTTCAGTGGTAAAGAATCTGTCTGCCAGTGCAGGAGATGCAGGTTCGATCCCTAGGTTGGGAAGATTCCCCTGGAAAAGGAAATGGCAACCCACTCCAGTATGCTTGCCTGAGAAATCCCATGGACAGAAAAACCTGGTGGGCTATAGTCCATAGGGCTGCAAAAAGTCTGACAGGACTTAGCAAATAAACAACAACAATTTTGTAGGCTAATGAGTGGGAGGTTTATTTCAACTATCTTGGAAAAGCGGTGGGGATTTCTAGGAATTGGGCCAGTGCCCATTTTTTGGCCTTTTATGGTCATCCTCGGAAGAGTCATGGTGCCTGTGGGTGTGTCATCAGCATGTTAATATATTATAATGAGCCCCCAGGGGCTGCTGGGAGTCAGTTCTTCCACCATCTAGTTGGTTCTAGCCAGTCCTCAAGGGCCCTTCCCTCCTGTTTCAAAGCCAGGCCCAGTCAATGACGAGGGGAGGGACAAATCTGTCGAAGTAACTTAGTTTTTTTTTTCCTTTTTTGACTCTCAGGGTGGTGAGATAGTTCCTTGACCAAGGATTGAACTGGAGCCCTTGGGATTGAAAGCACCAAGCCCTAACCACTGGACCACAGGGAATTTCCTGAAAATTACTTCTAAGGTGCAGAAGGTGGAGGAAAAGTAGTGGGGGCTGGCTTGGCTCCTCACAGCACTGAGCGAGAAGGGAACAGCGGCAGAGACCACAGGCCAAAGGGCCAACGCTGGGAAGACACCCAACACAGAGCCATGTGCTGAGGTTGAAGAGGGAGGAAGATGCTGAGCATGCTGTACAGGCAGCCAGGTGAAGGGGTGAGAGGAGCCCATCTCTCTGCTTTGCCTTCCTTGTGTGGCTAACCCAGTGCCATTTTACCTCAGCCTATAGAAGAGCTTAATTGTACATCCAAGAAATTGGCAGTGAGAGGAAAGGGCAGAGTCTGGCGAGGCCAGACCTCCACTGTGGGGAGGGCAGAGTCTGAGAAGACGCCTCTTTCCTCACTGTCCCTGAAGGTGACCCCAACTCTGCCCTTGCCCGCAGGCCTGTGAGGGTGGAGGGGTGCGGGAACAGTACAGTCAACTCCCCACTCCTGGACTCTCCTAGCCAACCCCCCCCCCCCACTTAAGCCAGGGCTTCCTGGGGCAACGAACAGAGCTTGTGCTGTTCATTGTCCTTGTAAATGTTGGCGCCGGCCTCTGTCCTCACCTCCTGCCTCTCCCTGCCCTGGGGACTGCAGAATTAGCCTGCTCTGGGGATCCCAACCCCCCCGGACCCATCCCCTTGAGCTGAGCAGCCTCACTTCCCCTTCTCTGGTGAACTTGGGGCCCCTGGTGCCTTTTGGGGAAGAGTCACACTTCCTTACCGGGTGGTATAGGGAAGTTTCTCTGACCACACTTCCTGGACTGTGTCCCGTGAGCCCTCTTCAGGCCCAGAACACTTGCCTGTCCCTGATGGTCATCTCCTTGAGCCCCATGGGCTGTAGGACAAGATTGTCTGGGTTTGAATCTCAGCTCCTGCATTTGCTACAAATCTTGGGCAAATAGCTTAACGCATCGACACCCATATTTCTTAATCTTAGAAAAATCTGAATTTATAGGATTTTTAATCCTTTTGTAAAATAAGGATATGAATGCTAGTTTGTAGTGAATATTTCGTAAGAAAAACAAAAAAGGTATGGTGCAATGTTCAGTTAGTATTCAGTAAAGGACAACTACTTAATGACCGTTGACTCTTCTGACCTTGATTTTTCTATTATAGCTTAAGTCAGCTCTGTCCCCTCCCATGTCAAACTTCTCGTTGTTGTGCTTTGCAGGGCTTCCTCTTGGATGGACTCCTATCAGTGTCTATGTAGGTCCCACTATGTGTTTCCTGAAACGTGGGTCCCAGTGCTATCCATTCCAGAACATTCCATCATTATGAATAACAGGTATTTGTTTACATTGGCCTTCATGTGCATACACGCTAAGTTGCTTCAGTTGTGTCTGACTCTTTGCAACCCTGTGGACTGTAGCCAGCAGGCTTCTGTGTCCATGGGATTCTCTGGGCAAGAATATTGGAGTCGGTTGCCATGCCCTCCTCCAGGGGATCTTCCCAACCCAGGGATTGAACCCACATCTCTTACATCTCCTGCATTGGCAGGCAGGTTCTTTACCACTAGCATCACCTGGGAACCCCACTGAACTTTATCATAGAATGGGGTTTATTGAGAGTTTTAGAGGAGCATTTTAGTACTCTGTGTGGGATAAGACCGAGACGCTGCCTTCCTGGATTTGTCTCTCCAATAGGTAGCTTACTAGAAGTTTCTACATATTAGGGAGCCAGGCACCCAAGTTGTAGAAGCATTTTTTCTCAGCCTCTCACCTGAGGTCTTTGCTCCACCCATGAGCCTTAGTAGCCTCTCCCAGGTCAGCATTTAGGGCCAGCAGTCCCTGCCTAACGGCTGTGTCAGTGTATCTCAGGGGCCAGGCTGCTTGTGTCACTTTTGCAATGTTTACATTCCAGTTCAACCAGTCACTAGAAACGAGCTTTAGAAAACAGAAAGGCCCCTCTGTCTGGCCCAGAGCCTCACCCCCTCTTCTCTTGCCCCTGGGAACCTGGTTTCCGGAAAGTGCTGTCCTGCCACATCGCAACAGGCTGCCCTGTGATTTGTTTCCTTGGTGCCATGGGGGATCATTAACTTCTCTGCAACTACCCACACTTTTCAAATGATGCAACGCTTACGATCACTGGATGTACCTTGGTCCCCTGAAGTGACCTAAGAGGGCTGGAGGGGGTGTCTGTTAGAGACCAGTAGGTGGGGCTTGGAGGCCCCACCCTCTTGGAGCCTCATCTTTCCCTCTCTCTTATTATTTTGGCAGGCTGTAAGAAAGTAATCTTCCTCTCTAGCAGCGGCTTCGTTTCTTTTCTGTTCTGAGAGGAAGCCAAAAAGAGAAGACCTCAAGCGGCCATGAACTCTGCCATCACCACCTGTGAGCACCCCAACCCCTTGGTGAGTGCTGGTAGAAGAGAGGGGATGATAGAGGTGGGGTGCGTGTTAAGTGTTAGTCTCTCAGTCGTGTCCGACTCTTTGCAGTGTCATGGGCTGTAGCCCGCCAGGCTCCTCTGTCCATGGGATTCTCCAGGCAAGAATACTGGAGCAGGTTGCCATTCCCTTCTCCAGGAGATCTTCCTGACCCAGGGATCAAACCCAGGTCTCCTGCATTGCAGGCAGATTGGTGGGGTAGCCGAAAAGAGGAAAGACCCTGGAGAAAGGTCCCAGTGTGGAGTCCTAATGCAGATTCATGAGGAAGGTGGCTTGTGTTCCAAGTGAGACGTTGAATTTTCACAGCTGTTCTCCTGCTGCCACCATCGCAAGGCAAAGATCCCACCCTCAGTGCTGAACTCCGTGAATGAATTACAAAGGAAGAAGGGAGAGCTGAAAGGCCCTCTGTTTTACTCTGTTGAATCTAAGTGTTTGTTTTCCAGGTTTCTCAGCATTATGATTTCTTTGATCAGAAAGCCTTTCTGAAGCAAAGCAAAGAGAAAGAGGAAAGCAGAGAGAGAGAGAATGAGAGAGGGAGAGAGGCACGGAACTACTGTTTACCAAATGGCTGATATGTCCTAGTATTATGTACTTTATTTTCCTCCTTCAAGCCACTGAGTCATACACCTCTGTTCCCATTTTACATATAAGGAAGCTGAGGCCCAGAGAAGTAAAGGGACAATAACCCATCTGGAGGCCTCTCCAGCTCATCCTTGAGCCCTGCTCCCACCATTCTTTCCTGCCTAGTTTGGCCACCTAAAAACCAGGGCCAGGGGTGGGGGGAGCTGACTGAGTGGGGACCCTCTGCCCACCATAGCCAGACAGAGTCTCTCCCCACCAGGCCCAGCCATGGTATCTGTGCGACAGGTGCCACACATGAGCCTGGGCTGGGCCCTCAGAACTGTCCCCTGGAGCCCGGCTGCCAGACCTTGCCCACTGCTAGTCAGTCTTCTGGTAAAGGGACTGTGGCTGACTCTTCTGGAAAAATTTGACAGGCATCTGAGAGAAATTCCCTCTCCTCTCAGAATTCCTATTGCTAAAAGTAAAAATTTAACTGGGTAAATTTAAAGCTTGCTGCTGCTGCTAAATCACTTCAGTCGTGTCCAACTCTGTGCAACCCCATGGACTTGGCTTTATTTTTAAAATTGTTATTATTTCATTTGGCCACACCTTGCAGCATGCAGGATCTTAGTTCGCCCACCAGGGTTTGGACCCAGGCCCCCTGCAGTGATTCCACACGTTTAAGTGCGGAGTCTTAACTGATTGACTGCCAGGGAAGTCCACATAATTGGCTTTATTTAATGATTCATGAAATGGACAGCATGCCATCATAGAAGGTAGAAGGGAGCTTTGAGGAGCTGTACAAAATGGAGGAGTTTTATAGGCAGAAGGAGGCATGGCAAAGTTATTCTATCAAAGAGTGGATTGTTTCAGGCCAGGTCACTTTCCTGAAAAGCAGGGGTCTACCAGGCAGATCACCTCACTAGTTCTGACCAGATAATTCAAGACGGACTAGTGAAAAGTTACATCCCTGTGAGAAACCAAAACTGCATGCAATTAATTAGGTTAGGCATTAGGTTAGAACTTCCCTGGTGGCTCAGACTGTAAAGCGTCTGCCTACGATGCGGGAGACCCAGTTCAATCCCTGGGTTGGGAAGATCTCCTGGAGAAGGAAATGGCAACTCACTCCAGTATTCTTTCCTGGAAAATCCCATGGACGGAGGAGTCTGGTAGGCTACAGTCCATGGGGTCGAAAAGAGTAGGATATGACTGAGCGACTTCACTTTCTTTCACTTTATTAAGTCTTGGTTGGCTGATATGGGCTTAGCATTAGTTACTCCATTTTGGACCTTTAAAAATTTTTTTAAACACTTCTGTCACGATCTCACGGAGAAGGCAATGGCTCCCCACTCCAGTACTCTTGCCTGGAAAATCCCATGGACAGAGGAGCCTGGTGGGTTGCCGTCTATGGGGTTGCACAGAGTCAGACACGACTGAGGTGACTTGGCGGCGGCGGTCACCATCTCATAGAAGCAAAAAAAAAACCACAACAACAACAACTTGGGAAATAAGTTGAAGACTCTATTTCTGAAAGCTGTGATTTTTTTCCACGTCTTTAGCACACCTGAAGCCAGTAGGTAGGGTCTGGGCACATATCTGTCTTTATTCAGTGAACTGTCTTGTCATTTTCCTCAAAGCCTCGGTCTCAGCACCCAGATTAAAAGGCCACTTTTCTGAGATGTTTTGGTTTTCATGTGCATATTGCTTTGTTAGCAACTTCTAGGGATATAAACATGGGGAAGACAGATTCCCCAGCCATGTTTGGAGAGACCTGGACAATCCCAAAGGCTAGAGTCAGTTGACTGGAAGTGTTAGGAAGCAAACCTAGGGGGCAAGTTGGGGAGCGGGAGGCTGTGTTGGGGGTGGATGGAGTCAGAGGGCCAAGGGATTCATTTCCCCCCAGGAATCCTCCTTCCTACTGCTGTTCCCTCTGTGCCAGCCTCCTCCTGCTCTGCTGCTCTGCTCCAGAGAGATGACACGCTGTCCCTGTACACACAGGAATGCACCTGCCAGCAACTGCCCTCAACCAGGAGAGGAGAGTTTCATTCTCCCATTTACAAGGGGACCTGGGACAAGTCATGTAATCTCACTGAGCCTCCATCTCCTCTCTGGAAACTGGGTTGTGAGAATCAAATGCGAGGATGCACTGGAAGCTCTTTGCAAGCTGTAAAGCACTATAAAATGCCACACCTCAACAGAATGCCTCTTTGAGCAAGTGTTTTGGTGAAATTACAGCCCGTGTTCTGAGCTGATAGACTCTTCCAATCAGAAGAACAGCTTGTGGCCCGTCTTCTCATACCAGTGCTGACTCATGCGGAAGCTTCGTTAAGAGTTTATTCTTCCTTCAAAAAGGGGCTTGTAGGCATTCTTCTGCCACTATAAGAGTCATAGACTTAAAAACAAAGTATTTACTTGGCCATGCCAGGTCTTAGTTGCACCATGTGAACTCCTGGTTGAGGCATGTGGGATCTAGTTCCCTGACCAAAGGTTGAACCTGGACCCCCTGCATTGGGAGCTCAGAATCTTAATCACTGGGCCACCAGGGAAGTCTGAGAGTTACAGAATTTTACTGACCAGGGATTCCCCTGGGATAAAGTCACTTCCCCCATCTGGATATGCCCTGAGGTGGGGCTTTTTCCACCTCCATCTGGGAAGCCCCTGCTCTACAATATCTCTGGGATGTCACATTTCTATGTATATCTTTAATATGCTAGTGACTCATCTCTGACACACAGGAATCTTAGCCCACTGTGTACCTGTTTATTTGATTTTTTGCCCCAGCACTTTATGTAAGTGACACAAAGTGCTTTACAGCAAAAGATGTATTTTGATCAGGCTCTGTGCGTTCTACCAGCCATAGCTGACATGCTTCACAGAAGTCACACACTCTTATCAGAGTGAAGAACCAGCTGTTCTCAAGGAAGATAAGTTTTTCTCCACTCTTAAGTACTAATTTTTTTCCATGTTGGGCCTCATACAAGGACAATTTCCCAGAAAAGTGTTGTAAAGCAATTACAGAAGTGGTTTCCATAGCCTCATCAGGTCCAGATTGATATCCAGACAAACTTAGAATATTCAGTCATCAGGCAGAGAACACTCTTTGAGTCACTGACTTTTTTTTTTAAGATTTTTTCTGATGTTGACTGGAGAAGGCAATGGCACCCCACTCCAGTACTTTTGCCTGGAAAATCACATGGATGGAGGAGCCTGGTAGGCTGCAGTCCATGGGGTCCCTAAAGTCAGACACGACTGAGTGACTTCACTTTCACTTTTCACTTTCATGCATTGGAGAAGGAAATGGCAACCCACTCCAGTGTTCTTGCCTGGAGAATCCCATGGACGGAGAAGCCTGGTAGGCTACAGTCCGTGCGGTCGCACAGAGTCGGACACGACTGAAGCAACTTGGCGGCGGCAGAGGATGTTGACCAATTTCAAAGTCTTTATTGAATTTGTTACAATACTTCTTCTCTTTCATGTTTTGCTTTTTTGGCCACTGGGCATGTAGGATCTTAGCTCCCTAACCTGGGATCGAACCCTCACTCCCTTTATTGGAAGGCAATCTTAACCACGGGACCACCAGGGAAGTCCTGAGTCATTCAGTTGAGTTAAATTCAGTGGCTCAGTCCTGTCCGACTCTTTGTGACCCCATGAATCGCAGCACACCAGGCCTCCCTGTCCATCACCAACTCCCAGAGTCCACCCAAACCCATGTCCATTGAGTTGGTGATGCCATCCAACCATCTCATCCTCTGTCGTCCCCTTCTCCTCCTGCCTTCAATCTTTCCCAGCATCAGGGTCTTTTCAAATGAGTCAGCTCTTCGCTTGAGGTGGCCAAAGTATTGGAGTTTCAGCTTCAACATCAGTCCTACCAATGAACACCCAGGACTGATCTCCTTTAGGATGGACTGGTTGGATCTCCTTGCAGTCCAAGGGACTCTCAAGAGTATTCTCCAACACCACTGTTCAAAAGCATCAATTCTTCGGCACTCAGCTTTCTTTACAGCCTATCTCTCACATCCATACATGACTACTGGAAAAACTGTAGCCTTGACTAGATGGACCTTTGTTGACAAAGTAATATCTCTGCTTTTTAATATGCTGTCTAGGTTGGTCATAACTTTCCTTCCAAGGAGTAAGCGTCTTTTAATTTCATGGCTGCAGTCACCTTCTGCAGTGATTTTGGAGCCCAGAAAAATATAGTCAGCCACTGTTTCCCCATCTATGTGCCATGAAGGATGGGACCAGATGCCATGATCTTAGTTTTCTGAATGTTGAGCTTCAAGTCAACTTTTTCACTCTCCTCTTTCACTTGGATTGAGGCTCTTTAGTTCTTCTTTACTTTTTGCCATAAAGAATGAAGAGTCATTCATTGACCCTTAATGGCGGGGGGCGTGGGGGGGGTGGTGGTGGGAGAAGGCCCCAAACTAACATCCCCCCTACTGTCCCCACCAAAACCTCCCCCCACCCCCCGCTGCCCCTTCACCTTTCTGAGAATTCCAAGGGGTCTTGGGAGAAGGTATGAGGTGAGTTTGCCAGAGCTGTACCTGTCCGAGTCGTGTGAGTTCATTCACAGGCGCACATAACAGGAAGCCACATACACTTTTGAGTATTTTTGCAACCCTCCCAGAGTCAGAAGGAGACATGGAGTCTGAGAGAGAGGAAGTGATGTGCTAATGGCTGCCAAGCAGGGCACTGACAGACCACCGCGGCCCCAGTTCAAACTGCGTGCTCTGCTGTTCTGTGTAGCCTACGCAGCGTCAATCAACGAGCCAGCCAATCAACAACCATTCTTTTCCTCCTCTTTTCTTTCGCCAGTTCTTCTGCTGTTGTGCTCAAGGACTGCACCACGCGGTCACTAAAACCTCGCGATAAGTGCTCCAGAGTTCCCTTGGGCACCTCCAGGCTATCTTTGGCTTGGCCTTGACCTGCTTAGGCAAAACCACCCTTCTTTCACATTCAATCTAAGTACCGAAGCTGCATCAGGACAGCCTTCTTTTCAGGAATCCAAATAGGATCAGCATAATGTTTCCAAAGAGTTCTAACCAGCTATGGATTTATTTTAAAAAGTCGATGAGAGAATCTTTTATGGTCATTAATTTATGCATGTGTTCATTAATTAATTTATTTATTTTTCACTCAACAGATTGTGCTGTGAGCACTAACTCTGTGCTAGCGATGGAGTAGAGAAGTTATGGGACTTTATGGGCTTTTGGATGAGGAAACCGTGTTATGGCTGTGAGGCATGCTGGGGCAGTAGTCCCAGAGTGGAGAGAAGTCAGGGAAGGCTTCCTGCAGCAGAATTGGGAGGCATGCTTCCAGGCATTGCTGAATAGATGAGTAGAAGAAAAACTCTTACATTTAAGTTTCAGAAACTAAATAATAGATTTCATGGGCAAACGCTGCACCTAGCCCCAGGAACAGGGTGACTCTGCAGGGCTGTGCTGTGGCTGACTCAGTGCACCCACTCTCTGCAAGTCTGACCGCAGCCCCGAGCTCCTCCCACTGCCTGGACCTTAGTCCTCTGGGAAATATTCTCCATCGCCAGTGATGGGGCCCCCACTTACTGGGAGAGCTGAGATCCGATTTGTGGTCCATCGCATGGAGGAGGAGGACTGGCTTCCTCTGTCTCCACGTGGAGATGGCACATCTATCCCACCCACTCTCCACGTCAGCCAGAATTGTCCTTAGTTGCAGCTTCCCTGGTGGGATCTGAACAACACCCTTAAAATGGCAGGTCTTAACTGGGGGTGATTTTTACCCTGCTGGTGACATTTGGCAATGTCTGGAGTCATTTTGGGTCGTCACAACTGAGGGTGAGGGCAGGAGCTTGCCACTGGCATCTAGTGGGTCCAGGCCAAAGATGCTACTAAATATCCTAGGGTGCATGATACACCCCAACCCCTGCCATGAACACACACAACACAAGGAAGAATTATCCTGTCCAAAATGGCAATGGTGCTGAGGTTGAGAAACCCTGTCTTAGAATATGATGTTCCAGTGCTGTTCTGGAAGAGGTAGGGGACAAACACCCAGTTCTTGATCTGGTGGCTTTCTTGTCTCTCTCCACTTCAAAGCAACTGGTGACCCCTTGTCCCTGACTCATCTGCTTCTCCTACTTCTCCAGAGCAGGACCACTGATCCTTAGGGAGAGTAGCCATGGTGTCTGTGCCCACAATTTTGCTCCCATTTCTTTTAAAATCAGAAGGAAAAAAAACAATAATTTTTAGACAAAAGAGAGATTTTTCAGTACATAATAATGAATCTTTATATCAATATAGTCACAAAAAATAGCAGATTTCTTGTATAGGAGAAGCTCATAGCATTGAAGTGATTAGCATTCCCAGGAGTCATAGTGCAGCTTCAGTTCAGAAGTTGTTCTTTGAGGCTGTGTTGAGTAAAGGGTGCTTGACTATGGAGGTTGGTGTTGGTATGGGTACCTTTAACATCCTTTCCAGAACTTTCCCTGTGAGAAGCCCACACTATCTTCAGGGTACCCTGGCTGTGCCACTGTGTGGAACCTGCTATTCTTCTGTGGTCTGACCAGGGCCCAGGACCCTGCTGGGGCTTGTCACCTAATTGCCTGATCTTCATGCTGGTGGCCTTGCCCCATTCTGGCCACACCAAAGACATTGTTTTCCTATTCCTCTCACCTACAGCTGCTCTAATGTCACTCCATCTATAGATGCTCTAATGTCACTGAAGTGTGAGTTAAAAGCCTTTGAAACATAGGGCCAGAAGCTTATCATAATTATAGCAGCTAATACTTATTAGGTAGGTGCACCATGCAGGCGCGACACTGGACTATGTGCTTCATGCTCTGTTTTTTTCCCCCAGGTTTATTAGATGTAATTGACATATAACATTGTGTAAGCTTAAACTGTCCAAGACATTGACCTGATACAATTATATGCTGCAAAATAATTACCACCATAGCAGTTATTAATAGATTCCTAGGTATCACTAATGATCAAGAACTACCTGCCAATGCAGGAACTTAACATATTTGGGTTTGATCCCTGGGCTGGGTAGGTCCCCTGGAGGAGGGCATGGCTACCCAGTCTAGTATTCTTGCCTAGAGAATCCCATGGACAGAGAAGCCTGGCAGGCTACGGCCCATGGGGTCTCAAAGAGTCGAACATGACTGAAGTGACTTAGTGACTAGGCAGCAGTTCTTAGTCGTTAACCCCTCCATCACGGCATGCAGTCACCACTGCAACTTTCAAATATATAATACAGTATTATTAACTATAATCACCACACTGTACATTAGTTTCCCAGAACCTATTCATGTTATACTATTTGTTTATATCCTTTGAGCAACATCTCCGCATTTCTTCATGTTCCAATTTAATTTTTTCATCTATGAAGTAGGTGTTATTAACATTTTTGTTACATAGATCAGAAAAATAAGACTTATAAATGTTAATAATTTGCCCAAGTTTGGTAAACTATATAGCCAATAAATTGGAGGAGAGAGTTTATGATTCAAAGTTAATTTGGAGTAACCTGATAGGAACTTGGCTATTGACCCTAGAGCATTCTATATGCTCTACACTTATTTACATTTGTGTTATGTCCATTCATTCCTCCATTTACTCAGTCTACTTGAGCATTGGGGTTGTTCTAGAAGCTGGGACAAAAAAGGAGAGTAAGGGACAGTGAATGCGTTCTAGGAACTCAGTTCCAGTAGAAGAGATGGATAAGGAAATAGTCCATTATAATAAACACATTATGATAAGGGCTTTGGCACAGGGCTGGCCTCTGGGAGCATAAACAAGGACAGCTACACCATCTGGGTCAGAATCCCCATTTCCTTGCATATTTTCTTGAGAAACCCAGTTTTTCTTTTTGGCTACACCATGTGGGCTCTTAGTTCCCAGACAAAGGATTGAACCCATGCCCTTGGCAGTGAAAGCATGAAGTCCTAACCACTGAATGAGTCATCAAGGAATTCCTCTGCCCATTTTTCTGACCATGGAGTTGATCCCCATTTGTTCTTCCACAAAGTATATTTTCTGTTAGGGCTTGCTGCAGATGTATAATATAGAAAGTCACTGGTCTTTTGAGTCTGAATCTGGAAACCACAAGCTGGCCAGAATATACCACAATACCATTGTTCTTGCTTCTAGAAAGCTGTCCATCTGTCTGGTTGTAATATGAAAGTGAAACTAAGCAGGAGCCTCTGGTGATCCTGGGCATAGAAGCCTTTCCATGTCTCTTGTTCCTTGTTTGTGGGGAACAGACTCCAGCCTCCATGACCTTCTCTGAGTCCCAAAGGTTAGATTCAAACAGTTGCTAATCAGGGAAAGGAGGGGATTCAGAGACAACAGAGAACAGCCAGGAAACAATAGTGCAGGCTTTGGGCAGAGTCCTGGTTCCACCTCAAGAGATAAAACAGTATCTTTATTTTCTTGGGCGCCAAAATCACTGTGGATGGTGACTGCAGCCATGAAATTAAAAGACATTTGCTCCTTGGAAGGAAAGCTATGACAAGCCTAGGCAGCATGTTAAAAAGCAGAGATACCACTTTGCCATCAAAGGTCCATGTAGTCAAAGCTATGGTTTTTCCAGTAGTCATGTATGGATGTGAGAGTTAGACCACAAAGAAGGCTGAGTGCCGAAGAACTGATGCTTTCAAGTTGTGGTGCTGGAGAAGACTCTTGAGAGTCCCTTGGACTGCAAGGAGATCAAACCAGTCAGTCCTAAAAGAAATCAATCCTGAATATTAACTGGAAGGACTGATGCTGAAGCTCCAATACTCTGGCCACTTGACGCAAGGAGCACACTCACTGGAAAGGACCCTGATGGTGGAAAAGATTGACGGCAAAAACAAAAGAGAATGACAGAGGATGAGAGGGTTAGATAGCATCACTGACTCAATAGATATGGATTTGAGCAAAGTCTGGGAGAGAGTGAAGGACAAGGAAGCCTGGCGCGCTGCAGTGCATGGGGTCACAAAGAGTGGGACATGACTTAGTGACTGAACAACAATAACAAAAGGACTAAAACCCCAAATGAATGGTAGATGTCACCATTCTTTTTATTTATTTGTTTTTAATTGAAGGAAAATTGCTTTACATAATTTTGTTGTTTTCTGTCAAACCTCAATATGAATCAGCCATAGCTATATATATATCTGCTCCCTCTAGACCCTCCCTCCCATCTTCCTCCCTATCCCACCCCTCTAGGTTGATACAGAGCCCCTGTTTGAGTTTCCTGAGACATACAGCAAATTCCCATTGGCTATCTATTTTACTTCATAGAAACACAGTAAGTTTCTATGTTACTCTTTCCATACCTCTCACCCTGTCCTCCCCTCTTCCCATGTCCATAAGTCTATTCTCTCTGTCTGTTTCTCCATTGCTGCCCTGCAAATAAATTCTTCAGTACCATTTTTCTAGATTCTGTATATATGCGTTAGTATATGATATTTATCTTTCTCTTTCTGACTGACTTCACTCTGTATAATAGGCTCTAGGTTCATCCACCTCATTAGAACTGACTCAAATGCATTCCTTTTTATGGCTAAGTAATATTCTATTGTGAATATGTACCACAACTTCTTGATCCAGTCATCTGTCGATGGACATCTAAGTTGCTTCCATGTTCGAGCTATTGTAAATAGAGCTGCGATGAACAATGGGATACATGTGTCCTTTTCAGTTTTGATTTCTGCAGGGTATATGCCTAAGAGTGGGATTGCTGGGCCATATGGTGGGTTTATTTCTAGTTTTTTGAGAAGGAAGATGTCACCATTCTTTATTCCAGATTAAAGGAACCTCAAACTCATCAGATCATGTGTGTTAGTCACTCAGTCATATCTGACTCTTTGCAACCCTATGGCCTGCAGACCACCAGGCTCCTGGTGTCCATGGAATTCTCCAGGCAAGATTACTGTAATGGGTAGCCATTCCCCTCTCCAGGGGATCTTCCCAACCCAGGGATCAAACCTGGGTCTCCTGCATTGTAGGTGGATTCTTTACTATCTGAGCTACCAGGGAAGCCCAAGAACAAGGTTCTCATCAGATTACCTGCTGCTGCTGCTAAGCCACTTCAGTCATGTTCGACTCTGTGCGACCCCATAGACAGCAGCCCACCAGGCTCCCCCGTCCCTGGGATTCTCCAGGCAAGAACACTGGAGTGGGTTGCCATTTCCTTCTCCAATGCATGAAAGTGAAAGTGAAGTCGCTCAGTCGTGTCCGACTCTTAGCGACCCCATGGACTGCAGCCCACCAGGCTCCTCCATCCATGGGATTTTCCAGGCAAGAGTACTGGAGTGGGGTGCCATCGCTTTCTCCACAGATTACCTGAGACCAGATTAAAGCAGTGCCCTGTACACAGCCTTCTCTTGTGTTGTTCGAAGAGGGTGTTTGCTGTGACCAGTGCGTTCTCTTGGCAAAACTGTATTAGCCTTTGCCCTGCTTCATTCTATACTCCAAGGCCAAATTTGCCTGTTACTCAGGTATTCCTTGACTTTCTACTTTTGCATTCCAGTCCCCTATAATGAAAAGGACATCTTTTTTGGGTGTTAGTTCTAGAAGGTCTTGTAGGTCTTCTTAGAACCGTTCAACTTCAGCTTCTTCAGCATTATTGGTGGGGCACAGACTTGGATTACTGTGATATTGAATGGTTTGCTGCCGGGAGCCAGCGTGAGGAACTCCGCCCATGGCAAAGGTCATGAGGAAGGAAGCTCGGCATACGCAAAGGTGGGATCGAGCCTCAGGAGTCCCCCTGGAAATTCTCGAACATCTACCCCCATAACCAGAGTCTGCCTACTTTACTGCCTTGTGCTCTCACCTACACCTCTGACTTTACGGGGAGCTGTCCCCCACCACCATCTCTTTCTCTGAAAAAGAGTTAACTTACAGCTCCAGTTAATAAGGTTCCTGGGCATGACAAGAGTGTTTTAGTTCACAAACCCCTCAGATGGCTCTCTAACTTGCCTGACAGGTTTACCCGGACTCCTACAGCTATGCATACGATTGTTTACAGTCTCTCAACTATGAGAGGCATGGGGAGCTTAAGATATTCAAATAGTATAGAGCCTCTCGGAGAGTTAGACATTGCCAGAATAGAACTAGTAGAAGATTTAATTGTTGAGCCAATGCTTGCTGCCAAGTTTCCACATCCCCTGTATTGTATCCTTGGAAGTGTATTAATTAATATAGTTGGTATGTAGAAAAAATAAGTAGTGGCCTTGGTGTTAACAACTTTAGACCCTTAAGGTAATAAATTCTTTCCTTTGTTGTAAACCCACTGCACCTCTGCCCTATAGGAATGCAACTTTATCTAACACCTTTGGAGGATGGTGCCAAACTTTAAAATAATTACTCTTAGAGAAAATAAGTCTTATGGTTGACAAACCTTCGTCAGAGTCATAAAATGTTAACAGGCCTTCTGGCCAGAAGGTGATGTAAATCACCTAAATCATTTGTATAGTTTGCAGAAAAGAAACCCTGGTTTCAATAAGGATCAAAGACTGCTGACTTTGCATGATTTAACACCCCCTATTATCCTCTATGTGCAACTTAGGGTATAAAAGTCCCTGTTGAAAATAAAGCTACAGGCCTTGCTCACCAAAACTTGGTCTCCCCATGTCGTTCTTTCTCTCACCTTCCGGCTGAATTCCCATCTGAAGCGTGGAAGCTCGCCAAGCCTACTAATTTTGCCTGGGCTTCTAAGATCTGACAGGAGAGGCCTTAGTGTCTCCTCTCCTTTGGGAGAATGGAAGGATGCCTGCGGCCTACGTAGGTGGTGCAAATTCCTTGTCTTGGAATTTTATTGGTTTTCCACGTAAACCAAGTTATTCGGCCTCTTTTCTCCACTGAATTTTCTCACTGAGCTATCCCTATTTAACCACTCTTTATATCTCTAATTAATACTTAATTAAGCTATTGCTATTCTAATCGCTGACGCCGTCATCCTGAGGAAATTCCTGGATACAACCGGGGCAGGACCCTGACAGTTTGCCCTGGAAATGAATTGAGATCATTCTGTTGTTTTTGAGATTGCATCCAAGTACTGCATTTCAGACTCTCTTGTTTACTATGATGGCTACTGCATTTCTTCTAAAGGATTCTTGCTCACGGTAGTAGATATAATGGTCATCTGAGTTAAATTTACCCATTTCAGTCCATTTTAGTTTGCTGATCCCTAAAATTTTGATGTTCACTCTTACCATCTCCTGTTTGACCACTTCCAATTTGCCTTGATTCATGGACCTAACATTCCAGGTTCCTATGCAATATTGCTCTTTACAGCATCGGACCTTGCTTCCATCACGAGTCACATCCACAACTGGGTGTTGTTTTTGCTTTGGCTCCATCTCTTCATTCTTTCTGGAGTTAGTTTTCCACTGATTTCCAGGAGCATATTGGGCACCTACGGACCTGGAGGGTTCATCTTTCATTGTCCTATCTTTTTGCCTTTTTATTCTGTTCATGGGGTTCTCAAGGCAAGAATACTGAAGTAGTTTGCCATTCCTTTTTCCAGTGGACTGTGTTTTGTCAGAACTCTCTCCACCATGACCTGTCCGTCTTGTGTAGCCCAACATGGCATGGCTCATAGTTTCATTGAGTTAGACAAGCCTGTGGTCCATGTGATCATATTGGTTAGTTTTCTGCGTCATAGCAAACACCTTCTTCCAACAACACAGAGAAAACTCTACACATGGACATCACCAGATGGTCAACACTGAAATCAGATTGATTATATTCTTTGCAGCCAAAGCAGGAGAAACTCTATACAGTCAGCAAAAACAAGACCAGGAGCTGACTGTGGCTCAGATCATGAACTCCTTATTGCCAAATTCAGACTTAAATTGAAGAAAGTAGGGAAAACCACTAGACCATTCAGGTATGACCTAAATCAAATCCGTTACAGTGGAAATGAGAAATAGATTCAAGTGATTAGATCTGACAGAGTGCCTGAAGAACTACAGGCAGTTTTGTGACATTGTACAGGAGACAAGAATCAAGACCATCCCCAATAAAAAGAAATGCAAAAAGGCAAAATGGTTGTCTGAGGAGGCCTTACAAATAGCTGTGAAAAGAGAAATGAAAGGCAAAGGAGAAAAGGAAAGATATAACCATTTGAATGCAGAGTTCCAAAGAGTAGCAGGGAGATACAAGAAAACCTTCCTCAGTGATCAGTGCAAAGAAATAGAGGAAAGCAATAGAATGGGAAAGACTAGAGATCGCTTCAAGAAAATTAGAGATACAAAGGGGCTATTTCATGCAAAGATGGGCATAATAAATGACAGAAATGGTATGGACCTAACAGAAGCAGAAGATATTAAGAAGAGGTGGCAAGAATACACAGAAGAATTATCAAAAAAAGATCTTCATGGCCCATATAATCATGATAGTATGATCACTGACCTAGAGCCAGACATCCTGGAATGTGAAGGCAAGTGGGCCTTAGGAAGCATCACTATGAACAAAGCTAGTGGAGGTGATGGAATTCCAGTTGAGCTATTTTGAGTCCTAAAAGATGATGCTGTGAAAGTGCTACACTCAATATGCCAGAAAATTTGGAAAACTCAGCAGTGGCCACAGGACTGGCAAAGGTCAATTTTCATTCCAATCCCAAAGAAAGGCAATGCCAAAGAATGCCCAAGCTACCACACAATTGCACTCATCTCACATGCTAGCAAAGTAATGCTCAAAATTCTCCAAGCCAGGCTTCAACAGTATGTAAACCATGAACTTCCAGATGTTCAAGCTGGATTTAGAAAAGGCAGAGGAACCAGAGATAAAATTGCCAACAACCGTTGGATCATCAAAAAAGCAAGAAAGTGCCAGAAAAACATCTATTTCTGCTTTATTGACTATGCCAAAGCCTTTGACTGTGTAGATCACAATAAACTGTGGAAAATTCTGAAAGAGATGGGAATACCTGACCACCTGACCTGCCTCTTGAGAAATCTGTATGCAGGTCAGGAAGCAACAGTTAGAAGTGGACATGGAACAACAGACTGGTTCCAAATAGGGAAAGGAGTACATCAAGGCTGTATATTGTCACCCTGTTTATTTAACTTATTTGCAGAGTACATCATGAGAAATGCTGGGCTGCATGAAGCACAAGCTGGAATCAAGATTGCCAGGAGAAATATCAATAACCTCAGATATGCAGATGACACCACCCTTATGGCAGAAAGCGAAGAAGAACTAAAGAGCCTCCTGATGAAAGTGAAAGAGGAGAGTGAAAAAGTTGACTTAAAACTCAATATTTGGAAAACTAAGGTCATGGAATCTGGTCCCATCTGCTGCTGCTGCTGCTGCTAAGTCGATTCAGTCGTGTCCGACTCTGTGCGACCCCATAGATGGCAGCCCACCAGGCTCCCCCATCCCTGGGATTCTCCAGGCAAGAACACTGGAGTGGGTTGCCATTTCCTTCTCCAATGCATGAAAGTGAAAAGTGAAAGTGAAGTCACTCAGTCGTGTCCGACTCCTAGCGATCCCATGGACTGCAGCCCACCAGGCTCCTCCGTCCATGGGATTTTCCAGGCAAGAGTACTGGAGTGGGGTGCCATTGCCTTCTCTGCTGGTCCCATCACTTCATGGCAAATAGATGGGGGAGCAATGGAAACAGTGGCTGACTTTATTTTGGGGGGCTCCAAGGTCACTGTAGATGGTGTCTGCAGCCATGAAATTAAAAGACACTTGATCCTTTGAAGAAAAGCTATGATCAACCTAAACAGCATATTAAAAAGCAGAGACTTTACTTTGCCAACAAAGGTCCGTCTAGTTAAAGCTATGGTTTTTCCAGTGGTCATGTATGGATGTGAGAGTTGGACTAAAAAGAAAGCTGGGCACTGAAGAATTGATGCTTTTGAAATGTGGTGTTGGAGAAGACACTTGAGAGTCTCTTGGGCTGCAAGGAGATCCAGCGTGTCCATCCTAAAGGAAATCAGCCCTGAGTATTCATTGGAAGGACTGATGCTGAAGCTGAAATGCCAATACTTTGGCCACCTAATGGGAAGAACTGAGTCATTTGAAAAGACCCTGATGCTGGGAAAGATTGAAGGTGGGAGGCGAAGGGGATGACAGAGGATGAGATGGTTGGATGGCATCACTGACTCAGTGGAATTGAGTTTGATTAAGCTCCAGGAGTTGGTGATGGACAGCGAGGCCTGGCATGCTGCAGTCCAGGGGTCACAGAGTCAGACACAACTGAGTGACTGAACTGAACTATAAACGGCCTAATCTTATTAGCAGCCCCAAGCTTGAGCCATTGCTATAAAATTTCTCACCAAATCCCTCTGGTTGGAGATACACAGTTTTCGAGGGCAGGAGCCACTGTGTTCCCCTTTGCCTGGCAAACCAATAAGCTATTCTTTTCTATTTCATCCAAAACTCTGTCTCCAAAATTTGATTTGACAATGGTACATAGAGGCCAAGCTTTTGGCATCAAAATGCACTTGATTCCTCTTGAAATGCTCAAACGTATTTTTGTCTTTTTCCCAGCAGAGGTGTGATGGTGTGATCAGCTCCCATGAAGGTGACCAAGGCAGCAAGAAGGATGGCCAGCTCAAGAGTCCCAGCAGCAGCCACATGGCTTATGGCATCCTGGATATCCCACCATGGTATCTCTGCATCTTCTTGGGGATCCAGGTAATGCCACACAGAAGCATTGGGTACAAGGAGGCTCTGTCTCAAAAGGCACATCGACACACACGGGTCAAATTAGTCAAGATCTAACTTCAGTTGCTCATGTTCTTGGTTTCCATGCCTTTGACCTTTAGGGGACTCAAGGCTCTCTTTTCTCTTTTTTTTCTATTTTCTCCCAAGGAGTTTGAGGATGGGGGCAGGGATTTAGGGGAAGATTCTTCCCCATACTAAGCTACTAGGTCACATCAAGGACACCAACTGGGCCATTGTGAGTTTTTTTTTTTGTTTGTTTGTTTCAAGTTATCAATTATAATTTGTTTGGAAACAACTTATATGTTTGATAACCAGTGCTTGGGGAATATTGGAAAACAAGCATTGTCAAATACTTGTTGGAATGTTATCTGGTGCAACTTTTCTATTAACTGGTAAAACACATGTTATTTAACCCAGGCCCTAATGCTTAAGAATTTCCCTGTAGATATATACCCAGGGGTCCAGTGGTTAGGAGTCCATCATTTCACTGCCAAGGCATGGGTTCAATTCCTGGTGGGGGAACTAAGTTCCCACAAATTGCGTGACATGGCCAAATTAAAAAAAAATTTTTTTAAGAATTTCTCTCTAGATATGCTGGCAAGACTTGTTAAGATAAGTACAAAGATATTCTATTAATTAATCATAAAATCACAACAAGAAACAAAACCCAGAAACACCCCCAAAATATCCATCTTAGAGAACTGTGGCATATTCTAAAAAATAATTTTTTAATGTAGCTGTTAGAAAGAGAAAGATATATTTACCTTGCAGTTAAAAAATAATCACCAGCATAGATTAAGTGAAAAATGTCAAGTAAATAACTGTGTATAGTGTGATCTTTTTTTATGTTAAAGACTAACAAACAAAAATAGAGATAGAACAGCAGAAATAAGTATATGTAGTAATTTTTGCATGTTTTGAAGGAATCATAAGAAACTAATAGAGGTATTTAACCTTGGCTTTTGAACTGTGGTGTTGGAGAAGACTCCTGATAGTCCCTTGGGCTGCAAGGAGATCCAACCAGTCCATTCTAAAGGAGATCAGCCCTGCGTGTTCTTTGGAAGGACTGATGCTAAAGCTGAAACTCCAGTACTTTGGCCACCTCATGTGAAGAGTTAACTCATTGGAAAAGACCCTGATACTGGGAGGGATTGGGGGCAGGAGGAGAAGGGGATGACAGAGGATGAGATGGCTGGATGGCATCACTGACTCAGTGGACGTGAGTTTGGATGAACTCCGGGAGTTGGTGATGGACAAGGAGGCCTGGCATGCTGCGATTAATGGGGTTGCAAGAGTCGGACACGACTGAGTGACTGAACTGAACTGAACTGAAGAACTAGAAAAAGGAAAGTAGCTTTCAAATTTCACTATTTGTTTTGTAACTTTTTGTAGCTTGAATCTTTAATCTCATAGATGGACTCATTTTCATTTTCATCCCAAAATGTTCAATGTGGAATATCAGGGATGGGATATACTTTTTTGTTTGCTTCCTGGTGCTTTTCCACAAAAGAAGAGAAGCAAATGGATTACTATTTTTAAAAATATTATTGTGAGCCAATAAAATGGATAATGTAGATACTTCATTATGAAAGGGTGTTGAATTTTGTCAAATGTTTTTTTCTGCATCCATTGGGGTGATAGGATTTTTATTTTTCATTTTATTAATATGGTGTATCATATTTACTGATTTGTATATATTTAACATTCCAGGGACAAAAATCCTACTTAATCATGGCATATGGCCCTTTTAATGTACTGTAGAATGCTGTTTTCTAGGATTTCATTGAGCAGTTTTGCATCTATATCCATGAGGGATAATTTTCTGTAATTTTCTTTCTTCGTAGGATCTTTATCTTGCTGTGGTATCAGGGTTATGTGAAAGTCGCTCAGTTGTGTCTGACTCCTTGCAACCCCATGGACTGTAACCTGCTAGGCTCCTCTGTCCATGGGATTTTCCAGGCAAGAATACTGGAGTCGCTTGCCATTTCCTTCTCCAGGGGATCCTCCCAACCCAAGGATCAAACCTGGGTCTCCTGCATTGTGGGCAGATTCCTTACCATCTGAGCCACAACCCCATCAGGGTTATACTGGATTGTAAAATGAGTTTGGGAGTGGTCCCTCCTCTTCAATTTTTGGAGGAGTTTGGGAAGGCTTGGTGTTAATTCTTCTTTAGATATTTGATAGAATTTGCCAGTGAAACCATCTGGTCTTGGGCATTTCTTTGTTGGGAAATTTTGATTATGGTTTTAGTCTCCTCACTAGTCATTGGTCTGTTCATGTTTTCTATTTCTTCATGATTCAGTCTTGGTAAATTGTGTCTTTCTAGTAATCTATCCATTTCTTCTAGGTTATCCAATTTATTGGTGTGTAATGGTACTATTGTTTTATGGTACTTTGCATTCCTATCGTATCATGTCTCATTTTATTTGAGTCCTCTCTCCTTTTTTCTGAGTTTACCTAAGGGTTTGTTTATCTTTAAAAAGCTCTCGTTTTGTTGATTTTTTCCTATTGTTTTTCATTTCATTTATTCCTGTTCTGATCTGTATTTTTTCCCTGTCTTCTAACTTGAGACTCAATTTGTTCTTCCTTTTCTAGTTCTTTGAGAAATAATGTTGTTTATTTAAGACCTTTTTTCTTTCTTAATGCAGGCATAGATTGTTATAAACTGTCCTTTTAGAACTGCTTTTGCTGCATCCCACTAGTTTTGGTATGTTGTATTTCCATTTTCATTTGTCTTAAGTTACTTTTTATTTCTCTTTTGATTTCTTCTTTGACCCATTGGTTGTTCAGGAGTGTGTTTCTTAATTTCCACCAGCTTGTGTCCAGTTTCCTTCCTCTTATTGATTTCCAGTTTCAGACCATTGTGGACAGAAAAGATTGTTGGTTTGATTTCAGTCTTCTTAAATTTGCTGATGCTGTTTTTTGACCTAACATATAATCAGTCTTGAAGAATGTGCTCAGGCCTGGTCAATGGTCTTGCCCTCACCTTGTGCCTTATTTTAATAATGAGCCTCTTGTCATTCCTATTCTTAAGGCCACCTCCTTGGTTCCTCTTATGTCCTCCCACACTGCATCCCTACCTTGGTTTCTTACCTAAAACAGCAGTTCTCAGCCCTGGGGTCCTGCCTTTGAACCCCAGACCTTCTGGTTGTGTCCCTGCTTCTTGCTGCCAGGGCTTCCTAGTTCCTGCCACTTGCCTGGATCTCCTCTGAGACCAAAGATTGAGCCTCCAGTAGACGGAATAGGATTAGGTGGAGTAGGCAGCCACAGCATCTCTAAGTTTGTCTCCTCTCTCTGTTCTGCCTACAGCACTTCCTCACGGCCCTAGGGGGGCTTGTGGCAATACCGCTCATCTTGGCTAAGGACCTGTGTTTGCAGCATGATCCCCTGACCCAGAGTTACCTCATCAGCACCATTTTCTTCGTCTCTGGCATCTGCACTCTCCTGCAAGTATTTTTAGGAATCAGGTAGGTAAAACTCCTCTCCATGGATTCTGACTTTTATCTCCCAGGGTAGCAATAAGGTTTGCTTGGCTTGTAGCCTGAGATGAGTTAGAAAGCTGGTGTGACATGATAGGGGGAGCACAGGATCAGAAGTAAGCACATAAGTTCAAGTCCCAGCGCCAACATTTACTATCTACATTAGCCAGAGTTCTTCATTAAAGTAATACAAATAGCTACAGATGGCCATGCTTGAAACCTTTTACCTTTGTAAATTCTACAAGGCTTGTGCTAGTGAACATGCTGTGGGGACTCCTCCCTGGACTTCAGAAGGAACAGTGCAAGTGAGGGAATCTTCACTGTAAGTCCGCTTGTGACCTAATCTGTGCCAAGTCTGTGCCCAGTTTTGGAGATGCAGAGGAAAATGGAAAACTTTCCCTATGATGTGCTTCTGCCCAACCTGTCTTATGAGAAAATGACTTGAGAGGAAAAATTACTGTTTATTCTTTTTTCCCTTCCAGTTTCATTGAGATGTAATTGACAGACCACACTGTGTAAGTGTGCAGCATAATGAATTGACTTACATACATCAAGAAATGATTAGCACAGTAGATTTAATGAACATCCATCATCTCACATAGATACAAAATTAAAGAAACAGAAAAAAAAATTTATTTCTGATGAGAACTTTTTTCCTTTATGAATTATCTGAATCAAACTACAAGTGAAGTCTGTTACAAGGTAGCTGATTATTTTCAAGATAGGCTGCCTGTAGAGTGTCTAGCGGAGAAGGCAATGGCACCCCACTCCAGTACTTTTGCCTGGAAAATCCCATGGACAGAGGAGCCTGGTAGGCTGCAGTCCATGGGGTCGCTAGAGTCGGACACGACTGAGTGACTTCACTTTCACTTTTCACTCTCATGCATTGGAGAAGGAAATGGTGACCCACTCCAGTGTTCTGGCCTGGAGAATCCCAGGGACGGGGAAGCCTGGTGGGCTGTCGTCTATGGGGTCGCATAGAGTCGGACATGACTGAATCGACTTAGCAGCAGTAGCAGCAGCAGCGGCAGCAGAGAGTATCTAGAGAATATTCCTTCCTAACCTAGTCTTCTTGCCTAAATCAAATCAAATGCTCTTTCCAAAGTGCTGCTTTTGCAAGTCATTTACAGGAGATATGCCAGTGCTTAAGGTCTCCCATTTTTTGTTGAGGAGAGGGGTTTAGAGCCTACATCTTTGTCAAATTATTTCCCTTCTCTCTCTTCCTTCTTCTGTCATCATCTTTGAGGCCAAGATTTTCCCCAATCCCCCACCAAGCACTGAGAGAGGTTTAAGGTTTGGTCTGGTCTGTTTCTCAAGTCCCTGATATCCAGGACCCCTCCAACCTTTCCAGGATCAGTCCCTGGAGTGACAGGTGCTGCAGTAGAGAGGCCTTGCAGCCACCTGCCTGGACACCCAGGAGGCCCCACCCCTGAGCCGCCCCATGGAGACTTACATACGCAAGGCTCTTCTGGGTGGGGAAGCTCCTTGCCTTAAATTGAGATGGTGTTCACTATAATAATGGAAAAACGTTGATCTTGGAAGCTGGGGGCCTGAATTCTAGTTCTGGCTTCTGTGCTGTGGGAAGCTGCACAAGCCATTCACCCTCTCTAAAACCCAGTGTTCTCGTCTGTAAAATGAGGGAGTTGAAGTGTGTCACATCGATAAGTCCTTCCATCTCTAATATGTGGACACCTGTGCTGTTGACAGAGAAGATGATGCAGTACTATGTTCCAACTGGAATCTCAGTACTGAGGGTGCTTGTGGGCCTCGCCTTCTGGTAAACCCTGTGAGAGACAAAACAAAATCAGAAGATAGAGTTAAAAGAATCTGCAGCCTAATTAAACATGCAGAGAAACAGGGAAATAAAATTAAGAAAGAAAGCCATGCTAATGTCTTAGACTAAGGTGGGGACATGAATACACCTGAGATTATTTCCCTGAAATAGGCTTCCTGTTTAGAGACTAACAAGTACAGTGGCTCATTAGAGACATTAGAAATTATAAAACTAGCTGATAGCCTGTGAATCAAAGGTCTAGTAGATTTGATTGATTGCAGGTTATCCAATAACAGTATTTAATGATGTACTTTTTAGACTGCAAACAAAAATGCTGATATTGCAATAAGATTTCAGAATATGTTAATGATTAAAATCATGTTAAATAGTCAAAGGGAATGATAAGAGGCAAAAAAACAGCTTCCCTGATAAGAGCTGAAGAGTGCAGTGCCCATTGTGGGGCAGGCAGCTACAACCCTTGGCAGAGGGATGGCTGCCTCCCTGGTGTGACTTTAGGGGTCTTGGGTGTATCCCCCAAGGGCCTTCCCACTGAGGTGCTCAGTTCTGAATTTATGTAACCATTCATTTCAAAAGAAAGCATTACGTTTAAATGCAATCACTAAAGGAAATGAAATATTGACTGTGTAATTCTGGGTCTTAATTCCATTCTGGAATAATTCTATTTCTAGAATTATTCATTTCTACCTGGGATTTTCTTTTTCTGGAGTGGTTCCAAGTGATATATCTCCCTTTTTATTTTCCTGGGAATGTCTCAAGTGTGGAGCCAGTATTTCTGCCCAAAGAACATTCAGACCTGGCTTCTATGTAGTCTTGCCCAAATCAGCCTGGGTCCTTTTCTTCCATGGACTTGCCTACAGCTGGGCCCTGATCTGCCTGAGCTCTGTATCTGTTGCTAGGTTCTGCAGAAAGTCCATGCCCATTGCCAGAGGTCTTCAGCCACCTTGCCCTTGCCTCCATGACAAATCGCACAAGCCACCAGATGTGCCACTGGAAGTCTGTGCGTGCTTGCTAAGTCACTTTAGTCATGTCCCATTGTGACCTTATGGACTGTAGGCTACTAGGCTCCTCCGTCCATGGGATTCTCCAGGCAAGAATACTTGAGTAGGTGGCCATGCCCTTCTCCAGGAGATTTTCCAAACCCCGGGATCAAACTTGGGTCTTCTGCATTGCAGGCAGATTCCTTGTACTGCTGAGCCACCAGGGAAGCCCATGAGAGAAATACATCTTATGGATACTGATAATCATTTATCTAGTTAAAGATGGCAAAAGGAATCAAAGAAATGTTAAAGGTTATTTCTGGGTGATACACATTATATATGAAAGGTATGTACCAATATTGTATGTGTGCTGATAAAGTTTACCTACTCAATGGTTAAAAAAAAATGATGAGAAAAAAATGTTAATAATTGTTTCTGGGTTGTGGAATTATGGTGATTTATGCTTTGTATTTTTATTTACCATTAATTTTCTTTAGAGTCCATGTGTTGCTTTATAACTGGGAGAAATAAGAACCATTTAAAACTTTTTCTTAGAAAAGTATCAGGGCATGTTTCATGAGCCCCACACCCTTTGAATCTTTCAGTTCAGTTCAGTCAGTCAGTTGTGTCCGATTCTTTGTGATCCCATAGACTGCAGCATGCCAGGCTTCCCTGTCCCTTACCAACTTCCAGAGCTTACTCAAACTCATGTCCATCGAGTCGGTGATGCCATCCAACCAGCTCATCCTCTGTTGTCCCCTTCACCTCCCACCTTCAATTTTTCCCAGCATCAGGGTCTTTTCCAATGAGTCAGTTCTTCTCATCAGGTGGCCATATATTGGAGTTTAAACTTCAGCATCAGTCCTTCCAATGAATATTCAGGACTGATTTCCTTTAGGATGGACTGGTTGGATCTCCTTGCAGTCCAAGGGACTCTCAAGAGTCTTCTCCAACACCATAGTTCAAAAGCATCAATTCTTCAGCACTCAACTTTCTTTATAGTCTAACTCTCACATCCATACATGACTACGGGAAAAACCATAGCTTTACCTAGACAGACTTTGTTGGCAAAGTAATGTCTCTGCTTTTTAATATGCTGTCTAGGTTGGTCATAGCTTTTCTTCTAAGGAGCAAGTGTCTTTTAATTTCATGGCTGCAGTCACCATCTGCAGTGAGTTTGGAGCCCAAAAAAGTGAAGTCTGACACTGTTTCCACTGTTTCCCCATCTATTTGCCATGGAGTGATGGGACCAGATGCCATGACCTTAGTTTTCCTAATGTTGAGTTTTAAGCCAACTTTTTCACTCTCCTAGCTCACTTTCATCAGGAGGCTCTTTAGTTCTTTGCTTTCTGCCATAAGGGTGGTGTCATCTGCATGTCTAAGGTTATTGATATTTCTCCCGGCAATCTTGATTCCAGCTTGTGCTTCACCCAGCCCGGCGTTTCGCATGATGTACTTTGCCTGAGAGCAAAAGTCCAATAGACTTCCCATTACCGTCTTGGAAGTGGGGCTGGGAGATATGGCTCAAGGCTCCAGGCTTGAGACAACCTCCCAGATTCTGCAACCTTTGTCTATTCACCTGCTTTTATCTCTGTTTCCCCAATCTGTTCCCCTGTGGTGGTCAGCATTAAAGCCCTTAAAAGGAAAAAGAAAAGAATAGGTGTGCAAATCTTTGGGGGAAATCAGAAGGGAGGACTGGAGCAATGTGGGTGGCTGTCAAAGGCACTCTCAAGGCAGTAGGTAGTGATGGGTTTAAAGAAGACAGACAAACAGCCTTCTCCTACCAGAGAAGGAGATCTATCCACCTCCCCTTTCTTCTAGGCAGAGGCAAGCACTCTCATCCCTCCAAGCTGATTATTTAGCTATTTCCCCCGGAGTCTCATTAATACACTTCTGTCTTATGCACTAGTGACTGAAGTGCCAATATGGATGACTGACTTCATTTTCTTTCACAGCCCCTCACTCCTACCACATATAAGCACATTTTCCATCTTCCTATGATCACATCCTCCCAGCATAGGTCAACATTGAGTGTTCACATTATAATGTTGTTGTTTAGTTCTAAGTAATGCCTGACTCTTTTGAAACCCCGTGGACTGTAGCCCACTGGGCTCCTCTGTCCATGGGATTTCCCAGGCAAGAATACTGGAGAGGGTTGCCATTTCCTTCCAGGGGATATTCCCAAACCAGGAATCGAACCCATGGCTCCCGTCTTGCCAGGCGGATTTTTTACCACTGAGCCACTGGGGAAACCTGTGTGTTTTCTCTAAAATTAATATCTTTAAAAAAATATTTTAAAGTTTCTGTTTATTTTCATTTCAACGATAAGCTCCCTGCCTGTTGTATAAATCTCTTCTTGATAATTTCATTGCATCAGGTAGCTATCAGCTTCATCTTCCTGATGAATTACCCCCTGGGGCTCTCTGACTTGCTGTAGTCTGGAACAGTCGCTACATGTGCCTGGTGTATATTAGATGTGTCATCTTGAGATGCCTCTTTACCCTTTATCCTGGCAATTCTCTTCATGTCAGTTTTCAAGTCTAGATCTCTTGATCCCATGCCTTTCTCTTCTTCTTGGTGGAACATGATTACACAGTAGTTTACTGAGAGACCACATGGGAGATAAATTTTGTAAGACTCTCCATATGGGAAAATATCTTGATCCTATTCTCATACTTGATTGATAACTTGGCTGGCTATAGAATTTTAGGTTGGAAAAAAAAATTTTTTTTTCAGAATTTTAAAATCACTGTTCCCTTGCCTTCTAGCTTCCAGTGTAGTTTTAGGAACTCCAGAGTCTTAGGCAACCTTCCCCCTTCTGCTGCAGAATTTTGTACAGGCCCACGTTGTGCTGAGTCTATTTAACTGGAAGAGATCCATTTAGTCATAATGTCTAACATACAAGATTGACTATGATCATCCTACTGCTATATCCAATAAACAACTGTTCAACTAGGATTGACTTTTGAGTGTCCATGTTGGTCTCTGCAAGGTCAAATTTTAGCAAGAATCTTGCTCAATGCCTGTAGCCAGAATATCCATCTTCACTCTCTGATTGGGTTCCTCATTCTCCATCATCCCCAGGTGATGTCTCATCACCTTGTCCTGACTTTATCCTGAATCCTCTCCTTACCACGATGCTTCCTCTTAGTAATATTCTATCCACTGAACCCCACCCTCCTCATTGGCTATGAATTCTCACCTTTCCTTGTCATATTGGGAGTTGAGCCTGATCTCTCTCCCCTATTACAAAATCCCATTGTAGTAGCCCCCTTGTAGTAAAGCCTGCCTTAACGTCTTTAACAAGGGTCATGTATACTATTTTTATGAAGTGCATGAGAACTCCGAGAGAAGGATTGAAGCTTAACTTCCCAATACTTCCGAAAGGTTAGCTGTTCCTACTATATGGGCCCAAATGGAAGTATTCGTATATACAAACAGAGGAGAAAAATTACATAATCATTACCATAAACTGTTTAAGAAGTTTGTTCTTACCACATGTCCTCTTATCAATTGTTCTTATAACAAACATACTGGGTCACAATTTGGCCCCGTGACTCATATTTTCTGATCAGGGCTCTGTATTTCCCAGTTGAACCCTGCCACTGGCACCTCCCCCAGTATCAGCCTCCTCATACAGAGACAAAGCAGCATTGTGCTACACACCCTGCAATACTCTTGAGATAAGGATGAGAAAATGCTGTGTAACTTTAAAACACTATATAAACTTAGATGTTGATAGTACCCCCACAGACACATATCTGTGGCTTTGACCACTTAAAATACCAATCCTATCAAATTTCTAAGGACCGTTCCTGAGACTAGATTTTGCAAGTTGTTGTAAAGGAAAATGGTGGGGAATGTTCTTCAGACTTGAGCATACAGATGAGATAGTAAAGACTGAAGGGAAGGGGAGAATGGACAGGGAGAGTCTTAGGAAGCACATCTTAGAGAACCAACCTTCAAGAAATGGGAATGCCAGACAACAGCTTTAAAAACAAAACAAAACAAAAAGCCCACACTATAACATCTGTTATTTAAGGAAACATTAAGAAAATGTTTTGGTATACATACTTTTCCAACTCTTTGCAACCCCATTACAGTCCATAGAATTCTCCAGGCCACAATACTGGAGTGGGTAGGCTTTCCCTTCTCCAGGGGATCTTCCCAACCTAGGGATCAGACCCAGGTCTCCCGCATTGCAGGTGGATTTTTACCAGCTGAGCCACAAGGGAAGCCCAAGAATATTGGAGTAGGTAGTCTATCCCTTCTCCAGCAGATCTTCCTGTCTCAGGAATCAAACCAGGGTCTCCTGCATTGCAGATGGATTCTTTACCAACGGAGCTATGAGGGAAGTCCTCACATGACTGAAGCCAGGCTTCAACAGTATGTGAACCGTGAAATTTCAGATGTTCAAACTGGATTTAGAAAAGGCAGAGGAACCAGAGATCATATTGCCGATATTAGATGGATCGTAGAGAAAGCAAGGGAATTTCAGAAAAACATCTGCTTCTGCTTCATTGACTACACTAAGGCCTTTGACTGTGTGGATCACAACAAACTGTGGAAAACTCTTCAAGAGATGGGAAGAACAGACCACCTTACCTGCCTCCTGAGAAACATGTATGCAGGTCAATAAGTAACAAGTTAGAACAGGATATGGAGCAATGGACTGGTTCCAAATTGGGAAAAGAATACCCAAAGGCTGTATACTATCACCCTGCTTATTTAACTTGTATGCAAAGTACATGATGTGAAATGCCAGGTTGGATGAAGCACAAGCAGGAATCAAGATTGCCAGGAGAAATATCAATAACCTCAGATATGCAGATGACACCTCCCCTATTGTAGAAAGTGAAGAGGAACCAAAGAGCCTCTTGATGAAAGTGAAAGAGGAGAGTGAAAAAGCTGGCTTAAAGCTCAGCATTCAGAAAACGAAGATCATGTCAACTGGTTCCATCACTTCCTGGCAAATAGATGGGAAAACAGTGGAAACAGTGGCAGACTTTATTTTCTGCAGATGGTGACTTGCAGCCATGAAATTAAAAGACGCTTGCTACTTGGAAGAAAAGTTATGACCAATCTAGATAGCATATTAAAAAGCAGAGACATGACTTTGCCAACAAAGTCTGTCTAGTTAAAGCTATGGTTTTTCCAGTAGTCATGTATGGATGTGAGAGTTGGACCATAAAGAAGGCTGAGTGTTGAAGAACTAATGCCTTTGAACTGTGGTGTTGGAGAAGACTCTTGAGAGTCCCTTGGACTGCAAGGAGGTCAAACCAGTCCATCCTAAAGGAAATCAACCCTGAATATTCTTTGGAAGGACTGATGCTTGAGATGAAGCTCCAATATTTTGGGCACCTGATCCAAAGAGCTGACTCATTAGAAAAGATCCTGATGCTGGGAAAGATTGAGGGCAGGAGAAGGAGACGACAGAGGATGAGATGGTTGGATGGCATCACTGACTCAGTGGACATGAGTTTGAGCAAGCTCCGGGAGTTTCCCTGATGGACAGGGAAGCCTGGCATGGTGCAGTCCATGGGGTCACAAAGAGTTGACATGATTGAGTGACTGAACTGACCGAGTGACCCTTTCCAGAAGTAACCACACATTTCAGGGGGAATAATAATGAAAATTATTCTATTCATTGAGCTCTTCCCCAGGCATTGTGCTAATCACTTACATATATTTTATCTTCACAGTTACTCCTTGGGACATTACTACTATATTTTGTCAAAGAGGACACTGAGGCTTACAGAAGTTGGGCAACATGCCTTGGTCACACAGCTGATAAGGCAAAGTCGTATTCAAACTTGCCTTTGGTCTATACCATGCTCTTAACTGGTGTTATAGCGCCATGGTGAAAAACCCCAAGACATCCTGGTTAACTCTATGACCTTGGGCTCCAGATCCGTTATCTATAAAATGATAAGGCCAGGTTGGATATGCTTCAAATGGCCCTTCTATTTCTAAAGTGTTGAATTTTAAAAATCAACAATATCTGTGGTTCACAAAAGAATTAGAAGGCACATGTATAATAATTGTGAATCATATTCAAGGTAAAATTTTTAAAATAAGATGAAATTAATTGTGAAATTAAAAGCAGCTCTGAGATACACATAAAAGTCATCATAAAAGGTAAAATGTATATAGAACAATGAAAGCCTTGTACTGATACTGAATGCATGTATCTTAAACAGGTACCAAGAAAAGTACATAAAAGAAAAACTAGTAGAAATGCAAGAAATATACATAGATCTCTGTCAAAAGAGTATCAATAAGAAGTTATGAGCAAGGTGGTAATGCTCATAAAACAAGGTGGGGAGGGGGCAGGAATGGATGGAAAATGGGATTGGAAGATCTGAGTATAGGAGAGGGAAGGAAGAATTTATGGATATGTTGTGTGAATCTAACTGTAGGACATAGGAATCAGTTCAGTTCAGTTGCTCAGTCATGTCCGACTCTTTGCGACCCCATGAATTGCAGCACGCCAGGCCTCCCTGTCCATCACCAACTTCCGGAGTTCACCCAAACTCACGTCCATCAATTTGGTGATGCCATCCAGCCATCTCATCCTCTGTTGTCCCCTTCTCCTCCTGCCCCCAGTCCCTCCCAGCATCAGAGTCTTTTCCAATGAGTCAACTCTTCGCACAAGGTGGCCAAAGTACTGGAGTTTCAGCTTTACCATCATTCCTTCCAAATAACACCCAGGACTGATCTCCTTTAGAATGGACTGATTGGATCTTCTTGCAGTCCAAGGGACTCTAAGAGTCTTCTCCAACACCACAGTTCAAAAGCATCAATTCTTCGGCACTCAGCCTTCTTCACAGTCCAACTCTCACATCCATACGTGACCACTGGAAAAACCATAGCCTTGACTAGACGGACCTTTGTTGGCAAAGTAATGTCTCTGCTTTTCAATATGCTATCTAGGTTGGACATAACTTTCCTTCCAAGGAGTAAGCGTCTTTTAATTTCATGGCTGCAATCAGCATCTGCAGTGATTTTGGAGCCCCCCCCAAATAAAGTCTGACACTGTTTCCACTGTTTCCCCATCTATTTCCCATGAAGTGATGGGACCGAATGCCATGATCTTTGTTTTCTGAGTTGAGCTTTAAGCCAACTTTTTCACTCTCCTCTTTCACTTTCATCAAGAGGATTTTTTTTAGGACATAGGAATACACTCTAGTAAATTAATGAAAACAATTCATCTTGCTCTTGAACATAAAATGTATTTAGTAGTTTCAAAAAGGTAGAGGGAATTCCCTGGTTGTTCAGTGGTGAGGACTCGGTGCTTTTGATGCAAGTTCCCTTGGTGGGTGAACTAAGATTCTGCAAGCTGAGAGGTGCAGCCAAAAAAAAAAAAAAAAAGGTAAAAAGTGCATCTATCATGTTAGTACATTATCCCAACTACATGTAATAATCTTGAAAAAAAAAATAACATGAACAGAGTTAGAAAAATGTTGAACTAGTTGAAAATTTTGAAATATCCCTTAAATAAGTTCTAAGTTAGGGATATAATAACAGAAAATATTTTTTAAGTGAAAACAAATCTCACCATCAGTAAAACTGTTTTAAATATATTTTGGCAGTGTCTAATTTCTATGTAATGAGTAGAACAGTTTATAGACAGGGAAAAACAGACATTAAAAATCACATCTTTTGTGACTTAATGAAATGCAAATTCACTTTTGTCAGGATTTCATTATATGCCTATTAAACTAAAAAAATGAAATGAGAAAACCCAATGTTGATAGATTTTGTAATACTAACCTTGGTGCTGGAGGGATAGAAGAGAAAACTAGACTTCTCTGCCCTCAAGGAACCCAGTAATACTGAAATGGCTGAGGCCATGGTGGTATAGCAATGATGGATTGTTTATAAGTATAACTGTAAACTGTTTAAAGAATCCCTGAGAGTGAGTTACTGTAAATGACTAGTTTGTTAGTACAAGGGCTAAACAGGAAATATGTAACTAGAATATAAGTGGGAGTTTTGTCTCACTCACTGTGGCATTTCCAATACTTGACAACCAGTGCCTCCCACAGAGCAAGTCCTCAGTAAATATTTGTTGAATGAATGAAATGTGCATATGGAATTACAGCAAAAAACTGAAACACAAGTCTTGGATTACATATTGTCTGTACCTATGATATGCAAAGGTGTCTATGTTCATTTTAAAAGCTCAAAAGGGATTTTGCAATGATATAGTGTGTTTCCCTTCTCTGTCAAGATACTTAGCTTCATAATTTCTATGAATTTTTAATTGAAGTATAGTTAATTTACAATGGGAATTTACAAGAGGAACTAAAAAGCCTCTTGATGAAAGTGAAAGTGGAGAGTGAAAAAGTTATCTGAGGTTATTGTAATGCTCAAAATTCTCCAAGCCAGGCTTCAGCAATATGTGAACTGTGAACTTCCAGTTGTTCAAGCTGGTTTTAGAAAAGGCAGAGGAACCAGAGATCAAATTGCCAACATCTGCTGGATCATGGAAAAAGCAAGAGAGTTCCAGAAAAACATCTATTTCTGCTTTATTGACTATGCCAAAGCCTTTGACTGTGTGGATCACAATAAACTGTGGAAAATTCTGAAAGAGATGGAATACCAGACCATCTGACCTGCCTCTTGAGAAATCTGTATTTAGGTCAGGAAGCAGCAGTTAGAACTGGACATGGAAGAATAGACTGGTTCCAAATAGGAAAAGGAGTACGTCAAGGCTATATATTGTCACCCTATTTATTTAACTTATATGCAGAGTACATCATGAGAAACACTGGACTGGAAGAAATACAAGCTGGAATCAAGATTGCCGGGAGAAATATCAATAACCTCAGATATGCAGATGACACCACCCTTATGGCAGAAAGTGAGGAGAAACTCAAAAGCCTCTTGATGAAAGTGAAAGAGGAGAGTGAAAAAGTTGGCTTAAAGCTCAACATTCAGAAAACGAAGATCATGGCATCCGGTCCCATCACTTCATGGGAAATAGATGGGGAAACAGTTGAAACAGTGTCAGACTTTATTTTTCTGGGCTCCAAAATCACTGCAGATGGTGACTGCAGCCATGAAATTAAAAGACACTTACTCCTTGGTAGGAAAGTTATGACCAACCTAGATAGCGTATTCAAAAGCAGAGACATTACTTTGCCAACAAAGGTCTGTCTTGTCAAGCCTATGGTTTTTCCAGTGGTCACGTATGGATGTGAGAGTTGGAATGTGAGGAAAGCTGAGTGCCGAACAATTGATGCTTTTGAACTGTGGTGTTGGAGAAGACTCTTGAGAGTCCCTTGGACTGCAAAGAGATCGAACCAGTCCATTCTTAAGGAGATCAGCCCTGGGATTTCTTTGAAAGGAATGAAAGTAAAGCTGAAACTCCAGTACTTTGGCCACCTTGTGCGAAGAGTTGACTCATTGGAAAAGACTCTGATGCTGGGAGGGATTGGGGGCAGGAGGAGAAGGGGACGACAGAGGATGAGATGGCTGGATGGTATCACTGACTCGATGGACGTGAGTCTGAGTGAACTCCGGGAGTTGGTGATGGACAGGGAGGCCTGGCGTGCTGCAATTCATGGAGTCGCAGAGTCAGACATGGCTGAGCGACTGAACTGAATTTACAATGTTGTGTTACTTTCAAGTATATAGCAAACTGACTCAGTTATACACATATATATATAAGTGTATATTATATATAGATTCTCTTTCATTATAGATTATTATAAAATAGATTATAGTTCCCTGTGCTATACTGAGGGTCCTTGTTGTTTACCTATTATATATATAACAGTGTATACATGTTAATCCCAAATTCCTAATTTATCTCTCCCCACCATAATTTTTTTAACTAAAAAATCGTTCATACATACCCATTCCATCACCCATGTTTCCTGCCCTGTCTGTGCCATATAGTCCAATCTCTTTTGGAGCCTGATGGGTCTAGATTTATGAATCTAGATCAGTTGTTCTCAACCCTGGCTGGTGTTAGAATCACCTGGAGGTCTAAGCGCTCTCCATGCCTGGGTGCACCTCTTGACCAGCCTGTGAACTCATCTGAGGCTGATGCTCAGCCCTTGCTAGTTCCTATGTTCAGCCAGGACAAAATCCAGTTAGGCAGTAAAACTCTTTCGTATACTTTATATTTTCATTAAATAAAATGGGTTCGTTCTCAAGGAGACTCTTTAAGCTATCTTCATGGAATCCTGATTTCAAAAGTACTCTTTTAGTATTGTTAAGAACAAGTATCTAAACTGGGTAAGGTATACATGACAAATGCAAGCAAGAGGCTAAGATCCTGTTCCACTCTCCCTCCGCACCAGTTCTATTATAATATGCAGGTGAGGAGACTAAGTCAGCCTTAACAGCTTCTGACCTTCTAGTAAGACAGGGTTATTGGAGGTTGACTTACCAGGCTATGTTCACCTTGAAGGGAGACAAGTCAGATGGACACTGCTGGAAGTTCTCACAGAGGCCAGAGTGAGATGCTGACCAGGAAGAAGGAAGGCTTGTGTGGGGGACACGCCCTGATAATGGACCTCAAGCATGTTCAGTCCATGTGATAGAAAGGAATCTGGAGGTAGAGGTCTGGAATCGCCTTTCATTTTTGAAGGCACAAAGGAATCTGGCCACCCAGATTCTAGGCTGTGCATCTCTTGTCGGTGGGGGAACTTAATGTGTGTGAACTGTGCTTTGATCCTGGGGTCTGGGGAAGTTTCTCTGGGACTGAGGAAGACAGTGGCACCCACCAAACGTGCTCCCTGAGCTCTGTGCTGCCCCAGATCATTTTCCAGTACGTGACTCTCTGCTCCTGGGCTCGCATCTCCAGGACTGGGATTAGGTCTGCTGGTCTTATCCTCCCCACCTCTCCTACCTGTCCAAAGTTTGGCATAGTTTGTGGATCTGACTTGGAGATTGATAGGAGTTCCCTCGGAGAAGGCAATGGCACCTCACTCCAGTACACTTGCCTGGAAAATCCCATGGAGAGAGGAGCCTGGTAGGCTGCAGTCCATGGGGTCACAAAGAGTCAGACACAACTGAATGACTTCACTTTCACGTTTCCCTTTCATGCATTGGAGAAGGAAATGGCAACCCACTCCAGTGTCCTTGCCTGGAGAATCCCAGGGACTGGGGAGCCTGGTGGGCTGCCGTCTATGGGGTAGCACAGAGTTGGACACACCTGAAGTGACTTAGCAGCAGCAGCAGCAGGAGTTCCCTATAACTGAGAACTGCAGGACTCATGTGTTGCCCTGAAACCAAGGGAGGATTTGGGATGAAAAGGCCTCTGCTGGGGCCAGTGACAGGCCAGTGTTAAAGGGGCTAATGGGTAACTGTCTCCTTTCCCTTCCTCCAGGCTGCCTATTCTCCAGGGAGGGACCTTTGCTTTCTTGGGACCCTCCCTGGCCATGCTGTCTCTTCCCACCTGGAAGTGCCCCGCGTGGACACTCAATGCCAGCCAGGTGAACACCAGCTCACCTGAATTCACTGAGGAATGGCAGAAGAGGATCCGAGAGGTATTGGGTTGAGGGGTGGGGTGTGAGGAATGGGGTGGTCCTCAAAAGGGGCTTCGGAGTTGACTCATTTTCTCAGCTCACTGCTAGGCAAGACTCCAAACTTTAAGACACTGGTCCTTGTTTAATTCAGTTGTGTCATTCAGGGAAAGAAACTGGTGGCCTTGAAGCAGACTTTAAAGTTTGGCCATGCTCCAGGATAAGTTGAGCTGAGTGAGTGTTAGTTGCTCAGTTGTGTCTGATTCTTTGCAACCCCCTGGACTGTAGCCCACCAGGCTCCTCTTTCCATGGAATTCCCCAGGCAAGAATCCTGGAGTGGGTAGCCATGCCTTCCTCCAGGGAATCTTCCCAACCTAGGGATGGAATCCTGATCTCCTGCACTGCAGGCAGATTCTTTACACTCTGAGTCACCAGGAAGCCCATGCTCCAGGTTGGCTTATCTAAATGATAGATTAGGAAGTCAGGACACAGGATTGTCAGCAGAAAGCCCAGCCACACCCTCAGGGACAGTAGGCCTCATAGCTTCCAGACTCTAACATCCTCACCTGGCTTCAGAGGTGAGGTGTCAAGCATGGCTCATGGGTGGAATAATATATGAGAGGGAAGGTCGCCTGAGATTTCTAGAAAGTCCAATCATCTCCCTCCCAGACTGACCTTAAATATGTAAGCCTGGAGCGGCTCAAAGGCGCCCCTCCTCTGGAGCAGGGGCAGAGTTACACAAACACTATATGGTGTGGGGTTCTTCTTGTTGTTCCGTCGCACCGTCATGACTGACACTTTGTTACTCCATGGACTGCAGCACGCCAGGCCTCCCCATCCATCACCAACTCCCAGAGTTGACTCAAACTCATGTCCATTGAGTCAGTGATCCCATCCAACCATCTCATCCTCTGTCATCCCCTTCTCTTCCTGCCTTCAATCTTTCCCAACATCAAGGTCTTTTCAAATCAGTCAGTTCTTTGCATCAGGTGACCATAGTATTGGAGTTTCAGCTTCAGCATCAGTCCTTCCAAAGAATATTCAGGGTTGATTTCCTTTAGGATGGACTGGTTGGATCTCCTTGCAGTCCAAGGGACTCTCAAGAGTCTTCTCCAACACCACAGTTCGAAGACATTAGTTCGTCAACTCTCAGCCTTCGTTATGGTCCAACTCTTACATTCATATATGACCACTGGAAAAACCATAGCTTTGACTAGAGGGACCTATGTTGGCAAAGTAATGTCTCTGCTTTTTAATATGCTGTCTAGGTTGGTCATAGCTTTTCTTCCAAGGAGCAAGCAACTTTTAATTTCATGGCTGCAGTCACCATCTGCAGTTATTTGGGAACCCAAGAAAATAAAGTCTGTCACTGTTTCCATTGTCTCACTATCTATTTCCCATGAAGTGATGGGACCAGATGCCATGATCTTAGTTTTCTGAATGTTGAGTTTTAAGCCAGCTTTTTCACTCTCCTCTTTCACTTTCATCAAAAGGCTCTTTAGTTTCTCTTCACTTTCTACCGTAAGTGTGGTGTCATCTGCATATCTGAGGTTATTAATTTTCTCCCGGCAATCTTGATTCCATTTGTGCTTCATCCAACCTGGCATTTCACAACATGTACTCTTCATGTAAGTTAAATAAGCAGGGTGACAGTATACATCCTTGACGTACTCCTTTCCCAATTTGGAACCAGTCCGTTGTTCCGTGTCCGATTCTAACAGTTGCTTCTTGACTTGCGTACAGGTTTCTCAGGAGGCAGGTAAGGTGGTCTGGTATTCCCATCCCTTGAAGAATTTTCCACAAAAGTTCTAGTGTAGTCAATGAAGCAGAAGTAGATGTTTTTCTGGAATTCCCTTGCTTTTTCTATGACCCATCTAATGTTGGCAATATGATCTCTGGTTCCTATGCCTTTTCTAAATCCAGCTTGAACATCTGGAAGTTCACGGTTCATGCACTGCTGAAGCCTGACTTGAAGGATTTTGAGCATTACCTTGCTAGCATGTAAAATGAGTGTAATTGTAGGGTGGTTTGAACATTCTTTGGCATTGCCCTTCTTTGGGATTGAAATGAAAACTGACCTTTTCCAGTCCTTCTAGTACAAGGTAGTTTGCTCAGGCATTACTCTAGCCCTCACTTACTGTCTTAGTGTGCCTCCCCCAGGCTCACTAGGACTGGACCAAAGGCTTCCAAAATTCAGGGCTATGGACCTAGAGCAGAGTCTGTTAGTAGATATCCCTGGGAGTCTAGCTGACAAGCCTTAGTGAAGCCAGGGTCCATCCAGCATCCCACCCAGTCCGAGTTCAGCAGCCTCATGGCTGCAGTAAGGGTCACATCCTCAGAACGTGACAGACGAAGGAAGAGGGAATACAGAGGAGACACATTCCTAACAAGATTCCTATTCTTACCCAAGTGTGACCAATGAGAGGGAATAGAATTGACAAAACACTCCAATGGGGGGTGGGGCGGAGGGACAATGATGTAAGTCCTGATCTGACTCCAAAGGCCTGAGAACCAGGAGTGTTGGTATCTGGGGGCAGGAGAAGACAGATGTCCCAGCTCAAGCAGCAAGCGAAAATGTTCTTCCTCTGCCTTGTGGTTCTGCTGAGTCCCTCAAAGGATTGGATGGCACTCATTCACATTGGGTGGGCTTCCCTGGTGCCACTAATGGTAAAGAACCCGACTGCCAGTGCAGGAGACATAAGAGACATGGGTCCAGTCCCTGGGTCAAGAAGATCCCCTGGAGAAGAGCACACCAGTATTCTTGCCTGGAATATAACCAGTACAAACCAGCTCCAATATTCTTGCCTGGAGAATCCCGTGAACAGAGGAGCCTGGCAGACTGCTGTCCATTGAGTCACTAAAAGTCTGACATGACTGAAGTGATTTAGCAGAGAGAGATGCTCATTTTGGGTAGGGCTATCTGCTTCATTCAGTTCACCAATTCAAACACTAATCTCTTCTGGAAACACCGCAGAAATAACATTTTATCAGCTGTCTGGGCATCCCTCAGTCCAGTTGACATATAAAATTCACCATCAAATTGTCTATATGTTCCACTTTAGTAAACACTAGGAGAAGGCAATGGCACCCCACTCCAGTACTCTTGCCTGGAAAATCCCATGGACGGAGGAGCCTGATGTGCAAAGTCCATGGGGTCGCTAAGAGTCAGACACGACTGAGCGACTTCACTTTCACTTTTCACCTTCGTGTGTTGGAGAAGGAAATGGCAACCCACTCCAGTGTTCTTGCCTGGAGAATCCCAGGGACGGGGGAGCCATGTGGGCTGCCGTCTTGGGGTCGCAGAGAGTCAGACACGACTGAAGCGACTTAGCAGCAGCAGCAGCAGCAGCAGCAGCAAATACATTTCTGAAATGGATGTTCCAGTTTACCCTCCTGCCAGCATCATATGTAAGTCCCAGTTACTCCACAATCTCACCAACATTTTCTAGCTTTTTCATGTTAGCCACTCTACTGAGTGCATTATGGTAAACTTGTATCATTCTTTTATGATGCTATTGAATGATATAGAATTAACTGTAATTGTCCTCATCTTATAGGACTATTTGAACACCTGGACTCATTTCTGTTCCTATGCTTGCCACATTAACAGGTGTGTTTGTGTGTGTGTATGTGTATGTGTGTATATGCTCAGTCGTGTATGATTCTTTGTGACCCCATGGACTGTAGCCTGCCAGGCTCCTCTGTGCATGAAATGTTCCAGGCAAGAATACTGGAGTATGTTGCCATTTCCTAAACCAGCAGATCTTCCCAACCTAGAGATCAAACTCGAGTCTCTTGCATCTCCTTCATTGGCAGGCAGATTCTTTACTACTGCACCACCTGGGAAGCCCTTTAACCAGTGACTAGACATTACTTTGCCAACAAAGGTCCATCTAGTTAAGGCTATGGTTTTTCCTGTGGTCATGTATGAATGTGAGAGTTGGACCGTGTAGAAAGCTGAGTGCCGAAGAATTGATGCTTTTGAACTGTGGTGTTGGAGAAGACTCTTGAGAGTCCGTTGGACTGCAAGGAGGTCCAACCAGTCCATTCTGAAGGAGATTAGCTCTGGGATTTCTTTGGAAGGAATGATGCTAAAGCTGAAACTCCAGTACTTTGGCCACCTCATGCGAGGTTGACTCATTGGAAGAGTTGACTCATTGAAAGAGTTGACTCATTGGAAAAGACTCTGCTGCTGGGAGGGATTGGGGGCAAGAGGAGAAGGGGACGACAGAGGATGAGATGGCTGGATGGCACCACTGAGTCAATGGACGTGAGTCTGAGTGAACTCCGGGAGTTGGTGATGGACAGGGAGGCCTGACGTGCTGCGGTTCATTGGGTCGCACAGAGTCGGACACGACTGAGCGACTGAACTGAAATGAGAGTTCAATATAATATAGATTTTGTTATTTATCATTATTTCTGTGACTTCCATTTCATCAAGTATCATGTAAATCACCTGTGAGCTCATAGTTAGTCTATGACCTGTCTATGACCTTTTAATCTAAAAGTTCAGACAACAGACCACGTCCTACATATGCCAGCATCACTGTAGGTACTGGCTACTTTCACAGTGTTCATTCCCTGTTGTCCATTCAGTACAGCCCAGTATACTTTGGGTCTAGTTTTATTAGATGTGCTTCAGTTTCATAGAATCAACTATGATGCCAGCACCCCTCATCCCAGATTGAAGATGTATCTAGAAGTATGACTAAGTAATCATTTTCTTATTCCCATTTAAACACAATGGGCAAAAGTAGCATTATTTGATGCAAGATTTGGTGACTCCAATTCTTTCTGCCACCATCTTTTTCTTTTTTCCCACGATGAGCCCTTCTCAACCCATTTTCTTGCTCCTAGAGGGGGTTTTGAGTTTTTCTCCCCTAACTTTTAATTAGTGGGCAGGAAAAATAACATTGCTAAACCTTCCTTTGTGTGTCCTTTCCCAAGGTACTTTCACATGATTTAATAAATATGTTGTCACTGGATTCTTTCCACTGGGTAGGATGCATGTCTTCTTCTGAAAAATACCAGACTTTCCAATCCAGCCCATAAATACCATCAGAATACCAGGAAGTCAAATTAAATTGATTCTAGTATCCCATCTTAAGGAACACAACCAAAGCTCTAGTCCTGGGAAAATAAGATTTCTTTACCCTCTGCTCCATCTGCTCCACTGGTGACTCGCTTTTGTGCCCCATTTTCAGCTTGATCTTGAGCTTACACTGTGTTACCCTGCAAAGCCTACCCTTCCTGCCTTTGTCACCCACATTTTATTGCTTCAAGCACATATTCTAATTTTGCAGTAATTTTACTGCTTTGGGGTGAAGTGTCATGAAATATGGAGAAGGCAATGGCACCCCACTCCAGTACTCTTGCCTGGAAAATCCCATGGACGGAGGAGCCTGGTAGGCTGCAATCCATGGGGTCGACAAGAGTCGGACACAACTGAACAACTTCACTTTCACTTTTCCCTTTCATGCATTGGAGAAGGAAATGGCAACCCACTCCAGTGTTCTTGCCTGGAGAATCCTAGGGACAGGGGAGCCTGGTGGGCTGTCATCTATGGCGTCGCACAGAGTCGGAAACGACTGAAGTGACTTAGCAGCAGCAGCAGTCATGAAGTATGAAAAGATCAATGGATATTGTATTTCTTGCTCCATCCCTGTCATGTTCATGCTGTGAACAGTGATCCTTGAGCTGTTTAATATATAAGTCGATCTTCATGGTGACTTCAGTCTGAGTTGCTAGTCTCTATATTGTAGCCTGGGCCAGGGCTTCAGTGATAGGATAAGCAAAGTTCAAATCAGAAACACTGTCCATACCAGGTTTTTCTTGTTGTTCATTCAGTAAGTCATGTCTGACTCTGCGACCCCATGGACTGCAGCAGGCCAGGCTTCCCTGTCCTTCACTGTCTCCTGGAGTTTGCTGAAACTCATGTCCATTGAGTTGGTGATGCCATCCAACCATCTCATCCTCTGTCACCCCCTTTTCCTCCTGTCCTCAATTTTTCCCCAGCATCAGGATCTTTTCCAATGAGTCAGCTCTTCACATCACGTGGCCAAAGTATTGGAGTTTCAGCTTCCAATGAATATTCAGGGTTGATTTCCTTTAGGATTGACTGGTTTGATCTCCTTGCTGTCCAAGGGACTCTCAAGAGTCTTCTCCAGCACCACAGTTCTCCAGAACCACCAGGTTTTTAAACAGTGTTAAAAACCTTCCCTACTCTGTGGACTGTCCAGTTTGGGCAGCCTACCAGCTCTGTGATGGGCCATTTATCCTCATGTTCTCCCACCAGAGGAACCTGTGCCCATCACTGTCATCAATCAATCAATCATTGTCATCAATCTGGATCATCCTGTCAGATAGAGATGGAGATTGTGCAGTTTTTGAGCCCACGTGTGGGTGGCTTGTGACCCGAGGTGTCATCTCCTGGACCATAGTGACTACATTCAAAGTCATGCTTCCCTCCTCTTTTGTAAGACACGGGGACATTGATATGAACCACCAGTATTTGAGATTTGACTATTAAGTCCTGTCTCATAAAAGGTGAAATTTCAGTACAGCCTCTATGACCGACTTGCCAGACCAAAGTGCTAGTCCATTGGCTACAGCTTGAGAACCTAAAATTCTAAAGGGATGATTCTGGGTAATTTCATGTCCACTGCCACATCACACACATTGTTCATTGGCTGGACTTAGACTTGCCTTCCTTCTCCATCAAAGCCCTTCCACTGAAATGTTACACTCTTTCAGTCTCAGTCTTTCTCAGGTGGATGAGCAGCACCTTCAGCAAGACTGCAACTTGCTTTTTGAATTTAAAGACCCACATAGTGAGATCCAAATCTTGGTTGCTCGAGTTAGATTATCTTGTGAAGTAGTGCCCACCCAGGGAAGGCAGGACTGTCACTTATTCATGGATCCTATGAACTGCTCCTTGTTTAACTGTGTTTTCTTCTCCTGCATGTAACTATTTCCTTTTAATCAGCAAGTTCTGTTGATGAGACTTAGCATGCACGCACGCCCCTTCCTTATTTGAATGTCTTTCTGACATCATTCAAGATATCATTGAGATTTCTGATCTTGGAATTATCTGGTGCTGGTCAGTAGTGCTCTAATTCCAAACAGTGCCAAGTAGCAGACTAGTTAGGAATGGCCTTTCAGAAGGAGAGTGGCTGAGTAGCTCCTTTGGGCCACCTCTGCACCAAATGCCCCACTCAGAGCTGAAGCATCTGGCATCTGCCAGGGTCAGCCCTCTTTCGGCGTGGACTCAACCACCAACACTTCTGTTATCTCAGGAGTGCTGTGCTGGTTGGGATGCTGGTCTGAGACCAGTCTGAGCCATAACTTGTGAATTTCAGCCAGAACTTTCTGCTGTTCTTCCCTTTCAAAAACAGCCTTTCTGCACATGCCTGTGCTCTGATGTGCAGTCCAAGAGCACACCAGACGCGATGTACTTCAGTGATCTATCAAGTCCTTGTGCTTCCTTTCTTTTCTCAAGGTGGACTCAGAGTTAACAGGGGTTTTTAGTATTTAATAAACCTTTCCGTGTAGCTCTAGACCAAGACATACCTAAGGATTTCACTTGTCAAGCTGGTGGGCCCTGGATTTTTGCCAGGTCAATTGGCTAACCTTCAAATGCCATCTGTTGAACCACTTTTTTCAAAGCAGGGTGTATTTCTTCTTCAGTGCAGCCTATTTGTATTATATCATCAATAGCATGAATCACAAAACACATGTGGTTTGAGGTTTGGTTTTATTTCTGCTCTCCCCCAGGGAGGCAATACTTGGCTTTGGTAAGTGCAAATTAAAACTAAGCAAACTACAGATGGTGACTGCAGCCATGAAACTAAAAAATGCTTACTCCTTGGAAGGAAAGTTATGACCAACCTAGATAGCATATTCAAAAGCAGAGACATTATTTTGCCAACAAAGTTCTGTCTAGTCAAGGCTATGGTTTTTCCAGTGGTCATGTATGGATGTGAGAGTTAGACTGTGAAGAAGGCTGAGCCCCGAAGAATTGATGCTTTTGAACTGTGGAGTTGGAGAAGACTCTTGAGAATCCCTTGGACTGCAAGGAGATCCACCAATCCATTCTGAAGGAGATCAGCCCTGGGATTTCATTTGGAGGGAATGATGCTTAAGCTGAAACTCCAGTACTTTGGCCACCTCATTCGAAGAGTTGCCTCATTGGAAAAGACTCTGATGCTGGGAGGGATTGGGGGCAGGAGGAGAAGGGGACGACAGAGGATGAGATGGCTGGATGGCATCACTGACTCGATGGACGTGAGTCTGAGTGAACTCCAGGAGTTGGTGATGGACAGGGAGGCCTGGCATGCTGCGATTCATGGGGTCGCAAAGAGTTGGACATGACTTAGCGACTGAACTGAACTGAACTGAACTGAAAGAATAAGAAGTGGAAATTTTAATTAACTATCAAGTTAAGAAAAAAAAGGGGGGGATTTTATTCGAGCCAAACTGAGGACTATAACCCAGGGAGCAGATTGTCAGGAAGCTCTGGGAACTGTTTCACCTGTTAGAAGTCAAAGGCATCGTCATATACATTTTTGAGAAAAAGGATCATATGTTAAAATGACATACTGATATTTCATGTAGAGTTCACCAGGGATACATTGTCCAGGTAAGCACATAGAAGGGAGCAGCAGGTCACCATGACTCCCAACAGAGCTGAGAAAGAACACTATTCTTTCAAGAAGTTACCTTGCTACAACCTAGAGGGGTGGGATGAGCAGGAAGATGGGAGAGAGGTTCAAGAGGGAGGGAACATATGTATACCTATGGCTGATTCATGTTGATGTTTGGCAGAAACCAACAATTCTGTAAAGCACTAATCCTTCAATTAAAAGATAAATAAAAAATTAAAGAAGTTACATTGTTAACATCAGGAGAAAGAAAAAAAACAACAACAACACTGCTTTACAGTTTATCTGGCCCTTCCATCTTTGAAGAGCTCCGGTTAATGTGTAATGTGGGTGGACACTGCATTTTAGGGAGAGAGGAGGCCCAAATAAACAGAAGGAGTTTAATATTTAGTTTTTTTTCTTGTCTTCCTTTGTTGTTGTTGTTGTTCAGTCGCTCAGTTGTGTCTGACTCTTTGCGACCCCATGGACTGCAGCACGCAGGCTTCCCTGTCCTTCACCATCACCCAGAGTTTGCTCAAACTCATGTCCATTGAGCTGGTGATGCCATCCAACCATCTCATCCTCTGTCGTCCCCTTCTCCTCCTGCCTCCAATCTTTCCCAGCATCAGGGTCTTTTCCAGTGCGTCAGCTCTTCACATCAGGTGACCAAAGGATTGGAGCTTCAGCTTCAGCATCAGCCTTTCCAATGAATATTCAGGATTTATTTCTTTTATATATCCTGGTTTGATCTCTTTGCAGTCCAAGGGACTCTCAAGAGTCTTTTCCAGCACCACAGTTCAAAAGTATCAATTCTTTGGTGCTGAGCCTTCTTTATGGTCCAGCTCTCACATCCATACATGACGACTGGAAAAACCACAGCTTTGACTATACAGACCTTTGTTGGCAAAGTAATGTCTCTGCTTTTTTAATATACTGTCTAAGTTTATTATAGCTTTTCTTCCAAGGAGCAATCATCTTTTATATTTAATTTTTTTTCTTGTCTGCCTTAAAATATGAATTTTGTTTCATCTGTTTCTTTACCCTGATCTTCTGGATGCCAGGGGCACGATTTCCCTTTCACTTAGACTTACTGAGAACTGCCGGGGTCCAGCCCTGGTGGAGTCAGGGGTTTCAAAGGGGAGAGGGCATCAGCGATCAGGAAACAACAGCTTATTTAAATGTTAATTAAAGATATAAAGAGTGGTTAAATAAGGATAGCTCAGTGAGGAAATTCAGTGGAGAAAAGAGGCTGAATAATTCAGCCAGAAGGTGAGAGAAAGAATGACATGGGGAGACCAAGCTTCAGTGAACAAGGCCTGCACTTTGTTTTCCAAAATAGTTTTTATACCTTAAGTTATGCATAGAGGATAATGGGGGAAGGGGTAGAGTCATGCAGTAAGCCAGGCTTTCTTCCTGCAAACTTATCATATGCACAAGTTTAGGTGATTTGCATCATCTTTTGGCCTGGAGGCCTGTTAACATTTTAAGACCCTTTCTTCAGAAAACTTATTTTTCTTTAAAGGTGATTAGTCAGGCGCCACCCTCCAAAAGCATTAGATAAAGTTGCATTCCTACAGGGCAAAGGTGTGGTGCAGTATAACAAGAAAAAGAATTAACTCAAGGGTCCAAGGTTACAAACATTAAAGCTACTACTTACACCAATTATATTAATCAATACACTGGTAGGGACACAGCAGGTAAGGGATATGGAAACTTAGCAGCAAACATTGGCCCAATAAGTGAAAAACCCTTCACCAGTACAATTTCTAATCAATCTTTTAACTGCTCAAAGGAATCTGTATTTAGACAGTTTAGAACATCTCACGCCTCTCAGGGTTGTGAACTAAAACACTCTTGTCACGCCCAGGACAGCCCCCCATAAAGTCAGAGGTGTAGGTGAGAGCACAAAGCAGTAAAGTAGGCAGACTCTGGTTTTGGGGGTAGATGCTCGAGAATTTCCAGGGGGACTCCTGAGGCTCGATCCCGCCTTTGCGTATGCCGAGCCTCCTTCCTCATGACCTTTGCCACGGGCGGAGCTCCTGCTTCCGGCAGAGAACTATAATTCCTTTTTTTAAAACTTATTTTTGGCTGGGCTGGGCCTTCGTCGCTGCACATGGTCAAGTGGGGGCTACTCTCTAGTTGTGGTGCGTGGGCTTCTCCTTTCAGTGGCTTCTCTTGTTGCGGAGCATGGGCTCCAGGGTACCTGGGCTTCAGTGGGTGAGGCACGTGGATCAGTAGGTGCAGCTCCCGGGCTCTAGAGCACAGGTTCAATAGTTGTGGCCCATGGGCTTAGTTGCTCTGCGGCATGTGGGATCTTCCTGGATCAGGGATGGAACCCGTGTGTCCTGCACTGGCAAGTGGATTCTTTGTCACTGAGGGACCAGGGAAGACCCAAGCACTATAATTTCTTATACAAGAATCTCTTGCCTTCGTTCTATCTGAGAAGAAAGGTCCAACAAGTTAATTTGTCTCCTCTCCTGCCCGAGCTCTTCTGTTGCTCCAATCCTTCCTGTGTTCTAATGACGTGGCTGCTCTAACACTGTAATAGTCAGAAGCAGTTACCTTGTTCTGAGGACACAGTGCTAGTAGTGAGAGGATGTTTAGGGATGTGGGTCATGCTGAGCTTGCACCGAACACAGGATCCCAAGCAACAGACATAACCGTGTTTCTTTAGTGCGTTCACTATTCTTGTGTTTCTGAGTCCTCTAAAGCAAGAGTCAGCAAGCTGTGGCTCTTGGACCAAATCTAGCCTGTAATCTGTTTTGTGCTGTGCTCAGTCGTGTCTGACCCTTTGTGACTCCGTGGACTTTAGCCAACCAGGCTCCTCTGTCCATGGGGATTCTCCTGGCAAGAACACTGGAGTGGGTTGCTATGCCCTCCTCCAGGGGATCTTCCCAACCCAGGGATCGAACCCAGTTCTCCTGCATTGCAGGTGGATTATTTACTGTCTGAGACACCAGGAAGCCCAAGAATACTGGAATGGGTAGCCTATCCCTTGTCCAGGGGCTCTTCCTGACCCAGGAATCAAACTGGGGTCGCCTGCATTGCAAGTGGTTTCCTTACCAGCTGAGTTACCAGGGAAGTTACCCAATCTGTTTTCTACTCCTTACCAATTAAGAATAGTTTTTACATCTTATTTATTTATTTATTATTGGCTACACCATGCTGCCTGGTGTGTGGGACTGAACCTTTGTCCCCTGACATGGAAGGGTGGAGTTGTAACCGCTGGACAGCCAGGGAAGTCCTGGGTTTTATGTTTTTAAGTTGTTTAAAATTTAAAAAAGAATATGTGACAGAAACTATATGTGGCTCACAAAACCTGAAATGTTTACTATCTGACCAGTTACAGAAAAAATTTGCCAACCCCTGCTCTAAAGCACAGGGCCCTGCTCTAAAGTTCCTCTTGCGCGGATCCAGAACAGTAGCCTCCACTCTTTCTTTCCCACATCACTTCCAAGTGTCTGAGAGTGAGCACAAACCCGGAGTTGTAGCTGTGGTATTTTAGCTCCATCTGCTGGTCCAGGGCTTTTCACCAGTGCTGTAAACATGGGAAAGTTTTTGCAAGTTTCAACTTCCTTTCACTGATTAATGGATTGGTTTAATTCACTGAGCCAGCCTATTGGAATTCAAGGTAGATTTTTCCATGTTTCACTGGGTTTTATTTGTTGACACACATCTCAAGTCTTGAAACCACCAATGGTTAGCAGTCCAACTCTACATCACAATAGTAGCCACAAATGAAAGTGAGGCATATACAGGACCAATAGTCATGTCATTTCTTTCTGGGAGATAAGAAGTAATAGAGAGGACAGGTAAATAGTCATTATGTTGTAAGAAAATGGTGGTAGGAAAGAGATGGCGAGCTCAGGTTTCAACACATTAGACCAATTTCAACTTCACCTTCTGGTATTATGGTAGTTTAAAAACGTTTATATAGTTGTGTATGCTTATTTATAAGTGAAATGAATGACAGCAATGATAAAATGGCCAGGTGGGAGAAATTAGGATTGTTTTGTTACTATAAGTTATTCATGCGACTCAGAAAGTGGTATAGTGTTATTTGAAAGTGGACTTGAGTTCACTGTAAATGTTTATTGCAAACTCTAGTGAAACCACTAAAGGGAAAACAATGGATAATAGTTATGCTAAGAAAGGAGAGAAAATGGAGTCATATAAAAATATCAGTTAGCAATCCCACTGCTGGGCATACACACTGAGGAAACCAGAGGGAAAGAGACACATGTACCCCAATGTTCACTGCAGCACTGTTTATAATAGCCAGGACATGGAAGCAACCTAGATGCCCATCAGCAGATGAATGGATAAGAAAGCTGTGGTACATATACATAATGGAGTATTACTCAGCCATTAAAAAGAATACACTTGAATCAGTTCTAATGAGATGGATGAAACTGGAACCTATTATACAGAGTGAAGTAAACCAGAAAGAAAAACACCAATACAGTATACTAACGCATATATATGGAATTTAGAAAGATGGTAACAATAACCCTGTGTACGAGACAGCAAAAGAGACATTGATGTATAGATCAGTCTTATGGACTCTGTGGGAGAGGGAGAGGGTGGGGAGATTTGGGAGAATGGCATTGAAACATGTACAATATCATGTATGAAACGAGTCACCAGTCCATGTTTGATGCACCATACTGGATGCTTGGGGCTGGTGCACTGGGATGACCCAGAGGGATGGTATGGGGAGGGAGGAGGGAGGAGGGTTCAGGATGGGGAACACAGGTATACCTGTGGCAGATTCATTTCGATATTTGGCAAAACTAATACAATATTGTAAAGTTTAAAAATAAAATAAAATTTAAAAAAAAGAAAGAAAAAATAAATAAATAAAAATATCAGTTAAAACCACCAAAGGCAGAAAAAGAGTAGAAGACAAAAAAAGAAATGAAGACCAAGGGCAACAAATAGAAAATAATAATGGATATGGTGAATATTAATCCAACTAGATCAATAATTACTTTGAACATCATTGCTCTAAAAGCACTGATTAAAAGACCAGAGATTGTCAGAGTGGATAAAAAAAATAAGACCCCACCGTATGTTGTCCAAATGAAACCTACTTTGATTATTAAACAATTTTATTGGAGTAGAGTTGATTTACAGTGTTGTGTTAGTTTCAGATGCACAGCAAAGTGAATCAGTTATATATACATCCACTCCTTATGTACAGACCATTACAGAGTACTGAGTCGTGTTCCCCATGCTATACAGCAGGCCTTTATTAGTTATCTGTTTTATATATAGTAGTGTGTATATGTCATCCTCAGTCTTCTAATTTCCCCCGCCCCTATCAGGGGATTATCTCCTGATAACCATAAGTTTGTCTGCTACATCTGTGACTCTATTTCTGTTTTGTAAATAAGTTCATTTGTACCCTTTTAAAAAAGATCTATATATAAGTGATATCACATTATATTTGTCTTTCTCTAGAAACCTACTTTAAATATAAAAATACATGTAGATTAAAAGTAAATAGATGGAGAGGAATATATTAACACTAATCAAAAGAAAGCAGGAATCATACTTCTTTCTTTCTTTTCTGGGAAATCAGACTTCAAAGCAAGGGATAAAAAAGACAGTATAACACCCAAATAAGTAAAGTGAAAAAAGAGAAATAAACTCAGTGAGTCCCATAGCTCAGGGGTTGGCAAACTACAGCCTATGAGCCAAATCTGGCCGGTTGCCTGTCTTCTGTTTGTTTTTTTTGAATGACCCGCAAGCTAAAAATGATTTTATATTTTAAATGGTTGAAAAAAATCAAAAGAAGAATATTTCATGACAAGTCCAAATTGTACAAAATGCAAATTTCAGGGCCTGCCCATGGAGTTTAATTAGAACATGGGCAAGCTCATTTGTTCCCATCGTGTCTGGAAAAGTTTTGACTGAGCCTGGACAGCCCACAGAACCTCAACAATTCACTCTCTGTCCCCTTTGCCAGCCTCTGAGTCTGAAAGTAGGAAAACAGAGAAAAGTAAAGCAGCAAGACGATCAATACACTACTGGGTAACACCAGTATTACAAATCATCAGCATTATCACCATGATAACCTTGAAGTCTACTTTCTGAAAAACTTCACATAATGTGAAAATGTCCAACAGACAGTTGGCAATAGAGGACTGGAGAGAGGAATGAGGTCAGAGCTCGCCTTCCATTGGTTCCCTTAGGGTCCAGCTCTGTCCCCTGCCCTGTCTCTGAAGGTACCACGGATCCCAGTGGCCTGGGCTGGGCCGAGGCCCCGCCCCTCCGCAGGCCCCGCCCCTCCGCAGGCCCCGCCCCGCCACGGGCCCGCTCTCAGTTGATGAGCCCCGCTCTTCCTCTTCAGCTTCAGGGAGCCGTCTTGGTTGCCTCCTGTGTCCAGATGCTGGTGGGCTTCTCAGGCCTCATTGGCTTCCTCATGCGCTTCATCGGCCCGTTGACCATTGCTCCCACAATCTCCCTGATGGCCCTGCCTCTCTTCGATTCCGCGGGTGACAACGCCGGGATCCACTGGGGGATTGCTGCCACGTAAGTACCCTCCTGGGTGGGAGGGCCATTTGAGTTCCCTCTAGAGGAAAGTTTACCCAGTTAGAAGAGTGAGTCCTGGATATTGGCAAGCTCAGGTGGTTTACAAGTACTTTCATGAACATTTTTTGTTGTTCAGTGGCCAAGTTGTGTCGGACTCTTCGTGACCCCATGGACTGCAACATGCCAGGCTTCCCTGTATATCTCACCATCTCCTGGAGTTTGCCCAAGGTCATGTCCATTGAATAGATGATGCCATCCAACCATGTCATCCTCTGTTACCCTCTTCTCCTTCTGCCTTCAGTCTTTCCCGTGTCAGGGTCTTTTCCAATGAGTCAGCTGTTCGCATCAGGTGGCCAAAGTACTGGAGCTTCAGCTTCAGCATCAGTCCTTCCAAAGAGTATTCAGGGTAGATTTCCTTTAAGATTGACTGGTTTGATCTTGCTTTCCAAGGGACTCTCAAGAGTCTTCTTCAACACCACAGTTCGAAAGCATCAATTCTTCAGCACTCTGCCTTCTTTATTGTCCAGCTCTCACATCCATACATGATTACTGGAAAGACCATAGCTTGGACTAGATGGACCTTTGTCAGCAAAATGATGTCTTTGCGTTTTAACACACTGTCTAGTTTTGTCATAGCTCTCCTGCCAAGAAGCAATTGTCTTCTAATTTCATGGCTTGCAGTCACCATCTGAAGTGATTTTAGAGCCCAAGAAGAGGAAATCTGTCACTGCTTCCACATTTCCCCCTTCTATTTGCCATGAAGTGATGGGACCAGATGACATGATCTTAATTTTTTTAATATTGAGTTTTAAGCTGACTTTCATTCTCCTCTTTCACCCTCATAAAGAGGCTTTCTAGTTCATGTACATTATAATACCTCAAAAAGCAGTGAAATGGCAATTTAGAATGTATTATTACTATTTATTTGTTATTAGTCCTCACAGACAATGAATTCATCACAGGCAGTGTCTAAACATACTTAGTGCAGGATTCACAGATGGCTGATGCTACATGTCCCTTGCCTCCTAGGTTTTCACTGAGCAAATATTTGTACACCTCCAGCTCCTGGGAAGGGTACAGAGACATAGCCCAGCTCTCAAGCATTTGGTAGTTTAGCGGAGGGTTAAGACTTGAGTCCAAGTACCTGTGATACCAGGAGACACTGATGAGGGTCCCAGAGTGTCAAGCTTATTCAGGGAATGGGGTGGTGACAGCCAGCTTGTGGGGGATGGAGAGGGCAGGGGAAGAGTGTCAGGAAGGCTTAGGAGTGGGGTGGGGAAGAGGCCCTCAACATTTAAACAGAGCTTTGGAGGAATTTGGCAACAACAGATGGATGTGTTCATTCACATGGGCTTTGACCCTGGCCTCAGTGGCTCCAGTCTGGATCTATGCAGCTGTCATGCTCATTTCTCAGGTCCCAAGGAATAGTAGTCCTCTGCCCACTCTTCCTCGTCAGCTACCGGCAGCCTCTGAAAGGGGCCCACCCACCTATTCCCAGCTGGCAGGATGCAGAGCAGGGCCTAGATGAGGACCTGCCTAGCACAGCCCCTACTCCCCAGACCCAGAGGCACATGGTGGCCCAGCTTCCTGGATCCTCGCTCTGGATGAGCCCCAGCTCACCAGGTTGGGTGTGGTTTGTTTCTGTTTCAGGACCATCTTCCTCATCGTGCTGTTTTCTCAGTACCTGAAGAACATCGCAGTGCCCGTGCCCGTTTATGGACGAGAGAAGAAGTCTCACACCTCTAAGTTCTACCTGTTTCAGATCTTCCCTGTAAGAAGCACTCCCCACCCACTGCCATCCTTAACTGATTCACTTGGAGAGCGAGGGGCAGCCTCTTGCTCACCCAGTTGGGCCTCAAGTCAAATGCTCTCTACCTGCAGTGGCCTTTCCTCCTCGGCCTCCCCTAACTGCTCCTCCCCACCCTGCCCATGGGTGGTGGGAGCATTGGCTTAATGCCCTACAGCTCCTCCCTCAGTGCTTCTCTCCTGCGGGAGCAGAGAGCTTTCCCCAGGTTGCCACAGCGGTCGCCAGTGTGGGACAGCTTCCTCATGTTTCCCGGGATGTCCTCAGAGCATGGCCCTGGGGGAGGTAGCCAGAATCACCACTATGGGTGCAAAATGAAGGGCCAAGATGCTTAGGTTCTTTCTCATTGGTTCCTGGATGATTCAGATGGTGCCTCCTTTTTCAGAGCCTTCTCTGTTGAATTTGTTCCAATCTGTCAAGCAGGCACAGTTGCCAACCCCGTAAAGGTGTTTTCAGGTTTGATTCACCTATGACCTACATTCTGCATTATAAAAATGATACTTCCATGTAATGATCTCATTGATCCTTCCACAACCCTGTAGGCCAGTGGTTCAGAAGTTCAGTGTGCATAAGATTCACTTGGGAACATTGCTAAAAATACAGATGTCTGGAGTTCTACCACCAGAGATTATAAATCAATACATCTGAGGACCCCACTTTAAGAAATCCTGCTTCAGGCTCTGCAGAGTAATGGCTGAAATTCCATTGTACAGATGAGCAAACTCAGGCTCAAGGAGTTTGAAGCAAGTCATGTGACCAGCAAACAGTAGAAAGGGAGTCAGCTTGCAGTCCTTCTGACCCAGGCCTTGTCTACTATGCTGGACATTTCTGCCTTTACCTGGCATAAGGTCTCCCTTTGGTTTACTGTCTGTGTTCCTTTACTGTGTTACTTATCCCCTGACACACAGATTTCTGTTGTCACTGGGAGGGTTCCTAATCCAACACTTCCTCATTTTGAAGAGCTTTTCTGAATTCTCTCTTTTGCCCAACCTTGCTGGGAGGTGTGGACAGGGGCAGGGAGTGGGACCAGGTGTGAAGGGCACCTCCCTTCCGCAGGTACTGCTGGGGCTCTGCATCTCGTGGCTGCTCTGCTTTGTGCTCACAGTCACCGACGCCCTCCCTTCAGCACCCACAGCCTACGGGTACCTGGCTCGCACTGACACCAAAGGCAGCGTCCTGAGCCAGGCTCCGTGGTTTCGCTTCCCTTACCCAGGTAATGAGCAGACTGGGCCCTTGTTGCCTGGGACACACGCTTCCTAGGTCTGTCCATGGGGCTCAGGGCACCAGAGCGGGTGGTGAATAGAGCCAGGGGGTGGGGGGAGAATCTTCTCCAAGGGATCTGACAACAGCCTGTGGTGGGGAAAAGCCCAGAGGAACCCCGACCTCTAGCCAGCATCTGGGGCTCCTCCTGGACTCGGTGGGTCCCACACAAGGGAGGCTCGGGACTGAATGAGAACATTTCTGGGTTGGAGGTCAAGGCCATCCCTTAGGCCTCTTCTGGTCTCCTTTCCCTGCAGTTCTTGGCTCAGGTTGTGTGAATAAGCACGTTTCAGTGGTGATGGGCAGGGGTGGTCTCGGGGGCTAGGGAGCTACGGCCTCCCTGAGTAAGTACCTTGACTTCAGAATGCTTCAGGGCCTTCCTGGGAAGAGGCCGGGTTGCTGGTTCTTTGTGCGCACTGTGACCTCAAGGTCAGGGCATGGGACCCACCCCCAGGGAGGCACGGGTGAGGCAGGGGTTCAAGACAAAGTCTCAGGACAGTTGTGGGGCTGGAAGACGTGTTGCCCAGCTTTTAAGGCCTTCCGGAGAATCCTCTCGGAAAGAAATTATTTGGGGTCCAGTAACCTGTTGTCTTCTGGGTTAATATTCCCTCTGCATTGCATTTTCAGGACAGTGGGGCCTCCCCACCGTCAGCCCGGCTGGGGTCTTTGGGATCATCGCAGCGGTAATCTCCTCAATGGTGGAGTCAATAGGCGATTATCATGCCTGTGCCCGCCTGGTTGGGGCACCACCCCCTCCAAAGCATGCCATCAACCGAGGCATTGGCATCGAGGGCCTGGGCTGCCTGCTGGCAGGGGCCTGGGGGACAGGGAATGGCACCACCTCCTACAGCGAGAATGTGGGCGCACTGGGCATCACCAGGGTAAGGCTGAAGACAGTGGTCCACGGGTATGTGTGTGTGGCAGGGGTGGGTGGTGGGTATGCAGGCTAAGTACCTGGATCTGTCATCCATGTCTTAGTCTCTTATTGTCGCTGCAACAAATTACCACAAACATAATGGCTTTCAATAACCCAAATGTATTATCTTACCAATCTGGAGGTCAGAACTCCAACACAGGTCTCACAGGACTACAGTAAAGTTATTAGCGGGGCTACGTTCCTGCCTGGAGGCTCCAGGGGAGAATCCATCGCCTTGCTTTTTCCATCATCTAGAGGCTCCCCACATCCTTGGCTATGGCCTCTTTCCCCCATCTTAAAGCCAGCAACATTGCATCTCTCTGACCTTTCTTCCCTTGTCATGTCTCCCTTTGACTACACCTGGGAAAGACTCTGCTTATGTGGGTGTGTGTAATTAGACTGGGCCACCTGGGTAATTCAGGATACTCTCTCCATCTCAAAATCCTTAAATCCCCTTTGCCGTGTGAGTTTGGGATCAGGATGTGGACATCTCTGAGGAGCCATTATTCTGCTACTGTTCTGACCTTCTTGGCTGTGGTCACCTGTGCCTGCGTGTCCCAAGGGTGCCTCTCACTCAGTATGGCCTCTGATGTTCAGCCCATGCCCCCGTCTTACCTCTCCTCATTGTAAACCTTGTCCTGTGGATTCACCCAGGGCATCCTTATTGTCTCTGACCTGCACCCCTCACAGTGGATTCTGTCTTCTCTGTGTGCCTGTGGCCCTCCTGTCCTCTTTTCTCCAAGCAGGACCACAGCTTGATCAATCATCTCTCACCTGAACATGGCAGCATCCCTAACTATCTCTTCCCAGGATCTTGCCCATCTCTCATCTAGCTGCCACCTGGCTGCCCAAGGATCTTTCTAGAACCCAATTAAATTAGTTCCTACTTAAAATCTCTTCTGGGCTCCCATTTTCCACAGGAAAGCCCCATAAGTTCAGCACGAATTCTTCAAGATGGTGCTGTCTAAGAAGGCTTAGAAAAGAATATTATTACGATGTTGCTTTCCTGTCTGCTTCAGTGCAGAGGTGTGGTGTTTCCCAGAACAAGTGAAGTCATCTTTGGAGAATACAGAGCCCGCTACTCATTTCCCCTCGCTGCATTTTCTGATCGTGCCCTCCGACCTATCCACCTCTGTATCTGCATGACCTTGGGCCCACAGTGGGAGCTAAAATGTGTGAGCAACAGCACAGCCAGCACCCAGCCCTGGAGCAATTGACACCATGGAAGCCTGGGTATTTTCCCAAAGTTTCCAAACCTTTAGTGCAAGTGAAAGGAATGTTTTTCCATGTGAGGACCACTGACCCACACAGAAATATAACAGGAATGGGCTACATGAGTAAAAGGCAGCAACTATTTTTCCTGCTAAAGGAAGCAAATATCATGCAGAACAGAAAATTATACTCAATAAACGGGACAAAAAATTTTTTTGATGTATAATTTCTAAATTAAGGCTGTTTAGAGTAGAAGGAAGGAGGGGGGAAGAAAGGTACATGAGCAGGCTGCAAATCGAGTTGTTTAGTTGCTGAGTTGTATCCTACCCATTGCGACCCTGTGGACTACAGTTCAGTTCAGTCCAGTTGCTCAGTTGTGTCCGAATCTTTGTGACCCCATGGACTGCAGCACGCCAGGCCTCCCTGTCCATCACCAACTCCAAGAGTTTACTCAAACTCATGTCCTTCGAGTCTGTGATGTCATCCAATCATCTCATCCTCTGTCATCGCCTTCTCCTCCTGCCTTCAATCTTTCCCAACATTGGGGTCTTTTCCAATGAGTCGGTTCTTCCCATCAGGTGGCCAAAATATTGGAGTTTCAGCTTCAGTATCAGTCCTTCCAGTGAAGATTCAGGACTGATTTCTTTTAAGATTGACTGGTTGGATCTCCTTGCAGTCCAAGGGACTCTCAAGAGTCTTCTCCAACACCACAGTTCAAAAGCATCGATTCTTCAGCGCTCAGCTTTCTTTAGTCCAAATCTCACATCTGTACGTGACTACTGGAAAAACCATAGCTTTGACTAGACAGACCTTTGTTGGTGAAGTTCTGTCTCTGCTTTTTAATATGCTGTCTAGGTTGGTCATAGATTTTCTTCCAAGGAGCAAGCATCTTTTAATTTCATGGCTGCAGCCACCATCTGCAGTGATTTTGGAGCCCAAGAAAATAAAATCTGTCACTGTTTCCATTGATTTCCCATCTATTTGCCATGAAGTGATGGGACTGGAGGCCATGATCTTAGTTTTCTGAATGTTGAGTTTCAAGCCAACTTTTTCACTCTCCTCTTTCACTTTTATCAAGAGGCTTTTTAGTTCTTCCCCTTCGCCATAAGGGTGGTGTCATCTACATATGAGGTTATTGATACTTCTCCTGGCAATCTTGATTCCAGCTTGTGCTTTATCCAGCCCAGCATTTCTCATGATGTACTCTGCATATAAGTTAAATAAGCAGGATGACAGTTGCTCAGTCGTGCCCGACTCTTTGTGACCCCATGGACTGCAGCATGCCAGGCCTCCCTGTCCTTCACCATCTCCCAGAGTTTGCTCAAACTCATGTCCATTGAGTCAGTGATGCCATCCTTCCATCTCATCCTCTGTCGTCCCCTTCTCCTCCTGTCTTCAGTCTTTCCCAGCATCAGGGTCTTTTCTAATGAGTCAGCTCTTCGCATCAGGTGGCCAAAGTATGGGAGCTTCAGCTTCAGCATCAGCCCTTCTAATGAATATTCAGGGTTAATTTCCTTTAGGATGGACTGGTTTGATCTCCTTGCAATCCAAGGGACTCTCAAGAGTCTTCTCCAACACCATGGTTCAAAAGCATCAGTTCTTTGGTGGTCAGCCTTCTTTATGATCCAACTCTCACATCCATATGTGACTACTGGAAAAACCATAGCTTTGACTAGACAGACTTTTGTGGACAAAATAATGTCTCTGCTTTTTAATATGCTATCTAGGTTGGCCATAGATTTTCTTCCAAGGTGCAAGCATGTTTTAATTTCATGGCTGCAGTCACCATCTGCAGTGATTTTGGAGTCCAAGAAAATAAAGTCTGCCCTTGTTTCCATTGTTTCCCCATCTATTTGCCATGAAGTGATGGGACCAGATGCCATGATCTTTGTTTTTTGAATGTTAAGTTTTAAGCCAGCTTTTCCACTCTCCTCTTTCGCTTTCATCAAGAGGCTCTTTAATTCCTCTTTGCTCTCTGCAATAAGGTGGTGTCATCTGTGTATCTGAGGTTATTGATATTTCTCCCGGCAATCTTGATTCCAGCTTTTGCTTCATCCAGTCCAGCATTTCGCATCATGTGCTCTGCATATAAGTTAAATAAGCAGGGTGACAATATACAGCCTTGATGTACTCCTTTCCCAATTTGGAACTAGTCCATTTTTCCATGTCCAGTTCTAACTGCTGCTTCTTGACCTGCATACCGGTTTCTCAGGAGGAAGGTAAGGTGGTCTGATATTTCTGTCTCTTTAAGAATTTTCCAGTTTGTTGTGATCCACGCAGTCAAAGGCTTTAGCATAGTCATTGAAGCAGAAATAAATGTTTTTCTGGGTTTTACATGCTTTTTCTGTGATCCAGTGGATGTTGGCGATTTGATTTCTTGTTCCTCTGTCTTTTCTAAATCCAGCTTGTGTATCTGGAAGGTCACGGTTCACATACTGTTGTTGAAACCTGGCATAGAGAATTTTGAGCATTACTTTGCCAGCATGTGAAATGAGTGCAATTGTGCAGTAGTTTGAACATTCTTTGGCGTTGCCCTTCTTTGGGATTGGAATGAAAACTGACCTTTTTCAGTCCTGTGGCCACTGCTGAGTTTTCCAAATATTGACATATTGAGTGCAGCACTTTCACAGCTTCATCTTTTAGGATTTGAAATAGCTCAGCTGGAATTCCTTCACCTCCCCTAGCTTTGTTCACAGTGATGCTTCCTAAGGACCACTTGACTTCACACTCCAAGATGTCTGGCTCCAGATGAATGATCACAGCATTGTGGTTATCTGGGCCATTAAGTTATTTTTTGTATAGATCTGTGTGTGCTCGCCACCTCTTCTTAATATCTTCTGTGTCTATTAGATCCCTACTGTCCTTTATTGTGCCCACCTTTGCATGAAATGTTCCCTTAGTATCTCCAATTTTCTTGAAGAGATCTCTGCTGCTGTTGCTGCTAAGTCGCTTCAGTCGTGTCTGACTCTATGCAATCCCATAGACGGCAGCCCACCAGGCTCCCCCATCCCTGGGATTCTCCAGGCAACAACACTGGATTGGGTTGCCATTTCCTTCTCCAATGCATGAAAGGGAAAAGTGAAAGGGAGGTCACTCAGTCGTGTCCGACTGTTAGCGACCCCATGGACTGCAGCCCACCAGGCTCCTCCATCCATGGGATTTTCCAGACAAGAGTACTGGATGGGGTGCCATTGCCTTTAGTCTTTCCCATTCTTTTGTTTTCCTGTATTGGTTTGCCTTGTTCACTTAGGAAGGCTTTCTTATCTCTCCTTGCTATTCTTTGGAACTCTGCATTCAGATGGGTATATCTTTCCTTTTCTCCTTTGCCTTCACTAGTTTTTGGTTCTCTCCTAGTTGGTGGGGTGGGAAGTGGGGGACAAGTGGTGGCGTGAGGGGAGGAATTAGGTTGGTCAGAGACTTCCCATCACTTCTCTAGGGTGTGATGGGATGTCACACCACCCCAGATGTCAGTCCTGAGACCAAAAGAGACCCAGGGCTGCATGGTTAATTCTGTGGTGGTAGGATTTGGGATGACCTGCCATTCATGAGATCATCAATGTATCCAAAGGGCGTTGGTTGAACCTGAAAGTTGATTCATTGTGCTTAGATTCATGCTTAGTTCCCACAGTTCATTGTTAGGCTTGTAAACAAAACAGAAGTTTCCTTTGATGTGGTAAATTCTTTTTTTTTTTTTGATAGGCAAGAAGTAGCTTTATTAATATAGGATAACTTTAAGAGCTGCCGTGGGCAGGCAAGGGAGGCCTGCTGATGTAGTAAATTCTTATCACATGTTTTCTTATGAACTCAGTTAAATAAACTGTGCTCATGGTCTTCTCAAGGCAAGAATACTGAAGTGGTTTGCCACGCCCTTCTCCAGTGGACCGTGTTTTGTTAGGCCCTGAATAGCGGGGGCATGCCCTTCACACTCCATGTGGCCAGAGGACGGGACTGGTGCCCTGGTTGTGCCACTGCTGGTCCTCGCTGGGCGTGTCAACCTGCACCAGCCACCAGGTGGCAGTCAGTGGTCAATGTGCTCTTAAGCTGGGAAGAGAAATAAGCAAAGGTGAATTCTGCTACTCTATCACTGCATTAACAGACTTCAAGTTGTTGACATTGGAGTATTTTAAAATTTTTAAACATTGTGGTAGAAGACACATAACATAAAATCTACCATCTTAATATTTTTGAAGTGTACAGTTCAGTACTAGTAAGTGTATCCACCCACAATGCTGTGCAACAGATCTCCAGAGCTTTTTATTCCTACAAAACAAACTACCCTGGAGTATCATTTTAATGTTTTTGTTCATTTGTTTTTTTTTTTTACATTTTGGCTGGGCCACATGGCATGTGGGATGTTCCTTCCATGACCAGGGATGAAGCTTGCACCCTGGGAAGCCCTGTCAAACATTGCCCATATATGCATGGACTTATTTCTGGGCTCTCAATTCTGTCCCCTTGGTGTATGTCTGTTTTTATGCAAGCACCATACTGTTTTGATTACTATAGTTTTGTAGTATAGTTTAAAATCAGGAATTGAGATGCTTCCAGCTTTATTTTTCTTTTTCAGAATTGCTTTATCTATTTGGCATCTCTTGTGCTTACATACGGAGAAGGCAATGGCACCCCACTCCAGTACTCTTGCCTGGAAAATCCCATGGATGGAGGAGCCTGGTGGGCTGCAGTCCATGGGGTCGCTAAGAGTCAGACACAACTGAGCGGCTTAGCATCAGCAGTGCTTACATAAGCATTTTAGGGGCTTCCCTGGTGGTTCAGATGATAAAGAATCCCCCTGCAATGCAGGAGATCTGGCTTTGATCCCTGGGTTGGGAAGATCCCCTGGAGAAGGGAATGGCTACCCACTCCAGTAGTCTTGCCTGGAGAATTCCATGGAAAGAGGGTCCTGGTGGGCTACAGTCCATGGGGTTGCAAAGAGTGGACACAACTGAACAACTGACACTATACTACTATATGTAAGCATTTAGGATTTTTTTTCTATTCCTGTGGAAATGCTGTTGAAAATTTGATAGGGATTGCATTGAATCCATAGATGGCTTCAGTAATATGGACAGTTAGCAATACTAACTCTTCAAGTCATGACATAATATACCTTTGCATTTATTTGTGTCTTCTTCATTTTCTTTCCTCAAAGTCTTATAGTTTCCACCTCCTTGTTTAAATTCATCTTTAAATATTTTATTGTTTTTGATGCTATTATAAATGGGTATGTTTTATTTCTTTTTCAGATGTTTTATTATTAGTGTGGAATGTGGCATTTCTGTACATTGATTTTCTATCCTGTAACTTTACTGAATTCACCGATTAGTTCTAACAATTTCTTAGTGCAGTCTTAGGATTTTCTACATATGAGATCATATCATCTGCAAATAAAGATAATTTTACTCCTACCTTTTTCATTTGGATGCCTTTTATTTCTTTATGTTACCTGGTTCCTATAGCTGTGGACTTCCAGTAATGTGTGGAATAGGAGTGGTGAGAGTGTCACCCTAGTCTTGGTTCTGATCTGATCGTAGAAGAAAAGTTTCCCACCTTTCAGCCTTGAGCATGATGTGAGTTGTGGGCTTTTTACATTTGCCTTTAGCTACATTCTTTCTATATTTGACTTGTTGAAAGTCTTTTTTTAATCAAGAAAGGATGTTCCATTCTGTCCAGTGCTTTTTCTGCATCTGTTGAGATGATCAGATATTTTTATCTTTCATTCTATTAATGTGGTGTATCACATTTATTGATTTGCATATGTCGAGACATCCTGGCATTCCAGAGATAAATCCCACTTGATCATAGTGTATGATCCTTTTAATGTGCTGTTAAATTTGGTCTGCTAATATTTTGTTGATAGTTTTTGTATCTATATTCATCAAAGATATTGGTCTGTACAGTTGACCCTAGAACAATATGGGAAATGGGGTGGGATTAGGTGCACCAACCCTCCTCACAACCAAAAACCCTTGCATAATGTACAGTTGGATCTTTGTACATGTGGTCGCTCCATATCCGTGGTTCCATCATATCCGTGGTTCCACATTCACAGATTCAGCCTACCATGGATTGTTTAGTGCTGCTGTGTTTACTGTTGAAAAATATCTGCATGTAAAGGAACCTGCTGCTACTGCTAAGTCGCTTCAGTCATGTCCGACTCTATGCAATCCCATAGACGGCAGCCCACCAGGCTCCCCCATCCCTGGGATTCTCCAGGCAAGAACACTGGAGTGGGTTGCCATTTCCTTCTCCAATGCATGAAAGGGAAAAGGGAAAGGGAAGTCACTCAGTCGTGTCCGACCCTCAGCGACCCCATGGACTGCAGCCTACTAGGCTCCTCCGTCCATGGGATTTTCCAGGCAAGAGTACTGGAGTAGGTTGCCATTGCCTTCTCCGGTAAAGGAACCTACACAGTTCCAAATCATTATTCAAGGTTCACCTGTACGTTCTTTCCTTGTAGTGTCCTTATCTGGCTTTGGTACTGCCAGGGTAATGCTGGCCTCCTATAATAAGCTTGTGAAGTAAGTATTATTAATTCCACCTGGTAAATTTGAAGGCTGATATTTGGAGAGGTTAGATAACATGCATAAAAAGCACAGCTAGTTAGAGGCAGAGTTGGAACTGGCTCTCAAACTCCATTCTTAAGCATTGGGCCACTCCTTCCCAAAAGAGACTTCTTGCCACTTCTTCACAAAAAGCTGCCCAGAGAAGGAGCACTGGAGTCAGGACTTGAAGATAGGTATGAGAGCAGCAGAGAGGAGAGGTGAGGGCAGAGGCTGGGACCCAAGATCACACCCTCATCCTTTCCCTAGCCCCATGAGAAGTAGAGGGGGCTCCTCCTGCAGGTCCCCTGGAGCTGTTGTTTGTGATTCCCCAGGAAGAGTGCAGAGGTCTCCAGGGCATGTGGCCTGGTTGGAGCTCAGCCACCATCTGTATCCCTTCTCCCCGCGTGCTGCAGGTAGGAAGCAGGATGGTGATTGTCGCTGCGGGCTGCGTGCTGCTCCTGATGGGCGTATTTGGGAAGATCGGGGCTGCATTTGCCACCATCCCGACACCCGTGATCGGAGGCATGTTCCTGGTGATGTTCGGGGTCATCACTGCCGTGGGGATTTCCAATCTCCAGGTGAGGCAAGGCACCCTTGGAAAAGCAGAAGCATTGCATCTCCTGAGAGGAGCCCATGGGGATGGAGATGAATGGAACAGCCTGGGGACAAGGGAGGAGAAGGGCATCCTCTAGTCCCAGCAAATGCACCGGCCCCAAATGGAGGGAAGTAACCAGGAACATACAAACTTCTGAAAAACAAAATTGGATCCGTTTGTATTGAATTATCCAAACCACTCAGCTCTCAGGGTCAAGGGGGAGTTGGGACTTGACCCAGAGCCTGTGCCCTCTGAATCCAACCTCCCCCTCCAGCCTCCAGTGATGGGCGAACAGGGGCACTTTAGAGGGGTGCTTGGTGTTCAGTATAGGTGCTGATGGCTCCGGGCCTCTCTCTTGCAGTACGTGGACTTGAACTCATCCAGAAACCTCTTCATCTTCGGCTTCTCCATCTTCTGTGGGCTTGCCATTCCCAACTGGGTGAACAAGAACCCAGAGAGGCTCCGCACAGGTGATTCTCCATCCTCTAGACTGTGACCATTCCAGGAGCAGAGCCGGTGGGGCCCTTGGTTCCTGGCAATTCCTGTCACTTATTTTAAATTAACTATAGTCACCATGTTGTACATTACATTGCCATTACTTATTTCCAGTTTTGTTGAGATATAACTGGCATACATCACTGTATGATTCCAGGTATACAGCATAAAGTTTTGATGTACATCCATTATGAAATGATTACCAAAATAAGTCTAGTTAAAACCCATCATCTCATATGGATACAATAAAAAGAAGTGGGGGGAAAAAGAAAAACATTTCTCCTTGTAGTGAGAACTCTTAGGGTTTATTCTGTTAAGAACTGTATGGTTAACATACAGCAGCATTAACCACAGTTTTCATGTTGTACATTACACTGCTCATCCTTATCTCATAACCGGAAGTGTGTACCTTTGATCACCTTCCTCCAGCACCTCCTTCTCCCACTTCCCGCTTCTGGTAACTGCAAATCTGATCTCTTTTTCTGAGTTTTTATCGTTTTTTTAAGAGTCTACATATAATAAGTGAGATCATACATATTTGTTTTTCTCTCTCTGATTTATTTCACAGCACAGTGCCCTCAAGGTCTATCCATGTTGTGTAAATAGCGACATTGCATTCTTTTCCTTATGGCTGGATAATATCCATTGTAAACATACACATTTTCTTTAGTTGCTCATCCACTGATGAACACTTAGGTTGTTTCGATATCTTGGCTGTTGTAAATAATGCTACTGTGAATGTGGCTGTGCATGTGTCTTTTTGAGTTGGTGTTTTCATTTTCTTTGAATAAATACCCAGAAGTGGAATTGTTGGGTCATAATGATGGACAGGGAGGCCTGGTGTGCTGCAGTTCATGGGGTTGCAAAGAGTCGGACACGACTGAGTGACTGAACTGAACTGAATGGTAGTTCTGTTTTTAATTTCTTAAGGAACTCCATGCTGTTTTCCATACGGCTGCACTAATTTACAGGCCCATCAATGATGCATAAGGGTTTCTACTTTTCCACACCCTTGCCAACACTTCTCAGTTCTTTTTGGGAAAAGCCATCCTCACAGGTGTGAGATGAATGTCTCACTGTGGTTTTGATTTGCATTTCCCTGCTGTCAGTGATGCTGAACACCTTTCATGTACTCGTTGGTCATCCGGACATCTTCTTTGGCAAAGTCTCTGTCAAGATCCTCTGCCCATTTTGTAATCCCTGTCACTTTTGTCTCCACTGTAGGGATTCTTCAGCTGGACCAAGTCATCCAGGTGCTGCTGACCACGGGCATGTTTGTTGGTGGATTTCTGGGATTCCTGTTGGACAACACCATCCCTGGTAGGGCTCATCTCTGCCCTGTAAGCTGGCAGTTTGGGTAGACAGTCAGCATTAGGGCCAGCCGCGTTGCTTCCCTAGCCCCAGTTCCCATGTGAGGCTGGCCACAGCATACCCTGAGTGGGTCCAGGGTCTGGGTGGGGTGATTTAAAGTCCCTGTCTACAAATATAGTCACATTCTGAGGAACGTGAGGAGTGGGGTTAGGGTTCAACATATGATTTTGGGGGTGGGTGGGTGAGCACAGTTCAGCCCATAGAAGGACCCTAAGGTGGGAAATATACCAGAAGCAAAGCGCAAAAGGCACAGCCCCAGCTCTCTTAGAGCCTGCAGTCTAGCTGGGGAGGGAGAGAACACAGTATAGATTCATATCCCAACCAAAGCCATAGCTGGTGTGCTGTGCTCCAGGTGCTCTGTACTGAGTGTACAGAGAGCAGCAGGACATGCCCGGCCTTCTGGAGCCTCACAGGCTCGTAGGAAAGGGAGACACAATCACAGACCCTTACACTACAGGGCACCGAGTGTGGCGATGAGCACAGCAAACCCATCAGTGCTGAGGATGTGTCCGGGGAAGGGTGCAGAGCTGTCCTCACTGGGGGCTTTCCCTGCCTTGAAAGGACCTCTGTAATAACTCCTGCTTATTCTGATATTCTGTTTTCCACATTTCTTCTCTCCACCAAATATAAAAGACACCTGCATTCCAGAAACATTGAAACATAGAAAGGTCCACCTCGGAAGAGGAGGAAAGAACAGTGGTTCACAGAAGGTCGTACCCTAGAGCTCAGAAACTCCTGGTCATGAGCTGAGTTGTTGCTGTTGTTTAGTCACTCAGTCACCTATGACTCTTTGTGACCCCATGGACTGCAGCATGCCAGGCCTCCCTGTCCATCACCAACTCCCAGAGCTTACTCAAACTCATGTCCATCGAGTAGGTGATGCCATCCAACCATCTCATCCTCTGTGTCCCCTTCTCCTCCTGCCTTCAATCTTTCCCAGCATCAGGGTCTTTTCCAGTGAGTCAGCTCTTCTCATCAGGTAGCCAAAGTATTGGGGCTTCAGCTTCAGCATCAGTCATTCTAATGAATATTCAGGGTTGATATCTTTTAGGATGGACTGATTGGATCTCCTTGCTGTCCAAGGGACTCCCAAGAGTCTTCTCCAGCACTATAGCTCTAAAGCGTCAGTTCTTTGGCGCTTAAGCCTTCTTTATGGTCCAACTCTCTCATCCATTGAGTTGAGTTGGGTGGAGTTGAGCTGAGCTGATTCTTGGGGTGGGCTGGGAGGAGGAGAAGGAGGAGCTGCCGGCAGGACCAGGGCATTTCAAACTGGCCTCTCCAGAGCCTCCTCCTGCCCAGGTCTGCCAGCTCCCTTGGGGCCCAGTCCCGACCTCGCTATCTGTCTCCTATTAGGAAGTCTGGAGGAGAGAGGCCTTCTGGCATGGAATCAAGTCCAGGAGGAGTCTGAGGAGACTACGAAGGCCTTGGAGGTCTACGGCCTCCCCTGGGGGATCAGCACCAGGTTCTGCACATCCTCCTGCGCCCAGTACCTCCCCTTCTGGCCCAGGGAAGGCAAGGTGGGAGTGCGCCACCTGTCGCTCTGCCCCGCGGACTCAGAAGAGGGGCCCCGGAGCGCCGCAGACACCCGGATGTGAGAAGGCTCCTTCTGCACCGCCCCCACCCAGTGTGCTCCTCGCCCCACCCACTATGGGAGGTACCCTGTCGACCTGAGCGTCTCTGCACCCCACACGTACTGGCAGAGTTAGATAAGTGTTAGATCAAGGCCAGGGCAAGCGTGCTGTGACCCCCTGTCAGCGAGTCAGCAAGGTCTAGCCTCAAGCTACATCCTTACACCGTGCTCAGCCCTCCCGTCTCCAGGGTAAACCAGGGCAGCCCGGTATCCATGCAGAAAGCCTCTAGGCAGTATTTTGATGGTTGGGAGGCAGAGGCTTTGGGTGGGGTAGGGAACAGAGATGGGGCTATTAGCTGAAAGGTGACAGTAACATTTCTCTTCGTCAAAGAAGTAGGAGGCCTGCTGACCCCTCCCATCCAGGTTCCTCCCATCCGGATTCCTCCCAATCAGACCCCTCCCCTCCAGGCCCCTGCCATTGGTAAACGCTGAGCTTGTGCTAAGTCATTTCAGTCGTGTCCAACTCTATGCAACCCTATGGACTGTAGACGGCCTGGCTCCTCTGTCCATGGGACTCTCCAGGCAAGAATACTGGGGTGGGTTGCCATTTCCTCCCCCAGGGGATCTTTGCCCCCAGGGATGGAACCCACCTCTCTTACCTCCCCTGCTTTGGCAGGCAGGTTCTTTACCACTAGTGCCACCTGGAAGCCCCTGTAGACACTGAAGGGTCTGCAAAGCTACAGTCCCTGCATATGCCCAGTGCTAGTCCTTGGAGTCAGATTGTGCATCACAGGATGGTATGGTGAGGCAGTGAGCACTGGGGGTGCGGGTCAGATGGCACCAGGTTTGGACCCTAAGACTTAACCTGCACTTCAGGTTCTCACAGGGACATGAAACAGCCAAGGCCTTGGAAAGGCCTTCAGTGGAGTGGAGCCACTGTTGTCATGATTTATAACTGTAAGAGCCAGGTGAATCTGCTCTCTCTGCATCCTCAATGGATTAGTCAGGATTCTCTAGAGAGACAGAGCCAATACGGGGGGTGTGTACATACATACATATATATGTATACACATATATGTCTACAGATATATATATATATATATATATATATATACACACACACACACATATGGGGAAGGCAGATGGAGAGATTGACTTCAGGACTGGGTTCAGGTGATTGTGGAGGCTGGCAAGTCTGAAGTCTGCAGGGCAGGCCATGCAGGCTGGGGTGAATTGCAGCTGGAATCTGAAGGCAGTCACTGGAAGAATTCCCTCTTCCTGAGGGAGGTTAGGGCTTCTCTGAGAGCTCAGTTGGTAAAGAATCTGCCTGAAATGCAGGAGACCCTGGTTCGATTCCTGGGTTGGGAAGCTCTGCTGGAGAAGGGATAGACTACCCACTCCAGTATCTTGGACTTCCTTTGTGGCTCAGCTGGTAAAGAATCTACCTGCAATATAGATCTGGGAGATCTGGGTTCGATCCCTGGATTGGGATGATCCAAGGTGAAAGGCTCCAGTATTCTGGCCTGGAGAATTCAGGGCCATGGGGTTGCAAGCGTGGTCTGTTCAGTCCTTCAACTTATTCGATGAGGCCCACCCACACTATGGAGGGTAATCTGCTTTACTCAAAGTCTGCTGATTTAAAGGGTAATCTCTTCTAAAAAAAAAAAAACAAAAAAACACAACCTAAAACCTTCATAGAAATATCTACAAAAATGTTTGACCAAGTACCTGGTACCATGGCCTTGCCAAGCTGACATGTAATAATAACCGACACCCCCAGTACACAGGCCCAAGGGCACTGATGCATTCTGCCCAGCAGCCTCAGCAAAAAGCATTGCGAGTGCTGTGGGACCTGACATGGACTCCATTCAGGAGTCTTTATTGTCAGAAGAAGCAGATATAGGTTTGAGGTCAGCATTGCTCCTGGGCTTTTAGAGCTTGTAGGATGTGGGGTGGATGCCAGAGCTCCGTAGAACCCATCAACACAATGCCCTGAAGCAGGTGTGCTGCAAGTACCCAGTGTCATGGGACAGATCCTGGCCGTCCTGTTCTTGAAAGACTCATGGCCTGGTCCTCGGGTGCATCTGGTACCCCCTGAAGAGGAGCACAGCGGGAGCAGGTGTGTGCCCTGCAGAAGGCCAGCACCTCATTCAAAACAACCCCAAAAGACCGACACACAACCACACTATTCTTAAATACTTTATAACAACCAGAAACTACAACCATCAAAATGCTTTTGGGGCAGCCCACTACAAAACGCCAAGGCAGGGGCAACTTGGGCTGCCAGAACTCAAAGCCGGAGACCATCAGCCTCCTCCATCCCCTCCTGCTTCCAGCCCTCCCGCATCACAGATCTTCATCATCAAACATCTCATCTCATCGTCAACAGAAAGGTCCGGTTCTTGCAAAACACTGGTAGAAGAGGATTCAAGTTTTATCTGAGGGCTCCAGGCCTCAGGCGGGGGAGATGGCCCCACCATCTCAGGCATGCCTCCTCCCTCTGCTTCTCCCCCACATCTCTTCAGCGGTATCTTCTCCTCCAGCTTCCAGCCAGGAAGTTACGAGCAATGAGGGGCAGGGAGTCCATTTCCATTTCACTCGACTCCGTACTCTACCGTCTCCAGAAGGGCTTCTCCTGGATACAGTAGAACTGGCTTCTCTCCTCTCCTGGGGATTTCTAAGAACCCATGAGCAAGACCGGGGCAATCTTAAAGCTTTATCCAAATGCCCTCAACAGAGGATGATGAATTATACCACGATGCACCCACCCATGGAATACTCTGCAGCTGCTTCCAATAAAAAGAATGGGCTCCTTCTCTGTGGGACACATGATTTCCAAAGAGCGCGGTCCAGAGCAGTGTGTATGGTGGGCTACCATTTGTGTCTGATGTGTGTGTGCTCAGTTGTGTCTGACTCCTTGCAATCCCATGGACTGTAGCCTGCTAGACTTCTCTGTCCCTGGGATTTTCCAGGCAAGAATATTGGAGTGGGTTGCTACTTCCTTCTCCAGGAGATCTTCCCAACCCAGGGGTCAAACCTGGGTCTCCTGCATTGCAGGCAGAGTCTTTACCACTAGCGCCACCTGGGAATACCATTTGTATTTGATAGATTATATAAGTAGCTGGAGAATACTTCTGGATGACTGAATAAGAAACTGGTCATGATCATTGCCTTTGGGGGAGAGAATGCAATAGGAACAAGGAACATCGGTTAGCTATTTGGGGATCATTTTGAAAAGAAACAGCATTATGTTAATTTAGCAAGTGTTTCTCATTCCCTTAACAATGACACCAGCTACCTGATGCCCCATTACCCCTTCCCGTAAAAGTACATTCCTGGGTTTGTGTTATTCCTGCATATCCCCACCCCAGCAGAAACTCACCCCTGTAGTTTGTTAGCGCTGCTAGTTAGGGGTTGATTCCCTTGGGCCTTGGGAAGCACCCCTAATCCAGCCAACCATCTCATGGATGTGGGGCCAGATCGGGGGTGATTCTGAGAATGAAACTCCAGAGAATGGTCCTCATCTGTCCTGCCCTCCTGATAGGGGTGGGCACATCAGAGCCAGAGTATCCAAGAGAGGGAAGAACTGGTCAAAGGAAAATCACTGGACCCCTTGTTTAGGGTGAGAATGGTGGCAAAGGTTGAGAAAAGGGGGAGCTGGAATGTGGAGGATGCCCTGAGGCCAAACATCAGGGGAGGGAGCCACACAACTGGAGTCTGTTACAGAGTGCCTGAATGTCATTCCAAATGTTCTGCTTCCTTCAGTCAGTTCAGTTCAGTCGTTCAGTCGTGTCCTACTCTTTGCGACCCCATGAACCGCAGCAAGCCAGGCCTCCCTGTCCATCACCGGCTCCCGGAGTTCACCCAAACTCATGTCCATTGAGTCAGTGATGCCATCCAACCATCTCTAAGCCCCTGCACATGATGATGAGGGATTCTTCAGCTGCAGGTCTGTGAAATCGCTAGGCTGCTGGAGGTGTCTGCTGGGACTGGGTGCTGAAGTGTGTTGAGTAGCATTTCCCCCAGTTCATGCCCACCTGGAGCCTATTTGAAACTAGAGTCTGTGCAGATGTGATTATCTAAGGCTGTAAGCTGAAGTCATCCTGGATTTGGGGTGTGCCCTCGATCCAAATGATAGGTGTCCTTACAGGATAGAGGGACACAGAGATCACAGAAGATGGAGGCAGCGATGCAGCTACAAGTGCAGGGATCTCCGGCACTGCTGGGAGCACCGGGAGCTAGGAAAAGGCATGACAAATTCTCCCCTAGAGCTTTCAGGGGGAGCATGGCGGGTCAACACGGAAACTGGGCCTTCTGGGAGAATAAATTTTTGTTGTTTTAAGCCCCTGAGTTTGTGGTAATTTGTTACATGAGTCCTAAGAAACCAATACAGGCACTGGGATGAACGGGAAAGAGAATGCAGTTGCCCTCTTTACACACCCTATACCAAGGCCTGAGGCCTCCCGCATGAGGACACTCTTGGGCAGCTTGTTCAAGACACAGATTCCCGGGGCCACATCTCACAATACTGAATGGAAATCTTGAGTGTGGGGACGTCAGGAATCTGCATTCCAATGAGCTCCCAAGGTGAGTCAAGTCTGAGCGCCTCTGCTTTACATGAGCTCCAGTCCTGCCAGTTCTTTCTTTCCTGCTCTGTGTAAGTAATGAAGTGGGGAAAACAAAGACTGTCCCATCCATCTGCTCTCAAAGCCTTGGTAAAGTGACCTGACTTCACTGTGCCCAGAGCAAGGGACTCAGTGGTCAGGGTTTGGCGGCCAAGGGTTGGTGGGGGGTGCAGAGAGCAAACTGCAGGAAACGGCCTTGGCTCCAAGTGGTCTCAGCAGAGGAAAGGGAAGGGTAAGCAGGAAAAGGGCCACATTGAAAAGCTGCCCTGATTATTTTTGGACATTTTCATCACTATCACGTACCTTTTAAAATAAACAGCTATATTTTTGCTAAATCAGTGGGAAAATCCATGGCTCTGAATCTGAAAGGGGCTGTCTCCTTGGCAGCTCATGAATAACCCCCTCCCTCCATGGAAACTTCCAGGAATGGACCTTCTAACCAAGACCCCCACAATGCATGTCACGGTGGGCTGCACAGTCAGCTTTTTGGAAGCAGAAATTAATATCCTTCAAAAGCTGACAGCAAATATTACCCCAGTGTCTCAGAAAATGATGAACTAGTTCAGCCTCTCAAAAGGCATCGAGGAATCACCCAGGTAGGAATGCCTGCCAAGGGCCAGGCCTCTGAGGTCTGGTCCCTGCCTCAAGGCTCCCAGGCTCAGATGTGCCCTGAAGAGCATCCCTCTGCCTCTTCCCTGACATCCTCCTTCCACATGGTGCATTAGACTAAAGTCAAATATCCATGGAAGAACGTTCCCCCGTGGTGTGAACTGGGGGAGTTGCAGCCAGTGCTCCCCTCCAGAGCCCACCATCTGAAGGGAGGCGAGCCAAGGCCTGACTGCACCCTGCTCCATCCTACCTGTTTGAACTGAGTGTTAACACAGCAAAAGCCTTTGAAAAAATCGACGTTCTGCACATACAGCTGAAACTTGTCCTCGGGATTTTTTGAGTTGCAAACAGCCAGCGAGGAACTAACGGCAGAAAGGAGGAAGAAACAGCCGTTAGAATCCTAACTTTTTACCTCTGCTTTGTTGTTCAGTCACTAAGTCATATCTGACTCTTTGGAACCCCATGGACTACAGCACGCCAGGCTTCGCTGTCATTCACCATCTCACGGAGTTTGCTCAAATGCATGTCCATTCATTCGGTGATGCCATCCAACCATCTCATCCTATGTTGCCCGCTTCTCATCCTGCCCTCAATCTCCACCTCTGCTTGCACCCTCTGAAAATATCTGGATTACAATGAGAACCAAACACTTTGAAGCACGCAGCTGGACCCTCCAGAAGGTGGCCCAGCGCCTTCTGTGGAAGGTTTGCACGGCCCCAGTTCCAGAATCATGTCTGGAAGGTGCTGGGGAAGCAAGACTACAGGGAGGCTGGCCCATGGGTCCTAGGTTAGTGTTCTGAGCTGTGGCCTGGGGAACAAGGAGCAAGATTTCCTCTCCGCCTAAAGTCAGGCTCTGCTCCCACCCGTGACCTCCCAGGCTCAGGAAGCACAGGGCACGATCGAGGTCAGTCCCTTGACATGCCTCTGGCTCAGGAGGTCTAAAGTGAAATGCCAGCCCTGGCACAGATGGCTTCCCTGAAGATTCTTTTCCTGCTGTTTCCTGGAACAAGGGGAGAAGCCTACCAATAGGACTGTAATCAGGCCTGGACAGCTTGTGGTGCTTTGACCTCACTTCCTGCTGGAATGAGGCCTCACAGTCACCTTGGGAACCCTGGTAGCAATCCTCTGCCTTTCCTAGGGAAAGATTAAAAAAAAAAAAAATTTTTTTTTTCCCCCTGATAGGTTGTTTTCTGTTCCACCAGCAGGGTGAGGAGTTAACAAAATTATTTGCCAAGTACATTTTGGCCACTTTTCACAGAAATTGTTTACATAGCGAAGCCCAACAAAGAGATAGCAATCTCTTTCTCCAGCCAGTTTCCGCAAAATCAAACTTTATACAGCTGGGAAGAGTCACCACGGAAAATCGCTTTGAGATTTTTGGCAAGTCTGGCTGGGCTGGGTTGGGGGAGGGAGGTGGCAGTTGAGTTGCTGACCTCTGATCTGCCTTCAGGCCCCCAGGGCTCTGGGCTGGAGCCACAGGCCTCAGAAAGAATGGAGATGTTCTTTGGGATCATGAGAACATGAATGTCACCTCACTCCCAAGGCAGAAAGCTACATGTTCTTGCTTCTTAACGAAAAAAAAAAGTGTTATTTATTTGGCTGTGTGGGTCTTACTAGCAGCACGCAGGATGTAGTTCCCTGACCAGGGATCGATCCCGGCCCCCTGCTTTGAGAATGTGGAGTCTTAACCACTGGTCGCCTCTTTTTAACCAAGTATCTGAGGGTGCTGTGCCTTTAGGCTGTAAGACCACAGCTTTTCAAAGTAGCAAGGACATTTTAGTCCTAAACTCTCTCTTTCTGAGAAAACACAACTGTTTTTTATGTGTGTGTGTGTGTTCAAAAAAACCAAGCTGCTTCTTGTTTTAAAATCTCCCCAGATGCTCTTCTGACTTCAGGGGGTCATCCCTCCTTCTACATCCTTCCCATCAGCACTGTGAAAACAACTTCTCCCCTTGTGCAGCTCAGAGACTCTGTCACTCACCCCAAGGCTCAGGCATGGGGCCTGTTTCCATGTTGGCCCAGACTCTCTCTGTCCACCTCTCAAACCAGACTGACTGCTGTAACCCACCCACGGCCACCTCACCCCAGGAGACAGTGCAAACCACCTACAATTGACAACTCACTGATGTATCTCAGCCCTGGGTCACATCGGGAGAACTGTCTCTGCTGAAGAAGCCCCAGAGAAGATCTTCCCCAGGGCAATGGCACAATCCTAGGACCAGCCTTTTCTGAACCACAAGAAAAAGTGGGTTTCCAAGAACTTCCACTGAATTATGCTCCCTTCTGAGAGGCTGCAAGGGAGAGGGTCCTAAACACCCCAACAGGGACACCCACACACCCACACACAGTCTCATACCCCTCCTCACCTGGGGCTAGATGTGCCTGGAGCTTCACTTTTGTCCAGGAAACTTGCCACATCGAAGGCTTCTTCAAAAAGGATCTGAAAGAAACCACAAAACTTCACGTGTCAGAAATCCGCCACACTCTGATGTTTGCTCTGGACTGCCGAGAGATAGAAAGGCTTCCTACCACTTGTCCCCATAGGGGTGCATGTTAAAGCTGAGGCCCAAACCCAGGGTCTCTGCTTGGTGACCTTTACAGGGGATGAATATTAAGTTCTTGACCACCCAGAAAAAACTGCCAACCCCAGAGAGTGGCTGAGAGGTCCCCAGAGGGGAAGCACTGGGGACCATGGTCTCCTCTTTCTAAAGAGGGTGGGAGCTTAGGCGGGAGAGGCAACAGCCAGAGGTGAGCCTCTGTTTACACAGGAAAGGGCTCATCTACACCGCCCGAGGGACAGACTGAGCCCCCCATCCACAATCTAGCAGTTTCATTCTAGGGGAACAGAGGTTCAGGGGCTCAGGGGTTAGGTTGCAGAGAGCCCACTCCCAGGGTGGATATGCCACAGTCAACCCGCTCCCTCCCACGTCCCTGCCCCAACCTCACTCCACCTTGGGAGTCCCTTGCAGTCACACCAGTCACTTGGGGTGCTTGTTAAAACCACAGATTCTGAGCCATCCCCTCGAAGACTCGGATTCAGTGGGTCTAGAGTAATAGCCAAGCGCCTGCCTTTTAACTAAACTCCACTTGAGAAGCCTGGAGGGTCAACAATAAACTAGAGACCAAAGGGCAGAGATTTGGAAAAAAAAAAAATCTGTGAGAAAGGATGCAATCCTTAGAGCAGGAACTAGGCATCCTGGATAGGTCCTCCCACACACTGGGCTCATCTGTGAATTGGAAGGACTGGATGAGGCAACAGTAGTTTTCCATGCCTGGGTCCTGATGTCTAGGAAGCCTCCCAGAGAATGGGGCATCCTGGGCTGTCCACTGGATCATAGAAAAAGCTAAAGATTCCGGAAAAGCATCTGCTTCATTGACTACTTCCAAGGTAAAGCCTTTGACTGTGTAGATCACAACAAACTGTGGAAAATTCTTAGAGATGGGAATACCAGACCACCTTACCTGCCTCCTGAGAAACCTGTATGCAGGTCAAGAAGCAACAGTCAGAACTGGACATGGACAATGAACTGGTTGCAAATTGGGAAAGGAGTACGTCAAGGCTGCATACTGTCACCCTGCTTATTTAACTTACATGCAGAGTACATGTGAAATGCCGGGCTGGATGAAGCACAAGCTGGAATCAAGATTTCTGGGAGAAATAACAATAACTTCAGATATGCAGGTGACACCACCCTTATGGCAGAAAGGAAAGAGCAATTAAAGAGCCTCTTGATGAAGGAGAAAGAGGAGAGTGAAAAAGCTGGCTTAAAATTCAACATTCAAAAAATAAAGATCATGGCGTCTGGTCCCATCACTTCATGGCAAATAGCTGGGGAAACAATGGACACAGTGAAAGACTTTATTTGCGGGGTTCCAAAGCTCCAGTACTTTGGCCACCTCATGCAAAGAGTTGACTCACTGGAAAAGACTCTGACAATGGGATGGATTGGGGGCAGGAGGAAAAGTGGACGACAGAAGATGAGATGGCTGGATGGCATCACCGACTCGATGGATGTGAGTTTGAGTGAACTCCAGGAGTTGGTGATGGACAGGGAGGCCTGGTGTGCTGCAATTCATGGGGTTGCAAAGAGTCGGACACGACTGAGTGACTGAACTGAATGGTAGTTCTGTTTTTAATTTTTTAAGGAACATCCATGCTGTTTTCCATATGGCTGCACTAATTTACAGGCCCATCAATGATGCATGCTACTGCGAAGTCACTTCAGTCGTGTCCAACTCTGTGCGACCCCATAGACGGCAGCCCACCAGGCTCCCCCGTCCCTGGGATTCTCCAGGCAAGAACACTGGAGTGGGTTGCCATTTCCTTCTCCAATGCATGAAAGTGAAAAGTGAAAGTGAAGTCGCTCAGTCGTGTCTGACTCTCAGGGACCCCATGGACTGCAGCCCTCCAGGCTCCTCCATCCATGGGATTTTCCAGGCAAGAGTACTGGAGTGGGTTGCCATTGCCTTCTCTGTCACCTCCATACATGACCACTGGAAAAACTATAGCCTTGACTAGACAGAACTTTGTTAGCAAAGTAATATCTCTGCTTTTCAATACACTATTTGGTCAGAACTTTTCTTCCAAGGAGTAAGCGTCTTTTAATTTCATAGCTGCGATCACCATCTGCAGTGATTTTGGAGCCCCAAAAAATAAAGTCTGACACTGTTTCCACTGTTTCCCCATGCATAACGGTTTCTATTTTTCCACACCCTTGCCAACACTTCTCAGTTCTTTTTGGGAAAAGCCATCCTCACAGGTGTGAGATGAATGTCTCACTGTGGTTTTGATTTGCATTTCCCTGCTGTCAGTGATGCTGAACACCTTTCATGTACTCGTTGGTCATCTGGACATCTTCTTTGGGAAAGTCTCTGTTAAGATCCTCTGCCCATTTTTTAATCCCTGTCACTTTTGCCTCCACTGTAGGGATTCTTCAGCTGGATCAAGTCATCCAGGTGCTGCTGACCTTGGGCATGTTTGTTGGTGGATTTCTGGGATTCCTGTTGGACAACACCATCCCTGGTAGGGCTCATCTCTGCCCTGGTCATCTCTGGTCAGCATTAGGGCCAGCCGCGTTACTTCCCTAACCCCAGTTCCCATGGGAGGCTGGCCACAGCATACCATGAGCGGGTCCAGGGTCTGGGTGGGGTGATTTAAAGTCCCTGTCTACAAATAAAGTCACATTCTGAGGAATGTGAGGAGGGTGGTTGGAGCTTCAACTATGATTTTGGGGGTGGGTGGGTGAGCACAGTTCAGCCCATAAAAGGACCCTAAGGTGGGAAATATACCAGAAGCAAAGCGCAAAAGGCACAGCCCCAGCTCTCTTAGAGCCTGCAGTCTAGCTGGGGAGGGAGAGAACACAGTATAGATTCATATCCCAACCAAAGCCATAGCTGGTGTGCTGTGCTCCAGGTGCTCTGTACTGAGTGTACAGAGAGCAGCAGGACATGCCTGGCCTTCTGGAGCCTCACAGGCTCATAAGAAAGGGAGACACAACCATAGGCCCTTACACTACAGGGCACCGAGTGTGGCGATGAGCACAGCAAACCCATCAGTGCTGAGGATGTGTCCGGGGAAGGGTGCAGAGTTGTCCTCACTGGTGGCTTTCTGTGCTCCCTTCTTGGTCCTCTGACAGTTTCTTGAAAGGACCTCTGTAATAACTCCTGCTTATTCTGATATTCTGTTTTCCACATTTCTTCTCTCCACCAAATATAAAAGACACCTGCATTCCAGAAACACTGAAACATAGAAAGGTCCACCCCGGAAGAGGAGGAAAGAACAGTCGTTCACAGAAGGTCGTACCCTAGAGCTCAGAAACTCCTGGTGATGAGCTGAGTTGTTGTTGTTGTTTAGTCACTCAGTCACCTATGACTCTTTGTGACCCCATGGACTGCAGCAAGCCAGGCCTCCCTGTCCATCACCAACTCCCGGAGCTTACTCAAACTCATGTCCATCGAGTAGGTGATGCATCCAACCATCTCATCCTCTATGTCCCCTTCTCCTCCTGCCTTCAATCTTTCCCAGCATCAGGGTCTTTTCCAGTGAGTCAGCTCTTCTCATCAGGTGGTCAAAGTATCGGGGCTTCAGCTTCAGCATCAGTCATTCTAATGAATATTCAGGGTTGTTTTCCTTTAGGATGGACTGGTTGGATCTCCTTGCTGTCCAAGGGACTCCCAAGAGTCTTCTCCAGCACTATAGCTCTAAAGCGGCAGTTCTTTGGCGCTCAAGCCTTCTTTATGGTCCAACTCTCTCATCCATTGAGTTGAGTTGGGTGGAGTTGAGCTGAGCTGATTCTTGGGGTGGGCTGGGAGGAGGAGAAGGAGGAGCTGCCGGCAGGACCAGGGCATTTCAAACTGGCCTCTCCAGAGCCTCCTCCTGCCCAGGTCTGCCGGCTCCCTTGGGGCCCAGTCCCGACCTCACTCTCTGTCTCCTATTAGGAAGTCTGGAGGAGAGAGGCCTTCTGGCATGGAATCAAGTCCAGGAGGAGTCTTAGGAGACTACGAAGGCCTTGGAGGTCTACGGCCTTCCCTAGGGGATCGGCACCAGGTTCTGCACGTCCTCCTGCACCCAGTATCTCCCCTTCTGGCCCAGGGAAGGCGAAGCGGGAGTGCGCCAGCTCTCGCTCAGCCCCTGGGACTCAGGAGAGGGGCCCCGGAACGCCACAGACACCCAGATGTGAGAAGGCTCCTTCTGCACCGCCCCCACCCAGTGTGCTCCTCGCCCCACCCACTATGGGAGGTACCCTGTCGACCTGAGCGTCTCTGCACCCTACACGTAGTGGCAGAGTTAGGTATGTTTTAGATTAAGGCCAGGGCAAGCGTGCTGTGACCCCTGTCAGCGAGTCAGTGAGGTCTAGCCTCAAGCTACATCCTTACACCATGCTCAGCCCTCCCGTCTCCAGGGTAAACCAGGGCAAACCAGGGCGGCCCGGTGTCCAAACAGAGAGCCTCTAGGCAGTATTTTGATGCGTTGGGAGGCAGAGGCTTTGGGTGGGGTAGGGAACAGAGATGGGGCTATTAGCTGAAAGGTGACAGTAACATTTCTCTTCCTCGGCAAAGAAGTAGGAGGCCTGCTGACCCCTCCCATCCAGGTTCCTCCCATCCAGATTCCTCCCAATCAGACCCCTCCCCTCCAGGCCCCTGCCATTGGTAAACGCTGAGCTTGTGCTAAGTCATTTCAGTCGTGTCCGACTCTGTGCAACCCTATGGACTGTAGACCGCCAGGCTCCTCTGTCCATGGGACTCTCCAGGCAAGAATACTGGGGTGGGTTGCCATTTCCTCCCCCAGGGGATCTTTGCCCCCTGGGATGGAACCCACCTCTCTTACCTCCCCTGCTTTGACAGGCAGGTTCTTTACCACTAGTGCCACCTGGGAAGCCCCTGTAGACACTGAAGGGTGTGCAAAGCTACAGTCCCTGCATATGCCCAGTGCTAGTCCTTGGAGTCAGACTGCATCACAGGATGGTATGGTGAGGCAGTGAGCACTGGGGGTGCGGGTCAGATGGCACCAGGTTTGGACCCTAAGACTTAACCTGCACTTCAGGTTCTCACAGGGACATGAAACAGCCAAAGCCTTGGAAAGGCCTTCAGTGGAGTGGAGCCACTGTTGTCATGATTTATAAACTGTAAGAGCCAGGTGAACCTGCTCTCTCTGTATCCTCAGTGGATTAGTCAGGATTCTCTAGAGAGACAGAGCCAATACGGGGGGTGTGTACATACATACATATCTGTGCCTATACATATATGTCTACAGATATATATATATATATGTGTACACACACACATATGGGGAAGGCAGATGGAGAGATTGACTTCAGGATTGGGTTCAGGTGATTGTGGAGGCTGGCAAGTCTGAAGTCTGCAGGGCAGGCCATGCAGGCTGGGGTGAATTGCAGCTGGAATCTGAAGGCAGTCACTGGAAGAATTCCCTCTTCCTGAAGGAGGTTAGGGCTTCTCTGAGAGCTCAGTTGGTAAAGAATCTGCCTGCAATGCAGGAGACCCTGGTTCGATTCCTGGGTTGACAAGCTCCACTGGAGAAGGGATAGACTACCCACTCCAGTATCTTTGACTTCCTCTGTGGCTCAGCTGGTAAAGAATCTGCCTGCAATATGGGAAACCTGGGTTCGATCCCTGGATTGGGATGATCCAAGGTGAAAGGCTCCAGTATTCTGGCCTGGAGAATTCAGGGCCATGGGGTCGCAAGCATGGTCTGTTCGGTCCTTCAACTTATTGGATGAGGCCCACCCACACTATGGAGGGTAATCTGCTTTACTCAAAGTCTGCTGATTTAAAGGGTAATCTCTTCTAAAAACACACACACACACACACACACCCCTAAAACCTTCATAGAAATATCTACAAAAATGTTTGACCAAGTACCTGGGTCCAATGGCCTTGCCAAGCTGACATGTAATAATAACCATCACCCCCGGTACACAGGCCCAAGGGCACTGATGCATTCTGCCCAGCAGCCTCAGCAAAAAGCATTGCGAGTGCTGTGGGACCTGACATGGACTCCATTCAGGAGTATTTATTGTCAGAAGAAGCAGATATAGGTGATTCTGCCTTGGTGTCCTGGAGCACAAGATTGAGGTCAGCATTGCTCCTGGGCTTTTAGAGCTTGTAGGATGTGGGGTGGATGCCAGAGCTCTCTAGAACCCATCAACACAATGCCCTGAAGCAGGTGTGCTGCAAGTACCCAGTGTCATGGGACAGATCCTGGCTGTCCTGTTCTTGAAAGACTCACGGCCTGGTCCTTGGGTGCATCTGGTACCCTGTGAAGAGGAGCACAGCGGGAGTATGTGTGTGCCCTACAGCAGGCCAGCACCTCATTCAAAACAACCCCGAAATAGCGACACACAACCACGCTATTCTTAAATACTTTATAACAACCAGAAACTACAACCATCAAAATGCTTTCGGGGCATCCCACTCCAAAATGCCAAGGCACGGGCAACTTGGGCTGCCAGAACTCAAAGCCAGAGACCACCAGCTCCTCCATCCCCTGCTGCTTCCAGCCCTACCGCATCACAGATCTTCATCATCAAACGTCTCTGTGCACCTCAACATTATCATCTCATTGTCGACAGGAAGGTCCGGTTCCTGCAAAACACTGGTAGAAGAGGATTCAAGTTTTATCTGAGGGCTCCAGGCCTCAGGCGGGGGAGATGGCCCCACCATCTCAGGCATGCCTCCTCCCTCTGCTTCTCCCCCACATCTCTTTAGCGATATCTTCTCCTCCAGCTCCAGCCAGGAATTTACGAGCAATGAGGGGCAGGGAGTCCATTTCCATTTCACTCGACTCCGTACTCTACCGTCTCCAGAAGGGCTTCTCCTGGATACAGTAGAACTGGCTTCTCTCCTCTCCTGGGGATTTCTAAGAACCTATGAGCGAGACCGGGGCAATCTTAAAGCTTTATCCAAATGCCCTCAACAGAGGATGATGAATTATACCACGATGCACCCACCCATGGAATACTCTGCAGCTGCTTCCAATAAAAGGAATGGGCTCCTTCTCTGTGCGACACATGATTTCCAAAGAGCGCGGTCCAGAGCAGTGTGTATGGTGGGCTACCATTTGTGTCTGATGTGTGTGTGCTCAGTTGTGTCTGACTCTTTGCAATCCCATGGACTGTAGCCTGCTAGACTTCTCTGTCCCTGGGATTTTCCAGGCAAGAATATTGGAGTGGGTTGCTACTTCCTTCTCCAGGAGATCTTCCCAACCCAGGGGGTCAAACCTGGGTCTCCTGCATTGCAGGCAGAGTCTTTACCCCTAGCACCACCTGGGAATACCATTTGTATTTGATAGATTATATAAGTAGCTGGAGAATACTTCTGGATGACTGAATAAGAAACTGGTCATGACCATTGCCTTTGGGGGAGAGAATGCAATAGGAACAAGGAACATCGGTTAGCTATTTGGGGATCATTTTGAAAAGAAACAGCATTATGTTAATTTAGCAAGTGTTTCTCATTCCCTTAACAATGACACTAGCTAACCTGATTCCCCTTTACCTCTTTCCCTAAAAGTACATTCTTGGGTTTGTGTTCTTCCTGCATATCCCAACCCCAGCAGAAAATCATCCCTGTAGTTCATTAGCGCTGCTAGTTAGGGGTTGATTCCCTTGGGCCTTGGGAAGCACCCCTAATCCAGCCAACCATCTCATGGATGTGGGGCCAGATTGGGGGTGATTCTGAGAATGAAGCTCCAGAGAATGGTCCTCATCCGCCATGCCTTCCTGATAGAGGTGGGCACATCAGAGCCAGAGTATCCAAGAGAGGGAAGAACTGGTCAAAGGAAAATCACCAGACCCCTTGTTTAGGGTGAGAATGATGGCAAAGGTTGAGAAAAGGGGGAGCTGGAATGTGGAGGATGCCCTGAGGCCAAACATCAGGGGAGGGAGCCACACACTGGAGTCTGTTACAGAGTGCCTGAATGTCATTCCAAATGTTCTGCTTCCTTCAGTCAGTTCAGTTCAGTCGCTCAGTCGTGTCCTACTCTTTGCGACCCCATGAACCGCAGCAAGCCAGGCCTCCCTGTCCATCACTGGCGCCCGGAGTTCACCCAAACTCATGTCCATTGAGTCAGTGATGCCATCCAACCATCTCTAAGCCCCTGCACATGATGATGAGGGACTCTTCAGCTGCAGGTCTGTGAAATCGCTAGGCTGCTGGAGGTGTCTGCTGGGACTGGGTGCTGAAGTGTGTTGAGTAGCATTTCCCCCAGTTCATGCCCACCTGGAGCCTATTTGAAACTAGAGTCTGTGCAGATGTGATTATCTAAGGCTGTAAGCTGAAGTCATCCTGGATTTGGGGTGTGCCCTCGATCCAAATGATAGGTGTCCTTACAGGATAGAGGGACACAGAGATCACAGAAGACGGAAGCATCGATGCAGCTACAAGTGCAGGATCTCCAGCACTGCTGGGAGCCACCGGGGGCTGGGAAAAGGCAGGAGAAATTCTCCCCTAGAGCTTTCAGGGGGAGCATGGTGGGTCAACACCGAAACTGGGCCTTCTGGGAGAATAAATTTTTGTTGTTTTAAGCCCCTGAGTTTGTGGTAATTTGTTACATGAGTCCTAAGAAACCAATACAGGCACTGGGATGAACGGGAAAGAGAATGCAGTTGCCCTCTTTACACACCCTATACCAAGGCCTGAGGCCTCCCGAATGAGGACACTCTTGGGCAGCTTGTTCAAGACACAGATTCCCGGGGCCACATCTCACAATACTGAATGGAAATCTTGAGTGCGGGGACGTCAGGAATCTGCATTCCAATGAGCTCCCAAGGTGAGTCAAGTCTGAGCACCTCTGCTTTACATGAGCTCCAGTCCTGCCAGTTCTTTCTTTCCTGCTCTGTGTAAGTAACGAAGTGGGGAAAACAAAGACTGTCCCATCCATCTGCTCTCAAAGCCTTGGTAAAGTGACCTGACTTCACTGTGCCCAGAGCAAGGGACTCAGTGGTCAGGGCTGGTGGCCAAGGGTTGGTGGGGGGTGCAGAGAGCAAACTGCAGGAAACGGCCTTGGCTCCAAGTGGTCTCAGCAGAGGAAAGGGAAGGGTAAGCAGGAAAAGGGCCACATTGAAAAGCTGCCCTGATTATTTTTGGACATTTTCATCACTATCACGTACCTTTTAAAATAAACAGCTATATTTTTGCTAAATCAGTGGGAAAATCCATGGCTCTGAATCTGAAAGGGGCTGTCTCCTTGGCAGCTCATGAATAACCCCCTCCCTCCATGGAAACTTCCAGGAATGGACCTTCTAACCAAGACCCCCACAATGCATGTCACGGTGGGCTGCACAGTCAGCTTTTTGGAAGCAGAAATTAATATCCTTCAAAAGCTGACAGCAAATATTACCCCAGTGTCTCAGAAAATGATGAACTAGTTCAGCCTCTCAAAAGGCATCGAGGAATCACCCAGGTAGGAATGCCTGCCAAGGGCCAGGCCTCTGAGGTCTGGTCCCTGCCTCAAGGCTCCCAGACTCAGATGTGCCCTGAAGAGCATCCCTCTGCCTCTTCCCTGGACATCCGCCTTCCACAAGGTGCATTAGACTAAAGTCAACTATCCATGGGAGAGCGTCCCCCCGTGGTGTGAACTGGGGGAGCTGCAACCAGTGCTCCCCTCCAGAGCCCACCATCTGAGGGGAGGCGAGCCAAGGCCTGACTGCACCCTGCTCCATCCTACCTGTTTGAACTGAGTGTTAACACAGCAAAAGCCTTTGAAAAAATCGACGTTCTGCACATACAGCTGAAACTTGTCCTCCGGATTTTTTTAGTTGCAGACAGCCAGCAAGGTACTAACGGCAGAAAGGAGGGAGAAACAGCAGTTAGAATCCTAACTTTTTACCTCTGCTTTGTTGTTGCTGTTCAGTCACTAAGTCGTATCTGACTCTTTGGGACCCCATGGACTACAGCATGCCAGGCTTCGCAGTCGTTCACAATCTCACAGAATTTGCTCAAATGCATGTCCATTCATTCGGTGATGCCATCCAACCATCTCATCCTATGTTGCCCGCTTCTCATCCTGCCCTCAATCTCCACCTCTGCTTGCACCCTCTGAAAATATCTGGATTACAATGAGAACCAAACACTTTGAAGCACGCAGCTGGACCCTCCAGAAGGTGGCCCAGCGCCTTCTGTGGAAGGTTTGCACGGCCCCAGTTCCAGAATCATGTCTGGAAGGTGCTGGGGAAGCAAGACTACAGGGAGGCTGGCCCATGGGTCCTAGGTTAGTGTTCTGAGCTGTGGCCTGGGGAACAAGGAGCAAGATTTCCTCTCCGCCTAAAGTCAGGCTCTGCTCCCACCCATGACCTCCCAGGCTCAGGAAGCACAGGGCACGATCGAGTTCAGTCCCTTGACATGCCTCTGGCTCAGGAGGTCTAAAGTGAAACGCCAGCCCTGCCTGGCACAGACGGCTGCCCTGAAGATTCTTTTCCTGCTGTTTCCTGGAACAAGAGGAGAAGCCTACCAATAGGACTGTAATCAGGCCTGGACAGCTTGTGGTGCTTTGACCTCACTTCCTGCTGGAATGAGGCCTCACAGTCACCTTGGGAACCCTGGCATCAATCCTCTGCCTTTTCTGCTGCTACTGCTGCTAAGTCGCTTCAGTCGTGTCCAACTCTGTGGGACCCCATAGACGGCAGCCCACCAGGCTCCCCCGTCCCTGTGATTCTCCAGGCAAGAACACTATAGTGGGATGCCATTTCCTTCTCCAATGCAGGAAAGTGAAAACTGAAAGTGAAGTCCCTCAGTCGTGTCCGACTCTTCGAGATCCCATGGACTGCAGCCTACCAGGCTCCTCCGTCCATGGGATTTTCCAGGCAAGAGTACTGGAGTGGGGTGCCATTGCCTTCTCTCTGCCTTTCTAGGGAAAGATTAAAAAAAAAAAAAAAAATTTTTTTCCCCCTGATTGGTTGTTTTCTGTTCCACCAGCAGGGTAAGGAGTTAACAAAATTATTTGTCAAGTACACTTTGGCCACTTTTCAAAGAAATTGTTTTCATAGCCAAGCCCAACAAAGAGATAGCAATCTCTGTCTCCAGCCGGTTTCCGAAAAATCAAACTTGATATAGCCTGGAAGAGTCACCATGGAAAATCGCTTTGAGATTTTGGGCAAGTCTGGCTGGGCTGGGGTGGGGGAGGGGGGTGGCAGTTGAGTTGCTGACCTCTCGGAGAAGGCAATGGCACCCCATTCCAATACTCTTGCCTGGAATATCCCAGGGACGGAGGAGCCTGGTGGGCTGCAGTCCATGGGGTCGCTAAGAGTCGGACATGACTGAGCGACTTCACTTTCACTTTTCACTTTCATGCATTGGAGAAGGAAATGGCAACCCACTCCAGTGTTCTTGCCTGGAGAATGCCAGGGACAGGGAAGCCTGGTGGGCTACGGTCTATGGGGTCGCACAGAGTCGGACACGACTGAAGCGACTTAGCAGCAGCAGCAGCATCTGCCTGCAGGCCCCCAGGGCTCTGGGCTGGAGCCATGGTCCTCAGAAAGAATGGAGATGTTCTTTGGGATCATGAGAACATGAATGTCACCTCACTCCCAAGGCAGAAAGCTACATGTTTTTGCTTCTTAACGAAAAAAAAAAAAAGTGTTATTTATTTGGCTGTGTGGGTCTTACTAGCAGCACGCAGGATGTAGTTCCCTGACCAGGGATCGATCCCGGCCCCCTGCTTTGAGAATGTGGAGTCTTAACCACTGGTCGCCTCTTTTTAACCAGGTATCTGAGGGTGCTGTGCCTTTAGGCTGTAAGACCACAGCTTTTCAAAGTAGCAAGGACATTTTAGTCCTAAACTCTCTCTTTCTGAGAAAACACAACTGTTTTTTATGTGTGTGTGTGTGTTCAAAAAAACCAAGCTGCTTCTTGTTTTAAAATCTCCCCAGATGCTCTTCTGACTTCAGGGGGTCATCCCTCCTTCTACATCCTTCCCATCAGCACTGTGAAAACAGCATCTCCCCTTGTACAGGTCAGAGACGCTGTCACTCACCCCAAGGCTCAGGCATGGGGCCTGTTTCCATGTTGGCCCAGACTCTCTCTGTCCACCTCTCAAACCAGACTGACTGCTGTAACCCACCCATGGCCACCTCACCCCAGGAGACAGTGCAAACCACCTAGAGTTGACAACTCGCTGATGTATCTCAGCCCTGGGTCACATCGGGAGAACTGTCTCTGCTGAAGAAGCCCCAGAGAAGATCCTCCCCAGGGCAATGGCACAATCCTAGGACCAGCCTTTTCTGAACCACAAGAAAAAGTGGATTTCCAAGAACTTCCACTGAAATATGCTCCCCTCTGAGAGGCTGCAAGGGAGAGGGTCCTAAACACCCCAACAGGGACACCCACACACCCACACACAATCTCATACCCCTCCTCACCTGGGGCTAGATGTGCCTGGAGCTTCACTTTTGTCCAGGAAACTTGCCACATCGAAGGCTTCTTCAAAAAGGATCTGAAAGAAACCACAAAACTTCACGTGTCAGAAATCCACCACACTCTGATGTTTGCTCTGGGCTGCTGAGGGATAGAACGGCTCCCTACCTCTTGTCCCCAAAAGGGTGCATGTTAAAGCTGAGGCCCAAACCCAGGGTCTCTGCTTGATGACCTTTACAGGGGATGAATATTAAGTTCTTGACCACCCAGAAAAAACTGCCAACCCCAGAGAGTGGCTGAGAGATGGGGAAGCACTGGGGACCATGGTCTCCTCTTTCTAAAGAGGGTGGGAGCTTAGGCGGGAGAGGCAACAGCCAGAGGTGAGCCTCTGTTTACACAGGAAAGGGCTCATCTACACCGCCCGAGGGACAGACTGAGCCCAGCATCCACAATCTAGCAGTTTCATTCTAGGGGAACAGAGGTTCAGGGGCTCGGGGGTTAGGTTGCAGAGAGCCCACTCCCAGGGTGGATATGCCACAGTCAACCTGCTCCCTCCCACGTCCCTGCCCCAACCTCACTCCACCTTGGGAGTCCCTTGCAGTCACACCAGTCACGTGGGGTGCTTGTTAAAAACACAGATTCTGAATGGGAGGAGCTAAGATGGTGGAGGAGTAGGAGGGGGAGAACAATTTCTCCCCCACAAATTCATCAAAAGAACATTTAAACGCTGAGTAAATTCCACAAAACAACTTCTGAATGCCAGCAGAGGACATCAGGCACCCAGAAAAGCAACCCAAGTCTTCAAAAGGAGAGAGAAGAAATACAGCTCCACCCACCAGAACACCGACACAAGCTTCCCTAACCAAGAAACCTTGACAAGCCTCCTGTACAAGCCCACACAGAGCGAGGAAACACCACAATAAAGAGAACTCCACAAACTGCCAGAATACAGAAAGGACACTCCAAACTCAGCAATTAAACAAGATGAAGAGACAGAGGAATACCCAGCAGATAAAGGAACAGGATAAATGCCCACCAAACCAAACAAAAGAGGAAGAGATAGGGAATCTACCTGATAAAGAATTCCGAATAATGATAGTGAAATGGATCCAAAATCTTGAAACCAAAATGGAATCACAGATAAATAGCTTGGAGACAAAGATTGAGAAGATGCAAGAAAGGTTTAACAAGGACCTAGAAGAAATAAAAGAGAGTCAAAATATAATGAATAATGCAATAAATGAAATTAAAAACACTCTGGAGGCAACAAATAGTAGAATAACTATTTGTTGTTCTAAGTAGTTATAAGAAGGAGAAGATAGGATTAGTGAATTAGAAGACAGAATGGTAGAAATAAATGAATCAGAGAGGATAAAAGAAAAACGAATTAAAAGAAATGAGGACAATCTCAGAGACCTCCAGGACAATATTAAACGCTACAATATTCGAATCATAGGGGTCCCAGAAGAAGAAGACAAAAAGAAAGACCATGAGAAAATACTTGAAGAGATAATAGTTGAAAACTTCCCTAAAATGGGGAAGGGAATAATCACCCAAGTCCAAGAAACCCAGAGTCCCAAACAGGATAAACCCAAGGCAAAACACCCCAAGACACATATTAATCAAATTAACAAAGATCAAACACAAAGAACAAATATTAAAAGCAGCAAGGGAAAAACAACAAATAACACACAAGGGAATTCCCATAAGGATAACAGCTGATCTTTCAATAGAAACTCTTCAAGCCAGGAGGGAATGGCAAGACATACTTAAAGTGATGAAAGAAAATAACCTACAGCCCAGAGTATTGTACCCAGCAAGGGTCTCATTCAAATATGAAGGAGAAATCAAAAACTTCTCAGACAAGCAAAAGCTGAGAGAATTCAGCACCACCAAACCAGCTCTCCAACAAATACTAAAGGATATTCTCTAGACAGGGAACACAAAAAGGGTGTATAAACTCGAACCCAAAACAATAAAGTAAATGGCAATGGGATCATACTTATCAGTAATTACCTTAAGCGTAAATGGGTTGAATGCCCCGACCAAAAGACAAAGACTGGCTGAATGGATACAAAAACAAGACCCCTACATATGTTGTCTACAAGAGACCCACCTCAAAACAGGGGACACATACAGACTGAAAGTGAAGGGCTGGAAAAAGATTTTCCATGCAAATAGGGACCAAAAGAAAGCAGGAGTAGCAATACTTATATTGGATAAAATAGACTTTAAAACAAAGGCTGTGAAAAGAGACAAAGAAGGTCACTACATAATGATCAAAGGATCAATCCAAGAAGAAGATATAACAATTATAAATATATATGCACCCAACACGGGAGCACCACAGTATGTAAGACAAATGCTAGCAAGTATGAAAGGAGAAATTAACAATAACACAATAATAGTGGGAGACTTTAATACCCCACTCACACCTATGGATAGATCAACTAAACAGAAAATTAACAAGGAAACACAAACGTTAAACGATACAATAGACCAGTTAGACCTAATTGATATCTATAGGACATTTCATCCCAAATCAATAAATTTTACCTTTTTCTCAAGCGCACATGGAACCTTCTCCAGGATAGATCACATCCTGGGTCATAAATTTAGCCTTGAAAAATTCAAACAAATTGAAATCATTCCAAGCATCTTTTCTGACCACAATGCAGTAAAATTAGATCTCAATTACAGGAGAAAAACTATTAAAAATTCCAACATATGGAGGCTGAACAACACGCTGCTGAATAACCAACAAATCACAGAAGAAATCAAAAAAGAAATCAAAATTTGCATAGAAACTAATGAAAATGAAAACACAACAACCCAAAACCTGTGGGACACTGTAAAAGCAGTCCTAAGGGGAAAGTTCATAGCAATACAGGCATACCTCAAGAAACAAGAAAAAAGTCAAATAAATAACCTAACCCTACACCTAAAGCAACTAGAAAAGGAAGAAATGAAGAACCCCAGGGTTAGTAGAAGGACAGAAATCTTAAAAATTAGGGCAGAAATAAATGCAAAAGAAACAAAAGAGACCATAGCAAAAATCAACAAAGCCAAAAGCTGGTTCTTTGAAAGGATAAGTAAAATTGACAAACCATTAGCCAGACTCATCCAGAAACAAAGGGAGAAAAATCAAATCCATAAAATTAGAAATGAAAATGGAGAGATCACAACAGACAACACAGAAATACAAAGGATCATAAGAGACTACTATCAACAATTATATGCCAATAAAATGGACAACGTGGAAGAAATGGACAAATTCTTAGAAAAGTACAACTTTCCAAAACTCAACCAGGAAGAAATAGAAAATCTTAACAGACCCATCACAAGCACGGAAATTGAAACTGTAATCAGAAATCTTCCAGCAAACAAAAGCCCAGGTCCAGACGGCTTCACAGCTGAATTCTACCAAAAATTTAGAGAAGAGCTAACACCTATTCTGCTCAAACTCTTCCAGAAAATTGCAGAGGAAGGTAAACTTCCAAACTCATTCTATGAGGCCACCATCACCCTAATACCAAAACCTGACAAAGATGCCTCAAGAAAAGAAAACTACAGGCCAATATCACTGATGAACATAGATGCAAAAATCCTTAACAAAATTCTAGCAATCAGAATCCAACAACACATTAAAAAGATCAAACACCTGACCAAGTGGGCTTTATCCCAGGGATGCAAGAATTCTTCAATATCCTCAAATCAATCAGTGTAATACACCACATTAACAAATTGAAAAATAAAAACCATATGATTATCTCAATAGATGCAGAGAAAGCCTTTGACAAAACTCAACATCCATTTATGATAAAAACTCTCCAGAAAGCAGGAATAGAAGGAACATACCTCAACATAATAAAAGCTATATATGACAAACCCACAGCAAACATTATCCTCGATGGTGAAAAATTGAAAGCATTTCCTCTAAAGTCAGGAACAAGACAAGGGTGCCCACTTTCACCATTACTATTCCACATAGTTTTGGAAGTTTTGGCCACAGCAATCAGAGCAGAAAAAGAAATAAAAGAAATCCAAATTCGAAAAGAAGACATAAAACTCTCACTGTTTGCAGATGACATGATCCTCTACACAGAAAACCCTAAAGACTCCACCAGAAAATTACTAGAACTAATCAATGATTATAGTAAAGTTGCAGGATATAAAATCAACACACAGAAATCCCTTGCATTCGTATACACTAATAATGAGAAAACAGAAAGAGAAATTAAGGAAACAATTCCATTCACCATTGCAACGGAAAGAATAAAATACTTAGGAATATATCTACCTAAAGAAACTAAAGACCTATATATAGAAAACTATAAAACACTGGTGAAAGATATCAAAGAGGACACTAATAGATGGAGAAATATACCATGTTCATAGATTGGAAGAATCAATATAGTGAAAATGAGTATACTACCCAAAGCAATTTATAGATTCAATGCAATCCCTATCAAGCTACCAACGGTATTCTTCACAGAGCTAAAACAAATAATTTCACAATTTGTATGGAAATACAAAAAACCTCGAATAGCCAAAGCGATCTTGAGAAAGAAGAATGGAACAGGAGGAATCAATCTACCTGACTTCAGGCTCTATTACAAAGCCACAGTTATCAAGACAGTATGGTACTGGCACAAAGACAGAAATATTGATCAATGGAAAAAAATAGAAAGCCCAGAGATAAATCCATGCACATATTGACACCTTATCTTTGACAAATGAGGCAGGAATATACAATGGATTAAAGACAATCTCTTTCACAAGTGGTGCTGGGAAAACTGGTCAACCACTTGTAAAAGAATGAAACTAGAACACTTTCCAACACCATACACAAAAATAAACTCAAAATGGATTAAAGATCTCAACGTAAGACCAGAAACTATAAAACTCCTAGAGGAGAACATAGGCAAAACACTCTCTGACATACATCACAGCAGGATCCTCTATGACCCAGCTCCCAGAATACTGGAAATAAAAGCAAAAATAAACAAATGGGACCTAATTAAACTTAAAAACTTCTGCACAACAAAGGAAACTATTAGCAAGGTAAAAAGGCAGCCTTCAGAATGGGAGAAAATAATAGCAAATGAAGCAACTGACAAACAACTAATCTCAAAAATATACAAGCAACTCCTACAGCTCAATTCCAGAAAAATAAATGACCCAATCAAACAATGGGCCAAAGAACTAAATAGACATTTCTCCAAAGAAGACATACAGATGGCTAACAAACACATGAAAAGATGCTCAACATCACTCATTATCAGAGAAATGCAAATCAAAACCACTATGAGGTACCATTTCACACCAGTCAGAATGGCTGCGATCCAAAAGTCTACAAGCCATAAATGCTGGAGAGTGTGTGGAGAAAAGGGAACTCTCTTACACTGTTGGTGGGAATGCAAACTAGTACAGCCACTATGGAGAACAGTGTGGAGATTCCTTAAAAAACTGGGAATAGAACTGCCTTATGATCCAGCAATCCCACTGCTGGGCATACACACTGAGGAAACCAGAAGGGAAAGAGACACATGTACCCCAATGTTCATCGCAGCACTCTTTATAATAGCCAGGATATGGAAGCAACCTAGAGGCCCATCAGCAGATGAATGGATAAGAAAGCAGTGGTACATATACACAATGGAGTATTACTCAGCCATTAAAAAGAATACATTTGAGTCAGTTCTAATGGGATGGATAAAACTGGAACCTATTATACAGAGTGAAGTAAGCCAGAAAGAAAAACACCAATACAGTATACTAACGCATATATATGGAATTTAGAAAGATGGTAACAATAACCCTGTGTACGAGACAGCAAAAGAGACACTGATGTATAGATCAGTCTTATGGACTCTGTGGGAGAGGGAGAGGGTGGGGAGATTTGGGAGAATGGCATTGAAAGATGTATAATATCATGTATGAAACGAGTCGCCAGTCCATGTTTGATGCACGATACTGGATGCTTGGGGCTGGTGCACTGGGACGACCCAGAGGGAGGGTATGGGGAGGGAGAAGGAAGGAGGGTTCAGGATGGGGAACACAGGTATACCTGTGGCGGATTCATTTTGATATTTGGCAAAACTAATACAATATTGTAAAGTTTAAAAATAAAATTAGTATACCTGTGGCGGATTCATTTTGATATTTGGCAAAACTAAAACAATTATGTAAAGTTTAAAAATAAAATAAAATTAGAAAGAAAAAAAAAGAAAGAAAGAAAGAAAAAAACGCAAAAAAAAAATCATAATAAAATTAAAAAAAACAAAAACAAAAACACAGATTCTGAGCCATCCCCTCAAAGACTCAGATTCAGTGGGTCTAGAGTAATAGCCAAGCGCCTGCCTTTTAACTAAACTCCACTTGAGAAGCCTGGAGGGTCAACAATAAACTAGAGACCAAAGGGCAGAGATTTGGGGAATAAAATCTGTGATAAAGGATGCAATCCTTAGAGCAGGAACTAGGCATCCTGGATAGGTCCTCCCACACACTGGGCTCGTCTGTGAATTGGAGGACTGGATGAGGCAACAGTAGTTTTCTATGCCTGGGTCCTGGTGTCTAGGAAGCCTCCCAGAGAATGGGGCATCCTGGGCTGTCCACTGGATCATAGAAAAAGCTAAAGAATTCCAGAAAAGCATCTGCCTCATTGACTACTTCCAAGGTAAAGCCTTTGACTGTGTAGATCACAAAAAACTGTGGAAAATTCTTAGAGATGGGAATACCAGACCACCTTACCTGCCTCCTGAGAAACCTGTATGCAGGTCAAGAAGCAATAGTCGGAACTGGACATGGAACAATCGACTGGTTGCAAATTGGGAAAGGAGTACGTCAAGGCTGCATACTGTCACCCTGCTTATTTAACTTATATGTAGAGTACATGTGAAATGCTGGGCTGGATGAAGCACTAGCTGGAATCAAGATTTCTGGGAGAAATAATAATTTCAGATATGCAGATGACACCACCCTTATGGCAGAAAGGAAAGAGGAATTAAAGAGCTTCTTGATGAACGAGAAAGAGGAGAGTGAAAAAAGCTGGCTTAAAATTCAACATTCAAAAAAATGAAGATCATGGAATCTGGTCCCATCACTTCATGGCAAATAGCTGGGGAAACAATGGACACAATGAGAGACTTTATTTGGGGGTGCTAAGCTGAGAAATGCTGGGCTGGAAGAAACACAAGCTGGAATATAGATTTCTGGGAGAAATATCAATAACCTCAGATATGCAGATGATACCACCCTTATGGCAGAAAGTGAAGAGGAACTAAAAAGCCTCTTGATGAAAGTGAAAGTGGAGAGTGAAAAAGTTGGCTTAAAGCTCAACATTCAGAAAACTAAGATCATGGCATCTGGTCCCATCACTTCATGGGAAATAGATGGGGGAACAGTGGAAACAGTGTCAGACTTTATTTTTGGGGGCTCCAAAATCACTGCAAATGGTGACTGCAGCCATGAAATTAAAAGACCCTTAGTCCTTGGAAGGAAAGTTATGTCCAACCTAGATAGCATATTCAAAAGCAGAGACATTACTTTGCCAACAAAGGTCCGTCTAGTCAAGGCTATGGTTTTTCCAGTGGTCATGTATGGATGTGAGAGTTGGATTGTGAAGAAAGCTGAGCACCGAAGAATTGATGCTTTTGAACTGTGGTGTTGGAGAAGACTCTTGTGAGTCCCTTGGATGGCAGGGAGATCCAACCAGTCCATTCTGAAGGAGATCAGCCCTGGGATTTCTTTGGAAGGAATGATGCTAAAGCTGAAACTCCAATACTTTGGCCACTTCATGGAAAGAGTTGACTCATTGGAAAAGACTCTGATGCTGGGAGGGATTGGGGGCAGGAGGAGAAGGGGATGACAGAGGATGAGATGGCTGGATGGCATCACTGACTCGATGGATGTGAGTCTGGGTGAACTCTGGGAGTTGGTGATGGACAGGGAGGCCTGGCATGCTGTGATTCATGGGGTTTTACAAAGAGTTGGACAGGACTGAGCGACTGAACTGAACTGAACTGAAAGGTCAACTACTTAATGACCGTTGACTCTCTTCTGACCTTGGTTTTTCTATTATAGCTTAATCAGCTCTGTCCCCTCCCATGTCAAACTTCTCATTGTTTTGCTTTGCAGGGCTTCCTCTTGGATGGACTCCCATCAGTGTCTATGTAGGTCCCACTATGTGTTTCCTGAAACGTGGGTCCCAGTACTATCTGTTCCAGAACATTCCATCATTATGAATAACAGGTATTTGTTTACATCAGCCTTCATGTGCATACACGCTAAGTTGCTTCAGTTGTGTCTGACTCTTTGCAACCCTGTGGACTGTAGCCAACAGGCTTCTCTGTCCATGGGATTCTCTGGGCAAGAATATTGGAGTCGGTTGCCATGCCCTCCTCCAGGGGATCTTCGCGACCCAGGGATTGAATCCACATCTCTTACATCTCCTGCATTGGCAGGTGGGTTCTTTACCACTAGCACCACCTGGGAACCCCATTGGACTTTATAGAATGGTGTTTACTGAGAGTTTTAGAGGAGCATTTTAGTACTCTGTGTGGGATAAGACTGAGACTCTGACTTCCTGGATTTGTCTCTCCAATAGGTAGGTTACTAGAAGTTTCTACGTATTAGGGAGCCAGGCACCCAAGTTGTAGAAGCATTTTTTCTCAGCCTCTCACCTGAGGTCTTTGCTCCACCCATGAGCCTTAGTAGCCTCTCCCAGGTCAGCATTTAGGGCTAGCAGTCCCTGCCTAACGGCTGTGTCAGTGTATCTCAGGGGCCAGGCTGCTTGTGTCACTTTTGCAATGTTTACATTCCAGTTCAATCAGTCACTAGAAAGGAGCTTTAGAAAACAGAAAGGCCCCTATGTCTGGCCCAGAGCCTCACCCCCTCTTCTCTTGCCCCTGGGAACCTGGTTTCCGGAAAGTGCTGTCCTGCCACATCTCAACAGGCTGCCCCCTGATTTGTTTCCTTGGTGCCATGGGGGATCATTAACTTCTCTGCAACTAACCCACACTTTTCAAATGATGCAACGCTTACTATCACTGGATGTACCTTGGTCCCCTGAAGTGACCTAAGAGGGCTGGAGGGGGTGTCTGTTAGAGACCAGTAGGTGGGGCTTAGAGGCCCCACCCTCTTGGATCCTCATCTTTCCCTCTCTCTTATTATTTTGGCAGGCTGTAAGAAAGTAACCTTCCTCTCCAGCAGCGGCTTTGTTCCTTTTCTGTTCTGAGAGGAAGGCAAAAAGAGAAGACCCCAAGCGGCCATGAACTCTGCCATCACTACCTGTGAGCACCCCAACCCCTTGGTGAGTGCTGGTAGAAGAGAGGGGATGATAGAGGTGGGGTGTGTGTTAAGTGTTAGTCTCTCAGTCGTGTCCGACTCTTTGCAGTGTCATGGACTGTAGCCGGCCAGGCTCCTCTGTCCATGGGATTCTCCAGGCAAGAATACTGGAGCAGGTTGCCATTCCCTTCTCCAGGAGATCTTCCTGACCCAGGGATCAAACCCAGGTCTCCTGCATTGCAGGCAGATTGGTGCGGTAGCCGAAAAGAGGAAAGACCCTGGAGAAAGGTCCCAGTGTGGAGTCCTAATGCAGATTCATGAGGAAGGTGGCTTGTGTTCCAAGTGAGACGTTGAATTTTCACAGCTGTTCTCCTGCTGCCACCATCGCAAGGCAAAGATCCCACCCTCAGTGCTGAACTCCGTGAATGAATTACAAAGGAAGAAGGGAGAGCTGAAAGGCCCTCTGTTTTACTCTGTTGAATCTAAGTGTTTGTTTTCCAGGTTTCTCAGCATTATGATTTCTTTGATCAGAAAGCCTTTCTGAAGCAAAGCAAAGAGAAAGAGGAAAGCAGAGAGAGAGAGAGAATGAGAGAGGGTGAAAGGCATGAAACTGATATGTCCTAGTGTTATGTACTTTATTTTCCTCCTTCAAGCCACTGAGGCATACACCTCTGTTCCCATTTTACATATAAGGAAGCTGAGGCCCAGAGAAGTAAAGGGACAATAACCCATCTGGAGGCCTCTCCAGCTCATCCTTGAGCCCTGCTCCCACCATTCTTTCCAGCCTAGTTTGGCCACCTAAAAAGCAGGGCCGGGGGGTGGGGAGAGCTGACAGAGTGGGGACCCTCTGCCCACCATAGCCAGACAGAGCCTCTCCCCACCAGGCCCAGCCATGGTATCCGTTGAACAGGTGCCACGCATGAGCCTGGGCTGGGCCCTCAGAACTGTCCCCTGGAGCCCAGCTGCCAGACCTTGCCCACTGCTAGTCTCAGTCTTCTGGTAAAGGGACTGTGGCTGACTCTTCTGGAAAAATTTGACAGGCACCTGAGAGAAATTTCCTCTCCTCTCAGAATTCCTATTGCTAAAAGTAAAAATTCAACTGGGTAAATTTAAAGCTAGTTGGCTTTATTTTTAAAATTGTTATTATTTCTTTTGGCCACACCTTGCAGCATGCAGAATCTTAGTTCGCCCACCAGGGTTTGGACCCAGGCCCCCTGCAGTGATTCCACACGGTTAAGTGTGGAGTCTTAACTGATCGACTGCCAGGGAAGTCCACATAATTGGCTTTATTTAATGATTCATGAAATGGACAGCATACCATCATAGAAGGCAGAAGGGAGCTTTGAGGAGCTGTACAAAATGGAGGAGTTTTATAGGCAGAAGGAGGCATGGCAAAGTTATTCTATCAAAGAGTGGATTGTTTCAGGCCAGGGCACTTTCCTGAAAAGCAGGGGTCTACCAGGCAGATCATCTCACTAGTTCTGACCAGATAATTCAAGACGGACTAGTGAAAAGTTACATCCCTGTGAGAAACCAAAACTGCATGCAATTAATTAGGTTAGGCATTAGGTTAGAACTTCCCTGGTGGCTCAGACTGTAAAGCGTCTGCCTACAATGCAGGAGACCCAGGTTCAATCCCTGGGTTGGGAAGATCTCCTGGAGAAGGAAATGGCAACCCACTCCAGTATTCTTTCCTGGGAAATCCCATGGACGGAGGAGTCTGGTAGGCTACAGTCCATGGGGTCGCAAAGAGTAGGACATGACTGAGCGACTTCACTTTCTTTCACTTTATTAAGTCTTGGTTGGCTGATATGGGCTTAGCATTAGTTACTCCATTTTGGACCATTTTAAATTTTTTTAAACACTTCTGTCACCATCTCATAGAAGCAAAAAAAAAAAAACAAAAAAAAAACAACTTGGGAAATAAGTTGAAAACTCTATTTCTGAAAGCTGTGATTTTTTTCCACGTCTTTAGCACACCTGAAGCCAGTAGGGTGTGGTAGGGTCTGGGCATATATCTGTCTTTATTCAGTGAACTGTCTTGTCATTTTCCTCAAAGCCTCGGTCTCAGCACCCAGATTAAAAGGCCACTACTCTGAGATGTTTTGGTTTTCATGTGCATATTCCTTTGTTAGAACCTTCTAGGGATATAAACATGGGGAAGACAGATTCCCCAGCCATGTTTGGAGAGACCTGGACAATCCCAATGGCTAGAGTCAGTTGACTGGAAGTGTTAGGAAACAAACCTAGGGGGCAAGTTGGGGAGCGGGAGGCTGTGTTGGGGGTGGATGGAGTCAGAGGGCCAAGGGATTCATTTCCCCCCAGAAATCCTCCTTCCTACTGCTGTTCCCTCTGTGCCAGCCTCCTCCTGCTCTGCTGCTCTGCTCCAGAGAGATGACACGCTGTCCCTGTACACACAGGAATGCACCTGCCAGCAACTGCCCTCAACCAGGAGAGGAGAGTTTCATTCTCCCATTTACAAGGGGACCTGGGACAAGTCATGTAATCTCACTGAGCCTCAATCTCCTCTCTGGAAACTGGGTTGTGAGAATCAAATGAGAGGATGCACTGGAAGCTCTTTGCAAGCTGTAAAGCACTATAAAATGCCACACCTCAACAGAATGCCTCTTTGAGCAAGTGTTTTGGTGAAATTACAGCCCGTGTTTTGAGCTGATAGACTCTTCCAATCAGAAGAAAAGCTTGTGGCCCGTCTTCTTATACCAGTGCTGACTCATGCGGAAGCTTCATTAAGAGTTTATTCTTCCTTCAAAAAGGGGCTTGTAGGCATTCTTCTGCCACTATAAGAGTCATAGACTTAAAAACAAATTATTTACTTGGCCATGCCAGGTCTTAGTTGCACCATGTGAACTCCTGGTTGAGGCATGTGCCATCTAGTTCCCTGACCAAAGGTTGAACCTGGACCCCCTGCATTGGGAGCTCAGAATCTTAATCACTGGGCCACCAGGGAAGTCTGAGAGTTACAGAATTTTACTGACCAGGGATTCCCCTGGGATAAAGTCACTTCCCCCATCTGGATATGCCCTGAGGTGGGGCTTTTTCCACCTCCATCTGGGAAGCCCCTGCTCTACAATATCTCTGGGATGTCACATTTCTATGCATATCTTTAATATGCTAGTGACTCATCTCTGACACACAGGAATCTTAGCCCACTGTGTACCTGTTTATTTGATTTTTTGCCCCAGCACTTTATGTAAGTGACACAAAGTGCTTTACAACAAAAGTTGTATTTTGATCAGGCTCTGTGCTTTCTAGCAGCCATAGCTGACATGCTTCACAGAAGTCACACACTCTTATCAGAGTGAAGAACCAGCTGTTCTCAAGGAAGATAAGTTTTTCTCCACTCTTAAGTTCTAATTTTTTTCCATGTTGGGCCTCATACAAGGACAATTTCCCAGAAAAGTGTTGTAAAGCAATTACAGAAGTGGTTTCCATAGCCTCATCAGGTCCAGATTGATATCCAGACAAACTTAGAATATTCAGTCATCAGGCAGAGAACACTCTTGGAGTCACTGACTTTTTTTTTTAAGATTGTTTTCTGATGTTGACCAATTTCAAAGTCTTTATTGAATTTGTTATAATACTTCTTCTCTTTCATGTTTTGGCCACTGGGCGTGTAGGATCTTAGCTCCCTAACCTGGATCAAACCCTCACTCCCTTCATTGGAAGGCAATCTTAACCACGGGACCACCAGGGAAGTCCTGAGTCATTCAGTTCAGTTCAGTTCAGTTGCTCACTCGTGTCCGACTCTTTGTGACCCCATGAGTCGCAGCACACCAGGCCTCCCTGTCCATCACCAACTCCCAGAGTCCACCCAAACCCATGTCCACTGAGTCAGTGATGCCATCCAACCATCTCATCCTCTGTCGTCCCCTTCTCCTCCTGCCTTCAATCTTTCCCAGCATCAGGGTCTTTTCAAATGAGTCAGCTCTTCCCATGAGGTGGCCAAAGTATTGGAGTTTCAGCTTCAACATCAGTCCTACCAATGAACACCCAGGACTGATCTCCCTTAGGATGGACTGGTTGGATCTCCTTGCAGTCCAAGGGACTCTCAAGAGTCTTCTGCAACACCACAGTTCAAAAGCATCAATTCTTCAGCACTCAGCTTTCTTTATAGTCCAACTCTCACATCCATACATGACCACTGGAAAAACCATAGCCTTCAGTAGACGGACGTTTGATGACAAAGTAATATCTCTGCTTTTTAATATGCTGTCTAGGTTGGTCACAACTTTCCTTCCAAGGAGTAAGCATCTTTTAATTTCATGGCTGCAGTCACCTTCTGCAGTGATTTTGGAGCCCAGAAAAATATAGTCAGCCACTGTTTCCACTGTTTCCCCATCTATTTGCCATGAAGTGATGGGACCAGATGCCATGATCTTAGTTTTCTGAATGTTGAACTTTAAGCCAACTTTTTCACTCTCTTTCACTTGGATCAAGAGGCTCTTCAGTTCTTCTTTACTTTTTGCCATAAAGAATGAAGAGTCATTCATTGACCCTTAAATGGCTGGGGTAAGGGGAAGGCCCCAAACTAACATCCCCCCTACTGTCCCCACCAAAACCTCCCCCCACCCCCCGCTGCCCCTTCACCTTTCTGAGAATTCCAAGGGGTCTTGGGAGAAGGTATGAGGTGAGTTTGCCAGAGCTGTACCTGCCCAAGTCATGTGAGTTCATTCACAGGCGCACATAACAGGAAGCCACATACACTTTTGAGTATTTTTGCAACCCTCCCAGAGTCAGAAGGGGACACGGAGTCTGAGAGACAGGAAGTGATGTGCTAATGGCTGCCAAGCAGGGCACTGACAGACCACCGCGGCCCCAGTTCAAACTGCATGCTCTGCTGTTCTGTGTAGCCTACGCAGCGTCAATCAACCAGCCAGCCAATCAACAACCATTCTTTTCCTTCTGCCCCTCCTCTTTTCTTTCGCCGGTTCTTCTGCGGTTGTGCTCAAAGGCTGCACCACGCGGTCACTAAAACGTCGCGATAAGTGCTCCGGAGTTCCCTTGGGCACTTTTAGGCTGTCTTTGGCTTGGCCTTGACCTGCTTAGGCAAAACCACCCTTCTTTCACATCCAAGTATCGAAGCTGCATCAGGACCGCCTTCTTTTCAGGAATCCAAATAGGATCAGCATAACGTTTCCAAAGAGTTCTAACCAGTTATGGATTTATTTTAAAAAGTCGATGAGAGAATCTTTATGGTCATTAATTTATGCATGTGTTTGTTTGTTTATTTATTTATTTATTTTTCACTCAACAGATTGTGCTGTGAGCACTAACTCTGTGCTAGCAATGGAGTAGAGAAGTTATGGGACTTTATGGGCTTTTGGATGAGGAAACCGTGTTATGGCTGTGAGGCATGCTGGGGCAGTAGTCCCGGAGTGGAGAGAAGTCAGGGAAGGCTTCCTGCAGCAGAATTGGGAGGCATGCTTCCAGGCATTGCTGAATAGATGAGTAGAAGCAAAACTCTTGCATTTAAGTTTCAGAAACTAAATAATAGATTCATGGGCACATGCACCGAGCCCCAGGAACAGGGTGACTCTGCAGGGCTGTGCTGTGGCTGACTCAGTGCACCCACTCTCTGCAAGTCTGACCGCAGCCCTGAGCTCCTCCCGCTGCCTGGACCTTAGCGCTCTGGGAAATTTTCTCCATCGCCAGTGGTGGGGCCCCCGCTTACTGGGAGAGCTGAGATCCGATTTGTGGTCCATCGCATGGAGGAGGAGGACTGGCTTCCTCTGTCTCCACGTGGAGATGGCACATCTATCCCACCCACTCTCCACGTCAGCCAGAATTGTCCTTAGTTGCAGCTTCCCTGGTGGGATCTGAACAACACCCTTAAAATGGCAGGTCTTAACTGGGGGTGATTTTTACCCTGCTGGTGACATTTGGCAATGTCTGGAGTCATTTTGGGTCGTCACAACTGAAGGTGAGGGCAAGGGCTTGCCACTGGCATCTAGTGGGTTCAGGCCAAAGATGCTACTAAATATCCTAGGGTGCATGATACACCCCAACCCCTGCCATGAACACACACAACACAAGGAAGAATTATCCTGTCCAAAATGGCAATGGTGCTGAGGTTGAGAAACCCTGTCTTAGAATATGATGTTCCAGTGCTGTTCTGGAAGAGGTAGGGGACAAACACCCAGTTCTTGATCTGGTGGCTTTCTTGTCTCTCTCCACTTCAAAGCAACTGGTGACCCCTTGCCCCCGATTCATCTGCTTCTCCTACTTCTCCAGAGCAGGGCCACTGATCCTTAGGGAGAGCAGCCATGGTGTCTGTGCCCACAATTTTGCTCCCATTTCTTTTAAAATCAGAAGGAAAAAAACAATAACCTTAGACAAAAGAGAAAAATTTTAATACATAATAATGTATCTTTATATCAATATAGTCACAAAAAATAGCAGATTTCTTGTATAGGAGAAGCTCATAGCATTGAAATGATTAGCATTCCCAGGAGTCATAGTGCAGGTTCAGTTCAGAAGTTGTTCTTTGAGGCTGTGCTGAGTAAAGGGTGCTTGACTATGGAGGTTGGTGTTGGTATTGGTACCTTTAGCATCCTTTCCAGAACTTTCTCTGTGAGAAGCCCACACTATCTTCAGGGCACCCTGGCTGTGACACTGTGTGGAACCTGCTATTCCTCTGTGGTCTGACCAGGGCCCAGAACCCTGCTGGGGCCTGTCACCTAATTGCCTGATCTTCATGCTGGTGGCCTTGCCTCATTCTGGCCACACTGAAGACATTGTTTCCCTATTCCTCTCACCTACAGCTCCTCTAATGTCACTCTACCTACAGATGCTCTAATGTCACTGAAGTGTGAGTTAAAAGCCTTTGAAACATAGGACCAGAAGCTTATCATAATTATAGCAGCTAATACTTATTGGGTAGGTGCACCATGCAGGCAGGACACTGGACTATGTACTTCATGCTCTGTCTTTTCCCCCAGGTTTGTTAGATATAATTGACATATAACATTGTGTAAGCTTAAACTGTCCAAGACATTGACCTGATACAATTATATGCTGCAAAATAATTACCACCATAGCAGTTATTAATAGATTCCTAGGTATCGCTAGTGATCAACAACTGCCTGCCAATGCAAGAGACTTAACAGATTTGGGTTGATCCCTGGGCAGGGTAGGTCCCCTGGAGGAGGGCATGGCTACTCACTCTAGTATTCTTGCCTGGAGACTCCCATGGACAGAGAAGCCTGGCAGGCTATGGCCCATGGGGTCTCAAAGAGTCGAACATGACTGAAGTGACTTAGTGACTAGGCAGCAGTTCTTAGTAGTTAATCCCTCCATCACGGCATGCAGTCACCACTTCTTTTTTGTGCTGAAAACATTTAGGATTTACTCTCTTTAGTTCAGTTCAGTCGCTCAGTAGTGTCCGACTCTTTGCATCCCCATGAATCGCAGCACGTCAGGCCTCCCTGTCCATCACCAACTCCTGGAGTTCACTCAGACTCCTGTCCATCGAGTCAGTGATGCCATCCAGCCATCTCATCCTCTGTCGTCCCCTTCTCCTCCAGCCCCCAATCCCTCCCAGCATCAGAGTCTTTTCCAATGAGTCAACTCTTCCCATGAGGTGGCCAAAGTACTGGAGTTTCAGCTTTAGCATCATTCCTTCCAAAGAAATCCCAGGACTGATCTCCTTCAGAACGGACTGGTTGGATCTCCTTGCAGTCCAAGGGACTCTCAAGAGTCTTCTCCAACACCACAGTTCAAAAGCATCAATTCTTCGGTGCTCAGCTTTCTTCACAGTCCAACTCTCATGTCCATACATGACCACAGGAAAAACCATAGCCTTGACTACATGGACCTTGGTTGGCAAAGTAATGTCTCTGCTTCTGAATATGCTATCTAGGTTGGTCATAACTTTCCTTCCAAGTAGTAAGCGTCTTTTAATTTAATGGCTGCAGTCACCATCTGCAGTGATTTTGGAGCCCCCCAAAATAAAGTCTGACACTGTTTCCATTGTTTCCCCATCTACTTCACATGAAGTGATGGGACCAGATGCCATGATCTTAGTTTTCTGAATGTTGAGCTTTAAGCCAACTTTTTCACTCTCCACTTTCACTTTCATCAAGAGGCATTTTAGTTCCTCTTCACTTTCTGCCATAAGGGTGGTGTCATCTGCATATCTGAGGTTATTGATATTTCTCCCGGCAATCTTAATTCCAGCTTGTGTTTTTTCCAGTCCAGTGTTTCTCATGATATACTCTGCATATAAGTTAAATAAACAGCGTGACAATATACAGCCTTGACATACTCCTTTTCCTATTTGGAACCAGTCTGTTGTTCCATGTCCACTTCTAACTGTTGCTTCCTGACCTGCATACAGATTTCTCAAGAGGCAGGTCAGGTGGTCTGGTATTCCCATCTCTTTAAGAATTTTCCACAGTTTATTGTGATCCACACAGTCAAAGGCTTTGGCATAGTCAATAAAGCAGAAATAGATGTTTTTCTGGCACTTTCTTGCTTTTTTGATGATCCAGTGGATGTTGGCAATTTGATCTCTGGTTCCTCTGCCTTTTCTAAAACCAGCTTGAACATCAGGAAGTTCACGGTTCACATATTGCTGAAGCCTGGCTTGGAAAATTTTGAGCATTACTTTAGTAGCGTGTGAGATGAGTGCAATTGTGCAGTAGTTTGAGCATTCTTTGGCATTGCCTTTCTTTGGGATTGGAATGATAACTGACCTTTTCCAGTCCTGTGGCCACTGCTGAATTTTCCAAATTTGCTGGCATATTGAGTGCAGCACTTCCACAGCATCATCTTTCAGGATTTGAAATAGCTCAACTGGAATTCCATCACCTCCACTAGCTTTGTTAGCAACTTTCAAATATATAATACAGTATTATATATATATAATTATATATAACCACAAGCTGGCCAGAATATACCACAATACCATTGTTCTTGCTTCTAGAAAGCTGTCCATCTGTCTGGTTGTAATAAGAAAGTGAAACTAAGCAGGAGCCTCTGGCGATCCTGGGCACAGAAGACTTTCCATGTCTCTTGTTCCTTGTTTGTGGGGAACAGACTCCAGCCTCCATGACCTTCTCTGAGTCCCAAAGGTTAGATTCAAACAGTTGCTAATCAGGGAAAGGAGGGGATTCAGAGACAACAGAGAGCAGCCAGGAAACAATAGTGCAGACTTTGGGCAGGGTCCTGGTTCCACCTCAAGAGATAAAACAGTATCTTTATTTTCTTGGGCGCCAAAATCACTGTGGATGGTGACTGCAGCCATGAAATTAAAAGACATTTGCTCCTTGGAAGGAAAGCTATGACAAGCCTAGGCAGCATGTTAAAAAGCAGAGATATCACTTTGCCATCAAAGGTCCATGTAGTCAAAGCTATGGTTTTTCCAGTAGTCATGTATGGATGTGAGAGTTAGACCACAAAGAAGGCTGAGTGCCGAAGAACTGATGCTTTCAAGTTGTGGTGCTGGAGAAGACTCTTGAGAGTCCCTTGGACTGCAAGGAGATCAAACCAGTCAGTCCTAAAAGAAATCAATCCTGAATATTAATTGGAAGGACTGATGCTGAAGCTCCAATACTCTGGCCACTTGATGCAAGGAGCACACTCACTGGAAAGGACCCTGATGGTGGAAAAGATTGATGGCAAAAACAAAAGAGAATGACAGAGGATGAGAGGGTTAGATAGCATCACTGACTCAATAGATATGGATTTGAGCAAAGTCTGGGAGAGAGTGAAGGACAAGGAAGCCTGGCACGCTGCAGTGCATGGGGTCACAAAGAGTGGGACATGACTTAGTGACTGAACAACAATAACAAAAGGACTAAACCCCCCATAAATGGAAGATGACATCATTCTTTTTATTTGTTTATTTGGTTTTTTAATTAAAGGAAAATTGCTTTACAGAATTTTGTTGTTTTCTGTCAAACCTCAATATGAATCAGCCATAGCTGCTCCCTCTTGACCCTCCCTCCCATCTTCGTCCCTATCCCACCCCTCTACGTTGATACAGAGCCCCTGTTTGAGTTTCCTGAGACATACAGCAAATTTCCATTGGCATCTATTTTACTTCATAGAAACACAGTAAGTTTCTGTGTTACTCTTTCCATACATCTCACCCTGTCCTCCCCTCTTCCCATGTCCATAAGTCTATTCCCTCTGTCTGTTTCTCCATTGCTGCCCTGCAAATAAATTCTTCAGTACTATTTTTCTAAATTCTGTATATATGCATTAGTATATGATATTTATCTTTCTCTTTCTGACTGACTTCACTCTGTATAATAGGCTCTAGGTTCATCCACCTCATTAGAACTGACTCAAATGCATTCCTTTTTATGGCTAAGTAATATTCTATTGTGAATATGTACCACAACTTCTTGATCCAGTCATCTGTCGATGGACATCTAAGTTGCTTCCATGTTCGAGCTATTGTAAATAGTGCTGCGATGAACAATGGGATACATGTGTCTTTTTCAGTTTTGGTTTCCGCAGGGTATATGCCTAGGAGTGGGATTGCTGGGTCATATGGTGGGTTTATTCCTAGTGTTTTAAGGAGGAAGATGTCACCATTCTTCACTCAAGATTAAAGGAACCTCAAACTTATCAGATCATGTGTGTTAGTCACTCAGTCATATCTGACTCTTTGCAACCCTATGGCCTGCTGCCCACCAGGCTCCTGGTGCCCATGGAATTCTCCAGGCAAGATTACTGTAATGGGTAGCCATTCCCCTCTCCAGGGGATCTTCCCAACCCAGGGATCAAACCTGGGTCTCCTGTATTGTAGGTGGATTCTTTACTATCTGACCTACCAGGGAAGCCCAAGAACAAGGTTCTCATCAGATTACCTGCTACTGCTGCTAAGCCACTTCAGTCATGTCCGACTCTGTGTGACCCCATAGACAGCAGCCCACCAGGCTCTCCCATCCCTGGGATTCTCCAGGCAACAACACTGGAGTGGGTTGCCATTTCCTTCTCCAATGCATGAAAGTGAAAAGTGAAAAGTGAAAGTGAAGTCTCTCAATCGTGTCAGACTCTTCGCGACCCCATGGACTGCAGCCTACCAGGCTCCTCTGTCCATGGAGTTTTCCAGACAAGAGTACTGGAGTAGGGTGCCATCGCCTTCTCCGCAGATTACCTGAGACCAGATTAAAGCAGTGCCCTGTACACAGCCTTCTCTTGTGTTGTTCGAAGAAGGTGTTTGCTGTGACCAGTGCGTTCTCTCGGCAAAACTGTATTAGCCTTTGCCCTGCTTCATTCTATACTCCAAGGCCAAATTTGCCTGTTACTCAGGTATTCCTTGACTTTCTACTTTTGCATTCCAGTCCCCTATAATGAAAAGGACATCTTTTTTGGGTGTTAGTTCTAGAAGGTCTTGTAGGTCTTCATAGAACCGTTCAAATTCAGCTTCTTCAGCATTATTGGTGGGGCACAGACTTGGATTACTGTGATATTGAATGGTTTGCCTTGGAAATGAACTGAGATCATTCTGTCGTTTTTGAGATTGCATCCAAGTACTGCATTTCAGACTCTTTTGTTGACTATGATGGCTACTGCATTTCTTCTAAATGATTCTTGCCCACGGTAGTAGATATAATGGTCATCTGAGTTAAGTTTACCCTTTCCAGTCCATTTTAGTTTGCTGATCCCTAAAATTTTGATATTCACTCTTACCATCTCCTCTTTGACCACTTCCAATTTGCCTTGATTCATGGACCTGACATTCCAGGTTCCTATGCAATATTGCTCTTACAGCATCGGACCTTGCTTCCGTCACGAGTCACATCCACAACTGGGTGTTGTCTTTGCTTTGGCTCCGTCTCTTCATTCTTTCTGGAGTTAGTTTTCCACTGATCTCCAGTAGTATATTGGGCACCTATGGACCTGGAGCGTTCATCTATCAATGTCCTATCTTTTCGTCTTTTCATACTGTTCATGGGGTTCTCAAGGCAAGAATACTGAAGTAGTTTGCCATTCCTTTCTCCAGTGGACGGTGTTTTGTCAGAACTTTCCACCATGACCTGTCCGTCTTGTGTAGCCCTACAGGGCATGGCTTATAGTTTCATTGGCTTAGACAAGGCTGTGGTCTGTGTGATCATATTGGTTAGTTTTCTGTGTCATAGCTAACACCTTATTCCAGCAACACAGAGGAGACTCTACACATGGACCCCACCAGATGGTCAACACTGAAATCAGATTGATTATATTCTTTGCAGCCAAAGCAGGAGAAACTCTATACAGCCAGCAAAAACAAGACCAGGAGCTGACTGTGGCTCAGATCGTGAACTCCTTATTGCCAAATTCAGACTTAAATTGAAGAAAGTAGGGAAAACCACTAGACCATTCAGGTATTACCTAAATCATATCCCTTACAGTGGAAATGAGAAATAGATTCAAGGGGTTATATCTGATAGACAGAGTACCTTAAGAACTACAGACACAGGTTTGTGACACTGTACAGGAGACAGGAATCAAGACCATCCCCAAGAAAAAGAAATGCAAAAAGGCAAAATGGCTGTCTGAGGAGGCCTCACAAATAGCTGTGAAAAGAGAAATGAAAGGCAAAGGAAAAAAGAAAAGATATACCCATTTGAATGCAGAGTCCCAAAGAAGAGCAGGGAGAGACAAGAAAGCCTTCCTCAGTGATCAGTGCAAAGAAATAGAGGAAAGCAATAGAATGGAAAAAACTAGAGATCTCTTCAAGAAAATTAGAGATACCAAGGGGCAATTTCATGCAAAGATGGGCACAATAAATGACAGAAATGGTATGGACCTAACAGAAGCAGAAGATATTAAGAAGAGGTGGCAAGAATACACAGAAGAACTATACAAAAAAGATCTTCATGACCCAGATAATCATGATGGTGTGATCACTCACGGAGAGCCAGACATCCTGGAATGTGAAGTCAAGTGGGCCTTAGGAAGCATCACTACGAACAAAGCTAGTGGAGGTGATGGAATTCCAGTCGAGCTATTTTGAGTCCTAAAAGATGATGCTGTGAAAGTGCTGCACTCCGTATGCCAGCAAATTTGGAAAACTCAGCAGTGGCCACAGGACTGGAAAAGGTCAGTTTTCATTCCAATCCCAAAGAAAGGCAATGCCAAAGAATGCCCAAGCTGCCGCACAATTGCACTCATCTCACACACTAGCAAAGTAATGCTCAAAATTCTCCAAGCCAGGCTTCAACAGTATGTAAACCATGAACTTCCAGATGTTCAAGCTGGATTTAGAAAAGGCAGAGGAACCACAGATCAAATTGCCAACAACCGTTGGATCATCAAAAAAGCAAGAAAGTGCCAGAAAAACATCTATTTCTGCTTTATTGACTATGCCAAAGCCTTTGACTGTGTAGATCACAATAAACTGTGGAAAATTCTGAAAGAGATGGGAATACCTGACCACCTGACCTGCCTCTTGAGAAATCTGCATGCAGGTCAGGAAGCAACAGTTAGAAGTGGACATGGAACAACAGACTGGTTCCAAATAGGAAAAGGAGTACATCAAGGCTGTATATTGTCAACCTGTTTATTTAACTTATATGCAGAGTACATCATGAGAAATGCTGGGCTGCGTGAAGCACAAGCTGGAATCAAGATTGCCGGGAGAAATATCAAGAATCTCAGATATGCAGATGACACCACCCTTATGGCAGAAAGCAAAGAAGAACTAAAGAGCCTCCTGATGAAAGTGAAAGAGGAGAGTGAAAAAGTTGGCTTAAAACTCAATATTTGGAAAACTAAGATCATGGCATCTCGTCCCATCACTTCATGGCAAATAGATGGGGAAGCAATGGAAACAGTGGCTGACTTTGTTTTGGGGGGCTCCAACGTCACTGTAGATGGTGTCTGCAGCCATGAAATTAAAAGACCCTTGCTCCTTGGAAGAAAAGCTATGATCATCCTAGGCAGCATATTCAAAAGCAGAGACATTACTTTGCTAACAAAGGTTCGTCTAGTCAAGACTATGGTTTTTCCAGTGGTCATGTATGGATGTGAGAGTTGGACTATAAAGAAAGCTGAGTGCCAGAGAATTGATGCTTTTGAACTGTGGTGTTGGAGAAGACTCTTGAGAGTCTCTTGGGCTGCAAGGAGATCCAGCCAGCCCATCCTAAAGGAAATCAGTCCTGAGTATTTTTGGAAGGACTGATGCTGAAGCTGAAACGCCAATACTTTGGCCACCTAATGGGAAGAACTGAGTCATTTGAAAAGATCCTGATGCTGGGAAAGATTGAAGGTGGGAGGTGAAGGGGATGACAGAGGATGAGATGGTTGGATGGCATCACTGACTCAATGAACATGAGTTTGATTAAGCTCCAGGAGTTGGTGATGGACAGGGAGGCCTGCCGTGTTGCAGTCCAGGGGGTCACAGAGTCAGACACGATTGAGCGACTGAACTGAACTGTACACGGCCTAATCTTATTAGCAGCCCCATGCTTCAACTGTTTCTATAAAACTTCTCATGAAATCCCTCTGGGTGGAGACACACAGTTTTCGAGGGCAGGAGCCACTGTGTTCCCCTTTGCCTGGCAAAGCAATAAGCTATTCTTTTCTATTTCATCCAAAACTCTGTCTCCAAGATTTGATTTGACACTGTATATAGAAGTGTCAAATCAAATGGCATCAAAATGCACTTGATTCCTCTTGAAATGCTCAAACGTGTTTTTCTCTTTTTCCCAGCAGAGGGGTGATGGTGTGCTCAGCTCCCATGAAGGTGACCAAGGCAGCAAGAAGGATGGCCAGCTCAAGAGTTCCAGCAGCAGCCACCTGGCTTATGGTATCCTGGATATCCCACCATGGTATCTCTGCATCTTCTTGGGGATCCAGGTAATGGGACACAGAAGCATTGGGTGCAAGGAGGCTCTGTCTCAAAAGGCACATCGACACACACGGGTCAAATTAGTCAAGATCTAACTTCAGTTGCTCATGTTCTTGGCTTCCATGCTGTTGACCTTTAGGGGACTCAAGGCTCTCTTTTCTCTTTTTTTTCTATTTTCTCCCAAGGAGTTTGAGGATGGGGGCAGGGTTTTAGGGGAAGATTGTTCCCTGTGCTAAGCTACTAGGTCACATCAAGGACACCACCTGGGCCATTGTGAGTTTTTTTGTTTGTTTGTTTGTTTCAAGTTATCAATTATAATTTGTTTGGAAACAACTGATATGTTTGATAACCAGTGCTTGGGGAATATTGGAAAACACGCATTGTCAAATACTTGTTGGAATGTTATCTGGTGCAACTTTTCTATTAACTGGTAAAACACATGTTATTTAACCCAGGCCCTAATGCTTAAGAATTTCTCTGTAGAGAATTCCCCAGGGGTCCAGTGGTTAGGAGTCCATCATTTCACTGCCAAGGCATGGGTCCAATCCCTGGTGGGGGAACTAAGTTCCCACAAATCGTGTGGCATGGCCAAATTAAAAAAAAACTTTTTAAAGAATTTCTCTCTAGATATGCTGGCAAGACTTGTTAAGATAAGTACAAAGATGTTCTATTGATTAATCATAAAATCACAACAACAAACAAAACCCTGAAACACCCCCCAAATATCCATCTTAGAGAACTGTAGCATATTCTAACAAATAATTTTTTAATGTAGCTGTTAGAAAGAGAAAGATATATTTACCTTGCAGTTAAAAAATAATCACCAGCATAGATTAAGTGAAAAATGTCAAGTAAATAACTGTATAGTGTGATCTTTTTTTACTTTAAAGACTAACAAATAAAAATAGAGATAGAACAGCAGAAATAAGTATATGTAGTAATTTTTGCATGTCTTGAAGGAATCATAAGAAACTAATAGAGATATTTAACCTTGGCTTTTGAACTGTGGTGTTGGAGAAGACTCCTGAGAGTCCCTTGGGCTGCAAGGAGATCCAACCAGTCCATTCTAAAGGAGATCAGTCCTGAGTGTTCTTTGGAAGGAATGATGCTAAAGCTGAAATTCCAGTACTTTGGCCACCTCATGAGAAGAGTTGACTCCTAGGAAAAGACTCTGATGCTGGGAGGGATTGGGAGCGGGAGGAGAAGGGGACGACAGAGGATGAGATGGCTGGATGGTATCACTGACTCAATGGACGTGAGTCTGAGTGAACTCCAGGAGTTGGTGATAGACAGGGAGGCCTGACGTGCTGCGATTCATGGGGTCAGACATGCAAGAGTCAGACATGACTGAGCGACTGAGTCTTCTTAAATTTGCTGATGCTGTTTTGTGACCTAATGTATAATCAGTTTTGAAGAATGTGCTCAGGCCTGGTCAATGGTCTTGCTCTCACCTTGTGCCTTATTTTAATAATGGGCCTTTTGTCTTTTCCTATTCTTAAGGCCACCTCCTCGGTTCCTGTTATGTCCTCCCACACTGCATCCCTACCTTGGTTTCTTACCTAAAACAGCAGTTCTCAGCCCCGGGGTCCTGTCTTTGAACCCCAGACCTTCTGGTTGTGTCCCTGCTTCTTGCTGCCAGGCCTTCCTAGTTCCTGCCACTTGCCTGGATCACCTCTGAGACCAAAGGTTGAGCTTCCAGTAGAAGGAATAGGATTAGGTGGAATAGGCAGCCACAGCATCTCTAACTTTGTCTCCTCTCTCTGCTCTGCCTACAGCACTTCCTCACAGCCCTAGGGGGGCTTGTAGCAGTGCCGCTCATCTTGGCTAAGGACCTGTGTTTGCAGCATGATCCCCTGACCCAGAGTTACCTCATCAGCACCATTTTCTTCGTCTCTGGCATCTGCACTCTCCTGCAAGTATTTTTAGGAATCAGGTAGGTAAAACTCCTCTCCATGGATTCTGACTTTTATCTCCCAGGGTAGCAATAAGGTTTGCTTGGCTTGTAGCCTGAGATGAGTTAGAAAGCTGGTGTGACATGATAGAGGGAGCACAGGATCAGAAGTAAGCACATAAGTTCAAGTCCCAGCACCAACATTTACTATCTACAGTAGCCAGAGTTCTTCATTAAAGTAATACAAATAGCTACAGATGGCCATGCTTGAAACCTTTTACCTTTGCAAATTCTACAAGGCTTGTGCTACTGAACACACTGTGGGGACTCCTCCCTGGACTTCAGAAGGAGCAGTGCAAGTGAGGGAATCTCCCTGTAAGTCTGCTTGTGACCTAATCTGTGCCAAGTCTGTGCCCAGTTTTGGAGATGCAGAGGAAAATGGAAAACTTTCCCTATGATGTGCTTCTGCCCAACCTGTCTTATGAGAAAATGACTTGAGAGGAAAAATTACTATTTATTCTTTTTTTCCTTCCAGTTTCATTGAGATGTGATTGACAGACAACACTGTGTAAGTGTGCAGCATAATGAATTGACTTACATACATCAAGAAATGATTAGCACAGTAGATTTAATGAACATCCATCATCTCACATAGATACAAAATTAAAGAAACAGAAAAAAAAATTTATTTCTGATGAGAACTTTTTTCCTTTATGAATTATCTGAATCAAACTACAAGTGAAGGCTGTTACAAGGTAGCTGATTATTTCCAAGGTAGGCTGCCTGTAGAGAGTGTATAGAGGAGAAGGCAATGGCACCCCACTCCAGTACTTTTGCCTGGAAAATCCCATGGACAGAGGAGCCTGGTAGGCTGCAGTCCATGGGGTCGCTAGAGTCAGACATGACTGAGCGACATCACTTTTATTATTCACTCTCATGCATTGGAGAAGGAAATGGTGACCCACTCCAGTGTTCTTGCCTGGAGAATCCCAGGGACGGGGAAGCCTGGTGGGCTGCCGTCTATGGGGTCACACAGAGTCGGACACGACTGAAGCGACTTAGCAGCAGCAGCAGCAGAGAGTATCTAGAGAATATTCCTTCCTAACCCAATCTTCTCTAAATCAAATCAAAGGCTCTTTCCAAAGTGCTACTTTTGCAAGTCATTTACAGGAGATATGCCAGTGCTTAACGCCTCCCATTTTTTGTTGAGGAGAGGGGTTTAGAGCCTACATATTTGTCAAATTATTTACCTTCTCTCTCTTCCTTCTTCTGTCATCGTCTTTGAAAGCCAAGATTTTCCCCAATCCCCCACCAAGCGCTGAGAGAGGTTTAAGGTTTGGTCTGGTCTGTTTCTCAAGTCCCTGATATCCAGGATCCCTTCTACCTTTCCAGGATCAGTCCCTGGAGTGACAGGTGCTGCAGTAGAGAGGCCTTGCAGCCACCTGCCTGGACACCCAGGAGGCCCCACCCCTGAGCCGCCCCATGGAGAGATACATACACAAGGCTCTTCTGGATAGGGAAGCTCTTTGCCTTAAATTGAGATGGTGTTCACTATAATAATGGAAAAACATTGATCTTGGAAGCTGGGGGCCTGAATTCTAGTTCTGGCTTCTGTGCTGTGGGAAGCTGCACAAGCCATTCACCCTCTCTAAAACCCAGTGTTCTCATCTGTAAAATGAGGGAGTTGAAGTGTGTCACATCGATAAGTCCTTCCATCTCTAATATGTGGACACCTGTGTTGTTGACAGAGAAGATGATGCAGTACTATGTTCCAACTGGAATCTCAGTACTGAGGGTGCTTGTGGGCCTCGGCTTCTGGTAAACCCTGTGAGAGACAAAACAAAATCAGAAGATAGAGTTAAAAGAATCTGCAGCCTAATTAAACATGCAGAGAAACAGGGAAATAAAATTAAGAAAGAAAGCCATGCTAATGTCTTAGACTAAGGTGGGGACAGGAATACACCTGAGATTATTTCCCTGAAATAGGCTTCCTGTTTAGAGACTAACAAGTACAGTTGCTCATTAGAGACATTAGAAATTATAAAACTAGCTGATAGCCTGTGAATCAAAGGTCTAGTAGATTTGATTGATTGCAGGTTATCGAATAAACAGTATTTAATGATGTACTTTTTATTTTTTGTTTTTATTTATTTATTTTTTAAATTTATTTTTCTCCCAAATCATCCCACTCTCTCCCTCTCCCACAGAGTCCATAAGACTGCTCCGTACATCAGTGTCTCTTTTGCTGTCTCGTACACAGGGTTATTGTTATCATCTTTCTAAATTCCATATATATGCGTTAGTATACTGTATTGGTGTTTTTCCTTCTGGCTTACTTCACTCTGTATAATAGGCTCCACTTTCATCCACCTCATTAGAACTGATTCAAATGAATTCTTTTTAATGGCTGAGTAATACTCCATTGTGTATATGTACCACAGCTTTTTTATCCATTCATCTGCTGATGGACATATAGGTACACGTGTCTCTTTCCCTTCTGATTTCCTCAGTGTGTATGTCCATCAGCAGATGAATGGATAAGAAAGCTGTGGTACATATACACAATGGAGTATTACTCAGCCATTAAAAAGAATTCATTTGAATCAGTTCTAATGAGGTGGATGAAAGTGGAGCCTATTATACAGAGTGAAGTAAGCCAGAAGGAAAAACACCAATACAGTATACTAACGCATATATATGGAATTTAGAAAGATGATAACAATAACCCTGTGTACGAGACAGCAAAAGAGACACTGATGTACGGAGCAGTCTTATGGACTCTGTGGGAGAGGGAGAGAGTGGGATGATTTGGGAGAATGGCATTGAAACATGTAAAATATCATGTATGAAACGAGATGCCAGTCCAGGTTCAATGCATGATACTGGATGCTTGGGGCTAGTGCACTGGGACCACCCAGAGGGATGGTATGGGGAGGGAGGAGGGTTCAGGATGGGGACCACATGTATACCTGTGATGGATTCATTTTGATATTTGGCAAAACTAATACAATTATGTAAAGTTTAAAAATAAAATAAAATTAAAAATAAAATAAAAAAATAATAAACAGTGCTGCGATGAACATTGGGGTACACGTGTCTATTTCCCTTCTGGTTTCCTCGGTGTGTATGCCCAGCAGTGGGGTTGCTGGATCATAAGGCAGTTTTATTCCCAGTTTTTAAAGGAATCTCCACACTGTTCTCCATAGTGGCTGTACTGGTTTGCATTCCCACCAACAGTGTAAGAGGGTTCCCTTTTCTCCACACCCTCTCCAGCATTTATTGCTTGTAGACTTTAGGATCACAGCCATTCTGACTGACATGAAATGGTACCTCATAGTGGTTTTGATTTGCATTTCTCTGATAATGAGTGATGTTGAGCATCTTTTCATGTGTTAGCCATCTGTATGTCTTCTTTGGAGAAATGTCTATTTAGTTCTTTGGCCCATTTTTTGATTGGGTCATTTATTTTTCTGGAATTGAGCTGTAGGAGTTGCTTGTATATTTTTGAGATTAGTTGTTTGTCAGTTGCTTCATTTGCTATTATTTTCTCCCATACTGAAGCCTGTCTTTTCACCTTGCTTATAGTTTCCTTTGTTGTGCAGAAGCTTTTAAGTTTAATTAGGTCCCATTTGTCTATTTTTGCTTTTATTTCCAATATTCTGGGAGGTGGGTCATAGAGGATCCTGCTGTGATGTATGTCAGAGAGTGTTTTGCCTATATTCTCCTCTAGGAGTTTTATAGTTTCTGGTCTTACATTTAGATCTTTAATCCATTTTGAGTTTATTTTTGTGTATGGTGTTAGAAAGTGTTCTAGTTTCATTCTTTTGCAAGTGGTTGACCAGTTTTCCCAGCACAGCTTGTTAAAGAGATTGTCTTTAATCCATTGTATATTCCTGCCTCCTTTGTCAAAGATAAGGTGTCCATATGTGCGTGGATTTATCTCTGGGCTTTCTATTTTGTTCCATTGATCAATATTTCTGTCTTTGTGCCAGTACCATACTGTCTTGATGACTGTGGCTTTGTAGTAGAGCCTGAAGTCAGGCAGGTTGATTCCTCCAGTTCCATTCTTCTTTCTCAAGATTGCTTTGGCTATTCAAGGTTTTTTGTATTTCCATACAAACTGTGAAATTATTTGTTCTAGCTCTGTGATCTTACCGATGGTAGCTTGATAGGAATTGCATTGAATCTATAAATTGCTTTGGGTAGTATACTCATTTTCACTATATTGATTCTTCTAATCCATGAACATGGTATATTTCTCTATCTATTAGTGTCCTCTTTGATTTCTTTCACCAGTGTTTTATAGTTTTCTATATATAGGTCTTTAGTTTCTTTAGGTAGATATATTCCTAAGTATTTTATTCTTTCCATTGCAATGGTGAATGGAATTGTTTCCTTAATTTCTCTTTTGGTTTTCTCATTATTAGTGTATAGGAATGCAAGGGATTTCTGTGTGTTGATTTTATATCCTGCAACTTTACTATAAACATTAATTAGTTCTAGTAATTTTCTGGTGGAGTCTTTAGGGTTTTCTATGTAGAGGATCATGTCATCTGCAAATAGTGAGAGTTTTACGTCTTCTTTTCCAATTTGGATTTCTTTTATTTCTTTTTCTGCTCTGATTGCTGGGGCCAAAACTTCCAAAACTATGTGGAATAGTAATGGTGAAAGTGGGCACCCTTGTCTTGTTCCTGACTTTAGAGGAAATGCTTTCAATTTTTCACCATTGAGGATAATGTTTGCTGTGGGTTTGTCATATATAGCTTTTATTATGTTGAGGTATGTTCCTTCTATTCCTGCTTTCTGGAGAGTTCTTATCATAAATGGATGTTGAATTTTGTCAAAGGCTTTCTCTGCATCTATTGAGATAATCATATGGTTTTTATTTTTCAATTTGTTAATGTGGTGTATTACATTGATTGATTTGCGGATATTGAAGAATTCTTGCGTTCCTGGGATAAAGCCCACTTGGTCATGGTGTATGATCTTTTTAATGTGTTGTTGGATTCTGATTGCTAGAATTTTGTTAAGGATTTTTGCATCTATGTTCATCAGTGATATTGGCCTGTAGTTTTCTTTTTTTTTTTTTTTTTGTGGCGTCTTTGTCAGGTTTTGGTATTAGGGTGATGGTGGCCTCATAGAATGCGTTTGGAAGTTTACCTTCCTCTGCAATTTTCTGGAAGAGTTTGAGCAGGATAGGTGTTAGCTCTTCTCTAAATTTTTGGTAGAATTCAGCTGTGAAGCCGTCTGGACCTGGGCTTTTGTTTGCTGGAAGAGTTCTGATTACAGTTTCAATTTCCGTGCTTGTGATGGGTCTGTTAAGATTTTCTATTTCTTCCTGGTTCAGTTTTGGAAAGTTGTACTTTTCTAAGAATTTGTCCATTTCTTCCATGTTGTCCATTTTATTGGCATATAATTGTTGATAGTAGTCTCTTATGATCCTTTGTATTTCTGTGTTGTCTGTTGTGATCTCTCCATTTTCATTTCTAATTTTATGGATTTGATTTTTCTCCCTTTGTTTCTTGATGAGTCTGGCTAATGAGTTGTCAATTTTATTTATCCTTTCAAAGAACCAGCTTTTGGCTTTGTTGATTTTTGCTATGGTCTCTTTTGTTTCTTTTGCATTTATTTCTGCCCTAATTTTTAAGATTTCTTTCCTTCTACTAACCCTGGGGTTCTTCATTTCTTCCTTTTCTAGTTGCTTTAGGTGTAGAGTTAGGTTATTTATTTGAGTTTTTTCTTGTTTCTTGAGGTATGCCTGTTTTGCTATGAACTTTCCCCTTAGGACTGCTTTTAAAGTGTCCCACAGGTTTTGGGTTGTTGTGTTTCCATTTTCATTCATTTCTATGCAATTTTTGATTTCTTTCTTGATTTCTTCTGTGATTTGTTGGTTATTCAGCAGCGTGTTGTTCAGCCTCCATATGTTGGAATTTTTAATAGTTTTTCTCATGTAATTGAGATCTAATCTTACTGCATTGTGGTCAGAAATGATGCTTGGAATGATTTCAATTTTTTTGAAGTTACCAAGGCTAGATTTATGGCCCAGGATGTGATCTATCTTGGAGAAGGTTCCGTGTGTGCTTGAGAAAAAGGTGACATTCATTGTTTTGGGATGAAATGTCCTATAGATATCAATTAGGTCTAGCTGGTCTATTGTATCGTTTAAGATTTGTGTTTCCTTGTTAATTTTCTGTTTAGTTGATCTATCCATAGGTGTGAGTGGGGTATTAAAGTCTCCCACTATTATTGTGTTATTGTTAATTTCTCCTTTCATACTTGTTAGCATTTGTCTTACATATTGTGGCGCTCCTGTGTTGGGTGCATATATATTTATAATTGTTATATCTTCTTCTTGGCTTGATCCTTTGATCATTATCTAGTGACCATCTTTGTCTCTTTTCACAGCCTTTGTTTTAAAGTCCATTTTATCTGATATGAGTATTGCTACTTCTGCGTTCTTTTGGTCTCTATTTGCATGGAAAATCTTTTTCCAGCCCTTCACTTTCAGTCTGTATGTGTCCCCCGTTTTGAGGTGGGTCTCTTGTAGACAACATATGTAGGGGTCTTGTTTTTGTATCCATTCAGCCAGTCTTCGTCTTTTGGTTGGGGCATTCAACCCATTTACGTTTAAGGTAATTATTGATAAATATGATCCCGTTGCCATTTACTTTATTGTTTTGGGTTCGAGTTTATACACTGTTTTTGTGTTTCCTGTCTAGAGAAGATCCTTTAGCATTTGTTGGAGAGCTGGTTTGGTGGTGCTGAATTCTCTCAGCTTTTGCTTGTCTGAGAAGCTTTTGATTTCTCCTTCATATTTGAATGAGATCCTTGCTGGGTACAATAATTTGGGCTGTAGGTTATTTTCTTTCATCACTTTAGGTATGTCTTGCCATTCCCTCCTGGCTTGAAGAGTTTCTATTGAAAGATCAGCTGTTATCCTTATAGGAATTCCCTTGTGTGTTATTTGTTGTTTTTCCCTTGCTGCTTTTAATATTTGTTCTTTGTGTTTGATCTTTGTTAATTTGATTAATATGTGTCTTGGGGTGTTTCACCTTGGGTTTATCCTGTTTGGGACTCTCTGGGTTTCTTGGACTTGGGTGATTATTCCCTTCCCCATTTTAGGGAAGTTTTCAACTATTATCTCCTCAAGTATTTTCTCATTGTCTTTATTTTTGTCTTCTTCTTCTGGGATTCCTATGATTCGAATGTTGGGGCATTTAATATTGTCCTGGAGGTCTCTGAGATTGTCCTCATTTCTTTTAATTCTATTTTCTTTTTTCCTGATTCATTTATTTCTACCATTTTATCTTCTAATTCACTAATCCTATCTTCTGCCTCTGTTATTCTACTATTTGTTGCCTCCAGAGTATTTTTTATCTCATTTATTGCATTATTCATTATATATTGACTCTTTTTTATTTCTTCTAGGTCCCTGTTAAACCTTTCTTGCATCTTCTCAATCCTTGTCTGCAGGCTATTTATCTGTGATTCCATTTTGATGGAATTAAGAAAGAAAGCCATGCTAATGTCTTAGACTAAGGTGGGGACAGGAATACACCTGAGATTATTTCCCTGAAATAGGCTTCCTGTTTAGAAACTAACAAGTACAGTTGCTCATTAGAGACATTAGAAATTATAAAACTAGCTGATAGCCTGTGAATCAAAGGTCTAGTAGATTTGATTGATTGCAGGTTATTGGATAAACAGTATTTAATGATGTACTTTTTAGACTGCAAACACAAATGCTGATACTGCAATAAGATTTCAGAATATGTTAATGATTAAAACCATGTTAAATAGTCAAAGGAAATGATAAGAGGCAAAAAAAAAAAACAGCTTCCCTGATAAAAGCTGAAGAGTGCAGTGCCCATTGTGGGGCAGACAGCTACAACCCTTGGCAGAGGGATAGCTCCCTCCCTGGTGTGACTTTAGGGGTCTTGGGTGTATCCCCCAAGGGCCTTCCCACTGAGGTGCTCAGTTCTGAATTTATGTAACCATTCATTTCAAAAGAAAGCATTAAGTTTAAATGCAATCACTAAAGAAAATGAAATATTGACTGTGTAATTCTGGGTCTTAATTCCATTTCTGGAATAATTCTATCTCTAGAATTATTCATTTCTACCTGGGATTTTCTTTTTCTGGAGTGGTTCCAAGTGATATATCTCCCTTTTTATTTTCCTGGGAATGTCTCAAGTGTGGAGCCAGTATTTCTGCCCAAAGTACATTCAGACCTGGCTCTTATGTAGTCTTGCCCAAATCAGCCTGGGTCCTTTTCTTTCATGGACTTGCCTGCAGCTGGGCCCTGATCTGCCTGAGCTCTGTATCTGTTGCTAGGTTCTGCAGAAAGTCCATGCCCATCATCAGAGGTCTGCAGCCACCTTGCCCTTGCCTTGATGACAAATCGCACAAGCCACCAGATGTGCCACTGCAAGTCTGTGCGTGCTTGCTAAGTCGCTTTAGTCATGTCCCATTGTGACCTTATGGACTGTAGCCCGCTAGGTTCCTCTGTCCATGGGAATTCTGCAGGCAAGAATACTTGAGTAGGTGGCCATGCCCTTCTCCAGGAGATCTTCCAAACCCCGGGATCAAAATTGGGTCTTCTGCATTGCAGGCAGATTCTGTACTGCTGAGCCACCAGGGAAGCCCATGAGAGAAATACATCTTATGTATACTGATAATCATTTATCTAGTTAAAGATGGCAAAAGGATCAAAGAAAGGTTATTTCTGGGTGATACACATTATATATGAAAGGTATGTACCAATATTGTATGTGTGCTGATAAAGTTTACCTACTCAAGGGTTAAAAAAAATGATTAGAAAAAAATGTTAATAATTATTTATGGGTTGTGGAACTATGGTGATTTATGCTTTGTATTTTTATTTACCATTAATTTTTCTTCAGAGTCCATGTGTTGCTTTATAACTGGGGGAAATAAGAACCATTTAAAACTTTTTCTTACAAATGTATCAGGGCATGTTTCATGAGCCCCACACCCTTTGAATCTTTCAGTTCAGTTCAATTAAGTCACTCAGTTGTGTCCAACTCTTTGTGATCCCATAGACTGCAGCATGCCAGGCTTCCCTGTCCCTTACCAACTTCCAGAGCTTACTCAAACTCATGTCCATAGAGTTGGTGATGCCATCCAACCAGCTCATCCTCTGTTGTCCCCTTCACCTCCCACCTTCAATTTTTCCCAGCATCGGGGTCTTTTCCAATGAGTCAGTTCTTCTCATCAGGTGGCCATATATTGGAGTTTAAACTTCAGCATCAGTCCTTCCAATGAATATTCAGGACTGATTTCCTTTAGGATGGACTGGTTGGATCTCCTTGCAGTCCAAGGGACTCTCAAGAGTCTTCTCCAACACCATAGTTCAAAAGCATCAATTCTTCAGTGCTCAACTTTCTTTATAGTCTAACTCTCATATCCATACATTACTACTGGAAAAACCATAGCTTTAACTAGACAGACTTTGTTGGCAAAGTAATGTCTCTGCTTTTTAATATGCTGTCTAGGTTGGTCATAGCTTTTCTTCTAAGGAGCAAGTGTCTTTTAATTTCATGGCTGCAGTCACCATCTGCAGTGATTTTGGAGCCCAAAAGAATAAAATCTGACACTGTTTCCACTGTTTCCCCATCTATTTGCCATGGAGTGATGGGACCAGATGCCATGATCTTAGTTTTCCTAATGTTGAGTTTTAAGCCAACTTTTTCACTCTCCTAGCTCACTTTCATCAGGAGGCTCTTTAGTTCTTTGCTTTCTGCCATAAGGGTGGTGTCATCTGCATGTCTGAGGTTATTGATATTTCTCCCGGCAATCCTGATTCCAGCTTGTGCTTCACCCAGCCCGGCATTTTGCATGATGTACTTTGCCTGACAGCAAAAGTCCAATAGACTTCCCATTACCGTCTTGGAAGTGGGGCTGGGAGATATGGCTCAAGGCTCCAGGCTTGAGACAACCTCCCAGATTCTGCAACCTTTGTCTATTCACCTGCTTTTATCTCTGTTTCCCCAATCTGTTCCCCTGTGGTGGTCAGCATTAAAGCCCTTAAAAGGAAAAAGAAAAGAATAGGTGTGCAAATCTTTGGGGGAGATCAGAAGGGAGGACTGGAGCAATGTGGGTGGCTGTCAAAGGCACTCTCAAGGCAGTAGGTAGTGATGGGTTTAAAGAAGACAGACAAACAGCCTTCTCCTACCAGAAAAGGAGACCTATCCACATCCCCTTTCTTCTAGGCAGAGGCACGCACTCTCATCCCTCCAAGCTGATTATTTAGCTATTTCCTCCGGAGTTTCTAATTAATACACTTCTGTCTTATGCACTAGTGACTGAAGTGCCAATATAGATGACTGACTTCATTTTCTTTCACAGCCCCTCACTCCTACCACATATAAGCACATTTTCCATCTTCCTATAATCACATCCTTCCAGCATAGGTCAACACTGAGTGTTCCCATTATAATGTTGTCATTTAGTTACTAAGTAATGCCTGACTCTTTTTTTTTTTTAATTTTTTATTCCTTTATTTCTCATGAGAAATGCCTGACTCTTTTGAGACCCCGTGGACTGTAGCCCACCAGGCTCCTCTGTCCATGGGATTTCCCAGGCAAGAATACTGGAGAGGGTTGCCATTTCCTTCCAGGGGATATTCCTAAACCAGGAATCGAACCCATGGCTCCCGTCTTGCCAGGCGGATTTTTTTTTTTTTTACCACTGAGCCACTGGGGAAGCCTGTGTGTTTTCTCTAAAATTAATATCTTTTAAAAAATATTTTAAAGTTTCTGTTTATTTTCATTTCAACAATAAGCTCCCTGCCTGTTGTATAAATCTCTTCTTGATAATTTCATTGCATCCGGTAGCTATCAGCTTCATCTTCTTGATGAACTACCCCCTGGGGCTCTCTGACTTGCTGTAGTCTGGAACAGTCGCTACGTGTGCCTGGTGTATATTAGATGTGTCATCTTGAGATGCCTCTTTACCCTTTATCCTTTATCCTGGCAATTCTCTTCATGTCAGTTTTCAAGTCTAGATCTCTTGACCCCATGCCTTTCTCTTCTTTTTGGTGGAACATGATTACACAGTAGTTTACTGAGAGACCACGTGGGAGATAAATTTTGTAAGACCCTCCATATGGGAAAATATCTTGATCCTATTCTCATACTTGATTGATAACTTGGCTGGCTATAGAATTTTAGGTTGGAAAGTTTATTTTTTTTTTTTTCCAGAATTTTAAAATCACTGTTCCCTTGCCTTCTAGTTTCCAGTGTAGTTTTAGGAACTCCAGAGTCTTAGGCAACCTTCCCCCTTCTGCTCCAGAATTTTGTACAGGCCCACGTTGTGCTGAGTCTATTTAACTGAAAGAGATCCATTTAGTCATAGTGTCTAACATACAAGATTGACTATGATCATCCTACTGCTATATCCAATAAACAACTGTTCAACTAGGCTTGATTTTGAGTGTCCTTGTTGGTCTGTCCAACATGACACAATGGACACATGAGTGTCCAATTTTAGCAAGAATCTTGCTCAATGCCTGTAGTGAGAATATCCATCCTCACTCTCTGATTGGGTTCCTCATTCTCCATCATCCCCAGGTGATGTCTCATCACCTTGTCCTGTCTTCATCCTGAATCCCCTCCTTATCCTGATGCTTCCTCTTAGTAATTTTCTATCCACTGAACCCCACCCTCCTCATTGGCTATGAATTCTCACCTTTCCTTGTCATATTGGGAGTTGAGCCTGATCTCTCTCCCCTATTACAAAATCCCATTGTAGTAGCCCCCTTGTAGTAAAGCCTGCCTTAACGTCTTTAACAAGGGTCATGTCTATTTTTATGAAGTGCATGAGAACTCCGAGAGAAGGATTGAAGCTTAACTTCCCAATACTTCTGAAAGGTTAGCTGTTCCTACTTTATGGGCCCAAATGGAAGTATTCATATATACTAAGAGAGGAGAAAAATTACATAATCATTACCATAAACTGTTTAAGAAGTTTGTTCTTACCACATGTCCTCTTATCAATTGTTCTTATAACAAACATACTGGGTCACAATTTGGCCCCATGACCCATACTTTCTGATCAGGGCTCTGTATTTCCTAATTGAACCCTGCCACTGGCACCTCCCCCAGTATCAGCCTCCTCATACAGAGACAAAGCAGCATTGTGCTACACACCCTGCAATACTCTTGAGATAAGGATGAAAAATGCTGTGTAACTTTAAAACACTATATAAGCTTAGATGTTGATAGTACCCCCACGGACACATATCTGTGGCTTTGACCACTTAAAATACCAATCCTATCAAATTTCTAAGGACTGTTTCTGAGACTAGATTTTGCAAGTTGTTGTAAAGGAAAATGGTGGGGAATGTTCTTCAGACTTGAACATACAGATGAGATAGTAAAGACTGAAGGAAAGGGGAGAATGGACAGAGAGAGTCTTAGGAAGCACATCTTAGAGAACCAACCTCCAAGAAATGGGAATGCCAGACAACAGCTTTAAAAACAAAACAAAACAAAAAAGCCCATACTATAATATCTGTTATTTAAGGAAACATTAAGAAAATGTTTTGGTATACAGACCTTTTCCAACTCTTTGCAACCCCATTACAGTCCATAGAATTCTCCAGGCCACAATACTGGAGTGGGTAGACTTTCCCTTCTCCAGGGGATCTTCCCAACCTAGGGATCAGACCCAGGTCTCCTGCATTGCAGGCAGATTTTTACCAGCTGAGCCACAAGGGAAGCCCAAGAATATTGGAGTAGGTAGTCTATCTCTTCTGCAGCAGATCTTCCTGACTCAGGAATCAAACCAGGGTCTCCTGCATTGCAGATGGATTCTTTACCAACTGAGCTATGGGGAAGTCCTCACATGACTGAAGCCAGGCTTCAACGTACGTGAACCGTGAAATTTCAGATGTTCAAACTGGATTTAGAAAAGGCAGAGGAACCAGAGATCATATTGCCAGTATTAGATGGATCATAGAGAAAGCAAGGGAATTCCAGAAAAACATCTGCTTCTGCTTCATTGACTACACTAAAGCCTTTGACTGTGTGGATCACAACAAACTGTGGAAAACTCTTCAAGAGATGGGAAGAACAGACCACCTTACCTGCCTCCTAAGAAACATGTATGCAGGTCAAGAAGTAACAGTTAGAACAGGATATGAAGCAATGGACTGCTTCCAAATTGGGAAAAAATTATGCAAAGGCTGTATACTATCACCCTGCTTATTTAACTTGTATGCAAAGTACATGATGTGAAATGCCAGGTTGGATGAAGGACAAGCTGGAATCAAGATTGACAGGAGAAATATCAATAACCTCAGATATGCAGATGACACCACCCTTTTTGCAGAAAGTGAAGAGGAATTAAAGAAACTCCTGATGAAAGTGAAAGAGGAGAGTGAAAAAGTTGGCTTAAAGCTCAACATTCAAAAAACTAAGATCATGGCATCAGGTCCCATCACTTCATGGCAAATAGATGGGGAAACAGTGGAAACAGTGGCAGACTTTATTTTCTGCAGATGGTGACTTGCAGCCATGAAATTAAAAGATACTTGCTACTTGGAAGAAAAGTTATAACCAACCTAGATAGCATATTAAAAAGCAGAGACATGACTTTGCCAACAAAGTCTGTCTAGTTAAAGCTATGGTTTTTCCAGTAGTCATGTATGGATGTGAGAGTTGGACCATAAAGAAGGTTGAGTGTTGAAGAACTAATGCCTTTGAACTGTGGTGTTGGAGAAGACTCTTGAGAGTCCCTTGGACTGCAAGGAGGTCAAACCAGTCCATCCTAAAGGAAATCAACCCTGAATAGTTTTTGGAAGGACTGATGCTTGAGATGAAGCTCCAGTACTTAGGGCACCTGATCCAAAAAGCCAACTCATTAGAAAAGACCCTGATGCTGGGAAAGATTGAGGGTAGGAGAAGGGGACGACAGAGGATGAGATGGTCGGATAGCATCACTGATTCAGTGGACATGAGTTTGAGCAACCTCTGGGAGTTGGTAATGGACAGGGAAGCCTGGCACGCTGCAGTCCATGGGGTCACAAAGAGTTGACATGATTGAGTGACTGAACTGACCGAGTGACCCTTTCCAGAAGTAACCACACATTTCAGGGGGAATAATAATGAAAATTATTCTATTCATTGAGCTCTTCCCCAGGCATCATGCTAATCACTTACATATATTTTAACCTCACAGTTACTCCTTGGGAGATTACTACTATATTTTGTCAAAGAGGACACTGAGGCTTGCAGAAGTTGGGCAACATGCCTTGGTCACACAGCTGATAAGACCAAGTCGTATTCAAACTTGCCTTTGGTCTATACCATGCTCTTAATTGGTGTTATAGCGCCATAGTGAAAAACCTCAAGACATCCTGGTTAACTCTATGACCTTGGGCTCCAGATCCATTATCTATAAAGCCAGGTTGGATATTCTCCAAATGGCCCTTCTATTTCTAAAGTGTTGAATTTTAAAAATCAACAATCTGTGGTTCACAAAAGAATTAGAAGGCACATGTATAATAATAGTGAGTCATATTCAAGGTAAAATTTTTAACATGAGATGAAATTAATTGTGAAATCAAAAGCAGTTCTGAGATACACATAAAAGTCACCATAAAAGGTAAAATGTATATAGAACAATGAAAGCCTTGTAGTGGTACTGAATGCATATATCTTAAACATGTACCAAGAAAGTGCATAAAAGGAAAACTAGTAGAAATGCAAGAAATATACATAGATCTCTGTCAAAAGAGTATCAGTAAGAAGTTATGAGCAAGGTGGTAATGCTCATAAAACAAGGTGGGGAGGGGGACAGGAATGGATGCAAAGTGGGATTGGAAGATCTGAGTATAGGAGAGGGAAGGAAGAATTTATGGATATGTGTGAATCTAACTGTAGGACATAGGAATCAGTTCATTTCAGTTCAGTCGCTCAGTAGTGTCCGACTCTTTGCGACCCCATGAAGTGCAGCACACCAGGCCTCCTTGTCCATCACCAACTCCTGGAGTTCATCCAAACCCACGTCCATCGAGTCAGTGATGCCATACAACCATCTCATCCTCTGTCATCCACTTTTCCTCCTGCCCCCAATCCCTCCCAGCATCAGAGTCTTTTCCAATGAATCAACTCTTCGCATGAGGTGGCCAAAGTACAGGAATTTCAGCTTTAGCATCATTCCTTCCAAAGAACACCCAGGACCGATCTCCTTTAGAATGGCTGCTTGGATCTCCTTGCAGTCCAAGGGACTCTCAAGAGTCTTCTCCAACACCACAGTTCAAAAGCATCAATTCTTTGGTGCTCAGCTTTCTTCACAGTGCAACTCTCACATCCATACATGACTACTGGAAAAACCATAGCCTTGACTAGACAGACCTTTGTTGGCAAAGTTATGTCTCTGCTTTTCAATATGCTATCTAGGTTGGTCATAACTTTCCTACCAAGGAGTAAGCGTCTTTTAATTTCATGGCTGCAATCACCATCTGCAGTGATTTTGGAGCCCCCAAAATTAAAGTCTGACACTGTTTCCACTGTTTCCCCATCTGTTTCCCATGAAGTGATGGAACCGGATGCCATGATCTTCGTTTTCTGAATGTTGAGCTTTAAGCCAATTTTTTCACTCACCTTTTTCACTTTCATCAAGAGGCTTTTTTTTTTTAAGGACATAGGAATACACTCTAGTAAATTAATGGAAACAATTCATCTTGCTCTTGAACATAAAATGTATTTAGTAGTTTCTTAAAGGTAGAGGGAATTCCCTGGTTGTTCAGTGGTGAGGACTCAGTGCTTTTGATACAAGTTCCCTTGGTGGGAACTAAGATTCTGCAAGCTGAGAGGTGCAACCAAAAAAAAAAATAAAATAAAAAAAATAAAGGGTAAAAAGTGCATCTATCATGTTAGTACATTATCCCAACTACATGTAATAATCTTGAAAAAAACAACATGAACAGAGTTAGACAAATGCTGAACTACTTGAAAATTTTGAAATATCCCTTAAATAAGTTCTAAGTTAAGGATATAATAACAGAAAATATTTTTTAAGTGAAAACAAATCTCACCATCAGTAAAACTGTTTTAAATATATTTTGGCAGTGTCTAATTTCTATGTAATGAGTAAAACAGTTTATAGACAGGGAAAAACAGACATAAAAATCACATCTTTTGTGACTTAATGAAATGCAAATTCACTTTTGTCAGGATTTCATTATATGCCTATTAAACTAAAAAAATGAAATGAGAAAACCCAATGTTGATAGATTTTGTAATACTAACCTTGGTGCTCGAGGGATAGAAGAGAAAACTAGACTTCTCTGCCCTCATGGAACCCAGTAATACTGAAATGGCTGAGGCCATGGTGGTATAGCAATGATGGATTGTTTATAACTGTAAACTGTTTAAAGAATCCCTGAGAGTGAGTTACTGTAAATGACTAGTTAGTATAAGGGCTAACCAGGAAATATGTAACTAGAATATAAGTGGGAATTTTGTCTCACTCACTGTGGTATTTCCAATACCTGACAACCAGTGCTTCCGACAGAGCAAGTCCTCAGTAAATATTTGTTGAATGAATGAAATGTGCATATGGAATTACAGCAAAAAACTGAAACACAAGTCTTGGATTACATACTGTCTGTACCTATGATATGCAAAGGTGTCTATGTTCATTTTAAAAGCTCAAAAGGGATTTTGCAATGATATAGCGTGTTTCCCTTCTCTGTCAAGATACTTATCTTCATAATTTCTATGAATGTTTAATTGAAGTATAATTAATTTACAATGGGAATTTACAAGAGGAACTAAAAAGCTTCTTGATGAAAGTGAAAGTGGAGAGTGAAAAAGTTGGCTTAAAGCTCAACATTCAGAAAACTAAGATCATGGCATCTGGTCCCATCACTTCATGGGAAATAGATGGGGAAACAGTGGAAACAGTGTCAGACTTTATTTTGGGGGGCTCCAAAATCACTGCAGATGGTGACTGCAGCCAGGAAATTAAAAGATGCTTACTCCTTAGAAAAAAAATTATGACTAACCTAGATAGCATATTGAAAAGCAGAGACATTACTTTGCCAACCAAGGTCCGTGTAGTCAAGGCTATGGTTTTTCCTGTGGTTATGTATGGATGTGAAAGTTGGACTGTGAAGAGGGCTGAGCGCTGAAGAATTGATGCTTTTGAACTGTGGTGTTGGAGAAGACTCTTGAGAGTCCCTTGCACTGCAAGGAGATCCAACTAGTCCATTCTGAAGATCAGCCCTGAGATTTCTTTGGAAGGAATGATGCTAAAGCTGAAACTCCAGTACTTTGGCCACCTCACTCGAAGAGATGAGTCATTGGAAAAGACCCTGATGCTGAGAGGGATTGGGGGCAGGAGGAGAAGGGGATGACAGAGGATGAGATGGCTGGATGGCATCACTGACTCGATGGACATGAGTCTGAGTGAACTCCAGGAGTTGGTGATGGACAGGGAGGCCTGGTGTGCTGCGATTCACAGGGTTGCAAAGAGTCAGACACGACTGAGCGACTGAACTGAACTGAATTTACAATGTTGTGTTACTTTCAAGTATATAGCAAATTGATTCAGTTATACATATATATATAAATGTATATTATATATAGATTCTCTTTTATTATAGATTATTATAAAATAAATTATAATTCCCTGTGCTATACAGAAGGTCCTTGTTGTTTACCTATTATATATGTATTAGTGTATACATGTTAATCCCAAATTCCTAATTTATCTCTCCCCACCATAATTTTTTTAACTAAAAAATCGTTCATACATACCCATTCCATCACCCATGTTTCCTGCCCTGTCTGTGCCATATATTCCAATCTCTTTTGGAGCCTGATGGGTCTAGATTTATGAATCTAGATCAGTTGTTCTCAACCCTGGCTGGTGTTAGAATCACCTGGAAGTCTAAGCTCTCTCCATGCCTGGGTGCACCCGTGAACTCATCTGAGGCTGATGCTCAGCCCTTGCTAGTTCCTATGTTCAGCCAGGACAAAATCCAGTTAGGCAGTAAAACTCTTTCGTATACTTTATATTTTCATTAAATAAAATGGGTTCGTTCTCAAGGAGACTCTTTAAGCTATCTTCGTGGAATCCTGATTTCAAAAGTACTCTTCTAGTATTGTTAAGAACAAGTATCTAAACTGGGTAAGGTATATATGACAAATGCAAGCAAGAGGCTAAGATCCTGTTCCACTCTCCCTCCGCACCAGTTCTATTATAATATGCAGGTGAGGAGACTAGGTCAGCCTTAACAGCTTCTGACCTTCTAGTAAGACAGGGTTATTGGAGGTTGACTTACCAGGCTATGTTCACCTTGAAGGGAGACAAGTCAGATGGACACTGCTGGAAGTTCTCACAGAGGCCAGAGTGAGACGCTGACCAGGAAGAAGGAAGGCTTGTGTGGGGGACATGCCCTGATAATGGACCTCAAGCATGTTCAGTCCATGTGATAGAAAGGAGCCTGGAGGTAGAGGTCTGGAATCACCTTTCATTTTTGAAGGCACAAAGGAATCTGGCCACCCAGATTCTAGGCTGTGCATCTCTTGTCAGTGGGGGAACTTGACGTGTGTGCACTGTGCTTTGATCCTGGGGTCTGGGGAAGTTTCTCTGGGACTGAGGAAGACAGTGGCACCCACCAAACATGTTCCCTGAGCTCTGTGCTGCCCCAGATCATTTTCCAGTACGTGACTCTCTGCTCCTGGGCTCGCATCTCCAGGACTGGGATTAGGTCTGCTAATCATATCCTCCTCACCTCTCCTACCTGTCCAAAGTTTGGCAAATTCATGGATCTGACTTGGAGATTGATAGGAGTTCCCTCGGAGAAGGCAATGGCACCCCACTCCAGTACTCTTGCCTGGAAAATCCCATGGACAGAGGAGCCTGGTAGGCTGCAGTCCATGGGATCACAAAGAGTCAGACACGACTGAGTGACTTCACTTTCACTTTTCCCTTTCATGCATTGGAGAAGGAAATGGCAACCCACTCCAGTGTTCTTGCCTGGAGAATCCCAGGGACAGGGGAGCCTGGTGGGCTGCCATCTATGGGGTCGCATAGAGTCGGACACGACTGAAGTGACTTAGAAGCAGCAGCAGCAGCAGGAGGAGTTCCCTATAACTGAGAACTGCAGGACTCATATGTTGCCCTGAAACCAAGGGAGGACTTGGGATGAAAAGGCCTCTGCTGGGGCCAGTGACAGGCCAGTGTTAAAGGGGCTAATGGGTAACTGTCTCCTTTCCCCTCCTCCAGGCTGCCCATTCTCCAGGGAGGGACCTTTGCTTTCTTGGGACCCTCCCTGGCCATGCTGTCTCTTCCCACCTGGAAGTGCCCCACGTGGACACTCAATGCCAGCCAGGTGAACACCAGCTCACCTGAATTCACTGAGGAATGGCAGAAGAGGATCCGAGAGGTATTGGGTTGAGGGGTGTGGTGTGAGGAATGGGGTGGTCCTCAAAAGGGGCTTCGGAGTTGACTCATTTTCTCAGCTCACTGCTAGGCAAGATTTCAAACTTTAAGACACTGGTCCTTGTTTAATTCAGTTGTGTCATTCAGGGAAAGAAACTGGTGGATTGAAGCAGGCTTTAAAGTTTGGCCATGCTCCTGGATAAGTTGAGCTGAGTGAGTGTTAGTTGCTCAGTCATGTCCGATTCTTTGCAACCCCCTGGACTGTAGCCCACCGGCTCCTCTTTCCATGGAATTCCCCAGGCAAGAATCCTGGAGTGGGTAGCCATGCCTTCCTCCAGGGAATCTTCCCAACCTAGGGATGGAATCCTGATCTCCTGCACTGCAGGAAGATTCTTTACACTCTGAGTCACCAGGAAGCCCATGCTCCAGGTTGGCTTATCTAAATGATAGATTAGGAAGCCAGCACACAGCCACGCCCTCAGGGACAGTAGGCCTCATAGCTTCCAGACTCTAACATCCTCACCTGGCTTTGGAGGTGAGGTCAAGGATGGCTTATGGGTGGAATAATATATGAGAGGGAAGGTTGCCTGAGATTTCTGGGAAGTCCAATAATCTCCCTCCCAGCTTGACCTTAAATATGTAAGCCTGGAGTGGCTCAAAGGCCCCCCTCCTCTGGAGCAGGGGCAGAGTTACACAAACAGTATACGGGTGGGGTTCTTCTTGTTGTTCAGTCACACCGTCGTGACTTGCCGGGGTCCAGTCCCGGCTGATCCAGGGTATTCGAAGGAGAGACGGCATTGTCGACCTATTCAAATATTCATAAAAGATATAAAGAGTAATAGAATGAGGATAGCTCAGTAGGAAAATTCAGTGGAGAAAAGAGGCTGAGTAGCTTGGTTTACGTGGAAAATCAATATAACCTGTGGCACCAGGTTAGCTCTGACCACAGAGGCCGCAGGCGCCGTCTGGAATAGCGGAAGGTGCCCCACCTTAGACACCTTCTCGAGTGGGTCTTAGAAGCCCAGGCAAATAAATGGTCGCAGAGGACCTCCGTGCTCCATATGGAGACTCAGCTGGAAATTAAGGAGAAGAATGACATGGGGAGACCAAGCTTTGGTGAACAAGGCCCGTAGCTTTATTTTCAACAGGGGCTTTTATACCCTAAGTTACACACAGAGGCTAATAGGGGATGCAAAGTCAGCAATCTTTGATCCTTATCAAAAACTAGGGTTTCTTTCCTGCAAATTTATCGTATACAAATGGCTTAGGTGATTTACATCATCTTCTGGCCAGAAGGCCTATTAACATTTTATGGCTCTTGACAAAGGTTTGTCAACCGTAAGACTTATTTTCTCTAAGAGTAATTATTCTAAGGTTTGGCGCCATCCTCCGAAGGTGTTAGATAAAATTGCATTCCTATAGGGCAGAGGTGCAGTGGGTTTACAACAAAGGAAAGAATTTATTACCTTAAGGGTCTAAAGTTGCTAACACCAAGGCCACTACTTATTTTTTCTACATACTAACTATATTAATTAATACACATTCAAGGATACAATACAGGGGATGTGGAAACTTGGCAGCAAGCATTGGCTCATCAATGAAATCTTTTACTAGCTTTATTCTGACAGTTTCTAACTCTCTGAGAGGCTCTAAGCTATTTGAATATCTTAAGCTTCCCGTGCCTCTCGAGGCTGAGAGACTGTAAACAATCGTATGCACAGTTGTAGGAGTCCAGGTAAACTTGTCAGGCGAGTTAGAGAGCTATCTGAGGGGTTTAGATTTAAACACTCCTAATGCCCAGAAACTTTAATTGGAGCTGTAAGTTAACTCTTTGTCAGAGAGAGCGAGATGGTGGTGGGGGACAGCCCCCAGTAAAGTCAGAGGTGAGAGCACAAAGCAATAAAGTAGGCAGACTCTGGTTTTTTTGGGGTAGATACTCGAGAATATCCAGGGGGACTCCTGAGGCTCGATCCCGCCTTTGCGTATGCTGAGCCTCCTTCCTCATGACCTTTGTCCTGACTGGAGTGCCTCTCGCTGGCTCCTGGCAATGACTGACACTTTTTTACCCCATGGACTGCAGCACGCCAGGCCTCCCCATCCATCACCAACTCCCACAGTTGACTCAAACTCATGTCCATTGAGTGAGTGATGCCATTCAACCATCTCATCCTCTGTCCTCCGCTTCTCCTCCCACCTTCAATCTTTCCTAGCATCAGGGTCTTTTCAAATCAGTCAGTTCTTCACATCAGGTGGCCATAGTATTGGAGTTTCAGCTTCAGCATCAGTCCTTCCAAAGAATATTCAGGGTTGATTTCCTTTAGGATGGACTGGTTGGATCTCCTTGCAGTCCAGGGCACTCTCAAGAGTCTTCACCAACACCACAGTTCGAAGGCATTAGTTCTTCAACTCTCAGCCTTCGTTATGGTCCAACTCTTACATTCATATATGACTACTGGAAAAACCATAGCTTTGAGTAGATGGACCTTTGTTGACAAAGTCATGTCTCTGCTTTTTAATATGCTGTCTAGGTTGGTCATAGCTTTTCTTCCAAGGAGCAAGTATCTTTTAATTTCATGGCTGCAGTCACCATCTGCAGTGATTTTGGAGCCCAAGAAAATAAAGTCTGTCACTGTTTCCATTGTTTCCCCATCTATTAGCCATGAAGTGATGGAACCAGACGACACAATTTAGTTTTCTGAATGTTGAGCTTTAAGCCAGCTTTTTCACTCTCCTCTTTCACTTTCATCAAAAGGCTCTTTAGTTTCTCTTCGCTTTCCACCGTAAGTGTGGTGTCATCTGTATATCTGAGGTTACTAATATTCTCCTGGCACTCTTGAGTCCATTTGTGCTTCATCCAACCTGGCATTTCACAACATGTGCTTTGCATGTAAGTTAAATAAGCAGGGTGACAGTATACAGCCTTGACATACTCCTTTCTCAATTTGCAATCAGTCCATTGTTCCGTGTCCGGTTCTAACTGTTGCTTCTTTTTTTTTTTAATTTTATTTTATTTTTAAACTTTACAATATTGTATTAGTTTTGCCAAATATCAAAATGAATCCGCCACAGGTATACCCGCGTTCCCCATCCTGAACCCTCCTCCCTCCTCCCTCCCCTACCCTCCCTCTGGGTCGTCCCAGTGCACCAGCCCCAAGCATCCAGTACCGTGCATCAAACCTGGACTGGCGACTTGTTTCATACATGATATTATACATGTTTCAATGCTATTCTCCCAAATCTCCCCACCCTCTCCCTCTCCCACAGAGTCCATAAGACTGATCTATACATCGGTGTCTCTTTTGCTGTCTCGTACACAGGGTTATTGTTACCATCTTTCTAAATTCCATATATATGTGTTAGTATACTGTATTGGTGTTTTTCTTTCTTGCTTACTTCACTCTGTATAATAGGTTCCAGTTTCATCCATCTCATTAGAACTGATTCAAATGTATTCTTTTTAATGGCTGAGTAATATTCCATTGTGTATATGTACCACAGCTTTCTTATCCATTCATCTGCTGATGGGCACCTAGGTTGCTTCCATGTCCTGGCTATTATAAACAGTGCTGCAATGAACATTGGGGTACACGTGTCTCTTTCCCTTCTGGTTTCCTCAGTGTGTATGCCCAGCAGTGGGATTGCTGGATCATAAGGCAGTTCTATTTCCAGTTTTTTAAGGAATCTCCACACTGTTCTCCATAGTGGCTGTACTAGTTTGCATTCCCACCAACAGTGTAAGAGAGTTCCCTTTTCTCCACACCCTCTCCAGCATTTATTGCTTGTAGACTTTTGGATCGCAGCCATTCTGACTGGCGTGAAATGGTACCTCATAGTGGTTTTGATTTGCATTTCTCTGATAATGAGTGATGTTGAGCATCTTTTCATGTGTTTGTTAGCCATCTGTATGTCTTCTTTGGAGAAATGTCTATTTAGTTCTTTGGCCCATTTTTTGATCAGGTCATTTATTTTTCTGGAGTTGAGCTGTAGGAGTTGCTTGTATATTTTGGAGATTACTTGTTTGTCCATTGCTTCATTTGCTATTATTTTCTCCCATTCTGAAGGCTGCCTTTTCACCTTGCTACTAGTTTCCTTTGATGTGCAGAAGCTTTTAAGTTTAATTAGGTCCCATTTGTTTATTTTTGCTTTTATTTCCAATATTCTGGGAGGTGGGTCATAGAGGATCCTGCTGTCATGTATGTCGGAGAGTGTTTTGCCTATGTTCTCCTCTAGGAGTTTTATAGTTTCTGGTCTTACGTTGAGATCTTTAATCCATTTTGAGTTTATTTTTGTGTATGGTGTTAGAAAGTGTTCTAGTTTCATTCTTTTACAAGTGGTTGACCAGTTTTCCCAGCACCACTTGTGAAAGAGATTGTCTTTAATCCATTGTATATTCTTGCCTCCTTTGTCAAAGATAAGGTGTCCATATGTGCATGGATCTATCTCTGGGCTTTCTATTTTGTTCCATTGATCAATATTTCTGTCTTTGTGCCAGTACCATACTGTCTTGATGACTGTGGCTTTGTAATAGAGTCTGAAGTCAGGTAGGTTGATTCGTCCAGTTCCATTCTTCTTTCTCAAGATCGCTTTGGCTATTCGAGGTTTTTTGTATTTCCATACAAATTGTGAAATTATTTGTTCTAGCTCTGTGAAGAATACCGTTGGTAGCTTGATAGGGATTGCATTGAATCTATAAATTGCTTTGGGTAGTATACTCATTTTCACTATATTGATTCTTCCAATCCATGAACATGGTATATTTCTCCATCTATTAGTGTCCTCTTTGATTTCTTTCACCAGTGTTTTATAGTTTTCTATATATAGGTCTTTAGTTTCTTTAGGTAGATATATTCCTAAGTATTTTATTCTTTCCATTGCAATGGTGAATGGAATTGTTTCCTTAATTTCTCTTTCGGTTTTCTCATTATTAGTGTATAGGAATGCAAGGGATTTCTGTGTGTTGATTTTATATCCTGCAACTTTACTATAATCATTGATTAGTTCTAGTAATTTTCTGGTGGAGTCTTTAGGGTTTTCTATGTAGAGGATCATGTCATCTGCAAACAGTGCGAGTTTTACTTCTTCTTTTCCAATTTGGATTCCTTTTATTTCTTTTTCTGCTCTGATTGCTGGGGCCAAAACTTCCAAAACTATGTGGAATAGTAATGGTGAAAGTGGGCACCCTTGTCTTGTTCCTAACTTTAGAGGAAATGCTTTCAGTTTTTCACCATTGAGGATAATGTTTGCTGTGGGTTTGTCATATATAACTTTTATTATGTTGAGGTATGTTCCTTCTATTCCTGCTTTCTGGAGAGTTCTTATCATAAATGGATGTTGAATTTTGTCAAAGGCTTTCTCTGCATCTATTGAGATAATCATATGGTTTTTATTTTTCAATTTGTTAATGTGGTGTATTACATTGATTGATTTGCGGATATTGAAGAATCCTTGCATCCTTGGGATAAAGCCCACTTGGTCATGGTGTATGATCTTTTTAATGTATTGTTGGATTCTGATTGCTAGAATTTTGTTAAGGATTTTGCATCTATGTTCATCAGTGATATTGGCCTGTAGTTTTCTTTTTTTGTGGCGTCTTTGTCAGGTTTTGGTATTAGGGTGATGGTAGCCTCATAGAATGAGTTTGGAAGTTTACCTTCCTCTGCAATTTTCTGGAAGAGTTTGAGCAGGATAGGTGTTAGCTCTTCTCTAAATTTTTGGTAGAATTCAGCTGTGAAGCCGTCTGGACCTGGGCTTTTGTTTGCTGGAAGATTTTTGATTACAGTTTCAATTTCCGTGCTTGTGATGGGTCTGTTAAGATTTTCTATTTCTTCCTGGTCTAGTTTTGGAAAGTTGTACTTTTCTAAGAATTTGTCCATTTCTTCCACGTTGTCCATTTTATTGGCATGTAATTGTTGATAGTAGTCTCTTATGATCCTTTGTATTTCTGTGTTGTCTGTGGTGATCTTTCCATTTTCATTTCTAATTTTATGGATTTGATTTTTCTCCCTTTGTTTCTTGATGAGTCTGGCTAATGAGTTGTCAATTTTATTTATCCTTTCAAAGAACCAGCTTTTGGCTTTGTTGATTTTTGCTATGGTCTCTTTTGTTTCTTTTGCATTTATTTCTGCCCTAATTTTTAAGATTTCTGTCCTTCTACTAACCCTGGGGTTCTTCATTTCTTCCTTTTCTAGTTGCTTTAGCTGTAGGGTTAGGTTATTTATTTGACTTTTTTCTTGTTTCTTGAGGTATGCCTGTATTGCTATGAACTTTCCCCTTAGGACTGCTTTTACAGTGTCCCACAGGTTTTGAGTTGTTGTGTTTTCATTTCCATTCGTTTCTATGCAAATTTTGATTTCTTTTTTGATTTCTTCTGTGATTTGTTGGTTATTCAGCAGGGTGTTGTTCAGCCTCCATATGTTGGAATTTTTAATAGTTTTTCTCGTGTAATTGTGATCTAATCTTACTGCATTTTGGTCAGAAAAGATGCTTGGAATGATTTCTATTTTTTTGAATTTACCAAGGCTAGATTTATGGCCCAGGATGTGATCTATCCTCGAGAAGGTTCCACGTGCACTTGAGAAAAAGGTGAAATTCATTGTTTTGGGATGAAATGTCCTATAGATAACAATTAGGTCTAACTGGTCTATTGTATCGTTTAACGTTTGTGTTTCCTTGTTAATTTTCTGTTTAGTTGATCTATCCATAGGTGTGAGTGGGGTATTAAAGTCTCCCACTATTATTGTGTTATTGTTAATTTCTCCTTTCATACTTGTTAGCATTTGTCTTACATATTGTGGCGCTCCCGTGTTGGGTGCATATATATTTATAATTGTTATATCTTCTTCTTGGATTGATCCTTTGATCATTATGTAGTGACCATCTTTGTCTCTTTTCACAGCCTTTGTTTTAAAGTCTATTTTATCTGATATAAGTATTGCTACTCCTGCTTTCTTTTGGTCCCTATTTGCATGGAAAATCTTTTTCCAGCCCTTCACTTTCAGTCTGTATGTGTCCCCTGTTTTGAGGTGGGTCTCTTGTAGACAACATATGTAGGGGTCTTGTTTTTGTATCCATTCAGCCAGTCTTTGTCTTTTGGTCGGGGCATTCAACCCATTTACATTTAAGGTAATTACTGATAAGTATGATCCCGTTGCCATTTACTTTATTGTTTTGGGTTCGAGTTTATACACCCTTTTTGTGTTTCCTGTCTAGAGAATATCCTTTAGTATTTGTTGGAGAGCTGGTTTGGTGGTGCTGAATTCTCTCAGCTTTTGCTTCTCTGAGAAGCTTTTGATTTCTCCTTCATATTTGAATGAGATCCTTGCTGGGTACAATAATCTGGGCTGTAAGTTATTTTCTTTCATCACTTTAAGTATGTCTTGCCATTCCCTCCTGGCTTGAAGAGTTTCTATTGAAAGATCAGCTGTTATCCTTATGGGAATTCACTTGTGTGTTATTTGTTGTTTTTCCCTTGCTGCTTTTAATATTTGTTCTTTGTGTTTGATCTTTGTTAATTTGATTAATATGTGTCTTGGGGTGTTTTGCCTTGGGTTTATCCTGTTTGGGACTCTCTGGGTTTCTTGGACTTGGGTGATTATTCCCTTCCCCATTTTAGGGAAGTTTTCAACTATTATCTCCTCAAGTATTTTCTCATGGTCTTTCTTTTTGTCTTCTTCTTCTGGGACCCCTATGATTCGAATGTTGTAGCATTTAATATTGTCCTGGAGGTCTCTGAGATTGTCCTCATTTCTTTTAATTCGTTTTTCTTTTATCCTCTCTGATTCATTTATTTCTACCCTTTTATCTTCTAATTCACTAATCCTATCTTCTGCCTCTGTTATTCTACTATTTGTTGCCTCCAGAGTGTTTTTAATTTCATTTATTGCATTATTCATTTTATATTGACTCTCTTTTATTTCTTCTAGGTCCTTGTTAAACCTTTCTTGCATCTTCTCAATCTTTGTCTCCAAGCTATTTATCTGTGATTCCATTTTGATTTCAAGATTTTGGATCAATTTCACTATCATTATTCGGAATTCTTTATCAGGTAGATTCCCTATCTCTTCCTCTTTTGTTTGGTTTGGTGGGCTTTTATCCTGTTCCTTTATCTTCTGGGTATTCCTCTGTCTCTTCATCTTGTTTAAATTGCTGAGTTTGGGGTGTCCTTTCTGTATTCTGGCAGTTTGTGGAGTTCTCTTTATTGTGGCGTTTCCTCACTCTGTGTGGGTTTGTACAGTGGCTTGTCAAGGTTTCTTGGTTAGGGAAGCTTGTGTCGGTGTTCTGGTGGGTGGAGCTGTATTTCTTCTCTCTCCTTTCGAAGACTTGGGTTGCTTTTCTGGGTGCCTGATGTCCTCTGCCGGCTTTCAGAAGTTGTTTTGTGTAATTTACTCGGTGTTTAAATGTTCTTTTGATGAATTTGTGGGGGAGAAAGTGTTCTCCCCATCCTACTCCTCCGCCATCTTAGCTCCTCCTCCTAACTGTTGCTTCTTGACTTGCATACAGGTTTCTCAGGAGGTAGGTAAGGTGGTCTGGTATTCCCATCCCTTGAAGAATTTCCCACAGTTTGTTGTGATCCACACAGTCAAAGTTTCTAGTGTAGTCAATGAAGCAGAAGTAAGATGTTTTTCTGGAATTCCCTTGCTTTCTCTATGACCCATCTAATATTGGCAATATGATTTCTGGTTCCTATGCCTTTTCTAAATCCAGCTTGAACATCTGGAAGTTCATGGTTCATGCACTGCTGAAGCCTGACTTGAAGGATTTTGAGCATTACCTTGCTAGCATGTAAAATGAGTGCAGTTGTGGGGGATGGTTTGAACATTCTTTGGCATTGCCCTTCTTTGGGATTGAAATGAAAACTGACCTTTTCCAGTCCTTCTAGTACAAGGTAGTTTGCTCAGGCATTACTCTAGCCCTCACTTACTGTCTTAGTGTGCCTGCCCCAGGCTCACTAGGACTGGACCAAAGGCATTCCAAAATTCAGGGCTATGGACTTAGAGCAGAGTCTGTTAGTAGATATCCCTGGGAGTCTAGCTGACAAGCCTTAGTGAAGCCAGGGTCCATCCAGCATCCCACCCAGTCCAAGTTCAGCACCCTCATGGCTGCAGTAAGGGTCACATCCTCAGAACGTGACAGATGAAGGAAGAGGGAATACAGAGGAGACACATTCCTAACAAGATTCCTGTTCTTACCCAAGTGTGACCAATGAGAGGGAATAGAATTGACAAAACACTCCATTGGGGGGTGGGGCGGAGGGACAATGATGTAAGTCCTGATCTGACTCCAAAGGCCTGAGAACCAGGAGTGCTGATGTCTGGGGGCAGGAGAAGACAGAAGTCTCAGCTCAAGCAGCAAGCGAAAATGTTCTTCCTCTGCCTTTTGGTTCTGCTGAGTCCCTCAAAGGATTGGATGGCACTCATTCACGTTGGGTGGGCTTCCCTGGTGCCACTAATGGTAAAGAACCCGACTGCCAGTGCAGGAGACATAAGAGACATGGGTCCAGTCCCTGGGTCAAGAAGATCCCCTGGAGAAGAGCACGCCAGTATTCTTGCCTGGAATATAACCAGTACAAACAAGCTCCAAAATTCTTGCCTGGAGAATCCCGTGAACAGAGGAGCCTGGCAGACTGCTTTCCACTGAGTCACAAAAACTCTGACATGACTGAAGTGATTTAACAGAGAGAGATACTCATTTTGGGTAGGGCCATCTGCTTCATTCACTTCACCAATTCAAATACTAATCTCTTCTGGAAACACCACAGAAATAATGTTTTATCAGCTGTCTGGGCATCCTTCAGTCCAGTTGACATATAAAGTTCACCATCACATTGTGTATATGTTCCACTTTAGTAAACACTAGGAGAAGGCAATGGCACCCCACTCCAGTACTCTTGCCTGGAAAATCCCATGGACGGAGGATCCTGATGTGCAAAGTCCATGGGGTCGCTAAGAGTCGGACACGACTGAGCAACTTCACTTTCACTTTTCACTTTCGTGCGTTGGAGAAAGAAATGGTAACCCACTCCAGTGTTCTTGCCTGGAGAATCCCAGGGATGGGGGAGCCATGTGGGCTGCCATCTTGGGGTCGCACAGAGTCAGACACGACTGAAGCGACTTAGCAGCAGCAGCAGCAGCAGCAAATACATTTCTGAAATGGATGTTCCAGTTTACCCTCCTGCCAGCATCATATGTGAATCCCAGTTACTCCACAATCTCACCAACATTTTCTAGCTTTTTCATGTTAGCCACTCTACTGAGTGCATTATGGTAAACTTGTATCATTCTTTTATGATGCTATTGAATGATATAGAATTAACTGTAATTGTCCTCATCTTATAGGTCTATTTGAACACCTGGACTCATTTCTGCTCCTATGCTTGCCACATTAACAGGTGTGTTTGTGTGTGTGTGTATGTGTGTGTCTGCTCAGTCGTGTATGATTCTTTGTGACCCCGTGGACTGTAGCCTGCCAGGCTCCTCCGTGCATGAAATGTTCCAGGCAAGAATACTGGAGTATGTTGCCATTTCCTAAACCAGCAGATCTTCCCGACCTAGAGATCAAACCCGAGTCTCTTGCATCTCCTTCATTGGCAGGCAGAGTCTTTACTACTGCGCCACCTGAGAAGCCCTTTAACCAGTGACTAGACATTACTTTGCCAACAAAGGTACATCTAGTCAAGGCTATGGTTTTTCCTGTGGTCATGTATGAATGTGAGAGTTGGACTGTGAAGAAAGCTGAGTACCGAAGAATTGATGCTTTTGAACTCTGGTGTTGGAGAAGACTCTTGAGAGTCCCTTGGACTGCAAGGAGATCCAACCAGTCCATTCTGAAGGAGATCAGTTCTGGGTATTCTTTGGAAGGAATGATGCTAAAGCTGAAACTCCAGTACTTTGGCCACCTCATGCAAAGGGTTAACTCATTGGAAAAGACTCTGATGCTGGGAGGGATTGGGGGCAGGAGGAGAAGGGGACGACAGAGGATGAGATGGCTGGATGGCATCACTGACTCGATGGACATGAGTCTGAGTGAACTCCGGGAGTTGGTGATGGACAGGGAGGCCTGGCGTGCTGCGGTTCATTGAGTCGCACAGAGTCGGACACGACTGAGCGACTAAACTGAAAAGCGAGTTCAATATAATATTGATTTTGTTATTTATCATTATTTCTGTGACTTTCATTTCATCAAGTATCATGTAAATCACCTGTGAGCTCATAGTTAGTCTATGACCTGTCTATGACCTTTTAATCTCAAAGTTCACACAGACCACGTCCTAAATATGCCAGCATCACTGTAGGTACTGGCTACTTTCACAGTGTTCATTCCTTGTTGTCTATTCAGTACAGCCCAGTATACTTTGGGTCTAGCTTTATTAGATGTGTTTCAGTTTCATAGAATCAACTATGATGCCAGCACCCCTCATCCCAGATTGAAGATGTATCTAGAAGTATGACTAAGAAATCATTTTCTTATTCCCATTTAAACACAATGGGCAAAAGTAGCATTATTTGATGCAAGATTTGGTGACTCCAATTCTTTCTGCCACCATCTTTTTCTTTTTTCCCATGATGAGCCCTTCTCAACCCATTTTCTTGCTCCTAGAGGGGGTTTTGAGTTTTTCTCCCCTAACTTTTAATTAGTGGGCAGGAAAAATAACATTGCTAAACCTTCCTTTGTGTGTCCTTTCCCAAGGTACTTTCACATGATTTAATAAATATATTGTCACTGGATTCTTTCCACTGGGTAGGATGCATGTCTTCTTCTGAAAAACACCAGACTTTCCAATCCGGCCCATAAATACCATCCGAATACCAGCAAGTCAAATTAAATTGATTCTAGTATTCCATCTTAAGGAACACAACCAAAGCTCTAGTCCTGGGAAAATAAGATTTCTTTACCCTCTGCTCCAACTGCTCCACTGGTGACTCACTTTTATGCCCCATTTTCAGCTTGATCTTGAGCTTACACTGTGTTACCCTGCAAAGCCTGCCCTTCTGTCTTTGTCACCCACATTTTATTGCTTCAAGCACATATTCTAATTTTGCTGTAATTTTACTGCTTTGGGGTGAAGTGTCATGAAATATGGAGAAGGCAATGGCACCCCACTCCAGTACTCTTGCCTGGAAAATCCCATGGACGGAGGAGCCTGGTAGGCTGCAGTCCATGGGGTCAGGAAGAGTCGGACACGACTGAGCGACTTCACTTTCCCTTTTCCCTTTCATGCATTGGAGAAGGAAATGGCAACCCACTCCAGTATTCTTGCCTGGAGAATTCCAGGGACAGGGGAGCCTGGTGGGCTGCCGTTTATGGGGTCGCACAGAGTCAGACACGACTGAAGCCACTTAGCAGCAGCAGAAGCAGTCATGAAATATGAAAAGATCAGTGGATATTGTATTTCTTGCTCCATTCCTGTCATGTTCATGCTGTGAAAAGTGATCCTTGGGCTGTTTATAAGTTGACCTTCATGGTGATTTCAGTCTGGGTTGCTAGTCTCTATATCGTAGCCTGTGCCAGGGCTTCAGTGATAGGATAAGCAAAGTTCAAATCAGAAACACTGTACATACTAGGTTTTTCTTGTTGTTCAGTCAGTAAGTCATGTCTGACTCTGGGACCCCATGGGCTGCAGCAGGCCAGGCTTCCCTGTCCTTCACTGTCTCCCGGAGTTTGCTGAAACTCATGTCCATTGAGTTGGTGATGCCATCCAACCATCTCATCCTCTGTCACCCACTTTTCCTCCTGTCCTCAATTTTTCCCCAGCATCAGGACCTTTTCCAATGAGTCAGCTCTTCATATCAGGTGGCCGAAGTATTGGAGTTTCAGCTTCCAATGAATATTCAGGGTTGATTTCTTTTAGGATTGACTGGTTTGATCTCCTTGCTGTCCAAGGGACTCTCAAGAGTCTTCTCCAGCACCACAGTTCTCCAGAACCACCAGGTTTTTAAAGAGTGTTAAAAACCTTCCCTACTCTGTGGACTGTCCAGTTCGGGCAGCCTACCAGCTCTGTGATGGGCCATTTATCCTTATGTTCTCCCACCAGAGGCACCTGTGCCCATCACTGTCATCAATCAATCAATCATTGTCATCAATCTGGATCATCCTGGGAGACACAAACAATGTCAGATAGAGATGGAGATTGTGCAGTTTCTGAGCCCACGTGTGGGTGGCTTGTGACCCGAGGTGTCATCTCCTGGACCATAGTGACTACATTCAAAGTCATACTTCCCTCCTCTTTTTTAAGACACAGGGATATTGATATGAACCACCAGCATTTGAGATTTGACTATTAAGTCCTGTCCCATAAAAGGTGAAATTTCAGTACAGCCTCTATGACTGACTTGCCAGACCAAAGTGCTAGTCCATTGGCTTCAGCTTGAGAATCTAAAATTCTAAAGGGATGATTCTAGGTAATTTCATGTCCTCTGCCACATCACACACATTGTTCATTGGCTGGACTTAGACTTGCCTTCCTTCTCCATCAAAGCCCTTCCACTGAAATGTTACACTCTTTCAGTCTCAGTCTTTCTCAAGTGGATGAGCAGCACCTTCAGCAAGACTGCAACTTGCTTTTTGAATTCAAAGACCCACATAGTGAGATCCAAATCTTGGTTGCTCGAGTTAGATTATCTTGTGAAGTAGTGCCCACCCAGGGAAGGCAGGACTGTCACTTATTCATGGATCCTATGAACTGCTCCTTGTTTAACTGTGTTTTCTTCTCCTGAATGTAACTATTTCCTTTAATCAGCAAGTTCTGTTGATGAGACTTAATATGCGTGCACGCCCCTTCCTTATTTGAATGTCTTTCTGACATCATTCAAGATATCATTGAGATTTCTGATCTTGGAGTTATTTGGTTCCAGTCACTAGTGCTCTAATTCCAAACAGTGCTGAGTAGCAGACTAGTTAGGAATGGCCTTTCAGAAGGAGAGTGGCTGAGTAGCTCCTTTGGGCCACCTCTGCACCAAATGCCCCACTCAGAGCTGAAGCATCTGGCATCTGCCAGGGTCAGCCCTCTTTCGGCGTGGACTCAACCACCAACACTTCTGTTATCTCAGGAGTGCTGTGCTGGTTGGGATGCTGGTCTGAGACCAGTCTGAGCTATAACTTGTGAATTTCAGCCAGAACTTTCTGCTGTTCTTCCCTTTCAAAAACAGCCTTTCTGCACATGCCTGTGCTCTGATGTGCAGTCCAAGAGTACACCAGATGTGATGTACTTCAGTGATCTATCAAGTCCTTGTGCTTCCTTTCTTTTCTCAAGGTGGACTCAGAGTTAACAGGGGGTTTTAGTATTTAATAAACTTTTCCATGTACCTCTAGACCAAGACATACCTAAGGATTTCACTTGTCAAGCTGGTGGGCCCTGGATTTTTGCCAGGTCAATTGGCTAACCTTCAAATGCCTTTTGTTGAACTACTTTTTTCAAAGCAGGGTGTATTTCTTGTTCAGTGCAGCCTATTTGTATTATATCATCAATAGCATGAATCACAAAACACATGTGGTTTGAGGTTTGGTTTTGTTTCTACTCTCCCCCAGGGAGGCAATACTTGGCTTTGGTAAATGCAAATTAAAACTAAGCAAACTACAGATGGTGACTGCAGCCATGAAATTAAAAGACGCTTAGTCCTTGGAAGGAAAGTTATGACCAACCTAGATAGCACATTGAAAAGCAGAGACATTACTTTGCCACCAAAGGTACGTCTAGTCAAGGCTATGGTTTTTCCTGTGGTCATGTATGGATGTGAGAGTTGGACTGTGAAGAAGGCTGAGCCCCAAAGAATTGATGCTTTTGAACTGTGGAGTTGGAGAAGACTCTTGAGAGTCCCTTGGACTGCAAGGAGATCCAACAGGTCCATTCTGTAGAAGATTAGCCCTGGGAGTTCTATGGAGGGAATGATGCTGAAGCTGAAACTCCAGTACTTTGGCCACCTCATGCGAAGAGTTGACTCATTGAAAAAGACTCTGATGCTGGGAGTGATTGGGGGCAGGAGGAGAAGGGGATGACAGAGGATGAGATGGCTGGATGGCATCACTGACTTGATGGACGTGAGTCTGAGTGAACTTCGGGAGGTGGTGATGGACAGGGAGGCCTGGCATGCTGTGATTCATAGGGTCGCAAAGAGTCCAGACACGACTGAGCGACTGAACTGAACTGAAAGAATAAGAAGTGGAAATTTTAATTAACTATCAAGTTAAGAAAAAAAGGGGGGGATTTTATTCGAGCCAAACTGAGGATTATAACCCAGGGAGCAGATTGTCAGGAAGCTCTGGGAACTGTTTCACCTGTTAGAAGTCAAAAGCATAGTCATATACATTTTTGAGAAAAAGGATTGTCACGCGAGTGTATGTTCCTCGGTTCTTTGTCTCGTCACAACAAAGATTCGGAGCAATGGACATTAAAGCCCTCGGCACATCACAGCTCTCGGGTCTTGGTCAAACCGTGTTACAGTTCTTAGGCAAATCAGTGTTACAGCTCCATTTTATTTATAAGATAGCAGGAGAATCCAAGACTTGAAGAGAAGAGAGTGGAGGAGTGCGTGGGGAGGGAGAAAGAGAGAGAGAGAGAGAGAGAGCGGGTGCACGTGGGAGAGAGAGTCCGTGAGAAAGCGCTTTGGCTCCTCCTTTTATGTTTTTTTCCTCCACCTGGGCCTGCCCTATGCAAATTGGGCTTAGCCAGGAGTGCTGTTTGTTCTGTTTGTTCTGCCTGAAGTCTTCACTCTGGTCTCGGACCTTCCTTGTCTTTTAGCCACCGCCATTTTGGACTCCTTTTCCCTATTCTACCTACCTAACAGGATCATATGTTAAAATGACATACTGATATTTCATGTAAAGTTCACCAGGGATACATTGTCCAGGTAAGCACATAGAAGGGAACAGCAGGTCACCATGACTCCCAACAGAGCTGAGAAAGAACACTGTTCTTTCAAGAAGTTACATTGCTACAACCTAGAGGGGTAGGATGAGCAGGAAGATGGGAGAGAGGTTCAAGAGGGAGGGAACATATGTATACCTATGGCTGATTCATGTTGATGTTTGGCAGAAGCCAACACAATTCTGTAAAGCACTAATCCTTCAATTAAAAGATAAATAAAAAATTAAAGAAGTTACATTGTTAACATCAGAAGAAGAAAAAAAAAAAAAAACACTGCTTTACAGTTTATCTGGCCCATCCATCTTTGAAGAGCTCCGGTTAATGTGTAATGTGGGTGGACACTGCATTTTAGGGAGGGAGGAGGCCCAAATAAACAGAAGGAATTTAATATTTAGTTTTTTTTCTTGTCTTTCTTTTTTGTTGTTGTTCAGTCGCTCAGTTGTGTCTGACTCTGTGACCCCATGGACTGCAGCATGCAGGCTTCCCTGTCCTTCACCATCACCCAGAGTTTGCTCAAACTCATGTCCATTGAGCTGGTGATGCCATCCATCCATCTCATCCTCTGTCTTCCCCTTCTCCTCCTGCCTCCAATCTTTCCCAGCATCAGGGTCTTTTCCAGTGTGTCAGATCTTCGCATCAGGTGACCAAAGGATTGGAGCTTCAGCTTCAGCTTCAGCATCAGCCTTTCCAATGAATATTCAGGATTTCTTTCTTTTATATATCCTAGTTTGATCTCTTTGCAGTCCAAGAGGCTCTCAAGAATCTTTTCCAGCACCACAGTTCAAAAGTATCAATTCTTTGGTGCTGAGCCTTCTTTATGGTCCAGCTCTCACATCCATACATGACGACTGGAAAAATCACAGTTTGACTATACGGACCTTTGTTGGCAAAGTAATGTCTCTGCTTTTTTAATATACTGTCTGTTTGTTTGCTTTTTTATAAAGTTTGTTATAGCTTTTCTTCCAAGGAGCAATCATCTTTTATATTTAATTTTTTTTCTTGTCTGCCTTAAAATATGAATTTTATTTCATCAGTTTCTTTACCCTGATCTGCTAGATGCCAGGGGCACGACTTCCCTTTCACTTAGACTTACTGAGAACTGCCGGGGTCCAGCCGCAGTGGAGTCAGGGGTTTCGAAGGGGAGAGGGCATCGGCGATTAGGAAACAACAGCTTATTTAAATGTTAATTAAAGATATAAAGAGTGGTTAAATAAGGATAGCTCAGTGAGGAAATTCAGTGGAGAAAAGAGGCTGAATAATTCAGCCAGAAGGTGAGAGAAAGAACGACATGGGGAGACCAAGCTTCGGTGAACAAGGCCTGCACTTTGTTTTCCAAAATAGTTTTTATACCTTAAGTTATGCATAGAGGATAATGCGGGAAGGGGTAGAGTCATGCAGTAAGCCAGGCTTTCTTCCTGCAAACTTATCATATGCACAATTTAGGTGATTTGCATCATCTTCTGGCCTGGAGGCCTGTTAACATTTTAAGACCCTTTCTTCAGAAAACTTATTTTTCTCTAAAGGTGATTAGTCAGGCGCCACCCTCCAAAAGCATTAGATAAAGTTGCATTCCTATAGGGCAAAGGTGTGGTGGAGTATAACAAGAAAAATAATTAACTCAAGGGTCCAAGGTTACAAACATTAAAGCTACTACTTACACCAATTATATTAATCAATACACTGGTAGGGACACAGCAGGTAAGGGATATGGAAACTTAGCAGCAAACATTGGCCCAACAAGTGAAAAACCCTTCACCAGTACAATTTCTAATCAATCTTTTAACTGCTCAAAGGAATCTGTATTTAGACAGTTTAGAACATCTCACGCCTCTCAGGGTTGTGAACTAAAACACTCTTGTCACGCCCAGGACAGCCCCCCATAAAGTCAGAGGTGTAGGTGAGAGCACAAAGCAGTAAAGTAGGCAGACTCTGGTTTTGGGGGTAGATGCTCGAGAATTTCCAGGGGGACTCCTGAGGCTCGATCCCGCCTTTGCGTATGCCGAGCCTCCTTCCTCATGACCTTTGCCACGGGCGGAGCTCCTGCTTCTGGCAGAGAACTATAATTCCTTTTTTTAAAACTTACTTTTGGCTGGGCTGGGCCTTCGTCGCTGCACATGGGCAAGCGGGGGCTACTCTCTAGTTGTGGTGCATGGGCTTCTCCTTTCAGTGGCTTCTCTTGTTTCGGAGCATGGGCTCCAGGGTACCTGGGCTTCAGTGGGTGAGGCACGTGGATCAGTAGGTGCAGCTCCCGGGCTCTAGAGCACAGGTTCAATAGTTGTGGCCCATGGGCTTAGTTGCTCTGCGGCATGTGGGATCTTCCTGGATCAGGGATGGAACCCGTGTGTCCTGCACTGGCAAGTGGATTCTTTGTCACTGAGGGACCAGGGAAGACCCAAGCACTATAATTTCTTATACAAGAATCTCTTGCCTTCGTTCTATCTGAGAAGAAAGGTCCAACAAGTTAATTTGTCTCCTCTCCTGCCCAAGCTCTTCTGTTGCTCCAATCCTTCCTGTGTTCTAATGACGTGGCTGCTCTAACACTGTAATAGTCAGAAGCAGTTACCTTGTTCTGAGGACACAGTGCTAGTAGTGAGAGGATGTTTAGGGATGTGGGTCATGCTGAGCTTGCACCGAGTACAGGATCCCAAGCGACAGACATAACCGTGTTTCTTTAGTGCGTTCACTATTCTTGTGTTTCTGAGTCCTCTAAAGCAAGAGTCAGCAAGCTGTGGCTCTTGGACCAAATCTAGCCTGTAATCTGTTTTGTGCTGTGCTCAGTCGTGTCTGACCCTTTGTGACCCCGTGGACTGTAGCCAACCAGGCTCCTCTGTCCATGGGGATTCTCCCGGCAAGAACACTGGAGTGGGTTGCTATGCCCTCCTCCAGGGGATCTTCCCAACCCAGGGATCAAACCCAGTTCTCCTGCATTGCAGGTGGATTCTTTACTGTCTGAGCCACCAGGGAAGCCCAAGAATACTGGAGTGGGTAGCCTACCCCTTGTCCAGGGGCTCTTCCTGACCCAGGAATCAAACTGGGGTTTCCTGCATTGCAAGTGGTTTATTTACCAGCTGAGTTACCAGGGAAGTTACCCAATCTGTTTTTTACTCCTTACCAATTAAGAATAGTTTTTACATTTTATTTATTTATTATTGGCCACACCATGTTGCTGGGTGTGTGGGATTGAACCTTTGTCCCCTGACATGGAAGGGTGGGGTTGTAACCACTGGACCACCAGGGAAGTCCTGGTTTTTACATTTTTTAAGTTGTTTAAAATTAAAAAAAGAATATGTGACAGAAACTACATGTGGTCCAGAAAACCTGAAATGTTTACTATCTGACCAGTTACAGAAAAAGTTTGCCAACCCCTGCTCTAATGCACAGGGCCTAGGGTAGAGGTTCTTCTTGTCCAGGTCCAGAACAGTAGCCTCCACTATTTCTTTCCCACATCGCTTCCAAGTGTCTGAGAGTGAGCACAAACCCAGAGTCTTAGCTGTGGTATTTTAGCTCCATCTGCTGGTCCAGGGCTTTTCACCAGTGCTGTAACATGGGAAAGTTTTTGCAAGTTTCAACTTCCTTTCACTGATCAATGGATTGGTTTAATTCACTGAACTAGCCTATTGGATGGAGAAGGCAATGGCACCGCACTCCAGTACTCTTGCCTGGAAAATCCCATGGACAGAGGAGCCTGGTAGGCTGTAGTCCATGGGGTCGCCAAGAGTCGGACACGACTGAGCAACTTCACTTTCACTTTTCACTTTCATGCATTGGAGAAGGAAATAGCAACCCACTCCAGTGTTCTTGCCTGGAGAATCTTAGGGACGGGGGAGCCTGGTGGGCTGCCGTCTATGGAGTCGCACAGAGTCAGACACCACTGAAGCGACTTAGCAGCAGCAGCAGCAGCCTATTGGAATTCAAGGTAGATATTTCCATGTTTCACTGGGTTGGTTCTATTTGTTGACACACATCTCAAGTCTTGAAACCACCAATGGTTAGCAGTCCAACTCTACATCACAATAGTAGCCACAAATGAAAGTGAGGCAAATACAGGACCAATAGTCATGTCATTTCTTTCTGGGAGATAAGAAGTAATAGAGAGGACAGGTAAATGGTCATTATGTTGTAAGAAAATGATGGTAGGGAAGAGATGGCGAGCTCAGGTTTCAACACATTAGACCAATTTAAACTTCACCTTCTGGTATTATGGTAGTTTAAAAAAATTTATATACTTGTGTATGCTTATTTATAAGTGAAATGAATGACAGCAATGATACAATGGCCAGGTGGGAGAAATTAGGATTGTTTTGTTACTATAAGTTATTCATGCGACTCAGGAAGTGCTATAGTGTTATTTGAAAGTGGACTTGAGTTCACTGTAAATGTTTATTGCAAACTCTAGGGCAACCACTAAAGGGAAAACAATGGATAATAGTTATGCTAAGAAAGGAGAGAAAATGGAGTCATATACAAATATCAGTTAAAACCACCAAAGGCAGAAAAAGAGTAGAAGACAAAAAAAGAAATGAAGACCTGGGACAACAAATAGAAAATAGTAATGGATATGGTGGATATTAATCCAACTAGATCAATAATTACTTTGAACATCATTGCTCTAAAGGCACTGATTAAAAGACCAGAGATTGTCAGAGTGGATAAAAAAAGAAGACCCCACCGTATGTTGTCCAGATGAAACCTACTTTGATTTTAAAAAATTTTATTGGAGTGGAGTTGATTTACAATGTTGTGTTAGTTTCAGATGCACAGCAAAGTGAATCAGTTATACATACATCCACTCCTTATGTACAGACCATTACAGAGTACTGAGTCGTGTTCCCCATGCTATACAGCAGGCCTTTATTAGTTATCTGTTTTATATATAGTAGTGTGTATATGTCATCCTCAGTCTTCTAATTTCCCCCGCCCCTATCAGGGGATCATCCCCTGATAACCATAAGTTTGTCTGCTACATCTGTGACTCTATTTCTGTTTTGTAAATAAGTTCATTTGTACCCTTTTAAAAAAGATCTATATATAAGTGATATCATATTATATTTGTCTTTCTCTAGAAACCTACTTTAAATATAAAAATACATGTATATTAAAAGTAAATAGATGGAGAGGAATATATTAACACTAATCAAAAGAAAGCAGGAATCATACTTCTTTCTTTCTTTTCTGGGAAATCAGACTTCAAAGCAAGGGATAAAAAAGACAGTATAACACCCACATAAGTAAAGTAAAAAAAGAGAAATAAACTCAGTGAGTCCCATAGCTCAGGGGTTGGCAAACTACAGCCTATGAGCCAAATCTGGCCGGTTGCCTGTCTTCTGTTTGTTTTTTTGAATGGCCCGCAAGCTAAAAATGGTTTTATATTTTAAATGGTTGGAAAAAATCAAAAGAAGAATATTTCATGACAAGTCCAAATTGTACAAAATACAAATTTCAGGGCCTGCCCATGGAGTTTAATTAGAACATGGGCAAGCTCATTTGTTTCCATCTTGTCTGGAAAAGTTTCGACTGAGCCTGGACAGCCCACAGAACCTCAACAATTCACTCTCTGTCCCCTTTGCCAGCCTCTGAGTCTGAAAGTAGGAAAACAGAGAAAAGTAAAGCAGCAAGACGGTCAATACACTACTGGGTAACACCAGTATTACAAGTCACCAACATTATCACCATGATAACCTTGAAGTCTACTTTCTGAAAAACTTCACATAAGGTGAAAATGTCCAACAGACAGTTGGCAATAGAGGACTGGAGAGAGGAATGAGGTCAGAGCTTGCCTTCCATTGGTTCCTTTAGGGTCCAGCTCTGTCCCCTGCCCTGCCTCTGAAGGTACCACGGATCCCAGTGGCCTGGGCTGGGCCGAGGCCCCGCCCCGCCGCAGGCCCCGCCCCTCTGCAGGCCCCGCCCCGCCGCGGGCCGGCTCTCAGTCGATGAGCCCCACTCTTCCTCTTCAGCTTCAGGGAGCCGTCTTGGTTGCCTCCTGTGTCCAGATGCTGGTGGGCTTCTCAGGCCTCATTGGCTTCCTCATGCGCTTCATCGGCCCGTTGACCATTGCTCCCACAATCTCCCTGATGGCCCTGCCTCTCTTCGATTCCGCGGGTGACGACGCCGGGATCCACTGGGGGATTGCTGCCACGTAAGTACCCTCCTGGGTGGGAGGGCCATTTGAGTTCCCTTTAGAGGAAGGTTACCCAGTTAAAAGAGTGAGTCCTGCATATTGGCAAGCTCAGGTGGTTTACAAGTACTTTCATGAACATTTTTTGTTGTTCAGTGGCCAAGTTGTGTCGGACTCTTCGTGACCCCATGGACTGCAACATGCCAGGCTTCCCTGTATATCTCACCATCTCCTGGAGTTTGCCCAAGGTCATGTCCATTGAATAGATGATGCCATCCAACCATGTCATCCTCTGTTACCCTCTTCTCCTTCTGCCTTCAGTCTTTCCCGTGTCAGGGTCTTTTCCAATGAGTCAGCTGTTCGCATCAGGTGGCCAAAGTACTGGAGCTTCAGCTTCAGCATCAGTCCTTCCAAAGAGTATTCAGGGTAGATTTCCTTTAAGATTGACTGGTTTGATCTTGCTTTCCAAGGGACTCTCAAGAGTCTTCTTCAACACCACAGTTCGAAAGCATCAATTCTTCAGCACTCTGCCTTTTTTATTGTCCAGCTCTCACATCCATACATGACTACGGGAAAGACCATAGCTTGGACTAGATGGACCTTTGTCAGCAAAATGATGTCTTTGTGTTTTAACACACTGTCTAGTTTTGTCATAGCTCTCCTGCCAAGAAGCAATTGTCTTCTAATTTCATGGCTTGCAGTCACCATCTGAAGTGATTTTAGAGCCCAAGAAGAGGAAATCTGTCACTGCTTCCACATTTCCCCCTTCTATTTGCCATGAAGTGATGGGACCAGATGACATGATCTTAATTTTTTTAATATTGAGTTTTAAGCTGACTTTCATTCTCCTCTTTCACCCTCATCAAGAGGCTCTCTAGGTCATGTACTTTATAATACCTTAAAAAGCAGTGAAATGGCAATTTAGAATGTATTATTACTATTTATTTGTTATTAGTCCTCACAGACAATGAGTTCATCACAGGCAGAGTCTAAACATATTTAGTGCAGGGTTCACAGATGGCTGATACTACCTGTCCCTTGCCTCCTAGGTTTTCACTGAGCAAATATTTGTACACCTCCAGCTCCTGGGAAGGGTACAGAGACATAGCCCAGCTCTCAAGCATTTGGTAGTTTAGTGGAGGGTTAAGACTTGAGTCCAAGTACCTGTGATACCAGGAGACACTGATGAGGGTCCCAGAGTGTCAAGCTTATTCAGGGAATGGGGTGGTGACAGCCAGCTTGTGGGGGATGGAGAGGGCAGGGGAAGAGTGTCAGGAAGGCTTAGGAGTGGGGTGGGGAAGAGGCCCTCAACATTTAAACAGAGCTTTGGAGGAATTTGGCAACAACAGATGGATGTGTTCATTCACATGGGCTTTGACCCTGGCCTCAGTGGCTCCAGTCTGGATCTATGCAGCTGTCATGCTCATTTCTCAGGTCCCAAGGAATAGTAGTCCTCTGCCCACTCTTCCTCGTCAGCCACCGGCAGCCTCTGAAAGGGGCCCACCCACCTATTCCCAGCTGGCAGGATGCAGAGCAGGGCCTAGATGAGGACCTGCCTAGCACAGCCCCTACTCCCCAGACCCAGAGGCACATGGTGGCCCAGCTTCCTGGATCCTCGCTCTGGATGAACCCCAGCTCACCAGGTTGGGTGTGGTTTGTTTCTGTTTCAGGACCATCTTCCTCATCGTGCTGTTTTCTCAGTACCTGAAGAACATCGCAGTGCCCGTGCCCGTTTATGGACGAGAGAAGAAGTCTCACACCTCTAAGTTCTACCTGTTTCAGATCTTCCCTGTAAGAAGCACTCCCCATCCGCCGCCATTCTTAGCTGACTCACCTGGAGAGTGAGGGGCAGCCTCTTGCTCACCCTGATGGACCTCAAGTCAAATGCTCTCTACCTGCAGTGGCCTCTCCTCCTCGGCCTCCCCTAACTGCTCCTCCCCACCCTGCCCATGGGTGGTGGGAGCATTGGATTAATGCCCTATAGCTCCTCCCTCAATGCTTCTCTCCTGCGGGAGCAGAGAGCTTTCCCCAGGTTGCCACAGCGGTCGCCAGTGTGGGACAGCTTCCTCATGTTTCCCGGGATGTCCTCAGAGGATGGCCCTGGGGGAGGTAGCCAGAATCACAACTATGGGTGCAAAACGAAGGGCCAAGATGCTTAGGTTCTTTCTCGTTGGTTCCTGGATGATTCAGATGGTGCCTCCTTTTTCAGAGCCTTCTCTGTTGAATTTGTTCCAATGTGTCTGGAGTTCTACCACCAGAGATTATAAACCAATACATCTGCGGACCCCACTTTAAGAAATCCTGCTTCAGGCTCTGCAGAGCAATGGCTGAAATTCCATTGTACAGATGAGCAAACTCAGGCTCAAGGAGTTTGAAGCAAGTCATGTGTCCAGCAAACAGTAGAAAGGGAGTCAGCTTGCAGTCCTTCTGACCCAGGCCTTGTCTACTATGCTGGACATTTCTGCCTTTACCTGGCATAAGGTCTCCCTTTGGTTTACTGTCTGTGTTCCTTTACTGTGTTACTTATCCCCTGACACACAGATTTCTGTTGTCACTGGGAGGGTTCCTAATCCAACACTTCCTCTTTTGAAGAGCTTTCCTGAATTCTCTCTTTTGCCCAACCTTTCTGGGAGGTGTGGACAGGGGCAGGGAGTGGGACCAGGTGTGAAGGGCACCTCCCTTCCGCAGGTACTGCTGGGGCTCTGCATCTCGTGGCTGCTCTGCTTTGTGCTCACAGTCACCGACGCCCTCCCTTCAGCACCCACAGCCTATGGGTACCTGGCTCGCACTGACACCAAAGGCAGCGTCCTGAGCCAGGCTCCGTGGTTTCGCTTCCCTTACCCAGGTAATGAGCAGACTGGGCCCTTGTTGCCTGGGACACACACTTCCTAGGTCTGTCCATGGGGCTCAGGGCACCAGAGCGGGTGGTGAATAGAGCCAGGGGGTGGGGGGAGAATCTTCTCCAAGGGATCTGACAACAGCCTGTGGTGGGGAAAAGCCCAGAGGAACCCCGACCTCTAGCCAGCATCTGGGGCTCCTCCTGGACTCGGTGGGTCCCTCACAAGGGAGGCTCGGGACTGAATGAGAACATTTCTGGGTTGGAGGTCAAGGCCATCACTTAGGCCTCTTCTGGTCTCCTTTCCCTGCAGTTCTTGGCTCAGGTTGTGTGAATAAGCACGCTTCAGTGGTGATAGGCAGGGGTGGTCTCGGGGGCTAGGGAGCTACGGCCTCCCTGAGTAAGTATCTGGACTTCAGAATGCTTCAGGGCCTTCCTGGGAAAAGGCTGGGTTGCTGGTTCTTTGTGCGCACTGTGACCCCAAGGTCAGGGCATGGGACCCACCCCCAGGGAGGCACGGGTGAGGCAGAGGTTCAAGACAAAGTCTCAGGACAGTTGTGGGGCTGGAAGACGTGTTGCCCAGCTTTTAAAGCCTTCCGGAGAATCCTCTTGGAAAGAAATTATTTGGGGTCCAGTAACCTGTTGTCTTCTGGGTTAATATTCCCTCTGCATTGCATTTTCAGGACAGTGGGGCCTCCCCACCGTCAGCCCGGCTGGGGTCTTTGGGATCATCGCAGCGGTAATCTCCTCAATGGTGGAGTCAATAGGCGATTATCATGCCTGTGCCCGCCTGGTGGGGGCACCACCCCCTCCAAAGCACGCCATCAACCGAGGCATCGGCATCGAGGGCCTGGGCTGCCTGCTGGCAGGGGCCTGGGGAACAGGGAATGGCACCACCTCCTACAGCGAGAATGTGGGTGCGCTGGGCATCACCAGGGTAAGGCTGCAGACATTGGTCCATGGGTATGTGTGTGTGGCAGGGGTGGGTGGTGGGTGTGCAGGCTAAGTACCTGGATCTGTCATCCATGTCTTAGTCTCTTATTGTTGCTGCAACAAATTACCACAAACATAATGGCTTTCAATAACCCAAATGTATTATCTTACCAATCTGGAGGTCAGAACTCCAACACAGGTCTCACAGGACTACAGTAAAGTTATTAGTGGGGCTGCGTTCCTGCCTGGAGGCTCCAGGGGAGAATCCATCGCCTTGCTTTTTCCATCATCTAGAGGCTCCCCACATCCTTGGCTATGGCCTCTCTCCCCCATCTTAAAGCCAGCAACATTGCATCTCTCTGACCTTTCTTCCCTTGTCATGTCTCCCTTTGACTACACCTGGGAAAGACTATCTGCTTATGTGGGTATGTGTAATTAGATTGGGCCACCTGGGTAATTCAGGATACTCTCTCCATCTCAAAATCCTTAAGTCCCCTTTGCCATGTGAGTTTGGGATCAGGATGTGGACATCTCTGAGGAGCCATTATTCTGCTACTGTTCTGACCTTCTTGGCTTCGGTCACCTGTGCCTGTGTGTCCCAAGGTTGCCACTCACTCAGCATGGCCTCTGTGATGTTCAGCCCATGCCCCCGTCTTACCTCTCCTCCTTCTAAACTTTGTCCTGTGGATTCACCCAGGGCATCCTTATTGTCTCTGACCTGCACCCCTCACAGTGGATTCTGTCTTCTCTGTGTGCCTGTGGCCCTCCTGTCCTCTTTTCTCCAAGCAGGACCACAGCTTGATCAATCATCTCTCACCTGAACATGGCAGCATCCCTAACTATCTCTTCCCAGGATCTTGCCCATCTCTCATCTAGCTGCCACCTGGCTGCCCAAGGATCTTTCTAGAACCCAATTAAATTAGTTCCTACTTAAAATCTCTTCTGGGCTCCCATTTTCCACAGGAAAGCCCCGTAAGTTCAGCACGAACTCTTCAAGATGGTGCTTTCTAAGAAGGCTTAGAAAAGAATATTATTACGATGTTGCTTTCCTGTCTGCTTCAGTGCAGAGGTGTGGTGTTTCCCAGAACAAGTGAAGTCAGCTTTGGAGAATACAGAGCCCGCTATTCATTTCCCCTCGCTGCATTTTCTGATCGCACCCTCAGACCTATCCACCTCTGTATCTGCATGACCTTGGGCCCACAGTGGGAGCTAAAGACGTGTGAGCAACAGCACAGCCAGCACCCAGCCCTGGAGCAATTGACACCATGAACGCTTGGGTATTTTCCCAAAGTTTCCAAACCCTTAGTGCAAGTGAAAGGAATGTTTTTCCATGTGATGACCACTGACCCACACAGAAATATAACAGGAATGGGCTACATAAGTAAAAGGCAGCAACTATTTTTCCTGCTAAAGGAAGCAAATATCATGCAGAACAGAAAATTATACTCAATAAATGGGACAAAAATTTTTTTGATGTATAATTTCTAAATTAAGGCTGTTTGGAGTAGAAGGAAGGAGGGGGGAAGAAAGGTACATGAGCAGGCTGCAAATCGAGTTGTTCAGTTGCTCAGTTGTATCCTACCCATTGTGACCCCGTGGACTACAGTTCAGTTCAGTCCAGTTGCTCAGTTGTGTCCGAATCTTTGTGACCCCATGGACTGCAGCACGCCAGGCCTCCCTGTCCATCACCAACTCCAAGAGATTACTCAAACTCATGTCCATCGAGTCTGTGATGTCCATTGAGTAGGTGATGCCATCCACACATCTCATCCTCTGTCATCGCCTTCTCCTCCTGCCTTCAATCTTTCCCAACATTGGGGTCTTTTCCAATGAGTCGGTTCTTCCCATCAGGTGGTCAAAATGTTGGAGTTTCAGCTTCAGTATCAGTCCTTCCAGTGAAGATTCAAGACTGATTTCTTTTAAGATTGACTGGTTGGATCTCCTTGCCGTCCAAGGGACTCTCAAGAGTCTTCTCCAACACCACAGTTTAAAAGCATCAATTCTTTGGCACTCAGCTTTCTGTAGTCCAACTCTCATATCCATATGTGACTACTGGAAAAACCATAGCTTTGACTAGACAGACTTTTGTGGACAAAATAATGTCTCTGCTTTTTAATATGCTATCTAGGTTGGTCATAGATTTTCTTCCAAGGTGCAAGCATGTTTTAATTTCATGGCTGCAGTCACCATCTGCAGTGATTTTGGAGTCCAAGAAAATAAAGTCTGCCCTTGTTTCCATTGTTTCCCCATCTATTTGCCATGAAGTGATGGGACCAGATGCCATGATCTTTGTTTTCTGAATGTTAAGTTTTAAGCCAGCTTTTCCACTCTCCTCTTTCACTTTCATCAAGAGGCTCTTTAATCTCTGCAATAAGGTGGTGTCATCTGCATATCTGAGGTTATTGATATTTCTCCCAACAATCTTGATTCCAGCTTTTGCTTTATCCAGTCTGGCATTTCGCATCATGTGCTCTGCATATATGTTAAGTAAGCAGGGTGACAATATACAGCCTTGATGTACTCCTTTCCCAATTTGGAACTAGTCCATTTTTCCATGTCCAGTTCTAACTGCTGCTTCTTGACCTGCATACCGGTTTCTCAGGAGGAAGGTAAGGTGGTCTGATATTTCTGTCTCTTTAAGAATTTTCCAGTTTGTTGTGATCCACGCAGTCAAAGGCTTTAGCATAGTCAGTGAAGCAGAAGTAAATGTTTTTCTGGGTTTTTCTTGCTTTTTCTGTGATCCAGTGGATGTTGGCAATTTGATTTCTTGTTCCTCTGTCTTTTCTAAATCCAGCTTGTGTATCTGGAAGTTCACGGTTCACATACTGTTGTTGAAACCTGGCATAGAGAATTTTGAGCATTACTTTGCCAGCATGTGAAATGAGTGCAATTGTGCAGTAGTTTAAACATTCTTTGGTTTGCCCTTCTTTGGGATTGGAATGAAAACTGAACTTTTTCACTCCTGTGGCCACTGCTGAGTTTTCCAAATATTGGCATATTGAGTGCAGCACTTTCACAGCTTCATCTTTTAGGATTTGAAATAGCTCAGCTGGAATTCCTTCACCTCCACTAGCTTTGTTCATAGTGATGCTTCCTAAGGCCCACTTGACTTCACACTCCAAGATGGCTGGCTCTACATGAGTGATCACAGCATTGTGGCTATCTGGGCCATTAAATCCCTTTTTGTATACTACTATTACTAAGTCACTTCAGTCGTGTCCCCATAGACGGCAGCCCACCAGGCTCCCCAATCCCTGGGATTCTCCAGGCAAGAACACTGGAGTGGGTTGCCATTTCCTTCTCCAATGCATGAAAGTGAAAAGTCAAAGTGAAGTCGCTCAGTCGTGTCTGACTCTTCACAACCCCATGGACTGCAGCACACTAGGCTCCCGCATTCATGGGATTTTCCAGGCAAGAGTACTGGAGTGGGGTGCCATTGCCTTCTGTGTATTCTGGCCACCTCTTCTTAATATCTTCTGTGTCTATTAGATCCATAGTGTCCTTTATTGTGCCCACCTTTGCACGAAATGTTCCCTTAGTATCTCTAATTTTCTTGAAGGGATCTCTAGTCTCTCCCATTCTTTTGTTTTCCTGTATTGGTTTGCGTTGTTCACTTAGGAAGGCTTTCTTATCTCTCCTTGCTATTCTTTGGAACTCTGCATTCAGATGGGTATATCTTTCCTTTTCTCCTTTGCCTTTCACTAGTTTTTGGTTCTCTCCTAGTTGGTGGGGTGGGAAGTGGGGGACAAGTGGAGGTGTGGGGGAAGGAATTAGGTTGGTCAGAGGCTTCCCATCACTTCTCTAGGGTGTGATGGGATGTCACACCAGCCCAGATGTCAGTCCTGAGACCAAAAGAGACCCAGGGCTGCATGGTAAATTCTGTGATGGTAGGATTTGGGATGACCTGCTGTTCATGAGATCATCAGTGTATCCAAAGGGCGTTGGTTGAACCTGAAAGTTGATTCATTGTGATTAGATTCATGCTTAGTTCCCACAGTTCATTGTTAGGCTTGTAAACAAAACAGAAGTTTCCTTTGATGTGGTAAATTCTTTTTTTTTTTTTGATAGGCAAGAAGTAGCTTTATTAATATAGGATAACTTTAAGAGCTGCCGTGGGCAGGTGAGGGAGGCCTGCTGATGTGGTAAATTCTTATCACATGTTTTCTTATGAAGTCAGTTAAATAAATTGTGCTCATGGTCTTCTCAAGGCAAGAATACTGAAGTGGTTTGCCATGCCCTTCTCCAGTGGACCATGTTTTGTTAGGCCCTGAATAGCGGGGGCATGCCCTTCACACTCCGTGTGGCCAGAGGATGGGACTCGTGCCCTGGTTGTGCCACTGCTGGTCCTCGCTGGGCGTGTCAACCTGCACCAGCCACCAGGTGGCAGTCAGTGGTCAATGTGCTCTTAAGCTGGGAAGAGAAATAAGCAAAGGTGAAATCTGCTACTCTATCACTGCATTAACAGACTTCAAGTTGTTGACATTGGAGTATCTTAAAATTTTTAAATATTGTGGTAGAAGACACATAACATAAAATCTACCATCTTAATATTTTTGAAGTGTACAGTTCAGTACTATTAAGTGTATCCACCCACAATGCTGTGCAACAGATCTCCAGAGCTTTTTATTCCTACAAAACAAACTACCCTGGAGTATCATTTTAATGTTTTTGTTCGTTTCTTTGTTTTTTTTTTTTTACATTTTGGCTGGGCCACATGGCATGTGGGATGTTCCTTCCATGACCAGGGATGAAGCTTGCACCCTGGGAAGCCCTGTCAAACATTGCCTGTATATGCATGGACTTATTTGTGGGCTCTCAATTCTGTCCCCTTGGTGTATGTGTCTGTTTTTACGCGAGCACCATACTGTTTTGATTACTATAGTTTTTTAGTATAGTTTGAAATCAGGAATTGAGATGCCTCCAGCTTTATTTTTCTTTTTCAGGATTGCTTTATATATTTGGCATGTCTTGTGTTTACATAAGCATTTTAGGGGCTTCCCTGGTGGTTCAGATGATAAAGAATCCCCCTGCAATGCAGGAGATCTGGCTTTGATCCCTGGGTTGGGAAGATCCCCTGGAGAAGGGAATGGCTACCCACTCCAGTAGTCTTGCCTGGAGAATCCCATGGACAGAGGGTCCTGGTGGGCTACAGTCCATGCGGTTGCAAAGAGTGGACACAACTGAACAACTGACACTATACTACTATATGTAAGCATTTAGGATTTTTTTTTTCTATTCCTGTGAAAATGCTGTTGAAAATTTGATAGGGGTTGCATTGAATCTGTAGATGGCTTCAGTAATATGGACAGTTAGCAATACTAATTCTTCAAGTCATGACATAATATATCTTTGCATTTATTTGTGTCTTCTTCATTTTCTTTCCTCAAAGTCTTATAGTTTCCACCTCCTTGTTTAAATTCATCTTTAAATATTTTATTGTTTTTGATGTTATTATGAATGGATATGTTTTATTTCTTTTTCAGATGTTTTATTATTAGTGTGGAAAAATGTGGCACTTCTGTACACTGATTTTCTATCCTGTAACTTTACTGAATTCACTGATTAGTTCTTACAATTTCTTAGTGGAGTCTTAGGATTTTCCGCATATGAGATCATATCATCTGCAAATAAAGATAATTATACTCCTACCTTTTTTATTTGGATGCCTTTTATTTCTTTATGTTACCTGGTTCCTATGGCTGTGGACTTCCAGTAATGTGTGGAATAGGAGTGGTGAGGTTGTCACCCTAGTCTTGGTTCTGATCTGATCATAGAAGAAAAATTTCCCACCTTTCAGCCTTGAGCATGGTGTGAGTTGTGGGCTTTTTATATTTGCCTTTAGCTACATTCTTTCTATATTTGACTTGTTGAAAGTCTTTTTTTAATCAAGAAAGGATGTTCCATTCTGTCCAGTGCTTTTTCTGCATCTGTTGAGATGATCATATATTTTTATCTTTCATTCTATTAATGTGGTGTATCACATTTACTGATTTGCATATGTCCAGACATACTGGCATCCCAGAGATAAATCCCACTTGATCATGGTGTATGATCCTTTTAATGTGCTGTTAAATTTGGTCTGCTAATATTTTGTTGATAGTTTTTGTATCTATATTCATCAAAGATATTGGTCTGTACAGTTGACCCTAGAACAATATGGGAAATGGGGTGGGATTAGGTGCACCAACCCTCCTCACAGCCAATAACCCTTGCATAACTTATAGTTGGATCTTTATACATGTGGTCCCTCCATATCCGTGGTTGCATCATATCTGTGCTTCCATCATATCCGTGGTTCCACATTCACAGATTCAGCCAACCATGGATTATTTAGTGCTGCCGTGTTTACTGTTGAAAAATATCTGCATGTAAAGGAACCTGCTGCTACTGCTAAGTCGCTTCAGTCGTGTCCAACTCTGTGCTTCCCCATAGGCGGCAGCCCACCAGGCTCTCCCTTCCCTGGGATTTTCCAGGCAAGAACACTGGAGTGGGTTGCCATTTCCTTCTCCAATGCATGAAAGTGAAAAGTGAAAGGGAAGTCACTCAGTCGTGTCTGACTCTTGGCGACCCCATGGACTGCAGCCTACCAGGCTCCTCCGTCCATGGGATTTTCCAGGCAAGAGTACTGGAGTGGGTTGCCATTGCCTTCTCCAGTAAAGGAACCTACACAGTTCCAAATCATTTTTCAAGTTACACCTGTACTTTCTTTGCTTGTAATGTCCTTATCTGGCTTTGGTACTGCCAGGGTAATGCTGGCCTCCTATAATAAGCTTGTGAAGTAAGTATTATTAATTCCACCTGGTAAATTTGAAGGCTGATATTTGGAGAGGTTAGATAACATGCATAAAGCTGCACAGCTAGTTAGAGGCAGAGTTGGTACTGGCTCTCAAACTCCATTCTTAAGCATTGGGCCACTCCTTCCCAAAAGAGACTTCTTGCCACTTCTTCACAAAAAGCTGCCCAGAGAAGGAGCACTGGAGTCAGGACTTGAAGATAGGTATGAGAGCAGCAGAGAGGAGAGGTGAGGGCAGAGGCTGGGACCCAAGATCACACCCTCATCCTTTCCCTAGCCCCATGAGAAGAACAGGGGGCTCCTCCTGCAGGTCCCCTGGAGCTGTTGTTTGTGATCCCCCAGGAAGAGTGCAGAGGTCTCCAGGGCATGTGGTCTGGTTGGAGCTCAGCCACCATCTGTATCCCTTCTCCCCACGTGCTGCAGGTAGGAAGCAGGATGGTGATTGTCGCTGCGGGCTTCGTGCTGCTCCTGATGGGCATATTTGGGAAGATCGGGGCTGCATTTGCCACCATCCCAACACCCGTGATCGGAGGCATGTTCCTGGTGATGTTCGGGGTCATCACTGCCGTGGGGATTTCCAATCTCCAGGTGAGGCAAGGCACCCTTGGAGAAGCAGCAGCATTACATCTCCTGAGAGGAGCCCATGGGGATGGAGATGAATGGAACAGCCTGGGAACAAGGGAGGAGAAGGGCATCCTCCAGTCCCAGCAAATGCACCGGCCCCAAATGGAGGGAAGAAGTAACCAGGGACATCCAAACTTCTGAAAAACAAAATTGGATCCGTTTGTATCGAATTATCCAAACCCCTCAGCTCTCAGGGTCAAGGGGGAGTTGGGACTTGACCCAGAGCCTGTGCCCTCTGAATCCAACCTCCCCCTCCAGCCTCCAGTGATGGGCGAACAGGGGGCACTTTAGAGGGGTGCTTGGTGTTCAGTATAGGTGCTGATGGCTCCGGGCCTCTCTCTTGCAGTACGTGGACTTGAACTCATCCAGAAACCTCTTCATCTTCGGCTTCTCCATCTTCTGTGGGCTTGCCATTCCCAACTGGGTGAACAAGAACCCAGAGAGGCTCCACACAGGTGATTCTCCATCCTCTAGACTTGTGACCATTCCAGGAGCAGAGCCAGTGGGGCCCTTGGTTCCTGGCAATTCCTGTCACTTCTTTTAAATTAACTATAGTCACCATGTTGTACATTACATCGCCATTACTTATTTCCAGTTTTGTTGAGATACAACTGGCATACATCACTGTATGATTCCAGGTATACAGCATAAAGTTTTGATGTACATCCATTGTGAAATGATTACCAAAATAAGTCTAGTTAACACCCATCATCTCACATGGATACAATAAAAAGAAGTGGGGGGAAAAAGAAAAACATTTCTCCTTGTAGTGAGAACTCTTAGGGTTTATTCTGTTAAAAACTGTATGGTTAACATACAGCAGCATTAACCATAGTTTTCATGTTGTACATTACACTGCTCATCCTTATCTCATAACCGGAAGTGTGTACCTTTTGATCACCTTCCTCCAGCACCTCCTTCTTCTCCCACTTCCCGCTTCTGGTAACTGCAAATCTGATCTCTTTTTCTATGAGTTTTTATCATTTTTTTAAGAGTCTACATATAATAAGGGAGATCATACCTATTTGTTTTTCTCTCTCTGATTTATTTCACAGCACAGTGCCCTCAAGGTCTATCCATGTTGTGTAAATAGCGCCATTGCATTCTTTTCCTTATGGCTGGATAATATCCATTGTAAACATACACATTTTCTTTAGTTGCTCATCCACTGATGAACACTTAGGTTGTTTCGATATCTTGGCTGTTGTAAATAATGCTACTGTGAATGTGGCTGTGCATGTGTCTTGTTGAGTTGGTGTTTTCATTTTCTTTGAATAAATACCCAGAAGTGGAATTGCTGGGTCATATGGATGGACAGGGAGGCCTGGCGTGCTGCATTTCATGGGGTTGCAAAGAGTCGGACACGACTGAGTGACTGAACTGAACTGAATGGTAGTTCTGTTTTTAATTTCTTAAGGAACTCCATGCTGTTTTCCATACGGCTGCACTAATTTACAGGCTCATCAATGATGCATAAGGGTTTCTATTTTTCCACACCCTTGCCAACACTTCTCAGTTCTTTTTGGGAAAAGCCATCCTCACAGGTGTGAGATGAATGTCTCACTGTGGTTTTGATTTGCATTTCCCTGCTGTCAGTGATGCTGAACACCTTTCATGTACTCGTTGGTCATCTGGACATCTTCTTTGGCAAAGTCTCTGTCAAGATCCTCTGCCCATTTTGTAATCCCTGTCACTTTTGTCTCCACTGTAGGGATTCTTCAGCTGGACCAAGTCATCCAGGTGCTGCTGACCACGGGCATGTTTGTTGGTGGATTTCTGGGATTTCTGTTGGACAACACCATCCCTGGTAGGGCTCATCTCTGCCCTGTAAGCTGGCAGTTTGGGTAGACAGTCAGCATTAGGGCCAGCCGCGTTGCTTCCCTAGCCCTGGTTCCCATGTGAGGCTGGCCACAGCATACCCTGAGCGGGTCCAGGGTCTGGGTGGGGTGATTTAAAGTCCCTGTCTACAAATATAGTCACATTCTGAGGAACGTGAGGAGTTAGGCCTTCGACATATGATTTTGGGGGTGGGTGGGTGAGCACAGTTCAGCCCATAAAAGGACCACAAGGTGGGAAACATACCAGAAGCAAAGCGCAAAAGGCACAGCCCCAGCTCTCTTAGAGCCTGCAGTCTAGCTGGGGAGGGAGAGAACACAGTATAGATTCATATCCCAACCAAAGCCATAGCTGGTGTGCTGTGCTCCAGGTGCTCTGTACTGAGCGTACAGAGAGCAGCAGGACATGCCCGGCCTTCTGGAGCCTCACAGGCTTGTAGGAAAGGGAGACACAACCATAGGCCCTTACACTACAGGGCACCGAGTGTGGCGGTGAGCACAGCAAACCCATCAGTGCTGAGGATGTGTCCGGGGAAGGGTGCAGAGTTGTCCTCACTGGTGGCTTTTCATACTCCCTTCTTGGTCCTCCGACAGTTTCTTGAAAGGACCTCTGTATGTAGTAACTCCTGCTTATTCTGATATTCTGTTTTCCACATTTCTTCTCTCCACCAAACATAAAAGACACATGCATTCCAGAAACATTGAAACATAGAAAGGTCCACCCTGGAAGAGGAAGAAAGAACAGTGGTTCACAGAAGGTCGTACCCTAGAGCTCAGAAACTCCTGGTGATGAGCTGAGTTGTTGCTGTTGTTTAGTCACTCAGTTACCTATGACTCTTTGTGACTCCATGGACTGCATCACGCCAGAACTCCCTGTCCATTACCAACTCCCAGAGCTTACTCAAACTCATGTCCATTGAGTAGGTGATGCCATCCACACATCTCATCCTCTGTCGTCCCCTTCTCCTCCTGCCTTCAATCTTTCCCAGCATCAGGGTCTTTTCCAGTGAGTCAGCTCTTCTCATCAGGTGGCCAAAGTATTGTAGCTTCAGCTTCAGCATCAGTTCTTGTAATGAATGTTCAGGGTTGTTTTCCTTTAGGATGGACTGGTTGGATCTCCTTGCTGTCCAAGGGACTCCCAAGAGTCTTCTCCAGCACTATCGCTCTAAAGCGGCAGTTCTTTGGCGCTCAAGCCTTCTTTATGGTCCAACTCTCACATCCATTGAGTTGAGTTGGGTGGAGTTTAGCTGAGCTGATTCTTGGGGTGGGCTGGGAGGAGGAGAAGGAGGAGCTGCCGGCAGGACCAGGGCATTGCGAACTGGTCTCTCCAGAGGCTCCTCCTGCCCAGGTCCGCCAGCTCCTTTGGGGCCCAGTCCTGACCTCGCTCGCTGTTTCCTATTAGGAAGTCTGGAGGAGAGAGGCCTTCTGGCATGGAATCAAGTCCAGGAGGAGTCTGAGGAGAGTACGAAGGCCTTGGAGGTCTACGACCTCCCCTGGGGGATCAGCACCAGGTTCTGCACATCCTCCTGTGCCCAGTACCTCCCCTTCTGGCCCAGGGAAGGTGAAGCGGGAGTGCGCCAGCTCTCGCTCTGCCCCTGGGACTCAGAAGAGGGGCCCCGGAGGGCCACAGACACCCGGCTGTGAGAAGGCTCCTTCTGCACCGCCCCCACCCAGTGTGCTCCTCACCCCACCCACTATGGGAGGTACCCTGTCGACCTGAGCGTCTCTGCACCCCACACATGATGGCAGAGTTAGATAAGTGTTAGATTAAGGCCAGGGCAAGTGTGCTGTGACCCCCGTCAGCGAGTCAGCGAGGTCTAGCCTCAAGCTACATCCTTACCGTGCTCAGCCCTCCGATCTCCAGGGTAAACCAGGGCAAATCAGGGCAAACAAGGGCAGCCCGGTGTCCACGAAGAAAGCCTCGAGGCAGTATTTTGATGCGTTGGGAGGCAGAGGCTTTGGGTGGGGTAGGGAACAGAGATGGGGCTGTTAGCTGAAAGATGACAGTAACATTTCTCTTCCTCCGAAAAGAAGTAGGAGGCCTCCTGACCCCTCCCATCCAGGTTCCTCCCATCCAGATTCCTCCCAATCAGGCCCCTTCCTTCCAGGCCCCTGCCACTGGGAAACGCTGAGCTTGTGCTAAGTCATTTCAGTCGTGTCCAACTCTGTGCAACCCTATGGACTGTAGACCGCCAGGCTCCTCTGTCCATGGGACTCTCCAGGCAAGAATACTGGGGTGGGTTGCCATTTCCTCCCCCAGGGGATCTTTGCCCCCTGGGATGGAACCCACCTCTCTTACCTCCCCTGCTTTGACAGGCAGGTTCTTTACCACTAGTGCCACCTGGGAAGCCCCTGTAGACACTGAAGGGTGTGCAAAGCTACAGTCCCTGCATATGCCCAGTGCTAGTCCTTGGAGTCAGACTGCATCACAGGATGGTATGGTGAGGCAGTGAGCACTGGGGGTGCGGGTCAGATGGCACCAGGTTTGGACCCTAAGACTTAACCTGCACTTCAGGTTCTCACAGGGACATGAAACAGCCAAAGCCTTGGAAAGGCCTTCAGTGGAGTGGAGCCACTGTTGTCATGATTTATAAACTGTAAGAGCCAGGTGAACCTGCTGTCTCTGCATCCTCAATGGATTAGTCAGGATTCTCTAGAGACAGAGCCAATACGGGGGGTGTGTACATACATACATATCTGTGCCTATACATATATGTCTACAGATATATATATATATGTACACACACACACATATGGGGAAGGCAGATGGAGAGATTGACTTCAGGATTGGGTTCAGGTGATTGTGGAGGCTGACAAGTCTGAAGTCTGCAGGGCAGGCCATGCAGGCTGGAATGAATTGCAGCTGGAATCTGAAGGCAGTCACTGGAAGAATTCCCTCTTCCTGAGGGAGGTTAGGGCTTCTCTGAGAGCTCAGTTGGTAAAGAATCTGCCTGCAATTCAGGAGACCCTGGTTCGATTCCTGGGTTGGGAAGCTCTGCTGGAGAAGGGATAGACTACCCACTCCAGTATTCTTGGACTTCCTTTGTGGCTCAGCTGGTAAAGAATCTGCCTGCAATATGGGAGACCTGGGTTCGATCCCTGGGTTGGGATGATCCAAGGTGAAAGGCTCCAGTATTCTGGCCTGGAGAATTCCGGGCCATGGGGTAGCAAGTGCAGTCTATTCAGTCCTTCAACTTATTGGATGAGGCCCACCCACACTATGGAGGGTAATCTGCTTTACTCAAAGTCTGCTGATTTAAATGTTAATCTCTTCTAAAAACACACACACACACACACCTAAAACCTTTAGAGAAATATCTATAAAAATGTTTGACCAAGTACCTGGGTACCATGGCCTTGCCAAGCTGACATGTAATAATAACCAACACCCCCAGTACACACCCCAAGGGCACTGATGCATTCTGCCCAGCAGCCTCAGCAAAAAGCATTGTGAGCACTGTGGGACCTGACATGGACTTCATTCAGGAGTCTTTATTGTCAGAAGAAGCAGATATAGGTGATTCTGCCTTGGTGTCCTGGAGCACAAGATTGAGGTCAGCATTGCTCCTGGGCTTTTAGAGCTTGCAGGATGTGGGGTGGACGCCAGAGCTCTCTAAAACTCATCAACACAATGCCCTGAAGCAGGTGTGCTGCAAGTACCCAGTGTCATGGGACAGATCCTGGCCGTCCTGCTTTTGAAAGACTCACGGCCTGGTCCTCGGGTGCATCTGGTACCCCGTGAAGAGGAGCACAGCGGGAGCATGTGTGTGCCCTGCAGAAGGCCAGCACCTCATTCAAAACAACCCTGAAAGACCGACACACAACCACACTATTCTTAAATACTTTATAACAACCAGAAACTACAACCATCGGGGCAGCCCACTCCAAAACGCCAAGGCAGGGGCCACTTGGGCTGCCAGAACACAAAGCCGGAGACCACCAGCCTCCTCCATCCCCTCCTGCTTCCAGCCCTCCCACATCACAGATCTTCATCAGCAAACATCTCCGTGCACCTGAACGTTATCATCTCATCGTTGACAGGAAGGTCCGGTTCTTTCAAAACAGCAGTAGAAGAGTATTCCAGTTTTATCTGAGGGCTCCAGGCCTCAGGCGGGGGAGATGGCCCCACCATCTGAGGCATGCCTCCTCCCTCTGCTTCTCCCCCACATCTCTTCAGCGGTATCTTCTCCTCCAGCTTCCAGCCAGGAAGTTACGAGCAATGAGGGGCAGGGAGTCCATTTCCATTTCACTCGAGTCTGTACTCTACCGTCCCCAGAGGAGCTTCTCCTGGATACAGTAGAACTGGCTTCTCTCCTCTCCTGGGGATTTCTAAGAACCCATGAGCGAGACAGGGGCAATCTTAAAGCTTTATCCAAATGCCCTCAACAGAGGATGATGAATTATACCACAATGCACCCACCCATGGAATACTCTGCAGCTGCTTCCAATAAAAAGAATGGGCTCCTTCTCTGTGGGACACATGATTTCCAAAGAGCGCGGTCCAGAGCAGTGTGTATGGTGGGCTACCATTTGTGTCTGATGTGTGTGTGCTCAGTTGTGTCTGACTCTTTGCGATTCCATGGACTGTAGCCTGCTAGACTTCTCTGTCCCTGGGATTTTCCAGGCAAGAATATTGGAGTGGGTTGCTATTTCCTTCTCCAGGAGATCTTCCCAACCCAGGGGTCAAACCTGGGTCTCCTGCATTGCAGGCAGATTCTTTACCAGTAGCGCCACCTGGGAATACCATTTGTATTTGATAGATTATATAAGGAGCTGGAGAATATTTCTGGATGACTGAATAAGAAACTGGTCATGATCATTGCCTTTGGGGGAGGGAATGCAATAGGAACAAGGAACACCGTTCATGGGTTAGCTATTTGGGGACCATTTTGAAAAGAAACAGCATTATGTTAATTTAGCAAGTGTTTCTCATTCCCTTAACGATGACATCAGCTAACCTGATTCCCCTTTACCTCTTCCCCTAAACAGGAACATTCCTGGGTTTGTGTTCTTCCTGCATATCCCACCCCAGCAGAAAATCACCCCTGTAGTTTGTTAGCGCTTCTCATTAGGGGTTGATTCCCTTGAGCCTTGGGAAGCACCCCTAATCCAGCCAACTATCTCATGGATGTGGGGCCAGTTTGGGGGTGATTCTGAGAATGAAGCTCCAGAGAATGGTCCTCATCTGCTGTGCCCTCCTGATTGGGGTGGGCACATCAGAGCCAGAGTATCCAAGAGAGGGAAGAACTGGTCAAAGGAAAATCACTGGACCCCTTGTTTAGGGTGAGAATGGTGGCAAAGGTTGAGAAAAGGGGGAGCTGGAATGTGGAGGATGCCCTGAGGCCAAACATCAGGGGAGGGAGCCACACACTGGAGTCTTTCACAGAGTGCCTGAATGTCATTCCAAACGTTCTGCTTCCTTCAGTCAGTTCAGTTCAGTCGCTCAGTCGTGTCCAACTCTTTGCGACCCCATGAACTACAGCACGCCAGGCCTCCCTGTCCATCACCGGCTCCCGGAGTTCACCCAAACTCATGTCCATTGAGTCGGTGATGCCATCCAACCATCTCTAAGCCCCTGCACACGATGATGAGGGACTCTTTAGCTGCAGGTCTGTGAAATCGCTAGGCTGCTAAGAGGTGTCTGCTGGGACTGGGTGCTGAAGTGTGTTGAGTAGCATTTCCCCCAGTTCATGCCCACCTGGAGCCTATTTGAAACTAGAGTCTGTGCAGATGTGATTAACTAAGGCTGTAAGCTGAAGTCATGCTGGATTTGGGGTGTGCCCTTGATCCAAACGATAGGTGTCCTTACAAGATGAGAGGGACACAGAGATCACAGAAGACGGAGGCAGCGATGCAGCTACAAGTGCAGGATCTCCGGCACTGCTGGGAGCACCGGGAGCTGGGAAAAGGCAGGAGAAATTCTCCCCTAGAGCTTTCAGGGGGAGCACGGCAGATCAACACCAAAACTGGGCCTGGGAGAATAAATTTTTGTTGTTTTAAGCCCCTGAGTTTGTGGTAATTTGTTACATGAGTCCTAGGAAACCAATACAGGCACTGGGATGAATGGGGAAGAGAATGCAGTTGCCCTCTTTACACACCCTGTACCAAGGCCTGAGGCCTCCCACATGAGGACACTCTTGGGCAGCTTGTTCAAGACACAGATTCCCGGGGCCACATCTCACAATACTGAATGGAAATCTTGAGTGTGGGGACGTCAGGAATCTGCATTCCAATGAGCTCCCAAGGTGAGTCAAGTCTGAGCGCCTCTGCTTTACATGAGCTCCAGTCCTGCCAGTTCTTTCTTTCCTGCTCTGTGTAAGTAACGAAGTGGGGAAAACAAAGACTGTCCCATCCATCTGCTCTCAAAGCCTTGGTAAAGTGACCTGACTTCACTGTGCCCAGAGCAAGGGACTCAGTGGTCAGGGCTGGTGGCCAAGGGTTGGTGGGGGGTGCAGAGAGCAAACTGCAGGAAATGGCCTTGGCTCCAAGTGGTCTCAGCAGAGGAAAGGGAAGGGTAAGCAGGAAAAGGGCCACACTGAAAAGCTCCCCTGATTATTTTTGGACTTTTCATCACTATCACGTACCTTTTAAAATAAACAGCTATATTTTTGCTAAATCAGTGGGAAAATCCATGGCTCTGAATCTGAAAGGGGCTGTCTCCTTGGCAACTCATGAATAACCCCCTCCTTCCCATGGAAACTTCCAGGAATGAACCTTCTACCCAAGACCCCCACATGCATGTCACGGTGGGCTGCACAGTCAGCTTTTTGGAAGCAGAAATTAATATCCTTCAAAAGCCGACAGCAAATATTACCCCAGTGTCTCAGAAAGTGATGAATTAGTTCAGCCTCTCAAAAGGCATCGAGAAATCACACATGTAGGAATGCCTGCCAAGGGCCAGGCCTCTGAGGTCTGGTTCCTGCCTCGAGGCTCCCAGGCTCGGATGTGCCCTGAAGAGCATCCCCCTGCCTCTTCCCTGGACATCCGCCTTCCACAAGATGAACTAGACTAAAGTCAACTATCCATGGAAGAACGTTCCCCCGTGGTGTGAACTGGGGGAGCTGCAGCCAGTGCTCCCCTCCAGAGCCCACCATCTGAGGGGAGGCGAGCCAAGGCCTGACTGCACCATGCTCCATCCTACCTGTTTGACTTGAGTGTCAACACAGCAAAAGTCTTTGAAAAAATCGACGATCTGCATGTACAGCTGAAACTTGTCCTCCGGATTTTTTGAGTTTTAGACAGCCAGCCTGGAACTATCAGCAGAAAGGAGGAAGAAACAGCAGTTAGAATCCTAACTTTTTACCTCTGCTTTGTTGTTGCTGTTCAGTCACTAAGTCGTATCTGACTCTTTGGGACCCCATGGACTGCAGCATGCCAGGCTTCGCTGTCATTCACCATCTCACGGAGTTTGCTCAAATGCATGTCCATTCATTCGGTGATGCCATCTAACCATCTCACCCTCTTGTTGCCCGCTTCTCATCCTGCCCTCAATCTCCACCTCTGCTTGCACCGTCTAAAAATATCTGGATTACAATGAGAACCACTTTGAAGCACGCAGCTGGACCCTCCAGAAGGTGGCCCAGGGCCTTCTGTGGAAGGTTTGCACAGCCCCAGTTCCAGCATCATGTCTAGAAGCTGCTGGGGAAGCAAGACTACAGGGAGGCTGGCCCATGGGTCCTAGTTCAGTGTCCTGAGCTGTGTCCTGGGGAACAAGGAGCAAGATTTCCTCTCCACCCAAAGTCAGGCTCTGCTCCCACCCGTGACCTCCCAGGCTCAGGAAACACAGGGCACGATCGAGGTCAGTCCCTTGACATGCCTCTGGCTCAGGAGGTCTAAAGTGAAACGCCAGCCCTGGCACAGAGGCTTCCCTGAAGATTCTTTTCCTGCTGTTTCCTGGAACAAGGGGAGAAGCCTACCAACAGGACTATGAATCAGGCCAGACAGCTTGTGGTGCTTTGACCTCACTTCCTGCTGGAATGAGGCCTCACAGTCAGCTTGGGAACCCTGGCAGCAACCCTCTGCCTTTTCTAGGGAAAGACAAAAAAAAAAAATTTTTTTTTTTTCCTGATTGGTTGTTTTCTGTTCCACCAGCAGGGTGAGTAGTTAACAAAATTATTTGCCAAGTACACTTTGGCCACTTTTCAAAGAAATTGTTTACATAGCCCAAGCCCAACAAAGAGACAGCAATGTCTGTCTCCAGCCGGTTTCCGCAAAATCAAACTTAACACAGCCGGGAAGAGTCACCACGGAAAATCGCTTTGAGATTTTGGGCAAGTCTGGCTGGGCTGGGCTGGGGGAGGGGGGTGGCAGCTAAGTTGCTGACCTCTCATCTGCCTGCAGGCCCCCAGGGCTCTGGGCTGGAGCCACAGGCCTCAGAAAAAATGAAGATGTTCTTTGGGATCATGAGAACATGAATGTCACCTCATTCCCAAGGCAGAAAGCTACATGTTCTTGCTTCTTAAAGAAAAAAAAAAAAAATGTTATTTATTTGGCTGTGTGGGTCTTACTAGCAGCACGCAGGATCTAGTTCCCTGACCAGGGATCAAAACCGGCCCTCTGCTTAGAGAGTGTCGGGTCTTAATCACTGGTCACCTCTTTTTAACCAGGTATCTGAGGGGGCTGTGCCTTTAGGCTGTAAGACCACAGCTTTTCAAAGTAGCAAGGACATTTTAGTCCTAAACTCTCTCTTTCTGAGAAAACACAACTGTTTTTTATGTGTGTGTGTGTGTTTAAAAAAACCAAGCTACTTCTTGTTTTAAAATCTCCCCAGATGCTCTTCCGACTTCAGGGGGTCATCCCTCCTTCTACATCCTTCCCATCAGCACTGTGAAAACAGCATCTCCCCTTGTACAGGTCAGAGATGCTGTCACTCACCCCAAGGCTCAGGCATGGGGCCTGTTTCCATGTTGGCCCAGACTCTCTCTGTCCACCTCTTAAACCAGACTGACTGTTGTAACCCACCCACGGCCACCTCACCCCAGGAGACAGTGCAAATCACTAGAGTTGACAACTCACTGATGTATCTCAGCCCTGGGTCACAACAGAAGAATTGTCTCTGCTGAAGAAGCCCCAGAGAAGATCCTCCCCAGGGCAATGGCACAATCCTAGGACCAGCCTTTTCTGAATCACAGGAAAAAGTGGATTTCCAAGAACTTCCACTGAATTATGCTCCCCTCTGAGAGGCTGCAAGGGAGAGGGTCCTAAACACCCCAACAGGGACACCCACACACAGTCTCATACCCCTCCTCACCTGGGGCTAGATGTGCCTGGAGCTTCACTTTTGTCCAGGAAACTTGCCACATCGAAGGCTTCTTCAAAAAGGATCTGAAAGAAACCACAAAACTTCACGTGTCAGAAATCGCCACACTCTGATGTTTGCTCTGGGCTGCCGAGGGATAGAAAGGCTCCCTACCTTTTGTCCCCAAAGGGGTGCATGTTAAAGCTGAGTCCCAAACCCAGGGTCTCTGCTTGGTGACCTTTACAGGGGATGAATATTAAGTTCTTGACCACCCAGAAAAAACTGCCAACCTCAGAGAGTGGCTGAGAGATGGGGAAGCACTGGGGACCATGGTCTTCTCTTTCTAAAGAGGGTGGGAGCTTAGGAGGGAGAGGTAACAGCCAGAGGTGAGCCTCTGTTTACATAGGAAAGGGCTCATCTACACCGCCCAAGGGACAGACTGAGCCCAGCATCCACAATCTAGCAGTTTCATTCTAGGGGAACAGAGGTTCAGGGGCTCGGGGGTTAGGTTGCAGAGAGCCCACTCCCAGGGTGGATATGCCACAGTCAACCCGCTCCCTCCCACGTCCCTGCCCCAACCTCACTCCACCTTGGGAGTCCCTTGCAGTCACACCAGTCACTTGGGGTGCTTGTTAAAAACAGATTCTGAGCCATCCCCTCAAAGACTCGGATTCAGTGGGTCTAGAGTATTAGCCAAGCACCTGCCTTTCAACTAAACTCCACTTAAGTAGTCTGGAGGGTCAACAATAACTAGAGACCAAAGGGCCGAGATTTGGAAAAAAAAAAAAAAATCTGTGATAAAGGATGCAATCCTTAGAGCAGGAACTAGGCATCCTGGATAGGTCCTCCCACACACTGGGCTCGTCTGTGTATTGGAAGGACTGGATGAGGCGACAGTAGTTTTCCATGCCTGGGTCCTGATGTCTAGGAAGTCTCCCAGAGAATGGGCCATCCTGGGCTGTCCACTGGATCATAGAAAAAGCTAAAGAATTCCGGAAAAGCATCTGCTTCATTGACTACTTCAAAGATAAAGTCTTTGACTGTGTAGATCACAACAAACTGGAAAATTCTTAGAGATGGGAATACCAGACCACCTTACCTGCCTCCTGAGAAACCTGTATGCAGGTCAAGAAGCAACAGTCGGAACTGGACATGGAACAATGGACTGGTTCCAAATTGGGAGAGGAGTACGTCAAGGCTGCATACTGTCACCCTGCTTATTTAACTTACATGCAGAGTACGTGTGAAATCCCGGGCTGGATGAAGCACAAGCTGGAATCAAGATTTCTGGGAGAAATATCAATAACTTCAGATATGCAGATGACACCACCCTGATGGCAGAAAGGAAAGAGGAATTAAAGAGCCTCTTGATGAAGGAGAAAGAGGAGAGTGAAAAAGCTGGCTTAAAACTCAATATTCAAAAATGAAGATCATGGCATCTGGTCCCATCACTTCATGGCAAATGGCTGGGGAAACAATGGACACAGTGAGAGACTTTATTTGGGGGGTGCTAAGCTGAGAAGCGCTGGACTGGAAGAAACACAAGCTAGAATATAGATATCTGGGAGAAATATCAATAACCTCAGATATGCAGATGACACCACCCTTATGGCAGAAAGTGAAGAGGAACTAAAAAGCCTCTTGATGAAAGTGAAAGTGGAGAGTGAAAAAGTTGGCTTAAAGCTCAACATTCAGAAAACTAAGATCATGGCATCTGGTCCCATCACTTCATGGGAAATAGATGGGGGAACAGTGGAAACAGTGTCAGACTTTATTTTTCTGGGCTCCAAAATCACTGCAGATGGTGACTGCAGCCATTAAATTAAAAGACACTTACTCCTTGTAAGGAAAGTTATGTCCAACCTAGATAGCTTATTCAAAAGCGGAGACATTACTTTGCCGACAAAGGTCCATCTAGTCAAGGCTGTGGTTTTTCCTATGGTCATGTATGGATGTGAGAGTTGGATTGTGAAGAAAGCTGAGCACCGAAGAATTGATGCTTTTGAACTGTGGTGTTGGAGAAGACTCTTGTGAGTTCCTTGGATGGCAGGGAGATCCAACCAGTCCATTCTGAAGGAGATCAGCCCTGGGATTTCTTTGGAAGGAATGATGCTAAAGCTGAAACTCCAATACTTTGGCCACCTCATGCACAGAGCTGACTCATTGGAAAAGACTCTGATGCTGGGAGGGATTGGGGGCAGGAGGAAAAGGAGATGACAAAGGATGAGATGGCTGGATGGCATCAGTGACTCGATGGATGTGAGTCTGAGTGAACTCTGGGAGTTGGTGATGGACAGGGAGGACTGGCATGCTATGATTCATGGGGTTGCAAAGAGTTGGGCTTGACTGAGCGACTGAACTGAACTGAAAGGTCAACTACTTAATGACCGTTGACTCTCTTCTGACCTTGGTTTTTCTATTATAGCTTAATCAGCTCTGTCCCCTCCCATGTCAAACTTCTCATTGTTTTGCTTTGCAGGGCTTCCTCTTGGACGGACTCCTATCAGTGTCTATGTAGGTCCCACTACATGTTTCCTGAAACGTGGGTCCCAGTACTATCTGTTCCAGAACATTCCATCATTATGAATAACAGGTATTTGTTTACATCGGCCTTCATGTGCATACACGCTAAGTTGCTTCAGTTGTGTCTGACTCTTTGCAACCCTGTGGACTGTAGCCAGCAGGCTTCTCTGTCCACGGGATTCTCTGGGCAAGAATATTGGAGTCGGTTGCCATGCCCTCCTCCAGGGGATCTTCCCAACCCAGGGATTGAACCCACATCTCTTACATCTCCTGCATTGGCAGGCGGGTTCTTTACCACTAGCACCACCTGGGAACCCCATTGGACTTCATGGAATGGGGTTTACTGAGAATTTTAGAGGAGCATTTTAGTACTCTGTGTGGGATAAGACTGAGACTGCCTTCCTGGATTTGTCTCTCCAATACGTAGCTTACTAGAAGTTTCTACATATTAGGGAGCCAGGCACCCAAGTTGTAGAAGCACTTTTTCTCAGCCTCTCACCTGAGGTCTTTGCTCCACCCATGAGCCTTAGTAGCCTCTCCCAGGTCAGCATTTAGGGCCAGCAGTCCCTGCCTAACGGCTGTGTCAGTGTATCTCAGGGGCCAGGCTGCTTGTGTCACTTTTGCAATGTTTACATTCCAGTTCAACCAGTCACTAGAAATCAGCTTTAGAAAACAGAAAAGCCCCTCTGTCTGGCCCAGAGCCTCACCCCCTCTTCTCTTGCCCCTGGGAACCTGGTTTCCAGAAAGTGCTGTCCTGCCACATCTCAACAGGCTGCCCCCTGATTTGTTTCCTTGGTGCCATGGGGGATCATTAACTTCTCTGCAACTACCCACACTTTTCAAATGATGCAACGCTTACTATCACTGGATGTACCTCGGTCCCCTGAAGTGACCTAAGAGGGCTGGAGGGGATGTCTGTTAGAGACCAGTAGGTGGGGCTTGGAGGCCCCACCCTCTTGGATCCTCATCTTTCCCTCTCTCTTATTATTTTGGCAGGCTGTGAGAAGTTAATCTTCCTCTCTAGCAGCGGCTTCGTTTCTTTTCTGTTCTGAGAGGAAGGCAAAAAGAGAAGACCTCAAGCGGCCATGAACTCTGCCATCACTACCTGTGAGCACCCCAACCCCTTGGTGAGTGCTGGTAGAAGAGAGGGGATGATAGAGGTGGGGTGCGTGTTAAGTGTTAGTCTCTCAGTCGTGTCCGACTCTTTGCAGTGTCATGGGCTGTAGCCTGCCAGGCTCTTCTGTCCATGGGATTCTCCAGGCAAGAATACTGGAGCAGGTTGCCATTCCCTTCTCCAGGAGATCTTCCTGATCCAGGGATCAAACCCAGGTCTCCTGCATTGCAGGCAGATTGGTGGGGTAGCCGAAAAGAGGAAAGACCCTGGAGAAAGGTCCCAGTGTGGAGTTCTAATGCAGATTCATGAGGAAGGTGGCTTGTGTTCCAAGTGAGATGTTGAATTTTCACAGCTGTTCTTCTGCTGCCACTGTCGCAAGGCAAACATCCCATCCTCAGTGCTGAACTCCGTGAATGAATTACAAAGGAAGAAGGGAGAGCTGAAAGGCCCTCTGTTTTACCCTGTTGAATCTAGGTGTTTGTTTTCCAGGTTTCTCAGCATTATGATTTCTTTGATCAGAAAGCCTTTCTGAAGCAAAGCAAAGAGAAAGAGGAAAGCAGAGAGAGAGAGAGGATGAGAGAGGGTGAGAGACATGGAACTACTGTTTACCGAATGGCTGATATGTCCTAGTATTATGTACTTTATTTTCCTCCTTCAAGCCACTGAGGCATACACCTCTGTTCCCATTTTACATATAAGGAAGCTGAGGCCCAGAGAAGTAAAGGGACAATAACCCATCTGGAGGCCTCTCCAGCTCATCCTTGAGCCCTGCTCCCACCATTCTTTCCAGCCTAGTTTGGCCACCTAAAAACCAGGGCCGGGGTTGGGGGGAGCTGACTGAGTGGGGACCCTCTGCCCACCATAGCCAGACAGTCTCTCTCCCCACCAGGCCCAGCCATGGTATCTGTGCGACAGGTGCCATGCATGAGCCTGGGCTGGGCCCTCAGAACTGTCCCCTGGAGCCCAGCTGCCAGACCTTGCCCACTGCTAGTCTCAGTCTTCTGGTAAAGGGACTGTGGCTGACTCTTCTGGAAAAATTTGACAGGCACCTGAGAGAAATTTCCTCTCCTCTCAGAATTCCTATTGCTAAAAGTAAAAATTCAACTGGGTAAATTTAAAGCTAGTTGGCTTTATTTTTTTAAATTGTTATTATTTCTTTTGGCCACACCTTGCAGCATGCAGGATCTTAGTTCGCACACCAGGGTTTGGACCCAGGCCCCCTGCAGTGATTCCACATGGTTAAGTGTGGAGTCTTAACCGGTCGACCGCCAGGGAAGTCCACATAATTGGCCTTATTTAATGATTCATGAAATGGACAGCATACCATCATAGAAGGTAGAAGGGAGCTTTGAGGAGCTGTACAAAATGGAGGAGTTTTATAGGCAGAAGGAGGCATGGCAAAGTTATTCTATCAAAGAGTGGATTGTTTCAGGCCAGGTCACTTTCCTGAAAAGCAGGGGTCTACCAGGCAGATCATCTCACTAGTTCTGACCAGATAATTCGAGACGGACTAGTGAAAAGTTACATCCCTGTGAGAAACCATAACTGCATGCAATTAATTAGGTTAGGCATTAGGTTAGAACTTCCCTGGTGGCTCAGACTGTAAAGCGTCTGCCTACAATGCAGGAGACCTGGGTTCAATCCCTGGGTTGGGAAGATCTCCTGGAGAAGGAAATGGCAACCCACTCCAGTATTCTTTCCTGGGAAATCCCATGGACAGAGGAGTCTGGTAGGCTACAGTCCATGGGGTCAAAAAGAGTAGGACACGACTGAGCGACTTCACTTTCTTTCACTTTATTAAGTCTTGGTTGGCTGATATGGGCTTAGCATTAGTTACTCCATTTTGGACCTTTTAAAATTTTTGTTGTTGTTGTTGTTTTATTTGTTTTTTGTTTTTTTAATTTTATTTTATTTTTAAACTTTACAATATTGTATTAGTTTTGCCAAATATCGAAATGAATCTGCCACAGGTATACCTGTGTTCCCCATCCTGAACCCTCCTCCCTCCTCCCTCCTCCCTCCCCATACCCTCCCTCTGGGGTATGCACCAGCCCCAAGCATCCAGTATCGTGCATCGAACCTGGACTGGCGACTCGTTTCATACATGATATTATACATGTTTCAATGCCATTCTCCCAAATCTCCCGACCCTCTCCCTCTCCCACAGAGTCCATAAGACTGATCTATACATCAGTGTCTCTTTTGCTGTCTCGTACACAGGGTTATTGTTACCATCTTTCTAAATTCCATATATATGCGTTAGTATACTGTATTGGTGTTTTTCTTTCTGGCTTACTTCACTCTGTATAATAGGTTCCAGTTTCATCCATCTCATTAGAACTGATTCAAATGTATTCTTTTCAATGGCTGAGTAATACTCCATTGTGTATATGTACCACAGCTTTCTTATCCATTCATCTGCTGATGGGCATCTAGGTTGCTTCCATGTCCTGGCTATTATAAACAGTGCTGGGATGAACATTGGGGTACACGTGTCTCTTTTTCTTCTGGTTTCCTCAGTGTGTATGCCCAGCAGTGGGATTGCTGGATCATAAGGCAGTTCTATTCCCAGTTTTTTAAGGAATCTCCACACTGTTCTCCATAGTGGCTGTACTAGTTTGCATTCCCACCAACAGTGTAAGAGAGTTCCCTTTTCTCCACACCCTCTCCAGCATTTATTGCTAGTAGACTTTTGGATCGCAGCCATTCTGACTGGCGTGAAATGGTACCTCATAGTGGTTTTGATTTGCATTTCTCTGATAATGAGTGATGTTGAGCATCTTTTCATGTGTTTGTTAGCCATCTGTATGTCTTCTTTGGAGAAATGTCTATTTAGTTCTTTGGCCCATTGTTTGATTGGGTCATTTATTTTTCTGGAGTTGAGCTGTAGGAGTTGCTTGTATATTTTTGAGATTAGTTGTTTGTCCATTGCTTCATTTGCTATTATTTTCTCCCATTCTGAAGGCTGCCTTTTCACCTTGCTAATAGTTTCCTTTGTTGTGCAGAAGCTTTTAAGTTTAATTAGGTCCCATTTGTTTATTTTTGCTTTTATTTCCAATATTCTGGGAGGTGGGTCATAGAGGATCCTGCTGTGATGTATGTCAGAGAGTGTTTTGCCTATGTTCTCCTCTAGGAGTTTTATAGTTTCTGGTCTTACGTTGAGATCTTTAATCCATTTTGAGTTTATTTTTGTGTATGGTGTTAGAAAGTGTTCTAGTTTCATTCTTTTACAAGTGGTTGACCAGTTTTCCCAGCACCACTTGTGAAAGAGATTGTCTTTAATCCATTGTATATTCTTGCCTCCTTTGTCAAAGATAAGGTGTCCATATGTGTGTGGATTTATCTCTGGGCTTTCTATTTTGTTCCATTGATCAATATTTCTGTCTTTGTGCCAGTACCATACCATCTTGATAACTGTGCCTTTGTAATAGAGCCTGAAGTCAGGTAGGTTGTTTCCTCCAGTTCCATTCTTCTTTCTCAAGATCGCTTTGGCTATTCGAAGTTTTTTGTATTTCCATACAAATTGTGAAATTATTTGTTCTAGCTCTGTGAAGAATACCATTGGTAGCTTGATAGGGATTGCATTGAATCTATAAATTGCTTTGGGTAGTATACTCATTTTCAGTATATTGATTCTTCCAATCCATGAACATGGTATATTTCTCCATCTATTAATGTCTTCTTTGATTTCTTTCACCAGTGTCTTATAGTTTTCTATATATAGGTCTTTAGTTTCTTTAGGTAGATATATTCCTAAGTATATTATTTTTTCTGTTGCAATGGTGAATGGAATTGTTTCCTTAATTTCTCTTTCTGTTTTCTCATTATTAGTGTATAGGAATGCAAGGGATTTCTGTGTGTTGATTTTATATCCTGCAACTTTACTATAATCATTGATTAGTTCTAGTAATTTTCTGGTGGAGTCTTTAGGGTTTTCTATGTAGAGGATCATGTCATCTGCAAACAGTGAGAGTTTTACGTCTTCTTTTCCAATTTGGATTCCTTTTATTTCTTTTTCTGCTCTGATTGCTGTGGCCAAAACTTCCAAAACTATGTGGAATAGTAATGGTGAAAGTGGGCACCCTTGTCTTGTTCCGGACTTTAGAGGAAATGCTTTCAATTTTTCACCATTGAGGATAATGTTTGCTGTGGGCTTGTCATAGATAGCTTTTATTATGTTGAGGTATATTCCTTCTATTCCTGCTTTCTGGAGAGTTCTTATCATAAATGGATGTTGAATTTTGTCAAAGGCTTTCTCTGCATCTATTGAGATAATCATATGGTTTTTATTTTTCAATTTGTTAATGTGGTGTATAACATTGATTGATTTGTGGATATTGAAGAATCCTTGCATCCCTGGGATAAAGCCCACTTGGTCATGGTGTATGATCTATTTAATGTGTTATTGGATTCTGATTGCTAGAATTTTGTTAAGGATTTTTGCATCTATGTTCATCAGTGATATTGGCCTGTAGTTTTCTTTTTCTTGTGGCATCTTTGTCAAGTTTTGGTATTAGGGTGATGGTGGCCTCATAGAATGAGTTTGGAAGTTTACCTTCCTGTGCAATTTTCTGGAAGAGTTTGAGCAGAATAGGTATTAGCTCTTCTCTAAATTTTTGGTAGAATTCAGCTGTGAAGCCTTCTGGACCTGGGCTTTTGTTTGCTGGAAGAGTTTTGATTACAGTTTCAATTTCCGTGCTTGTGATGGGTCTGTTAAGATTTTCTATTTCTTCCTGGTTCAGTTTTGGAAAGTTGTACTTTTCTAAGAATTTGTCCATTTCTTCCACGTTGTCCATTTTATTGGCATATAATTGTTGATAGTAGTCTCTTATGATCCTTTGTATTTCTGTGTTGTCTGTTGTGATCTCTCCATTTTCATTTCTAATTTTATGGATTTGATTTTTCTCCCTTTGTTTCTTGATGAGTCTGGCTAATGGGTTGTCAATTTTATTTATCCTTTCAAAGAACCAGCTTTTGGCTTTGTTGATTTTTGCTATGGTCTCTTTTGTTTCTTTTGCATTTATTTCTGCCCTAATTTTTAAGGTTTCTTTCCTTCTACTAACCCTGGGGTTCTTCATTTCTTCCTTTTCTCGTTGCTTTAGGTGTAGGGTTAGGTTATTTATTTGACTTTTTTCTTGTTTCTTGAGGTAGGGCTGTATTGCTATGAACTTTCCCCTTAGGACTGCTTTTAAAGTGTCCCACAGGTTTTGGGTTGTTGTGTTTTCATTTTCATTCATTTCTATGCAAATTTTGATTTCTTTTTTGATTTCTTCTGTGATTTGTTGGTTTATTCAGCAGCGTGTTGTTCATCCTCCATATGTTGGAATTTTTAATAGTTTTTCTCGTGTAATTGAGATCTAATCTTACTGCATTGTGGTCAGAAAAGATGCTTGGAATGATTTCAGTTTTTTTGAATTTACCAAGGCTAGATTTATGGCCCAGGATGTGATCTATCCTGAAGAAGGTTCCATGAGCACTTGAGAAAAAAGTGAAATTCATTGATTTGGGATGAAATGTCCTATAGATATCAATTAGGTCTAACTGGTCTATTGTATCGTTTAACGTTTGTGTTTCCTTGTTAATTTTCTGTTTAGTTGATCTATCCATAGGTGTGAGTGGGGTATTAAAGTCTCCCACTATTATTGTGTTATTGTTAATTTCTCCTTTCATACTTGTTAGCATATGTCTTACATATTGTGGCGCTCCCGTGTTAGGTGCATATATATTTATAATTGTTATATCTTCTTCTTGGATTGATCCTTTGATCATTATGTAGTGACCATCTTTGTCTCTTTTCACAGCCTTTGTTTTAAAGTCCATTTTATCTGATATAAGTATTGCTACTCCTGCTTTCTTTTGGTCCCTATTTGCATGGAAAATCTTTTTCCAGCCCTTCACTTTCAGTCTGTATGTGTCCCCTGTTTTGAGGTGGGTCTCTTGTAGACAACATATGTAGGGGTCTTGTTTTTGTATCCATTCAGCCAGTCTTTGTCTTTTGGTTGGGGCATTCAACCCATTTACGTTTAAGGTAATTACTGATAAGTATGATCCCATTGCCATTTACTTTATTGTTTTGGGTTCAAGTTTATACACCGTTTTTGTGTTTCCTGTCTAGAGAATATCCTTTAGTATTTGTTGGAGAGCTGGTTTGGTGGTGCTGAATTCTCTCAGCTTTTGCTTCTCTGAGAAGCTTTTGATTTCTCCTTCGTATTTGAATGAGATCCTTGCCAGGTACAATAATCTGGGCTGTAGGTTATTTTCTTTCATCACCTTAAGTATGTCTTGCCATTCCCTCCTGGCTTGAAGAGTTTCTATTGAAAGATCAGCTGTTATTCTAATAGGAATTCCCTTGTGTGTTATTTGTTGTTTTTCCCTTGCTGCTTTTAATATTTGTTCTTTGTGTTTGATCTTTGTTAATTCGATTAATATGTGTCTTGGGGGGGTTATCCTGTTTGGGACTCTCTGGGTTTCTTGGACTTGGGTGATTATTCCCTTCCCCATTTTAGGGAAGTTTTCAACTATTATCTCCTCAAGTATTTTCTCATGGTCTTTCTTTTTGTCTTCTTCTTCTGGGACCCCTATGATTCGAATGTTGTAGCGTTTAATACTGTCCTGGAGGTCTCTGAGATTGTCCTCATTTCTTTTAATTCGTTTTTCTTTTATCCTCTCTGATTCATTTATTTCTACCCTTTTATCTTCTAATTCACTAATCCTAACTTCTGCCTCTGTTATTCTACTATTTGTTGCCTCCAGAGTGTTTTTAATTTCATTTATTGCATTATTCATTATATTTTGACTCTCTTTTATTTCTTCTAGGTCCTTGTTAAACCTTTCTTGTATCTTCTCAATCTTTGTCTCCAAGCTATTTATCTGTGATTCCATTTTGATTTCAAGATTTTGGATCAATTTCACTATCATTATTCAGAATTCTTTATCAGGTAGATTCCCTATCTCTTCCTCTTTGGTTTGGTTTGGTGGGCATTTATCCTGTTCCTTTATCTGCTGGGTATTCCTCTGTCTCTTCATCTTGTTTAAATTGCTGAGTTTGGGGTGTCCTTTCTGTATTCTGGCAGTTTGTGGAGTTCTCTTTATTGTGGCATTTCCTCGCTCTGTGTGGGTTTGTACAGGTGGTTTGTCAAGGTTTCCTGGTTAGGGAAGCTTGTGTCGGTGTTCTGGTGGGTGGAGCTGTATTTCTTCTCTCTGGAGTGCAATGAAATGTCCAGTAATGAGTTATGGGATGTCTATGGTTTTGGGGTGACTTTGGGCTGCCTGTATCTTGGAGCTCAGGGCTGTGTTCCTTGCTGCTGGAGAATTTGCTTGGTATGTCTTGCCCTGAAACTTGTTTCACCCAGAGAGGTTTACAGCGTTATATGGAGAAGAGAAGAGTGAGGAGGGAGTTAGAGGTGACCCGAATGAGATGAGGTGAAATCAATAGAGGAGAGAGTGGGCTATTCAGTAATCTCTTCCTTATGTGCACTCCACAACTGGACCGCTCAGAGTTGTTCACAGAGTTATACAGAGAAGAGAAGAAGGAGGAAGGTGGCAGAGGTGGCCAGGAGGATAAATGGGTGGAATGAAAAGGAAGAAGACAGATCCAGCCAGTAATCAGTTCCCTAAGTGTTCTCCACCGTCTGGAAAACACAGAAATTCACAGAGTTGGGTAGAGTAGAGAGGGGTTAGGGAGGAGACACAGGTGACCTGGTGGAGAAAAAGGAGAGTCCAAAGGGAGAGAGAGCAGTTAAGCCAGTAATCTCGCTCCCTAGTGAAAAATGGGTCCTGATGATTGGGTTCTTAAAGGTACAAAATTGGTAACAAATACATAAAAGAAAAAATTAAAAATCTAGAGTAGAGTTTGGAATTTCAAAAATATGATGTAAAAGAAAAGAAGAAGGAAAAGAAAGAGAGAAAAATGAACAAACAAAAACAAACAATTTCGCAAAAATTATAAAGAAAATATAGGTACAAAATTGATAACTAATACCAAAAAGCAAAAGTTAAAAATCTAGAGTAGAGAGTGGCTGAGAAGGCGGCGCTGCGGACGGCGGCCCGAGAGTAGCGCCCGCGATGCGGCCCGTGGGACTGCGCCGCGACCGCTGGGGCTGGCCTCGAGGAGCGCCCGATACCGCTGCCGCCGCGTGCGGAGCGAGCAGGAGATGTGGGACATGTGGATTTGGGATGTGAATTCATTTGAAAAGCCACTTTGGGGTTATGAAAGTGATTTCTGATGAAACTGGATTGGAATAATTTTTGTGATCTTTGTATATTTATATATATATATATATATTTTAAAATTTTGCATTTGACTTAAAGTGCCATGAGAAAATTTGCATACTGCAAGGTGGTCCTAGCCACCTCCTTGATTTGGGTACTCTTGGATATGTTCCTGCTGCTTTACTTCAGTGAATGCAACAAATGTGATGAAAAAAAAGAGAGAGGACTTCCTGCTGGGGATGTTCTAGAGCCAGTACAAAAGCCTCATGAAGGTCCTGGAGAAATGGGGAAACCAGTCGTCATTCCTAAACAGGATCAAGAAAAGATGAAAGACATGTTTAAAATCAATCAGTTCAATTTAATGGCAAGTGAGATGATTGCACTCAACAGATCTCTACCAGATGTTAGGTTAGAAGGGTGTAAAACAAAGGTGTATCCAAATAACCTTCCTACAACCAGTGTGGTGATTGTTTTCCACAATGAGGCTTGGAGCACACTTCTGCGAACTGTCCATAGCATCATTAATCACTCACCAAGGCACATGCTAGAAGAAATTGTTCTAGTAGATGATGCCAGTGAAAAAGACTTTTTAAAAAGACCTCTAGAGAGTTAAGTGAAAAAATTAAAAGTACCCGTTCACGTCATTCGAATGGAGCAGCGTTCTGGATTGATCAGAGCTAGGTTAAAAGGTGCTGCTGTGTCTAAAGGCCAAGTGACCACCTTTTTAGATGCGCACTGTGAGTGCACAGTGGGGTGGCTGGAGCCTCTCTTAGCCAGGATCAAACACGACAGGAAGACAGTGGTCTGTCCCATCATAGATGTGATCAGTGATGACACTTTCGAGTACATGGCAGGTTCTGACATGACCTATGGTGGGTTCAACTGGAAGCTCAACTTTCGCTGGTATCCTGTTCCCCAAAGAGAAATGGACAGAAGGAAAGGTGATCGGACTCTTCCTGTGAGAACACCTACAATGGCAGGAGGCCTTTTCTCAATAGACAGAGATTACTTTCAGGAAACTGGAACATATGATGCTGGAATGGATATTTGGGGAGGAGAAAACCTAGAAATTTCCTTTAGGATTTGGCAGTGTGGAGGAACTTTGGAGATTGTTACTTGCTCACATGTTGGACATGTGTTTCGGAAAGCTACACCCTACACGTTTCCAGGAGGCACGGGGCAGATTACCAATAAAAATAACAGACGACTTGCAGAAGTATGGATGGATGAATTCAAGAATTTCTTCTATATAATTTCTCCAGGTGTTACAAAGGTAGATTATGGAGATATATCATCAAGACTTGGTCTAAGGCACAAACTCCAATGCAGACCATTCTCTTGGTACCTAGAGAATATTTATCCTGATTCTCAGATTCCACGTCACTATTTCTCTTTGGGAGAGATACGAAATGTGGAAACAAATCAGTGTCTAGATAACATGGCTAGAAAAGAGAATGAAAAAGTTGGAATTTTTAACTGTCATGGTATGGGAGGTAATCAGGTTTTCTCTTACACTGCCAACAAAGAAAGTAGTACAGATGACCTTTGCTTGGATGTCTCCAAACTTAATGGCCCAGTCACAATGCTCAAATGCCACCACCTAAAAGGCAACCAGCTTTGGGACTATGACCCGGTGAAATTGACCCTGCAGCATGTGAACAGTAACCAGTGCCTGGACAAAGCCACAGATGAGGACAGCCAGGTGCCCAGCATCAGAGACTGCAGCGGAAGCCGATCCCAGCAGTGGCTTCTTCGGAACGTCACCCTTCCAGAAATATTCTGAGACCAAATTTACAAAAAAAGGAAAATGTAAGGACTGACTGGGCTACCTCAGCATACATTTCTGCCACATTCTTAAGTAGCAAAAAAAGGAAAAGTGCTTTCCTTCTGCAGGATGTAAGGTTTATCAGCCATTAAAACTTTATAGACTGCCCTCGCTTCCACTAGCTGTGAACCAGCCTTCCTGTCCCAGGACATGCAACTATGTAGTAGCGAGACTGTGCACACTGATGTTTACAAGATTGAAAGAGTCGGTCATCAAGAATCATCATAAAGAATACTCAGACTGAAACAGTCTGCGAACTGTGCTTTCCAGAGAGCTGCACCTTTTATGGTTTGCGTGCACAGCAGTGAGTTCCGCTGACTGTGCTATCATAATGAAGAGACGTCTAAGATTTTTTTTCTGATTAGAACTGGTAGCCAGTATATTAAATACTGATATAAAAATAAATGAACTGGAACCAGATTCAGAATCATGAAAACATTTTTACAATTTAAAAAACAAACTATATTAAACAGGGTTTAAAGGAAATTAGAACTATGAAAAGTACAATTTGTTATAGTATAGTATCAAATTTCTATATAGATTTTATACCTCAGTGGGGAAAAGTAACTGATTCCAATGACATTTATTCTGTTTTCATCTGTGATAGTCATGGATGTTTTTTTTTTTCCTTGGGGTGCTGAAATTGAGCTGAAAAAAGTGGCTCTTTGAACATAGTTTTAATTGCTTTCTACAGGTTTGTTTTTTTTTTTTTTTTTTTTGGTTTGTGGGCTGTCGGAATAGTAATTTTTAATTGCCCTCAAAAAATGGAGATTTAAAGTGGTGTCTGGTCTCGGTGAACAAGTTAGATATCTCAGTTGCTCTTGGGTCAACTGGCTTACAGACTTTGCTCACACACACACGAATTTCTTATTAGAGTTTCAACTTCCTAACTTGATTCAACTGATTATGCTTACTTAACACCCAAGATTCATACTACTGTACTACAGATTTGTTTTCACAGCAATAAATCTTCTGTTTTTGTTTATGATTCCACTCAACAAAAGGCCTGCAGAAGTGATGTATTTGGAGATGATACGTTTGATGGTTTTTGGAAAATTTTTTTCACTCCATATTTGGATGTGCTTCCTTGTCAAGTGCATATTTAGATTAGGTTCTTGAATTGTAATGTTGATCTGCTGCTTTTTTTTTTTTTTTTAATAAAATCCGACTGAAAATGTTTTAAAAAAAAATCTAGAGTAGAGTTTGGAATTTCAAAAATACAATGTTAAAAAAAGAAGAAGAAAAAGAAAGAGAGAGAAAAAAACAAACAAACAAGAACAAACAAAGTCGCATAAATCTTAAAAAAAAAAATATAGGTACAAAATTGATAACAAATACCAAAAAGCATAAATTAAAAATCTAGAGTAGAGTTTGGAATTTCAGATATACAATGTTATTTAAAAGAAGAAGAGAAAGATACAGAGAAAAAGAAAAAGAAAAAAGAAAAAAGGGTCACAGAAATTATAAAAAACAAACAAACAAAACTATAGGTACAAAATTGATAACAAATACCAAAAAGCTAAAATTAAAAATCTAGAGTAGAGTTTGGAATTTCAAAAATACAATGTTAAAGAAAAGAAGGAAAAAAAAAAGGTCAAAAAAATTATAAAAAATATATATATATATGAAGTTTGCTTTAAAAAAAAATAGGGTCTTCTTTTTTTTTTTTGCAAAGTAATCGGTTATAAAAGTGGAAATTAAAGGAATAATAGAGGACTTAAAAATTTTTTTTAATTAAAAAAATAATTAAAAAGAAAGAAAGAAAGAATGATCGTATAAATGGTAAAAATATATCTAGGACTTTCTCTGGTTTTGTTGTGAGTATTGTGGGTTCAGTTCATTTTTGGCTAGTTCCTTGGTCCGACTTATATTTCTCAAGATCTATAGGCCCCTTCCTATGTAGTTGGTAGTAACCACAGGGTTTTAATCTATTGCCTGTAGCTTCCAAGGTGGTTCCCTCTGTTATAGCTTTTTCTTAGAGTTTGCTGGTCTCTTCAGTGTCTGGTTTCCGCCCTGACACAAAGGGGATGGTGGAGGACACTTTTTTTTTTTTTTTTAGGCTCACTTGTTCAGTTGTGCTGAGGGGAGGTAGGAAGGGATGCTGCAAACAAATAACACTGGCGTGTGCTTGCAGTGCCTCAGCCACACTGGGCCTGCCCCCCGTTCACGGCACGTGTAGCCTCTCTGCCCACGCTGCTCAGGCTCTAGGTTGCTCCGCTGGGAACCATCTGTGGCTGGCCCTGGGCTGCCTGTACTTCCCAGGTCCAAGCCGCTCAGGTTCAGGCACTCGGGTAGTCCTCAGGGGCGCAGACTCTTGGTTGGGCCTGCATTTTGTGCCCTTCCCAGATCCGAGCAGCTCAGGTGATGAGGTGTTTGGCACGCGCAATTGCTGCGACTTATCGCCTCCCCGCCGCTCAGTTATCTAGGTGTACAACCGGCACACCTTCTCAGGCAGATGTTGATTGTTCAGACCCCCAAGAAGTTTTAGTTAGCAAAGAAGCCTGCTTACAGTTTTATAGATAATGTCTCTCTGGGGCTGCGATTGACCCCTTCTGGCTCTGGCTGCCTATCACCGGAGGGGGATGGTCTGCCGCCGGCTATCTCTGTTCAGTCCTTTGTTCCGTGCGTGGGCCTGGCGGTGTCATAGGTTAGGGCTGGCTTTTCGCATGGTAGATATCCCACAGTCTGGTTTGCTAGCCCAAATTATTTCGCTCAGATAGCGCTCGGGGTATTCAGGCCAGATTCTTGCGATGCAGCCCACGCCGAGCCTTCCTGCCCAGCCCCCGCTTGCTAATGGCGGATGCAGGCTTCTGCGCTGCTTCTCCGCTGGGGGAGTTACCGTAGGGCTCGCAATGTGCGGGTTTTAATTGTTTATTTATTTTTCCTCCCTGTTATGTTGCCCTCTGTGCTTCCAAGGCTTGGCACAGATTCAGCAGTGAGAAGGTTTCCTGGTGTTTGGAAACTTCTTTCTTTTTAAGACTCCCTTCCCGAGACGGAACTCCATCCCTCCCTCTTTTGTCCCTTTTTTTGTCTTTTATATTTTTTCCTACCTCCTTTCAAAGACTTGGGTTGCTTTTCTGGGTGCCTGATGTCCTCTGCCGGCATTTAGAAGTTGTTTTGTGGAATTTACTCAGCGTTTAAATGTTCTTTTGATGAATTTGTGGGGAGAAAGTGTTCTCCCCGTCCTACTCCACCACCATCTTAGCTCCTCCTCCCCTTTTAAAATTTTTTTTAAAACTTCTGTCACCATCTCATAGAAGCAAAAAAAAAAAAAACAGCTTGGGAAATAAGTTGAAGACTCTATTTTTGAAAGCTGTGATTTTTTCCCACATCTTTAGCACACCTGAAGCCAGTAGGGAGTGGTAGGGTCTGGGCACATATCTGTCTTTATTCAGTGAACTGTCTTGTCATTTTCCTCAAAGCCTCGGTCTCAGCACCCAAATTAAAAGGCCACTACTCTGAGATGTTTTGGTTTTCATGTGCATATTGCTTTGTTAGAAACTTCTAGGGATATAAACACGGGGAAGACAGATTCCCCAGCCATGTTTGGAGAGACCTGGACAATCCCAATGGCTGGAGTCAGTTGACTGGATGTGTTAGGAAACAAACCTAGGGGGCAAGTTGGGGAGCAGGAGGCTGTGTTGGGGGTGGATGGAGTCAGAGGGCCAAGGGATTCATTTCCCCCCAGAAATCCTCCTTCCTACTGCTGTTCCCTCTGTGCCAGCCTCCTCCTGCTCTGCTGCTCTGCTCCAGAGAGATGACAGGCTGTCCCTGTACACACAGGAATGCACCTGCCAGCAACTGCCCTCGACCAGGAGAGGAGAGTTTCATTCTCCCATTTACAAGGGGACCTGGGACAAGTCATGTAATCTCACTGAGCCTCAATCTCCTCTCTGGAAACTGGGTTGTGAGAATCAAATGAGAGGATGCATTGGAAGCTCTTTGCAAACTGTAAAGCGCTATAAAATGCCACACCTCAACAGAATGCCTCTTTGAGCAAGTGTTTTGGTGAAATTACAGCCCATGCATTGAGCTGATAGACTCTTCCAATCAGAAGAAAAGCTTGTGGCCCGTCTTCTCATACCAGTGCTGACTCATGCGGAAGCTTCATTAAGAGTTTATTCTTCCTTCAAAAAGGGGCTTGTAGGCATTCTTCTGCCACTATAAGAGTCATAGACTTAAAAACAAATTATTTATTTGGCCATGCCAGGTCTTAATTGCAGCATGTGAACTCCTGGTTGAGGCATGTGGGATCTAGTTCCCTGACCAAAGGTTGAACCTGGACCCCCTGCATTGGGAGCTCAGAATCTTAACTGGGCCACCAGGGAAGTCTGAGAGTTACAGAATTTTACTGACCAGGGATTCCCCTGGGATAAAGTCACTTCCCCCATCTGGATATGCCCTGAGGTGGGGCTTTTTCCACCTCCATCTGGGAAGCCCCTGCTCTACAATATCTCTGGGATGTCACATTTCTATGTATATCTTTAATATGCTAGTGACTCATCTCTGACACACAGGAATCTTAGCCCACTGTGTACCTGCTTATTTGATTTTTTGCCCCAGCACTTTATGTAAGTGACACAAAGTGCTTTACAGCAAAAGATGTATTTTGATCAGGCTCTGTGCGTTCTACCAGCCATAGCTGACATGCTTCACAGAAGTCACACACTCATCAGAGTGAAGAACCAGCTGTTCTCAAGGAAGATAAGTTTTTCTCCACTCTTAAGTTCTAATTTTTTTTCCATGTTGGGCCTCATACAAGGACAATTTCCCAGAAAAGTGTTGTAAAGCAATTACAGAAGTGGTTTCCATAGCCTCATCATGTCCAGATTGATATCCAGACAAACTTAGAATATTCAGTCATCAGGCAGAGGACACTCTTGGAGTCACTGACTTTTTTTTTTAAGATTGTTTTCTGATGTTGACCAATTTCAAAGTCTTTATTGAATTTGTTATAATACTTCTTCTCTTTCATGTTTTGTTTTTTTGGCCACTGGGCATGTAGGATCTTAGCTCCCTAACCTGGGATCGAACCCTCACTCCCTTCATTGGAAGGCAATCTTAACCACGGGACCACCAGGGAAGTCCTGAGTCATTCAGTTCAGTTCAGTTCAGTGGCTCACTCGTGTCCGACTCTTTGTGACCCCATGAATCGCAGCACACCAGGCCTCCCTGTCCATCACCAACTCCCAGAGTCCACCCAAACCCATGTCTATTGAGTTGGTGATGCCATCCAACCATCTCATCCTCTGTCGTCCCCTTCTCCTCCTGCCTTCAATCTTTCCCAGCATCAGGGTCTTTTCAAATGAGTCAGCTCTTCGCATGAGGTGGCCAAAGTATTGGAGTTTCAGCTTCAACATCAGTCCTACCAATGAACACCCAGGACTGATCTCCTTTAGGATGTACTGGTTGGATCTCTTTGCAGTCCAAGGGACTCTCAAGGGTCTTCTCCAACACCACAGTTCAAAAGCATCAATTCTTCAGCACTCAGCTTTCTTTATAGTCCAATTCTCACATCCATACATGACTACTGGAAAAACCATAGCCTTGACTAGACGGACCTTTGTTGACAAAGTAATATCTCTGCTTTTTAATATGCTGTCTAGGTTGGTCACAACTTTCCTTCCAAGGAGTAAGCGTCTTTTAAATTCATGGCTGCAGTCACCTTCTGCAGTGATTTTGGAGCCCAGAAAAATATAGTCAGCCACTGTTTCCACTGTTTCCCCATCTATTTGCCATGAAGTGATGGGACCAGATGCCATGATCTTAGTTTTCTGAATGTTGAACTTTAAGCCAACTTTTTCACTCTCTTTCACTTGGATCAAGAGGCTCTTTAGTTCTTCTTTACTTTTTGCCATAAAGAATGAAGAGTCATTCATTGACCCTTAATGGCGGGGGGCGGGGTGGGGGGGAGAAGGCCCCAAACTAACATCCCCCCTACTGTCCCCATCAAAACCTCCCCCCACCCCCTGCCACCCCTTCACCTTTCTGAGAATTCCAAGGGGTCTTGGGAGAAAGTATGAGGTGAGTTTGCTAGAGCTGTACCTGCCCGAGTCGTGTGAGTTCATTCACAGGCGCACATAACAGGAAGCCACATACACTTTTGAGTATTTTTGCAATCCTCCCAGAGTCAGAAGGGGACACGGAGTCTGAGAGAGAGGAAGTGATGTGCTAATGGCTGCCAAGCAGGGCACTGACAGACCACCGTGGCCCCAGTTCAAACAACGTGCTCTGCTGTTCCGTGTAGCCTACGCAGCGTCAATCAACCAGCCAGCCAATCAACAACCATTCTTTTCCTTCTGCCTCTCCTCTTTTCTTCAGCCGGTTCTTCTGCGGTTGTACTCAAGGACTGCACCACGCGGTCACTAAAACCTCGCGAAAAGTGCTCCGGAGTTTCCTTGGGCACCTCCAGGCTATCTTTGGCTTGGCCTTGACCTGCTTAGGCAAAATCACCCTTCTTTCACATCCAATCCAAGTATCGAAGCTGCATCAGGACAGCCTTCTTTTCAGGAATCCAAACAGGATCAGCATAATGTTGCCAAAGAGTTCTAACCAGTTATGAATTTATTTTAAAAAGTCAATGAGAGAATCTTTATGGTCATTAATTTATGCATGTGTTTATTTATTTATTTATTTTTCACTCAACAGATTGTGCTGTGAGCACTAACTCTGTGCTATTGATGGAGTAGAGAAGTCATGGGACTTTATGGGCTTTTGGATGAGGAAACTGTGTTATGGCTGTGAGGCATGCTGGGGCAGTAGTCCGGGAGTGGAGAGAAGTTAGGGAAGGCTTCCTGCAGCAGGTTTGGGAGGCATGCTTCCAGGCATTGCTGAATAGATGAGTAGAAGCAAAACTCTTGCATTTAAGTTTCAGAAACTAAATAATAGATTCATGGGCAAACGCTGCACCGAGCCACAAGAACAGGGTGACTCTGCAGGGCTGTGCTGTGGCTGACTCAGTGCACCCACTCTCTGCAAGCCTGACCGCAGCCCCGAGCTCCTCCCACTGCCTGGACCTTAGCACTCTGGGAAATTTTCTCCATCGCCCGTGGTGGGGCCCCGCTTACTGGGAGAGCTGAGATCCGATTTGTGGTCCATCCCATGGAGGAGGAGGACTGGCTTCCTCTGTCTCCACGTGGAGATGGCACATCTATCCCACCCACTCTCCACGTCAGCCAGAATTGTCCTTAGTTGCAGCTTCCCTGGTGGGATCTGAACAACACCCTTAAAATGGCAGGTCTTAACTGGGGGTGATTTTTACCCTGCTGGTGACATTTGGCAATGTCTGGAGTCATTTTGGGTCGTCACAACTGAAGGTGAGGGCAAGGGCTTGCCACTGGCATCTAGGGGGTCCAGGCCAAAGATGCTACTAAATATCTTAGGGTGCATGGTACACCCTAACCCCTGCCATGAACACACACAACACAAGGAAGAATTATCCTGTCCAAAATGGCAATGGTGCTGAGGTTGAGAAACCCTGTCTTAGAATATGATGTTCCAGTGCTGTTCTGGAAGAGGTAGGGGACAAACACCCAGTTCTTGATCTGGTGGCTTTCTTGTCTCTCCCCACTTCAAAGCAACTGGTGACCCCTTGCCCCCGATTCATCTGCTTCTCCTACTTCTCCAGAGCAGGGCCACTGATCTTTAGGGAGAGTAGCCATGGTGTCTGTGCCCACAATTTTGCTCCCATTTCTTTTAAAATCAGAAGGAAAAAAAAAACAATAATTTTTAGACAAAAGAGAAATTTTTTAGTACATAATAATGTATCTTTATATCAATATAGTCACAAAAAATAGCAGATTTTTTGTATAGGAGAAGCCCATAGCATTGAAGTGATTAGCATTCCCAGGAGTCATAGTGCAGCTTCAGTTCAGAAGTTGTTCTTTGAGGCTGTGCTGAGTAAAGGGTGCTTGACTATGAAGGTTGGTGTTGGTATGGGTACCTTTAACATCCTTTCCAGAACTTTCTCTGTGAGAAGCCCACACTATCTTCAGGGCACACTGGCTGTGCCACTGTGCAGAACCTGCTATTCCTCTGTGGTCTGACCAGGGCCCAGGACCTTGCTGGGGCTTGTCACCTAATTGCCTGATCTTCATGCTGGTGGCCTTGCCCCATTCTGGCCACACTGAAGACATTGTTTTCCTATTCCTCTCACCTACAGCTGCTCTAATGTCACTCCACCTACAGATGCTCTAATGTCACTCAAGTATGAGTTAAAAGCCTTTGAAACATAGGACCAGAAGCTTATCATAATTATAGCAGCTAATACTTATTGGGTAGGTGCACCATGCAGGCAGGACACTGGACTATGTACTTCATGCTCTGGTTTTTTCCCGAGGTTTATTAGATATAATTGACATATAACATTGTGTAAGCTTAAACCGTCCAAGAGATTGACCTGATACAATTATATGCTGCAAAATGATTACCACCATAGCAGTTATTAATAGATTCCTAGGTATCGCTAGTGATCAACAACTGCCTGCCAATGCAGGAGACTCAACAGATTTGGGTTTGATCCCTGGGCTGAGGAGGTCCCCTGGAGGAGGGCATGGCTATCCACTCTAGTATTCTTGCCTGGAGAATCCCATGGACAGAGAAGCCTGGCAGGCTATGGCCCATGGGGTCTCAAAGAGTCGGACATGACTGAAGTGACTTAGTGACTAGGCAGCAGTTCTTAGTAGTTAACCCCTCCATCATGGCATGCAGTCACCGCTTCTTTTTTGTGCTGAAAACATTTAGGATTTACTCTCTTAGCAACTTTCAAATATATAATACAGTATTAAAGCTAGAGGAGGTGATAGAATTCCAGTTGAGCTATTCCAAATCCTGAAAGATGATGCTGTGAAAGTGCTGCACTCAATATGCCAGAAAATTTGGAAAACTCAGCAGTGGCCACAGGACTGGAAAAGGTCAGTTTTCATTCCAATCCCAAAGGAAGGCAATGCCAAAGAAAGCTCGAACTACCGCACAATTGCACTCATCTCACACGCTAGTAAAGTAATGCTCAAAATTCTCCAAGCCAGACTTCAGCAATATGTGAACCGTGAACTTCCTGATGTTCAAGCTGGTTTTAGAAAAGGCAGAGGAACCAGAGATCAATTGCGAACATCCGCTGGATCATGGAAAAAGCAAGAGAGTTCCAGAAAAACATCTATTTCTGCTTTATTGACTATGCCAAAGCCTTTGACTGTGTGGATCACAATAAACTGTGTAAAATCCTGAAAGAGATGGGAATACCAGACCACCTGATCTGCCTCTTGAGAAATTTGTATGCAGGTCAGGAAGCAACAGTTAGAACTGGACATGGAACAACAGACTGGTTCCAAATAGGAAAAGGAGTACGTCAAGGCTGTATATTGTCACCATGCTTATTTAACTTCTATGCAGAGTACGTCATGAGAAACGCTGGGCTGGAAGAAACACAAGCTGGAATCAAGATTGCCGGGAGAAATATCAATAACCTCAGGTATGCAGATGACACCACCCTTATGGCAGAAAGTGAAGAGGAACTAAAGAGCCTCTTGATGAAAGTGAAAGTGGAGAGTGAAAAAGTTGGCTTAATGCTCAACATTCAGAAAACGAAGATCATGGCATCCGATCCCATCACTTCATGGGAAATACATGGGAAAACAATGGAAACAGTGTCAGACTTTATTTTTCTGGGCTCCAAAATCACTGCAGATGGTGATTGCAGGATGAAATTAAAAGACGCTTACTCCTTGGAAGGAAATTTAGACCAACCTAGATAGCATATTCAACCTAGATAGAGACATTACTTTGCCAACCAAGGTCCGTGTAGTCAAGGCTATGGTTTTTCCTGTGGTCATGTATGGATGTGACAGTTGGACTGTGAAGAAGGCTGAGTGCCAAAGAATTGATGCTTTTGAACTGTGGTGTTGGAGAAGACTCTTGTGAGTCCCTTGGACTGCAAGGCGATCCAACCAGTCCATTCTGAAGGAGATCAGCCTTGGGATTTCTTTTGAAGGAATGATGCTAAAGCTGAAACTCCAGTACTTTGGCCACCTCATGCGAAGAGTTGACTCATTGGAAAAGACTGTGATGCTGGGAGGGATTGGGGGCAGGAGGAGAAGGGGACAACAGAGGATGAGATGGCTGGATGGCATCACTGACTCGATGGACATGAGTCTGAGTGAACTCTGGGAGTTGGTGATGGACAGGGAGGCCTGGCGTGCTGCGATTCATGGGGTCGCAAAGAGTCGGACACGACTGAGTGACTGATCTGATCTGATCTGATTATTAACTATAATCACCACACTGTACATTAGTTTCCCAGAACCTATTCATGTTACACTATTTGTTTATATCCTTTGAGCAACATCTCTGCATTTCTTAATGTTCCAATTTAATTTTTTCATCTATGAAGTAGGTGTTATTAACATTTTTGTTACATAGATCAGAAAAATAAGACTTATAAATGTTAATAATTTGCCCAAGTTTGGTAAACTATATAGCCAATAAATTGGAGGACAGAGTTTATGATTCAAAGTTAATTTGGAGTAACCTCTTAGGAATGTAACTTGGCTATTGACCCTAGAGCATTCTATATGTTCTACACTTATTTACATTTGTGTTATGTCCATTCATTCCTGCATTTACTCAGTCTACATTGAGCATTGGGGTTGTCCTAGAAGCTGGGACAACAAAGGAGAGTAAAGGACAGTGAATGCATTCTAGGAACTCAGTTCCAGTAGAAGAGATGGATAAGGAAATAGTCCATTATAATAAACACATTATGATAAGGGCTTTGGCACAGGGCTGGCCTCTGGGAGCATAAACAAGGGCAGGCACAACATCTGGGTCTGAATCCCCATTTCCTTGCACATTTTCTTGAGAAACTCACTTTTTTTTTTGGCTACACCATGTGGGATCTTAGTTCCCAGACAAAGGATTGAACCCATGCCCTTGGCAGTGAAAGCATGAAGTCCTAACCACTGAATGAGTCATCAAGGAATTCCTCTGCCCATTTTTTGACCATGGAGTTGATCCCCATTCGTTCTTCCACAAACTTTATTTTCTGTTAGGGCTTGCTGCAGATGTATAATATAGAAAGTCACTGGTCTTTTGAGTCTGAATCTAGAAACCACAAGCTGGCCAGAATATACCACAATACCATTGTTCTTGCCTCTAGAAAGCTGTCCATCTGTCTGGTTGTAATAAGAAAGTGAAACTAAGCAGGAGCCTCTGGTGATCCTGGGCATAGAAGCCTTTCCATGTCTCTTGTTCCTTATTTGTGGGGAACAGACTCCAGCGTCCATGACCTTCCCTGAGTCCCAAAGGTTAGATTCAAACAGTTGCTAACCAGGGAAAGGAGGGGATTCAGAGACAACAGAGAACAGCCAGGAAACAACAGTGCAGGCTTTGGGCAGGGTCCTGGTTCCACCTCAAGAGATAAAACAGTATCTTTATTTTCTTGGGCGCCAAAATCACTGTGGATGGTGACTGCAGCCATGAAATTAAAAGACATTTGCTCCTTGGAAGGAAAGCTATGACAAGCCTAGGCAGCATGTTAAAAAGCAGAGATATCACTTTGCCATCAAAGGTGCATGTAGTCAAAGCTATGGTTTTTCCAGTAGTCATGTATGGATGTGAGAGTTAGACCACAAAGAAGGCTGAGTGCCGAAGAACTGATGCTGTTGTGGTGCTGGAGAAGACTCTTGAGAGTCCCTTGGACTGCAAGGAGATCAAACCAGTCAGTCCTAAAAGAAATCAATCCTGAATATTAATTGGAAGGACTGATGCTGAAGCTCCAATACTCTGGCCACTTGACGCAAGGAGCACACTCACTGGAAAGGACCCTGATGGTGGAAAAGATTGACGGCAAAAAGAAAAGAGAATGACAGAGGATGAGAGGGTTAGATAGCATCACTGACTCAATGGATATGGATTTGAGCAAAGTCTGGGAGAGAGTGAAGGACAAGGAAGCCTGGCGCGCTGCAGTGCATGGGGTCACAAAGAGTGGGACATGACTTAGTGACTGAACAACAATAACAAAAGGACTAAACCCCCCATAAATGGAAGATGACATCATTCTTTTTATTTGTTTATTTGGTTTTTTAATTGAAGGATAATTGCTTTACAGAATTTTGTTGTTTTCGGTCAAACCTCAATAGGAATCAGCCATCAGTTCAGTTCAGTCGCTCAGTCGTGTCCGACTCTTTGCGACCCCATGAATTGCAGCATGCCAGGTCTCCCTGTCCAGCACCAACTCCTGGAGTTCACTCAGACTCACGTCCATCAAGTCAGTGATGCCATCCAGCCATCTCATCCTCTGTCGTCCCCTTCTCCTCCTGCCCCCAATCCCTCCCAGCATCAGAGTCTTTTCCAATCAGTCAACTTTTCACATGAGGTGGCCAAAGTACTGGAGTTTCAGCTTCAGCATCATTCCTTCCAAAGAAATCCCAAGGCTGATCTCCTTCAGAATGGACTGGTTGGATCTCCTTGCAGTTGAAGGGACTCTCAAGAGTCTTCTCCAACATCACATTCAAAAGCATCAATTCTTCAGTGCTCAGCCTTCTTCACAGTCCAACTGTCACATCCATACATGACCACAGGAAAAACCATAGCCTTGACTACACGGACCTTGGTTGGCAAAGTAATGTCTCTGCTTTTCAATATGCTATCTAGGTTGGTCATAACTTTCCTTCCAAGGAGTAAGCGTCTTTTAATTTCTTGGCTGCAGTCACCATCTGCAGTGATTTTGGAGCCACAAAAAATAAAATCTGACACTGTTTTCACTGTTTCCCCATCCATAGGTATATGTGTATCTGCTCTCTCTTGAACCTCCCTCACATCTTCCCCCCTATCCCACCCCTCTAGCTTGATACAGAGCCCCTGTTTGAGTTTCCTGAGACATACAGCAAATTCCCATTGGCTATCTATTTTACTTCTTAGAAACACAGTAAGTTTCTATGTTACTCTCTCCATACATCTCACCCTGTCCTCCTCTCTTCCCATGTCCATAAGTCTATTCTCTCTGTCCATTTCTCCATTGCTGCCCTGTAAATAAATTCTTCAGTACCATTTTTCTAGATTCTGTATATATGTGTTAGTATATGATATTTATCTTTCTCTTTCTGACTGACTTCACTCTGTATAATAGGCTCTAGGTTCATCCACCTCATTAGAACTGACTCAAATGCATTTCTTTTTATGGCTAAGTAATATTCTATTTTGAATATGTACCACAACTTCTTTATCCATTCATCTGTTGATGGATATCTAGGTTGCTTCCATAGTCTAGCTATTGTAAATAGTGCTGTGATGAACAATGGGATACATGTATCCTTTTCAATTTTGGTTTCTGCAGGGTATATGCCTAGGAGTGGGATTGCTGGATCATATGGTAGTTTTATTCCTAGTTTTTTTAAGGAGGAAGATGTCACTATTCTTCATTCCAGATTAAAGGAACCTCAAACTCATCAGATCGTGTGTGTTAGTCACTTAGTCATATCTGACACTTTGCAACCCTACGGGCTGCAGACCATCAGGCTCCTGTGTCCACGGAATTCTCCAGGCAAGATTATTGTAATGGGTAGCAATTCCCTTCTCCAGGGTATCTTCCCAACCCAGGGATCAAACCTGGGTCTCCTGCACTGTAGGTGGATTCTTTACTATCTGACCTACCAGGGAAGCCCAAGGACAAGATTCTCATTATATTACCTGAGACAAGATTAAAGCAGTGCCCTGTACACAGCCTTCTCTTGTGTTGTCTGAAGAGGGTGCTTGCTGTGACCAGTGCGTTTTCTTGGCAAAACTCTATTAGCCTTTGCCCTGCTTCATTCCATACTCCAAGGCCAAATATGCCTGTTACTCCAGGTATTCCTTGACTTTCTACTTTTGCATTCCAGTCCCCTATAATGAAAAAGTGAAGTCGCTTAGTCAAGTTCAACTCTTTGCGACCCCATGGACTGTAGCCTACAGGCTCCTCCATCCATGGGATTTTTCCAGGCAAGAATACTGGAGTGGGTTTCCATTTCCTTCTCCAGAGGATATTTCCAACCCATGGATTGAACCCAGGTCTCCCACATTGTAGGCAGATGCTTTACCATCTGAGCCACCAGGGAAGTCCTCCTATAATGAAAAGGACATCTTTTTTAGGTGTTAGTTCTAGAAGGTCTTGTAGGTCTTAATAGAACCAATCAACTTCAGCTTCTTCAGCATTATTGGTCGGGGCACAGACTTGGATTACTGTGATTTGAATGGTTTGCCTTGGAAATGAACTGAGATCATTCTGTTGTTTTTGAGATTGCATCCATGTACTGCATTTCAGACTCTTTTGTTGACTATGATGGCTACTGCATTTCTTCTAAGGGATTCTTGCCCATGGTAGTAGATATAATGTTCATCTGAGTTCAGTTCACCCATTCCAGTCCATTTTAGTTCACTGATCCCTAAAATTTTGATGTTCACTCTTACCATCTCCTGTTTGACCACTTCCAATTTGCCTTGATTCATGGACCTAACATTCCAGGTTCCTACACAATATTGCTCTTTACAGCATCGGACCTTACTCACATCACCAGTCACATCCACAACTGGGTGTTGTTTTTGCCTTGGCTCTATCTCTTCTTTCTTTCTGGAGTTAGTTTTCCACTGATTTCCAGTAGCATATTGGGCACCTACGGACCTGGAGGGTTCATCTTTCAGTGTCCTAACTTTTTGCCTTTTTATACTGTTCATGGGGTTCTCAAGGCAAGAATACTGAAGTAGTTTGCCATTCCTTTCTCCAGTGGACCATGTTTTGTCAGAACTCTCTCCACAATGACCTGTCCGTCTTGTGTAGCCCAACATGGCATGGCTCGTAGTTTCATTGAGTTAGACAAGGCTGTGGTCCATGTGATCATATTGGTTAGTTTTCTGTGTTATAGCAAACACCTTCTTCCAAAAACACAGAGAAGACTCTACACATGGACATCACCAGATGGTCAACACTGAAATCAGATTGATTATATTCTTTGCAGCCAAAGAAGGAGAAGTTCTATACAGTTAGCAAAAACAAGACCAGGAGCTGACTGTGGCTTAGATCATGAACTCCTTATTGCGGAATTCAGACTTAAATTGAAGAAAGTAGGGAAAACCACTAGACCATTCAGGTATGACCTAAATCAAATCCCTTACAGTGGAAATGAGAAATGGATTCAAAGGATTAGATCTGATAGACAGAGTACCTGAAGAACTACAGACGCAGGTTTGTGACATTGTACAGGAGACAGGAATCAACACCATCCCCAAGAAAAAGAAATGCAAAAAGGCAAAATGGTTGTCTGAGGAGGCCTTACAAACAGCTGTGAAAATAGAAATGAAAGGCAAAGGAGAAAAGGAAAGATATACCCATTTGAATGCAGAGTTCCAAAGAAGAGCAGGGAGAGATAAGAAAGCCTTCCTCAGTGATCAATGCAAAGAAATAGAGGAAAGCAATAGAATGGGAAAGACTAGAGATCTCTTCAAGAAAATTAGAGATACCAAGGGGCAATTTCATGCAACGAAGGGTACAATAAAGGACAGAAATGGTATGGACCTAACAGAAGCAGAAGATATTAAGAAGAGGTGGCAAGAATTCACAGAAGAACTACCCAAAATAGATCTTCATGACCCAGATAATCATGATGGTGTGATCACTCACGTAGAGCCAGATATCCTGGAATGTGAAGTCAAGTGGGCCTTAGGAAGCATCACGACGAACAAAGCTAGTGGAGGTAATGGAATTCCAGTTGAGCTATTTCAAGTCCTAAAAGATGATGCTGTGAAGTGCTGTGCTCAATATGCCAGCAAATTTGGAAAACTCAGCAGTGGCCAAAGGACTGGAAAATATCAGTTTTCATTCCAATCCCAAAGAAAGGCAATGCCAAAGAATGCTCAAACTACTGCACAAATGCACTCATCTCACACACTGACAAGGTAACGCTCAAAATTCTCCAAGCAAGGCTTCAACAGTATATAAACCATGAACTTCCAGATGTTCAAGCTGGATTTAGAAAAGGCAGAGGAACCAGAGATCAAGTTGCCAACAACCTTGGATCATCGAAAAAGCAAGAGAGTGCCAGAAAAACGTCTACTTCTGCTTTATTGGCTATGTCAAAGCCTTTGACTTGTGGATCACAACAAACTGTGGAAAATTCTGAAAGAGATGGGAATACATGACCACCTGACCTGCCTCCTGAGAAATCCTAAGAAATTGCCTGAGTATGCAGCTCAGGAAGCAACAGTTAGAACTGGACATGGAACAACAGACTGGTTCCAAATAGGAAAAGGAGTTCGTCAGGGCTGTATATTGTCACCTTTCTTATTTAACTTATATGCAGAGTACATCATGAGAAACACTAGGCTGGATGAAGCACAAGCTGGAATCAAGATTGCCAGAGGAAATATCAATAACCTCAGATATGCAAATGACACCACCCTTATGGCAGAAAGCAAAGAACTAAAGAGACTCTTGATGAAGGTGAAAGACGAGAGTAAAAAAGTTGGCTTAAAACTCAACATTCAGAAAACAAAGATCATGGCATCCGGTCCCATCACTTCATGGCAAATAGATGGGGAAGCAATGGAAACAGTGGCTGACTTTATTTTGGGGGGCTCCAAAATCACTGTAGATGGTGTCTGCAGCCATGAAATTAAAAGACACTTGCTCTTTGGAAGAAAAGCTATGACCAACCTAGACAGCATATTAAAAAGCAGAGACATTACTTTGCCAACAAAGGTCCATCTAGTTAAAGCTATGGTTTTTCCAGTGGTCATGTATGGATGTGAGAGTTGAACTATAAAGAAAGCTGAGTGCCAAAGAATTGATGCTTTTGAACTGTGGTGTTGGAGAAGACTCTTGAGAGTCTCTTGGGCTGCAAAGAGTTCCAGCCAGTCCATCCTAAAGGAAATCAGTCCTGAGTATTCATTGGAAGGACTGATGCTGTAGCTGAAACGCCCAATACTTTGGCCACCTAATGGGAAGAACTGAGTCATTTGAAAGACTCTGATGCTGGGAAAGATTAAAGGCAGGAGGAGAAGGGATAACAGAGGATGAGATGGTTGGATGGCATCACCGACTTGATGGACATGAGTATGAGTAAACTCCATGAGTTGGTGATGGACAGTGAGGCCTGGCATGCTGCAGTCCATGGGGTCACAAAGAGTCGGACACGACTGAGTGAACTGAACTGTACACGGCCTAATCTTATTAGCAGCCCCATGCTTGAGCCGTTGCTATAAAACTTCTCACCAAATCCCACTGGGTGGAGACACACAGTTTTCGAGGGCAGGAGCCACTGTGTTCCCCTTTGCCTGGCAAAGCAATAAGCTATTCTTTTCTACTTCATCCAAAACACTGTCTCCGAGATTTGATTTGACACTGGTGCATAGAGGCCAAGCTTTTGGCATCAAAATGCACTTGATTCCTCTTGAAATGCTCAAACGTGTTTTTGTCTTTTTCCCAGCAGAGGGGTGATGGTGTGCTCAGCTCCCATGAAGATGATCAAGGCAGCAAGAAGGATGGCCAGCTCAAGAGTTCCAGCAGCAGCCACATGGCTTATGGCATCCTGGATATCCCACCATGGTATCTCTGCATCTTCTTGGGGATCCAGGTAATGGGACACAGAAGCATTGGGTGCAAGGAGGCTCTGTCTCAAAAGGCACATCGACACACACAGGTCAAATTAGTCAAGATCTAACTTCAGTTTCTCATGTTTTTGGCTTCCATGCTGTTGACCTTTAGGGGACTCAAGGCTCCTCCAGGCTCTCTTTTCTCCCACGGAGTTTGGGGATGGGGGCAGGGAGTTAGGGGAAGATTCTCCCCCATGCTAAGCTAATAGGTCACATCAAGGACACCAACTGGGCCATTGTGAGTTTTGTTTTATTTTGTTTTACCAAGATAGCAATTATTATTTTTTTGGCAACAGCTGAAATGTTTCATAACCAGTGCTTGGGGAATATTGGAAAACAAGCATTGTCAAACACTTTTTGGAATGTTATCTGTGCAACTTTTCTATTAACTTGTAAAACACATGTTATTTAACCCAGGCCCTAATGCTCAAGAATTTTTCTGTAGAGAATTCCCCAGTGATCCAGTGGTTAGGAGTCCATCATTTCACTACCAAGGGCATGGGTTCAATCCCTGGTAGGGGAACTAAGATCCCACAAATCGCGTGGCATGGCCAAATGAAACAAAAAAAAAATTTTTTTAAGAATTTCTCTCTAGATATGCTGGCAAGACTTGTTAAGATAAGTACAAAGTGGTTCTATTGATTAATCGTAAAATCACAACAACAAACAAAACCCAGAAACACCCCCAAAATATCCATCTTAGAGAACTGTGGTATATTCTAACAAATAATTTTTTAATGTAGCTGTTAGAAAGAGAAGGATATATTTACCTTGCTGTTAAAAAATGATCACCAACATAGATTAAATGAAAAAAGTCAAGTAAATAACTGTGTATAGTGTGATTTTTTTTATGTTAAAGACTAACAAACAAAAATAGAGACAGAACAGCAGAAATAAGTATATGTAGTAATTTTTGCATGTTTTGAAGGAATCATAAGAAACTAATAGAGGTATTTAACCTTGGGTTGAGGAACTAGAAAAAGGAAGGGAGCTTTCAACTTTTACTATTTGTTTTGTAACTTTTTGTAGCTTGAATCTTTAATCTCATAGATGGATTCATTTTCATTTTCATCCCCTAATGTTCAATGTGGAATATCAGGGATGGGATATACTTTTTTGTTTGCTTCCTGGTGCTTTTCCACAAAAGAAGAGAAGCAAATGGATTACTATTTTTAAAAATATTATTGTGAGCCAATAAAATGGATAATGTAGATACTTCATTATGAAAGGGTGTTGAATTTTGTCAAATGTTTTTTTATGCATCCATTGGGGTGATAGGATTTTTATTTTTCATGTTATTAATATGGTGTATCATATTTACTGATTTGTATATATTTAACATTCCAGGGACAAAAATCCTACTTAATCATGGCATATGGCCCTTTTAATGTACTGTAGAATGCTGTTTGCTAGGATTTCATTGAGCAGTTTTGCATCTATATCCATGAGGGATATTGGCCTGTAATTTTCTTTCCTCGTAGGGTCTTTATCTTGCTGTGGTATCAGGGTTATGTGAAAGTCGCTCAGTTGTGTCTGACTCCTTGCGACCCCATGGACTGTAACCTGCTAGGCTCCTCTGTCCATGGGATTTTCCAGGCAAGAATACTGGAGCCGCTTGCCATTTCCTTCTCCAGGGGATCCTCCCAACCCAAGGATCAAACCTGGGTCTCCTGCATTTCGGGCAGATTCCTTACCGTCTGAGCCACAACCCCATCAGGGTTATGCTGGATTGTAAAATGAGTTTGGGAGTGGTCCCTCCTCTTCAATTTTTGGAGGAGTTTGGGAAGGCTTGGTGTTAATTCTTCTTTAGATATTTGATAGAATTTGCCAGTGAAATCATCTGGTCTTGGGCTTTTCTTTGTTGGGAAATTTTGATTACGGTTTTAGTCTCCTCACTAGTCATTGGTCTGTTCATATTTTCTATTTCTTCATGATTCAGTCTTGGTAAATTGTGTCTTTCTAGTAATCTATCCATTTCTTCTATGTTATCCAATTTCTTGGTGTGTAATGGTACTACTGTTTTATGGTACTTTGCATTTCTATTGTATCATGTCTCATTTTATTTGAGTCCTCTCTCCTTTTTTCTGAGTTTAGCTAAGGGTTTGTTTACCTTTAAAAAGCTCTCATTTTGTTGACTTTTTCCTATTGTTTTTCATTTCATTTATTCCTGTTCTGATCTGTATTTTTTCCCTCTCTTCTAACTTGAGACTCAGTTTGTTCTTCCTTTTCCAGTTCTTTGAGAAATAAAATTGTTTATTTAAGACCTTTTTTCTTTCTTAATGCAGGCATAGATTGTTATAAACTGTCCTCTTAGAACTGCTTTTGCTGCATCCCACTAGTTTTGGTATGTTGTATTTCCATTTTCATTTGTCTTAAATTACTTTTTATTTCCCTTTTGATTTCTTCTTTGACCCATTGGTTGTTCAGGAGTGTGTTTCTTAATTTCCACCAGCTTGTGTCCAGTTTCCTTCCTCTTGTCGATTTCCAGTTTCAGACCATTGCAGACAGAAAAGATTGTTGCTTTGATTTCAGTCTTCTTAAATGTGCTGATGCTGTTTTCTGACCTAATATATAATTAGTCTTGAAGTGGAGAAGGCAATGGCACTCCACTCCAGTACTCTTGCCTGGAAAATCCCATGGATGGAGGAGCCTGGTGGGCTGCTGTCCGTGGGGTCGCTAAGAGTCGGACACGACTGAGAGACTTCCCTTTCACTTTTCACTTTCATGCATTGGAGAAGGAAATGGCAACCCACTCCAGTGTTCTTGCCTGGAGAATCCCAGGGACGGGGGAGCCTGGTGGGCTGCCAACTATGGGGTCGCACAGAGTCGGACACGACTGAAGCGTCTTAGCAGCAGCAGCAGCAGTCTTGAAGAATGTGCTCAGGCCTGGTCAATGGTCTTGCTCTCACCTTGTGCCTTATTTTAATAATGAGCCTCTTGTCTTTTCCTATTCTTAAGGCCACCTCCTTGGCTCCTGTTATGTCCTCCCACACTGCGTCCCTACCTTGGTTTCTTACCTAAAACAGCAGTTCTCAGCCCTGGGGTCCTGCCTTTGAACCCCAGACCTTCTGGTTGTGTCCCTGCTACTTGCTGCCAGGCCTTCCTAGTTCCTGCCACTTGCCTGGATCTCCTCCGAGACCAAAGGTTGAGCCTCCAGTAGAAGGAATAGGATTAGGTGGAGTAGGCAGCCACAGCATCTCTAACTTTGTCTCCTCTCTCTGCTCTGCCTACAGCACTTCCTCACGGCCCTAGGGGGGCTTGTGGCAGTGCCACTCATCTTGGCTAAGGACCTGTGTTTGCAGCATGATCCCCTGACCCAGAGCTACCTCATCAGCACCACTTTCTTCGTCTCTGGCATCTGTACTCTCCTTCAAGTACTTTTAGGAATCAGGTAGGTAAAACTCCTCTCCATGGATTCTGACTTTTATCTCCCAGGGTAGCAATAAGGTTTGCTTGGCTTGTAGCCTGAGATGAGTTAGAAAGCTGGTGTGACATGATAGAGGGAGCACAGGATCAGAAGTAAGCACATAAGTTCAAGTCCCAGCACCAACATTTACTATCTACAGTAGCCTGAGTTCTTCGTTAAAGTAATACAAATAGCTACAGATGGCCATGCTTGAAACCTTTTACCTTTGCAAATTCTACAAGGCTTGTGCTACTGAACACACTGTGGGGACTCCTCCCTGGACTTCAGAAGGAGCAGTGCAAGTGAGGAAATCTTCACTGTAAGTCCGCTTGTGACCTAGTCTGTGCCAAGTCTGTGCCCAGTTTCGGAGATGCAGAGGAAAATGGAAAACTTTCCCTATGATGTGCTTCTGCCCAACCTGTCTTATGAGAAAATGACTTGAGAGGAAAAATTACTATTTATTCTTTTTTTCCTTCCAGTTTCATTGACATGTGATTGACAGACAACATCGTGTAAGTGTACAGCATAATGATTTGACTTACATACATCAAGAAATGATTAGCACAGTAGATTTAATGAACATCCATCATCTCACATAAATATAAAATTAAAGAAACAGAAAAAAAAATTCTTTCTGATGAGAACTTTTATCCTTTATCAATTATCTGAATCAAACTACAAGTGAAGGCTATTACAAAGTGGCTAATTATTTCCAAGATAGGCTGCCTGTAGAGAGTATATAGCAGAGAAGGCAATGGCACCCTACTCCAGTACTCTTGCCTGGAAAATCCCATGGACAGAGGAGCCTGGAAGGCTGAAGTCCATGGGGTCGCGAAGAGTCGGACACGACTGAGCGACTTCACTTTCACTTTTCCCTTTCATGCGTTGGAGAAGGAAATGGCAACCCACTCCAGTGTTCTTGCCTGGAGAATCCCAGGGACGGGGAAGCCTGGTGGGCTGCCGTCTATGGGGTCACACAGAGTCGGACACGACTGAAGTAACTTAGCAGCAGCAGCAGCAGCAGAGAGTATCTAGAGAATATTCCTTCCTAACCTAGTCTTCTTGCCTAAATCAAATCAAATGCTCTTTCCAAAGTGCTGCTTTTCCAAGTCATTTACAGGAGATATGCCAGTGCTTAAGGTCTCCCATTTTTTGTTGAGGACAGGGGTTTAGAGCCTACATCTTTGCCAAATTATTTCCCTTCTCTCTCTTCCTTCTTCTGTAATCATCTTTGAGGCCAAGATTTTCCCCAATCCCCCACCAAGCACTGAGAGAGGTTTAAGGTTTGGTCTGGTCTGTTTCTCAAGTCCCTGATATCCAGGACCCCTCCAACCTTTCCGGGATCAGTCCCTGGAGTGACAGGTGCTGCAGTAGAGAGGCCTTGCAGCCACCTGCCTGGACACCCAGGAGGCCCCACCCCTGAGCCGCCCATGGAGAGTTACATACACAAGGCTCTTCTGGATGGGGAAGCTCCTTGCCTTAAATTGAGATGGTGTTCACTATAATAATGGAAAAATGTTGATCTTGGAAGCTGAGGGCCTGAATTCTAGTTCTGGCTTCTGTGCTGTGGGAAGCTGCACAAGCCATTCACCCTCTCTAAAACCCAGTGTTCTCGTCTGTAAAATGAGGGAGTTGAAGTGTGTCATATCGATAAGTCCTTCCATCTCTAATATGTGGACACCTGTGTTGTTGACAGAGAAGATGATGCAGTACTATGTTCCAACTGGAATCTCAGTACCGAGGGTGCTTGTGGGCCTCGCCTTCTGGTAAACCCTGTGAGAGACAAAACAAAATCAGAAGATAGAGTTAAAAGAATCTGCAGCCTAATTAAACATGCAGAGAAACAGGGAAATAAAATTAAGAAAGAAAGCCATGCTAATGTCTTAGACTAAGGTGGGGACATGAATACACCTGAGATTATTTCCCTGAAATAGGCTTCCTGTTTAGAGACTAACAAGTACAGTGGCTCATTAGAGACATTAGAAATTATAAAACTAGCTGATAGCCTGTGAATCAAAGGTCTAATAGACTTGATTGATTGCAGATTATCGGATAAACAGTATTTAATGATGTACTTTTTAGACTGCAAACACAAATGCTGATACTGCAATAAGATTTCAGAATATGTTAATGATTAAAACCACGTTAAATAGTCAAAGGGAATGATAAGAGGCAAAAAAACAGCTTCCCTGATAAGAGCTGAAGAGTGCAGTGCCCATTGTGGGGCAGGCAGCTACAACCCTTGGCAGAGGGATGGCTGCCTCCCTGGTGTGTCTTTAGGGGTCTTGGGTGTATCCCCCAAGGGCCTTCCCACTGAGGTGCTCAGTTCTGAATTTATGTAACCATTCATTTCAAAAGAAAGCATTAAGTTTAAATGCAATCACTAAAGAAAACGAAATATTGACTGTGTAATTCTGGGTCTTAATTCCATTTCTGGAATAATTCCATTTCTAGAATAATTCATTTTTACCTGGGATTTTCTTTTTCTGGAGTGGTTCCAAGTGATATATCTCCCTTTTATTTTCCTGGGAATGTCTCAAGTGTGGAGCCAGTATTTCTGCCCAAAGAACATTCAGACCTGGCTTCTATGTAGTCTTGCCCAAATCAGCCTGGGTCCTTTTCTTCCATGGACTTGCCTGCAGCTGGGCCCTGATCTGCCTGAGCTCTGTATCTGTTGCTAGGTTCTGCAGAAAGTCCATGCCCATCGCCAGAGGTCTGCAGCCACCTTGCCCTTGCCTCCATGACAATCGCACAAGCCACCAGATGTGCCACTGCAAGTCTGTTCGTGCTTGCTAAGTCGCTTTAGTCATGTCCCATTGTGACCTTATGGACTGTAGCCTGCTAGGCTCCTCTGTCCATGGGATTCTCCAGGCAAGAATACTTGAGTAGGTGGCCATGCCCTTCTCCAGGAGATTTTCCAAACCCCGGAATCAAAACTGGGTCTTCTGCATTGCAGGCAGATTCTGTACTGCTAAGTCACCAGGGAAGCCCATGAGAGAAATACATCTTATGTATACTGATAATCATTTATCTAGTTAAAGATGGCAAAAGGAATCAAAGAAATGTTAAAGGTTATTTCTGGGTGATACACATTATATATGAAAGGTATGTACCAATATTGTACATGTGCTGATAAAGTTTATCTACTCAAGGGTTAAAAAAAATGATTAGAATGAAATGTTAATAATTATTTCTGGGTTGTGGAATTATGGTGATTTATGCTTTGTATTTTTATTTACCATTAATTTTTCTTCAGAGTCCACGTGTTGCTTTATAATTGGCAGAAATAAGAGCCATTTAAAACTTTTTCTTAGAAAAGTTTTAATGGTTAACTTTAACATCAGGGCATGTTTCATGAGCCCCACATCCTTTGAATCTTTCAGTCCAGTTCAGTTCAGTCAGTCAGTCGTGTCCGACTCTTTGTGATCCCATAGTTTCTCCAGGCCGAAATACTGGAGTGGGTAGACGTTCCCTTCTCCAGGGGATCTTCTCAACCTATGGATCAGACCCAGGTCTCCCACATTGCAGGCGGATTTTTACCAGCTGAGCCACAAGGAAAGCCCAAGAATATTGGAGTAGGTAGTCTATCCCTTCTCCAGCAGATCTTCCTGACTCAGGAATCAAACCAGGGTCTCCTGCATTGCAGATGGATTCTTTACCAACTGAGCTGACTGAAACCAGGCTTCAACAGTAGGTGAACCATGAAATTTCAGATGTTCAAACTGGATTTAGAAAAGGCAGAGGAACCAGAGATCATATTGCCAATATTAGATGGATTGTAGAGAAAGCAAGAGAATTCCAAATAAACATCGGCTTCTGCTTCATTGACTACACTAAAGCCTTTGACTGTGTGGATCACAACAAACTGTGGAAAACTCTTCAAGAGATGGGAAGAACAGACCACCTTACCTGCCTCCTGAGAAACATGTATGCAGGTCAAGAAGTAACAGTTAGAAAAGGATATGGAGCAATGGACTGGTTCTAAATTGGGAAAAGAATACCCAAAGGCTGTATACTATCACCCTGCTTATTTAACTTGCATGCAAAGTACATGTTGTGAAATGCCAGGTTGGATGAAGCACAAGCAGGAATCAAGACTGCCAGGAGAAATATCAATAACCTCAGATATGCAGATGACACCACCCTTAATGCAGAAAGTGAAGAGGAACTAAAGAGCCTCTTGATGAAAGTGAAAGAGGAGAGTGAAAAAGTTGGCTTAAAGCTCAACATTCAAAAAACTAAGATCATGTCATCTGGTTCCATCACTTCCTGGCAAATAGATGGGAAAACAGTGGAAACAGTGGCAGACTTTATTTTCTGCAGATGGTGACTTTCAGCCATGAAATTAAAAGATGCTTGCTACTTGGAAGAAAAGTTATGACCAACCTAGATAGCATATTAAAAAGCAAAGACATGACTTTGCTGACAAAGTTCCATATAGTAAAGCTATGGTTTTTCCAGTAGTCATGTATGGATGTGAGAGTTGGACCATAAAGAAGGCTGAGTGTTGAAGAACTAATGCCTTTGAACTGTGGTGTTGGAGAAGACTCTTGAGAGTCCCTTGGACTGCAAGGAGGTCAAACCAGTCCATCCTAAAGGAAATCAACGCTGATTATTCTTTGGAAGGACTGATGCTTGAGATGAAGCTCTAATACTTTGGGCACCTGATCCAAAGAGCCGACTCATTAGAAAAGACCCTGATGCTGGGAAAGATTGAGGGTAGGAGAAGGGGACGACAGAGGATGAGATGGTTGGATGGCATCACTGACTCAGTGGACATGAGTTTGAGCAAGGTCCAGGAGTTGGTGATGGACAGGGAAGCCTGATGTGCTGCAGTCCATAGGGTCACAAAGAGTTGACATGATTGAGTGACTGAACTGACCGAGTGACCCTTTCCAGAAGTAACCACACATTTCAGAGGGAATAATAATGAAAATTATTCTATTCATTGAGCTCTTCCCCAGGCATCATGCTAATCACTTACATATATTTTATCTTCACAGTTACTCCTTGGGACATTACTACTATATTTTGTCAAAGAGGACACTGAGGCTTGCAGAAGTTGGGCAACATGCCTTGGTCACACAGCTGATAAGACAAAGTCATATTCAAACTTGTCTTTGGTCTATACCATGCTCTTAACTGGTGTTATATTGCCATGGTGAAAAAACCCAAGACATCCTGGTTAACTCTATGACCTTGGGCTCCAGATCCGTTATCTATAAAATGATAAGGCCAGGTTGGATATGCTTCAAATGGCCCTTCTATTTCTAAAGTGTTGAATTTTAAAAATCAACAATCTGTGGTTCACAAAAGAATTAGAAGGCATACATATAATAATAGTGAATCATATTTAAGGTAAAAATTTTAAAATAAGATGAAATTAATTGTGAAATTAAAAGCAGCTCTGAGATACACATAAAAGTCACCATAAAAGGTAAAATGTGTATAGAACAATGAAAGCCTTGTAGTGATACTGAATGCATATATCTTAAACATGTACCAAGAAAGTGCATAAAAGAAAAATGTAATTTTTCTTGCATAGTAGAAATGCAAGAAATATACATAGATCTCTGTCAAAAGAGTATCAATAAGAAGTTATGAGCAAGGTGGTAATGCTCATAAAACAAGGTGGGGAGGGGGACAGGAATGGATGGAAAATCGGATTGGAGGATCTGAGTATAGGAGAGGGAAGGAAGAATTTATGGATATGTTGTGTGAATCTAACTGTAGGACATAGGAATCAGTTCAGTTCAGTTCAGTTCAGTTGCTCAGTCGTGTCCGACTCTTTGTGACCCCATGAATTGCAGCACGCCAGGCCTCCCTGTCCATCACCAACTCCCAGAGTTCACTCAGACTCACGTCCATCAAGTCAGTGATGCCATCCAGCCATCTCATCCTCTGTCGTCCCCTTCTCCTCCTGCCCCCAATCCCTCCCAGCATCAGAGTCTTTTCCAATGAGTCAACTCTTCACATGAGGTGGCCAAAGTACTGGAGTTTCAGCTTTAGCATCATTCCTTCCAAAGAAATCCCAAGGCTGATCTCCTTCAGAATGGACTGGTCGGATCTCCTTGCAGTCCAAGGGACTCTCAAGAGTCTTCTCCAACACCACAGTTCAAAAGCATTAATTCTTCAGTGCTCAGCTTTCTTCACAGTCCAACTCTCACATCCATACATGACTACTGGAAAAATCATAGCCTTGACTAGACGGACCTTAGTTGGCAAAGTAATGTCTCTGCTTTTCAATATGCTGTCTAGGTTGGTCATAACTTTCCTTCCAAGGAGTAGGCGTCTTTTAATTTCATGGCTGCAATCACCATCTGCAGTGATTTTGGAGCCCCCCAAAATAAAGTCTGACACTATTTCCACTGTTTCCCCATCTATTTCCCATGAAGTGATGGGACCAGATGCCATGATCTTAGTTTTCTGAGTGTTGAGCTTTAAGCCAACTTTTTCACTCTCCTCTTTCACTTTCATCAGGAGACTTTTTTTAGGACATAGGAATAAACTCTAGTAAATTAATGGAAACAATTCATCTTGCTCTTGAACATAAAATGTATTTAGTAGTTTCAAAAAGGTAGAGGGAATTCCCTGGTTGTTCAGTGGTGAGGATTCAGTACTTTTGATGCAAGTTCCCTTGGTGGGTGAACTAAGATTCTGCAAGCTGAGAGGTGTAGCCAAAAAAAAAAAAAGGTAAAAAGTGCATCTATCATGTTAGTACATTATCCCAACTACATGTAATAATCTTGAAAAAAAATAACATGAACAGAGTTAGAAAAATGCTGAACTACTTGAAAATTTTGAAATATCCCTTAAATAAGTTCTAAGTTAGGGATATAATAACAGAAAATATTTTTTAAGTGAAAACAAATCTCACCATCAGTAAAACTGTTTTAAATATACTTTGGCAGTGTCTAATTTCTATGTAATGAGTAAAATAGTTTATAGACAAGGAAAAACAGACATAAAAATCACATCTTTTGTGACTTAATGAAATGCAAATTCACTTTTGTCAGGATTTCATTATATGCCTATTAAACTAAAAAAATGAAATGAGAAACCCCAATATTGATAGATTTTATAATACTAACCTTGGTGCTGGAGGGATAGAAAAGAAAACTAGACTTCTCTGCCTTCAAGGAACCCGGTAATACTGAAATGGCTGAGGCCATGGTGGTATAGCAATGATGGATTGTTTATAAGTATAACTGTAAACTGTTTAAAGAATCCCTGAGAGTAAGTTACTGTAAATGACTAGTTTGTTAGTACAAGGGCTAAACAGGAAATATGTAACTAGAATATAAGTGGGAGTTTTGTCTCACTCACTGTGGTATTTCCAATACTTGACAACCAGTGCCTCCCACAGAGCAAGTCCTCAGTAAATATTTGTTGAATGAATGAAATGTGCATATGGAATTACAGCAAAAAACTGAAACACAAATCTTGGATTACATACTGTCTGTACCTATGATATGCAAAGGTGTCTAAGTTCATTTTAAAAGCTTGAAAGGGATTTTGCAATGATATAGTGTGTTTCCCTTCTCTGTCAAGATACTGAGCTTCATAATTTCTATGAATTTTTAATTGAAGTATAGTTAATTTACAACATTGTGTTAGTTTCAAGTATATAGCAAATTGATTCAGTTATACGTATATATATATGTATAACATTTATATATATAAATGTATATTATATATAGATTCTCTTTCATTATAGATTATTATAAAATAGATTATAGTTCCCTGTGCTATACAGAGGGTCCTTGTTGTTTACCTATTATATATATAACAGTGTATACACGTTAATCCCAAATTCCTAATTTATCTCTCCTCACCATAATTTTTTAACTAAAAAATCGTTCATACATACCCATTCCATCACCCATGTTTCCTGCCCTGTGTGTGCCATATATTCCAATCTCTTTTGGAGCCTGATGGGTCTAGATTTATGAATCTAGATCAGTTGTTCTCAACCCTGGCTGGTGTTAGAATCACCTGGAGGTCTAAGCGCTCTCCATGCCTGGGTGCACCTCTTGACCAGCCTGTGAACTCATCTGAGGCTGATGCTCAGCCCTTGCTAGTTCCTATGTTCAGCCAGGACAAAATCCAGTTAGGCAGTAAAACTCTTTCGTATACTTTATATTTTCATTAAATAAAATGGGTTCGTTCTCAAGGAGACTCTTTAAGCTATCTTCGTGGAATCCTGATTTCAAAAGTACTCTTTTAGTATTGTTAAGAACAAGTATCTAAACTGGGTAAGGTATATATGACAAATGCAAGCAAGAGGCTAAGATCCTGTTCCATTCTCCCTCCACACCAGTTCTATTATAATATGCAGGTGAGGAGACTAGGTCAGCCTTAACAGCTTCTGACCTTCTAGTAAGACAGGATTATTGGAGGTTGACTTATCAGGCTATGTTCACCTTGAAGGGAGACAAGTCAGATGGACACTGCTGGAAGTTCTCACAGAGGCCAGAGTGAGACGCTGACCAGGAAGAAGGAAGGCTTGTGTGGGGGACATGCCCTGATAATGGACCTCAAGCATGTTCAGTCCATGTGATAGAAAGGAATCTGGAGATAGAGGTCTGGAATCGCCTTTCATTTTTGAAGGCGAAAAGGAATCTGGCCACCCAGATTCTAGGCTGTGCATCTCTTGTCAGTGGGGGAACTTGACGTGTGTGCACTGTGTTTTGATCCTGGGGTCTGGGGAAGTTTCTGTGGGACTGAGGAAGACAGTGGCACCCACCAAACATGCTTCCTGAGCTCTGTGCTGCCCCAGATCATTTCCCAGTATGTGACTCTCTGCTCCTGGGCTCGCATCTCCAGGACTGGGATTAGGTCTGCTGATCTTATCCTCCCCACCTCTCCTACCTGTCCAAAGTTTGGCAAAGTTCATGGATCTGACTTGGAGATTGATAAGAGTTCCCTCGGAGAAGGCAATGGCACCCCACTCCAGTACTCTTGCCTGGAAAATCCCATGGACAGAGGAGCCTGGTAGGCTGCAGTCCATGGGGTCACAAAGAGTCAGACACGACTGAGTGATTTCACTTTCACTTTTCACTTTCATGCATTGGAGAAGGAAATGGCAACCCACTCCAGTGTTCTTGCCTGGAGAATCCCAGGGACAGGGGAGCCTGGTGGGCTGCCATCTATGGGGTCGCATAGAGTCAGACACGACTGAAGTGACGCAGCAGCAGCAGCAGCAGCAGCAGCAGGAGTTCCCTATAACTGAGAACTGCAGGACTCATATGTTGCCCTGAAACCAAGGGAGGACTTGGGATGAAAAGGCCTCTGCTGGGGCCAGTGACAGGCCAGTGTTAAAGGGGCTAATGGGTAACTGTCTCCTTTCCCCTCCTCCAGGCTGCCCATTCTCCAGGGAGGGACCTTTGCTTTCTTGGGACCCTCCCTGGCCATGCTGTCTCTTCCCACCTGGAAGTGCCCCGAATGGACACTCAATGCCAGCCAGGTGAACACCAGCTCACCTGAATTCACTGAGGAATGGCAGAAGAGGATCCGAGAGGTATTGGGTTGAGGGGTGGGGTGTGAGGAATGGGGTGGTCCTCAAAAGGGGCTTTGGAGTTGACTCATTTTCTCAGCTCACTGCTAGGCAAGACTCCAAACTTTAAGACACTGGTCCTTGTTTAATTCAGTTGTGTCATTCAGGGAAAGAAACTGGTGGCCTTGAAGCAGACTTTAAAGTTTGGCCATGCTCCAGGATAAGTTGAGCTGAGTGAGTGTTAGTCGCTCAGTCGTGTCCGATTCGTTGCAACCCCCCTGGACTGTAGCCCACCAGGCTCCTCTTTCCATGGAATTCCCCAGGCAAGAATCCTGGAGTGGGTAGCCATGCCTTCCTCCAGGGAATCTTCCCAACCTAGGAATGGAATCCTGATCTCCTGCACTGCAGGCAAATTCTTTACATTCTGAGTCACCAGGAAGCCCGTGCTCCAGGTTGGCTTATCTAAATGATAGATTAAGAAGCCAGCACCAGGATTGTCAGCAGAAAGCCCAGCCACACCCTCAGGGACAGTAGGCCTCATAGCTTCCAGACTCTAACATCCTCACCTGGCTTCGGAGGTGAGGTGTCAAGCATGGCTCATGGGTGGAATAATATATGAGAGGGAAGGTCGCCTGAGATTTCTAGGAAGTCCAATCATCTCCCTCCCAGCTTGACCTTAAATATGTAAGCCTGGAGCGGCTCAAAGGCGCCCCTCCTCTGGAGCAGGGGCAGAGTTACACAAACACTATATGGTGTGGGGTTCTTCTTGTTGTTCGCACCGTCATGACTGACACTTTGTTACCCCATGGACTGCAGCACGCCAGGCCTCCCCATCCATCACCAACTCCCAGAGTTGACTCAAACTCATGTCCATTGAGTCAGTGATGCCATCCAACCATCTCATCCTCTGTCATCCCCTTCTCTTCCCACCTTCAATCTTTCCCAACATCAGGGTCTTTTCAAATCAGTCAGCACTTCGCATCAGGTGGCCATAGTATTGGAGTTTCAGCTTCAGCATCAGTCCTTCCAAAGAATATTCAGGGTTGATTTCCTTTAGGATGGACTGGTTTGATCTCCTTGCAGTCCAAGGGACTCTAAAGAGTCTTCTCCAACACCACAGTTCGAAGACATTAGTTCGTCAACTCTCAGCCTTCTTTATGGTCCAACTCTTACATTCATATATGACTACTGGAAAAACCATAGCTTTGACTAGATGGACCTTTGTTGGCAAAGTCATGTCTGTGCTTTTTAATATGCTGTCTAGGGTGGTCATAGCTTTTCTTCCAAGGAGCAAGTGACTTTTAATTTCATGGCTGCAGTCACCATCTGCAGTGATTTGGGAGCCCAAGAAAATAAAGTCTGTCACTGTTTCCATCGTCTCCCCATCTATTTCCCATGAAGTGATGGGACCAGATGCCATGATCTTAGTTTTCTGAATGTTGAGTTTTAAGCCAGCTTTTTCACTCTCCTCTTTCACTTTCATCAAAGGGCTCTTTAGTTTCCCTTCGCTTTCCATCATAGGTGTGGTATCATCTGCATATCTGAGGTTATTAATATTTCTCCTGGCACTCTTGATTCCATTTGTGCTTCATCCAACCTGGCTTTTCACAACATGTTCTCTGCATGTAAGTAAAATAAGCAGGGTGACAGTATACAGCCTTGATGTAGTCCTTTCCCAATTTGGAACCAGTCCATTGTTCCGTGTCCGGTTCTAACTGTTGCTTCTTGACTTGCATGCAGGTTTCTCAGGAGGCATGTAAGGTGGTCTGGTATTCCCATCCCTTGAAGAATTTTCCACAGTTTGTTGTGATCCACACGGTCAAAGATTCTAGTGTAGTCAATGAAGCAGAAGTAGATGTTTTTCTGGAATTCCTTCGCTTTCTCTATGATCCATCTAATATTGGCAATATGATCTCTGGTTCCTATGCCTTTTCTAAATCCAGCTTGAACATCTGGAAGTTCATGGTTCACGCACTGTTGAAGCCTGACTTGAAGGATTTTGAGCATTACCTTGCTAGAATGTAAAATGAGTGCTATTGTGGGGTGGTTTGAACATTCTTTGGCATTGCCCTTTTTTGGGATTGAAATGAAAACTGTACAAGGTATTTTGCTCAGGCATCACTCTAGACCTCATTTACTGTCTTAGTGTGCCTCCCCCAAGCTCACTAGGACTGGACCAAAGGCATTCCAAAACTCAGGGCTATGGACCTAGAGCAGAGTCTGTTAGTAGATATCCCTGGGAGTCTAGCTGACAAGCCTTAGTGAAGCCAGGGTCCATCCAGCATCCCACCCAGTCCAAGTTCAGCACCCTCATGGCTGCAGTAAGGGTCACATCCTCAGAACGTGACAGATGAAGGAAGAGGGAATACAGAGGAGACACATTCCTAACAAGATTCCTATTCTTACCCAAGTGTGACCAATGAGAGGGAATAGAATTGACAAAACACTCCAATGGGGGGTGGGGCGGAGGGACAATGATGTAAGTCCTGATCTGACTCCAAAGGCCTGAAAACCAGGAGTGTTGATATCTGGGGGCAGCAGAAGACAGATGTCCCAGCTCAAGCAGGAAGCGAAAATGTTCTTCCTCTGCCTTTTGGCTCTGCTGAGTCCCTCAAAGGATTGGATGGCACTCATTCACATTGGGTGGGCTTCCCTGGTGCCACTAATGGTAAAGAACCCGACTGCCAGTGCAGGAGATGTAAGAGACATGGGTCCAGTCCCTGGGTCAAGAAGATCCCCTGGAGAAGAGCATGCCAGTATTCTTGCCTGGAATATACCCAGTACAAACCAGCTCCAATATTCTTGCCTGGAGAATCCTGTGGACAGAGGAGCCTGGCGGACTGCTGTCCACTGAGTCACTAAAAGTCTGACATGACTGAAGTGATTTAGCAGAGAGAGATGCTCATTTTGGGTAGGGCTATCTGCTTCATTCAGTTCACCAATTCAAACACTAATCTCTTCTGGAAACACCGCAGAAATAACATTTTATCAGCTGTCTGGGCATCCTTCAGTCCAGTTGACATATAAAGTTCACCATCACATTGTGTATATGTTCCACTTTAGTAAACACTAGCAAATACATTTCTGAAATGGATGTTCCAGTTTACCCTCCTGCCAGCATCATACGTGAGTCCCAGTTACTCCACAATCTCACCAACATTTTCTTGTTAGCCACTCTACTGAGTGCATTATGGTAAACTTGTATCATTCTTTTATGATGCTATTGAATGATATAGAATTAACTGTAATTGTCCTCATCTTATAGGTCTATTTGAACACCTGGACTCATTTTTGCTCCTATGCTTGCCACATTAACAGGTGTGTTTGTGTGTGTGTATGTGTATGTGTATGTGTGTATATGCTCAGTCGTGTATGATTCTTTGTGACCCCATGGACTGTAGCCTGCCAGGCTCCTCTGTGCATGAAATGTTCCAGGCAAGAATACTGGAGTATGTTGCCATTTCCTAAACCAGCAGATCTTCCCGACCTAGAGATCAAACCCAAGTCTCTTGCATCTCATTCACTGGCAGGCAGATTCTTTACTACTGCGCCACCTGGGAAGCCCTTTAACCAGTTACTAGAGTTCAATCCTCAATGTAGATTTTGTTATTTATCATTATTTCTGGGACTTTCATTTCATCAAGTATCATGTAAATCACCTGTGAGCTCATAGTTAGTCTATGACCTGTCTATGACCTTTTAATCTCAAAGTTTACACAGACCATGTCCTAAATATGCCAGCATCACTGTAGGTACTGGCTACTTTCACAGTGTTCATTCCTCATGTGGGGATTTTCTCCCTGGGACTTGGAAATGGCAAACCTGAAAGAACAACACTCGGACAGTCTCTGCAAGGACTGACAATTTTATTCCTGCAGTCAAGCCTTTTTATAGGAGCAGGGAACAAAGAGCTTAGAGCATACAGCCAGCAGAGCACATACAAGGCTAAGGTATAATCCGTAAAAATACTTCAAGGACCAGCGCGTTTTTAATGGACCATGTGTTTATCTCATGACCCATTTTTCTCAAGCAACGTCTTTAATGTTTAATTGTTAAATCTTGGCACTGAGCATAGCCAAAGGCAGGAAATGTTCTTCAGCAATCAGTACACAATGCCTGGGTACTTCTGGCCCTTCACCTTTTCCCCAAGGACCCTCTCCTTCAAGGCTATTTTGCACTGTGCCTCCCAACATATCCTCCTTTTGTTTTTAGTTTAAGCATGGCAGCTGCTAGTTGGACTCCGTTGTGAGAGGCACGGAGTCTTGAGTAGAGACATCTGTGTCCTATAACCAATGACAGAAAAAGCAGAGCAATTAATACATATATAAAAAGGTTGCCTCCTAAAAACCAAGTTCCAGGATTCAGAGAGGATAATGTTTTGGTTAAAGTGTCATAAAATTGGGTGCTATACAATTCCTTAGGTATTTTAACTTGAAAATTAGCAATTTGTTGTTTTAGAAGGTTAATGTCCAAACTTGAGTTATCCGTGAGATCCTGCAAATGTGCTTTAACTTTATCCCAAGGATACTCAGTGCCATTACAGGGCATGTTAGTCAGACAGAAAGAAGTAAAATTCCAGTGACAACGTGTATGTGTTTGGAAAGTAAGTTGCTGTATTTGATCTCCTATATTAATTACCACTGCTTGTAATTCATTAATTCGTGTTTGCAATCGCTGATCTATTTGAGCTTGTCGAGTCCAGAGATCATGGGAATCTTTGTGCCAAGCAGTTATAAAATCATGATTCTGTACAGAATTGTGTAGTGCCATACCAGATAGGGTTCCTACTGTAACAATAGATATTAGACTAAGAATACCAGCAATAACCCATCCTATTATGCGCTTTGACCTCTTTAAGCCATTTTTGAGCAGAACTGAGAGAAATACAGAGTCGGTCCATGGTTCTGTGAGGTTAACAGGAAGCCACAATTCAGATCTCTGCTTGACTATTGCAATATTGACATTATGATGTGAAATAGTATGGTTTAAACACGTATACAAGGCACATGCTATACAGTTAACAATCTTAGCAGAAAGATCTATATCAAAGTTACTTACAATAAACATGTATGGGAAGTGCACACAAGGTTGGATATAACCTGTACTGTTGGTGATGGACGGGGAGGCCTGGCGTGCTGCGATTCATGGGGTCGCAAAGAGTCGGACACGACTGAGCGACTGATCTGATCTGATTGTATAAAAAGGTATAGTTTTGAGGTTTTAAGGCTTTTGCAGTCCCATACACACTGGCAAAGTGCTCCAATGCAGCAGGAATCTTCCACACATGCCATTGCTCAGGTCCGGGGTTCAGACGTTGACGTTTTCTCTTCAGCTCCTCTATGGTCATTGACGAGACCCTTCGTGTCAGCTTCGTCACCTGTCGGGGGAGTCCAGTCTCCGGGTACTTCTCGGTAATGGACATGGCGAAGTGGAACCCAGATTTCTTCTCCATCTGCAACAACAAGACCATAACCTTTGCCTAGGAGTCGTAAGATTCCTGGCAGCCATTGATTAAACTGTTTATACCATATTGGTGTGTTGGCTTCTAACAGTTTCTTACTGTTTTCCTCTACAAAATGTCTGTCTGCACGAGTATTAGAACTATCTTTTATTAATATTTTAAAAATTTAAGGAATAAAGAGTTAAAGATAATAACAATTGAGGGTTCATAGGATAAGAAGTGTATCTTCTCTTCCATATTCCCCCTTTTAGTTTTAATAAATGAGTTTTAAGAGTACGATGGGCTCTTTTGATAATTGGTTGACCCTGGGGATTATAGGGTGTCCCCGTGATGTGTGTTATATTCCATTCCAGTAGAAATGAACGAAATGAGTGAGAGGTAAATGCAGGCCCATTATCTGTTTTTAAGACTGAAGGTATCCCCATAACAGGGAAGATGAGTAAAAGTGTGGAAATGGTGTGTTTGTTGGATTCTGAAGAGGTAGGCAGTGCCCATATAAAACCTGAAAATGTATCAATTGAGACCAAAAGCAAAGAAAACTTTCCTAAGGAGCAATGAGTGAAGTCAGATTGTCAAAGGGAGTTAGGCTGTTGCCCATGAGGATTAACTCCTGAAATTGTGGTATGTAAGTGCAGAGGAGCGCAGATGTCATAGGATTTAATGATATGTTTCGCTTCAGTGAGGGGAATATGGTATTTAGAGTGCAATCTTTTAGCACTGGTATGAAGATTAGCATGTTCATCAATAGCAGATGTAAAGACAGGAGCTATGAACCTATCAATAGCATCATTTCCTGCAGCCAGGGGGCCAGGTAAACCTGAATGAGCACGTATATGTGCAATGAAGAAGGGTTCCATACGTGATCGAATTAAGGCTTGAGTCTTTGAAAACAGAATATATAATTCTTCATCTAGGTTGTATAAAAAGGCAGTAACAAAATCGGGGGAAAGGGAAGCAAGGTATCTGGAATCAGTATATATATTAAAGGGTAATGGTTGAAGAGACAGAAGAGCATATAAAGCATATAATTCAACTCTTTGTATTGACGAAAAGTTAGTAGGTAATTTCTCTTTGATATCAGGGCCGACAATCCCAGCTATGCCTTTCTTGTTGCCATCAGTGAAATAGGTAGGTGCATTTGAAATAGGCTGGGATGCAATGATATTAGTTACTATAAATTTAGTAAATTGTAGGAAGTCCCATAATTTTCCTTTAGGCAAATGGAATGAGATAACATTCTGAAAATCATTTAATGCTATTTGCATGGTCATGTTATATTGTAAAGCAATTTGTAATTCTCTTTTTGTCAAGGGGACATGTATTGCATATGGATTAAATCCAGTTAAGGTTTGTATATGATTCCTTCCTGATACAATTAGTTGCCCTATTTTCTCAATGTATGATACGATTTTTTTTGACTGTTTAGTATGTAGATATAACCATTCTATTGGGCTTTTTTGAGCTATGATTGCAGTAGGTGAATGTTTAGTAGGAAATATATATAAATAAATAGGTTGGGTATGATCCAGCCGAGTTGAGAAAGATTGTTGAACGCGTTTTTCAACAAATTTTAGTTCTTCTTTTGCTTCTGTTGTTAGCTGTCTAGGACTATTAGGGTCAGGAGGTCCTTCTAAAATGTTGAATAAATTTTGTAATGTATAGGTGGGAATGCCAATGGATGGCCGAAGCCAATTAATATCTCCTATCAACTTTTGAAAATCATTTAATGTGCGTAGAGAATGCATAGAGATTTGAGGTTTTTGAGGTTTTATCTTAGACTCTTCCATAACATGTTCTAAGTAATTAAAGGGTGCTTTCAATTGAATTTTATCTGGCGCAACAAGCAGGCCATGATTTTGAAGAGTGGTAGTAATTTTGTCATATAACTGTTGTAAATAGAGTTCAGATTCCATGGAGAGGAGTATATCATCCATATAATGAATTATGAAAGCAGTAGGATATTTATCTCTAATGGGTTGTAATAAAACAGATATGAGATATTGGCAAATGGTAGGAGAGTTCATCATTCCCTGAGGTAAAACCTTCCATTTAAATCTTTGATAGGAGCCATGTGATTTATAGAAGGAACTGAAAAAGCAAAACGTTTTCTATCTTTAGGATGTAAAGGTATAGTAAAAAAGCAATCTTGTAAATCAGTAATAATTATAGACCATCCTTTTGGCACCATGGAAGGGGAGGGCAATCCAGGTTGTAAGGGCCCCATAGGAATCATGGTATTATTAACATTTCTTAAATCTATCAACATTTGCCATTTTTCTGATTTCTTTTTTATGACAAAAATGGGAGAATTCCATGGGGAAAATGAAGGCGCTATATGATTTTTCTGTAGTTGCTCAGTTATTAATTGTGTGAGAGCTGCCAACTTTTCTTTAGTCAGGGGCCATTGAGGTGTCCATATTGAGGTATTAGATTCCCAATTGAGAGGCAGCAGTGTTAACCTAATGGCCCCCATTAAAAAGGCTCATTCAGAGAAATCGTGGCTTTCGTTTGTTCAAGAAAATCCCTTCCCCATAAATTAATGGGGATATTGGTAATATATGGTTTGATGTAAGCTACAATTTGATCAGGACCATAAGCTTGTAAATAGGATGCATTGACAAAAGTTTTAAGGCAATGGCACCCCACTCCAGTACTCTTGTCTGGAAAATCCTATGGACGGAGGAGCCTGGTAGGCTGCTGTCCATGGGGTCTCGAAGAGTCGGACACGGCTGAGCGACTTCACTTTCACTTTTCACTTTCATGCATTGGAGAAGGAAATGGCAACCCACTCCAGTGTTCTTTCCTGGAGAATCCCAGGGATGGGGGAGCCTGGTGGGCTGCCGTCTATGGGGTCGCACAGAGTTGGACACGACTGAAGCGACTTAGCAGCAGCAGCCTTGCTTACCCGTTACAGCCTGGAAGGAGCCACAGTCTTACCCCATTCAAGGGGCCATTCTTCAGTTCTAATAATGGAAATGTTGGCTCCTGTATCCAACATACCTGTGAAATTTTTTCCCCGTATCTTTAGAGTAAGCATAGGCTTTTGATGTTCCTTTAATAAGGTAGATAGTGTGGCGGTAAGATTGGTGCTACCAAAACCCCCCTGCCTAATTTTATCAGATGCCCTCGATGGTCTGACATATGGCAAAAGTAATAATTGTGCAAAGCACTCCCCTTTTTGTAAGTATATATTTCCTAATTTTACGACATTCACCATGACATGTATCTCTCCTTCATAAACTTCATCCATAACTCCAGTCAACACTACTAAACCTTTCATGGTACAACTGCTACGTCCTAAAATTAGTCCCATTGTTCCGGATGGGACTGGACTGTAATATCCAGTGGGGATTTTATGAGGATTGTATAATTCTATTAACTCCGTGTCATAAGGACTAGGTATATCAATGCAAGCACTCTTAGATGTAGCTGCTTGTAGTGTCATAATGTGGGGTCCTCCTTTTGTAGTGGGGCTAGAGGATAGCCCCTTTATTAGTTTCCTTGTTGTTTTTGTTGTACCTCTGTAGTTATTGCATTTCCATCCTTATCGAATTTGGAATGACATTCATTCAACCAATGGAATCCCTTTTTACACTTTGGGCAAACTCCTGGGGGCCTTTTTTTTTTTTTAGAAGTAGTATTATTTTTAGCTTTTTTCCCTGGCATGCGGCATTGTTTTTTCATATGGTTGGCCTTCCCGAAGTTAAAACATTTAGCATTGGTAACCTTTTGCACATTAAAAGTTTCTAGTGTCGCTAATTTTGCTCTATGGGACATAGATCCGATATCTCTATAAGCTTTCCAGTACTCCATAAGAGAACCAGTTTTTCGAATTGGTCTAAGCATGGATTGACATTCCTCATTGGCATTTTCACAGGCAAGTTGTTTTAAAATAATATTTTGTAAGGTTTCATCTTTGATAGATTTTTCAATGGCATCCTTTAATTTTCCTATAAATTGGGAATATTCCTCTTCATGTCCTTGGGTAATCTTAACAAATGAACTATCAGAGTTAACATTATCAACCTTTGCCCATACTCTGCAAGAAATTTCTTTAATGAAATGCAGCATTTGAGGGGTAATATTAGCTAATTGCGTAGTCGTGTCAGCCATGGCTCCTGTTCCAGTAAGTATATCATAGGTTAAATTGGCGGGGTTACCATGAGATTGCTGGTCAATCACCATCTGTTGGGCTTCATCATTAACCCACATTTGCCATTGAAGTAATTGTTGAGAATTTAGAATCATCTTCGCTACTTGAAAAAAATCATATGGCATCCAATGATCAGCCCATCCTCTGAGGAATTCTACACAATAAGGAGACATAGGTCCATACAGAGTGCATGCTTTCTTAAAGCTAGACAACATACCAAAATCTAAATCAGCCCAAGCATTCTGGCCTTGGGCAGGTTGATCAAACTGTATTGGAAAAGCGAAAGCACAAGCAGGCATCTCCCGAGGAGGATTGAAATGGTTAGTACGAGCAAAGTTAGCAACTGCTGTTACAGGCGGAGCAGAAGGGAAAACCTCCGATTTGGGCCGTCCGTTGAATGAAATGACTTCCGCTCTAAGTGGTTTCAGTTTTGATGCATCCTGTATACATATGTCTCCAAGCTGTTTTCCTAGGGATTGTGTCTGATTGAGCATAACATTCTTATATTTCAAAGCACCTTGCAATATCTTGTTCCTTAAGCTCATATTCATGTAAAGACTGAACAGTTTCCACTTCCAAATCAATATTATGCCCTTAAATTTGTTCTATGACAGCCCGTATGAGTGACCATGTAACCCACCATTGAGGGGGAACATGGACTCCTTGCCGATATGCTCGCAAAACATTATTCTTAACTCTTCTCCATATGTCTAGATTGAGCATCCCTTCCTCTGGGAACCATGGATTATGTTCCAGTAAAATATGATAGCAGTCGTTCAACTGATCTCTTGAAACATTAACGCCATTTTGTTTCAAAAAGTGATGCATTATAGAAATGAAAGGAATCTTACTGCTATGTTGTCCCATTCTGCTTACCTCTTTCTGCAGGACTCGCCGCTTTGTTCAGTCTTCCTATCAAGTCCCTGTTTGGGCGCCACCTTGTGGGGATTTTCTCCCTGGGACTTGGAAACGGCGAACCTGAAAGAACAACACTCGGACAGTCTCTGCAAGGACTAATTTTATTCCTGCAGTCAAGCCTTTTTATAGGAGCAGGGAACAAAGAGCTTAGAGCATATGACCAGGAGAGCACGTACAAGGCTAAGGTATAATCAGTAAAAGATACTTCAAGGACCAGCGCGTTCTTAATGGCCCATGTGTTTATCTCATGACCCATTTTTCTCAAGCAACGTCTTTAATGTTTAATTGTTAAATCTTGGCACCGAGCATAGCCAAAGGCAGGAAATGTTCTTCAGCAATCAGTACACAATGCCTGGGTACTTCTGGCCCTTCACCTTTTCCCCAAGGACCTTCTCCTTCAAGGCTATTTTGCACTGTGCCTCCCAACACCTTGTTGTCCATTCAGTACAGCCCACTATACTTTGGGTCTAGCTTTATTAGATGTGTTTCAGTTTCATAGAACCAACTATGATGCCAGCACCCCTCATCCCAGATTGAAGATGTATCTAGAAGTATGACTAAGAAATCATTTTCTTATTCCCATTTAAACACAATGGGCAAAAGTAGCATTATTTGATGCAAGATTTGGTGACTCCAATTCATTCTGTCACCATCTTTTTTTTTTCCCATGATGAGCCCTTTTCAACCCATTTTCTTGCTCCTAGAGGGGTTTTGAGTTTTTCTCCCCTAACTTTTAATTAGTGGGCAGGAAAAATAACATTGCTAAACCTTCCTTTGTGTGTCCTTTCCCAAGGTACTTTCACATGATTTAATAAATATATTGTCACTGGATTCTTTCCATTGGGTAGGATGCATGTCTTCTTCTGAAAAACACCAGACTTTCCAATCCGGCCCATAAATACCATCCGAATACCAGCAAGTCAAATTAAATTGATTCTAGTATTCCATCTTAAGGAACACAACTAAAGCTCTAGTCCTGGGAAAATAAGATTTCTTTACCCTCTGCTCTAAATGCTCCACTGGCGACTCACTTTTGTGCCCCATTTTCAGCTTGATCTTGAGCTTACACTGTGTTACCCTGCAAAGCTTGCCCTTCCCGCCTTTGTCACCCACATTTTATTGCTTCAAGCACATATTCTAATTTTGCAGTAATTTTGCTGCTTTGGGGTGAAGTGTCATGAAATATGGAGAAGGCAATGGCACCCCACTCCAGTACTCTTGCCTGGAAAATCCCATGGACGGAGGAGCCTGGTAGGCTGCAGTCCGTGGGGTCGCTAGGAGTCAGCAGTACTGAGCGACTTCACTTTCACTTTTCACTTTCATGCATCGGAGAAGGAAATGGCAACCCAGTGTTCTTGCCTGGAGAATCCCAGGGATGGCGGAGCCTGGCGGGCTGCCGTCTATAAGGTTGCACAGAGTCGGACATGACTGAAGCGACTTAGCAGCAGAATCAGCAGTCATGAAATATGAAAAGATCAATGGATATTGTATTTCTTGCTCCATTCCTGTCATGTTCATGCTGTGAAAAGTGATCCTTGAGCTGTTTAATATATAAGTTGATCTTCATGGTGATTTCAGTCTGGGTTGCTAGTCCCTATGTCGTAGCCTGGGCCAGGGCTTCAGTGATAGGATAAGCAAAGTTCAAATCAGAAACACTGTCCATACCAGGTTTTTCTTGTTGTTCAGTCAGTAAGTCATGTCTGACTCTGCGACCCCATGGACTGCAGCAGGCCAGGCTTCCCTGTCCTTCACTGTCTCCTGGAGTTTGCTGAAACTCATGTCCATTGAGTTGGTGATGCCATCCAACCATCTCATCCTCTGTCACCCCCTTTTCCTCCTGTCCTCAATTTTTTCCCAGCATCAGGATCTTTTCCAATGAGTCAGCTCTTCACATCAGGTGGCCAAAGTATTGGAGTTTCAGCTTCCAATGAATATTCAGGGTTGATTTCCTTTAGGATTGACTGGTTTGATCTCCTTGCTGTCCAAGGGACTCTCAAGAGTCTTCTCCAGCACCACAGTTCTCCAGAACCACCAGGTTTTTAAAGAGTGTTAAAAACCTTCCCTACTCTGTGGACTGTCCAGTTCAGGCAGCCTACCAGCTCTGTGATGGGCCATTTATCCTCATGTTCTCCCACCAGAGGCACCTGTGCCCATCACTGTCATCAATCAATCAATCATTGTCATCAATCTGGATCATCCTGGGAGACACAAACAATGTCAGATAGAGATGGAGATTGTGCAGTTTCTGAGCCCACGTGTGGGTGGCTTGTGACCCGAGGTGTCATCTCCTGGACCATAGTGACTACATTCAAAGTCATACTTCCCCCCTCTTTTTTAAGACACAGGGATATTGATATGAACCACCAGTATTTGAGATTTGACTATTAAGTCCTGTCCCATAAAAGGTGAAATTTCAGTACAGCCTCTATGACCAACTTGCCAGACCAAAGTGCTAGTCCATTGGCTACAGCTTGAGAATCTAAAATTCTAAAGGGATGATTCTGGGTAATTTCATGTCCACTGCCACATCACACACATTGTTCATTGGCTGGACTTAGACTTGCCTTCCTTCCTCCATCAAAGCCCTTCTACTGAAATGTTACACTCTTTCAGTCTCAGTCTTTCTCAAGTGGATGAGCAGCACCTTCAGCAAGACTCCAACTTGCTTTTTGAATTTAAAGACCCACATAGTGAGATCCAAATCTTGGTTGCTAGAGTTAGATTATCTTGTGAAGTAGTGTCCAGGGAAGGCAGGGACTGTCACTTATTCATGGATCCTATGAACTCCTCCTTGTGTAACCGTGTTTTCTTCTCCTGAATGTAACTATTTCCTTTTAATCAGCAAGTTCTGTTGATGAGACTTAGCATGCACACACACCCCTTCCTTATTTGAATGTCTTTCTGACATCATTCAAGATATCACTGAGATTTCTGATCTTGGAATTATTTGGTGCCAGTCAGTAGTGCTCTAATTCCAAACAGTGCCGAGTAGCAGACTAGTTAGGAATGGCCTTTCAGAAGGAGAGTGGCTGAGTAGCTCCTTTGGGCCACCTCTGCACCAAATGCCCCACTCAGAGCTGAAGCATCTGGCATCTGCCAGGGTCAGCCCTCATTCAGCATGGACTCAACCACCAACACTTCTGTTATCTCAGGAGTGCTGTTCTGGTTGGGATGCTGGTCTGAGACCAGTCTGAGCCATAACTTGTGAATTTCAGCCAGAACTTTCTGCTGTTCTTCCCTTTCAAAAACAGCCTTTCTGCACATGCCTGTGCTCTGATGTGCAGTGCAAGAGCACACCAGACGCGATGTACTTCAGTGATCTATCAAGTCCTTGTGCTTCCTTTCTTTTCTCAAGGTGGACTCAGAGTTAACAGGGGTTTTTAGTATTTAATAAACTTTTCTGTGTAGCTCTAGACCAAGACATACCTAAGGATTTGACTTGTCAAGCTGGTGGGCTCTGGATTTTTGCCAGGTCAATTGGCTAACCTTCAAATGCCAATTGTCGAACCACTTTTTTCAAAGCAGGGTATATTTCTTGTTCAGTGCAGCCTATTTGTATTGTATCATCAATAGCATGAATCACAAAACACATGTGATTTGAGGTTTGGTTTTGTTTCTACTCTCCCCCAGGGAGGCAATACTTGGCTTTGGTAAATGCAAATTAAAACTAAGCAAAGAATAAGAAGTGGAAATTTTAATTAACTATCAAGTTAAGAAAAAAAAAAAGAGGGATTTTATTTGAGCCATACTGAGGATTATAACCCAGGGAGCAGATTGTCAGGCAGCTCTGGGAACTGTTTCACCTGTTAGAAGTCAAAGACATAGTCATATACATTTTTGAGAAAAAGGTTCATATGTTAAAATGACATACTGATATTTCATGTAAAGTTCACCAGGGATACATTGTCCAGCTAAGCACATAGAAGGGAGCAGCAGGTCACCATGACTCCCAACAGAGCTGAGAAAGAACACTATTCTTTCAAGAAGTTACATTGCTACAACCTAGAGGGGTGGGATGGGCAGGAAAATGGGAGAGAGGTTCAAGAGGGAGGGAACATATGTATACCTATGGCTGATTCATGTTGATGTTTGGCAGAAACCAACACAATTCTGTAAAGCACTAATCCTTCAATTAAAAGATAAATAAATTAAAGAAGTTACATTGTTAACATCAGAAGAAAGAAAAAAAAAAACTGCTTTACAGTTTATCTGGCCCTTCCATCTTTGAAGAGCTCCGGTTAATGTGTAATGTGGGTGGACACTGCATTTTAGGGAGGGAAGAGGCCCAAATAAACAGAAGGAGTTTAATATTTAATTTTTTTTCTTGTCTTCCTTTGTTGTTGTTGTTGTTGTTGTTCAGTCGCTCAGTTGTGTCTGACTCTTTGCGACCCCATGGACTGCAGCATGCAGGCTTCCCTGTCCTTCACCATCACCCAGAGTTTGTTCAAACTCATGTCCATGGAGTTGGTGATGCCATCCAACCATCTCATCCTCTGTCGTCCCCTTCTCCTCCTGCCTCCAATCTTTCCCAGCATCAGGGTCTTTTCCAGTGTGTCAGCTCTTCATATCAGGTGGCCAAAGGATTGGAGCTTCAGCTTCAGCATCAGCCCTTCCAATGAATATTCAGGATTTATTTCTTTTATATATCCTGGTTAGATCTCTTTGCAGTCCAAGAGGCTCTCAAGAGTCTTTTCCAGCACCACAGTTCAAAAGTATCAATTCTTTGGTGCTGAGCCTTCTTTATGGTCCAGCTCTCACATCCATACATGACGACTGGAAAAACCACAGCTTTGACTATACGGACCTTTGTTGGCAAAGTAATGTCTCTGCTTTTTTAATATACTGTCTAAGTTTATTATAGCTTTTCTTCCAAGGAGCAATCATCTTTTATATTTAATTTTTTTTCTTGTCTGCCTTAAAATATGAATTTTATTTCATCAGTTTCTTTACCCTGATCTGCTAGATGCCAGGGGCACGATTTCCCTTTCACTTAGACTTACTGAGAAATATAATTCCTTTTTTTAAAACTTACTTTTGGCTGGGCTGGGCCTTCATCGCTGTGCACGGGCAAGTGGGGGCTATGCTCTAGTTGTGGTGCATGGGCTTCTCCTTTCAGTGGCTTCTCTTGTTGCGGAGCATGGGCTCCAGGGTACCTGGGCTTCAGTAGGTGAGGCACGTGGATCAGTAGGTGCGGCTCCCGGGCTCTAGAGCACAGGTTCAATAGTTGTGGCCCATGGGCTTAGTTGCTCTGCGGCATGTGGGATCTTCCTGGATCAGGGATGGAACCCATGTGTCCTGCACTGGCAAGTGGATTCTTTGTCACTGAGGGACCAGGGAAGACCCAAGCACTATAATTTCTTATACAAGAATCTCTTGCCTTCGTTCTATCTGAGAAGAAAGGTCCAACAAGTTAATTTGTCTTCTCTCCTGCCCGAGCTCTTCTGTTGCTCGAATCCTTCCTGTGTTCTAATGACGTGGCTGCTCTAACACTGTAATAGTCAGAAGCAGTTACCTTGTTCTGAGGACACAGTACTAGTAGTGAGAAGATGTTTAGGGATGTGGGTCATGCTGAGCTTGCACCGAGCACAGGATCCCAAGCGACAGACATAACCGTGTTTCTTTAGTGCGTTCACTATTCTTGTGTTTCTGAGTCCTCTAAAGCAAGAGTCAGCAAGCTGTGGCTCTTGGACCAAATCTAGCCTGTAATCTGTTTTGTGCTGTGCTCAGTCGTGTCTGACCCTTTGTGACCCCATGGACTGTAGCCCACCAGGCTCCTCTGTCCATGGGGATTCTCCCGGCAAGAACACTGGAGTGGATTGCTACCCCCTGGAGTGGGTCCTCCAGGGGATCTTCCCAACCCAGGGATCGAACCCAGTTCTCCTGTGTTGCAGGTGGATTCTTTACTGTCTGAGCCACCAGGGAAGCCCAAGACTACTGGAGTGGGTAGCCTATCCCTTGTCCAGGGGCTCTTCCTGACCCAGGAATCGAACTGGGGTCTCCTGCATTGCAAGTGGTTTCTTTTTTTTTTTTAAACTTTACAATATTGTATTAGTTTGGCCAAATATCGAAATGAATCTGCCACAGGTATACCCACATTCCCCATCCTGAACCCTCCTCCCTCCTCCCTCCCTTACCCTCCCTCTGGGTCGTCCCAGTGCACCAGCCCCAAGTGTCCAGTACCGTGCATCGAACCTGGACTGGTGACTCGTTTCATACATGATATTATACATGTTTCAATGCTATTCTCCCAAATCTCCCCACCCTCTCCCTCTCCCACAGAGTCCATAAGACTGTTCTATATATCAGTGTCTTTTTTGCTGTCTTGTACACAGGGTTATTGTTACCATCTTTCTAAATTCCATATATATGCATTAGTATACGGTATTGGTGTTTTTCTTTCTGGCTTACTTCACTCTGTATAATTGGCACCAGTTTCATCCACCTCATTAGAACTGATTCAAATGTATTCTTTTCAATGGCTGAGTAATACTCCATTGTGTATATGTACCACAGCTTTCTTATCCATTCATCTGCTGATGGGCATCTAGGTTGCTTCCATGTCCTGGCTATTATAAACAGTGCTGGGATGAACACTGGGGTACACGTGTCTCTTTCCCTTCTGGTTTCCTCAGTGTGTATGCCCAGCAGTGGGATTGCTGGATCATAAGGCAGTTCTATTTCCAGTTTTTTAAGGAATCTCCACACTGTTCTCCATTGTGGCTGTACTAGTTTGCATTCCCACCAACAGTGTAAGAGAGTTCCCTTTTCTCCACACCCAATCCAGCATTTATTGCTTATAGACTTATGGATTGCAGCCATTCTGACTGGCATGAAATGGTACCTCATAGTGGTTTTGATTTGCATTTCTCTGATAATGAGTGATGTTGAGCATCTTTTCATGTGTTTGTTAGCCATCTGTATGTCTTCTTTGGAGAAATGTCTATTTAGTTCTTTGGCCCATTGTTTGATTGGGTCATTTATTTTTCTGGAATTGAGCTGTAGGAGTTGCTTGTATATTTTGGAGATTAGTTGTTTGTTCATTGCTTCATTTGCTATTATTTTCTCCCATTCTGAAGGCTGCCTTTTCACCTTGCTAATAGTTTCCTTTGTTGTGCAGAAGCTTTTAAGTTTAATTAGGTCCCATTTGTTTATTTTTGCTTTTATTTCCAATATTCTGGGAGGTGGGTCATAGAGGATCCTGCTGTCATGTATGTCGGAGAGTGTTTTCCCTATATTCTCTAGGAGTTTTATAGTTTCTGGTCTTACGTTGAGATCTTTAATCCATTTTGAGTTTATTTTTGTGTATGGTGTTAGAAAGTGTTCTAGTTTCATTCTTTTACAAGTGGTTGACCAGTTTTCCCAGCACCACTTGTTAAAGAGATTGTCTTTAATCCATTGTATATTCTTGCCTCCTTTGTCAAAGATAAGGTGTCCATATGTGCGTGGATTTATCTCTGGGCTTTCTATTTTGTTCCATTGATCAATATTTCTGTCTTTGTGCCAGTACCATACTGTCTTGATAACTGTGGCTTTGTAATAGAGCCTGAAGTCAGGTAGGTTGATTCCTCCAGTTCCCTTCTTCTTTCTCAAGATAGCTTTGGCTATTTGAGGTTTTTTGTATTTCCATACAAATTGTGAAATTATTTGTTCTAGCTCTGTGAAGAATACTGTTGGTAGCTTGATAGGGATTGCATTGAATCTATAAATTGCTTTGGGTAGTATACTCATTTTCACTATATTGATTCTTCCAATCCATGAACATGGTATATTTCTCCATCTATTAGTGTCCTCTTTGATTTCTTTCACCAGTGTTTTATAGTTTTCTATATATAGGTCTTTAGTTTCTTTAGGTAGATATATTCCTAAGTATTTTATTCTTTCCATTGCAATGGTGAGTGGAATTGTTTCCTTAATTTCTCTTTCAGTTTTCTCATTATTAGTGTATAGGAATGCAAGGGATTTCTGTGTGTTGATTTTATATCCTGCAACTTTACTATAATCATTGATTAGTTCTAGTAATTTTCTGGTGGAGTCTTTAGGGTTTTCTATGTAAAGGATCATGTCATCTGCAAACAGTGTGAGTTTTACTTCTTCTTTTCCAATTTGGATTCCTTTTATTTCTTTTTCTGCTCTGATTGCTGGGGCCAAAACTTCCAAAACTATGTGGAGTAGTAATGGTGAAAGTGGGCACCCGTGTCTTGTTCCTGACTTTAGAGGAAATGCTTTCAATTTTTCACCATTGAGGATAATATTTGCTGTGGGTTTGTCATATATAGCTTTTATTATGTTGAGGTATGTTCCTTCTATTCCTGCTTTCTGGAGAGTTCTTATCATAAATGGATGTTGAATTTTGTCAAAGGCTTTCTCTGCATCTATTGAGATAATCATATGGTTCTTGTTTTTCAATTTGTTAATGTGGTGTATTACACTGATTGATTTGCGGATATTGAAGAATCCTTGCATCCCTGGGATAAAGCCCACTTGGTCATGGTGTATGATCTTTTTAATGTGTTGTTGGATTCTGATTGCTAGAATTTTGTTAAGGATTTTTGCATCTTTGTTCATCAGTGATATTGGCCTGTAGTTTTCTTTTCTTGTGGCATGTTTGTCAGGTTTTGGTATTAGGGTGATGGTGGCCTCATAGAATGAGTTTGGAAGTTTACCTTCCTCTGCAATTTTCTGGAAGAGTTTGAGCAGAATAGGTGTTAGCTCTTCTCTAAATTTTTGGTAGAATTCAGCTGTGAAGCCGTCTGGACTTGGGCTTTTGTTTGCTGGAAGAGTTCTGATTACAGTTTCAATTTCCGTGCTTGTGATGGGTCTGTTAAGATTTTCTATTTCTTCCTGGTCCAGTTTTGGAAAGTTGTACTTTTCTAAGAATTTGTCCATTTCTTCCACGTTGTCCATTTTATTGGCATATAATTGTTGATAGTAGTCTCTTATGATCCTTTGTATTTCTGTGTTGTCTGTTGTGATCTCTCCATTTTCATTTCTAATTTTATGGATTTGATTTTTCTCCCTTTGTTTCTTGATGAGTCTGGCTAATGGTTTGTCAATTTTATGTATCCTTTCAAAGAACCAGCTTTTGGCTTTGTTGATTTTTGCTATGGTCTCTTTTGTTTCTTTTGCATTTATTTCTGCCCTAATTTTTAAGATTTCCTTCCTTCTACTAACCCTGGGGTTCTTCATTTCTTCCTTTTCTAGTTGCTTTAGGTGTAGGGTTAGGTTATTTATTTGACTTTTTTCTTGTTTCTTGAGGTATGCCTGTACTGCTATGAACTTTCCCCTTAGGACTGCTTTTAAAGTGTCCCACAGGTTTTGAGTTGTTGTGTTTTCATTTTCACTAGTTTATATGCAAATTTTGATTTCTTTTTTGATTTCTTCTGTGATTTGTTGGTTATTCAGCAGCGTGTTGTTCATCCTCCATATGTTGGAATTTTTAATAGTTTTTCTCATGTAATTGAGATCTAATCTTACTGCACTGTGGTCAGAAAAGATGCTTGGAATGATTTCTATTTTTTTGAATTTACCAAGGCTAGATTTATGGCCCAGGATGTGATCTATCCTGGAGAAGGTTCCATGTGCACTTGAGAAAAAGGTGAAATTCATTGTTTTGGGATGAAATGTCCTATAGATATCAATTAGGTCTAACTGGTCTATTGTATCGTTTAACGTTTGTGTTTCCTTGTTAATTTTCTGTTTAGTTGATCTATCCATAGGTATGAGTCGGGTATTAAAGTCTCCCACTATTGTGTTATTGTTAATTTCTCCCTTCATACTTGTTAGCATTTGTCTTACATATTGCGGCGCTCCCGTGTTGGGTGCATATATATTTATAATTGTTATATCTTCTTCTTGGATTGATCCTTTGATCATTATGTAGTGACCATCTTTGTCTCTTTTCACAGCCTTTGTTTTAAAGTCTATTTTATCTGATATAAGTATTGCTACTCCTGCTTTCTTTTGGTCCCTATTTGCATGGAAAATCTTTTTCCAGCCCTTCACTTTCAGTCTGTATGTGTCCCCTGTTTTGAGGTGGGTCTCTTGTAGACAACATATGTAGGGGTCTTGTTTTTGTATCCATTCAGCCAGTCTTTGTCTTTTGGTTGGGGCATTCAACCCATTTACATTTAAGGTAATTACTGATATGTATGATCCCATTGCCATTTACTTTATTGTTTTGGGTTCGAGTTTATACACTGTTTTTGTGTTTCCTGTCTAGAGAATATCCTTTAGTATTTGTTGGAGAGCTGGTTTGGTGGTGCTGAATTCTCTCAGCTTTTGCTTCTCTGAGAAGCTTTTGATTTCTCCTTCATATTTGAATGAGATCCTTGCTGGGTACAATAATCTGAGCTGTAGGTTATTTTCTTTTATCACTTTAAGTATGTCTTGCCATTCCCTCCTGGCTTGAAGAGTTTCTATTGAAAGATCAGCTGTTATTCTAATGGGAATTCCCTTGTGTGTTATTTGTTGTTTTTCCCTTGCTGCTTTTAATATTTATTCTTTGTGTTTGATCTTTGTTAATTCGATTAATATGTGTCTTGGGGTGTTTTGCCTTGGGTTTATCCTGTTTGGGACTCTCTGGGTTTCTTGGACTTGGGTGATTATTCCCTTCCCCATTTTAGGGAAGTTTTCAACTATTATCTCCTCAAGTATTTTCTCATGGTCTTTCTTTTTGTCTTCTTCTTCTGGGACCCCTATGATTCGAATGTTGTAGCATTTAATATTGTCCTGGAGGTCTTTGAGATTGTCCTCATTTCTTTTAATTCGTTTTTCTTTTATCCTCTCTGATTCATTTATTTCTACCATTCTATCTTCTAATTCACTAATCCTATCTTCTGCCTCTGTTATTCTACCATTTGCTGCCTCCAGAGTGTTTTTAATTTCACTTATTGCATTATTCATTTTATATTGACTCTCTTTTATTTCTTCTAGGTCCTTTTGTTACACCTTTCTTGCATCTTCTCAATCTTTGTCTCCAAGCTATTTATCTGTGATTCCATTTTGATTTCAAGATTTTGGATCAATTTCACTATCATTATTCAGAATTCTTTATCAGGTAGATTCCCTATCTCTTCCTCTTTTGTTTGGTTTGGTGGGCATTTATCCTGTTCCTTTATCTGCTGGGTATTCCTCTGTCTCTTCATCTTGTTTAAATTGCTGAGTTTGGGGTGTCCTTTCTGTATTCTGGCCGTTTGTGGAGTTCTCTTTATTGTGGCGTTTCCTCGCTCTGTGTGGGTTTGTACAGGTGGCTTGTCAAGGTTTCTTGGTTAGGGAAGCTTGTGTCGATGTTCTGGTGGGTGGAGCTGTATTTCTTCTCTCTGGAGTGCAATGAAATGTCCAGTAATGAGTTATGGGATGTCTATGGTTTTGGGGTGACTTTGGGCTGCCTGTATCTTGGAGCTCAGGGCTGTGTTCCTTGCTGCTGGAGAATTTGCTTGGTATGTCTTGCCCTGAAACTTGTTTCGCCCAGAGAGGTTTACAGCATTATATGGAGAAGAGAAGAGTGAGGAGGGAGTTAGAGGTGACCCGAATGAGATGGGGTAGAATCAAGAGAGGAGAGAGTGGGCTATTCAGTAATCTCTTCCTTATGTGCACTCCACAACTGGACCGCTCAGAGTTGTTCACAGAGTTATACAGAGAAGAGAAGAAGGAGGAAGGTGGCAGAGGTGGCCAGGAGGATAAATGGGTGGAATGAAAAGGAGGAAGACAGATCCAACCAATAATCAGTTCCCTAAGTGTTCTCCACTGTCTGGAACACACAGAAATTCACAGAGTTGGGTAGAGTAGAGAGGGGTTAGGGAAGAGACACAGGTGACCTAGTGGAGAAAAAGGAGAGTCCAAAGGGAGAGACAGCAGTTAAGCCAGTAATCTCGCTCCCTAGTGAAAAATGGGTCCTGATGATTGGGTTCTTAAAGGTACAAAATTGGTAACAAATACATAAAAGCAAAAATTTTAAATCTAGAGTAGAGTTTGGAATTTCAAAAATACGATGTTAAAGAAAAGAAGAAGGAAAAGAAAGAGAGAAAAAATGAACAAACAAGGTCGCAAAAATTATAAAGAAAATATAGGTACAAAATTGATAACTAATACCAAAAAGCAAAAGTTAAAACTCTAGAGTAGAGTTTGGAATTTCAAAAATACAATGTTAAAAAAAGAAGAAGAAAAAGAAAGAGAGAGAGAAAGAAAAAAAAAAACAAGAACAAACAAGGTCGCATAAATTATAAAAAAAAAAAAAAAAATACAGGTACAAAATTGATAACAAATACCAAAAAGCATAAATTAAAAATCTAGAGTAGAGTTTGGAATTTCAGATATACAATGTTATTTAAAGGAAGAAGAGAAAGAAACAGAGAAAAAGAAAAAGAAAAAAGGGTCACAGAAATTACATAAAAACAAAAACAAAAAAAAACTATAGGTACAAAATTGATAACAAATACTAAAAAGCTAAAATTAAAAATCTAGAGTAGAGTTTGGAATTTCAAAAATACAATGTTAAAGAAAAGAAGGAAAAAGGAAAAAAAAGGTCAAAAAATTATTAAAATATATATATATATATGAAGTTTGCTGTAAAAAAAATAGGGTCTTTTTGTTTTTTGCAAAGTAATCGGTTATAAAACTGGAAATTAAAGGAATAATAGAGGACTTGATTTTTTTTATTTTTTTTATAGGCTCACTTGTGCAGTCCCACTGAGGGGAGGTAGGGAGGGATGCTGCAAAGAAATAACATTGGCGTGTGCTCAAAGTGCCTCAGCCACACTGGGTCTGACCCCGTTCACGGTGCGTGTAGCCTCTCTGCCCAGGCTGCTCAGGCTCTAAGTTGCTCCGCTGGGAATCATCCGTGGCCGGCCCTGGGCTGCCTGTACTTCCCAGGTCCAAGCCACTCAGGTTCAAGCACTCGCGTAGTCCTCAGAGGTGCAGACTCTCGGTTGGGCCTGCTTTTTGTGCCCTTCCCAGATCCGAGCAGCTCAGGTGATGAGGTGTTTTGCGCGCGCGATTGCTGCGACTTATCGCCTCCCCACCGCTCGGTTACCTAGTTGTGCACTGGTACACCTTCTCAGGCAGATGTTGACCGTCCAGACCCCCCAAGAAGTTTTAGTTAGCAAAGAAGCCTGCTTACAGTTTTATAGATAATGTCTCTCTGGGGCTGCGATTGACCCCTTCCGGCTCTGGCTGCCTATCACCGGAGGGGGATGGTCTGCCGCCAGCTATCTCTGTTCAGTCCTTTGTTCTGTGCGCGGGCCTGGCAGTGTCATAGGTTAGGGCTGGCTTTTTGCGTGGTAGATATCCCACAGTCTGGTTTGCTAGCCCAAATTATTTCGCTCAGATAGTGCTCGGGGTATTCAGGCCAGATTCTTGTAATGCAGCCCGCGCCACGCCTCCCTGCCCAGCCCCCGCTTGCTAATGGCGTGTGCAGGCGTCTGCGCTGCTTCTCCGCTGGGGGAGTTACCGTAGGGCTCGCAATGTGCGGGTTTTAATTGTTTATTTTTCCTCCCTGTTATGTTGCCCTCTGTGCTTCCAAGGCTGGGCACAGATTTGGCAGTGAGAAGGTTTCTGGTGTTTGGAAATTTCTCTCTTTTTAAGACTCCCTTCCCGGGACGGAACTCCATCCCTCCCTCTTTTGTCCCTTTTTTTGTCTTTTATATTTTTCCCTACCTCCTTTCGAAGACTTGGGTTGCTTTTCTGGGTGCCTGATGTCCTCTGCTGGCATTCAGAAGTTGTTTTGTGGAATTTACTCTGCGTTTAAATGTTCTTTTGATGAATTTGTGGGGGAGAAAGTGTTCTCCCTGTCCTACTCCTCCGCCATCTTAGCTCCTCCTCCCCTGCAAGTGGTTTCTTTACCAGCTGAGTTACCAGGGAAGTTACCCAATCTGTTTTTTACTCCTTACCAATTAAGAATAATTTTTACATTTTATTTATTTATTATTGGCCACACCATGCTGCTGAGTGTGTTCTACTGAACCTTTGTCCCCTGACATGGAAGGGTGGAGTTGTAACCACTGGACCACCAGGGAAGTCCTGGTTTTTACATTTTTTAAGTTGTTTAAAATTAAAAAAAGAATATGTGACAGAAACTACATGTGGCCCACAAAACCTGAAATGTTTACTATCTGACCAGTTACAGAAAAAGTTTGCCAACCCCTGCTCTAAAGCACAGGGCCCAGGGTAGAGGTTCTTCTTGTCCAGATCCAGAACAGTAGCCTCTACTCTTTCTTTCCCACATCACTTCCAAGTGTCTGAGAGTGAGCACAAACCCAGAGTCGTAGCTGTGGTATTTTAGCTCCATCTGCTGGTCCAGGGCTTTTCACCAGTGCTGTAAACATGGGAAAGTTTTTGCAAGTTTCAACTTCCTTTCACTGATCAATGGATTGGTTTAATTCACTGAGCTAGCCTATTGGATGGAGAAGGCAATGGCACCCCACTCCGGTACTCTTGCCTGGAAAATCCCATGGACAGAGGAGCCTGGTAGGCTGTAGTCCATGGGGTCGCCAAGAGTCGGACACGACTGAGCACCTTCACTTTCACTTTTCACTTTCATGCATTGGAGAAGGAAATAGCAACCCACTCCAGTATTCTTGCCTGGAGAATCTTAGGGACGGGGGAGCCTGGTGGACTGCCGTCTATGGGGTCGCACAGAGTCGGACACGACTGAAGCGACTTAGCAGCAGCAGCAGCAGCAGCAGCAGCCTATTGGAATTCAAGGTAGATTTTTCCATGTTTCACTGGGTTATATTTGTTGACACACATCTCAAGTCTTGAAACCACCAATGGTTAGCAGTCCAACTCTACATCACAATAGTAGCCACAAATGAAAGTGAGGCAAATACAGGACCAATAGTCATGTCATTTCTTTCTGGGAGATAAGAAGTAATAGAGAGGACAGGTAAATGGTCATTATGTTGTAAGAAAATGGTGGTAGGGAAGAGATGGTGAGCTCAGGTTTCAACACATTAGACCAATTTAAACTTCACCTTCTGGTATTATGGTAGTTTAAAAAATTTTATATACTTGTGTATGCTTATTTATAAGTGAAATAAATGACAGCAATGATAAAATGGCTAGGTGGGAGAAATTAGGATTGTTTTGTTACTATAAGTTATTCATGCGACTCAGGAAGTGGTATAGTGTTATTTGAAAGTGGACTTGAATTCACTGTAAATGTTTATTGCAAACTCTAGGGCAACCACTAAAGGGAAAACAATGGATAATAGTTATGCTAAGAAAGGAAAGAAAATGGAGTCATATACAAATATCAGTTAAAACCACCAAAGGCAGAAAAAGAGTAGAAGACAAGAAAGAAATGAAGACCAAGGGCAACAAGTAGAAAATAGTAATGGATATGGTGGATATTAATCCAACTAGATCAATAATTACTGTGAACATCATTGCTCTAAAGGCACTGATTAAAAGACCAGAGATTGTCAGAGTGGATAAAAAAAGAAGACCCCACATATGTTGTCCAGATGAAACCTACTTTGATTATTAAACAATTTTATTGGAGTAGAGTTGATTTACAGTGTTGTGTTAGTTTCAGATGCACAGCAAAGTGAATCAGTTATACATACATCCACTCCTTATGTACAGACCATTACAGAGTACTGAGTCGTGTTCCCCATGCTATACAGCAGGTCTTTATTAGTTATCTGTTTTATATATAGTAGTGTGTATATGTCATCCTCAGTCTTCTAATTTCCCCCACCCCTATCAGGGAATCTCTTATCCCCTGATAACCATAAGTTTGTCTGCTACATCTGTGACTCTATTTCTGTTTTGTAAATAAGTTCATTTATACCCTTTTTAAAAAGATCTATATATAAGTGATATAATATTTATCTTTCTCTAGAAACCTACTTTAAATATAAAGATACATGTAGATTAAAAGTAAATATATGGAGAGGAATATACTATATTAACACTAATCAAAAGAAAGCAGGAATCAGACTTCTTTCTTTTCTGGGAAATCAGACTTCAAAGCAAGGGATAAAAAAAGAAAGTGTAACACCAAATAAGTAAAGTAAAAAAAGAGAAATAAACTCAATGAGTCCCATAGCTCAGGGGTTGGCAAACTACAGTCTGTGAGCCAAATCTGGACCGTTGCCTGTCTTCTGTTTGTTTTTTGAAAAGTCCGCAAGCTAAAAATGGTTTTATATTTTAAATGATTGAAAAAAATCAAAAGAATATTTCATGACAAGTCCAAATTGTACAAAATACAAATTTCAGGGCCTGCCCATGGAGTTTAATTAGAACACGGGCAAGCTCATTTGTTTCCATCTTGTCTGGAAAAGTTTCGACTGAGCCTGGACAGCCCACAGAACCTCAACAATTCACTCTCTGTCCCCTTTGCCAGCCTCTGAGTCAGAAAGTAGGAAAACAGAGAAAAGTAAAGCAGCAAGACGGTCAATACACTACTGGGTAACACCAGTATTACAAGTCATCAGCATTATCACCATGATAACCTTGCAGTCTACTTCCTGAAAAACTTCACATAAGGTGAAAATGTCCAACAGACAGTTGGCGATAGAGGACTGGAGAGAGGAATGAGGTCAGAGCTCACCTTCCATTGGTTCCCTTAGGGTCCAGCTCTGTCCTCTGCTCTGCCTCTGAAGGTACCAGCATTCCCAGTGGCCTGGGCTGGGCTGAGGACCCGCCCCACTGCAGGCTCCGCACCGCCCGCCGAAGGCCCCACCCTGCCTCGGGCTCTCACTTGATGAGCCCCACTCTTTCTCTTCAGCTGCAGGGAGCCGTCTTGGTTGCCTCCTGTGTCCAGATGCTGGTGGGCTTCTCAGGCCTCATTGGCTTCCTCATGCGCTTCATCGGCCCCTTGACCATTGCTCCCACAATCTCCCTGATGGCCCTGCCTCTCTTTGATCCCGCGGGTGACGACGCTGGGATCCACTGGGGGATTGCTGCCACGTAAGTACCCTCCTGGGTGGGAGGGCCATTTGAGTTCCTTCTAGAGGAAGATTACCCAGTTAAAAGAGTGAGTCCTGGATATTGGCAAGCTCAGGTGGTTTACAAGTACTTTCATGAACAACTGTTGTTGTTCAGTGGCCAAGTTGTGTCAGACTCTTCGTGATCCCATGGACTGCAACATGCCAGGCTTCCCTGTATATCTCACCATCTCCTGGAGTTTGCCCAAGGTCATGTCCATTGAACAGATGATGCCATCCAACCATGTCATCCTCTGTTACCCTCTTCTCCTTCTGCCTTCAGTCTTTCCCGTGTCAGGGTCTTTTCCAATGAGTCAGCTGTTCGCATCTGGTGGCCAAAGTACTGGAGCTTCAGCTTCAGCATCAGTCCTTCCAAAGTATTCAGGGTAGATTTCCTTTAAGATTGACTGGTTTGATCTTGCTTTCCAAGGGACTCTCAAGAGTCTTCTTCAACACCACAGTTCGAAAGCATCAATGCTTCAGCACTCTGCCTTCTTTATTGGCCAGCTCTCACACCCATACATGACTACTGGAAAGACCATAGCTTTGACTAGATGGACCTTTGTCAGCAAAATGATGTCTTTGTGTTTTAACACACTGTCTAGCTTTGTCATAGCTCTCCTGCCAAGAAGCAATTGTCGTCTAATTTCATGGCTGCAGTCACCATCTGAAGTGATTTTAGAGCCCAAGAAGAGGAAATCTGTCACTGCTTCCACATTTCCCCCTTCTATTTACCATGAAGTGATGGGACCAGATGACATGATCTTAATTTTTTTTATATTGCGTTTTAAGCTGACTTTTTCACTCTCCTCTTTCACTCTCATCAAGAGGCTCTCTAGTTCATGTACATTATAATACCTTAAAAAGCAGTGAAATGGCTATTTAGAATATATTATTACTATTTATTTGTTATTAGTCTTCATAGACAATGAGTTCATCACAGGCAGTGTCTAAACATACTTAGTGCAGGGTTCACAGACAGCTGATGCTACCTGTCCCTTGCCTCCTAGGTTTTCACTGAGCAAATATTTGTACACCTCCAGCTCCTGGGAAGGGTACAGAGACATAGCCCAGCTCTCAAGCATTTGGTAGTTTAGCGGAGGGTTAAGACTTGAGTCCAAGTACCTGTGATACCAGGAGACACTGATGAGGGTCCCAGAGTGTCAAGCTTATTCAGGGAATGGGGCGGTGACAGCCAGCTTGTGGGGGATGGAGAGGGCAGGGGAAGAGTGTCAGGAAGGCTTAGGAGTGAGGTGGGGAAGAGGCCCTCAACATTTAAACAGAGCTTTGGAGAAATTTGGCAACAACAGATGGATGTGTTCATTCACATGGGCTTTGACCCTGGCCTCAGTGGCTCCAGTTTGGATCTATGCAGCTGTCATGCTCATTTCTCAGGTCCCAAGGAATAGTAGTCCTCTGCCCACTCTTCCTCGTCAGCTACCGGCAGCCTCTGAAAGGGCCCGCCCACCTGTTCCCAGCTGGCAGGATGCAGAGCAGGGCCTAGATGAGGACCTTCCTAGCGCAGCCCCTACTCCCCAGACCCAGAGGCACATGGTGGCCCAGCTTCCTGGATCCTCGCTCTGGATGAGCCCCAGCTCACCAGGTTGGGTGTGGTTTGTTTCTGTTTCAGGACCATCTTCCTCATCGTGCTGTTTTCTCAGTACCTGAAGAACATCGCAGTGCCCGTGCCCGTTTATGGACGAGAGAAGAAGTCTCACACCTCTAAGTTCTACCTGTTTCAGATCTTCCCTGTAAGAAGCACTCCCCACCCACTGCCATTCTTAGCTGACTCACTTGGAGAGTGAGGGGCAGCCTCTTGCTCACCCAGTTGGGCCTCAAGTCAAATGCTCTCTACCTGCAGTGGCCTCTCCTCCTCGGCCTCCCCTAACTGCTCCTCCCCACCCTGCCCATGGGTGGTGGGAGCATTGGCTTAATGCCCTACAGCTCCTCCCTCAATGCTTCTCTCCTGCGGGAGCAGAGAGCTTGACCCAGGTTGCCACAGTGGTCACCAGTGTGGGACAGCTTCCTCATGTTTCCCGGGATGTCCTCAGAGCATGGCCCTGGGGGAGGTAGCCAGAATCACCACTATGGGTGCAAAACGAAGGGCCAAGATGCTTAGGTTCTTTCTCATTGGTTCCTGGATGATTCAGACGGTGCCTCCTTTTTCAGAGCCTTCTCTGTTGAATTTGTTCCAATCTGTCAAGCAGGTGCAGTTGGCAACCCCATAAAGGTGTTTTCAGGTCTGATTCACCTATGACCTACATTCTGCATTATAAAAAAGATACTTCCATGTAATGATCTCGTTGATCCTTCCACAACCCTGTAGGCCAGTGGTTCAGAAGTTCAGTGTGCATAAGATTCACTTGGGAACATTGCTAAAAATACAGATGTCTGGAGTTCTACCACCAGAGATTATAAACCAATACATCTGAGGACCCCACTTTAAGAAATCCTGCTTCAGGCTCTGCAGAGCAATGGCTGAAATTCCATTGTACAGATGAGCAAACTCAGGCTCAAGGAGTTTGAAGCAAGTTATGTGACCAGAAAACAGTAGAAAGGGAGTCAGCTTGCAGTCCTTCTGACCCAGGCCTTGTCTACTTTCCTGGACATTTCTGCCTTTACCTGGCATAAGGTCTCCCTTTGGTTTACTGTCTGTGTTCCTTTACTGTGTTACTTATGCCCTGACACACAGATTTCTGTTGTCACTGGGAGGGTTCCTAATCCAACACTTCCTCATTTTGAAGAGCTTTTCTGAATTCTCTCTTTTGCCCAACCTTTCTGGGAGGTGTGGACAGGGGCAGGGAGTGGGACCAGGTGTGAAGGGCACCTCCCTTCCGCAGGTACTGCTGGGGCTCTGCATCTCGTGGCTGCTCTGCTTTGTGCTCACAGTCACCGACGCCCTCCCTTCAGCACCCACAGCCTATGGGTACCTGGCCCGCACTGACACCAAAGGCAGCGTCCTGAGCCAGGCTCCGTGGTTTCGCTTCCCTTACCCAGGTAATGAGCAGACTGGCCCCTTGTTGCCTGGGACACATGCTTCCTAGGTCTGTCCATGGGGCTCAGGGCACCAGAGTGGGTGGTGAATAGAGCCAGGGGGTGGGGGGAGAATCTGCTCCAAGGGATCTGACAACAGCCTGTGGTGCGGAAAAGCACAGAGGAACCCCGACCTCCAGCCAGCATCTGGGGCTCCTCCTGGACTCGGTGGGTCCCACACAAGGGAGGCTCGGGACTGAATGAGAACATTTCTGGGTTGGAGGTCAAGGCCATCCCTTAGGCCTCTTCTGGTCTCCTTTCCCTGCAGTTCTTGGCTCAGGTTGTGTGAATAAGCACGTTTCAGTCGTGATGGGCAGGGGTGGCCTCGGGGGCTAGGGAGCTACGGCCTCCCTGAGTAAGTATCTGGACTTCAGAATGCTTCAGGGCCTTCCTGGGAAAAGGCTGGGTTGCTGGTTCTTTGTGCGCACTGTGACCCCAAGGTCAGGGCATGGGACCCACCCCCAGGGAGGCACGGGTGAGGCAGGGGTTCAAGACAAAGTCTCAGGACAGTTGTGGGGCTGGAAGACGTGTTGCCCAGCTTTTAAGGCCTTCCGGAGAATCCTCTCGGAAAGAAATTATTTGGGGTCCAGTAATCTGTTGTCTTCTGGGTTAATATTCCCTCTGCATTGCATTTTCAGGACAGTGGGGCTTCCCTACCGTCAGCCTGGCTGGGGTCTTTGGGATCATCGCAGGGGTGATCTCCTCAGTGGTGGAGTCAATAGGCGATTATCATGCCTGTGCCCGCCTGGTGGGGGTACCACCCCCTCCGAAGCACGCCATCAACCGAGGCATCGGCATCGAGGGCCTGGGCTGCCTGCTGGCAGGGGCCTGGGGGACAGGGAACGGCACCACCTCCTACAGCCAGAATGTGGGCGCACTGGGCATCACCAGGGTAAGGCTGAAGACATTGGTCCACGGGTATGTGTGTGTGGCAGGGGTGGGTGGTGGGTGTGCAGGCTAAGTACCTGGATCTGTCATCCATGTCTTAGTCTCTTATTGTTGCTGCAACAAATTACCACAAACATAATGGCTTTCAATAACCCAAATGTATTATCTTACCAACCTGGAGGTCAGAACTCCAACACAGGTCTCACAAGACTACAGTAAAGTTATTAGCGGGGCTACGTTCCTGCCTGGAGGCTCCAGGGGAGAATCCATCGCCTTGCTTTTTCCATCATCTAGAGGCTCCCCACATCCTTGGCTATGGCCTCTTTCCCCCATCTTAAAGCCAGCAACATTGCATCTCTCTGACCTTTCTTCCCTTGTCACGTCTCCCTTTGACTACACCTGGGAAAGACTCTGCTTATGTGGGTGTGTGTAATTAGACTGGGCCACCTGGGTAATTCAGGATACTCTCTCCATCTCAAAATCCTTAAGTCCCCTTTGCCATGTGAGTTTGGGATCAGGATGTGGACATCTCTGAGGAGCCATTATTCTGCTACTGTTCTGACCTTCTTGACTGCGGTCACCTGTGCCTGTGTCCCAAGGTTGCCGCTCACTCAGCATGGCCTCTGTGATGTTCAGCCCATGCCCCCGTCTTACCTCTCCTCCTTGTAAACCTTGTCCTGTAGATTCACCCAGGGCATCCTTATTGTCTCTGACCTGCACCCCTCACAGTGGATTCTGTCTTCTCTGTGTGCCTGTGGCCCTCCTGTCCTCTTTTCTCCAAGCAGGACCACAGCTTGATCAATCATCTCTCACCTGAACATGGCAGCATCCCTAACTATCTCTTCCCAGGATCTTGCCCATCTCTCATCTAGCTGCCACCTGGCTGCCCAAGGATTTTTCTAGAACCCAATTAAATTAGTTCCTACTTAAAATCTCTTCTGGGCTCCCATTTTCCACAGGAAAGCCCCATAAGTTCAGCACGAATTCTTCAAGATGGTGCTTTCTAAGAAGGCTTAGAAAAGAATATTATTACGATGTTGCTTTCCTGTCTGCTTCAGTGCAGAGGTGTGGTGTTTCCCAGAACAAGTGAAGTCAGCTTTGGAGAATCCAGAGCCTGCTACTCATTTCCCCTCTCTGCATTTTCTGATCGCGCCCTCAGACCTATCCACCTCTGTATCTGCATGGCCTCGGGCCCACAGTGGGAGCTAAAACGCGTGAGCAACAGCACAGCCAGCACCCAGCCCTGGAGCAATTGACACCATGGACGCCTGGGTATTTTCCCAAAGTTTCCAAACCCTTAGTGCAAGTGAAAGGAATGTTTTTCCATGTGAGGACCACTGACCCACACAGAAATATAACAGGAATGGGCTACATGAGTAAAAAGCAGCAACTATTCTTCCTGCTAAAGGAAGCAAATATCACACAGAACAGAAAATTATACTCAATAAATGGAACAAAAAAATTTTTGATGCATCATTTCTAAATTAAGGCTGTTTAGAGTAGAAGGAATGATGCTAAAGCTGAAACTCCAGTACTTTGGTTACCTCATGTGAAGAGTTGACTCATTGGAAAAGACTCTGATGCTGGCAGGGATTGGGGGCAGGAGGAGAAAGAGACGACACAGGATGAGATGGCTGGATGGCATCACTGACTTGATGGACGTGAGTCTGAGTGATCTCCGGGAGGTGGTGATGGACAGGGAGGCCTGGCGTGCTGCGATTCATGGGGTCATAAAGAGTTGGACACGACTGAGCGACTGAACTGAACTGAACTGAGAGTAGAAGGAAGGAGCAGGGCAGAAAGGTACATGAGCAGGGTGCAAATCCAGTTGTTCAGTTGCTCAGTTGTATCCTACCCATTGCAACCCCATGGACTACAGTTCATTTCAGTCCAGTTGTTCAGTTGTGTCTGAACCTTTAATTCCTCTTTGCTCTCTGCAATAAGGTGGTGTCATCTGCATATCTGAGGTTATTGATATTTCTCCCGACAATCTTGATTCCAGCTTTTGCTTCATCCAGTCGGGCATTTCGCATCATGTGCTCTGCATATATGTTAAGTAAGCAGGGTGACAATATACAGTCTTAATGTACTCCTTTCCCGATTTGGAACTAGTCCATTTTTCCATGTCCAGTTCTAACTGCTGCTTCTTGACCTGCATACCGGTTTCTCAGGAGGAAGGTAAGGTGGTCTGATATTTCTGTCTCTTTAAGAATTTTCCAGTTTGTTGTGATCCACAGAGTCAAAGGCTTTAGCATAGTCAGTGAAGCAGAAGTAAATGTTTTTCTGGGTTTTTCTTGCTTTTTCTGTGATCCAGTGGATGTTGGCAATTTGATTTCTGGTTCCTCTTTTCTAAATCCAGCTTGTGTATCTGGAAGTTCATGGTTCACGTACTGTTATTGAAACCTGGCATAGAGAATTTTGAGCATTACTTTGCCAGCATGTGAAATGAGTGCAATTGTGCAGTAGTTTGAACATTCTTTGGCATTGTCTTTCTTTGGGATTGGAATGAAAACTGACCTTTTTCAGTCCTGTGGCCACTGCTGAGTTTTCCAAATATTGGCATATTGAGTGCAGCACTTTCACAGCTTCATCTTTTAGGATTTGAAATAGCTCAGCTGGAATTCCTTCACCTCCACTAGCTTTGTTCATAGTGATGCTTCCTAAGGCCCACTTGACTTCACACTCCAAGATGGATGGCTGTAGATGAATGATCACAGCATTGTGGTTATCTGGGCCATTAAGTCCTTTTTTGTATAGATCTGTGTATTCTCGCCACCTCTTCTTAATATCTTCTGTGTCTATTAGATCCATACTGTCGTTTATTGTGCCCACCTTTGCACGAAATGTTCCCTTAGTATCTCTAATTTTCTTGAAGAGATCTCTAGTCTTTCCCATTCTTTTGTTTTCCTGTATTGGTTTGCCTTGTTCACTTAGGAAGGCTTTCTTATCTCTCCTTGCTATTCTTTGGAACTCTGCATTCAGATGGGTATATCTTTCCTTTTCTCCTTTGCCTTCACTAGTTTTTGGTTCTCTCCTAGTTGGTGGGGTGGGAAGTGGGGGACTAGTGGTGGAGTAGGGGGAGGAATTAGGTTGGTCAGAGACTTCCCATCACTTCTCTAGGGTGTTGTAGCTTCCAGCCCAGATGTCAGTCCTGAGACCAAAAGAGACCCAGGGCTGCATGGTAAATTCTGTGGTGGTAGGATTTGGGATGACCTGCCATTCATCATCAGTGTATCCAAAGGGCGTTGGTTGAACCTGAAAAGTTGATTCATTGTGCTTAGATTCATGCTTAGTTCCCACAGTTCATTGTTAGGCTTGTAAACAAAATGGAAGTTTCCTTTGATGTGGTAAATTCTTTTTTTTTTTTTTTGATAGGCAAGAAGTAGCTTTATTAATATAGGATGACTTTAAGAGCTGCAGCGCGCAGGCGAGGGAGGCCTGCCGATGTGGTAAATTCTTATCACATGTTTTCTTATGAACTCAGTTAAATAAACTGTGCTCATGGTCTTCTCAAGGCAAGAATACTGAAGTGGTTTGCCATGCCCTTCTCCAGTGGACCATGTTTTGTTAGGCCCTGAATAGCGGGGGCATGCCCTTCACACTCCATGTGGCCAGAGGACGGGACTCGTGCCCTGGTTGTGCCACTGCTGGTCCTCGCTGGGCGTGTCAACCTGCACCAGCCACCAGGTGGCAGTCAGTGGTCAATGTGCTCTTAAGCTGGGAAGAGAAATAAGCAAAGGTGAAATCTGCTACTCTATCACAGCATTAACAGACTTCAAGTTGTTGACATTGGAGTATCTTAAAATTTTTAACATTGTGGTAGAAGACACATAACATAAAATCTACCATCTTAATATTTTTGAAGTGTACAGTTCAGTACTAGTAAGTGTATCCACAATGCTGTGCAACAGATCTCCAGAGCTTTTTATTCCTACAAAACAAACTACCCTGGAGTATCATTTTAATGTTTTTGTTCATTTCTTTGTTTTGTTTTTTTTTTACATTTTGGCTGGGCCACATGGCATGTGGGATGTTCCTTCCATGACCAGGGATGAAGCTTGCACCCTGGGAAGCCCTGTCAAACATTGCCCGTATATGCATGGACTTATTTCTGGGCTCTCAATTCTGTCCCCTTGGTATATGTGTCTGTTTTTATGCGAGCACCATACTGTTTTGATTACTATAGTTTTGTAGTATAGTTTGAAATCAGGAATTGAGATGCCTCCAGCTTTATTTTTCTTTTTCAGGATTGCTTTATCTATTTGGCATCTCTTGTGCTTACATACGGAGAAGGCAATGGCACGCCACTCCAGTACTCTTGCCTGGAAAATCCCATGGATGGAGGAGCATGGTGGGCTGCAGTCCATGGGGTCGCTAAGAGTCGGACACGACTGAGCGACTTCACTTTCACTTTTCACTTTTCACTTTCATGCATTGGAGAAGGAAATGGCAACCCACTCCAGTGTTCTTGCCTGGAGAATCCCAGGGACGGGGGAGCCTGGTGGGCTTCTTTCTAGGGGTTCGCACAGAGTTGGACATGACTGAAGCAACTTAGCAGCAGCAGCAGCAGTGCTTACATAAGCATTTTAGGGGCTTCCTTGGTGGTTCAGATGATAAAGAATCCCCCTGCAATGCAGGAGATCTGGCTTGATCCCTGGGTTGGGAAGATCCCCTGGAGAAGGGAATGGCTACCCACTCCAGTAGTCTTGCCTGGAGAATTCCATGGACAGAGGGTCCTGGTGGGCTACAGTCCATGGGGTTGCAAAGAGTGGACACAACTGAACAGCTGACACTATACTACTATATGTAAGCATTTAGGATTTTTTTTTCTATTCCTGTGAAAATGCTGTTGAAAATTTGATAGGGATTGCATTGAATCCATAGATGGCTTCAGTAATATGGACAGTTAGCAATACTAATTCTTCAAGTCATGACAATATATCTTTGCATTCGTTTGTGTCTTCTTCAGTTTCTTTCATCAAAGTCTTATAGTTTCCACCTCCTTGTTTAAATTCATCTTTAAATATTTTATTGTTTTTGATGCTATTATGAACGGGTATGTTTTATTTCTTTTTCAGATGTTTTATTATTAGTGTGGGAAAATGTGACATTTCTGTACATTGATTTTCTATCCTGTTACTTTACTGAATTCACTGATTAGTTCTAACAATTTCTTAGTGGAGTCTTAGAATTTTCTACATATGAGATCATATCATCTGCAAATAAAGATAATTTTATTCCTACCTTTTTTATTTGGATGCCTTTTATTTCTTTATGTTACCTGGTTCCTATGGCTGTGGACTTCCAGTAATGTGTGGAATAGCAGTGGTGAGGTTGTCACCCTAGTCTTGGTTCTGATCTGATCGTAGAAGAAAAGTTTCCCACCTTTCAGCCTTGAGCATGATGTGAGTTGTGGGCTTCTTATATTTGCCTTTAGCTACATTCTTTCTATATTTGACTTGTTGAAAGTCTTTTTTTAATCAAGAAAGGATGTTCCATTCTGTCCAGTGCTTTTTCTGCATCTGTTGAGATGATCATATATTTTTATCTTTCATTCTATTAATGTGGTGTATCACATTTACTGATTTACATATGTCGAGACATCCTAGCATCCCAGAGATAAATCCCACTTGATCATACTGTATAATCCTTTTAATGTGCTGTTAAATTTGGTTTGCTAATATTTTGTTGATAGTTTTTGTATCTACATTCATCAAGGATATTGGTCTGTACAGTTGACCCTAGAACAATATGGGAAATGGGGTGGAATTAGGTGCACCAACCCTCCTCACAGCCAATAACCCTTGCATAACTTATAGTTGGATCTTTATACATGTGGTCCCTCCATATCCGTGGTTCCATCATATCCGTGGTTCCACATTCACAGATTCAGCCTACCATGGATTGTTTAGTGCTGCATTGTTTACTGTTGAAAAATATCTGCATGTAAAGGAACCTGCTGCTACTGCTACGTCGCTTCAGTCATGTCCCACTCTGTGCGACCCCATAGACGGCAGCCCACCAGGCTCCCCCATCCCTGGGATTCTCCAGGCAAGAACACTGGAGTGGATTGCCATTTCCTTCTCCAATGCATGAAAGTGGAAAGTGAAAGTGAAGTCGCTCAGTCGTGTCCGACCCTCAGTGACCCCATGGACTGCAGCCCACCAGGCTACTCTGTCTATGGGATTTTCCAGGCAAGAGTACTGGAGTGGGTTGCCATTGCCTTCTCTGGTAAAGGAACCTATGCAGTTCCAAATCATTGTTCAAGGTTCACCTGTAGGTTCTTTGCTTGTAGTGCCCTTATCTGGCTTTGGTCCTGCCAGGGTACCAATGCTGGCCTCCTATAATAAGCTTGTGAAGTAAGTATTATTAATTCTACCTGGTAAATTTGAAGGCTGATATCTGGAGAGGTTAGATAACATGCGTAAAGCCGCACAGCTAGTTAGAGGCAGAGTTGGAACTGGCTCTCAAACTCCATTCTTAAGCATTGGGCCACTCCTTCCCAAAAGAGACTTCTTGCCACTTCTTCACAAAAAGCTGCCCAGAGAAGGAGCACTGGAGTCAGGACTTGAAGATAGGTATGAGAGCAGCAGAGAGGAGAGGTGAGGGCAGAGGCTGGGACCCAAGATCACACCCTCATCCTTTCCCTAGCCCCATGAGAAGTAGAGGGGGCTCCTCCTGCAGGTCCCCTGGAGCTGTTGTTTGTGATCCCCCAGGAAGAGTGCAGAGGTCTCCAGGGCATGTGGCCTGGTTGGAGCTCAGCCACCATCTGTATCCCTTCTCCCCGCGTGCTGCAGGTAGGAAGCAGGATGGTGATTGTCGCTGCGGGCTGCGTGCTGCTCCTCATGGGCATATTTGGGAAGATCGGGGCTGCATTTGTCACCATCCCGGCACCCGTGGTCGGAGGCATGTTCCTGGTGATGTTCGGGGTCATCACTGCTGTGGGGATTTCCAATCTCCAGGTGAGGCAAGGCACCCTTGGAAAAGCAGCAGCATTGCATCTCCTGAGAGGAGCCCATGGGGATGGAGATGAATGGAACAGCCTGGGGACAAGGGAGGAGAAGGGCATCCTCCAGTCCCAGCAAATGCACCGGCCCCAAATGGAGGGAAGAAGTAACCAGGAACATCCAAACTTCTGAAAAACAAAATTGGATCCGTTTTTATCGAATTATCCAAACCACTCAACTCTCAGGGTCAAGGGGGAGTTGGGACTTGACTGAGAGCCTGCACCCTCTGAATCCAACTTCCCCCTCCAACCTCCAGTGATGGGCGAACAGGGGGCACTTTAGAGGGGTGCTTGGTGTTCAGTATAGGTGCTGATGGCTCCGGGCCTCTCTCTTGCAGTACGTGGACTTGAACTCATCCAGAAACCTCTTCATCTTTGGCTTCTCCATCTTCTGTGGGCTTGCCATTCCCAACTGGGTGAACAAGAACCCAGAGAGGCTCCACACAGGTGATTCTCCATCTTCTAGACTGTGACCATTCCAGGAGCAGAGCCGGTGGGGCCCTTGGTTCCCAGGAATTCCTGTCACTTCTTTTAAATTAACTATAGTCACCATGTTGTACATTACATCGCCATTACTTATTTCCAGTTTTGTTGAGATACAACTGGCATACATCACTGTATGATTCCAGGTATACAGCATAAAGTTTTGATGTACATCCATTGTGAAATGATTACCAAAATAAGTCTAGTTAACACCCATCATCTCACATGGATACAATAAAAAAAGTGGGGGAAAAAAGAAAAACATTTCTCCTTGTAGTGAGAACTCTTAGGGTTTATTCTGTTAAGAACTGTATGGTTAACATACAGCAGCATTAACCATAGTTTTCATGTTGTACATTACACTGCTCATCCTTATCTCATAACCGGAAGTGTGTACCTTTTGATCACCTTCCTCCAGCACCTCCTTCTTCTCCCACATCACGCTTCTGGTAACTGCAAATCTGATCTCTTTTTCTGAGTTTTTATCATTTTTTTAAGAGTCTACATATAAGTGAGATCATACCTATTTGTTTTTCTCTCTCTGATTTATTTCACAGCACAGTGCCCTCAAGGTCTATCCATGTTGTGTAAATAGTGACATTGCATTCTTTTCCTTATGGCTGGATAATATCCATTGTAAACATACACATTTTCTTTAGTTGCTCATCCACTGATGAACACTTAGGTTGTTTCGATATCTTGGCTGTTGTAAATAATGCTACTGTGAATGTGGCTGTGCATGTGTCTTGTTGAGTTGGTGTTTTCATTTTCTTTGAATAAATACCCAGAAGTGGAATTGTTGGGTCATAATGATGGACAGGGAGGCCTGGCGTGCTGCATTTCATGGGGTTGCAAAGAGTCGGACACGACTGAGTGACTGAACTGAATGGTAGTTCTGTTTTTAATTTCTTAAGGAACTCCATGCTGTTTTCCATACGGCTGCACTAATTTACAGGCCCATCAATGATGCATAAGGGTTTCTATTTTTCCACACCCTTGCCAACACTTCTCAGTTCTTTTTGGGAAAAGCCATCCTCACAGGTGTGAGATGAATATCTCACTGTGGTTTTGATTTGCATTTCCCTGCTGTCAGTGATGCTGAACACCTTTCATGTACTCGTTGGTCATCTGGACATCTTCTTTGGCAAAGTCTCTGTCAAGATCCTCTGCCCATTTTGTAATCCCTGTCACTTTTGTCTCCACTGTAGGGATTCTTCAGCTGGACCAAGTCATCCAGGTGCTGCTGACCACGGGCATGTTTGTTGGTGGATTTCTGGGATTTCTGTTGGACAACACCATCCCTGGTAGGGCTCATCTCTGCCCTGTAAGCTGGCAGTTTGGGTAGACGGTCAGCATTAGGGCCAGCCGCATTGCTTCCCTAGCCCCAGTTCCCATGAGAGGCTGGCCACAGCATACCCTGAGCGGGTCCAGGGTCTGGGTGGGGTGATTTAAAGTCCCTGTCTACAAGGTCTACATCCTTACACCGTGCTCAGCCCTCCCGTATCCAGGGTAAACCAGGGCAGCCTGGTGTCCACACAGAAAGCCTCTAGGCAGTATTCTGAGGAATGTGAGGAGGGCGGTTAGGGCTTCAACATTTGATTTTGGGGGTGGGTGGGTGAGCACAGTTCAGTCCATAAAAGGACCCTAAGGTGGGAAATATACCAGAAGCAAAGTGCAAAAGGCACAGCCCCAGCTGTCTTAGAGCCTGCAGTCTAGCTGGGGAGGGAGAGAACACAGTATAGATTCATATCCCAACCAAAGCCATAGCTGGTGTGTTGTGCTCCAGGTGCTCTGTACTGAGCGTACAGAGAGCAGCAGGACATGCCCCGCCTTCTGGAGCCTCACAGGCTCGTAGGAAAGGGAGACACAACCACAGACCCTTACACTACAGGGCACCGAGTGTGGCGGTGAGCACACCAAACCCATCAGTGCTGAGGATGTGTCCAGTGAAGGGTGCAGAGTTGTCCTCACTGGTGGCTTTCTGTGCTCCCTTCTTGGTCCTCCGACAGTTTCTTGAAAGGACCTCTGTAATAACTCCTGCTTATTCTGATATTCTGTTTTCCACATCTCTTCTCTCCACCAAACATAAAAGACACATGCATTCCAGAAACACTGAAACATAGAAAGGTCCACCCCGGAAGAGGAGGAAAGAACAGTGGTTCACAGAAGGTCGTACCCTAGAGCTCAGAAACTCCTGGTGATGAGCTGAGTTGTTGTTGTTTAGTCACTCAGTCACCTATGACTCTCTGTATCTCCATGGACTGCAGCACGCCAGGACTCCCTGTCCATCACCAACTCCCGGAGCTTACTCAAACTCATGTCCATCGGGTCGGTGATGCATCCAACCATCTCATCCTCTGTCCTCTGTGTCCCCTTCTCCTCCTGCCTTCAATCTTTCCCAGCATCAGGGTCTTTTCCAGTGAGTCAGCTCTTCTCATCAGGTGGCCAAAGTATTGGATCTTCAGCCTCAGCATCAGTCCTTTTAATGAATATTCAGGGTTGATATCCTTTAGGATGGACTGATTGGATCTCCTTGCTGTCCAAGGGACTCCCAAGAGTCTTCTCCAGCACTATAGCTCTAAAGCGTCAGTTCTTTGGCGCTCAAGCCTTCTTTATGGTCCAACTCTCACATCCAATGAGTTGAGTTGGGTGGAGTTGAGCTGAGCTGATTCTTGGGGTGGGCTGGGAGGAGGAGAAGGACGAGCTGCCGGCAGGACCAGGGCATTGCGAACTGGCCTCTCCAGAGGCTCCTCCTGCCCAGGTCCGCCAGCTCCCTTGGGGCCCAGTCCTGACCTCACTCGCTGTCTCCTATTAGGAAGTCTGGAGGAGAGAGGTCTTCTGGCATGGAATCAAATCCAGGAGGAGTCTGAGGAGACTACAAAGGCCTTGGAGGTCTACGGCCTCCCCTGGGGGATCGGCACCAGGTTCTGCACATCCTCCTGCGCCCAGTACCTCCCCTTTTGGCCCAGGGAAGGCGAGGTGGGAGTGCGCCAGCTCTCGCTCTGCCCCGGGGACTCAGAAGAGGGGCCCAGGAGCGCCACAGACACCCGGATGTGAGAAGGCTCCTTCTGCACCGCCCCCACCCAGTGTGCTCCTCACCCCACCCACTATGGGAGGTACCCTGTCGACCTGAGCGTCTCTGCACCTCACACGTGGTGGCAGAGTTAGATAAGTGTTAGATAAAGGCCAGGGCAAGCGTGCTGTGACCCCAGTCAGCGAGTCAGCGAGGTCTAGCCTTAAGCTACATCCTTACACCGTGCTCAGCCCTCCAGTCTCCAGGGTAAACCAGGGCAAATCAGGGCAAACAAGGGCAGCCCGGTGTCCTCGCAGAAAGCCTCTAGGCAGTATTTTGATGCGTTGGGAGGCAGAGGCTTTGGGTGGGGTAGGGAACAGAGATGGGGCTGTTAGCTGAAAGGTGACAGTAACATTTCTCTTCCTCCGCAAAGAAGTAGGAGGCCTGCTGACCCCTCCATCCAGGTTCCTCCCATCCAGATTCCTCCCAATCAGACCCCTCCCCTCCAGGCCCCTGCCACTGGGAAACGCTGAGCTTGTGCTAAGTCATTTCAGTCGTGTCCGACTCTGTGCAACCCTATGGACTGTAGACCGCCAGGCTCCTCTGTCCATGGGACTCTCCAGGCAAGAATACTGGGGTGGGTTGCCATTTCCTCCCCCAGGGGATCTTTGCCCCCTGGGATGGAACCCACCTCTCTTACCTCCCCTGCTTTGGCAGGCAGGTTCTTTACCACTAGTGCCACCTGGGAAGCCCCTGTAGACACTGAAGGGTGTGCAAAGCTACAGTCCCTGCATATGCCCAGTGCTAGTCCTTGGAGTCAGACTGCATCACAGGATGGTATGGTGAGGCAGTGAGCACTGGGGGTGCGGGTCAGATGGCACCAGGTTTGGACCCTAAGACTTAACCTGCACTTCAGGTTCTCACAGGGACATGAAACAGCCAAAGCCTTGGAAAGGCCTTCAGTGGAGTGGAGCCACTGTTGTCATGATTTATAAACTGTAAGAGCCAGGTGAACCTGCTCTCTCTGCATCCTCAATGGATTAGTCAGGATTCTCTAGAGAGACAGAGCCAATACGGGGTGTGGACATACATACATATCTGTGCCTATACATATATGTCTACAGATATATATATATATGTACACACACACACATATGGGGAAGGCAGATGGAGAGATTGACTTCAGGATTGGGCTCAGGTGATTGTGGAGGCTGACAAGTCTGAAGTCTGCAGGGCAGGCCATGCAGGCTGGAATGAATTGCAGCTGGAATCTGAAGGCAGTCACTGGAAGAATTCCCTCTTCCTGAGGGAGGTTAGGGCTTCTCTGAGAGCTCAGTTGGTAAAGAATCTGCCTGCAATGCAGGAGACCCTGGTTCGATTCCTGGGTTGGGAAGCTCTGCTGGAGAAGGGATAGACTACCCACTCCAGTATCTTGGACTTCCTTTGTGGCTCAGCTGGTAAAGAATCTACCTGCAATATAGATCTGGGAGATCTGGGTTCGATCCCTGGATTGGGATGATCCAAGGTGAAAGGCTCCAGTATTCTGGCCTGGAGAATTCTGGGCCATGGGGTTGCAAGCGTGGTCTGTTCAGTCCTTCAACTTATTCAATGAGGCCCACCCACACTATGGAGGGTAATCTGCTTTACTCAAAGTCTGCTGATTTAAAGGGTAATCTCTTCTAAAAAAAAAAAAAAAAAAAAACACAACCTAAAACCTTCAGGGAAATATCTATAAAAATGTTTGACCAAGTACCTGGGTGCCATGGCCTTGCCAAGCTGACATGTAATAATAACCGACACCCCCAGGACACAGGCCCAAGGGCACTGATGCATTCTGCCCAGCAGCCTCAGCAAAAAGCATTGCGAGCACTGTGGGACCTGACATGGACTCCATTCAGGAGTCTTTATTGTCAGAAGAAGCAGATATAGGTGATTCTGCCTTGGTGTCCTGGAGCACAAGATTGAGGTCAGCATTGCTCCTGGGCTTTTAGAGCTTGTAGGATGTGGGGTGGACGCCAGAGATCCCTAGAACCCATCAACACAATGCCCTAAAGCAGGTGTGCTGCAAGTACCCAGTGTCATGGGACAGATCCTGGCCGTCCTGTTCTTGAAAGACTCATGGCCTGGTTCTCGGGTGCATCTGGTACCCCGTGAAGAGGAGTACAGCAGGAGCAGGTGTGTGCCCTGCAGAAGGCCAGCACCTCATTCAAAACAACCCCAAAAGACTGACACACAACCACACTATTCTTAAATACTTTATAACAACCAGAAACTACAACCATCAAAATGCTTTCGGGGCAGCCCACTCCAAAACGCCAAGGCAGGGGCAACTTGGGCTGCCAGAACTCAAAGCCGGAGACCATCAGCCTCCTCCATCCCCTCCTGCTTCCAGCCCTCCTGCATCACAGATCTTCATCGTCAAACGTCTCTGTGCACCTCAACATTATCATCTCATCGTCGACAGGAAGGTCCGGTTCCTGCAAAACACCGGTAGAAGAGGATTCGAGTTTTATTTGAGGGCTCCAGGCATCAGGCGGGGGAGATGGCCCCACCATCTCAGGCATGCCTCCTCCCTCTGCTTCTCCCCCACATCTCTTTAGCGATATCTTCTCCTCCAGCTCCAGCCAGGAAGTTACGAGCAATGAGGGGCAAGGAGTCCATTTCCATTTCACTCGCCTCCGTACTCTACCGTCTCCAGAAGGGCTTCTCCTGGATACAGTAGAACTGGCTTCTCTCCTCTCCTGGGGATTTCTAAGAACCCATGAGCGAGACAGGGGCGATCTTAAAGCTTTATCCAAATGCCCTCAACAGAGGATGATGAATTATACCACGATGCACCCACCCATGGAATACTCTGCAGCTGCTTCCAATAAAAGGAATGGGCTCCTTCTCTGTGGGACACATGATTTCCAAAGAGCGCGGTCCAGAGCAGTGTGTATGGTGGGCTACCATTTGTGTCTGATGTGTGTGTGCTCAGTTGTGTCTGACTCTTTGCGATCCCATGGACTGTAGCCTGCTAGACTTCTCTGTCCCTGGGATTTTCCAGGCAAGAATATTGGAGTGGGTTGCTACTTCCTTCTCCAGGAGATCTTCCCAACCCAGGGGTCAAACCTGGGTCTCCTGCATTGCAGGCAGAGTCTTTACCCCTAGCGCCACCTGGGAATACCATTTGTATTTGATAGATTATATAAGTAGCTGGAGAATATTTCTGGATGACTGAATAAGAAACTGGTCATGACCATTGCCTTTGGGGGAGGGAATGCAATAGGAACAAGGAACACCTGTAGGCCAGAGACTACGTTTTCTTTGTACATCTTTTGGTAACATTTAAACTTTAAACCACATTCATGGGTTAGCTATTTGGGGACCATTTTGAAAAGAAACAGCATTATGTTAATTTAGCAAGTGTTTCTCATTCCCTTAACAATGACACCAGCTACCTGATTCCCCATTACCCCTTCCCCTAAAAGTACATTCCTGGGTTTGTGTTATTCCTGCATATCCCCACCCCAGCAGAAAATCACCCCTGTAGTTCGTTAGCACTGCTAGTTAGGGGTTGATTCCCTTGGGCCTTGGGAAGCACCCCTAATCCAACCAACCATCTCATGGATGTGGGGCCAGATTGGGGGTGATTCTGAGAATGAAGCTCCAGAGAATGGTCCTCATCTGTCCTGCCCTCCTGATAGGGGTGGGCACATCAGAGCCAGAGTATCCAAGAGAGGGAAGAACTGGTCAAAGGAAAATCACCAGTCCCCTTGTTTAGGGTGAGAATGGTGGCAAAGGTTGAGAAAAGGGGGAGCTGGAATGTGGAGGATGCCCCGAGGCTAAACATCAGGGGAAGGAGCCACACACTGGAGTCTGTCACAGAGTGCCTGAATGTCGTTCCAAACGTTCTGCTTCCTTCAGTCAGTTCAGTTCAGTCGCTCAGTCGTGTCCGACTCTTTGCGACCCCATGAACCACAGCACGCCAGGCCTCCCTGTCCATCACCGGCTCCCGGAGTTCACCCAAACTCATGTCCATTGAGTCAGTGATGCCATCCAACCATCTCTAAGCCCCTGCACACGATGATGAGGGACTCTTCAGCTGCAGATCTGTTAAATCGCTAGGCTGCTAGAGGTGTCTGCTGGGACTGGGTGCTGAAGTGTGTTGAGTAGCATTTCCCCCAGTTCACGCCCACCGGGAGCCTATTTGAAACTGGAGTCTGTGCAGATGTGATTAACTAAGGCTGTAAGCTGAAGTCATCCTGGATTTGGGGTGTGCCCTCGATCCAAACGATAGGTGTCCTTACACGATGAGAGGGACACAGAGATCACAGAAGACGGAGGCAGCGATGCACCTATAAGTGCAGGATCTCTGGCACTGCTGGGAGCACTGGGAGCTGGGAAAAGGCAGGAGAAATTCTCCCCTAGAGCTTTCAGGGGGAGCATGGTGGGTCAACACCAAAACTGGGCCTTCTGGGAGAATAAATTTTTGTTGTTTTAAGCCCCTGAGTTTGTGGTAATTTGTTACATGAGTCCTAGGAAACCAATACAGGCACTGGGATGAATGGGAAAGAGAATGCAGTTGCCCTCTTTACACATCCTGTACCAAGGCCTGAGGCCTCCCACATGAGGACACTCTTGGGCAGCTTGTTCAAGACACAGATTCCCGGGGCCACATCTCACAATACTGAATGGAAATCTTGAGTGCGGGGATGTCAGGAATCTGCATTCCAATGAGCTCCCAAGGTGAGTCAAGTCTGAGCACCTCTGCTTAACATGAGCTCCAGTCCTGCCAGTTCTTTCTCTCCTGCTCTGTGTAAGTAACGAAGTGGGGAAAACAAAGACTGTCCCATCCATCTGCTCTCAAAGCCTTGGTAAAGTGACCTGACTTCACTGTGTCCAGAGAAAGGGACTCAGTGGTCAGGGCTGGCGGCCAAGGGTTGGTGGGGGGTGCAGAGAGCCAACTGCAGGAATCGGCCTGGGCTCCATGTGGTCTCAGCAGAGGGAAGTGAAGGGTAAGCAGGAAAAGGGCCACATTGAAAAGCTGCCCTGATTACTTTTGGACATTTTCATCACTATCACGTACCTTTTAAAATAAACAGCTATATTTTTGCTAAATCAGTGGGAAAATCCATGGCTCTGAATCTGAAAGGGGCTGTCTTCTTGGCAGCTCATGAATAACCCCCTCCCTCCATGGAAACTTCCAGGAATGGACCTTCTAACCAAGACCCCCACAATGCATGTCACGGTGGGCTGCACAGTCAGCTTTTTGGAAGGAGAAATTAATATCCTTCAAAAGCTGACAGCAAATATTACCCCAGTGTCTCAGAAAATGATGAACTAGTTCAGCCTCTCAAAAGGCATCAAGGAATCACCCATGTAGGAATGCCTGCCAAGGGCCAGGCCTCTGAGGTCTGGTCCCTGCCTCAAGGCTCCTAGGCTCAGATGTGCCCTGAAGAGCATCCCTCTGCCTCGTCCCTGACATCCTCCTTCCACAAGGTGCATTAGACTAAAGTCAACTATCCATGGAAGAGCGTCCCCCCGTGGTGTGAACTGGGGGAGCTGCAACCAGTGCTCCCCTCCAGAGCCCACCATCTGAGGGGAGGCGAGCCAAGGCCTGACTGCACCCTGCTCCATCCTACCTGTTTGACCTGAGTGTCAACACAGCAAAAGTCTTTGAAAAAATCGACGATCTGCACGTAGAGATGAAACTTGTCCTCGGGTTTTTTTGAGTTGCAGACAGCCAGCGAGGTACTAACGGCAGAAAAGAGGAAGAAGCAGCAGTTAGAGGTAAAACTAACTTTTAACTTCTGCTTTGTTATTGCTGTTCAGTCACTAAGTCGTATCTGACTCTTTGGGACGCCATGGACTGCAGCACGCCAGGCTTCGCTGTCATTCACCATCTCACGGAGTTTGTTCAAATGCATGTCCATTCATTCGGTGATGCCATCCAACCATCTCATCCTCTGTTGCCCGCTTCTCATCCTGCCCTCAATCTCCACCTCTGCTTGCACCCTCTGAAAATATCTGGATTACAATGAGAACCAGACACTTTGAAGCACGCAGCTGGACCCTCCAGAAGGTTGCCCAGCGCCTTCTGTGGAAGATTTGCACAGCCCCAGTTCCAGCATCATGTCTGTAAGCTGCTGGGGAAGCAAGACTACAGGGAGGCTGGCCCATGGGTCCTAGTTCAGTGTTCTGAGCTGTGGCCTGGGGAACAAGGAGCAAGATTTCCTCTCCACCCAAAGTCAGGCTCTGTTCCCACCCGTGACCTCCCAGGCTCAGGAAGCACAGGGCACGATCGAGGTCAGTCCCTTGACATGCCTCTGGCTCAGGAGGTCTAAAGTGAAACGCCAGCCCTGGCACAGACGGCTTCCCTGAAGATTCTTTTCCTGCTGTTTCCTGGGACAAGGGGAGAAGCCCACCAACGGGACTATAATCAGGCCTGGACAGCTGGTGGTGCTTTGACCTCACTTCCTGCTGGAATGAGGCCTCACAGTCAGCTTGGGAACCCTGGCAGCAACCCCTCTGCCTTTTCTAGGGAAAGAGAAAAAAAAGAATTTTTTTTTTCCCTGATTGGTTGTTTTCTGTTCCACCAGCAGGATGAGGAGTTAACAAAATTATTTGCCAAGTACACTTTGGCCACTTTTCAACCAAATTGTGTTCACAGCCCAATCCCAACAAAGAGATAGCAATGTCTGTCTCCAGATGGTTTCAGGAAAATCAAACTTTATACAGCCGGGAAGAGTCACCACGGAAAATCGCTTTGAGATTTTGGGCATGTCAGGCTGGGCTGGGGGTGGGGGACGGGGTGGCAGTTGAGTTGCAAATGCTGACTTCTAATCTGTCTGCAGGCTGCCAGGGCTCTGGGCTGGAGCCACAAGCCTCAGAAAGAATGGAGATGTTCTTTGGGATCATGAGAACATGAATGTCACCTCATTCCCAAGGCTACATGTTCTTGCTTCATTTAAAAAAAAATATGTTATTTATTTGGCTGTGTGGGTCTTACTAGCAGCACGCAGGATCTAGTTCCCTGACCAGGGATTGATCCTGGGCCCCTGCTATGAGTGTGTGGAGTCTTAACCACTGGTCACCTCTTTTTAACCAGGTATCTGAGGGGGCTGTGCCTTTAGGCTGTAAGACCACAGCTTTTCAAAGTAGCAACGATATTTTAGTCCTAAACTCTCTCTTTCTGAGAAAACACAACTGTTTTTTATGTGTGTGTGTGTGTGTTTAAAAAAACCAAGCTGCTTCTTGTTTTAAAATCTCCCCAGATGCTCTTCTGACTTCAGGGGGTCATCCCTCCTTCTACATCCTTCCCATCAGCACTGTGAAAACAGCTTCTCCCCTTGTGCAGCTCAGAGACTCTGTCACTCACCCCAAGGCTCAGGCGTGGGGCTTGTTTCCATGTTGGCCCAGACTCTCTCTGTCCACCTCTCAAACCAGACTGACTGCTGTAACCCATCCACAGCCACCTCACCCCAGGAGACAGTGCAAACCACCTAGAGTTGACAACTCGCTGATGTATCTCAGCCTGGATCACAATGGGAGAACTGTCTCTGCTGAAGAAGCCCCAGAGAAGATCCTCCCCAGGGCAATGGCACAATCCTAGGACCAGCCTTTTCTGAATCACAGGAAAAAGTGGATTTCCAAGAACTTCCGCTGAATTATGCTCCCCTCTGAGAGGCTGCACGGGAGAGGTTCCCAAACACCCCAACAGGGACACCCACACACAGTCTCATACCCCTCCTCACCTGGGGCTAGATGTGCCTGGAGCTTCACTTTTGTCCAGGAAACTTGCCACATTGAAGGCATCTTCAAAAAGGATCTGAAAGAAACCACAAAACTTCACATGTCAGAAATCCACCACACTCTGATGTTTGCTCTGGGCTGCCGAGGGATAGAAAGGCTCCCTACCTTTTGTCCCCAAAGGGGTGCATGTTAAAGCTGAGGCCCAAACCCAGGGTCTCTGCTTGGTGACCTTTACAGGGGATGAATATTAAGTTCTTGACCACCCAGAAAAAACTGCCAACCCCAGAGAGTGGCTGAGAGATGGGGAAGCACTGGGGACCATGGTCTCCTCTTTCTAAAGAGGGTGGGAGCTTAGGTGGGAGAGGCAACAGCCAGAGGTGAGCCTCTGTTTACACAGGAAAGGGCTCATCTACACCGCCCGAGGGACAGACTGAGCCCAGGATCCACAATCTAGCAGTTTCATTCTAGGGGAACAGAGGTTCAGGGGCTCGGGGGCTAGGTTGCAGAGAGCCCACTCCCAGGGTGGATATGCCACAGTCAACCCGCTCCCTCCCACGTCCCTGCCCCAACCTCACTCCACCTCGGGAGTCCCTTGCAGTCACACCAGTCACTTGGGGTGCTTGTTAAAAACAGATTCTGAGCCATCCCCTCAAAGACTCGGATTCAGTGGGTCTAGAGTAATAGCCAAGTGCCTGCCTTTTAACTAAACTCCACTTGAGAAGCCTGGAGGGTCAACAATAAACTAGAGACCAAAGGGCAGAGATTTGAAAGAAAAAATCTGTGATAAAGGATGCAATCCTTAGAGCAGGAACTAGGCATCCTGGATAGGTCCTCCCACACACTGGGCTCGTCTGTGAATTGGAAGGACTGGATGAGGCGACAGTAGTTTTCCATGCCTGGGTCCTGATGTCTAGGAAGCCTCCCAGAGAATGGGCCATCCTGGGCTGTGCACTGGATCATAGAAAAAGCTAAAGATTCCAGAAAAGCATCTGCTTCATTGACTACTTCAAAGGTAAAGCCTTTGACTGTGTAGATCACAACAAACTGTGGAAAATTCCTAGAGATGGGAATACCAGACCACCTTATCTGCCTCCTGAGAAACCTGTATGCAGGTCAAGAAGCAACAGTCAGAACTGGACATGGAACAATGGACTGGCTGCAAATTGGGAAAGGAGTACGTCAAGGCTGCATACTGTCACCCTGCTTATTTAACTTATATGCAGAGTACATCATGTGAAATGCCAGGTTGGATGAAGCACAAGCTGGAATCAAGATTTCTAGGAGAAATATCAATAACTTCAGATATGCAGATGACACCACCCTTATGGAAGAAAGGAAAGAGGAATTAAAGAGCCTCTTGATGAAGGAGAAAGAGGAGAGTGAAAAAGCTGGCTTAAAACTCAACATTCAAAAAATGAACATCATGGCATCTGGTCTCATCACTTCATGGCAAATAGCTGGGGAAACAATGTACACAGTGAGAGACTTTATTTGGGGCTTTCCAAAGCTCCGGTACTTTGGCCACCTCATGCAAAGAGTTGACTCATTGGAAAAAGACTCTGAGGCTGGGAGGGATTGGGGGCAGGAAGAAAAGGGGACAACAGAGGATGAGATGGCTGGATGGCATCACCGACTTGATGGATGTGAGTTTGAGTGAACTCTGGGAGTTGGTGATGGGCAGGTAGGCCTGACGTGCTGCGATTCATGGGGTCCCAAAGAGTCAGACACGACTGAGCGACTGAACTGAACTGAAAATCACTGCAGAGGGTGACTGCAACCATGAAATTAAAAGACACTTGCTCCTTGGAAGAAAACCTATAACAAATCTAGACAACAGAGACATTACTTTGCCAAGAAAGGTCCGTCTAGTCAAAGCTATGGTTTTTCCCATAGGGATGTGCCAGCTGGACAATAAAAAAGACTGCTGAAGAACTGATGCTTTCTAACTGTGGTGCTGGAGAAGACTCTTGAGAGTCCTTTGGACACCTAGGAGATTAAACCAGTCTGTTTTAAAGGAAATCAACCCTGAATATTCATTGGAAGGACTGATGAAGTTGAAGCTCCAATGCTTTGGCCACATGATGCGAAGAGCCAATTCGTTGGAAAAGACCCTGATACTAAGGAAGGATAGAAGGCAGAAGAAGGGGACAACAAAGGATGAGATGGTTGGATGGCGTCACCGACTTAAGGGACATGAGTTTGAACAAACTCCAGGAGATAGCGAAGAACACGGAAGCCTGGCGTGTGCAGTCCAGGGGGTCACAAAGAGTCGGATACAACTGAGTGACTGAACAACAAGGGCTGTTCCCCCAGCATCAGAGGCAAACGGAGGTTCTCTGACTCGAAGACTCCCCAGAGAGACACCGGACATCTCCTCAAAGAAACCACCTGCTGTGGAACGTCTGAAAAGTCAGGGCAAAGCAGGGGCGTGCTGCATGCAAGCTGAATGTCCTGCAAAGCACTAGATTAGGAGCAGAGAAGCAAAGAACTGCCCGCCCCGCTAGAGCACGGAAGGAGAGATGCGGCCCCAAGTGGGAGCAGCAGCCTTCCGCGGCTGTCCTAATTCTGGAATAGCAGCTGAGGAGCCCACTTTGATCTCAGCGCTCAGCGACCGCTAACGCCCACCAGCGCGCCGCTTCGCTCACCATGGCCGGGGTTAACAGCCTGAACTCCGAGCATTTACAGTAAAGGCGTGGGTACCTCCGCTCTATTCCCTAATGCTCTGTGGGGTGGGAGGGAACTGACCCGCTCTCAGGTATTGGTCCTGATTGGTCCAAACGGAATTCTATCTCGGTTATTCATTGGCTCAGTAATCTGACAATCTATACAATTCTGACCAATGAGAGGACAGGAGAGGGAGGGTGGAAATTTCTGGAGATGTTCCTCCTTGATGCTTAAGAAAGAGCCAGAGGCAGTCTTTTCTCTTGCCTGATGTAGAGGATGTATGGATGTGAGAATTGGACTATAAAGAAACCTGAGCACCGAAGAATTGATGCTTTTGAACTGTGGTGTTGGAGAAGACGCCTGAGTGTCCCTTGGACTACAAGGAGATCCAACCAGTCCATCCCAAAGGAAATCAGTCGTGAATATTCATTGGAAGGACTGATGCTGAAGCTTAAACTCCAATACTTTGGCCACCTAATGCGAAGAACTGACTCCTTGGAAAAGATCCTGATGCTGAGAAAGATTGAAGGCAGGACGAGAAGGGGATGACAGAGGATGAGATGGTCGGATGGCATCACCGACCCAATGGGCATGAGTTTGAGTAAACTCCGGGAGTTGGTGATGGACAGGGAGCCTGGCGTGCTGCAGTCCATAGGGTCGCAAAGAGTTGGACACAGCTGAGCAACTGAACTGAACTGAACTGATGCAGAGGAGGAGGAATAATAACTTGATTGCTACCGGCCGCCATTCCACAATTATACCCTGTGCGGGAAATGGGGAGGGCGGGAAAGGTGAGATGCCAGCCTTGAGAGGAGGCAGAGCAGGGAAAAGGAAAGAACCGAATCTACGACCACCTGGCTGGGAGACGTAGCGGAAGTCCTCCTGCCGTGCTGGCCCTCCCGGGTGGGCAGAGTACATCACCTCTTGGTTTAATGAGCGAGTACCTGAAGCTGAAAAAATCCGACTGGATACAGCCTTCTAAGCCATCTCTTCTATAATCCCCATGGAAAGACCAGGAAGGTAACAGGAGAAAAATAAATGTTCTGTGGTTGTGCATATATGTCGGGAAAATCAGAAACGTACCACGCCAGCATCCAGACAGCACCTCCAGCTGTGGGAACCCTGCTAACTTCCCCGGGCGTCTCCAGGCACAGGTGATGGAGTCATTCCTATCCACCCTTTCTCACCCGTGGGTCGGCTCACCTCCTCAGGGGTGGAGATCAGCGAGCAGCTGGCCCCCTGGCTGTCAACCCCGCTGTCCTTCACGCTGCCCTCGGGGCAGGCCGGCTCTGGACAGGACCCCACGAGGCCCTTCTGTGTCCGCTCCAAGGCCTGCAAGATGAAGGTCTTCCTCTCCTCCGAGAAGGTCTGCCACAGATGGGAGATGGCCGCGGACACGATGGGGAGTGTCACCTCATTGGAGGAGATGAACTCGTTCCTGATCAGAAAGTCCATCGTCCTCTTGTAAAAGTTGAGGTATCTGCAACCAAAAGGGCAGTGACCCCCAGACTTGAACCAGCAGTCCAAGGTCCCCCGACTCGGGGCGGCTCCTTGGGATCCCGTGGTGGGGAGTGGGGCGGTGAAGAGCACAGGCCTTGCCCCGGGCTGTGGTTCACCAGGGACTCAGCCTCACTAGTCTCTGCCAGCCCTGACCCTAGCAGTGCAGAGCCAGCTTGGGGGCCACAGGCGACTTCGTTTTGTGTTTTGGGGTCCCTTCCTAAGTCCTCCCAGCGCCCTCTGTGAAGCTCACTGCCCGACAGAAGAGAGGATGAGAGGCAGGGCAGGCTGACTCTCTCACCAGGGAAACATGGCTTCAAATTTAGAGCCCAGGAATATGCAGACATGATATGAGCTCGCTTAAATTTGGAAGCTGTGGAGTAAGCCTCTTTCTGTTGGGCCAACTCCTCCAAGCCCACATACAAGGATGTGTTCAGCCTTGAGTTTGCGGAGGAGCAGTGAATAGCAGGTGGAATCTGGGTTAGCCATTCACTGCTTCCCTTGCTCCAAGACCAGTAATGCTGCGGGGGTGGGGAGGCACTTTAGCCCTCAAATCCCAGCAGACCCCCACAGTGTCACCCCAGATAAAGTCAGTCTAAGGAAATACAGTGCATGTGCTGTGCAAATGTGGTTTCAAGACTTTCTCTAGCCCCTCTGCCAACCCCATCCCCAAGCCCTTCCTGTGTGGAAATCTGGAGGGCCCGTGACTCAGGGCCTGCAGGCTGCTCCCACTGGAGCACTTGTCCCCTTCCCCATGGGCACCAGGCCTTTCACACCGTTCAAATTCCAACAGGTCTGGCAGCAGAGTGACGGAGGAGCGTGAGAGCTCCACTTTTTTCTCCTGTTCCTCCTCCACCTCCTCATCCTCTTCCTCCTCTTCTTGGTCTTCCTCCTCCTCCTCCTCTTCTTCTTCCTCCTCAACATCCTTCCCGGCTGCCTCGATGGAGCACCAAGTGTCTGAGCCTTTCCAATGAACTTTATTTGACACCAGACTGGGGAGGAAATAGAAACAAGACATTTACAGACTAATTTCCCTCATGAACATCAAGACTAAACATTTTAACACAGTTTTAGCATATTTTATATATGGCAATGGCACCCCACTCCAGCACTTTTGCCTGGAAAATCCCGTGGACGGAGGAGCCTGGTGGGCTGCAGTCCATGGGGTCGCTAGAGTTGGACACGACTGAGCGACTTCACTTTCACTTTTCACTTTCATGCATTGGAGAAGGAAATGGCAACCCACTCCAGTATTCTTGCCTGGAGAATCCCAGGGACAGAGGACCCTAGTGGGCTGCCATCTATGGGGTCGCACAGAGTCGGACACGACTAAAGTGACGCAGCAGCAGCATATATATTATATCTGTGCATAAGTGGGCTTCCCCATTGGCTCAGTGGTAAAGAATCCGCCTGCCAATGCAGGGGACACAAGACACACAGGTTTGATCCCTGGGTCAGGAAGACCCCCTGGAGTAGGAAATGGCAACCCGCTCCAATACTTTTGCCTGGAAAATCCCATGGACAATGGAGCCTGGTGAGCTACAGTCCATGGGGTCGCAAAGAGTTGGACCTGAGCAGGCAGGCAACATGGTCCTCTTACCCTACCTACTCTACCCTGCTGCTGCTGCTGCTGCTAAGTCACTTCAGTCGTGTCTGACTCTGTGTGACCCCATAGACGGCAGCCCACCAGGCTCCCCCATCCCTGGGATTCTCCAGGCAAGAACACTGGAGTGGGCTGCCATTTCCTTCGCCAATTCATGAAAAGTGAAAAGTGAAAGGGAAGTTGCTCAGTCGTGTCCGACTCTTCGCGACCCCATGGACTGTAGCCCACCAGGCTCCTCCGTCCATGGGATTTGCCAGGCAAGAGTACTGGAGTGGGGTGCCATCACCTTACATATGTATAAATACATTATGACCCAGTGAGGTTTATCCTAGGAATATGAGATGGCTTATTCAAGCTTTGAAAACCAATCGGTGTAGCTTACCATATCAACAGACTAAAGGAAAAATATTAATTTCAATATGTGCAGAAAAGCACTTGGCAAAATTCAACATTCATTCATGGCTTTTAAAAACTCTCAGCAAACTAGGAATAGAAGGGAATTTCTTCAACCTGATAAAGAGCATCTATAAAAAGCCTATAGCTAACAGCATACTTAATAGTAAAAGATTGTTTATCTGCCAAGATCAGGAACAAGAGAAAGATGTCCTCTCTTACCACTTCTATTCAAAATTATGCTGGAGATTATAGCCCATCCTATAAGGTGAACTAAAGAAATGAAAGGTGTACAGACTGGATAGGAGGAAATAGAACTGTGTTTGCCGACAATGTGATTATCTATGCAGAAAATCCCCAAGAAACTAAAAATGTGTGGCCAGAACTAAGAAGGAAGCAAGGTTTCAGAATACAAAGTCGATATACAAAACCCAATAGTATTTCTGTATACTAGCAATGAATAACTGGAAATTGGAATTTTAAAAATTAGCATTTACAGTAGCACCCAAAATCATGGTTAAATATTTGGGTTTAAACTAAAAGCTCCACCTAGAAAAGAAAGCAATGAATAAATTGGACTTCGAAGTTTTTAATTCTGCTCTTCAGAAGACAGTTTTAAGAGAATGAAACAATATGACACAATTTGGAAAACCAGGACTTATACCCAGAATCTCTTCATACTGATAGGAATAATCCCCAAGGTATCAGATTGAGTTAAAAAGCAAGTGCACCAGAAGGAAACATAGGAGGGGTCTCAGTCTCTCGCTCTCTCTCTTTTTGTTTAATTTCAGAGTGGAAGAAGTCTTTCTGCTATTTACCTGACATCAGGTGCCATTGTAGATAGACAGATTAGACTTCATTTTTGCATGGACAAAACAAAAAACAGAAATGCTGGAATAGTAAAACAACCAACCAAGGTATGATTGTTTGTAATCTATATACTAGAAGGAGAGCTGATTTCTCATGATACGTAAAGTGCTTCTACCACTAAACAAGAAAAAGACCAGCAACCGAACAGGAAAATGGGCAAAAAATAGGTTAAAAAAAAAAAGCTTCCAGGAAGGGAAATACAAATGACCCTGAACAAAGGCACTTAAGCATATTCATAATTTAATTAATTAATTAAAAATATAATAATTATAAAATGCAATTAATCTAGTCCTCTACTGGTAGCACAGTTTTAATTATTGCAGTTTTATAATAATTCTAGCGAAAAATCTTCCCTAATTAATATGATTCTGAAAGAAATTTAGCCATCCACATGCGGGTGATACGAGTATTAATAAGATTTTAGTATGTCATAGTGTTCATATGTTAAATCAGGAGGGAGAGCATGGCTTACGTAATAAATGGGGTGTGGAGTCAATAGCTAACATCTGCCTCACTGAGATCAACTCCCAGGCTGATTTCTAGGTGGGGCCAGTCTGATTTGTAAAACGTGGCCACAAATACCCTGCCACGTATACTCAACACACACATGCGCATGCTCGCGCACACACACACACACCACTTGCCTTTTCCCCTCCACATGACCAAACTATGGATTATGATTATAGGTGATTACATCCTTCTTAATACTTTTCTGTATTCCCACAGTGTCTACAATGTGAATTTAATTAAATCATTTCTCTCCTGATTATTTCCTTTAGGATATATATATATATATAGTACACACTCGCTGTTTAAAAAAACTGGAAATACAGAAAAACACAGAGAAGACAATATAAGAAATCAGTAACCCCGCCCCAAACGAGGGGGACATCATCACTTGGCCTCCGCGGGTTGTCGGGAGATTCTGATCACAAGCCGTGTGCAGTCCCCTTTTCAGAGTGAGTAAAATTGTTTACACACATACTCCGGCGCCTCCTCGGAGGCCGGTCTGAGCGCACACCATGCTGGGAACGCCCTGGCGCCACCAGAGGTGACGAGGGCCCGGCCACTGTGCCCAGAGTCCAGGCCGCGCTTGGAGCAGCTGCGCAGGGTAAGGTGGTGCGGGGCCTGGGCCACCCTTTGAGAGCACAGCAGAGACGGAGGCTACACAGTGCATGTCAAAAGGTGTGAGCATTAAATGTCCCACGTGAGATCACAGAAGTGTGGGAGAGACGTTGCTCAGGCAGCCTCTCTTGTCTGAGTGTGCTGTTACAAACGAGGTTCCCCTTTCAGCACCCCTTCCCCTTGCAGCACCCGCATCTACTACTTTTTCCTTTCTTCTCTGACATCCTTTTTAGCTTTTCTTAGGTTCCTGTGAAGCTAGAAAGTAGGCAGAGATTTAGATTTCCCTTATCTTCTTATGTATCCTTCAGTAAAACCATTAGGTAAGTTTTTCTTTTAAGCTATAGTACTATATGAATACTGTGATCTCATTTCTCTAGAAAATAATGTGCAAATAAAAAAAATGAGGATATTCTTTATGATTAACATTGATTTTCTTTGGGTGGTGAGATAAATACTTTCATGTTCTTTTTCGGGTACTTCTGTTCTTTTTGACATTTTCTGTTAATAAGTAGCATTATTTTTATATTCAGGAAAAATCCAATACATGTGATTAGGATAAAACAGAGAAGAGAACTCTCCAGCACAAAGCTGTTCTAAATAGATAAGCAGTGCCTCTCACTCTGTTCTGCATTCTGGAGGGGAGGGTGGGCTGCCGAGCCACAGCAGAACTTTCTGCTGTGGTAGAAGAGCGGCACGTCCTCGGTTTCCTGGTGCTTGGGGGTCTTACCTGGGGTTTCTGGAGTACATGCTGGCATATTTTTTCTTGGCCTCCTCTAAGCTGTTTGCATTCCCATCCTCCAGGTTGAAATATCCTATCAAGGAGTTGAAGGCAAGGGTCACACGTGATAAAGTTGGGACTTGGTCCAGTCTCTCCTGCCTTTCTGGACTGTATGGACCATGGGTGGTCACTGAGCCCACCTAGGTTCAGTGTTAGGGGTCAAGAGCCCAGTTTCACCTCTCTTTTTAGATGGGAGGGGACAGGGACAGGGGAAGAGCTTCTTGATCTGGCCCTTCTCAGTCAAGGCATGGAGAGCACCCCTTTGAGAATTCAGCTTCCACTGACTCATGAAACCCCAATGTCCAGCCTGAGGGCCAAAGAAGGGAGACAGCTTCTGCCCTTTGCTTTCGAGTTGGACAGCCCCGGTCCACTTCTCTGGCCTCTCAAGAGGAGGTCAAGCACCTGGGAAGAACTCCTCTTGCTCACACAGCCTGCTGACATTTGTCCGTCCTGCCAGACCCTAAGCTCGCTGAGGACAGGGGCATGGATCTCATCGTACCCCTGGCCCAAGCACAGTGCCTGGCACACAGTAGGCTCTCAGTAAATACATGTTCACTTGGCTTACCCCAATCTCTCTGTTTTCAACAGAAAAAACCAACAAGCCCTACCTTGGGAGGCAGAGGGGTGGCAGGTATGGATTGCTTACCTTTCAGCTTCAGCAGATTATCCAAAGTTTGTTCCAGTTCCTGAATATGATTCTTCGCCTTATTCAAAACTTGCCACTGAGGACAGAGACAGACAGTGCGGAGAAGCCAGCCTCCCCCCCACAGAGTTGGTTTTGTGGACACAGAAGCCCCTTTCCTGGCCTAGAGCCACCCCACCTCGGGTGCGAAGTCTCAGTCTTTGACATCGTCGACAGAAAGGGTAGGAGTTAGTTCCGAGCCACAGAAGGCACATCATTTACTTTGTATTCTGGGAATGATTCTCACAGAAATACCAAAGCATTTGGAAACCATTAAGCTGTGTTCAGCAGACAGTTAGGGCTGCAAAGGACTATAGACGCGCTGTGAAGTTGGGATGGACAATGTCTGCAGAGGCGGCACAAAGCCCCCTCCTCCCCCCATTAACTTCTGATCACTTCGTGCAGTGTGCTACAGGTGGGTTAACAGTAAATGTACTAGTTTAGTACTAGTAAATGTACTGCTGCTGCTGCTGCTAAGTCACTTCAGTCGTGTCCGATTCTGTGAGACCCCATAGACGGCAGCCCACCAGACTCCCCTGTCCCTGGAATTCTCCAGGCAAGAACACTGGAGTGGGTTGCCATTTCCTTCTCCAATGCATGAAAGTGAAAAGTGAAAGTGAAGTCGCTCAGTTGTGTCCGACTCTAGCGACCCCATGGACTGCAACCTACCAGGCTCCTCTGTCCATGGGATTGTCCAGGCAAGAGTACTGGAGTGGGGTGCCATTGCCTTCTCCCAGTAAATGTACTAGTTAGTAAAAATACAAAAATGTATTTTTGTTTGCCAAATGCATACATTCTAGTTGACCTAAAGTCTTTATCAAGTGCTCTGTCAACTTGAACTATGAATTTCCTGTCCTGCAAAAATAGAAGCACAAGCATTTCCTTGCTCCCTCCTTCCCTTTCTTCACCACTGGATATAACATTATTCAAGTCAAAATGGTAACTGCAAGATTATGCAACAATGAGAAACGCTGAATATTGTGTATTATGCAGACCGCCCAGTGCCTGTGAGGAGTCCCAGACCTTCCTCAGGCACGCACAAGGGCAAAGACCTGCGTGCCCAGCCCGGGGTCACCAAGTAAACAAAACTGCCCTGCTTTAAGGCCGCTGACATTCTAATAGGGAAGGTGAGCGTGGAGACAACCACTCATCACACAGAACACACAACAGCTCCTCTTAACAGGAAAATTCGGTAAGCACCGCAGAGGACTGTGGGAGCACCCTGCAGGGGAGGTGGAGGGACCCACCCTCCTGGAGGCCCAACTGAGCCCCACTGGTGCGTGAAAAGGAGACTGGAGGGCGACTAAAGGTACCCCACTCTGCAGACCCATGGGACGGCGACAGGAGACCCAGCAGATCATGGGGATCTCGGACTGCTCCTTTAGAGCAGGGCCCCTGCCGTCCTACACCATCTGCTGGCCCCCATCCCGGGCTCAGAATCATGCTGTTGGGTCAGCAAGGACTCTGTCCACTCTCAGGATACCTGGGGCCGACAGGCTGCCCAAACCCCAGGCTTGGGAGGCGAGGACTTTCCATCCCTCTGGTCTAGGACGGTCACCTGTGTCCGCGCAGCACAGCCACCCCATGCCCACCTTGCAGTCTGACTGCGTCACCTGGGCCAGAACAGAGCCACGTAGGCCAGGTGCCGTTCACTGCAACTCTGTTTCTACAACATTTTTGGCAGGCTGATTTTCTTAGGACCTTTGTCTGAGTTGAATTATGTCCCCCTAAAAAAAGATGTGTTGACGTTCTAACCCCAAGCCTGTAAGCGTGACCTTATTTGGAAGCAGGGCCTTTCTCGAGGTAATCAAGTCAACGTGTGGTCATGAGGGTGGGCTCTAACACAGTATGACCAGTGTCCTTATAAAAAGGGGAAATTCGGACACAGAGACAGATACACACAGTGACTGGAGTGATGCCTCTGTAAGCCAGGGAACGCCAAGGATTGCCAGTAAATGGCAGAAGCCAGAAAAGGCAGGAAGTGTTCTCCCCTAGGGCAGTCAGAGCGAGCCCGGCACCTGGATTTTGAACCTCTAGAGGCTAGACCTTGAGACATTTCTGTTGTTCTAAGCCACCTCGTGTATGGTATTTTGTTTTGGCAGCCACAGAAAACTAGTACGACCTTGCTGCCACACATGTGTGCATCTCACTCTAGGAAGGCAAATCCTTTCTGCATGGACACTACAAATGCAAAATTCAGTGTTCTGCCTCCAGGAGGAGCGCAAAGGAAGGACAGGACAGAAGATATTTGATTTCCAGGCTGCCCCCTGGCTGTGCCATCCCAGGCAAATAGTCTAACTTTCTGGAGCCTCAGTTTGTTCCTCTGCAGAGTGAGGGTGACATGAACAGAGCTGGGAGGAATAAATGAGGTGATGCACGGGGAAACGATACTAGCATTCTAAACCACCTAGGACTGTGCTATGCTTTTCATGCTCTTTCTTGTTAAACTCCACGGCAGGCCTCAGGAAGCCGTGACTGGTGTCCCTGTTTAACTGGTGTGTTAACTGAAGCTTAGCCAGGAACCTACCTCACGTGGACTGACGCCACTTAACAGCCAGGCTCTCCACCACCACATCGTGAGGTATAAATTTTCAGGGGTGCAGAGGGTTTTCCTCTAGATTTACTTGCACTCCTTACTGCCAGCCCCCAGTACCTGTTTTTTCCTTCAGTCATGCTGCCTGTCTGCACACTTCGTCACTGGCCGGGGGCCTTGGGGTTGTTGTGCACCCCTGGACATATGTCACCCAGGGGACACGGAGCAGAGTTGTTCTGGACAGGCTCTTTGCTGAGAGGCCCAGATATGGGCCTCTGAGGTCAGGCTAGTGCGCAGTGGGTAGGTAAGGCGCGGCTCTCAGGCTTTAGCCACATGCAGCAGCAGACAGAGTGCTGTGAGGCGTCCACAGCTGGATGTCGGGCAGAGGAGCAGCCCTCCCCCACCCCTCACCCCCTACACCCTTCTAGAGGAGCAGGTGGGAGCTCTGTTGAGATTCTTCCTGCCTCCCTTGGATCCGGGCACAAGGGCACTTGGGGCACCTTCCTCTGTTTTCCACAGAGGCTCTGGTCCTGTGCCCACCGGTGGTGGGGGGCAGTGCTCTTCTGTTCACCTGCTCTGGAAACAGCACCAGCCTAGACGGAAACCCACAGTTGCAGGGCAATGGGCTGGTCCAGAGAGATGGACAGTGGAAAGAGGGCCTGGCCTGGATCCCCAAACCTGGCCTCTCCCTGGCAGCTGGCAGGTCCTGTCTGAATTCCAGTTCCCTCCGTTAAAGAGGGTGAGGGGCCTTGAGGCTAGCGCAACCTCCCCCACGTTGGAGACCTCCTGATTGCTCCCTCTGGTGATACCAACTCCATCCTTCCATCACCATCCTAACCCACGCGAACCTTCTGTGCTCCGCCAGAGACACCAATCAGCAGTACAGTAGCCCAGGAAGGAGAAAGGTAGAATTAAGATCAGGAAAAGACAAATGCTTACCGGGAGAGTCCTGCCACCTAGGGAAAGACCTGGTGAGTGCATGAAACCTGAGGGACTCACATCCGCCTGTAGTGGGGGGTGTGCTTTGGGGTAGAGGGAGTTGTGTGTATTGCAGTGGGAATGCAGGGTCTGGGCAGTGGCTGAAGGCTCACCACGGCCCACAAGAGGGATGGGCATTGGTATGGCCGGCTCACCCGGCCTCTCAGTGGGTCATTTCCCTCCTGAGGCCAGGCTTGTCTGCAGCGGGTAGGAAGGGCCCAGAGCAGACAGAGCCCCGTGAGGTGTCCACTGCGGGCTGCTGACCCACCTGAGCTGCAGGCCTCGAGGGTGGAGCTCCAGGCCAGTCCCCACCCTGGCTCCACAGTCTTCCCAGGTGTGGGAGCTTTTCCTCCCTACCCTCGGTCCCCGTACCTTTGAGGCTGTGAGATCAGAGTGGGAGTAAACAGTCTTCCTGAGGTTGCCGAAGAGCCCTGACAGGGTGGCTCGGTGGCGGGCCTGGGACAGGCGTCTGCGGGCCACCCGCTGCTCCAGCTCCTGGAGGACCCGGGGCATCATTCTTCTGCCGGCGTTGCCGCCTTTTCTTGCAGTCTCCATGAGAAGCTGCAAGGTGCTAGGCTTGGCTTGGCCCTAAATAGTAAAGGTAAAATATTAAAGAGAAAGGAAGGTAGATTGAAGCCAAAAGGGGAACAATTCCCAAGTAAAAGTTCCCAAACCAATGAGTATAATCGACAACAGATACACAATCAACCATAGGTGATACAAAACCTGTTATCGAAGCTCGACTCCCGAAAACCCAAGGTGCTCATACCTGACTGACAAAGAGCACTGCTGCTTTACAGCAGGAAGTCTCCAGGACCTTGCAGGTTCTCACTAGACACTTGTTAATTGACCACGGTGCCAAGGAGGCCAAGGAGGGCAGGCCACACCCTGAGGTGTCATTCTTTACAGTCTGTGAGGTGGGGCAGGTGTCTCCCAGCCCTGTGAAGTCTTTCCTACCCTGAGAAGGCACCCCTCTTTGGGTTGGGAGGACAGCCACAGAATCAGAGGCCCATCCAGCCTGAGGGCTAGTTTACATTAGAGGCCACCTTTTATAGTCTCCAATTTCCAGACATGGACAAATCTTTAATAGGAAGCAAAGTGAAACAGTGAAGTGAACAGGAAGCCCAGAGAAAAACAAGTGTTTCCCAGGTGGTACTAGTGGTGAAGAATCTGCCTGCGATGCGGGAGACCTGGATTTGAACCCTGTGTCAGGAAGATCCCCCAGAGGAGGAAATGGCAACCCACGCCAATATTCTTGCCTGGAGAATCCCATGAACAGAGGAGCCTGGTGGGCTAGAGTCCATAGCGACGCAGAGTCAGACACGACTGAGGGACTAAGGACAGCACACAGTACAGGAAAAAACAAGAACCTTTTGAACTTAAGAATATGAGTCTTCTTTACCTGTTTAAATTAAAAAGAAATGCATGTGCCTGGATACCAGGGCATTTAGGCTGACATTTAGGCTGAGGTAAAAACACCAAGGTCCTCCCAGGATCTCAAATTCTCTAAATAAGTCTAGGAATATGAATGCCAAAGGCCTCTGGGCTTGTGGGGAGTCTAGAGCTCTCCTGTGCCAATGCTGATAATTTGACTTTCCTCTCAGGTTTCTTACCCAAACACATTCCTCTGGAAAGATCTGCCCGGCTGTGGAGAAGTTTGCCGCACCGGATGAGGGTGCAGTCCTCCGCCTCTCCTATAGGGGGCAGACGCTCCCACGAGTTGCTGCCTCCAGAGGCTGCCTCCACTGCCTGTCTCCCCACTGCCCCCCCTCCCACCGCCGCCGCGACCTCCCACCCCTGGTTTATACCTGTCTAGAGTCAGCTTGTCCTTCAGTTCTCAATTTAAGCCCCAATTTCTCTGAGAATCTTTTCAGACCCAGGTCACACTGGCTTCTAATTTGAATCTTGTTTTGTCAGCAAATCAGTAAGATCCTTTGTCAGGATCCATGTATTCAGCATCTTAAGTGTCTCTCCGAGAGTGCATCAGAATAGATATAAGACAGGATAGCGGGTGGCAGAGGATGAGAGGGTTAGATAGCATTCTGACTCAATGCACATGAATTTGAGCAAACTCTTGGGAGATAGTGAAGGACTGGGAAGCCTGGAGTGCTGCAGTCTATGGGGTCACAAAGAGTTGGACACAACTTAGCAACTGAACAACAACAAGGACAGCATTAAGAGAAAACCTTGGGGGCAGGGAGTAATAGTGCGTTGGACACTGACCCCAAAGTTCTCTCTGGATCCTAAGCATTTGCAGTCTCATGAATTCAGTTCTTGACAAGATTCACAGTGAGAAGCACATAGTTGAGAAACTTCAAAAACAATCTTTGAAGGTGATGCTGGCCAGCTCCATGTCAGACAGGTAGGGAAGGATTATACAGGGGCAAGAACCTGGATACCTTATTCTGACTCAGGAAACAGGGCATGTTTGGAGGGTGAATGTGAATGTCTGGGCATCTGATACACATGAGAATTGGGGAACTCATTACAGGGACAGTAGGTGAAAGGAAGCTAGTCATATGAATCCACAGTGGGTAGGATGATGGAAGGTTGCTCCTAGAGATGGTACCCGGCCAATGAGACGAACCAGTGTGGGAAAAGCAGATGGATTATGGATTGGCACAAGACTAGAGCTCTAACTTTATGTTAACCAGCAATGTGACTATTCTATGAGCCAGGAAACCTGAAATCTTAATTTCTTTATCTGGATAAAGAAGGTGAAAAAGTCTTTAACTAGATTATAGTTTTAAGCTGTTCACCTTTAAGGTCACTGTCACAAGTCTGTGATCATTTGGAGCAAGGGCAAGCAACACAAGCTGCTCATTCTCCAGCAGAAGTGGAGTTAGAGCACACGGCAGCATGGGCAGCTGATGTGAAGGAATTCTGAGGACTGTGGCTCCTCAAACAAATGTTTACTAGGTACTTTGTGCACAGCCCATCCATTCTGCAGGAAACTAGGGCCAAAAATAGTATCAGGCATTTCAGAATGACCATAACTCTGAAATCTTTTCCTTTTAAAAAACTTTTTACTGTGCCTTCAGTCCTGTTCATTAGATCAGCCTGCTACCCATAACCTTCAGTCTCACAAAGTTAGAGGACAGCTTCATTGATGCATTCTTCTAAAAAGACATTTTGTGGAGGTTTGTATTCTCATGCCACAATTTTTTTTTATCATTATCACCTCTCCTATATAAAGCATACATTCACTATCAAAGACTTTCCTACTGAAACACCACTTAATACCCACCTAGAGTTAAACTTTAAAAAAAAAAAAAAAAACTCCCTAGGCTAAACTTAAAAAAAAAACTATGACTTCACCCTTTCCAAGTTTCGAAGTAACTTTCAATCATTTTAAATTATCAATCCCTAAAACATTTAAGTGTGAGCCAGTTGCATTAGAGCTTCCCAGGTGGCACTAGCAGTAAAGAACCCCCCTGTCAATGCAGGAGATATCGGTTTGATCCCTGAGTGGGGAAGATGCCCTGGCGGCGGGCAGCCTGTCAGGCTACAGTCCATAGGATCGCAAAGTCGGACAGGACTGAAGTGATTTCTCACACTCACACACACACACACACACACGGCGGCGGGCAGCCTGTCAGGCTACAGTCCATAGGATCGCAAAGTCGGACAGGACTGAAGTGATTTCTCACACACACACACACACACACACACACACACACACACACGGCGGCAGGCAGCCTGTCAGGCTACAGTCCATAGGATCGCAAAGTCGGACAGGACTGAAGTGATTTCTCACACACACACACACACACACACAGTCTCATTAGCAAACCCTAAGCAAATGCATACAAGACACTGGATGTTTTGCAACCCACCAGTAGCTTCCTTTGGTACCCTATGCTTATAAGATCGTGTTAAAAAAACAACAACAACAAAAAAAACCCCTCAGAATCATTCTCAGAAATCTGTTGGGTGTCAGGATGACATATACAAATGTACAAAAGTTTGGACCCAGACCTAAATGGCCACCTGTTTGGACCCACAAGTTTCAATCAGTAGCATGTATTACATAAACCACCCACAAGGCCAGTGCACTATTCTGGAGGTGAATGCGTGGCGTTTAGTCCACTCTCACCCTTGCAGGGAGATGAACACCTGGGCACACGGGCCGCGGGAAGCCATGCCAGTGGTGGCAGCGGGTCACCAGCCTCACATGCCAAACACAGTGTCTTCCCACTGGGCCCGACTTCAGCACAGGCGCGCGGACCAATCGCAGTGTGTCCCTGGGCCCACAGCCAATGAGGATGCGCGGTGGTGGACCAATGAGGTGCAGGCAGTGGAAGAAACAGTGTAACATATTGTCCGAAGGTGACACAAGGCGGCGGGGAGGGGGGCGGGGTGGGTTGACCTTTTCACCTCGCCGCCGACTCTTTTCCAAGAGAGGTCGAAGTGGGGCAGGGAGCGGATCCCTGTGTCACCACACGGGCTGTATGTACCCACCGAGGACTAAACGGATGTCCTTCGACTGGGTCCGCTGGCCTGACCTACAGCCCCAGTATCCTCATCTCTCAAACGGGGCTCTGACACCAGCCTGAACAGGGTTTCCCTGAGGCTTAGAGAGGACGTTGTCAGTACAGGGTCCAGAGCACAGGTTCCCTGTCTCGGGGGAAAAATGAGAGCAGGCAGATGTAAGGAAATAGACAGATACAAAGCGGGGGTTGTGTGTGTGTGTGGCGGGGGGGGGGGGGGCGTGGAGACCGGGGGATTGATGTTTTAAACTAGGGAAGAAGAAAAAGGGGTGGGCTGTGAGAGAGGTTGCACATAAGCGGCCTTTGAAGGTGGGATCAAAATAGCAAGAAGAAAAGAGAAACGGTGCTTATTTTCTGAGACGAGAGGAAACAGGTATTCTTCCAGCTTAGGCAAAAAAATAAATAAATAAAATTCATTTTTCCCCCAAATAGAGATTCGTGTGTCTAGGTGTCTTTCTACTTGAATTCCTGCTCCCCTGAATGTTTCGGGGATGGTCTGCTCCCACTCCTTCAGTTTGAGGCTAGAAGGTCCCAGCAGCCAGGCGCCCCTTGCTGCTCTTGGAACAAGCTGCTTCACCACGGGGAGGGGTGAACCTGAGGTCGAAAGGCCTCCTTCAGGGGAACTAGAGGCACTTGGATTTGGATTCTGACTGGGGATTTACCTCACAGTGAACGTGAGGACCATGAGATCTACCTAACACAGACAGACAGGGTACCTGGCCCCTCTGTGGATGCTCTTGAAATTCAGCTTCAGAGTTTGGTGGAACACTAAATTAAACCGTGTGTTATGTAGAAAGAAACTGTCACATGGAAGGCACCCAGGAAGAGCAAATTCTCCTCCTCCTTTTCAAGATAAATATTAAATATTCGTTTTAAAACAAAATTCTCCCTAGCCTGAGGCTCTGTCCCTTCTGGCTGTCCAGGACCCTGTGACCTAGGGTCATGGAGGATCCCTGAGGAACTGCTTTTCTCCCCTGCCCCCTCCTTTGTTTTTCCTCCCTGCCCCTGCTCCTCGCCTCCCAACACCAGTCTCAGAGTTGTTGAGACCCCTGTGCGACTGAGGGCATTCAAGAGCCTGTACAGTACTCTTGCCTGGAAAATCCCATGGACGGAGGAGCCTGGTAGGCTACAGTCCATGGGGTCGTGAAGAGTCAGACACAACTGAGCGACTTCACTTTCATTTTTCACTTTCATTTTTCACTTTCATGCATTGGAGAAGGAAATGGCAACCCACTCCAGTGTTCTTGCCTGGAGAATCCCAGGGACGGGGGAGCGTGGTGGCTGCCGTCTATGGGGTCACATAGAGTTGGACACGACTGAAGCAACTTAGCAGCAGCAGCAGCACACCTCTGTCTTGGAGAGCTTTATCTTTGCACTAAGAGGGCACACAGAGGTCCAGAAACCGACCTGCCCAGCCCTTTGTCTAGTCATCCCCTCTCCACCACTACCACACATGTCTGGCTCCCTGGATGTGGCCATTGAGGAGCAGGTCTGCACCCAGAAAAAATGCAGTCCTGGGGTGGGACGTTGCTGAGAGGGTTCCTTACCTGTCACAGACATATTTCTTTCTTGAAAATGAAGACCTCTGGCCCACCTCAGTCAGCCTTCCTCACTGCCGTGAGGCAGAAGGCTCTGCTCACAAACTCTGGGACCTCTAGGTGGCCTTCTCACCAGTTTTGGATACGATCAGAGTTCTCCCCGGTAACAGCCACACACAGACACAGCATCACCTTCTGACCCTGACTCCTCCCTCCCAGTACCAGAGATCCTGCCGTGAAATATCCCTCCTCATAGTAACATGGGTCCTGCCCCAAATACCTCCCCTGCCAAAGGAGCATAGATCCCGCCCTGAAATACCCTCCCCTCCACCAGCCCAAGAGCATTTCTTTCCCTCAGATAAGCTCTACAGCAGTCCCAACAGGGAGCCTTCTAAGGTTTCTGCATGATGACAGCCCACTATGGCCACCCGTGTTCTGCATCCTCAGCCCTAACTTTCCGGTTGGAGAAACAGCCTTTTTCACTTGTTCTCCATTGTTGGGGATGACATGTTTAAGATCATTTAAAAATCAAAATGGAGGAACTGTGATTCAGACGTCTAAAATGGAGCTGGTGGCCATTGCGGATGTGGTTTCAGACACATTACTGCATCAATTCCTGAATTTTTTGAACTATATCAAATTCAAGGATGTCACCAGATATTTTCAAAACATCTGGTAGCAGCTGGCAGCTGCAATCGTATGGTCTCAAGGTTTATGCTTGTAACTATACAACCATTTTGGGCACCAACCAATCTCTGCTTAACAAGCACCCTTCTTGCCAGCTCCAGTCCTAAATCTTGACAAACAACTTATGTAAATTTTATAGGTTTTGTGTATACAAGCCACCTCTATTTTGTGGTCCTGTGGAACATAATTCAGGTGCTTATTGAATCTGTGTCTACTGGGCTATACTCCTCACTTTGGCTCAAATGAAACTCTCTTCTGTCCCTTATTATAGATTGTTTATTGATTATTTGCATCAATGTTAATTCTATCCATTTCATGCGATAACAAGCAGGGGTCTCAGACTCTATCATGTTTGTATCATCCAAACAAAATGAGAGTGATGGATTGTGTATTGAGCATCTGCGAAGCTCTTCATCCTCATGGATGATCTTGAGGAGTCTTCTCTTCCCCATTTCATAGATGAGAGAAGCCAGCTCAGAGAAGGGCAGTCACCTGCCTAAAGTCTAAACTCTTTGGGCTCTCTCTGGTTTTCTGCTCGCCATGCCTCGTTGGGTAGCATTTAGTGAAAGCAATGTTAACTTTTTTCTGCTGGAGAGAAATTTGCATGATTTTGTAAGTTTCCGAACAGAAGGTTCTCAGCTGTGAACTGAGGTCTGTGGACAGTGGCATGCAGGGAAGGATGAGGACGGTAGAGGCCCACAGAAGGTTACAGTCTCCGACTCCAGTTAGGAGCTCCCAGCTGCTCTTCTGTCAAAAGCAATCCTAGATGGCCTTCTGCCTTTCATCTCCTTTGCATAGGGCCAGATTCTGGCTTCCAGAAGAGCCTGAGAATTGAGTAAGCTCCTTCACGAGGAACAGGTATTGCTGAGTCAGCTTGGCTGGGCACTGTCTGCCGTAGAAGGACAGATATGTGACTCCCAAGACACACCCCAGGGTGAGAGTGTCCATCCTCTCCTGACCTCCAGAGTAAAACTCCCAAAGGCTCAGGGCCTGTCATCATGACTCAGCACCACAGGACATCCCTCTGGGGGTTCTGTTTAAAGTGTATGAAAGTGCTGTGAAATGGAAAAAGAGCAACAGAAATACTGATGAAGAAAGTTGAGGCTTGAAACTATAGAATTCCTAGAAGAAGACATAAGGGAAAATCTTCAGAACATTGGTTTTGGCAGTGGTTTCATGGGTATGACACTGAAAACACAGGCAATGAAATAAAAATATACATCAAACTAAAAGGCTCATGCAGAGCAAAGGAAACAGTCAAAAGGCATTCCAGAATGGGAGAAAGTATTGTATATCTGAGAAGGGATTAATATCCAAAATACGTAATGAACTCCTATTACTCAATAGCAAAAACCCAAATAACCTTTGTAAAAAATGGGCAAAGGACTTGAACAGAGGTTTCTGAAAAGAAGACATACAAACAGCCAACAGCAATATGAAAAGGTGCTCAATACCACCAATCATCAGCGACATACACACCAAAACCACAACGAGATGTCACCTCATACTTGTTAGGATGGCCATTATCCAACAAAGTATGGCAAGAATATAGAGAAATTGGAACTATGTGCACAGTTCCTGGGAATGTAAAATGGTGCAACAGTTAGGGAAAACAGCATGGAGTTTCCTAGAAAGATTAAAAATAGAACTAACTATCCAGCAATCCCACTTCTAGGTATTTATCTGAAAGAACTGAAACCAGGATCTTAAAAAGATGTCTGTACGCATGTTCATTTCAGCATTATGCACACAGTAGCTAAAGGTAAAAACAACTAAATGTCCATTGACAGATGAATGGATAAAGAAAATATGGTACACACAATGGAATATTAGTATATAAACAATGGAATATTATTCAGTCATAAGAAGATGGATAAACCTTCAGGACATTATACTATGTGAAACAAACCAGTCACGGAATGACAAATACTGCATATGTGAGATATTTAGAGTGGTCAACCTCATAGAAACAGAGTCCAGAAGAGGCAGTGAGGAGGCAAGGGGGCAAAGCCTGGAGGCCAGGTAAGCTCTTTTAATAACACAGGTGAGAAAATATGACACCTGGTGGTGGATGAGGTTAGAAATCATTGGATATTGAAGGCAAAGCCCACAGCCCATTGTGATGGATTGATGGTAGGAGGGCACCCACAGAAAGAGGGGAGTCAAAGGTGACTCCCTGATTTTGAGCCTGGAGAGCTGAAAGGATGAAATGAAAGGATGGGGAAGACCATGGGGCAGGCAGGCTCAGTTCTTATAAATCAAATCATTGGTCAACTCCTTTAGTCAGTTGCCACATAAAGTGAATTTTAACTACACAAATAATACACATTCCCCTTGTAAAATGAAGACACCTGAGCCCACCCTGGTCTTCTCTCCACCTTTATAGATTTAGCTACTGTTATTAGTTTGATATGTCTGCTCCCAGATGCTTTGCTAAATGTTTACATACCTACAGATAGTCCCTTGGAAAATATAGTTTTGTGAGCTCTGGGAGGAAAGAAACTTTACATAAATATATCACTCTGCAACATGCTGTTTTTATTCAAACATATAAATTGGAGATGAGTTCATATTTGTATTTGGGGATCTACCTCATTTGTTTTCATGGCTGCATAATATACGTTCAGTTCAGTTCAGTCAATCAGTTGTGTCCAACTCTCTGTGACCCCATGGACTGCAGCGTGCCAGGCTTTCTTGTCCATCACTAACTCCCTGAGCTTGCTCAAACTCATGTCCATTGAGTCGGTTAGAGAACTATAAAGGAATTCATTTGAAAGTAGAGAAAACTTTTGCAAGGTGTATTAGTCAGGGTTCTCCAGAGAATCAAAATGCATTTATACACAGAGAGAGAGAAAGAGGGAGAGAGAAAGATTGAGAGAAGTATGGGGAACAGGCAGGGAAGCTGCCTCATTTATTGCAGAAGGCAGAAACAGGATTGTAGAGAACAAGGAGTTGTTTTTTAGGAAATGGAACAGAGATGGGATTCCCCCATACTGTCCTCTACACGATGTTTGCGAAAGCATATTACTTACTAACTTAGGAGGCTTGAATGGTTTCAGCAGTGAAAATGAATGATTTTATAGATTCATAAACTCATGGATTCCTGCCGCTGGCAGTTTAATGCCATTATTGGCGGTTTACTGCCCTGTGTTAATGGAGACTTTGGTTCCACGTGGGGTGGAAGGCACAGGCCTGGAGAGGCAGCCAAGTTCTCACTCTAATTTGGGATACTCCTTAAGGAATGATCACGGTATCTGGGAGAAGGTGGGTCACTTTCAGTGTTTGGGATAATTTTAGAGATAATCTTTAAACAGATAGACCAAGGTCCCCAGCAAGTGCCTTATGCCAGAATGAGGCCCATAAACTATAAGCGCTGGAAGGTCCTCATGGTTCTTCTGACTCAAGTTCTTCATGTTGCAGATGAAGAAATGGGACAACTTGATTAGTAGAGTTCAAGTGTAAGGTCCTGTATTTTGTTCTGAAAACTGAATTGTATAAGCAGAGGATTGGGAATTTTTATGGTCAAGAATTTGCCTGCAATGCAGGATACCTGGGTTCAATCCCTGGATTGGGAAGATCCCCTGGAGGAGGGAATGGCAACCCACTCCAGCATTCTTGCCTGGAGAATACCATGGACAGAGGAGCCTAGAGGCCTACAGTCCATGGGGTCTAAAAGAGTCAGACATGACTGAAGTGACTAACACTTTCACTTTCACTTTATATTTAAGTCTTGTGGGGATAGTTCATAAAAGCTGTGTGTGAGTTGGTACTAAGATATGGTTATGAAAAATGAATGTGCTATATTTAAAGATATCATCATATTTATAAAATAAAATTAATATGTGTTCATGGTAAGGAATTTGAAAAACATTAAAAGTATAAAGAGTCAGAGATCACCCATAAAATTCATCATCTCTACTATATAAAGCCAATAACTGTAGCTATTTTCTGCATACGTATATATCAAAAATATTATATAAGCAATCATATTGCATCTACAATTCTGTATTGCACTTCTTAAAGTTAGTGTTTGAGATAATTGTATTTCTTACACATGCAGTTGTAAGAAATAATACAGAGCTCCCATGTACCCTCCAGCAAATTTTCCTCAGAGGTAACATCTTGAAGAACTATAATATCATATCACAATCAGCATATTAACCTTTATAGTCCACTGATATTATTAATACTACCCCTTTTACTTGTACATATGTGTGTGGTTATGTCTTTACAATTTTATCATGTGTGTAGATCCATGTATCCACAACCAACTTGAAGACCCAGAATAGTTCCATTACCACAAGATGCTCTCATCTGGCCCTTTAATAATCTCACCCCCTTCCCCTCATACTCCTTCACTCATTCCTGACCTCTGGCAACCACTAATCTGTTCTCCATGTCTAAATTTTGTAGTTTCAAAAATATTAAATAAATGGAATCATACCTGCCTTTTGGTGTATATGTATGCATATATAACGTTTTAGAATTGTTTTCTTCCACTCAGCATAATTTTCTGGAGCTCTATCTACTTGTTGTGTATCATTAATTCACTTATATTTATTGTTGAGTACTATTTCATAATATGGCTATACCAGTTTGATTAACCAGAGGAAGTCAGGTAGGTTGGTCATGTTGCCTGTTGACCTTGTTTGTTTTAGCCTCTACCAAAAAGAGGTGAAGAACATCTGGGTTGTTTTCAGTTTTGGGCGATTAAGTAAAGCTGCTATGAGCATTTATCTACAAGCTTTTATGTGAAGATACGTTTTCAGTTCTCTGGGACAAATGCCCAAGAGCGTAGTGACTGGGTTGTATAGTAATTGTGTGTTTAACTTATAAGAGACTGCCTGAAAATATTTTGGAGTGTGAATCACACTTTTAAAAAGCTTTTACTTGAAGGATAATTGCTTTACAATTTTTTTTTTTAATTTTTTAGCTGCACCACACAGCATGCCAGATCTTAGCTCCCCAACCAGGGATCAAACCTGTGCCACTGCAGTGGAAGCACGGAGTCCTACCCACTGGGAAGTCCCCAAATCACACATTTTTGACATGTAGTGTGAACATTTCTCTAAGTAATGAAATATGCTTTGAAAACAAAAGATTTAAAATAATGACCTGATATTGCATGGGATGGGTTAGCAAAACTTATTCCAGTTTTTCCCTGATATTGGACATTTTGGTTGTTCCAGATTTCTTTTTCCTTGTAGAAATCATGAAGAGAGGCCTGCCTGTGCAGTTGGTGTGAAGAACAGGTCAGCTGGCAACTGTTCTTGTCATGCCCAAGGATAAGCAGGTTCTGAAAGGCTGTTTTGTGCTAACTTTACTGCACAGGGATCTGAGGGAGATATCACAATGCCACACTTATTGTCATTCAATAAAAAATGTAACTGTTGCACACACACAGACTGTGCATGGTAGTACTTGTGTCAAGGACTTTGGCCTATGTTGGAAGACTAACATAATTGGAAACTCTTTTTCAATTTACGAGGAGAAAGACACCAGAATGCTACAACTCTTCCTGTGTCAAATGCCAGGATAATCAGGTGGACCCCTGGTGAGCTTGGACCTAGGAAAAGGGTAGGTTACCTCTAATGGCCCAATTTTCATGGCCTAGTCATAGTCTTGTCGTAGGACAGAACTCAGGATGTCTGCTGGAAGAGATGCACTTGAGGGCTTCAGTGGGCTCTGCCCTTGGTCACTCACTTGATCTCTGTGTTGTGGTTGTTTAGTCACTAAGTCATGTCTGACTCTTTGCGACACTCTGGACTGTAGCCCGCCAGGCTTCTTATCCATGGGATTTCCCAGGCAAGAATACTGGAGCAGGTTGCCATTGCCTTCTCCAGGGGATCTTCCTGACCCAGGGACTGAACCCATGTCTCCTGCACTGCAGGCAGATTCTTTTACCACTGAGCCGGTGGGGAAGTCCCTGATTTCTGTGAGTCTGAGTGCAAAACCTTTTCTGATGGACAGACACACTATTTATTTTGTGAATTGATATGCTCAGTCAAGTACTGTGAGCCAGTAGCTTCTCTCTCTCTTTTCACTAACTTTGTTTCTTTGGTTTCTGATCCATCTTGGGCTGGTTCTGCAGTTCAGCAGCCAGTGGAAATGCAGTTTCCTCATCCCTAAGTTCTTGGAGTACAACTCACTGCAGCCTCTAAGTACTTACAGTTTCCACCATTGTAAATAACTTCCATTATTACAAATAATTTGAACTCTTAGAAACAACCCATTCTACATGAATCTTGTTTTTGTAAAAATTATTCTTAAGGGAAATTTTAGAAGCAATAGCCACTGAGTTCAAGAGTATGAACATTTTGCAGGGGAGTAATCACTTATAATGTCATCCCTAGAAAATTAGCTCAATCTGGACCTTGGTGAGAATGTACACTTCATTTTATGTTGATCAACACCAGGCAATAGATTTTTCAATGGAAATTTGGTAAGGGAAAATAACATCTATTTTAATTTATGTCACTGATTTTCAGTGGGGTTGAATATTAATGTGCAAATAGATCATGCCAGGCCACTTCCAGTTTTCAGAAGAGCCCAAGACTTTTTATGACACTGACCACAGTAAGAAAATATGTCTCTGCTGAAGACAGTGGCAATGGAAGCTCTGTACTAAGCATGTAACTTGGAGTCCCAGGCAGTACAGTCATGTGGACTTCATTCATTCATTAATTCAACAAATAGCTCTTGAGCACCTCCTTTCAAGGGACTATGCTAGGCACTGGAGGATCAACAAACACACTCTGCTCCCAGGAGTTTCTAATCAAGGAAACGAGACAGACAGTTCCAAAGCAATATGATAAGCACAAACAGGGTGCTAGGCCAAGGGAACAGAGAGTGGGAAACACCAGTGCCACCGGAGTGGTGAGGGCCAGGGATGACTAGGCTGAGTCTTAAAGGACAGGAGTTCAAGGGAACAACTGCAGGCAGAACAGGCAAAGGATGGGGGTGACAGGAAATATCAGAAGTTGTAGATTAAACAAAGGGCAGCCCAGAGCATCAGGATCAGAAGTAAGGGCAGGAGGGACTTCCCTGGCAGGCCAGTGGTTAAGACTCTGTGCTTCCAATGAAAGGGGAATCAGTTTGATCCCTGATTGGGGGCCTAAGATCTCACATGCCTCCCAGCATGTCTAAAAAAAGAAGTATGAGTAGGAGGTGAAATTCTAAGATAATTCCAGAAACCTAGAGAGCTCCAGAGCTCTTATACCTTTGACCTGTTATCTGTGGTACCCAGGGTTAAACTGATTGATCCCTGTCCCAGGTAGAGTGCTCCAGCCATGAAAGAAACCCTGCGTGGTTAATCTGAGCTCTAAGACTCTTCAGGAGGGGGACATAATTATCCTTACTTAGCCACGCGGCCTATCTCACAAGCTGACTAATTCAGTGATGCTGCTGTGAGCACTAGAGGACTTAGAAACGTCAACCTGAGAACTTGAATAAATCATTTAGGCTCCCTAAACCTCAGTTTTTTATTTCTAAGATGAGGAGAAAAAGACTTCATAGGGCTGAATGAGGTTCAGATGAAATCAGTCAGTCAGTTCAGTCGTTCAGTTGTGTCCAACTGTTTGCAACCCCAGGGACTGCAGCACGCCAGACTTCCCTGTCCATCACCAACTCCTGAAGCTTGTTCAAACTCATGTCAATCAAGTTGGTGATGCCATCCAACCCATCTCATCCTCTGTTGTCCCCTTCTCCTCCTGCCTTCAATCTTTCTCAGCATCAGGCTCTTTTCCAATGAGTCAGTTCTTGCTTGGATGGTGCCTGGGAATCTGCATTTGGGCCAATTTCCGAGGGATTCGTGGGAACACATATGTCTGAGACTCACTTATTTCATGGAAATGGAGCCTAGAAGGGGTCAGCTGCCAATCAACAGAGCTTCAAGCACAAGCGACTATTTTAAGCCTAATAGTAATAGTAATAACTATAAGTCAGACACCATCTTAGGGAGTGGGGCTATGCATGCATGCTTAGTCATATCCGACTCTTTGCGACCCCATGAATTATAGCCAACCAGGCTCCTCTGCCCATGGGATTTTTTCCAGGCAAGAATACTGGAATGGGTAACCATTTTCTCTTCCAGGGATCTTCCTAACCCAGGTATTGAACCTGATTCTCTTTAATTGCGTTCTTTACCACTGAGCCATTGGGAAAGCCCCAGTGGGACTATAGTAGCAAACAATTAAGACAAAATTCTCTGTGTTCATGCCGCTTATATTTTCAAGGGGGGCAGGGGACAGATAATAAATAAGTAAAATATCTAGTATGTCAGGTGGTGATATGTGCTATGGAGAAAGATACAGCCAGGCAAAGGGGCTAGGAGTTCTGGAGGTGACAGCACTGCAATTTTGTACAGGATGGTCAGACTTTTCTGACAAGGTGACATTAGTGCAAACGTGCACAGCCTGCTTCCTGCGTTTGCTCAAATGAGCCATCCATGTGGGTATCTGGAAGAAGGCATTCCTGATAAAGGAAAGAGCTCCTACTAAGGCCCAGAGGAACTGTCTTTTGTTGATCAGAAAACCAATCTTAGTTGGTTTTATAGACTCTGGTCTGAAACTACCATGGCAGTTGGAGGTGGGGAAGTGGGGGAGGGGAGGGCTGCGGCTTCTGGTGCCTTTAAAAGGGGAATCTAACTCGAAACTTTCCTGTAGCAGGAGGTATTGGCATTGGCTACTTGTCAGGATTTCCCAAGTTCCCTTTTGAAAATCTGAGATCCCAGTCAAAGTATTAATAGGATTTGCCCCAGTTCTCCTAGTAATCACAGGAGTGACTCTTCTTGCCTGCCCTGTGTGGCAAGCCTGTTTGCTTGGGGGACACTTACACCTGTGGAGACAGGTAAAGTGGGCAGAGAGGAACAAGTCTCTACTTTGTCTTGCCATGGGTTTTATGCTTTGTTATCTTTTCAAGTTTCTCTAGTGCAGATTAGAATGCCTTTGGGGCTCAGTTTCCATGTAGTAAGATTGGAGGATCTGGGCAGAGTGGCAGTAATGATTCTGAGTAGTACTTTGACAAATACAGTAAGTCCGTGGCATATGAATGAGTTACGTTCTAAGAGCCTGTTCAAAAGTCTAATTTGCTTGTAAGTCCAACAGAATTCTTCCCTGGTGGCTTAGATGGTAAAGTGTCTGCCTGCAATGCGGGAGATCCGGGTTTGATCCCTGGGTTGAGAAGATCTCCTGGAGAACGAAATGGCAACCCACTACAGTATTCTTGCCTGGAGAATCCCATGGACAGAGGAGCATGGTAGGCTACAGTCCATGGGGTCACAAAAAGTCAGACACGACTGAGCGAGCTTTACCAACAGATTTACCCTAGGTACCCACTAACACAATTGACTATATAGCACTGCACTTATAATACTGTAATAGGTTTATAATTTTTTTCACACAAATAATACATAAAAAATAAACACAAAAAGTAATGAAA